>NC_040894.2:9465557-10673057 GCF_900634795.4 Betta splendens | reverse complement strand
GATTGTGACCACTGCAGCCCTGTTGTTTTTTTGTAAACTTAAATTTGAAGCTTTAACAGTTCTATCACTGAATCCTTCGCGATCTGAAACCTGCTGACACGTTCACCCAGCGACAGCGGGGCCCGTGTGTGTGTGTGTGTGTGTGTGTGTGTGTGTGTGTGTGGTGCCGTGTGCTTGACGCTGGCAGCCGCGTTCATTCGTTTCATGCTTCACTATTTCCTTTAATGTCGCCTCTCTGTGTGACTACTCGGATTCCTAATGGCCTCCCTGTGTTAGACCCTATGTTCCAGGCGTCTGTGGCATGTCCTGTGTCTGCGGCTTTCTTTCTTACTTTATTTTTAGGTCTGCCTCCTTCATTTTGTCAGATGTCTGATAGTTGAAATTATATATGTGATTATTCCCTCACGCGAATGGTCCTGGTTCAACATTCACAGGAGGCGCTGGTCTCGCTCGGAACCTTCACGCCCGCCTCAACGGCCCGATTCCAACGTCCCCTTGAGCGAAACACTTCACACAGTCCTCCCAGAGAATGAATGTCTTTTTTTCCCCCCAATAACACTTTTTGAGAAACAGCGAAATTAAAAACACTGACATTGTATTTCGAGTTATGCCTGCATGCAGCTGCTTGGCTGAGGCCGCGACCTCGCGCAGGTCGACTTTGACCTCGCTGAACGGCCTCAGCTGTGGAGAGAGGACGGTTGGAAGCGCCGCTCCTGCCTGGCCTCACTTATGCTGGAAGCGATGACTCTTGTGTAGAACTGACCTCACTGAACTTTGGCAAGACTCATGCAGAAATTACCATTATTTGTCTTCACCTGTTCTCTAAAAAAAAAAAAAAAAAAAAAAGGCAAAGAGAGAGAATGGACGCTGTGACTTTTTGTTCTGTGATGTTCTCCGTTGTCCCCTATGAGTAGATTAGATTAATTAGTCCAGGCTAGTTGGCACACATCAGCATTAATTTAGAGGTAGTGTTTAAAGATGCAGGATCCAGGGATCAAATGATTAACCCCGCAATTAAGGATCAATTCTCTCTCGCATTGATCCGCAGTGAGCTCACCACGGACGACCTCGTTCCAAAATCAAACAATTAAAACCCTCGACTGAAGCCGGTTGTTTAGAGGGAGCGGGGGAAAGGTTTGGGCAGACGCGACACGAGCCGCGCTCCATCCGTCAGCGGCACGAGCTGGGACGCGTTGGAGCCATGAGTGGAGCCACTCGGCTGCTATTGATGAACGTTCCGCACACCTGTGTTTGCGCGTCACAAATCACCCGCACACGTGACGCGCTCCTCGAGGAGGGGGGGGTGGTGGGGGGTGATTTCCCGTTTTTAATTCAGTGGGAAGCTCCATCAGAAGTAATAAACAACCCGCTGTTTATCTACAGTGAGTATATAGACAGGCCTGAGGCCGCTCCGCATCTCATACCTGCAACAGGAAGTGCAGTTTAAACAGAAGTGCAGCCAAACAAAGCACTGACTGGTGCTAGCATGGCGTTTGAATGGAGGACCCCCCCCCCCCCCCATAATGAAGAGGAGCATTTATACAGTAGGATGTGTCCAGTAATTACAGTCAGGAAGCATGGCAGCTATAGCAGCTACTAAAAATGTGCCGTTGGAGGCGAACGTTAGTGAGTCGATGTGTTTAAGACGTATCTTGCTCATCTGAGCGACACTGATTGCCAGTTAATCCTCGCGTCCGCGGTTCAGAAACGCTCAGCGGCGAAGAAGCGATCTCACAGATTCCCTCTTCTTTAAAAAAGGAAAAAAAAAATGAATGAATGAAAAAGCCCAGATTGGATACAAGCGCGGGGCCTGAATCCTGAAGAATGTGGGAAAAAGTCCAAAGAATTCTTCAAATCCAGGGGAAGGAGAATCCAATAAGAGGGCGGGACGGGGGGATTCCGAGCTCGGGGTTTAACGCCGGGCGGCTGCGTGAGGAGCAGCCGGGAGGCGAGAGGTGAGCGGGATGCGGCGGGAGGCGATGGAATAAAGTGACCTGGGAGCGAGAGCGGAGAGGAGGGTGATAATAAGGAATCCATGTGACTGAGTCGGCGCGACGGGCTTACCTGCCTATGAATATTTCAGACTGCAGCGAGGTGTGTTATTACAGCTCAGTGGGAGCGCCCACAACATGGGGCGAGACATGTGCACATCACAAGATAGGAGCGTGCACAAAACAAAGCAGACGCGCACGCACGCACGCACGCACGCACACACGCACACACACACACACCGATTTTTTTTCCCAGCCTCCACAAAGCCCAAATTCGAAATTGCTCATTCACGTTGAATAACTCAAGAGCAAAACATTTTCATCAGCAAACTAACAACAGCATCTTCCACTGACATGCCTCTTTAAATCGATATACCAGCTAATCAATAAGCAGGGGAAGGTTACACGCTATTGGAAGCCCGCTCTGCAAGTGGAGATAGTAAAACAAATCTATGTGCAGCCTCTCACTTGAGCTGCAACAGTCCCATATGCCAAGAAGACGATTAAATAAATATTGGGTTTACATGGACTGGCTGCCCAGGGGTCTGCAGGCTAGTGCTGCACAGCAGCTTCACTCAGCTAGCTAACAATCCAGAGCCTCTGGCCATTCTCCTATATTCCCTCCATTATTTCGCCAGCGCCGACTCCAAGCAGCGTCAGGAGAGGAGGGCCCTTCTCCTCGAACCCGAAACCGGCAGCAGAGACGCCGCCTCTGGGGTCAAAACACAGTGGAAACACCGTGGAAATCACGTGGATCGGCCGTTAGCGTCGCCACTTAGCGCCAGTTAGCGCCACTTAGCACCACTTAGCGCCAGTTGTCGCGTCATGGCGCCGTGTTAGCGCATTCGGGAGCAGTCCCCGGTGTATCGTGACTTCCCAACCTTCCAACATGGACGCCTGATAGGCCGACAAAGGCCCGGGCAGAGAACAGCCAGGCTCATGCATTATGCACCGGCCCTAAGTTATTCATCACAAAGGACGTGTATTAACCTGCGCGCGACCCAGAGAGGCGCCATTATTATTCCGCACGTACGGCCGCCGATGGTATTTAAGACGCGCGGCCCCGTGGCGACGCACGCGACCACAAACGCGCTCACTCGAGAAAACGTGATGCGGTTTTTTGCACTGATTTGACTCGTTACCAGCATCTTCTCTAGTTTCATCCTCGCCCCTGGAAACACCCCCCGGAGCCTGTGTTCACTCGCTGAATACACTCAGCATATTTTATTTATAGTAACATATTTATATAGCGTGTAGAGACGTTTTTTTGTCTCCAGACCATGAAGTGGCTTTTGAGGCTAATGCTGAACACGTAATAGGCCCGATGTGGTTGTCACTGAAAGGCTTCAGCAGGTGAACGTGCACGTTTTTTGGGGTTTTTTTGTCTCACGTCCTCTCGTTCGCACCTCGTCAAATGAGCCATCAAGTGTTCTCTGCCGAGATGAATGCTTCACACGCGCATAAAGAAAAACTACTGAGATGATAAATCAGCAAATAAGCTCAAACCGATCGCTGCAGCAGCTATTTGTGTTTCGTAGATGTTAAAGAAATATTTATGTCTCCGTGGAAAGTACAAACTCAATATTTTACCCAGCCAATTTAATTATTCACCGCATATCAGACAGAGCAAAGCGATGCGAGGAGCCAGGCAACGCAGCGGCGCTGGAAATAGTTGATGAAGCTCACCTGTCTGCTAGAAATGCAATTCTTGGGCTGATTCGGTTAGCCGCCGAATTAACATGATGAGTTTTCCATCACGCTGGCAGGCAGGGAACTCATTGGTTTGAGACTGGGGGAGGAGGAGGAGGAGGAGGAGGAGGAAGGGGGGTCCTCCGAGGAAGCGCCTGTCTTTGCTGGTGTGAATAGCACCTGTAAAATAGTCAAGCAGGTGTACAATCAACATGTGTGGAGTGTTCTCGCGGAGCAAATTTTTACACCTGCCAGAATGTAATTTTGGAGCAGCAGCAGGACGCCTTCTACTCTGTACACAAACCGCACGCAGCGCGCGCGCGCGTGCGTATGTGTGCGGGATCTTTTCTCTCGCGAGCAAAGCAAACATGGCACTTATGCCTCTTTAGCTTGAGACCACAAATACTGCGGGGGGGAAAAAAAAATAATAGTGGTAAAGCGACGCCGCTCGGCAATTTAGGCTGATCTGGGTAATGTCATCCAATTGCGTTAAATATAGTCAGCGTGTGATCAAGGATCGGCGACAGCTGATCTCAGCAAGCGGCCGGCGATTATTCTGGCGCTGCACTTAATGCAGAGAATGGAGGAAGGGGCCGGAAGCGACCCCGCCTCCACAATCTCCTCATTCCCAGCCCCGACACCGGGGTTATACGGAAAAACTTCAACTTTCAAGAGTTGAAACAAAATAATTCAACACGGCTATTATCAACTATGCATGTTGCCTGGAAATCTCGTTTTTTTTGCATTTTGCTGCTTCCTCCTATTACCCATAAAACAAGTAGGAGGTCGCCTCGCAGCCAAGTTCATGTGTATAATCGGAGACCTTTGGACACGGAGGGAGAGCGGAGCCAACCAGCGAGGGCACGGATGAAACGGGATGCAGAGCGAGTGCAGCGTTGCCCAAAATGAACATATTTAGTCCAACCGCCAGCAGACAGTGCGAGATTTATTCTCTATCTCCCAGCATCTGGCGTTCACGTTCAGATCCACGTGATTTTCTTCGCGTGGAGGTCCAGCAGGTTTCTGTAATAGCTGATCACAGGGTGGCTTTTGGTTGATGACGCTAATGTGTGTCGGGCGTCGGTGTTCGGGTTCAGTGGGCAAATCCAATCCATCAGCGTTATTTGTCGGCACTTTAAAAAAAAAAGGCCACCTGAAATGTCACCGTGACATTTATGTGTCATCTTAAAAATAGCTTCATAAAAAATTCACAATAATCTGTTCTTTACGGTGACAAAATATCGAGGTCCCGTTCCACCGCATTTAGTGGGACGGACGCTGCCGGTTGCTACGCAGAATAAACAAATCGTCGAGGTGCGGCCGCGAGTGTCAGACGGCGGAGGCGCCTTTTGTGCCGCGCGCTGACAGCGACTCGCGTTATTCAGCGGGCGCGTGGACGGGAATGACTCAGCCAAAACCCCCCCTCCTCCTCCTTCACTTTCTCCCGTCTCACATGTGTCAAATGGCCCCTCTCCTCAGCCGTTGCCAAGGGAGCCGCAGTCGACATACATGAATAATCCGGAGAAGCCGCGTTCAGGGCTTTATCCTCCACCCCCCGCACCTCCCGCACCTCCCCCCCGCAGCGCCACCAGCTCTGGGCAAAGTTAGAGGTGAGGCTAATGCCGGAGAAATGTACTTGAGCACTGGAGCAAACGAAGCCTCGGATACTCCATCATTAAATTAAGGGAAGCAAACTTAAGCCCTGACACTTTTCTTTTCTGTCGCTTAACCAGAGTAGAGAGAGAGAGAGAAATGTAAAAAAAAAATACTGTATCTGTTTACTCCAAAGTAAAAGTGCACAAGTCAAGGATGAGATTATAACGCTACGTCTGCGTTGAGTCTCATTAGTGGCGTTCGCGGCTCGGATGGATCTGAAGAGGTCACAGGGACCGGCCGGACGTGCGGAACACGCGGAGCGTTTAAGGTCAACTGTTTATTTTTGAGTTGGACTCAATAAATAAATAAATAAACAAACCCATCGCAGTCACAAAGTTGCAGATCCCCAGGGGGAGAGTCGAACGACCTGCCAAATCTAATATCTCAGTGTGTGTATTTACCAGAGCAGCTATAGTGAGGCGGAATGCATTGTGTCAGCGGCCCGGCACTTCTTTCTGTTGTGGAAGTTCACTGACCCGTTATTTAGTGCAGTGTTGCGCTGCGCACCGCGGCGCAGCACAAAAAGTACGACTCCTAAAAAAAGAAAACATTACTCGATAGCATTGTGAGAAATTACATATTTGACTGTGGTGTCGCGCAGGCTGCTGATTAAAGGTTGGAGCACAATAAAAGGTCACGCTTTAAACGGATTGTGGCTCCACTGTAATAGCGCATGTCTCGCAGGTTAAGGATTTGATTTCTAACAAACCTGAACGTTCTCATTACTTCTTGCGCGACAAAAAAACACAGAATTGTTCCAGATCTCGGAGAATACGATACCAAAGTCATTTATCAGCACTTGTACAAACCCTGAACGCACCAATCTCTCCGCGTAATATAATCTCTGACACCACCGTCAGCGATCTCTGGATACTTCCAGACGGAAATAAATGTTGCTGAGCCTTTGAGCTTCTCGCCTAATGCGTTTGAATTCACGTCTGAGACCTTGCGCGGCTCCAAACAGCCCGCACTGACAAACGCCTCTTTTTAATTTATCTCGGGAACTTCGTAAAGCGGCGCAATCCCGGCAGAGCTTTGTTCATTACTGTCTCGCCGCCACAAAGAAAGGTGTCAGGATGCGAAGAAACACTGACAGTTAAAACGTGGCAACACCTCGCCGCGATGTTTAAATAGCGTTTTAATCTTGGGCCTTTCATGAAATGATGGAGTGTTATAAATAACCGACTGAGCGCGGCCCTATTCTGCCTCACCTGCTCCGAGGCTGAGCTCCACTGTTTACTGAACAAACTGTAAAGACAGTGGACCCGGGCTGCAGGAACGGACCTCGGAGAATCAGATTTCCGTCCCGCGGACAATCAGCCTCATCATTCAATTGCGCCGCGTTGCACCATGGATCATATTTACAGCCGGACAGCGAATCGGGGGCTCCGGGGATGCACGGGAAGCAGGGTCACTTGACCAAACACAACCCGTGCAGGCCTGCGGGGGGGGAGAGCAGCAGCCATACATCACGCCAGGGGCCATCCATCACCCGGATCATTCGATCTGAGGCGGCTGCTTTGAGATTTGCTGCAACCCCACGGAGCCTCAAGGGACAAGGCGGTGACGGAGGCTCCCGAATATACACTCTGTACTGTAGCTCGCACAGACAAGGCTCCAGTGGCAGCCAGCGGAGCAGCAAACAGCGAGCGGAGATGATCTGTAGGTGTAGAAGATACAGTAGGTCGGAAGTTTGTGGAGTCTTTTGTTGGTGCTTTTTGGTGGAGGGAGCCGCGTCTAAACAGCGCCTGCAGCGATGGAGCTGTGGTGCTGAGCAAATCATCCTCTTATGGTGCAATCGGAAGGAATCTGGCCGCGGTTGTGGACGTGTTGCCCAGTTCCACAATGACCGGAGCGTTTTAATAAATGGAAATGCCGCAGAGTTCTGATGTTTTCCAGAAAGTGGTGCGTTCAAAGACGCCCGCCCACACGCGTTGTTACTAGCAGCCCATCGTCGACTCGTTCCTGGTGATATTTCTGTTCGGATTTCCAGCTTCCGAACGTGACAACGGCGAAAACCCTAAAACTCCTGCGCTTGTTCAACAGCTGCAAAACACAAAACCCACTAGATGCCACACAAGGCAGAATCCTGCACCGTGTCCTAGTCGTTACATCATTTTGTTACCGTAACACTATGAATGTGCTGCAGAAGCATCGAGGTGTTATTGCTGACGCACACGTGGAACCAGTCTGATTCTAGAATCTGACTGGCGACGACTTTCCACCTAGCTACTAGCGTCGCCCTCCAACTCCGGAACAGGTGTGCTGTATTTTTATCTTGGATAATTACAGGGAGTACGAGCGGAGCCGTGGCCACGTCACATGCCTTTGTTCCTGGCGTAATGACGGTGGGATGGGGAGAGTGTGTGTTATGGGAGTTAATAGCAGGTCAGAGCCGTGCCAGCCCTCTGTACAGTACTGCACCCGGCTCACCGGCGCATCCACGCTCTCCTTCGCCGCTTACTTACTTACAGCAGCTGCACATACCGGGACTGGCTCCACATAACAAGCAGCTGCTCTCTGCTCTGCACTGCTCCCAAACCTCTCGGAAGCCCTTACGCCACATTTTACCCACACACTGAAAAAGGCTACGAGCTTTTATGTCTTCCTTACACAAACGGCAGTAAGTGCCGCCTCACTGCCGATACTGCAAGACGGTCAGTTCTGAGGCCCAGAATCACAGGCTAAGCTACTTTTCATACTGCATCCAGCACCTTCCGCCGACATCAATAGCAGGTTGGCAATTATTCACTCCTAATATTGAGGATTTGCAGTCACATCTTTCCTGGCTTTTCATCCTCAGGCGCAGACAGCACAGGCGGGAGCCTAGCTCTCATTGCAATGCGGCATTGTTTGGCCGGGGAACGCGGCCGATAGCAGGAGAGGACAGCTCTAAATTATACGTCTCTGTACATTCGGCCCTGCAGGAGGATGGGAAATAAATGCCTGTGCCCTTGTGCTGTATGAGGCCCGTTGCAGGTGGACAGGCGGCGTAGATTAATTCGTGCCACAGCAAGGGGAAGGTTTTCGTGAGCGCGCACACACCGCGGCTTAGCTGGAGCAGCGGTGTGGAAAAGAGGGGAGCGCAGAGGCATCGGCGGCCTTCGCTGGGCATCGCAGGAGGACGGAGGTGAGGAAATATTACATATAAATGGATCCAGCTGAATGTCTGGGGATTCAAAGGTCTCAGAAAGAAAATAGGTCTTCCATGCTGATGTAACTTTTCCTAACAGCATCACCTACACTACTGATCCTGAATAATTCAGGGCCTATTAGTCCACTATTTGCCTGGACACGAGGTTTCCTGGCAACATTGACTTTGCGATCATGCCATTACTGTGAATAAAACCTATGGTTTCCACATGTCCAGTATCAGTCTGCAGAGCTTCAACAATCCAACCCGAGATTCTCTATTATAACCTTTAAAACAGTTTCAAGCTGAAGCGTATGGAGAGCGTGCAGGGTCAAACACTCCACATTAATTACAGGCTCCATATAATGCGGCAGGACTGATAACCTTCAGTGCAACAGTCAGACTCGGGGAAATATTCAACCCTCGGCTTTTTATTTTAACTCCTCTTTGTCTGAGCGTGCAAAAGGTCACTGCAGAACGCCAGGGCTCGGGTCACGGCGTCCTCGGCGTCAGCGACAGGCGGCGGCGGAGCGATGCGCGTGCACGCAGCGCGGCGCTCGCCAATGACGAGTCCGAGCATGCGCCGCGTGCGGCGCAGACGCGCTTGCCCACACTTTGAGGGCGAGGGAATGTAAATGTCAGCGGCTTGTCACTCAGACGGAGGTCCCACGTGCGCAGCGAGCAGGAGCCTGCTAAGAGGGAAGATCGAGTGACAGGACGGGCATTAGTCCCCCGTCTGACTCATTCAGCGTCCAGCTGTCAATCTGCGGACGTGTCGGAGGCGCCGCTTTAGCACTTTATGCATTTTCAAATTTCCATCCGCCGCCTGATTATATCCATTCAGCGCCTCGCGGCTGGATGTTGATTTGCTCTCCTGCTCGGAGGTTTTCCAATTGGCTCGTGGCTTTAAATTGCCCCCCCCCTCTCTGATTTCAGCGGGGTTAAGTTGAAATGGAAAAGAAATGATGTCTTAGATTCAGGGATCAGATGTGAGCAGGAAATGTCTCTCTTTCAGTCGCTACAGTAACGGATCCTAAGGTTCACGTCTGTATTTAAAAGCAAAGGCTTTGTAAGGTTTCACCTATAGAGGGTCCTCTAGGGGGTCAACGCTGTACTGTACGTCCCCCCAGTCCTCACACCAGTGACGTGCATATGGTCTGTCTGACAGCCGTCCAACCATAGGTTCCTGCAGAGCAGTGCACATTCTCACTCTGCACAAGCCAAGGCTCAATGACACAACACCGGTGCAGAGCCAAACGGCCACTGGGCTTTTGTATTGCCTTAAATAAATCTCACTTCGTGGAGAAATATCTTGCTCTCGACACTGATGCCGCGCAGCATCCCGGGGTTTGAGTAAAGCGACTCCAGACCCACCGGTGGCGTCCATCTGCTCCCAGAGTTATTCTTATGAATTCTGCAATTAGATGCGTAGTTAACTCTCGCTATCCGTCAGTTTACGGCCGCGGCGCTGGCGAGTTCGGCGGTAAAGGCCACCAAGCTGTCAAGCGCTGGCACTAAGTCCAGAACATTTTATCTCTCGGCGCAATGAGCCGTGCAGCGACGGAGCTGGAGGATTTATTTAATGTCTGGTAAAGTTGCCATGATGCATGTTTTCACAGTTTTTTGTTTTTTTTTTAACTTCAGTCATTTAGTTTCTGATTAAAGACCTGAAGGGTGAATTGGCCTGTTGTTTGGATCAAGTAAAACACGCTGCAGTGGATGAACGTGTCAAGAGAAGGTGTGAAAACGGTTCATAAGAGCCACTGGAGGTGTTTTCTGAGGGTCCGCGTGACCCCTGAGTGATGACATGAGGTGGAACAGCACAGGCAGCTTGGCAGACGCTCCCTGGAAACAACGCGGCCTCCTGCTCCTGAGTGGAATCTGGAAATTTAATTCCATTAGAAATAAATGAATGGAACTACAGAACTAAAGAACAGGGAATTATTATCTGCAATTGGGAATTTGAGGGGGTTTGGTCTCTTCTTCTTCTTCTCCTTCCTCCATTAGGCCACAGAGATGTGGCTGCCACAGCGTGTGCAGCTGTGACCAGCGCATCCAGAGAGTTGAGGCGCTGTTTGGTAATCCATCACTCGATTCACCGGCTCAAGAGGGCTGTGAAGCTACAGCAGCAGCCTCCTACGCAGCCCTCCGTCACCTCCCCCACACACGTCAGCCCTCCCATCTGTTTGGCCAGCAATTAATACGAGCAAGGAAGCTGCATTTCCACGACGGATACAAACCAATGGCAGGTCCAGAAAACGACGGCTACGGTACGTGAGCAGTAGGTTTGTAACATGATGCTCTATGCCAGATTGTGGGATGCATTTCCAAATCTGAGGCTAATCAGGTTTAATTAAAAGCCATAAATCATTGTGGACTTTTCATGTTTTGACCCCAACTAATTCGCCACAGCAAGTGTTCTGTGAACGCTATGAAAAGAATCCTATCAAAGCAGCCTCCATTTGTGTTTGATCTACGAGACGTGGACTTGAACCGCACGGCTGCTTGTGGGTCGACCGGACTCCGATGGTTCCGGGGCATAAACAGATGGAAACTGCGAGGAAGATTACCGGTCAAATTAGACAAAGAACATTACAGGTGTGTGTTCTAATCTGCCAGGATGCCCCTACTTGGCTGGTCCGGATCGGAAGCCGATAGCGAGGAGCGGCAGGAGACGAGAGAGAATGAAACCGCATCGCTGCAAGTGGACGTGGCATTTGGGAAACAGGTAAATGATCTTTCCAGCACTTTCCCACTGAGTGAGGCTGGGAGGAAGGACCATTTACGCCCCTTTCAAATCCCTCACATGTAGTGGACTGCTGCAGAGTACATCTAGAGTCTTCATTTCCTCCCACACACACACACACACACACACACACACACACACACACACACACACACACACACACACACACACACACACACACACACACACACACACACACACACACCAGCAACAGGGGCAGCAACTCTCCTTTGGCAGGGACACTAAGCACTGAACAGCTCTGAGCACAGCGGGGGGCTTTGGCCACCTGCATACTGTGGCGAGGAGATAGAGGAGACAAATCCAACCTGAAACTGGTGATAGACACTACAACGTTTCTTTATTTTTTCCCCGCACTCTGAGGATTTCTGCAATTTGTCTTTGTTTTTTTTTAAGTTTTCACATTGTGCTCGGGTACGACGAGTGAAAATAAATCAAAGGCTTCCCATTGCCGGGGATGTTAAAGCGGATTCACTTTCATTATAGGCGCCACATAGGAAAGCGATTATTACCTTCACTGGTCCCCAGGCCCGGCCAAGACCTATGCAAAATGTAAACACCGTTTGAGGCTACCTTTGAGCCTCGTTACAAGAGCCCACTACTGTGCGGCGTTCATTAGAGTGGAAATGATATGTGCAAACAAAGGGAGCCGCCCAAGCAGCACGCGTTGCTGTGTCTTTTTGTCTCAGACTTGCAAATGAGAGCAGCCTCCTCACCTGGTCCCTACAGGCAGCGTCCCAGTGCCTCCAATCAGCGCTTTATTGACAGCAGGCATCCAGCAGAAATCTGGGAATGCTAATAGTTGAGGATGACGCCTGATAAACATGTCTCCCTCCCCCCCCTGTAGTTTACTTTCTGGCAGGGTGGCCTCCAACCAAGGTCAAAATGTGGAGCTGCTTGGTAAACACAGCCGCTTATGCACAATGACACACACTTTGATTTCAGATTCAGTTCCGACTCCGTTTGGCCGTTCTCCATCTGCTTTGTAATTTCAAAAAGGTGCATCTCCGTCCACGGCGGCTCAGGATCTTCTTGGGGGGAGACAAGCGGTTTCCATGAATACATCAGGAGGAGAGAAAAAAAAAAAAAAAAAAAAAAAGAGCGGTCCAGCAGATGAAAGGCAAAAGACATGAGTGAACAACACTGGCGTGCACGGTGCAGGTGAGGCCGCCGTGTCCACGGAGGCGCAGCATTAGACTTCCAGCAGCAAACGTCTGTGGCCAAATCATTCTGTCTAAATAACGGGGAGGGCGGCACCGTAAACACACACTTGCTCGGCTTTGTCGAGCTAATGACTTCCTGCTCCACTGGCTTGTGAAACAGCGTTAGAGCCAAAATAAGTAAAATCGGGCGCAGAATTTAATCTGTCACTCAATGGAAAAGCCTTTAAGCAGAAACACGCAGCCACCCAGAGGGTGCGCGCGCGCGAGCGGAGTGAAATTGCAGCAGCAAAAAAAAAAAAAAGCTCCCCGGCGCCGAGCGAAGCGCCAGAACCGGTTGTGCGCAGGAATGAAGATTACAGATTGGTTGGATAAATAGGGGATCCTTTAGAGCAAAACACGCTGAGTGTGAATGTCAACCAAGGTGGTAATCTAAAACCATCAATCCCTTTGAATCCAGGTAAGCATCACCTATGTAGAACAGAGACGGATGTGGGGAGGAAGCCGGTGTTTGCTCGGGCTTTTTGATCTCGCCGCGTTCGCCCCGAGCCTGGTTTCGAACGGCGCCGCGACGCGCCAGTCATATTAACGAGCCGCGGAGGCGCGCGCTATTGCCGGCAACGTTGTGCCGCAACTCGGAATTAATCATTTCTAAGAATTGTTTGTTTCCTCTGCGGTCTCCCGGGAGAAGTGGATGGGTATGGTGAGAAGCTACTCTGGGGTAGAGGAGCTAAAATTAATCAAAAACATCAATGGCTTGTTTTGCTAAAACTGTCCTGGCTCTTATCTAACCCTCCTTTATTTTCCGATGGTGCTGAATTTTAAGTTCCGTCCAAATTATACCTTACAGCAGCCCGACATCGATTCTGTAAACAAACGGCTGAATTTATTTACAGAAAAGGAAAAACACACACACACACACATTCATTTTACAAATGGTGATCTGTTCCATGATGAACACAGACAAGTGCTTTCAGAAGATGTGACGAAGTGAACCAACTTCTGAAGCGTTGCGTGTAATGCCAGCAACTCCAGCTCAGAGCCAATGAAACTTACAATACTGTTTTCATTTAACAAGTCGCTTCTGACATCAAAGTTTGCCGTGTTGCGCATTAATATTCATGTGTGAAGTAAAAAAAAAAAAAAGAGAGAGGGAGAGAGAATAAGACAAGAAATGCAGATTAGCCTCTTCTGAGAAAATATGCAAATAGCAAGCGAGACACTTGAATGTTGTCTTTGCACTAGAGCAGACAGTGCACGTGCACATATGTATATGCTGCCATATTCTGAGACGCTGTTTAAACAGAGTTAAAGCTGGCTGAGGTCGCAATCATCCACGGATGCCATCATCATTTTGTGGGATTAAATATAGAGGTGGAGACATTTATAGTGTGTCTGGGTCTGGGCAGGAATAAGCTGATTGTCCACCTATGTTTGTCCCGTGCATGTGGCTGCTGGGAGGAATGTGTAGAAACCCTCCCGCAGCCGCTCTTCGCTTAGTGTTGCGTTGCTTTTGGCACCTTGGAGATCGCATCGCTGTATTGCTGCTTGGACGACGACAGGAGAGGCGAATAGACGCCTCGCATGACAATCTGCTTTACACCTTTAGCAGGGAGCCGCCATCATTATCACAAGCGTGCGGCGACATTCTGCAGGACTTGTGCAAGAGTTTTGGTTTTTACTGCCGTTTCTGCCTCTACCTGACAAATAACACCACACGTCTCTTCATCTGCAAGTTCTATAGAAAGCTTCTTTATAACAGCACACACGCGTTCCCTTTAAACTCCAGGATATCAGACTTTGGAGAAATGTGTGATAAATTAGCATATAAATGTATATAAGTGGACAAAAACATGTCAGAGCCACAACACAAGCAGAGTAATATGTCAGAGTACAGGCTAAACATGGTCTTAAAATAGCTCTAGCTTTAGAAAATCATTTCCTTTGAATATAATGTTCATGTAAAGGCTTTAATTCCACAAATATCTGTCTATCGACCTATACATACACATGTTTAGTTGAAATTATTGCTGTAATCCAGTCTTCAAAGATTTCAAACATATAAAGTGGTTCGTCTTGAAGCACCCACCAGCTCTGTTCAGTCTTCATGCCAGCAATCATGATTTAGCATCACTTTGTTCGAATGATGGATATCTCAACTTGGAACAAGAGCTACAAGTAAACTTACTGCGAGATAATTAATTGAGAAGGGGTTAATTCCTCCCTCGGCGCTCATCCACATTAATGGCGAGGGAGATAAGAACGGTCTTAATAGTTGGTCAGAGCGTTTTGAAGAAGTCCAGCCAGAGAGGGCTTATCTAAATCCTCCTGGCACAGCTATCGGAATAGTCTGAGGAGAGCACAGAGGAGTGCTTCAATTTGCCTGAAAAGCAGCTCTTATAAATTAAGTGGTGACAGAAGTTCGTGTGATAGTGCTCAACTTTACTGCTCTGTATTAACTACCTTATTGAAAGCGCGGCGTTAAATGAAGGAGAAAAGCACACGTCAGTCGCAGAGGAGGCATGAGTCCATGATGTGGGCGTCTCTGCTGTAAAACGGAATAAAAGCAGGGTGGAAGCGCTGCGCGGTGCCTTTTCCCTGCCCTTGCCTCTGGATGCGGCCGGCCTCCCTCGGCCCGGCTGCAAAGCCGGAGTAAGGACGCGGGGAAGTAACCGTGTCCCTCCTGTGTGTCCGTTGTCACCCGAAGCGCGAGGTGACCCGAGTCGGGGTTAAGACGCGCCCTCTCCCAGCGCGCTGTCGCTCAGCCGCGGCGCACGCTTGTTGGCGTCTCCCTCCGCCTCGTCGTCCTCGTCGGAGCGGCCGCGACTCGGGCGTCTCCGTGCCACAGGAGGGCTGCAGGACACACACACACACACACACAGAGCATGACATCATCACCAGCCATCACACAGGCAGTAATAAACAGTCCTCCAGAGTGTTTCATTAGGGTTAATTACGAGACGGGGAAACATGCGCGACTGGTCTCTTGACCCCGATGCACCTGTAAGTGTGATTAAACGACACACACATGTAAGTATCCAGGCGACATTAATATTTCCTACTGTCAGTAATGAACGTGTGAAGTTAGATGCATATAGTAAATGCCAGACTGTGTCAGAGCAGACTGTAATCAATAGCTGAGAAAAAAAAAAAAAAAAACACGCCGATCTACACTAAACCTTGCTTCTTCTACCCACCACAGTCATTAAAGGTCATTTTGTACACCTTTACATCCTCAGATCATGTTGCCATGCCAACAGAAGGCATGACACTCACTCATGCATTAATTGAATGTTCAAAGAAATGCCTGGTATCCAGGCTGCCGTGCCCACTGCCGCTCAACAAGCAGGAAGCAGCTGAAAAGCACATTTTATATAATATGTACATACCCCGTTCAGCGTATTTAAACAAAGCCACGGGCTCACTAATGTTGACGGTGTCTTGACACATATTGTTATTTTTTATTAAACGTACAGCTCCTTGAAGCCGCGGCAGAAAATCAACAAGCGGCAAAACTAACATAACGAACATATCTGATGTTTTCCACAGGGAGCAGTGGAAGTGGAGGAAGGCTACAATGCGCTAAGAATCCCATCCAGCTGTGTTGACCTGCTGCATCCACAATCGCCCCTGACCTGCCAGCAGCAAAAACATAGAGGGGAATTAAAGCGGAGCCGGCTGCCTGGCGTCGTTTACGTCACCCAGGAATCAAAGACGCTCCGACTCGCAGAATCGCCCTAAAATAGACCCGTTCTGAGCTAAATACTAATTTTAGCCTTTCTTTGAGGATGAATGACACCACGTCTCACCTATTAACTCCCCTCACGCGACATGTTTCGGTGGTTTTATTCTATATAGAGCGGCATGAAGCTGCCTTCGTCTGAGGGCGAGGTGCGTTTGGGAGCAAATGGGACGAGCAACAAACAAAAACAATGCACAGAATTACGTGGCACTAAACGCATCGAACCCTCGTTATAACGACACGGAGCGAGTCACGTAAACTAGCGCTTTCATCCAGATCAACTGCGATGAACTCAAACGCCGATAAATTAAGGTCTAACTCTTTGCACGTCACCGGTGCTCGTGAATAAACGCAAAGCAGCCACACACGGCACACTGCGTTAGTGGGTGCAGGGCTCCCTCTGACATGCCGGGCCCTGAACGCAGCAGGCGTCACCTTCCGTCCTGGGATCAGTCACTGTCAGGCCGGTACAGGTACTTCATCATCAGGCTGTCCACCTTCTTCTGCTTCTTCCTGCCGTCCTTCTTGCTGGAGCTCCCGCGGCCCGAAGGCTCCTCCTCGTCGTCGGAGGCCTTTTTCGGGCCCTTCTTCACGCTGCTGGAGCTGCGGTAGGAGATGGTGGAGTCTGAGGAGGAGGAGGAGGAGGAGGACTCAGACGACTCTGAGGAGGAGGAGGAGTCCTCCGACTCGCTCTGCTTCTTCTTGGACTTCTTCTTGCCCTTCTTGCCCTTCTTGCCCCGCGAGCCCTTTCTGCTGCGGCGCTCGTCCGAGGAGGACGAGTCCGAGCGGGCGGCTCTGCTCCTCCTGTCCCGGCGGCCGCGGGAGCTGCCGGCGCTCGCGGCGCTGGACGGGCGGCCGCCATAGTCCAGCGCGGAGCCGGAGGCCGAGCGGCGCGCAGGGGGCGTGTCGCCGGCCCCGCCCCCCCCCTCGCCCTCCTCCTCCTCGCCGCTGGACTCCAGCTTGCTGCGCTTGAACTTGATGGGCTTGAAGCTCAGCACCTCGTTGATGGCGGCCTCCAGGTCCGGGTCCAGGTAGTTGCGGTGGGTCACCGTCTTGACGTCGGCCGCGTCCGGCGCGGCCGCGCCGTCCGAGCGGCGCTGCAGCGGCGGGTTGGAGAAGCTGCGGCTGGCGGCGCGCGGGCTGCAGGAGGACGCGCCGGCCGCGCTGAGGGCCACGCTGCGGCCGTCGTCGTCGTCGGCGCCGCCGCCGTCCACGCCGAACTCGCTCAGGCCGCAGCTGCGGGCCACGGAGAGGCGCGAGGCGCCGCGCCGCTCGTCCCTCCAGGACGCGCTGCGGTGCAGGGAGCGGGGGCTGCAGCGGCTCACGCTGCTGATGGTGGACCTGGCGTCGTCGTCGGCAGCGGCGACGTCCGGCGCCGGCCGCCGGGCCGACGCCCGGCTGGAGGCCACGGAGAACGCCGCGGACTCCCGGTCGAACTCGGGGCTGCTGCGGGAGCTCCAGCGGGACTCCAGGCCCCTCCTGGCTCTGCTGGCGGCTTCCGAGTAGGCCGAGGAGATGACGGAGCTTTTGTCGTCCAAGTCCTCCGGCGCCAGGCTTTTCCTGCGATCCTCCGGAAGCTCTGCAGCTTTAGACGCGGCTCTGCGGAGCGCCGCGGGGCCCGGCGCGTCCGAGTTCTCCTTCAGGGCGCTGAAGAGGGAGCTCTCATCGCCCGTGCCCCCTATGGAGTCCTTGAGGTTGGAGCGCTTCCTGTAGCTCAGCGAGCTCATGACCGACACCGATCGGATCGGATCGGCCTCTTTACCCCCGTCGCTCGTCTTCTCCTTCGCTTCTTTGCCCTCTTTGACGTCGGCGTTCGCCGCATATCTACAGGGTCGCGCAATGATGAAATCAACAGCAGAGACGACAAACACGACAACAAAAAAAAGGCAAAGGTCAAATAAAATGCTGAGCCTCTCCTATCATGTAACAGATGGGACAGCGTGTTCCACCACAGCTGATAAGTGACGCTGTCACTTGTTGGCATCTTGCGTCTCTAATGTGACACTGTAACAGGAGAAATCTGTCATTTTCATTTTGTCCTTGGGTCCAGTTTAAGAGTCAGGGAACATATACATTACCTCCGTCGGCTGCTGCTGCCGCTGCTATTTACAGTACACACTGCAGAAAGTGAGGTAATCAGCCTTCGAGAAAATCTATGTAACCGAGGCGGAGGCATCATTTAGCAGGAGTGCCAAATGGCTACGGGCCACTTCAATATATGTGACAGCAGCCGCTTCCCCATTCCGCCTCCTGTCATTAGGCCGATTACCGAGAGAGATGACACCTAATCACGTGAAATGCCCATCCTTCTGCTGCAAACTGCCCCCGGGCGTTTTCTAAGGCTGGGCGCGTGGGTGGTTTTATCGGCGAGCTACCACAGGGACCCACGCGGCGCCGCCGCGTCAGGATGAGAGCGGGGACGAGCGCTAACCTGCTGCTCTTCAGGCTCCCCTCGTCCGACGCCGCCTTGGCAGAGCCCTTGTTCTTGGAGAGCCAGGACTTGACGCCGTCCACGCGGTCCTCCACCTCCGAGTCGGTGTCGTTCTCGTCGCCGCTGCGGAGAGACAGAGTCAGATAGAGTGTGTGTGTGTGTGTGTGTGTGGGGGGGGGGGGGGGGGGGGGGGGGGGGGGGGTCTCCAACACAGCGCAGAGGAAACCTCCACCCGAGCGAGTCATTCTCAAAGCCACCATTAAAGACAGTCTCTTTACAGCTGTTTTAATGTGAAATCAATTCAGACGAGCGACTCGTTCGAGAAAAATGACTCGCTGCCGAGGTTTTTTATGCAGCGTCAGAGTGTGAGACGAATCGCGCGGGCAAAAGCAATGAGTCATTTTCACGTCCCGGGCATATTTTGTTAGTGGCCGCGTCTTGTTAGCGACGTTTCCGTGGGTCAGTCGTGCACGCGTGCTCACGTCCGCGTGGTTAAGACTCGCGGGGCGCCGGGCTGCGTTAGTGGAGGGAAACGGGTGCATTATCAGACAGATTGTAGATGAAGCTCTTGGAGGCGTAATTATCTTGTTTGGCTGGTTCTGGGCCGCTAGCATCTGTGTGGCGCGTCACCTGCTCGTGGTGATTGTTATTGGAGCGGAGCCATGAGACAGCCCCTTGGCACGACGCTTGACATAACAATCAATATACAGAGACCCGCAGATTGCGGTGGGGGAAAAACGCCGGCGAGATCCCACCTTGATAAGGTCACTCCCCGTTCATTTGTTTTTTCGTCCATCGTGCATTTTGTGAGTTACGCGCCCGGGTGGTGCGGGAAGGTTAACGCGACAGGCAGCGGGGAGGGAAAAGTAGGGGAGAGTGACACCTCGTCTGAGCCCATTAGGCTCCAAACGGGTTTGGGAGATGCAGGATGTGAAGGAACACTCAGGTTTTTGGTTTATTTTTTTTTTTGTGTTTTTTTTTTTTTGTGAGCACGCACTGTTTCCACCAACAGTCACAGATGCAGAGTCTCCCTCGGCTTCGCGACGTGTGAAAACGCGCCGTTCGCTTCTCGCACAGACACGTTCCACACATATGTTACGAGGAACAATCGGGAAAAAAAGGGGGCCTCAGCTGCGTCCTGCGCGTTCTGCTGGCGTCAGAGAGCGCGTTCGGCCTCGGCGCCTGACAACATACTGTATATTAATAACACTGACGACAGGGTTGTTGTAAAAGGAGCCGCACATTTCAATTCCTCCTGATTTATTGCAGACTGTGACTTTGATCTTTACTATTATTCATAGCCTTTCTTTCGGTATCTTTCAGCGCCGCACTTCATCAATCTAAAATATTTGCCCCGCACAGCTCCCAACTGCAGATATAACTCATCCGGTGTCTCCAGACGGCTGACTATCATTAAAAATGAGGAACAGTGATGTAGGTAACACATCGACAAGCTTATCTATCTTAACCTCCGAACACGTCGCAAAGAGGCGAATAAGGAGGAATCGGAGCCCGCTGTCACGCATTCTGTCATGTTTCCTCAGAGAACAAAGCGTCCTTTCCCCTCACGTCTTTTTTTTCGGTTGTGTTTGTCTTTTGCTGGTCCGCCGAAAAGCGACGCACAAGAAAGGTGGCGCGTCCGCACTTTGTTTTTTTCGCCTACTTCGTCAAATGAGCCCGGGTTCGACAGCATTTACATGCTCGGCTTTCTCATCATTACAAACAAGCAGGCTTTCAGTGTGGGAGCGATTAATGATGCTGGGAAGACTACACGCGTGGATTATATCACTGCCTGTTGAAAAAACAAAAAACAAACAACAAAACATTTTCATTCCAGAGTTCGTGGGGGTTTTCATGGGCAGCGAGCTGAAATTGTGAGTCTGAGTTCAGCTATTAAATGCCATTGCTTTATTTTCCCGCTCCCTCCCCTCCCCACTCCAGCTAAATAACTGATAAAAGCTCGCCATAAAAAAAGATAATAGGTTCATTACACCAGCAAGTTGATTACACATGCTGCCCATTTGTCAGCTCTGTGATGCTCTGACTTTTTAACATGATAGATTACACAACAAAACGCTGAAACCAGCCCAGAGAAAATCATCTCCCTCCTCTTCACTCCCACACACACACACACACACACACACACACACACACACACACACACACACACACACACACACACACACACACACACACACACACACACACACACACACACACACACACACACACACACACACACACACACACACACACACTAAAAGGTGGCTCGCAATTGAGTGCTGTGCAAATGGTGTCACAAACGATTTGTCCTTGGCCCCACACTACTAGCTAACCAGTCCTGAGGCTCGTAGATACAAACAAGCCCCAAGAATTTAGAAATGAACATTAATCGCTTCTGACAATCGGCCTGCGCTGGTTGTAAATCTTTGTCACAAATGCTTACAGTCAGCATCAAATATCGTATGGCTCGGTTCTGTCGGCCTAGCACTGGCAGTGTCAATAACATAACATCACCATATCTATTCAACATCAAATATTTGCATTATGACAAACGTATCATATGTGGAGAAAACTTTATGAGCGTCAGAGTGCGATGATGGAAGCACAGTGCTGGCACAGCTCACAGTAGATGGACACACTGTCAGCTCCCGCTGCTTCTATGATCTCCTCCTGTAATAATCCAGCTATTATAACCTCTGCTTTGAAGCATCTGCTGCTAAAATATTGAATAACAATGTAAATCATCTGGAAAATCCACTTCATAATTACAAGAAGAATCACCTCCTCCATTACTGTTCATCCATGCTGCTAATGCAGTGATGTCAAAGGAGGAGGGGGGGGGATGCAATTAAGTAAACATGGGAAATTATAATCTTTCTGGAGTTGCACAAAAAGAAACGCTGAACGCCGATACACGCTGGTTGTCTGATGGATAACAAAAAAAAAAACAAAGCAAAGCGATAACAGGCGTGATGCCTTGTCTCTCTGAAGAGGCAGAGGTTAAAGTGGAAAATTGTGTAGAACGCTTCCTTAATACGCTCTGATGAAGGTTTCAGTTATTTAACAGGTCGCACAAATAGTCTTCGTGGAAAACCTGGAGCAAAGAGGGGGTTTAGTCAGGCAAAGATGTGCATTCACAATTAATAACGGCACAAACATTCGTATTAGGACGGAAATGTTTTCACAGCACTATGGATCGAGATTGAATTAGTGGTGCGTTCAGGGGCACGGAGCCATCACTGCGGTGCAGCCGTGGACCTCCAGCATGCTCGCTTCACGGCTGCACCCGTGCCGGAGGTCTTCCTGAGCACATGTAGAGGCCTTCAAGCCAGATTTAGATCAAAGGTGAATTATTTAAATATATATCACTATAAAAGCACTGTAGAAGTGTACAGTGAGACACAGCCTTGATAAGATACACCAGTATATGCCTGGTATGACCTGTTGTTACATGTGCTGAGGCAAAGCCTCCACAGGTAGAAAACGGTGGCGTTCAGGGACGATGCTGCTGGAAATGTAGGTGGCGTTTGACACAAGCAGACAATGATGCAGTATTACCACAGGTCGCCAACACTCGCCCGTTTCCCATCGGAGTCTCCCCACGGCGGCGGGACCGGCTTAGAGGAGGACGCCGGCGCCATTTAGCCGCGCCTTCCATTTACCGTCCAGTCTACATTTCCTCTAACGCCGTGCGAGGCATCCTGTGTGCCATTAGAGTTTCCAAATAACTTATTGTCGCTGCGAGTGGAGGAAAACAAGCCTAGAAATATCCAGCGAGGCCGAGTGTGTACAAACACATCCAGACACTTGGCACAGAATGAAATGAAACAAAATGAAACACCGGGGCCACGCTTAAAGCACAGCCTTTATCAGAGATGTATACCGCAGACACGGCTTTTCATCTATTCAAAATTACTTCTCCTCACAGCGCTATTGTGCACAACACAAACTGAAAGGATAGGGAATACTGCATTATTCTCTTTTGTGGTTGCAAAGGGTGGGAGAAAAACAACCATAATGACAGAAACAAAGGATGCATTTTCCATTCTCACGTTTTGTTCTTGCGTTTCTGATATTTTGTCACCATGTCTTGCAAACTGCCAGGAGTGACGACGACGCAGAAATGGGGGAACAAGAGAAGAGAATCAGAGGAGGTGAGAAACACAAACTGCAAGGTACAAAATGAGATAAAAGGCAAGTAAATAGTTTTTAGACTTACACACAAAAAATAACTATCCTTTCTAAAGCAGGGGCTCAGTGAATCGAGTCATGCTGTCGCCGGCCTCCTTCTCAAACAAAGCCGGGTGTGTTTAACATCATCCTTTTAGATGTCTGTATTACTGCAGCCGGTGTTTACCTCAGTGGGCTCAGAGCTAGCATAACCCTCAACCCCACTGCAAAGAGCGAAGGAGTAACCAAACAGGGAGAACCGGCGCCGAGACAAAAGATCAAAACATGGAGCCAAATTAAACCACATGAGGAGTATTTGGGGAGCAGACAGGGAGTAGTCTGACTCGCGCGGTACAAAAGAGGTTAGAGGGAAATTGATGTAGGAAGATGTGGGACGAGGGGAAGAAAAGGCTCCACGCGGTGATTGACAGGTGGCTGAGAAATGAAAGTCAACCCGGTCGCTCTCATCTGGGAACTTTTGTCGCAGCGTGCGAGGGGGAAGTGGCTGTGGCGGCGGCGGCGGCGCGCGCTACCTGTTGATCAGGTCGTCGTTGTCGTCGCTCTCCATCTCGTCCTCGATGGCGGCTTGCAGGTCGCCGATCCTCTTGAAGGCCAGCTTCAGGTCCACCTGCAGGCTCTGGTTGGCCGCCTCCAGGCTCTCGATGTCCATTTCCTGGCGAGGGCAAGGGAGTGGCAGTTACCGCGGCTCCGTTCGACCCTCACCCCCCCCCACCACCACCAGCCTCACCAGCTCGTGCCTCTTGCGGCTCGCCTCCGCCTCCCTCTTCGCCAGCTCCGCCATCTCCTCTTTCATGTCGCGCGTCTGCCGCTGCATGCGCTTGTTCTGGTCCTTCTCCCGGTTCTCGGCGGCGATGCGCTGGTTCTTCTCCTCGGTCATCTTCTCCAGGTTCTCCTTCAGACGGCTCACCAGGCTCTGAGGGCGAGCAGGGATCTTATCTTAGATCTCATCTCATTTAAGTATAGAATCTTTTATTAAAAAAATCTCACCACACAGCCTTTAAAACCAAGGGACGCCATCCTCCAACTGCATTACAAACATGTCCTTTTGCGTTTCACGCAGGACTATCTCACCTCCAAGCGTTTGATCTGCGTCCTCTCGAACTCCAGCTTGGTCTCCAGCTCACGGATCTTGGCCTCCTGACGGCTCACAAGAGACTTTTCCACCATTGACTGTTCTTGGAAGTCGAGCTGACTCTGCAGCGAATGAAGCTGTGAGAAGGACACAAACATACACACCGATAAGCACACACAATCACTCCCCGAGGAGCAGCGCTCACTGCACACCTCTCTCCTGACCTCTGCTTTTCCATTTCCTTTACTGTACGTGAGGGCTGTGAGATACTTTGTGCCGGTGTCCTGTGCGTGCGCCTTAAAACTAAATGAATGTTTACTTTCCTCCCAACCTTTTTAGTGTAAATTTAATCCATCTTGGTGCGTGTAAATATTGTGCATGCGGTCTGAATAATGAGCTCCAGATAAGCCCTCCAATCTAGCACGACTGGTCAAAGGAAGAGCTCGTGGTTCAGGCTGAGCAACAACGAGCCACAGTAATTTCACAGGCTTTGGCGAAGGGCTGAGATTCATGCAAAGCACGTTTGTCCTCTCTGAATCTCTTTCTCATGACTGATAAAAGGAAGGGAGATACGTCACAACAACACCGGCCCAAAAGGCGGCACGGCACCTAATGAGGGACTTTGCATCTGAGACAAAGAGGATTTGGAGTTCTCCTTTGATATTATTAAAGAAGCCAGATTTCCCTCCTACTGAGGATGAGATAACCACTTCAAGGTCAGACGCTTTAGATGGTTATCGCTGGCTGCTCTGGCACAGTGTAACAATGCCTCACAGCCCGCTGCGAGTCTCAAACGCAGCCAATGTGCTCCGATGGGCGGACCCTGGGAGGACCAAAGCGTTGGCAGGTGCGCTGCTTAAAAGAATGGAACCCGTGTCTGGTGCCGCGAGAGCTCGGTTGCGTCTGAAATTAAATTTGAAACGCATTCTGTCGGTAACAGATGGCTGCACGAGTTCAGCAACACTTAATATGGAGGAAAACACCTTCAGAAAGTCCGGCATCTCTGAGTCGGAGGGAAAGTAAACTGCGGTAGTCGAGCAGATGAAATTCATGGAGCCAACGACACGCGTCACTGAGACAGGGGGCGATGCATTAACACATGACACCAACAAACACGTCTCCGGCGCAAAAACACTGGCGCTACAAAAGCACTGTTATCAACACAAGTCTAAAGCAGCTACATTAACCTTTTTAATGACACGGAGCCGCGTTGATGCAAAAGCCTCCCCCATTTAGCTCACAGGAACTAAACTAATCTGCATCCAAACAGACAGATGTCAGCGTGTTAACAGGATCCGTTCCCACCGCCGCTCGGCGCCGCCCGTTCGCCCGCGAATCGCCCGCGATTCTGCGCTCAACACAAAGGACAGCCGCCGCTCGTGGGAATGTCATTAGTTGAGCAAGGTTACGAACCGCACGCAGGCACAGTCCGCGTTGATGGCGACGGCTCGGGAAGCCTTGGACAACATTCACTGGAGAATAATGGAGGCATATTTCAACTATTCTGTTTTATGAACTTGGGGAGCCAATTATTTAAGTGATGAGAGAACATCTAACACAAAGCAAGAGCAGAGCGGTGGGACCGCAGCGTATGTGAGCATATGAGCTTCACATCATTAATAATTTTGTATTTCAGACTGAGATGAATCTGTCACACTGGATATTATTTGTTCATTTAAATGCACATTAAATCCCAATGAGATTAAATGTTGAAATATGTATTAAATTGTTCATTGGTTGACAGACAAATGAGTCGCACAAGGCCACTCATCTACATACAGTGCGGCGGGTGACTAAAGACATAGAAGAGTCAGTCAGGCCAAGACTTTGACATTTCCATAATGAATCAGTTGCGAGATTTTCTGGTATGTGCGAGAGTAAAGTAGCACCTTCAGGGTTTTTCACCCTCTTCTTCTGAATCGGGCTCGAAGAAGGTTCGTTCCAATTATCACAATTTATTAAATCATCGGCTGAGACACTGGATGAGCAAACAAATCACAGCGCCCCACGCTGCTTTCATGCTCGCCTCCAGTTGCCACCTTTGGTTTTATCCGAAGATGTTTTGATGACGGTAATAATGGAAAATGCAGCATTGGCAGCGGAATCACCAAAGACAGCGGCTCGCCAGAAAAAACCCACAGAAAAGGGGCAATAACGAGCGCTTTGTCTCCGGCGTTATCTAATTGGGCTGCTGAGTTTTTGTGCATGACCCCTTCTTTAACTACGAGTACAGAGAGGCAAAGGAACAATTTCTCCCCTCGACTTTGCTGATTCCTACTATTTAAATGCAAATTGCTTTTGCGCTTTTTTTTTGGGGGGGGGGGGGGGGGGGGGGGGGGGGGGAGAAAAACCGCCACAGAAATGAAGCAATTTTTTTTTTGGTCACAATAATCAGAGGAACTCTAAAAGCTCAGGTCTAATCAGAGAGAAGTGTTGAGGCAGCGAGTAGGATGCTGGCAGGCAGCTATAGTGCTTTTGAATACTTCCTTGTACCTTTTCTTGGATCTCCTGCTTCTCTTTTGTGGCCTCTTCCAGCTGGGCCTGCAGGTCACTGATCTGGCTCAGGTCCCTGGCAGACTAGTGCAAAAACACACACACACACACACACACACACACACACACACACACACACACACACACACACACACACACACACACACACACACACACACACACACACACACACACACACGGGTTGGCATCAGTGTATGTGGGTGACAAAGACAGAAATGAGAAACATGTACGCTTCAATTATCTGTAAAAATGTATGGCTTTTAATGTAAGCGGTTAATGAACATGATACATCAGTGCCAAGTGGTTTGTCATGTGATCCGCTGTAGAACAGATTGCATCGCCCTGATTGCAGAGCGCACACTGTGTTTAGAGGGGAGTATGTCCTCCAAACCTCAAAGCCACTCTGCCTCACATGCTTAAAAGAACAGGATGCCAATGTGGATGTCAGAGATGCTACCCCACCACGTTTCAAGCTAAATAAGAGAAACCACGCGAATTATTAAAGGCAGCGCCGGCTTCTTTTTGCTGTGCCCATCGTTCCGGGCTCGCTCGGGCGTCGCGTTACCTGAGCAACCGCAGCCTTGTGTTTCTTCAGCAGCTCGTTCATGTCCTCCTGGTCCTCCTCCATGCGCGACTGCAGGTCGTTCTTCTCCCTCTGCAGACGGCTGACCTGCTCCTCCAGCTGAGGGATAAAGAGAGGACGCACTTCGCTTCAGACAGGATTTATTCATGAGCTATTGAATATGATAAATGCTCATTAGTTGGCTGGGCCACGGCAACCCTGGAATCTCATCTAATGGCGGTGACACACAATCTGGACGAGGTTCTGGCTGGAGGATGAGACCAATTGGAGATAATCAATTGGCTCGTTTAGGCGGGGAAAAGTGCAGCCAGTGCAGCATACTGGTGATGTCCTATTTAGAGTTCATCCCCTGTGTTCGGGGCGTGGGGGGGGCTCCAGCCTTCAATATTCATTCTCTAATCTCAGACATTTACAAGACCTTCCCTTGCCATAAATGCAGCAATTAACAAGCAAAGCACAGGCGCACGGCGCTCTGTGTGTCATCCCCAGAGACACAAACATCCTCGGTCTGAAACGCAGGCAGCGCTCTCAAGAGACAGCTATTAATGAGCAGATGGGAAAAAAAAAATAACATTCGACAAAAGCTTATTTATCCATTACAGCAAAATGTTGAAATCAGACGTATGCCAAAGGGCATTTATTATTTTAATATCTCGCCATGGCTTGATGATGCATGCATATTAATGCTGGAGCCCCGCCGCAGTTTGAAGAGGGCACGAGGCCTCCATTAATTAAACATGGTTTGTTGTTTTTGTTTTGACTTGTTCGTCAGAACCAGGCTGTAGAAATATTCGCGCCTTTGTCCGTCATGTCCAACCCGCGATAAAGGGCAGGTATTTCTCATTATGCTCCCGCGCCTGATGTTCTACAGGCGATTGATTGCGGCTCGGATACAAATAACACACCGCGATACCAAAATGCGCAGAACCAATTAGCACTGAAGTCTGCTCAACTGGAACACAATTAGCACATTTGCACTCCGTTTCAAATGGGGCCCGCCCTCAGGAAAGCGCAGCGGCTGTAACGGGCGCCGCAACCTACCGACGCCTTGTTTTTGACCACGTCCTCCATTTGGATGTGCATGTCCTCGATTTCAATCTCCATGCCCTTTCGCGCCTTCACCGCAGCAGCACAGGTGAACTCTGACTCCTCCAGCTGTGGGGAGCAGGAGGAAGGAAAGGGGAAGCGGGGGGAGAGAGGGGGGAGGGGGCGTTAGTGGGCCAATATCAAGGAATTCGCCCTGTCTCTTCTCAGGATTGAGGATTTATCAATCTGTGTTGGTGTTTTCTATCCAATGACCAAAGTAACATTAAGATTGTTATTCAGTGACTGCATAACGGCTTCAAACCATCATCTACCCAGACACAGCACAAGCAGCCATACTTGATTTTTGAGCTGAGCGATCTCCCTCTTGCTGGGGGCGTTGCTTTTCAGGTGGTCCAGCATAATCTGTGCATCAGCCAGGAGGACTTTGGTTCTCTTCAGGTCTTTCTTGAGCCTCTTCTCAGTCTCCACGTCCCTCTGGTTCACCTGAGTGATGAATGGTTAGACAGACTGTTTTTATATCCTCCTCCAAAAAACCCACAGCACCTCTCGAGATTGGAAAGCGCTTTCTTTCCAATCAAAACAAGTGGCCCACACTGAATCACACGCGCTCTTAACGGCGCCGGCTCAAGACCCGAGGCGGGCGGATGAAAATACCTTGTCCTGTGCATTTAGCAGTTTGCTCTCCAGCTCTCTCTTCTCGCGCAGCACTTTCTGCTTGTCTTCATACTCCTCCTCCAGCTGCACCTCCATCTGTTTCAGCTGCGGGACACATGCGCAGAGTGTCAGGACGCGCAAACAGATGACCAGTGATAAACAAAGTCAGACAGAACACACCATCGACCATCCTGTTAGACATGCCTGCTGTCACACACCAGAGACAAATGGATCCCTCCAGAACAGATCTGCTGTTATCCAGATCTGACGCCGCTCGGAACACACACAAAAAAAAATCTCCTCTTTCAAAAATCAACACGAGAAGAAATCAGACGATAAGAAACACAAACGCTGTTTTTTTGCTAAATTTGTTGCGAGCAAACATAGAATTTCAGCTAATTTTGTGCTTGCTGTTCATAATAAAAGTTAACAAGCAGCCTCGGCGTGTATAACCCATAATTTACACTTTCTTCTTTCGAATGCGGCACGTTTGTGTACAGCTTGGGGCACACGCTGAAAATCAATATAAGTCTGAAATAACTAATTCAAGAATTTAATAAGTTGGGTTGTGGGAAAACCTCAGAGTACGACGCACTACAGCGTGCCCGTGTGCGTTTCTTTGTGCTTTCCCATCTAGGCCTCGTTAGTTATCAGACATAAATGGAGAAGCTAATGCACAGGTGTAAAAACACTGTTAAACGCCAGAAGAGGACAGGACGAGTACCTTCTTGCTGCAGGACCGTCTGATCTCCTCCACCTCTTCATCCTTACTCTCGATATCTTTCGAGTGGGTCTGCCGCTGCCTCTCCATCTCCATCTCCAGCCGCAGCTTAGCCTGAACACAGGACACGTACAGCATTAACACAAAAGGCACGCACACATTTCAAAATAAGACACGCGCCCGCACACACACACAAACACACACACACACACACACACGCTCAAAGCCTTTGATTTTCACCCAAAGAGAGAAATATCCCATCAAACAACAAAACACACTGAAGGTACTTTTGAAAAAAACATTAGAATGCAAAGCACTTTATTTGCTGAGTTACAGGATTTTGAGTTTAAAAGAAAAACACAACGGTTTGATGAAGTATTTGGCAACAAGCACTATTTTGCCTGCCATATTACTATGAAAGGCCACATGTGCACCGCCCCGTACCTGCTCCAGCATCTGGATGCTTCCCGCCTGCTCGTCCAGTTCCTCCTCCTGGTCTTTCACCTTGTCCTCCAGATCGCGGAGCTGCTTCTTGACCTTGGCGAGGGAGGCTTCGTCCTTGGACTCCTGCGAGGACAGGTCCTGCAGCTCGGCCTCCAGCTGCTGCACCTTCACGTTCGCGGCGCACAATTCGTTCTCCTTGTCCTGCGGGCGGAGGAGGCGGCTGTAACGAGCGCGTCTGGACCAGCCCAGTTATGTCACACAGGGAGCAGAGAGACCAGACGTGCGTCCCCAGGAGAGCACATCACAGCACATCTGAGGTATGTTCTGTAAAGAAGCTTACCTGCAGCTGCTGGCGGAGGTTAAATATCTCAGCAGTCATTATGTCTTTTTCTCGAGCCAGTTTCTCCCTCTGGCTCTTTTCTCTTTGTACCTCAGTCTGAGCCTCGTTCTGCTCCAGGTCAAACCTGGAACACACACACACACACATTAGCAGCTGCGAGATGATGGACGATGATACATAGGACTATGGTCCTCTAAGGGTGGATAGTTGTTTATCATGTTGAGAAGTGCATTTATTTATTTGTCACATGCACAAATGTGTCTATTCAGAAAACTGACAGAAGCTATGGAAGACACTTAAAATAGAATATGCAGTTGTTCAAATTTGCAGCAACAACATAGCTGTGTATGAATAATTGCTCAATTCAAGCCGGCTAACTCGATATCCAAGCTCCATCTAATTTCCTTGGCTTTGGAGATTTCCAGCTTATGCAGCTATCCCTGACACTGAGCCCAGCATCAGTTCAGCGCCATTTCTATTTTAGCCCCAACCGTTATCCTCTTCCATTAGCAATCAATTTACAATTGGGTTGTAATAATGTGCAAAATGTTGTCTTCAGTTGTCTAGGGCAGAAGCACTTATGGTTAGTGAACTTAACAGCTAAGTGTTTCATGCTGTCAGCTCGTTGTAATTCCCTGTTTTTCTCTCTGAAGCGCAGCTGAAAATAATTTCACCCACAGAGCATCTTCAATTAGCCACAGGGGAGAGATCACATTCTGCCACAGCGATAGCTTCTCAAGTGCTTAAAGTCTGAGTCATTTTCCCAGCTAATGCAATTCCACAGATTACAGAACATCTCAGTCACTATTCAAATTAAAGGAAACTTCGGCGTTCTGCAGAGTGGGTCAGAGTGTCTGTGTTGGGCAAGTGGAGGAGAAAGAAGCATTATGTTCTCTGTCACGTGGGCGTATAAGGAAGGACTGACGGACAGATTGGGAGTCTGGAGAAACTCACTTCCTCTGTTTCTTCTCCAGATCGTGGTTGCGGCTCTGCAGCCCCTCCAGGTGAAGCTTGGTGTCCTGCAGCTCCGCCGTCAGCTTCTGGCACTTCTTCTTCAGCTGCTGCACAGTGCGCTGCACATCCTCATTATCCGTCTGCAAATCAGCCAGCTGCAGCGCGCACAACCCCGCAAACAAACGCATGTCATTATTACCGCAGTGCAAACTGCAGCATCGGCGCGTGGGACGATCGCGCGTTAAACACATCTGATTTTGCCCGGCGTTTCTTGCCTTTCTCTCAACTTGTCTTTTGCTCTGCTGCTCGGTCTCCAGCTTGTCGTCGAACTCCTGCTGGAGCTTCTTCTTGGTGAAGTCCATTTCACGAATGGCTCGGTTGTATTTTATGCGCCACTCGCCTCCTGCAGGAAAGACGTGCGGATCAGTGAAAAGGCTGCGTGACCTTTAGGCGTCTGCTGTCCTCCATACAGGCCGCACAGTAATCATGCATGATGTGGACTATGGATGGCACTGCACTAGCGGTGATGGCCGTCGCCGTCAAGCACTAAAATAATAAAATGTGTAAGGAAATGAATCTCCTTTCATCAAACCCTGACTTCATGAGGTGAACGGCTGACAGGAAACTACAAAGAGGCCTTTACATTTCAACTCTAATCTTGGATAAACCTGAGCTGAGAATTCAGAGCACACCACAATAGTAGTTAGAGAAGGACATGTCTAAGTGGCACTTTCCACAGTTCTTAGCCGACCCTAATTCTGGAGCTGTCAGAGGCTATCAGAACTATAACAGCGGCCAGGCAGACATTCAGGTTCAGGTTCATTTTCAAGCCTTATCATTTTAGAGGCTGTCCATTTCTCCTTCACATACCAACACCGGCTCCTCCATCAGTGCTGCTCATTAGCATATATATAGCATAATGACAACTTGCAGGGCCACCGGCTCTGATCCCAACGATTATTTTCTCATTCATCTAAGAATTCTGATATGCTCTGTAATGGCTTGTCTGCTGAGGTGGGTTGAAGGGGGTGGGAACACGGGAGGAAAAAATGTCTCATTGACAATATGCTCTCAGCAGGAGCCCTCTCTCCCAGCAGGTGGAGACCAATCAGTAAAAGGCATTAGTTGTATGCCTGGGAGGGAACATCTTAATCCCCTAGCGGTAAATCCCAAACTTGGAAAATATACTTAACAGTATTATGCAAAATGTGACCAAGTCTGTCTCCTGCTGAAACAGTTGAACAAAGCCACTCATTCCTGCAGCTATAATTAGTATAAGGGAGGCTTTTTCCTTTTATATTTTTTTTTCAAAGCTGCAATGAGTGGTTCAGTAAATTGTTTCTGGCCTGAGCTGACATGCCTATTAGGTAGGTCTGGGCAGGATGCTGCAAGTGACACAAGGTATAATTAATTAGAGAGCTAAAAACAAATGATGACCACGATTGTGGCTGTGAAGAGACAGAAATCACCGCAAGCGACTGTGGATCCTCGCAGTCTGCTAGACGTAAATGCATGAATGGATTAACTCTCCCCTGCTTATACAGCGGTAATGAGCGGTTTCCATCTCAACTAACCAGCATCATCATCATCATCCATCTCCCCGTTGAGCTCGGAGGTTTTCATGAGCCGCGCTTCCATCACCTCCATCTCCTGAGCTTCAAATTGTTTCCTCAGGGCATCAAATTTGTCCTGAAAGGCACAGATTCACACATCAATCAAAAAGCAAACACTGGCCAGCGCACCAAAGTGAGAATTTAATTTTGTAAACATAACAATGTTCCAGTAGGATTTCTTATATATTTATTTTGGAATGTTTATTTGCCTGCAGATCCTTCATGTCCTTCTCCAGGCGAAGTCTCTCTGCAGTCTCGGTCTCCAATAACTGGGATGCTGACTCACTTGTGCTTCTCTCATCAGCCAGCTCTGCTAACAACTCTGCAATCTGGACAGACACGCACACGTATGCACATAAATTCACGCACACACACGCGCGCACACACACACACACACACACACACAGAGTCATGCAAAACATAAACAAAAGCATGGTTCTTCCACAAGGGATCAAATTGTTTATTGAAATGAATAAGTGGAACTCCGGCACAAATCTGGAACACCGTCCTCCCAGCATGCACTACCGCAGGCGAAGGGACCCACCCTGCTCTCCAATCGATCCGTGTTCAGTCTCAGCTCATTTCGCTCCTTCTCCACCCTCTCGAGCTTCGATTTCTGCAGCTGTATCTCCTCCTGGAGCACAGTATTTTACAGTAGTTACAGCTGTATAGGTTACACCTAATGTTACATATTCAACTGTGAAATATCAAGTATTTACAGGAATATTAAAGAGTAATGGCAGGAAGTGTCATTGAGCGGTGGCAGGTGGTGAATTTTGAATGTGGATTACAGGCCGTGTAGATGTGGGGCATGTGGAAGTGCAGTGTCTGGCAGGAGTGAGAGCTCACGTCTTTGCTTCGCATCTGGTCCTCGGTGAGTTGGACCTTAATGAGAGGCTGGACTGTGGTGAACAGCTTCCACCACGGCCAGTCCTTCACGCCACGGTTCTTGGTTATGTTTTTCTGGATGCAACGAATCGCCAGGTCCTGAATCTGAACGCACACAGAGAAGCTGTTAATGTTAATGTAATCAATTGTTACAAATACATGCAATAGAATCCAGACAAGCGAGATTTTGAAACGTGTATTTATGCAGTGGTATCACCAGATATTTACCAAACTCTTAATTACCCACTGGAATAATGGCTTTTCAGAACTTAGTGTCACCGTATCATCCTCGCCACTGACGAACAATATTGGAAAAGCACTGCATTCCTCATCCTCGTGTTATATTGCTTGTTTATAGACCAGCAGCTATCCCAGGACTTGCCATCCTCCTCTGGAGAATTCGCTGCAGAATGTGTTCCAAGGCTGGGAGCTAATTTTTGATTAATTAAATCAAACATGTTGGCAGTTAATTCCAAGTATTACACGATTTCCATGCTGCTTATGCATGAGGCTCTCCAGCAGCAGCAGATTATGGGCAAACCCAATTAGAGCAACACAATTCTTAGCATCAGGTACATTTCGCCCTGAAGGTACTGTGTATGACCAATTAGGATTTGTCACACAGCGAAAGCAAAATGCACCGAATCTCTGACGGAAAATTTAAACGGGTCTCACTTGTCATATTTAGTCTGAACAGAACAAAAAATAAACAAAAGATTATCCTACGTGAGCACCGTGGATAAACATTCTGGTATTCACACTGGATCACACAGAGAGCGTGTGACAACGGCGAGGCCGTGCTGGGACGCGGGCCAAGATTAAGGCAGGAACATGGCCGCCTCCCTCCTTGCTCAACACTCCACATTTGCATAGCGGGTTATGTTGTGATTTAAGTGCGTACGGTGGCGTATATGTGCAATTTGCACACGTGAGCACGCCAGCGTTGCCATACATCACCGCTGCATTGTCTCGGTGTCACTTTGATCGCACTTCTGAGGCGAACGCGCTTTACGCTCGGCTTCTGGGGATTTCTGCAGCGCGGGAAGTGTCTCGCTGAAAGAACAGACGCTCTGACGACACGATTGCACGGGGACGTTGGTGCATTTCTGGTTAATACTATTAATTCAGTCTAAAAACGATATTTTAATGATCAAGAATGCTAACTGCTGGAGTTAACATTACTTTTAAATGCAATTGGCAAATATCAAATGATATGGACAGTAGCAGTGCCAAGGCCTGCCACACATTGAGGGAGACCTGTTTAATGAATAAATGGGGCATTACCAGGCTAAAGCTAGCTTATGCTTCCTGCCCTGCACTCATTTCAATGCAAATAACAAAAAAGGAGCCCATGCACACATCTGTAGGGTACCTGAAGGACAAAACACCCAATACGGTAAGTGCCTGCTGAGGCAAAATAACAGACTTTTAAAATGTCAGGGTGTCCCCTTGAGGAGACATTTGAAAGAGGTGGGGGGAAAAAACAAGAAAAATTGTGGTTTTGTCATTTAATGTCAATGGGCTTGGCATAGCTTCGCAAGGTTAACATGCCAGAGAATATCAATCAAGGGAACTTGTGACTTTCTGTCACCGCCGTATACATCAGGCAGCGACTGTCTGAGAGGCATCAGCAGACCTTGTGTACAGGGCGAGTTATGAGCCCCTGTGGGTCCTAATGCTGGATACTTCAAACTCTGCGAGAGACCGCGGAGCCTTATCAATTATCACAGGGGGATAACGGCGTACATGTAGGTCTTGTTAGATGATGATTATTATGTGATTAAACAGCAAAGCACCCCGCACAGTGTCTATGTGGAGACAAAGGGAGATGAAAATAACTCAATAATCGACTACAGCCTTGCTTCTACTCCGCTCCACTAACTGATTCAGGTCTAATGTAAACAGAAAGAAATGTAATTTACATGTCCTTAAGGTAATCAGTGCAAGAAGAAACCAATTCAAGCGCATGTACTGTAGATAAAAACATCACTTAATGTACAAGTACTTCATCTTTGTTATGCACTTTAGGGTAGAAGTACATACTAATATTCCTGTAAAGGACAAGCATCTACTTTAAACAATACAGAATTTTATAGTAGTACGAATTTATTTGAAAAATTATAACAAATACATTAAAATAATTAGTAAGTAAGTACACAGCTGCTCAGTGTAGATGGGATTCAAACCAACCAAGTAGCAAGAGGCTGTTAATCTGCAGAAACTCATAATTTTTACTGATTGAGCAAGTAGTTGTATTTCATTGAAAGAGTAAAGTAAATAATACTAGTATATACAGTACTTGATGTACACCTCTGGAGGAGACTGTACTATATGTTTAATGTCAGAATAGTAATAAATCCCTGCAGCTGCTGCACAGAGGGAAGAGGGGAAAAGGAAAAGGAAAGGAGCAAAGCAGATTTTCGATTTCTCCACAGGGCTAACTGCAGATACCCACCTAATCACGTTAAAAGCTTTGAACATTCGCACATTAAGTCATTTTTGGAACCGGACCTCGGCATGACAGTACTTGTTAAACTGTTTCATCAGCAAGGCTGATAGTGGAGTCACTGTCTCACCGGACCGGGCTTCAGTGAAGACACGCTGAATACTGATACCATGCGTTTAGAGGCAGAGCTAAGCTAGGCCTGACTGACCACAAATATCACATCACAACATACATAGAGTAAACAGTATGTCATAAACTCAATTTACAGTAAACTGTAGGTAAATGTAATATAAAAGTAATTAAATTATGAGATGGGATAAATACAAAGTTTAATGCCCCCAGTCTTTTAAATACATGTGTGGTGATGGGTGGTGTATGAGGGGAGATGTGAAAATGCTTTATTTCCTAATGGGTTTTATAATTGCACAGCTGCCTATGGTTTTAATGGTTCCTTACTGTTGAGTCGTCGCAAGTATTAAATTATGGAGCACTGGGCTCCTGGTCTGCATCATTGTGTGAATGATGACCTTTGAACTGTGACGTTCAAGCAACAGCCATTTCTGCAAACGTTACAGTATAAACAGTACAAACAACAACGAGCCAGAAGTCAAGCAGCAATTAATAATTCCATATTCATGTTCCTAATTACAAGTATGATAATTAGTTTTACTGGTATTATTGGGAGTGATTAGGCCCAGGTCCCAGTGGATGCACAGCAGTAGTGTTGATTCTGGTTCCTTTTGGCTCATGACCGGTCCACTGAGGCGGAACATCGACTTAAATAAAAATCACAGGGAGGAAGGAGGTCTATGAGGCTCATACATCACAAAAGTGCATGTGTGAGGTCCAGAGAGACGGGCCCATCACATGCTGCGAGAAAACACAGAAGACGGGTGGAGAGGGCCGGTGTGTGAATCTGCAGCACATTTAATAAGGTACAGTTTGATAGGAGAGGTTTAAGGAAGGGAGGAAAAATGATGTGTCACTGTCACAGCTCCCCCTGGGAACCTGTTAGGATTACGGTACAGGAGGGACAGGGTTAAGGGCGATAGATTTAGAGAACACATTTGTAATTAGTTGGAGATTTACAGCAGAGCTGGTTATATCTACCCCAAGAGTAGAGCAAACAGGAGCTAAAATTAGCTGTGAACAAGGAACTCTCAACTCCTGGTGGACTCCTAGGCAACACAGCCTCCAGAGCTCACATTCTTCATCTACTTTATCACAACACAAAAACGAGAACACAACCTCGCACTGAAACGGGCCTTGTTACTCACTGTTGGTTTTCGCAAACTGCATAGTTTTGCATTTTGAACTTGCGAAAGCCTTGATGTGATATTTTTGACTTCCACTTAAGTGGTGGTTTGAACACAATAAAGAAATCCCATAACCTGCACAGACAAAGACCGTGGTGGCTCAAACTACCTTTGAATGACCTGATCCACGCCTGCGTTACGTCTGCCTACCTTTCGCTTCTTAAAGGCCTGCCGAGCGAGGTACCCTCTGCAGGCAGCTTGGAACAGGACTAGATTACGCTTGGTCTGCTCATCCCTCTGTTCCTCCAGTTTAGCCAAGGTGCCGGCTCTGAAGAACAACTACAGCAAAACAAACAGGACAAATACACACATTTCAAATGGACTTATTAGCACCGGATGCGATTATTGACAGGGTTGAGGGATGGAGAAATGAGACTTGATGTTTCTGTGTGAACCACGAGGACAAAATAAAAACAGAACAGTGTTAAAATTAAGTGCACTGAAGCGGTAAATCAATAAAAAAAAAACTGTGTAATCCGTGGACAACTGAGTCTTATCTAAGTGAGAAAGCTGTGATTAAGTTATTATCTCGGGCAATCTGCCTTGTCGGTTTCCAATCTGGGCCAAAGGTAAAACACGGGTAAACAGTCAGTTGAAAGCAGATCACGTCACGGACCGTCACCACCTCAGAGGAATAAGCTCCTCCAAGTGCATTCCAGATATGACAGAATCAAGCTATTAAAATAGATGGATGAGTTAAAAAAAAAAAAAAAACTATCTCCACCCAAGGTCTTTCTAAACAAGCCCCAGCGCTTTATAAATTACCAAATCCATATGTGAGCAGAAGCTGGAAATGATCAAGCAGCGTTAGCAGGAGAATCTACAAACCCGTGGGGGGGGGGGGATGCGTTCACTGGCATCAGTAAATATTAACCTTCAAGTTGCTTAGCGGAGCTCGTGCGGACGCCGTGTTTCATTCTATGCTGTAAACGCTGCCGCCGTCCTTCGACGAGGTCACTTACTCCTCCTGTGTGCGACTCCTCTTATATGGGGCTGGTTGTCATGCAACTCAGACAGGTTACTGAAGCACTGCTAAAAATACTGGTGACTAACTATCGGCGAGCCGGGCTTGCTCGCTGTCGGTCTCCTTTTCACACTCCAAAGTATGGCGCCGTGTGAAGCTGCCTGCAACCTATTCCTGTGTGAGTGTATAAAACGCGCCCCACGCTGCATATCTGTGATCATACGTTCCACTGTCTCCTCCATTATTGTTTTCTTTTATTTCTTTCTTGGCTGATGGCCACTCTCCGGCTGATAGGATTAGACCTTGGCGTGCCGGGCGCCGCTCGCCGTGATTACTTTACAACGGTCGTGGCGAAAAACAAAGAGGGCCATCCGTTGCGAGAATTTGCTCTAATGACCTGAAAAGGAGGAGGGAATTACGGTCACGTCGTCGGGCAGCGCCGACACGGGTCCACCAGCGAAAAGGATGGAGGAGGAGGCCAGACTTGGCCGGACTCCAAAAGAGGACGGCGGACAATTCTCAGAGAGGGACAGGTGTAATGAAAGACACGCTTCCTCAGACGGCGAATGTCCTTTAAAAAAAAAAAAAAAAAAAAAACAGAGCCGGCTCCTTAAGAGGAGTGAAGCTGGCAGCCGCTCACGGCAAATGTTTATTCAATCATTTTAAAGCGGTTCATTTATTCAAGATGCGGTGGCATTACTCACCCTGCTCAGACCCATGTGGTAGCTGCTTTTCTCCAAATCCAAAGACTCCAGGAGCTCCTCCACAGCCTGGGCAGAGGCACAGCACGTACACAAACACACACACACACGCACACACACACACACACACACTTAGTCTTTCAACTGCTGGGTCCGCTGGGAGCTTCTACTGACACTGTAACAGTTCAGTAGTCCACAACTCCCCTAAGTTACCATGCTGAACTAATAGTACAGTGCAGTTTTTCCTCCTTTCTCACATCCATTCCCTGCTGTATTTTGTTTTGAAAGTAAGACAGTAAGCACGGGGAAAGTACGACTCCCCACAACTTCCCCCAAGCCCAGCCACAACCCAATTATAACCGGTCCCCCAGAATGCACCTGCTCCTGGTTTATTCTTCATGATCCCCTGGTGGTCTTCCCCCTATTGAAGCGTTGAACACACGCAGCGTATGCAGAGCGACGCCCGCGGCCTCATTCCCCGTCCGTCCAGCAGCCCGTGTGCTGTGTGCTGCAGGTGAATTGTTGTCTCAGCCCCTTTCCCCCTCTCTACTTGAGCCCCCAGCCTGAAAGACCACATCTAGATTACACCAGGAGAGGTTTGCCGGGAGCACTGAGGGGCTTTTGTTTGCCACCGTTTCCACAGAAACTCGGGCCCAATGCGCCGACACAGGGGGAAAGAGCTTTTCTCCCCCTTAACTCCATTCTTTCTCTCCTCCTCTCATTTCTAGCGAGAGACCAACTTTTGTTACTGGGCTTTTCTTGCCGAGGGAACAATGCACCAGTGCACAGCGCAGACTAACCATTAGCGTCCAGGAGAACCTCACGCCGGGCCTCAGCTCCAGTCCTTTGGAACCTCATTAACACGTTTAAAACAAAAGCATTAAAACGATGGAGCAGCTGACTGTCAAGGCAACGGAGGGGAACCTTGGCGGCTCCGCTCCGGTGGCCGGATTTCAAGCGGCGTGCGTTTCTGCAGATGTTGTTCTGTAGCATAGAAGCGTTCGCCGAGCCTCAATACCGATCTGCCTCCTTAACAGGCACGATAGTGATAAGGTTAAGTTGATTAGATCATTACAATAGCTCTTGATGAATGGGGGTTTATGTCTCCGTCAGCTGGCTGCTGACAAATCAGGGCCAGATGTAATGAAGCTGCCTCCCCACAACATTAATCTTTACTGTTCTTGGCCACGGGCGGAGCTGTGTATTTTACTACCTCTCTCGCTGATTGACTTACTCTCTTCTCATCCTTCACGATGTAATTCCTCCCGTGCTTTTTGGTGAGGTGCGGCGCCAGTACATCAAAGCGCCGGCGGAACTCGGAGAACACCATGTGATCGGGGTAGCCTGCGAAGGTCAGCGTGGGATCACGGCGTTATTATCGTTGTACATCACATCTGCACGGCGCCGCGTATAGTTCTGGAGCGGCTGCCTCACCCTGCCTGTAGATCCGGAGCGCGTCGAGCAGCTTGCAGCCGCGCAGCTGAGCACGGAGCAGGGCTACATCTAGTTGCATTAATCCGGGATCTGCAGCGTCCCCCTGAGCCTCACATTCGCCTCCTTTGAACAGGGATCCACTCAGGGCCTTGAGGGCATCTGCCTTAGGCAATATGCAGTGAACAAAGTGAATCCTGGACCTCCTCACCATGTCGAGAAGAGCATCCTGGAAGAGAAGAGCAGGGTTAGGGACCACGACCGGGATCTGGGCCCCCAGTCAGTGCAACATCGTCCCCTGATGCGTTCACGTGTCATCAGTAACTTACCCTCTTCATTTTACAACAACCGGGAGTTCGGCATATTTGACCTTACATGGATATCGTACACTATCAGAGTATATTACATCTACCAGCTCAGCTCTGCCCAAGCCTCGAGTAGAGCCCTAAATGCATTAAGGCTATACAATTTGGAAAGCCTGCCTTTAACGTACGAGTGATTCTGCATACTAATGTGGTATAAGGTTCATTCCCATATGAGGGCTTTTAACATTTTAGTTGTTTTTTTTCTTATTTAATGCTCACGTTAGTTTCTTGTTGTTGTTCTTTCCTATACACAAAGTCAATTCTAACATATTTTCTCCAATTTGTTCTTCTTATTTACTTTCAAGGCACAAGCGTTTAGAATTTCTATCTGTCCAATCACTTCACATCTTACAGCTGACAGCGCTGGCCGAACCATTGTCCACCTTAAAGCCAAGCACATCAGGGTTTTAAACTGGCCCGGCAACGGCCTGAACTGTCCAATTAACACAATCTAGCATTTTGCTGAGTTACTCACTATTGATATTCTCATCAAACCACGGGCTTGAAAGAACATTAGCGGCAGAGCTTTTCTCATAGCACTCAAATCATGGGTAATATTCAGATTTATCTCTGGCTCTAACCCAAATACTGGACTTTATCATATCCATTTTCTTGAAATCTCGGTTAGGCCATTTGTGACTGCCAAGGCCATTAACAGACTTCCAACTATCTTAGAGCAGTGGCTTCTCACATTCTTCCTCAACATGTTAGGTTACTATGACTAAAACGGCAGCAAAAAAAGAAACTGAAGAATGAGGCCCTGGTCTTCTATGGTAAATAGTCCTTGTGTCTCATGGACAACTTGACAAAGCAAAAAAGATTTTGCATTAAAACAAATAGAAGCCTGCTGGCTCCAAAATGATACATGCTAAGGAGATTAAATCTGACCCAAAGACCCTTTCAGCATTGAATGTTAAGCATATGGCTGGATCTACTCTTCTCACCACTTGCAGCTTTATCTGGATGCACAGGGACTTCTTCTTCATAGCTGCTACCCCTGTGGTAAAGGTCTTCCTCATGCTGGTGGCACGTCGTAAAGACAGCTGAGAACCACCTTCAAGGCCCGCGATGGAGCCGGACAGAACGGTGGCTCCGGCCGCTCGGCCCATGCACAACGAGCTGATGATCTTCCTGACAGACAAACAGGGGGATTATATCGGGTAACAACCCAACAGGGGTCCAGCAGTCGCGCGCGTGCAACACTTACTTCTGGGAGTCCTGCAAGAGGCTTGTAGCATTGGCAAAGGCGGGATTCTGCTTGGCATAGTTGAGCCACCCATGGGCATCGTACTCCACCCAATCAGTCCCATGACTGTGGCCCAGCAGGAAATGACTCTCCTTCTCGCCCTTCAACAGGAATGTGTGACCTGATAGAGAAGACGGTTGATCACAGACAGGCAGAGGGTGGCGAACGGCAGCGAGCAGCAGCCTTCGGTATAAAGGATTCATGGAGGCTGATGCATCTTGGCTCTTTTAGGCTGAATTAACTCACGCCCGCCCCTCGCCCAGTTGTTTCAGCCCGTCCACGCAGGCTCAGGCGTGAAATGTTAGTGAAATCTTAATGTGGCTACAAAATGTCCATGATACTGTACTGTCATAAATAATGCAACGCTTTGACTCAAGCATCAGGCGGGAGACTATCAAAGAGATATGGGTGATAAACTAGAGGGAAAATCTGGCCTATATACAGTAAAGCGTGTGAATGAGATGCTTTAGAGGGTTAAAATGACACCTCTGCCGGGTTCTCCTGGGTGAATTTTTATAAGCTGCAACCTTGTGGCAAGTGTTGTCAAGGTTCCCAAACGCACACATAGAGACCGACTCATCTCGTGTGCATCCGTGTGATATACAATCTGTCGGCCGCTGGTTTGTATGTGATCGATCTTATCGGCACAGTGAGTCGATCGTCGATGTGAAGGATACAAGTGTCTTCCCGCGAAGTCGTAGACACGTCAACGTATTCAAACGCACTCCTCTAAAGTAGGAATTACAGCGCGTTGGTAAACACTGAGCGCGTGAAAAATTATTCCACTCGCACTAAATGCAAATATGTCCCTGCAAAACAACTGGAACATATGCTTCCGGTGATTTTTATGGTACATGTGAATCTCATTATATTAAGTTTTAGTAGTTTTCCTTTCAAATGTCAGGAACCTTCAGAGGATCACGTAGACGCGCTTTGTATTCAGGCGCGGGCGCCGCCGCCATGCGTGTGTTTGTTTATCGCCTCCTTGCCTTTGCTCTCGCCCTCCGCGGGCCCGTAGTAGCTGAAGAGACGCTGCAGCAGCGTTGCCTCCGATCCCTCGGGCTGCACCGCCTCCTCCTCTATCAGCCACAGCAGGCCCCGGGCCTCGTCCGTTCGGACCGTCCGCACCTGTCGGACGAGGGCACAATATGTTCCTTGTGAGGGCAGATTAGTCGCTGTTTAATTGACTTCTTTTGATCGTCACACGTGTTACTGACGTGAGCAGCAAAGCACCTTGGTACAAGGGCATGCAGCTACTTTAGCCATTCACTGGGAACACATTGAAGAACAGAAGAAGAAGATATTTCCATCACCTCATCAAGACAATGCACTGCACTTAGGACAGTTTTGATTATTATTTAAAAACGAGCCCTCGCTTCCAACGTCAGCGTCTCCTTAATCAATTATCTTGAAGCACAAGCAGCTTGCTGTATGTTTTTCTTCTGTGAACTACTACATGGTATTAATAATAACATCAGACATTAAAATTTCAAAAGCATCTGTGGTCCCTGCACTCTTCAGCAGTTGCTGCGATAATAGCATCATCAATTTAGCTTTTCCTTATAATCGAAATGGAAACAAAGAGGATTTATGAATGCGAAGTGTGGCGGGGGACAAGAGATTAAAAAGTAATACAATTATTTCAATTTCAATTAGTGTGAACACAGAGGGAAAAAAATAAAACCCAGTCCAACACTGTGAAATCATGGTCATTGAATAAGTGCATGGGAAATGTTTTTGCTGTAGAATGAACCGGCGTCGCATGCGACAGTCCGGACAACTTTGCTCACACGGTTCTGGTCCGAATCCAACCCAAGAGCGCAAAAAAATGCCCCCGAAACTGTTTTAGCAGCGATCAGGAAGCTTCACTACACACATTCTTATCAGCCGTGCACACTACACAGGCGGCAAGTACCACGCACGCTATCAGTTTAAGAGAAGAGACGAATCGCAACTACTGCAACGAACGGAGCGTTTAGGCCGTTTGTTGATAACGGACATCAGAGATACAACAAGGAAGGAAAAAAGACCCACAAGTGATTGAGCAAACAATATTTTTGCTCTGTAGAGATCTTTAGAGATGACTTTAAAAAATGATTTTGATGAACTGACCCCCCCCCCTCCCATTAGACTGTAGCCCCTTTAAAAATAAAAACACTGAGCGAACGCACTGTTCTAGAATTACACCACAGCGATCCATGACTCGCTAAACTCTGCCATTTCCGTTTCCATGGCGCTGATCACAGGCTGCAGGAGCCCGCTCTTTCAAATCGGTCTCCAAAGACACCTCCATATTCAAAAAACTCAGAATAAAGTCCAGCGCCGATGCCCGCGGGCATTGTGGTGTTGTTGCACCAACAGCAGATTCGTGCAGGAAGCGACGGAGAAGCAAACGCACGTCGGACGGCGCGACGCGACGCGGACTCACCAGCGCTTGGCTCGAGGCCTGGTCCACCACCGCCACAGACAGGGAGGTGCTCGTCTCCGCGTCTTCCAGAGCCACCTCTATGTTCTCCTGGAGGAATAAAAGGCAGATTGGCACACTCCAACTCCTCACAATGGGAAATAAGAGTAAACATAATTTTACCCTGGAGATGTAAACAGTGGTTAAGCCAAGAAACGCTGCTCGGAGACACAATTTAAAAACAAATGCGGGGCTTTTCGAGGCATAGAGTAGGTTCTGAGGCCCAGAGGCTAAATAAGTCCTGCAGAGGTAGTTTCTGTCTAGCTAGTGTAGAAACTGCGGCATTGACTTGATGGAAGAACACAGCTGTGCCACCGAGCTTCCGTGAAACTGACCCTGGATCACGTGACTGTGGATTATCAACATCACAATTTGGTAATCCACTACAAGGAATCCCAGGCGAGGGATTAGTAGATCAGCAGAAAATGGATCAGCAAATATTTTCATCATATAATCACTTTTTGCGATATATGATGGTCAGCTCAGTATCTTTAAACGCTTGAAGTCACCTTGGGCTGGTATTATTATAGATGAATCAAATGAATTATGTGCATACGCACTGTGGAAGCCAAACAAATGTATTACAACACCATTCGTTGGCATTCACGTCACTGTTTTACCCAGCACTAAATGGAAATTCTAAAAGATTTCATTACTGTTGCAGATGATAACATTTCTGGGATAAAGTGAAAATAAATATGCAACATTACTTTCAGCAGAGCAACACAGGCGCTGCGGTGACAAAGTGCCGGCTGCACCGGAAACGCTGCACCGTGCTAATAGCGCCTATGAGAGATCCCTGCGTTCAAGTTGAGTGTGCGCGCTTAAATTATTTTTGTTTTCGGAGTCAGCGCGCGGAAGAAATACAAAAAGCCATCCGCACAGCTGCAGCGCTCGGCGGCGTTTAGCCTGGAAATATAAATCACTTCCCTTTGTGCGCGTGCATCACAGTTTAACCTGCCTGTCGCTGCTATTGTTGACGCCGTGTGCCGCTTTAAATGAGTTTGACCCACTTTTCAATGACAGTTTCACGCCTTCTTATATTTTCAAGGTGCGCCGGCGGGGGGGAGAATTACACTACGCAGATTTATGCAATACTTCATTTCGCTCCAATTCCCCGTTCTCCCAGGGAGAGGATGTGGGTGGGAATGTGGGTGGGAAATCCCAGGTTCCTTGTTCACAGTATTAAAACTAATACAATCAGGATTTCGGCTCAACTTTAGTGTGCTATCAGCTGGATTTTGAATAAGAACTCATCTTTTTTCCTAAGATTAAAGTTTGAGCCGCAGCAATGGATGAATATATTAAAAAATTTCTAATATACTTAAACATCTTAAATTCTTAGGGATGGATGTGCCCGGTTTTTATGGTCCTGTCCTTTTAGACAGAAGAAGAATAGTGCCTTCATCAGCGAGCAACACCACTTGCTGTGCAGCTGGGCGTGTCTCCCGAAGGCGGTTGTGAGTGACTTTACTTTGATCTCGCCAGAAGAGGTGAAGCCTGGCATCGCTAATGAGAAGGCCTAACACGCGAGCTACTTTGGCTTGTCACAGCTTGTGACAGGTGGGAGGGATAGCATATCTGATGTGTGAACACATACACTATTGGAGTTGATATATCTGAGCGGGAGCGGCAGGCGAAAGCAGAGAGAAAGGGATGTCGGGCGGAACAAAGAGCCCGTGTGAAGACGGCTGCGCGCGTTCTCACGTCTCTGTATCGCTCCAGCTCCTGGATGAAGGTGCGCTGGTAGAAGAGGGTCTGCAGGCGCTCCTGGGTGTAGTTGTGGCAGAGGTCCTCGAACGTGGCCCCGCACTCGTGCTTGGCCAGCCTGGGGTTCTGAAAGCCCGGCGTGTCCACAATGAGCAGGGAGCACAGGGAGTGCTGGCTGGACTTCAAAGCCCTGCGGCGCAAAGGGAGACGCATGTACACGGCGGCATTAGCTCCGCGTCCCCTCGAGAGGGTGCTCCATCGATTAACACATGCAACCTGCAGCTTTGACCTTAGCTCCTCACCCACATCATCCCTATTTAAAGACTTGCAGTCGAAAAGGAAGCACTGGAACATGTGTGTCTACAGATCACGATTCTGTCTCATGAAGAAGCAGCAATAACGTGACAGCTTACAGCACAGCAGAAATACTAACCGGTTTATTAAAGATATGAGAATGGTGAAGAGTTCGCAGTAGAGCCCACACGCCATGGCCTCTAAACACTCCGTGGCTGTAGCTTTGGATCCTGTGGTAGGAACACAGACAAGGACAGTCAGAGCTCACAATAATATCAACAGAAGCGCTTACAGTTGTGGAAGGCTGGTCATTATGTGTGCATCCAAAGCAGCTCCAGTGTGCATTGTTTCCGCAACGCAGCGCTATTTAGGACTCAGGTGTTTCCGTACTGGCCTGATCAAACAGTGCACGCTCGCGCCGGTGCCTGGCGGCCACAGCCACCTGTTAAGCTCTTCTAATTCATTCCACTATCACACAAAAAGTCCATTTATTGTGCTCGCGGGGGATTCTCATGCGCGCGCACGCACCCGCACGCACGCACACCTATGACTGTACGATGGTAAGTGAGGGGAGATGGAGGGAAGGTGAAACAGAGGTCAATTCTGCCCATTTCGACTGTGATAGACTTCTAACTGTATCCTCGTGCCCTTCGAAGTGCGTTGCAGGCTCGATGGAAGTCAGAGCACCTGCACATGTGAAAAATCAATGTGTGGCAATTATGATTTCAAGGACAATGAAGGAAGAGTGGATCCAAAATTGCTTGTCCCGACATAGTGTGTGTACTTATCTGTCAATTGCCATTGTAAAGCTGTGGTATTCATTACTAAGATAAGCTTTACTTTCTCCAGACCATGCAATTTCCCTCAGGTGATGAGCAGGGGCGTACGTGTGTGTGTGTGTGTGTGTGCGAGAAAGGAAGAGGGAGCGAGTCCGCTCGGAAGCGCGGTCTGTGGAGTACCTGCATCTGCTGTGCCATTTTCCTCCGAAGCCGGGCGGATGGTGCCGGCTCTGGGCAGGGTGCCCTTGGCCTGGTGCTTGAAGATGGAGGAGGAGAGCTCCTCCAGGGTGCAGCCCAGCAGGTACGCCGCCTTCTGGGCCCATTCATGACGCGCAAATTGTTTCCTGCCAGCTGAGACACGTGCATGAAAACCTCCATTAGTCCTTCTGCCAATTACCCCAGGCACACGGCTAGACCGCTAGCTTTGACACAGCCCAGAGTGGGGAGGATTATGTCTCTGGTCAGGCTCGTGTGCATTATTACATGTTCATTATAAACCCGAATTAAACACATTTCACCCATTTAATAAAACATTTACGAGCTTCAGCAACTGTTTCATGTTTAAAATGTTGAAATGACAATTGCCCTTTTTAGTGTCTTGGGAATGAAAGCAAGACTTATCATTAAGCTACAAAATTAATTTTATCAACATACAAACACAATTCTCTTTAATCTAGCAGCTGACTGATAGAAACGCGCAGATATGAACACAAGCGTGGGTTTAATCCACCATGAAGTGGTATCTTCTCAGACTTGAGAGAGAAACTGGGGGATTTCACACAGAGTAGTGGGCTCTATCGGCTCCATCAGCACTGCAGAGGCCTGCATACTTTTCACGATGATAAGCAGGACAGCAGCAGAAAACCATATACATCCATATGTTTCCTTTGATGACAGTCATGTGAGAGATAATTATGAGGCTCGCAGTAAAACATGAAAAAAGAAGAAACAGAGTTTACCAAAACAAATGATTGTTACTGAAACAAATACAAAAGGAAATATTACTACATATGTACAACATCTGCACTATAAAAGGAAGCCAACCTTAAATGTTGAAGCCTTTTTTCTGCCAGCACTTATTAAGCAGTGCTGTTGATAACACATTTAACAGGAAAAAAGCTAATTTATTGCGTCTTTAATTAGTTGTGGCGGATTAGAGACCGTTGCTGCCCTCTAGTGTTAACACCAATAACCTGCGTTTCAATAACGTCTTTCCTATACTTTTTTTTTTACATTGCACCTGAGAGATCGAAGTCAAACTGGAAGCAAGGACATTATTTTCAATAATTAAAAATTAAATAAATGAGATGACTACTGGTTATGAATTGTATCCCATAATGCATCATTTCTTCATCACTTAAAAACACAACATAAACATAAACCCAGAGTCTATAATTCACTTAGTTATTTGCAGATCGGAACAAAGTTGTTTAGCGTCTGTATTCCCAACAACAGATGCTACGCAGGGCGGCGTTCGCTGCAGAAAATTTTAACTGTTTGGGGATGGTTTCATCCTGCCATCAAAAAGATTGGCAGCCAGCTGGAGGGGATAACTAAAAAAATTGGCAAGCAATTGTGCACAAGTGACTGGCAATTACACCAAAGACAGAGTGAACAAATATATTAAAAACAGAGCTGCCAATGGTCCCATACAATTCTCGTAGTTTGTGTATGTTATTCAAATTAGATTAAGGTTTGACATAAGGTTAATGGATTCATATAACGCATCAGATATGCACTAAAGGACCATTTGATTGGATAATACACATTAGAAAAGATGATTTCATCCTCCTTAGAAAACCCTAAGTGCCTCTCAAGTTTAGGAATAAAATATCTCTAATGTGCTGCAGCGCTTTGTTTCAGGTTTTTAAGCGGTAGATATCCAATTTTGAGATGAAAGTGAAACACCGTGAAACAGTCAAAGGTTTTGTCATTTAAATAGCTTCAAAAGACGGAAACAAATGCTTGTGTTTGAGAAGGCCGCTGCCTTTACATGCATTTATACGACAAGATGAAATGTGTGTTAGGACTGAGAAAGATTGATTCCTCCATCTGTCCTTGAGCTACAGAAATCTTTCCTAACACTCGCGTAGCTTGCCGGTGGTTTCAGGTGCTGCGGCCCACATAAATAAGGTCAGATCTTATGGACAAACGCTTGATGATGAGCTGCAGATCAGGGAAGAAGAGGAGCTGATCACGCTGTGCACCGACATCTTTTCTGGTCCGCATGCATTATTCATTTATCTGGGTTACAGCTGACTTGCATCACACAGAGGATGTTACCTTCAGCGAGATAACGCAGGCTTGACATTTGGGATATTACATGAAGTGTTATTAAAGCAGCTTTGGCTGTTAAGGGTGGTTTACTGCCGCGTGCATGGTACATCGTACAAATGTAGATGTTGGAAAGCTTACCTTTGGTGGCTCCCGCAGCCCCAAGATGGTAGATGGCCCCAAGGATGAGCCAGAAGGCCCTCTGCTCGTCGCCGCTGATGCCCAGAACCTTCATGGCAGCCTGCAGCTTGGAAAGCTGCTGGGAGGCCCGCTGCTTGTCTTCCGTCTGAGAGAGAGTGCATGTATTGACATAAGGTTCCTTTCAGAATAGTAAATGATACATGCCTTAATGTATCACGACAAAAGTTTTGTCTATTTCAAGCTACGCTTCAGATTTGATCACTTCTAACCATATTCCTGTTTCTCTTGAACAAGTAAAGGTTACCTTAGTCTGAGGCATGATTCCAAATGCATTGTTTTCAGCAAAGTGATTGAGGTGCAGCTCGGTCCTGAAAGGAAGCAAAACGGCCGCTTCATCATTAATACAGGATCAGAAACTAGAAGCGTCGCCTGAAATCATTAATACATCACTGCGTCCTAAGTACATGTACTAACGCCCACCTTAGAGCACTATCTGCGCCAGCCATCAGGTAGTAGAAAACATTAAAAGTGGACTCCCCCTCCGGTCTCCTAGTCACCCTCATTTTCTCCAGCAGCATGGTCTGTACAGAAAATAGTGTTCAATACAGTCAGTGCAAGTAAATAAAGCCTTAATAAGCTTATTGAGACACTGTTTAAGAACAACGACAACGAAATTGATGAATGAATGAATGTGTATCTATCGCTACCTGGATAGAGGCTGAGGTCACCAGGCCCGACTGGTCAAAGTCCAAGGACACAATATGGGAGAAGCGGCTGGCGTTCCCGTTCATGCAGGTCGACGCGTTCCCAAACGCCTCCAACACGCTGTAGACCGCCTGCCACTTCTCCGCTGCGGGCGACAAAGAGAGGCAGCGTAAACTCCTGCACTTGAGCCAGAGTCCATGTGGAGCCCGCGTCCCATTCAACCTACTAGAGAAGGATTTGTTGGTGCTGCCGGCGATGGTAATGAGGTACTGGATGATGTGCTGGCAGTTGGTGGTCTTGCCGCTGCCACTCTTGCCCAACAGGACGATGGACTGGTCCTGGCGCGTGGTCAGCAGGTTCCTGTACGCAGCCTGGGCCATGCTGTAAATGTGAGGGCCCGTGTCTTCTCGTCGGCAGCCCTTAAACATCTGCATCACCTGGAACGGCAGCAACAAAGTGAAAGAGACGCGAGCAAAATCGCAGGGATGCGGTCGTGGGTCCATCCATCACTTTCACAGCACCCCGCCGCTCCATAAGGAGAGCTCATGCACTCGGGCTGCAGCATACCTTCTCAGAGTACATGGAGGGGGCACTAATGGGGTTAACGACCACCATGTTGGGCCCAGCGTGCGTGTGCACCAGGTTGCCGCCGTAGCGCTGCCGGAGGGAGTGCATCACGCTGGACTCGTTCAAATACTGCAGGGACGCCAGGTCCTCGGCTCGGTCGAACTCCGGAGGGTTTGCCTGGAGTTTAAGGACACGGAGAGTCACACGCCTGCCCAGTCGTCCGTCAACGCGAGCTTAACGTGCGATTTGGCGATTGAAGACCTTCTCAACGTCGTCTTCATCCACATCCAGCAAGGAGCCGTCGCTCTCCAGGCGGATTTTCACCTTCCCCTCCGGCAGGCTGCCCGCCTCCGTCTTCAGGAGAGTCGCTGCATCGCCACAAAGCGAGGGGTTAATGCATCAGGACGTATGAACTGGACTGGAAAGAAAAAGCTTCCCGCGGATCTTACATGTTGCGCAATGTGTGGAGGAGGTGGACTCTCAGTGATTAAAACACTAATTAAACACAGACCAGGAAATGCAATGCGTCTATTTAGGGCCCTTCGAACACATATACTGTAGGAGAACAGGCTGACGCAAATAAGGAGAAGTTACAAGATGCAATTTTACCAACCCAAAGAAAATCCATCTTTGTGGACAAGCCATACTTTCTCTGTGTTATACCAGGCTTTCTCGGCCGTTATCTGCTCCTCGGTCTTCCCCTGTTCGGACAGATAGGAAGAGGTCAGAGAGAAAAAGAAAGTACAACACATCCAACAAATTACATTTTTCCCACCAGCTCTACTTAGCGTGCAGTTCACATTTACATGAGACACACAAGTCTGGGGCTTCTCCCAGTACGAAAAAGGTGCGTGACTCTGTGCGAGCTGGTTCATTTCCATGTTCCACCGCCGGCTTTTATGTCTATTACACATCAGCCCAGTGTGGTGAAGAGCTGGAGCGCCCGTGCTTCTGATGTTAATGCACCTCCGAGAGAACAGGTGAACTTAGTTGGGCCGCGGCGCGTTTTATGTTCGCACAAAGGAGACATCACAGACGACGGATGGGGAGCGGATGTTTCATCACAACCAAGTGCATGGCACACACAAAAATACATATGTTTGGAGGAAGATTACACGGAGAAGTGGCAAAAATAATTCAGTGCCTCGCACACACACACACACACACACACGGAAGGCAACAGAAACTCCCTCTCGCTGAGATATTTCAGAGTCGAGTGCCGAGTCGGAGGAAGGTTATTCTCTTACCTAATTCACCCACTGCAGGAGGAAGATGGTTTCTATGTCATCATACTGCTTCACCACTGAAACACTTTCCTTACACAAATTTACTAGTTTGTCTCTCACACACACACACACACACACAGCTCTAAAACAATGGGGGATGCAGACACAACTACACCAACTTGAAGCCGTGTCAGACCTTAGCTGCAGCGGAGTGCGCTGCCTGGAGAAGGGCCACCGGGTCCTCGGCGAGCGGGGACTGCACGGAGGAGGAGAGAAGCACAAGGCGGATGAGGGAGCGCAGCTCACAACCAGTCAGAACCAAAACTGTGAGAATACAGTAGGTCACACATCACCATGACACAGCAGAACTCAAACCGGTGCAGCGAGCGAGAGAGGACGATGCAATTGGAATTCAATTCGACGGCGGCAGAACGAGTCTTTCAACTAATTCACCAAAGAGGAATTACATCATAAGGGCGTTAATGAGCAGGATTACGAGGTGCATTAAAGGTACAGTGTATTGCTCCACGGCCACAGCTCATGTTCTGCCATATCGCTAGTCACAGTTAATAAGATCAGTTGCACACAGTGTGGTATAAAAGCCTGCCAGCAGTTACAGAGCAAGGTAATGGTCAATGTAGATGTTACACAACTGCATAGACACAAAGGCATAACGCACAACAAGAGTTTGGATGTGGGGGTGGACAAAGCCCAAACCATCACACAGCCTCAGTGTGTTTTTGTAAAGCGAACGCAGCGCGAACAGAACCAAGCTTTTGTCAGTTCCTCCGGAGGTCAGCGACCTATGACCCGGCTCCGCCAACCGCCGCTCCGCCTCACGTTCCTGCATTCCAAATGCTCCACGCAGGAACCGCATGCCGAGTCAGAGACAAACGGGAAGACAAAGCAGGACGGACGGGGGTCAGAGGAAGGGAACGGCTCAGAGTCCAGCAGGGCAGCGCGGTCGAGTGCCCCGAGAGAGGATTTGTGGCCTCCGGCGCACTGGCCATGCAAAGAGCGAAGGAAATAGGAGGCAGTCAGGATCCAATAACCCAGAGAGAAGCCAAAGCAAAGAGATGGGAGAGAAGTCGAGACAACGGTGGATCAGAGCCAGGAGAAGGAATGAGGCCCTTTCACTGTGCTACACTCAGGCAGCAGCCAGTGCTTTATAATGCATCACTGCAATCACACACGGCGACGTAGCAAATCTAAGCGTGGAGCAGGCAGTCCTCTCATCCTGGTCACATAATACACACAATCAGCAAAGAAACAAATGGAGATGATTTGAACTGAACTACAGTAGTCACAGAAATGCTCACTGTATATTAAACATTCAGGTCACACACACATGTCATGTTTACACAGGCCCAGCTTAAATGTCCAGGGAGGTCTAAAGAAATTATTCTCCTAAATATCTCTTCACATTCTCACACCCGGTGGAACGAACCCAGACGCCCCCCTTCTTACTGAAGACCTGGACCTGTGTAAATGTGTACTCAGTCTGAGGAAGCAGGCGGCGGACTCAGGTCAACTGGTCCCCGGGCTGCTAAAGCACAGCAGGCGCAAACCAAACAGAGCGAGAGGAGGGGGACGTTACGTCATTGCTACTGATAGTGAAGATCTTCCTCACACGCTTGTAATCCTCCTCAGTGGGGGCCAGACCCGGGGCCTGGAGGTGGAGGGCAGCACCAGCGATGGAGAATGGGCAGAATGGGAGGAAATAAAAGCAAATCACCTGAGAGTTCTCATAAAATCACACACACACACACACACACACACACACACACACACACACACACACACACACACACACACACACACACACACACACACACACACACACACACACACACACACACACACACACACACACACACACACACACACACACACACACACACACACACACCTGTTCTTTGGCTGCAGCCTGGGACAGTGAACCTGGGGAGGGTTTACCATTGGAGGCCACAGGGGGACAAGACGCCTCCTTTACCTTCACACGGTGCACAGGGACATCCACAAACACACAGAAATGGAATTAGGCTGATGGTTCGACTGCTCAGGAGTATTTTCTTTGGATTAAATTTAACTTGCATGCGGTTACAGCCAATTTTAAGGAATGTTTGTTTGAACTAATTTAATTTTCCAGTTAATTCAATCAGGAAATGAGAAAGGGGAAGTGACTATTAAAGGAAATTGGATCGTTAAGCACCGCAGCTAAAGAGTAATGGCTGAAGCTTGTATGTGTCAGTGGTTCGGGAAACAACAAGAAAAAAAATGACTCAATGCTGCTTCAGTTGAAATAACTCACCTGAAATTAAACCATCAAAAGGTTCTGAGACTCAGTAATTCTAGTTTTCCACTCAATCGTGTATCAATTTAAAGCTGGTACCAAAATATGTTTTAATCACTTCTACGGCTAAATGCATTTTTATAGGGACCAACATCATTTGAATGTTTCATGTTCACTGTAGTGGAACATGCAAAAGCCAAAAAGGTGGAAACAAATGACTACACGCGTCCCGGTTTTGTTTTTCCGGGATAATTGCGAGGCTGTAATTGTCTGCCGTTGCCACTGCCAACAGCGGAAACGTGCGGCGCTGCTGCAGTCTGTTGATACGTACAGTAGCTCCAGCGAGAGCTGAAGAGTCCAGTCTGCAGAAGACTCGCCCTCGCGCGGAAGGAGATTTCATTAAAAGTTTCTCTCACACGCTGTTGCCGTCCTTAATGTTGGGGGGGAAAAAAAAAAACTTCATCTCGCCCGACATCAGCTAAAAAACACAATTTGCCTCAGCAAAAATAACAGGTGCCTATCTCCAATATCAAATCCCTCGCTCCATCGCCAAATACCCAACTGTTCGCCAGATTTCACGGACATCTGCTGATAGAAATTTCAGATGGCCTGCTGACAGACAGAATGCCAAGGAAACTAAATAATGGGACCAAAACCCAACGTAGGTACAAACTAAGACGAGAACTATGTGTAACCAACGGCAACCAAGAGTAATATTTATGTTAAATATCAAACACAAGCTGCAAATGATATGTAAAGGCCTGACATCCTGATTATGTGGGAAATAATAAAACATATATAATGACAAATATACGGTGACATTCTCTCCTGACTCGTCTTTAAAGCTTGAAGCCCCAGCTGTGGTGGTCGGCGGCAGGCGGGGGAACGACTTCAATGTTCTCCCTGCAGAAACTGGCAGTAATGAGTCCCAGCTCAGAGCGCACGGACACGTCTAGACGGCCACACTGCCCATGAGCACGCGGTTATAGCCACTAATGAAGTGTGATCATGAGCTGCTGCTCCTCGGAGCCCACTCGGGCGGCGGCTGTAGGGGCTCGAGGGACAAACGGAGGACGGGTTGAGAACGTAAAGGGCGCCATCACTTGGTTAGTAGCTCATGAGACGCAGCTTAATTGCTAGTTAGGGGTAAAAATCATGACTTATTATTATTATTATTATTATTATTATTATTATTACACAGCCATCCGGAGGTGGAGGGGCAAACATGCGCTACCTCTTGTTTCTTCACGGCCACGAGACGAGGCTTCGGGATGAAACCCGCAGGCGGAGCCAGGGGGTCCGTCTTTGTGACGGGGATGAATCCTGGAGGTCTGGCCAGAACACTCTGCTTTGGGGGAACGGGACTGGATTTCCTGGCGGGGATGAAACCAGCTGGAGGGGTCAGCAGGTTCTGCTTGGGGGCAGGGATGAAGCCGGCGGGAGGGGCCAAAGGGTCAGACCTGGGTGCGGGGATGAACCCGGCGGGAGGGGTGAGGGGGTTGGGCTTCAGGGCCGCGGGGCCTGGTGCCGTGGTGGTGGTGGTGGTGGCGGTGGTGGTGGACGCCTCCTCCGCCTTTTTCACCTCCGGCTTCTCCTCCACTTCCTCCGCCCTCGCCTCCTCACCGTCTTCCTTGCGGTCCTGGGTGCGAGTGCGCGGCCGGTGCTCCTTGGTCCGGCTCCGGCCCATTAAACTGGCGAGGCCCATGGAGATGTCGTCCTTGTCCTCCTTGGCAACCGCGGCGGTTCTGAGCACAGAGTCGGGCACGGCGGGGCCCTTCGCCGCCTCGGAACCCGCGTGCTGGTTCTGCTCTTCGGTCCCGGCGGGAACCACGCGGCGGACCACCCTCCTCACCACCCGCACCACCTTCTTGGCGCCGGTGCTGGGCTCCTCCCCCGGGGCGTCCGGGCCGCCCATGGCAGCGGTGCTCTTGGGCTCCGGAGCCGGTGCGGGAGCCAACTGCTGACTTCCTGTGTCTAGCCCAGGTTTAGCGACCGCCTTAGGCTGACTACTATCCACATCAGACTGGATACAGACGGGGCAGAAAATAGGGCAGATTATTCCCACAGCTGAGGCAGATAAACTGTCAAAGATTTCAACAGCAGCTTCTGAGCTCAAAAACTCCGTGCGTGGGATTATTCAGACACGGATTTATATCAGCTTGCCGTTTCCATTTGGCTTTCTTAAAGCCTCACTCAGGCTTGTGTATGCAGCCATAGCAGTCAGTCATACGTGGCAGCTCATCCCAGGCAATATTCTCATTCCATTTTAACACTGTTTAACCAGATTCATTAGTAGATTTAGAGGTTTAATAATGATGTAGATACTTAAAGGTTTAATACTGAAAAACTGTCTTTTATTAGTCTTTTACTCATGTAAACTGGCCAAGCGAGAGTACTGTATCTACAAAAGAAAATGTCCTTAAAAAGTAACCATGCTTTTGTTAAAAGACTTCAAACTGTACTTATTTTACAATAATGATTAGTGGTGTCATTTGTTCCAACACACCAAATACTATGGAATAGTAAAAGTACTAGATATGAAATCTGTCCTGTGTCATTAGTTCCCAACACATGCAGTTCAAATGAACACTTACATCTGACTTGTTCTCAACTTTAACCTACACAAGAGAAAGCAACAATGAAGATCAAACCACACATTCAGACCAAAGATCCCCTCCATCAACATGTAAAGAATCGTGATCAACAAGCAACAAGATGCAAATATGAACTGTGAGGGGTGAAATCAAAAAACAAAACAGAAACTCATGACTTCCCTTTTGCTCCCAGAATGAAAAGCGTGACCTGTACGCCATGGTGAGAGGCCAGAAGTCATGGAAGAAGCTGGGTGGAATGGGAAATAAATATATGGATCGATGAGACCAGGAACACATGAGGATGTGCTGCGCTGTGTGCCGCACAATGGGAATTAAAAGGGTGAGATCACTGAGGTCTACATGTAACGTGACTACAGTGCATATTACATGTGGCGACGTTTGAAGGACCGCCCTTCAACTCGCTCCACGGGCTTGAATGAGTTCACACAGCGTTAGTCATTTGTTTCACCAGTAGCAATGGCACAAAATCAATCAGAAAGCACGAGATTATTACACACGGCAGAAAATAACTGCCAACTCTAGAGAAGCATTACAGCCAGCGACACAGTGACAAGGCAATCAAACGAGTGCGGGTCTAACGCTTAAAGGCCAGGCCAACACACAAGCTAAAACTGGACCGTATCAATAGTTAGGTTCCTATTAACAGTTTGGAAACTTCTACTTGTTGAGGAAACAAAAGCGAGCTGTGCCGCAGCATGTTTCACTATCTCCAGGCCTGGTTTCATCAGGGAGCTCCTAAAAATAGGTTCAGCAGCCAATGGATGCCATTCGCAGACGCCATTAGAGCCCAAATAGAACTGCTAGACCCGGCGAGCAGATCCCCCCCCCGTTCACCACGCATGCGGTCCACCGGGGGCCCGAGCCCATTACCTTCTCTCTAAGCCTGGTTAACCTTCCAATCTTCGCTCGGTCTCTAGCGCGGTCCAGTCGGGGCCAACGTGGGGCTGAGACCCGGGTCTGAGAGCGCACACTCACTAGCTCCGAGCGAGTGGGAGGACGGCCTCGAGGGTGGGGTCAGCGCGGCTGTGGTCCGAGGAGCCGGGGGGGGGGGGGGGGGGGGGGGGGGGGTAATGTGAGAGCAGCAGCTGGGCAGGGAGATAGGAGAGGGACAGCTGCAGAAATACAGAGGGGTTATAAATAGAACATGCAGGACCACGTCAATTAGCACCTCTCCCTGCCAATCACCGCTCTGGGTGACGAGGAGTCAGGGAGGCGGCCTCAAACGTCGGGTTGGAGGCAGCCGAGTCAAACGTCCGCGGATCAGGGCTGCGGGCAGCAATTTTCTACTGCAAACGCACGTCGAATGAAATGAAAGCTCGTTAACTATTCCATTGCCCTCACAGACCCCCCACAACAATAAAAAGCCTGCACTCTCATTAGCGCGTTGATATTAGATTAGTCTGTGATGCGACGCTGCTCACACACCAAGTAGCAACAGAGCCGAGCGTTTGTGGGAGTAGTTACACTTTAGCGCCACAAGAGGGCGCTACTAAGCAATGCACTCCATGTCTGGTTCACAGATTCTTCTTCTCTGGCTCCCTACTGACCTAAATATAAGATACTGACGCTGTTAAACTCCGGCAGGATATATAGAGATCAGACAGTGATTAAAGACTTGTTCAGCTACAGTATGTATTTAATAATTCACGAGTAAAAGTAAACTAAATTTATTTTTAAAAATTTACTTAAACAAATAAAAATATTTCAAATTAAAAAATGATAAAATCCAAAAAATGTCACTTCTCTTTACATGGCTTAAAAAGAATGACTTGAACTTACTGCAGTAAAACCAGTTTGGTGGAGCCGGCTGTGATGATGACTGAGGCCTAATCTACACAGAGGAATGCTTGCAGCTCATAGGTCACGACAGGAACGTGGAAACACGGAAATGCAGCAGCAGGCTTGGTTGACAGGGTTATGGTTATTTTTCATTCATAAAAAAATGACCCACTCAAATATAAAGTTGTTGGTTGTTGTTTTTTTTTGTAACAGTATGCACTGCTTTCTCACACCCAGCAGGACTGAACCCAACACACGGCCCGGCTGCTCTATCGAGCACAGTCTGCTAATCCCCAGAGTCACAACACTGACGGCTGTTTGTCCACACAGCGCACACCAAAGATTACAGCTCTATGGAACACTGACACTGCTGATTCTGACCCACTTTCTTTTTCAAGTTCAATATAACACTATATGCACGATTATTAATCATAGACTGCATTAACGGATGTTCCCTTACTGACTTATCTCGGTTGTAGATCCTGTTTAAAAAAGGTGGAGCAAACGGAACAAACAAAGCCCAAACAAAATGCAGATATAAAAGCTATAAACAAATATTTTAAAATGCAAGAACTCCTTTACTGCTGAAAAAGGCAGTGCATTAAGTAGGAGCAGCTAATCATTTCGGATCAACACTGGGTTTCTCCCCAATGCAGGGAGTCAAACATTCCACATGGACGACTTGACCTGTGTCTGTGCTTCGGGAGTGGGAATTAATCAAGAGGGGTCAAGCTCTACAGGCCATTGACCGCTTCAGAAAATTCCAGGATGTGACCCAGATTCCGCTCCGTAATAGTAAATAGGCCTGAAAACCAGGACTTCTCTCTGAAAATAGGCCGCGAATGTAAAGTCAGGCGTAATGGCACCTGTGGATGCAGCGACTAGGACGCAACAGCGTTCTGTTTTCCCAATCAGACAAACACCCCAGGCACAGACGCCAGTGATTATGTCAGGCGAGAGAGCCAATTAAGTCATCATTAACACGTACAGTGTGTGTACTAATTACAGTAGTACCCACTCTACAGCCGGCCAGACAAGGTGTGCCGACTGACGCTATCAGCACACGCCCAAGAATGTCAAGCATGTACAATACGTCTTCCTATGTCCTGGAAAGCCACAGGTGCTGGTTTGAGATAAGAACAGGCCACAAGAAGGTCTGAAACCTGTGTCACTGTCAATGTGCAAGGGCAGGAAATGACTCCGCATGCATTGCCTGCATCATAACCTACAAAGCTTTATCTTCAGAAGCCCCCCCTCCTCCTGTAATCCATGACTGTGCTAATCCTGTATCATCTCCCCACTGAAAATGGGGATGGTGTCAGTTGATGGGCAGTTGGGAGGCAGATTACAGATTACGCCATTTGCTAATTTCCTAGTATTGAAACTACGGACCTCAGTGAGACAGGACGTGTATGGAACGGTGGAATCACGCAGGGGTGTCAGCAAATACATCAGTGTTAGTAGAATGCAGGCTCTCAGGTTCTACAGGGTTTATGGAAATGGGAAATCAAATGCTCAAAATGGAAAATCTAGGATATAAATAAAACGAGAATCAGTATTTTGATGCCGGTAAGGCTGATTACTGCACACTGGGATGTGCAGTGAAAACTATGGGTACAGTCAGCTTCCTCGTCTTCCCAATGCCTCCATCCCATTCATTTACCTCGACCAGCTGGGAAAGTGTCTAACAGCAGCCCTCAACAATAAGCAGCCAGGGATGATGGCAGACACGTTTCCACAGCGTTGCCGGTGTGCAGTATCCCCTCATACTAACTGAGCAGATGGTGCAGGAGCTCACGTTTTACACCTCGGTTTCACACGGGAGCCGTCGAAGCTGAGGGAGCAGATGAAAGTCTTCAGAATACACATTCTGAAACTCAGTGTCATTGTTTAAACATGCCTTTCACAAATATTTGTACTAGGTTTTTTGGTTCACCTTTATACTATTCACTTGTTACATTACACAATGAAGATCGATCCAACTTAGAGATGCTGGACCTTTTTTCACCTTTGAACCCAATCACGTTAGCATTTTCCTCTAGTGTTCGGATTTAGCTTTATTATATGTATCTAGCTTTATTTTAGACAGAAAAGTGCAGCAATAGTATTAAAGTTGAAAATAACTACATGTATGAATTACTCTAGCAGAATTCAAAGGTATTGTGGGGCTCTAGATCTAGTATCCAGATCTTTTTATAACCACCTATAAATAGAGCTGGTGGTTCTGGGTCAGCCTCACACTCACATTTTCTGCTTTTCCAGCCTTTCTAATCACGATCGTCAAGTTTGGCTGAATGTAGGACGACGCGAGACGGGCGCCTTCTCCGGGGAGGCGCGCGGAACGTGTGGCTCCTACGGTGCCACCTACACCCACGCGGATGAAAGGGGAGCGCAGCCCTCTCCACCCTCACAATGCATGCAGATAGTGCACGCGCAAGGCTGTTAAACTGTCACTTCTCTAGTGCGCACGACGTCCTGATAAGCACCGGGGCCACAACAAGCACACGCTTCCCAGAACAGACAAGATTCATGATATGTCACACTGGAAACACCGGTATTGTTGGAGTTTCTCCATGAAGTCTGGTACAGTGAACCCTATATGCGTTACACCTATATGCCTCAATGCATAATAAGTATATAGATAAGATGTAAAGATTGTTGTCAGGCATTTACTTCGTCATGAGATCCTCTAAACTCCCAACCACATCGACTAAGACGCTTGTTGTGCTAATAAGGAGTTTAACTCGATGCTCCTCTGGTTGCTTCGCGTAGCTAATCAAGCAAATAGCACTGAATGGGCTGCCAGCAAAGTCTTACACCACCATATGGCCCTGGGCCGCGGCGGCGTCCGGGCCGTTGTATCCGCCACTATCCTATTGTTTAGTGTCAAAGGACTTGGGGGGGAGGGAGGGGAGGATTATGTATACACCAGAACACATGCTCCCATTCAAACACACACGCACACACACATGCACGCACGCACGCACGCACACGCAAACATTCCCCCCATGACAAACACAAAAGCCCATTGCCAGTGTCACCACAGCTCGGCCCACGATGCAGACATTTTTAATCCAGCACGCTCCCACATAATTAGCAGGAGTTGCCGCGGTGATGCAACTTCATCGCACGGGAGAACAACACAAATTGTTGATCAGTGCACGCGAGGTCTGCGTGCCTGGAATTGCCGCGCGTCGCAACCGGCAACCGACGCAACGCGGCGTGGAGCGTGAACGCGGCGCGCGTGCGACGGCCCGAACCGAATGGTCTGGGACGTCACTACTTACGTCAAGGGGGTCTCGGTGCAGGCCCTCGCTGGTCCTCAGCCAGCTGCGGTTCAGCTCGCTCAGCTCCAGGATCGGCTGCACCTTCAGCCGCACCGCCTCCCCGGACTGACGGATCATCTCCACGATCTGGTCCCGGCTCTTGCTCTCCACGTTGACGCCGTTTATCTCCACCAGCCGGTCGCCGGGCAACAGGCCCAGGGCGCGGTCCTTGGCCCCGGCCCCCGGCTCGGCAAAGTGCACCACGCGCCGGCACACGCCGCCGTCGGGCCGCCTGTCCAGGAGCGTCGTCCGACGCAGCGAGAAGCCAAAGTCGCCCGTGTTGCGCCGCTGCAGCTCCAGCTCTCTGGGCGCCGGGATGGAGGGGGCGACCAGCGCCGGCAGCTGCAGGTCGGCGCCGGGGAAGGTCTTCTCCACCATCTCAGGGACGTGAAGCGCGCCGGCGCTCTCCGGGTCCGGGCGGGACGGGGCCGAGCCCTCGTCAGCATCTTTAGGCCCCGAAACGCTGTCCTCCCGGCCCCGCTGGGTGACAGACGCGTGCTTCTGGCCGACCAGCGAGTTCAACTTGGCCAGTTCCCCGAACCTGGCCGCCCTCTCCTTCACCGAGCTGCGGTGATGGTCCAGTTCGCCGTCGGCCGCGTCGTCGCCGGAGGCGCTGGCGTTCGCCGGCCCGGCGTCTTTCCCCCGGAGGCGCTTGTCGTCCAGGTTCGTCAGGGAGAGTTCAGTGTTACTGGGCACCTTGATGGGAATGGGACTGGAGATCTCCAACTTGCTCCTGGATTCCCTCTTGGAGCTTCCTCGGTTGATGGAGAACAGTCCTCGGCGGATGCTCATCTCCTCCAGACTCTTCAACTCCGCCTGGGACATGCGCTCCTTCTTCTCCTTTTTCTCCTTCTTCTCCTTCTTGCCCAGCTCCTTCTCCTTGTCTTTGTCCTTGTCTTTCTTAATTAGGTGAAACATGCTTGGTTTTGTTGTATAATTTCCCCAGTTATAAGTTAATTAAAATAGGAGGACAGCGACAGCTTTTTTTCTATATTGGACAAAACTTATGTAAAAAGAGATGCATCTGCAGTAGACATAGATCTGACCTGTGGAAAAAAGAAGAAGAAGAACATTATGAACCGATCTTTAGGCCCAACTACTACTGTTCCTTCTTTGGGCCCGTGAAGTTCTGGCAGCTGGGCGGCTACAGGACACATGGACGGGCTGATGGATGTAAGCTGTTTGCTGTGACTAACTCCTTCAACAGTTCTTGGTCATAAAACCTAAGATTAAGGACGAAGGTAACGTGAATAATGGCTCACGTCAGCAAATGGGGTCAGAGCAGCTGAAATCCACAGCTCCGGCTCTGAGGTCACCAGCTGACATACTTTAACAGCGTATACTTAAATTATGTGGTCGCTGAACTATGCGATGACTTGTGTGGTAACTTTTAGGGCGCATTTTAGGACCTACGTGCAGCACTCCGTGCATTTAGGGTCCGCGAGGCTCGCCTGTTCTCCCCCCAACACGGGTCATGAGGAGTCGCGGGGCAGTGGAGCCGTCCGGTGCTCAGCATCGCCGCCACCGAGGCGATCGGACCGTGGATTTACCCACACGAAGCGCTCCGGTTCGCGCACGCTTCGCTCCGGAAAGCGAGAAACGGGACGTTGTGAGCGGAATCCACACTTAATCACATGTTCCGGGGTCAGGCGGGCTGCGGCGGAGCCGAGAGCAGCTACTTTGCGCTTTCAGTGCGTGTCATCGGGGTGACTTTTAAAACGGGGGCCCGGCCCTCGTCGGTGCCTTTTGCCTTCGCTAAACTTACGGTGCACATGGTGCAGATAGGTTGTTGCCGCGACTAGCTGACAGCCCGTAAAGCTCTCCCTTTAAGCTGCTTGCCCTCATTCCCTAGCACCGGTGGCCTTTGGGATCGCTCCCAGTGCTGTGTAAAACATGGTTGATAATACACAACACAAAGTACAACGTTGCGAGCAAAGCCGAGGCTGGCCTACCTGTGAACGCCCGTGAAACACAGCGTTGTTGTCTACACAGAAGTTTGGAGCATTTTCCTCTTTGGAGTTGACAGTAGGTGAGAGGAAATGGTCTAGTGATGCCTTCACTGACTGGGCGTAAACTCCGACTTCCAACAACTTGGGCCAGATATTAGCCCAACGCGGATGCATTTGATGGGAAGAGTGTGTGAGCCACGTGTTGTAGCGGAGGGTAAAGCAATAAATGAATGAGTTTGTGATTGTGATTTTTTTTTACATATGAATAATCAAACATCCTGTAATGACTTATTAAATGGCCGAACTAGGCTGCGACCTGCCGTAAGATTTAGCTTTAAGCCAGAAAATATACAATAACCTTGTCTTTCAGGTACATGAGCTAAAATCTGCCTCTTACCGCCGTATTTATGTCGCGACTGTATAAAAGGCTCAATCATAATAAATCCTACAACGTTTGAAGGCAGCATTAAAGTAAACTGGACAGCAGTGACCCCTCCTGGTCATTGCGTTGCCTTGAACACAGAACTCCTGTGAGGATAAATTAACAAGCATATTGACTTGAAAACCTGGATGTTATCAGATTCAGTTAGTTTTACAGTTGATCTGCTTTCAGTATTGTGAAACAATCTGTTGTGAGTATTTGTACAGAATTGACGCAAATGTTAAAGTATGTTAAAGTAAATACAACATAACTGATAAACCAAAAATGTTAAACAAACTGTAACTCCTTTTTTTATTCCATCGCTCCAGCCGTTCCAAAGATCTAGGTCAATTTAAGCTGATTAAAACAGATGCGTTCAAACCCGATGCAATGAACCCATACTCCTCATCTTGAACAGATTTTATTTGAAATCAATACTGAGTAACATAAGGGCAGTGAAAGGTTGAAATGACTTTCTTTCTTAAGAAAGACTCACCACACTCACACTAGACTTATATGTATATAAGTATATATATCTTATTTTTGTCCTGGCCTGTGCTGCCAGTTTTGTGCAGTCCTCTGGATTTCATGATGATGTGCACTACAGGGTAGCGTTTGGGTCCTGGACCACACTGCTTTTCTCACAGGGAATGTTTTGCCAAGCAAGAGTGGGATGTTGATGGATTATATTTCCATCTGTATAGCATCCTGCAAAAAACAAGAAAAGCTTAATACAAAATAATAAAGTGGTAAAACAGGAGCAGAGATTTAATAAATAACTACGTCCAGGCTGTAGAGTGATGCAAGCAGCATCCCCACCAGGCCCATAACCAACAAGATACGGAAAAGAAGAAGTGTTGCCAGCAATATCTAACCAATGAGGTTGGCATGGTTTTAATTATTAATCAGTATATGGTGTTTATTTATTTGTCATACTTTGAAAGAGTTTAACTTGGCTGTTGTTGTGTGTCTTCCCAGACTCACTCTCGACTAATAGCTGTTAGTACATAGCTTTTTATTAGAGTGTGTCAACTGTCTTCTGAGGTCACACATTTCCAGGGATGGAGCAGACCTGGACTTACATTTAAAATTGCTTCAGTTCCACAGAGAGATATAGAGACATGCATGTATGGTAATGTACTTTCAAAATAAAAGCACAAATTTAACAAACAGTTGCCAGCCTTCAGGATAATAAATGAGCTCCTTTCAAGTTTAGGTGCAGCTGCTTTCAGCAATGTTTTTGAGGTTTCTGTAGCTTTCAGCAAAACTTGCAGAATGGTTTGAAGAAATGCTGATCGTCAAATAGTGAAGCATTCCCATAGCACTGTAAATGAATGAATAAACAAAATGTTTAGGCAAAAAATGAAATGTTCCCTTTGTTGTTTTGTATTTATGATGGTTTAGTGTAAGACAACAGATACTGCTATTATCTGAGGGGCCCTTTGTTAAAATGAAGTGCTTTGACACACACTTTCATCAACTCTTCATCAACCAGTGACCTTATAAATTCTAATTCTTTGCTTATTTTTTATATTTGCCAACTACATATTGGTTTGTGAATGACATTGTTACTAATCTGAGTCTCCAGGACCTTGGTGCTATGTCATCTAGCATTGCCTGCTCATCTTGTGTCACCAGAATCTGTTCTTTCCTGTCTGTCTTCAAGTTTATAGTTGTCATTAGACCACAGCTGTACAAAATATATACTTATTACTTTGCACAAAAGTTTTCATATTCATCATATTTTAAGGTCCAAATATACGAATCATCTTTGAGAGGTTCTGAGAAAAACATCAGGATAACACAGCACACAGTGGATGACTCATTTCCAGTGAGTGTCTCTTCTTTGTAAGAACTGACAAGTTAGTTAATCATTAGTCTTACAGTTTGATGATGATCTGCCACATTAAAAAAGTTGTTTTTTGACCTGAGTTGAATCATGAATAAATGTGATATGGCTTGTTGAGACGAGTATTACATTCATACAACGCAGTAAGACAAGGGACCATTAAACGCAACGAAAAAGAAAAAACTTGACCTGTACCCTGAAAGTAAGGAGGTGAAATTCATGTATCAACTCAAGGGACTTGCAAAAGTAGATGTTCTATTATGTGACGAAATAACTGAAATAAACTATACAAAATTTAATACTACGTGATGTATTTTCCATAGAATTTACTAAATGAGCCAATGCGTCCGTTTCCATTCATCCGCATCCCACAACTGAAAATAAGCTGCAAGTTACGCAGCTTCGTCGAACTCATGCTGCGTTTACGTAATGTAGTTTTAAATCGCGTACAAAAGCTCGACGTGATACTATAACACAATCACAGCCCGTCAACCACATGCGACAGCAGTCGACTATAACAAATGCCCCTCGCAGACTCAGCGAAAAATCAACCAGGGGGTGTTTACAGACACAGCTATTACAAATTATTTCCCAGAAGGAGAACATAGGTTTAAATTAGCTTTTGCAAAAATGTTGTAAAATAAACGCAAAATTCTAAAATTGTTTTTATTGTGATATTTATTCAAGCCACATAAACGTTTGTAGTAATTTTAGCATGATACATTAGCATAGCTTACCCCCGAAATAGCATCTCCATTGGTGCAGCCCGCGAGGTTACCGGAAGTTGTTTCAACTGCCATGTTTGGTTGCTTTGTTGTAGGCTTCTACTAGGTTTCCTACAGAATTAGTAAGTGTGGAAATGGAGCCGAGCTGGAGTACGTTTCTTTTTCAAGTAAGTTGACTTTTTAGGGACAAAATTGGGATAGTTGGTAAAAACAGCCGCGGAATCGCAAGTAGCGTCTGCGTTAGCCGTAAAAAACAGTTTTAAGCGAGTAATGCCAAGAGCAAGTAAGCAAGCAAAACAATGGTATATGAATCCAGGCTTCCAGCTGTGCGGCTTGGGAATGACGCTAGAACAAAAAATCCCGTTTTCTCGGCGAGTGTTTGGGGAAAAGAATAGGTTTGGTCTCCTGTAGGACGCAGGTGTAAAACATGTCGGCAGCGTTTGTGATTTTTAAGTTTGTTTGCCAAGTCGAAGCCAGCAGAAACATGCGGAATGGTGCGAGGCTGGAGACGCTGCTGCACCGTTACAATCGAGGCAGACGTGTTTTCCCCCCTTTGACTCAGGGCTTTGATCGGACGCCGTTAGATAATGAGATGTTAACGCCGGCGACGATTTGCGGTGTAATGTGGATCTTAGCGCAGATACTTAAACGTAAAGAGGATGGCGCTAGTAAACATAAGATCAGCGTATACTTATGTAACGCTAATCAGCTGCTGAGATTTACTAACTGGCGTCCGCAAGTGTGCTGTGAACTTTCCGCTTGCCTCAGCCGGTTGGACAGTCACTAGCCAAGTTAGCTAACGGTGTTTGGAGCGCTTCGTGCGAGTTGCTAGCTAATTTGGCTTAATTTGGGGCGAGGCTGTGGGAACGGGCGCTCAAAACTAGCCGTAACGCAACACGACTCGGTCCCCGGCGCCGTAACGTTACCGCCGCGCGTTTATTAACGAGCTATTTATTTTGGTGACCGCCGTGGAAAGGCATCCAAACTATGTGCCCAACGTCGCCAGCTAACACTAGCAACGAAGAGGCTAGTGTGAAATTAGACAGGAGAAGACGCAATTTCTTAAAATCCCGTTGTGTGTTTTTTTTTTGTTTTGTTTTGTTTTGTTTTTTTTTTTGCCACAGCGCGAGCGAGCGAGCGATTGAGTGAGAGCTGCTCCTGAGTGATATCTGTCACGGTTTGGTGGTTTTCAGTGTGCCAAGATGGAAGGCTATTGTTGAGTGGAATGAATGAAAGATTTAATTCCCATGGCTTCCCCTAACAGATTTCATTCAAGTTCCGAAAGGGCCGTTTTGTGGTCTCAGGCTGTTTAGGGGCCGGGTGGACGAGTTGCCCGGTGCACTTTGCAGCTAAAGCGTTAGAAGGGACATCCTCTGCATCCTCGGATCGTGAAGACTGTTGCTGGCTGCGGACTGTATTTGAATGCAGTTTCATGTGTGGCTGAGACTGAGGTCAGGTGCAGAGGTCTTACTGTAACACTCCTATCTTTGATTTCCTTTCCACTACCAGCTGCACTCTTTACACTGCATCTTTTGCTGTTTCTCTACTGATGAACTTGTTTTATGACTATTAATAAAGCATCTTTTATTGGTATTGACAGGCCAGTGATAGGGGGTTTGGTGGAGTCTAATTTTTATTTATTCCTCAGAAGTCCCATAGTTTTGCATCATGCTTCGTTTTGGCATCTGTAACTCCGATCGCTTTCCCACATCTGTGAGCACAGTTTCTTACTGATGAAAAAGGCAGATGGACATTGTAGAATGCTGTGCTAAGAGTCTGGCATATAGCCAGCAGAAGACCTGCAAACCTGCTGTGTTATGTACCCCATACTGTTACTATGTCCACTCAGTGTACATCTGTGCAAGAAGAATAGAAGGAATAATAGGTAGCAACTGTTTTTAGTCCTTCACTGTTTTGTTTCAAATGTTATTGATGATTGTGTTTGGCACTTCATTAGACATGTTAACTGCTGATAGTTCTTGTTTATGAGTACAGTATTATCACTGTAGGCCTTTTTGTATATATATTTGCATTTATATACATTTATATATAGAATAATAGCTAAGACTACTTATGAATCATTATTGTTGTGGGACTTAGACTCTGGATCAGTTTTAAAAGTTATTTTTAAATCTGTGCCAAAATAAATGTTTATAAAGTACCTGGCTTACCTAAATTGAATATAGGTGACAGACCAAGTTTTTATATTATATGTATGATTCGTTATGTGTTTTTAGATGTCTTTGGATCATGATCTATTGAATAGTTAAAAAACAACTGATGTCACGTTGCGTTATGCAATCCGAGCCCAATTGAAAAAATTGGACTATATCAGAACATTCTCTCTAGGCAAGAATTTGTTCATCCCTATCAGAACACAAATACCTGTTCTTACAGCCTACAGCATCAACAAGCAAAGCACTGGATCCCTGCATGATTCATGGAGCTGGTTTTGTTTGCTGTGTTTAGTGAGAACTTGTTTCTTCTCAGCAAGTTGCAGCTAAAAAGATTCAAGTGCTTGTAAATAAAAGAGAACCTCTATCAACGTCATAATTTGCTCAAGGATTCAAAGATGGTGCAGAGAAACTAAAGTCAATTTATTTGTATTTTCGTACTGTGTGATCTCCCAGCTTACCTCCCCTTTGTATTTCTTTTATTTGGGTTTTGGTGAGCAGCTGTAAAGTGTGGCACAAAAGATTTGAAGAAAGACGGTGCATAATCTGACTCAAACCATGAGCTCAGCTCAAATCTACAGTGGCCCATGGAGCCATCAAGACACTCCCTCCATTTTGATGTTATTTATGAGGGAGCAGCGCCAGTTGTCAGAGCACATTTGTGTCAAAATGGTCAGAGCTGCATGAAGGCACAGCAGCTTACTGGCCCTGCACCTCTGTATAGAGGCCAGGCTGTCTGCAGCGGCTATGTCTGCCGCTCACAAGTTTCACAAAGAGGCTTCCCGGCTGGTATCCCCCACCCAAACATAAAGCCTCCCCACCACCCCTGGTGTGCCAGTGGAAGGGTTAGCATTGGCATGATGATGACTAATCCTGGAAGGTGGCAAGTGTGAGCAGGTGCTTAGACAAATGGATGGGTGGGCTTGGTGGCATTCTCCACGAGTTCCCAGGTCCCATTGCTTATGAGGGGACGACGGCTAGTTTAGCTGAGTAGTGTGTGGATAAACAATGTCCCTGTCTCATGAATAGATGAGCCAAATCAATGAAGATGTGCATACAAAGATCCCCTGCTGAGGCCTGAGTGCATCACTGCTCAGATTTGTGTCCTGAACAATGGGCTAGATGACATAAGGAGGACATTGTGTGGTTCATTTTTCTTTTCTGTTCCCTGCCTCCTCCTTTGCAACTTCTTTCTTGGCTAGCCGTCTTCGATGGATGATTGAACCTCAAAGGGAAAGGTCAAGTATTTCACCTTGTCCCTCCTTGCTGGTGGTTGACAACGCAGTTGTCTTGACTGTGTCTGTTGACTGAAAGAAGACAGGGAAATGTTATACAATCTTTATGTGTAGCTATCGCAGCATCTTCACCTCTAGCATAGAGCTCTTCCAACATTCATCCCATGTTTTTGAGGTTACACTTCACTGTAAGTAACTGTTATAGGGCCTTGAATCTTATAAAATTATAATCACATGTCTAGAATATGTCTTGTTTTAATCAAAAATCTCAAATGTTTGTATTCCAACAGCAGGCAAATGAAGCCCTCCACCACCAGCACCAGGTTGCCCAGAACAGCCTGCTGCCCCTTCTTCAAGCAGGCTCTGAACAAATTGACCAGAAGCCTATCCTGCCCATCCAGATAGACCAGAAGCCACCTACCATCGCTGCAGATCTCCTCAAAGACAACGTAGCCGGTGGAGGGGGTGCACGGCAGCCAGCGCCTGTGATAAAGAAGGAACATAAAGGCAAAACGCCCTTCGTTTGTGGCTACTGCAACAAGGCCTTCCGAGACAGCTATCACCTGCGGCGCCATGAATCCAGCCACACCGGTATCAAGATGGTCTCGCGTCCAAAGAAGGCGGCCCAAACAGCCCCCACTATGGTACCCATGATCTCTACCATGCCACGGGAAAACAACGGCAACCCCTCGTACATCTCCACGGTTGCCGGCATACTCTCCACGGCAACCACCTCCGTCTCCTCGGGCACAAGCATCATGACGTCGTCCTCGATGGGCAACGTGCAGCAGCAAAACATCCCCAAGAAGCCCGCCAAACCTGTCAAGAAAAACCACGGCTGCGAAATGTGCGGCAAGGCCTTTCGCGACGTCTACCACCTGAACCGCCACAAGCTGTCCCATTCAGACGAGAAACCCTTTGAGTGTCCCATCTGCCAACAGCGCTTTAAGCGGAAGGACCGGATGACCTATCATGTTCGCTCTCATGACGGAGGGGTCCACAAGCCCTATGTGTGTTCTGTGTGCGGGAAAGGCTTTTCCAGGTAAGGCTCACAGTTTGGGGTAACACCAATACTGTTTCACTATTGGCTTTACTGCTTATAATATTGGTACTGATGCTGCTAACTGGGATAACTTAATCAAAGTACAGGGGAAAATATCATTCATTCTGTGTCTTCTGTGAAGTTACTTTATTCCTTCGTATGACCAGCCGGGATTTCACAGGGATTTATTTTGGCAAACTCTCAGCAATGGATCCCTGTCAAGTGCTGGCAACAGATTTCATGGAGAGATAAAATTACCTACCTCAGATGTCCTTTTACATTCCACATATAGCTCCCAAGGTGGCGGAATAAGTTCTGTTCTCTTTTAAACCAGAGTTCAACCGCCAGTGCAGTAAACTTGCTTCTCGAGACGGACCCAGCACTGGATCGGATAGGATCGGATAGGATAGCACAGGACTGCAACCAACATAACTACAGGTTTTCTAACGTGGGGTCCAGCTTCTTGTCATGTTGTCATCTCTGGCTGCCAAGGCCTGTGATGTCTCAAAGATACGGCAGCAACATTGAAAAATACAAAATGAATGAGAAAGTAGGCACACATGCAAAAGCCTGTTTATACAGATGCTTTATTTTACTCGTGCTTTCTCTCAACACAACGTATCAAGGCCTTTTGTAAACAGGAAGTATGCTGCTTGGATCTAATTTATTCTTACGGGCGGTGACACAAAAAGTAATTTGACCCTCAGATCGTTGCATACCAGGGTCAAAGACAAGTCTCGGCTAGTTTGCCTGGAATTTGAAATTGTCATAATGACAAACAAATTCAGACAAACATACCATGACAACAGAATGTGAAGCCCCAAAACAACTTTTGCAAAATGTTAGTGTTGAGAGACTCAGTATGCAATTGTATGGTCATCTGCTCACTCATTACATGTGTGTTTTGACGTTTATAATAGTTTAGATTTGTACATGATTTGCTCATGCCATTTCAGGCACACGTTTAAACAGTTGCTCAGGGGAGGGGGAGGGGGGGCGTCACTTGTCACTTTGCTGTTCCCGCCAGCACATCACAGACGCTCCTTCCCCTGGGAATTGAGTGAGCCATGCAGCAATGTTCAGGTCCACGTATTTACAAAGCCGCTCGTGGTGGCTTCAAAATCAGATTTAGCAACGCCGCTGACATTTCACTGTGTGTGGAGCAGCCTAAATATTTTTGCTGGGTGCGTGAAACAGCGTTATGTGAGCAAAGAAAATTAGCGCACAAAGTTTGCACCGCAACACAACTTCAACAAATGCGTCGCCGCTTCACGCTGGCCAAGCTGTAACTTTAGCGTGTGCTGTGCAGGGCAGTTTTGGACTCGTCTCCAGCACCGTGACGTTGAGCAGGGATTCGTCAGCATACTGGAAAGTGAGAATGGGGACTGAATAACAGGCCACTGACTCACTGCCACTCAGTCAGAGCTGTAGGCAGGAACTGTCTGGAGTCCGCTCGTCTCATCAGGGGCACGAAAAAACAAGTTGATTCCGGTTCATGGCACCACTGAGAAGATTCTACTTGACTCCTCGTTTGTCTTTTTTAGAAAAAAAAAAACATCCAGCAGCATGAAACTTTCCGGTTTGAGAGCAGCTGCCAGTGTTGTAGTCCTCACTCGCTCCATTATGGCACTTAAACATGATTCAGCTCACAGCTTCACAAGAATTAACAAGCTGACAGAGGAGGATCAGTGCCAAGAAGAGTTTCTCAATGCAGGAGTTTCACTGGAAAGGTCAGGAGGCAAATAGCTGTTTTCTGGCAACTGCTGAAATACTGAGAAGACTGTAATTTATACAGCAGATACACACTGGGATGTGTTGAGAGCCATGTTTGCTGTAACCTTTAGGTTAACAGCACAAAGACTTTTCTACATCCCTTTATTTTAGCCCCACAAGTACACAAACTAATGAACTGGTGCATGTCATTGATGCCAAATATCACCTTATGTTGTTGTTATTTAGGTCATTAATTTTTAGCTTGTGTGTATAATGTGACTTATGTTAATACAAATGATGAAAGAGGCTAAACTGACATTCTTTGTAATGCTAAGTCCAGGGAGCAGGGAAGCATAACGGCAAAAGAAGGGGAGGTGTTTGTTTAGTGCAAAAGCTTTATTTGGTAATATGAGTATACTAATATGTATAGAAAAGTATAAATTGAATACTTGAAGTGTTCATCCAAATATTAATGAATTTACATTAACTTTATAGCCTACATATTCTTTCTAGTCCTTGGAGAGAGATTAAGTTTCTATGTAGACGTGGGATTCAAAAATCACTAAATACACAGGTTCTCATTACAGAAACATTAAGATAAAGTTAATGTCAATAATCCATGAAACAAAATCTGAGGTAGTGTAGTCCAGTATAAAACATGGTGTTCTTGGAAGAAAACAAGCAGACCACCTACAATGACACCGCTTTGGTGTGGTGCGTTATTAAAAGTAGGTCAAACTAATTCATGCATGATTGATCATGGGGAATTAATTGCCACTCACTCACATTTTAAGGATTTTCTTTTTTTGCTGCCATCTTTTCATTCTCAGACCAAAAACACTGAGTTAGTTTGTTTCCACAGATACTGTTATGTGCTTGAGTACTTGATTGTTTCAAAGTTGAGAGGGCCACATATTGAACTGTTAGTGGTTAAATCAGGAGAAGATCAAACAAAAGAGCAGTTGGAAGTACAACCCCAAATATATTGTAAAATATCCTTAATAACTATTTTTGGTAAATTATTCGCATTTATTAGACAACTTAGGACAATCACTTTTTTTATGCATTGCCTTCAAAATATTAATTATCACTACGTTGGATTTTTTTTTAGGCCAGACCACTTGAGCTGCCATGTGAAGCATGTGCATTCCTCTGAAAGGCCATTCAAATGCCAAGTAACGGTAGGAGTCATTATTGCCCGACGCTAGACTAATGCCATTATTGCTGTTGTTGTTGTGCTCCACTGACCTTTGACCTCGTCTGCTCTATGTCCGTAGGCCTGTACCTCTGCTTTCGCCACCAAAGACAGACTTCGCTCTCACATGATCAGGCACGAAGGCAAAGTCACCTGTAGCATCTGTGGGAAGATGCTCAGTGCCGCCTACATCACCAGCCATTTGAAGACGCACGGACAGACCAACTTCAACTCATGCAACAAAGGTACGTCCCGCTTTTGTTACATTGCGATACCGTTAATTCCTTTTAAGAGGCAAAGTTACAAGACAGTTGTTTTCTGATGTTTTTTTAGATGGTAATGAAGTCTGCAATTCTGCCTCAGCTACCCCTGTGACCGTCTCTGTTCCCATTACCACGACGATGAACCGGGGCAACGTCAACAACAACAACAACCCCGTCACCATCGCCGCACAGATGAACATTAGCACCAACACCGTCAACATCACGTCGCCCGTCAGCCTCCAGCACCCAGTGACCATCACCGGGCCCGTCAACATCGCCTCCGTCAACATCCCCGCCTCGGCACCCATGAATATCGCCCACCCGGTCGCAATAACCACCCCCATGCCTATGAATATCGCTGGCCCACTGAACATCGCCATGAGGCCCGTGGACAGCATGCCTTTTCTGTCCCAAGTCTTGCCTTCCTCCCCTCCCTGGTAAGAAGGAGCGCGAGCATCGGACTGGCCAGAAAGAAAGGGAAAATGAAGTGAAAACACAGCTGTCGTCATACCTTACACTTAATGCCCAGCACCTTTCTCCCTCTAAGCCACGGTCACTTCATCAGGGCTTGAAGTGAATATGAACACGAGCCGCACGGTGGGTAGAGGCTCCTCCAGAGGCACAGCTGCCTCCCAACTAATTTTAAGTGACCGGCATGAGATGCAGGACACTTGAATAGAAGTCAAGTAGGATTTATATTGAAATCAGGACAACTGTAAGACTTAGTGTAGTCAATTAGAGTGAAACTGTGATTTGTATTATGACAGATGAGAGGACTCCTCAAGGACTCCATAGGAAAAGACACCTGTGCTTCTGTAAAATGGGAGATGAGAAATGGACTGAAGCAATAAGTACAAATTGCTGTTTTAGAGGTTTTACAAGTTCCCTCCCAAAGCCTCTGGGTGTTGCTTTGTATGTTGTTGTTTTAACTATAGCCTGCTAATCACTATTTAATGTAATAGGAAATGAGTCTAGTCAAAGGGACAGCAGCTTCCATGTGCATGGAAGAATATTTTTTCACAGTGCTATAGCTTTTGTTTTTCCTCTCCGATCGTAGATATGCTAATAAGGTACAGTGACTAACTTGTACAGTTGACATAGTAATGTATTTTCATGACAGCATTTTTAATTTTTGCTATTGGCATTCGAGCGGGCATCAACTCTTAACTTTTCTATTTCTATGGAGACACAGAGGTTTGTTTTTATTTGCCTGGTTGTAGAGGTGATTCTTTTTCCATGAAGTCAGAATGAACTAAGTCTTGCACTGAACGCATATCCTACATACAGGTGAACAGCAGTATTATCAGACATCTGATTGAAGGCGCCAGTGTTTGGAGGGGCCACACGCTTACGGGCCCTCTAGTGGCTGAACATGGAACAGCCTGGCCTTGTAGTGACGCTCGAGAGGCTGTTATTGGCGTCACACTAATACCTGTGAGTCATCGCGCTGGTGACGACCTACAGTAATTTTGTGTGGCTCTTCTGTACCCTTTTATTAAATCATTTTTTTCTCTGATAGCCCAAGATAATACTAAGGACAGTTCACTCAGGAAATGCACATAACAGCCAATTAGTCACTGAACTTGGTTCTCATTAAACAGACTTTGATCAGGGACAGAGTCCCAGAATTCTTCATGAAAAACCGTCCATTCTAATGATAATAAGGACTCATGCTGTACTTTATTCTTTACACTCCCACTATGTGCATTTTCATGTGATCCAGGTCTGGACAGGTTTGATGAAAATGACCCTTAGAACAATGGGACGAGGCTGACGTTGCATGAGCCCAAACACTAGCTGTTAACCATGAACTGTTTTATTTTTATTATTTTTTTAATGAATGCCATGTTACCAGTGTTGCAGCTCTTTGAGTTGATCCAGTTTCTACTGAAAAATGCAATATGCATGTTTGTCATATTTCCCAAGTTTTGTTTTGAAAAAAATCCTAGCATAGCGTTTTTGTTTCTTTGCATTGACGTAGATGAACTATGAACTATAGCCTGTTTGCCAAATTTGATACAATAATGTGAGAAATGGAAAATTTCATGTGGAATTTTTAAAGGAAAAAAAAAAAGAATGAAAATTCCAGCACCCTTGTGAAAGCAGTTGAATGTATATCTTTGTACAAACCTATTTTAGTTCCGAGGATATTGTAGTTACGATAGATGTGAAAGATAAAATAACCTTTTTTATAAATCTTTTGTATTAGAACATTAACAATGGTAATTTTGTATATATGAGAGGCTAGGCTTTCTGATTAGCAGAAAGGTCAAACATTCCTACATTTTTTTAAATGTATGTTTGTCAAATTATTACATAAACATGCGCAATGTTATGTGCCTTTTATTTGGGTTGTCTAAATAAAAGAAAACTATCAAATGTGTTTATGTGTTAGGTACAATTCAGTGAAAGCAGAAACACAACCTTATTATTTTGTGTCCTAACTGTAACCTGTTTTAAAATATTTTTCAGATTATTAAAGCACCAGTAGTTAAGTTGGTGGAAGTGAAGGAACTCTTGAGGCTCCTGAAAACTTTGACATTGATCCAGGTGTGTCCAGATGTCCAAACCTGATTTAAATCTAAAGGGTGACGGGCTAAATACTGCAAGAGATGCATCTAATGTGGTTAAGAAACCCGGGTATTCCCACCACTACTCCTTGTGAATGTCCAGTAGGGCTACACCTGTTCAGAGCGACAAACGCAGACACTGTGCCTCCCCAGATGTCTGTCTACGGGGTTAGACTGGGATAATAATAATAATTGTGGCCTAAAAACTAGCCGCTCTCCAGACCACACAAGGCCAGCTGCTGCACTGTCCCCATGCTGCCCGTAGCCTGGTCATTCTCTGACCTCACCCACTGACTATTTGTTTGCAGCCAGAAAACTGCCTCTGACCACTAATAAATCTATTCTTTGTCAAAGCCGAGCACCCCGGTGCTTAGAAACCCCCCAAGGGCAGCTGCGTCTGACACGCTGAGGCCGTCGCATCTGGCACCAACAAGCGCAGCGCGTTCAGTCCTCCAGTGCACGTTTACTGGGTTGTGTTGTGTTGTGTTGCTGCAGTTCAGGCGTAGGTGACACACAGCCAGCTGAACGCCGCAGAACCGCCTGAATTCCTCCGCAGGTCGGAGCGACACGGCCGGTTTGGAGCCCAGCACTCTAATCTGTGTTGTTTCCAGACAGTCCCCACACAAGGAATGTCTTGGAGATTAAAAGTAGGACATGTTTTTGCACTACAGATCCGTCCAGCAGATGGAGTCGTCTGTGCACACTTCAAGCATCCGTCTGATTTCTCCAGCTTATTTTATCTCCGTGATCCCCTATGAAAATAGGAGGATCCCAGTTCTGGCCATTTAACAGCTTACTGGCAAATTTGAAGATTTATATTTATATTATTTCATCTACTGGACTTGAGGTGTCGGTCATTTTATACACCACACAATGGGGGATGTGATTACTCACAAGTGAGATGAGCTAATGCAAGTTTGTGTCACCACAGACTGTGAGAAAGGAGCGACGTGAACACGTGAACTGCCGGGAAACGTCTGTGTCGTGCCCTCAGCACTTCAGGCTGAACACGTCTCCTGTTGCTGCACAGCTGAAGTCCACCGCTGCTTTGTCTCAGGCCCCTTCATCTCCGTTCCCCTGCATGTGTGCAGCAACAATAGTAAAACCAAACAAGGCTGTGGGGCGGAGAGTTGAACCAGAGTTCAGAGGAGGTGCTCTCTATTACTTCCTGTTTCGATTACGTATATTTAATATATTAACGGGTCATGATAATGACTGAACATGTTGCCATGGCACCAAGGAGCCCAAAGGCCTTTTTACTAATCTGTCTATAAAACAACTCCAGGTAACAGCGATTACTCTAAATGACTCAGTTCTGTAGTCAATCAGCGTGCGGCGCCGGTGGCCTCCCCCCGAGGCGTGGTGTCGTCAGGGACTTTGCTCATCTTACAGTGGCTATGTTTTGTGCCTGTGACACGTGGGAACGGTTTTCGAGACGAGAGCACGAGTACTGAGTCTGTGACGGGGAAAGGGAACCGCAGCTTTTTTGTTTTTTTAGGGCTATAATTAGCCCTGAACTTTGCGTGAAATCCGCCAACGAGAGTCATGTTCAGTGACAGTGTTGTGAATAGGTTTTATAACCATGCATTTCTGACACGCGTGAAGCTCCTCTTCACACCCAAACAGGACAAGCGCGGCCTTTCCCGATCGCCGCAGACTGACACGGGCGCTGTCTGAAATTCCGCGGGACCCGAGCCGAGACCGCGCCCGACGGATTCCCGCTATTCACAGCGCTGGACAGGAGACACAACAACATGCAGTGAACTCTGAAGCCCACCGGGCCGACCGGCGGCTCCTGAACGCAGCAGGGCTTTGCTGATCACACCGAGAAAACCAACAGGCCTCTATCAGCCTGATTCATATAAAAATACTTTGTTTTACTGTGTGAAACAAATGCACAGATGAAACCGGTGGGGTTCAACATTCCTGGAAGTCGTAGCTGCTAATCAGGTTGTCTGCAGGTCTAATTTAATCTGCAGCTCTGTGCGACGCGTGCTCTCGCTGCCGTCCAATAGTCTAAACCAGCTTAAGTGGCCGTGAGGCTGGGAAGGATCACGCTGTCCTCAGTAAGCTGACATGAGCGTGTCCATGTGACGTGCATCGCCCTTTCGGATCATTATTATGAGTTATGCGATGATTACTGCATCTTTTTAAGAAGACAAAAAACACTTGGACAAACGATGAGGTGAGGCACTGAGATGTATCTCCTTGTACCAACGATGCTGTAACTTTCCCACTTTGTGTAAAATGTTTGGACTATGATTCGTGCACAATCATAATCCTCCCATTCCCTTTAAACACAGCCTCCCTCCGCTCCGATCGCACCGTTGCCACTGACAGTAGCAACTTTCTTAGAGAGAAAAGCAAAGTGTCCGTGTCCTCCTGGCGTTGTCACCACCAAATCTGTGCTGTTAGTAGCAGCACACACCAACAATAAGAATCTTGCACCTCGGCTCCGTTACATTGCGCTCCACCGTTGCACTGCTGTTAGATCGGCTCGCAGCCTCGCGTATCGTCCTCAGCGGTTAGTGTATATTAAGAGGAAGCGACGCGCGCTGACTAGAAGCTGACTCAGCAATACTCGCCGGCGAAACCACAATCGGGTCTCTGGCGCCGTTGCTTCGGTTTCGCACGTCTGGTACGCGGGGCCGCCGGTTGGACCCGCGGCCAAATGTCTGGTCAGCGAGAGCTCCAGCCGATACTCCCCTGCATCAGAGGGGGAGAGGAGACGGATACGCAGATGGAGAGGAGGAACACGAGGCTCCATGAGAAGTGACTCACGGAGCATTGTATAATCAGGGTATATTAAAGGAAGGAACATCACACCCTCATTGCAGCAATGAGCCATGTGGACTGTTGCTTAATGATTGTGGAATTCTGCATCCTCCTCCCACCCCCATGCATATGATAGCGGCACACTGTGCAGACACATCTATGGGACCTGAAATCTCTAGGGCCTCTAATGTGTGAGAGTGTTAAGGGAAATGTCTATGAAGTGGATAATGTCATCATTAAATGCTTATTAAATTCGTATCCATTTTGCTAAAAGCTGTGTATTGACCCTGCAGGCCTCAACACAGAGCTGCGTGCACTGTCTGGATGCGACTGAGGTCAAAGGTTATGATTATGACCTATTTGCACTAATGTATAATTGTGCTTTAGCAATATACGGAGCAAAAGCTAATACAGTCATAATTCCTTTGATAAGAATATTATCGTGTTGGACAAAAATAGTTCGGTGCGCATGAGCGGATGAGGGGGAGTCGAGGGGATGCAGCGTAACGCGGATGACTTCATTTCCCACACTGCACCGCGCCCCATGATGTTCCCAACAGCTGACAGACGGCGAGAGCGTCTACGAGAGCCGTCGGCGGAGTGTCTTCTAGTCGCTAGCCCGAACGGACTGGAAATACAGGTCGAGCTGAGCAGCGCGTCGCCGCCCCGAGACGCCGTCGAGCATCTACTTACGGATGGAAATAGAACCCGCTTCCACTTGATCCATTCTCCGTCCGGATCGGGAGCTGGTGGCGGACACCCGCGCGTCGGCTAACTTCCACGACAGGTCGCTACGTCGCCGGACGCGGTGCATGTGTTCCGTGTGAGCCGACCCGTTTGACTCCAGCCCTCAACCCCAGCCGTGCCCGATGCCGAGGAATGGATAGTGTGTCTGCCAGCGGTGGGAAGATGGTCGAGAGTGATGAGCGGCCGGAGAGCGAGAGCGGCGGCGGCGGCGGCGGCGCGGCGACGGCCGCGCTCCATCAGTGCGAGCTCATCCAGAACATGATTGACATCTCCATCTCCAGCTTACAGGGGCTGCGGACCAAATGCGCCGCGTCCAACGACCTCACGCAGCAGGAGATACGCACTTTGGAGGTAACGAGCCGTCCGGACGCGCCGCGGCCGACGCGCGTCCGCGAAATGCGGAGTCATGAGGCTACGTCCGCCTCGCCTGCGCCCGAACGGCGGCTCCCAGCGAGGCGCCGTGGCGCCGTGTCGCCTGCGTGGCTTCCACGGGCTGATGGCACCATAACACGCGTGCGTTGCGCGCATCCGGGCTCGATATTTAATCTCCCTCACTACCGAATGGTCCCGAGCCGTTAATTTTCCGCGTGGAGTCTTTCTCCAGTGGGCGACGTGTTCGTACGGTCCACGCCGCGCTGCCGAACCTGCGCCGGCCTAACGGCACACATTCAACAATCTGACGCTCGCATTATTGGTGTTTGCCGGTCCTGTCCTCTGCACAGGAATCCGGTCTGTTGACGAGGCCTCCGAGGCAAATGCAAAACGAAAAGCCCCCCCCTCCTCCCTCACTGGCGCGTGTTTATGTCTCCGTGCACGCGCTGCCTCCCTGCATCTGGATGCAGATTTCGGTTCGGCGGCGCTGCGATGACTTGACATTGTTTTGCGCAGGATCCGCGGCGTCAGGGCCGCGGCGTGCGACGGCGCTCCTGCCCGGTGGCGCGCGTGCGACCGTTCAGAACACGCTTCTCTCCACATATAGTGGAAAGGGAGCCCTTTGCTGCACGGGAGGCGCCTGTTAATCATTTTGGAATCATAATTCCTGTCAGTCATAGAGAGTGAATTCTATAGTATAGACTACAGACAGACACGGTCTCTGTGATAGAGTCATGTAGTGGAAAGTCCATGATGCCTCTGTTGTTGGTAACGGGGACGGCGGGCCCCGCTTGTGCTGAGGGGGCTGATGGGAAGTGGTGGTTAGTGCGGGGAGTTGTGTAAAGCAGCCAAGTGGAGCTGACTGTCTGCAAAGGCTGAGCGTGTAGATCACCAGCGTCGTCGTTGCCGCCTCCAGACGCGCTGATGGCTTTCCCCGCCTCATGCTTTATTTAAGCCCTATACCGTGGATAAAAGGAATATCCAGCCGTGATTGGCTGGAGGCTATCAATTATCCATGTCTGCTTTTTTTATTTTTATTTCTGTATGACTGGACACCTCTCCCCCAAAAACGAGCGGCCCGGAAAAGACAAAGAGGGTGACGGCTCAAAGGCTGTTGTGGCATGGACCCAGCGTTGCGCTCGCGGTTCCGGCAGCCGGGTGCAGTTTCTAGCGCCGTGGCCGCGCGGAACAGGACGCGTTCTGGCAGAGTACTTCCTGGGGTGCGCTGGCTCCTACGCGCATTGTTCTGCCTGACAATGGGCCGGCCCACCGGTCACACGCGCCCCTCGTAGGCTGAAAAACGCTCTCCTTCCTGTGGCGGTGAGGCCACGTTGGGGGAGGAGGAGGGGGGGGGGGGGCAGTGTTCCATTCGCCGGCTGCGGGTTCTGCTTTCTCATCCACTGCACCTTGAGGTTCTTGGTTTCACCCCGACGCGGGCCCTCTTCCAGTTTCCGCGGTGGAGGCCTCGGTATCGCGACGCCGGCCCGGATCCGGGCTCGTCGTGGGCGCTGCGGTTCCGTGAGCTCCAGTCTGAGCGAACGTGTCCATTAGCTGGCGGTTACCGGCAGACGCCTGCCTCTCTGTTTGCACCCTTTCACCACTTGAAGTGAAGATGACACCATTACGGTTATTGTCTGGGATTTTCTGAGCTCGGTCTCTGTCGCCACCATTGAACGTGGCTGGTTCGGGTTCTTCTGTCCTTATCGTGCGTTATCATGGTTTGTTATTCCTGCTGATCAGATAGAGGCGGTGCACACTTTATTATAGCTGCAGGTCCTTTAGCAGGTTTTACTGTCATATTAGTTCAATAGGGGTTATTGTGTGTCATGCAGTTGGGTAATATTGACTCTGAGGTACATTGTGATATATAATTAGACGTCATAAAATGACGAGATGAAAACCAGTAATAGATGTAGTTAAAGTGGAACATAATGAAACATTTCCTTCGCACTGTTTTTAGCGCTTAGCTTGATAGCGTTTGCGGCGGTGGAACACATTAAAAGAATGTTTCCGCTTGTTCTGGGTGCGTCTGCGACGCGGGTCTGATTTGAGGATTTCCAAGCGGCGGTGGAAGTGGCATCAGAGCGTTCCAGCGGCCCGCGGGTCAGCTGGAGGCCCGCGGGTCGGGCCAAAGGCCCGGCGCGTGCGGCCGAGGGGCTAGCGTGGCTCCGCGCGCGTGTGGAACGCTCTGAGCAGTGCTTCTGGGCCTTGTTTTGGAAACACTCTGCCGACCTTTGGAGCGTCCTGTGCCGGCACTGGAGGCGAGGCCCGGTTCTCCTCGGACCGGCAGCAGCTAGACAGCTGAAGTCTGAAGCGACCTCTACTTCCTCTACGCCGCGTTCTGCATCTGAAAACCACATCTCGCCTTAAGTGTATGTTTTCGCTCCTTCGAGGGTTCACTCGTCGCATTCCTCAGATTTTGAAGTCAACACATCGGGGGGGAGTTAAACATAGACGTCGCGTGATTCTGTCGCCGTTTTAACTCCCGCCTCAACCCAACGGGCCTGAATGCGGCCGCTCCCGCCTCCCGCGTGGACGCGGTCCCACGTGACCCACTCAGACGCGATGGATGTCATTACTAGCAAAGCTTTGGGCCACTTCATGTGATGAATGCGAGCGCGGCGTCCAAGGTCAAGCTAGCCGCGGCGCTCGCGGTGCACGCGGCCTCCGCTCCCGTATTGCGCTGGAGTGCAATCAAGAGAGGCTTGAACTCACTTTATATCCCATCCAGAGAGCTTTATTATTCCACTTGAGCCGTGTGTGTGTGTGTGTGTGTGTGTGTGTGTGTGTGTGTGTGTGTGTGTGTGTGTGTGTGTGTGTGTGTGTGTGTGTGTGTGTGTGTGTGTGTGTGTGTGTGTGTGTGTGTGTGTGTGTGTGTGTGTGTGTGTGTGAGATACTGGCCTCTCAGATGAAGTGCTAACTGCTACTTCACTTTTCACACGTTAATCCCACTCAGACCGCTCTCCGTCGGCCGGTCACGCCCCCCCGCTTCACGCCGTCAGACGTCGCATCCACTCGCTGTTTGTGCTGGTGGGGTTTTTTCTTTGTTATCATGTATTTATCTATTTTTTAGGATCATCGCTCATAAACGGCACATCTCGCGTGTTCGTAAGTATCGGGCGTTGAGGTGAAACCTTTTTAATCTCGGCGATCACTTCTCGCCTGTGGACAGCGGAGCGTCGCTACGTGACGTCCCCCCCCCCCGACTCCCCTCCTCCCCCCCACAGCGGCGCAGAGGCTTCTCGCTGTGCTCTCGTGGTGCGAGCTGTTGTAGCTGCGTCTATATTTAGACGCCTTTCTTCCTACGCATTTTCAGGGTTGGTTGTTAAATAAGAAAATCAAATGACGCGCAGAGGGGCCTGTGGGGGGAGGGGGGAGGGGACGACGGGAGCCAATCCGCTGGGTCGCTGCTCGTGACGCGGCGGCTCCGCTGTGTGTGTGTGTGTGTGTGTGTGTGTGTGTGTGTGTGTGTGTGTGTGTGTGTGTGTGTGTGTGTGTGTGTGTGTGTGTGTGTGTGTGTGTGTGTGTGTGTGTGTGTGTGTGTGTGTAAGGAGACAATGGAGAATGTCGTTCGCATGACGGAACGGAGGAAACGAGTTGAGCGATTGCAGTGGTCGGCCTCTGTTTGGGGGGGTGTTAGTCAGAGGGGAGAAGTGGAGGCAGGCCTTGATCTATTCTTACACTGAGTCAGGTTGAGTTGCATTACATCCTGTAATTTTGAGGTCTGCTGTACTTTTGTGAAGGGGGGGGGGGGGGGGGGGGGGGGGCGTTGCTCGTCCCAGCTCTGAATCATGAGGAAGTCACTGCTGTTGCTTGTAAATAGATTTTAAAAAATCGTGTTGAATCCTTGTCCTTGTGTTGAGGAAACCCCCCGTTTACCGTTTCTGCCATTTACCAAAACGAGCCTTTCTACATCGTTCTTCCGATACCTAAAATTGCCTCACGTCGACCACAGACACTTGCATCAGGGCCAAAACGGGCCGAACAAGAAGAAATAGGCAGAGGCTCGATGAGTCGGCTGAGCTGGTAGCAGAGAACAATCTGGACCCGCCTGGTTCTGTGGTACCGGACCGAAATTGCGGTTCATGTATAACATTGGTCAGTTTCGTCTTGGTTTATTTACATGATTCTGCATGAAATATGTCCTTGACAGCAATATTGGACTTTGCATGACATTTGCATTATCTCCTGGCTCCACTGCTGCCGTCGCTACTTTCACGTGTACTGTATCGGCAGCTTTCACATAGATTACAGCTGCTCTCCGTCGCTGCTCTTCTTCTGTGGTGCCAGCGCGTGCGCTCTCAGTCCGACCTCCCGTCACACGGGCCGCGCTGCCCTTGGCAGGTGCGCCGGAGCGGCTGTGTCAGCAGCAGCGGCGGCGGCCGTGAGAGGAGGGTTTGGATCCGGGAGTCTGCTGCGTCAGGCCCCCTCCCCCTCCTCCCCCCCACCCTCACCCCCCCGCGGCTCACGCACCGGCTGTCACTCTGCATTAGGCCGTTGCCATGGTGTTGTTTAGCTCGGCAGACAGGTGGGCTCTGACGCCACTTCTGTCTCCCCTGCACCCAGCCCCCCCCGCCGCGTCAAGCGCAGCTTTTCTCCGCCGACCCAAAAATAACACAACGCGAGACGTCTGTGGTTATCTCTCTCATGTGCCCGACCGGCCTTGCAGCACAAATACAGCCGCCACTGATGTCAGACGGGGATTTAGGGCCTTGTTGGTGTAATCCTACCTCACCTATTTATTTAACTTGATAACAGGTAGCACGCGTTCGCCGTCGGCCGGTCCCGGTCCTGTGGAGGCGCAGGGTGACATTTGTGAGTTCTGATGTATCGTGGCTGCGCTCTGTGTTTCACATGTACGGGAAAATCCCACTGAAATGTTGCTGACGACTCAGAAGAGGGGTTGCTAGGCAACCTGACGTCACAACACCACACTGTGTGTGTGTGTGTGTGTGTGTGTGTGTGTGTGTGTGTGTGTGTGTGTGTGTGTGTGTGTGTGTGTGTGTGTGTGTGTCTCTGTGTGTGTCTCTGTGTGTGTCTCTGTGTGTGTCCCTGTGTGTGTCCCTGTGTGTGTCCCTGTGTGTGTCCCTGTGTGTGTCTCTGTGTGTCTCTGAGTGCGTGTGCGCGTGTCTAAAGCACTGTCTCCACCAGCCCAGATCCCTAAACACGCTGCATCCAGACACAGATAAGAGTGTGCGCTGTTTACAACAGCGCACACTCTTGCAGGGGAGTCAGTGTTTATCTTATTGGTTCACAATCAGTACATGAAGTTTCTCATTCTTTTTAACAACTCTGTCGGTGCATTTAACAACCAGCGTCAGAGCTCTTATCTCTCTCCATCCTCTTTCTCGGCCTTTTCACCCGTCGTTGGGAGGGACACTGGCGGGCGGAGGGCCCGGCCCGGCCTGGCTGGTGTGGAGGTGCCGCCTGCTGTAATGGACTCTCGCAGATGGACGCGAGATAAGGAGACACTCTATCTGACTTGCGCCGGGCCGGCGGCTGAAACCGATACCGCCTTCTAATACTTACACACAGCAGCGGCGCACTTGACACTGGCGTGAAAGAGCTCGCGACGTTTCCCAAATGAAGCGTTGGCCTGCGCACGCGATGAACGCGGTTGCCCCGGCGACCGCGAGGCCCCGCCCCAACCCTTATTAGGTAGAAGCTGAAGTAACGCTGCGGGAGGAACCGTCCTGGATCCGAACGCTCCCGTTTGCTGCGCCAGCACCACAGCTGCTCTCATTATAATAACAATAATAGCGGTGTAGATCTCATTAAGCGTCTTGTGCACTGGGGGCAAACATTGGGGTTATTACTGCAGGTGCACGGGAACTGTCGAGCATTAGGTCGACCTTTATTGTAACCAGAAGGAATTTACAGTTGGATCAAATCTAGTGATGTGCGGCTTTTAGTCCCTGTGTAATGATCCGTGTGTGGTTTCCACCAGCACAGGTGGGGGTGGTGTGTGTGTGTGGGGGGGGGGGGTTGCTCCTGAGCGCCCCGGCAGCCTCTGCCCGCGCCCCTCCCATCAGTGTGCGCTGTGTTCTCTGTTGCTCCCTGCAGGTGAAGCTGATGAAATACATCTGTAAACAGCTGCAGTGCAAGCAGAAGGTGCCGCAGAGCGAGAGGCCCGAGGCCCTGGACAGCTACCCGCGCCTACGCGACTGGCTGCGCACCATCAACCTGCGGCCGGAGCTCATCCAGGTAGCGTTGGGGAGGGGGGGGGGGGCTTCGTCTTGCGGGACCGTCGGCCGCGTCCGTGTATGTGGAGTTGTTGGTCAGTGATCATCAAAAATAAAGGGTCCGGCCTGTTTACAAGCTTATGCAAACATCTGTATGCGCTCACATTGTTATGATGGAGAAACATGGAACAACCTGCTGCAGCTGCTCTGATTGTTTAGAGTCTAATTTAAAGTTCTGATCCTTTACTTCGTTTTTTCGCAGCCTGTTCCTTTTTGTCGAGCTTCTGTTGCGTCCTGCTCCTCTTCTCGCCCTCCGGCGCTTACTGTATTTCTCCCGAGCGCGACTTGTTCAAACACGAACGCCGGCGATAACGGGACGGGAGTGAATGTGGGAAATGCGAGGCATTCGCGCGCGCGGCCGGACTCCCGCCGCTCGGCGCCGCAGAGAGGAGCCCGGCGCGGATCGGACGAGGAATGTGACGTCCGGGCGCGAGCGCTGGCCAGCGGAGGCCCGAGCTGGGTCAATGTTTAATGCGAGGGGACGGCAGCCGGCTAATGGTTAGCTCACCCTGACCCGCCTGTGGAGCACATCTCCACAAACCTTCCCCGGACATTTTAAAAAGGTGGATTTTGATTGCGGGGAAGCTGCACCCAGTCATTTTTTAATTGCAGGGAGTTTAATTGATCGTGTCCTGACTTGTGGGGTTTCAGTATTTCTTGGAATAAGGAAGTCAAACGTGTCTTCCAGCACTGCTCGAAAGCAACCGCGTCGAACGCACGCTCTTCTGGGCTCTAGTGTGACTCAAAAACCGCAGCGTTTGCTCGTCGTTTTCTCCCCTTCCTGTGTTGCTGTAAACCCCCGGAGCTGCTCCGCGTTCGCCCTGTTGTGGTCTTAATCTTCCCCTTCCCCGTGCGCGCGTGCGTGTGATTGTGTCGCGCGGATCTGATTTTTGCGGCCTGGTGAAAACGGGCGGTTGAACACCTGGACACGTAAACGCATCACGGTGTCGCTGACTCATTCAGAGCGAAACATAACCGACAACAGAGCAATTTCTATACTGTAATGTGTAACTTCACACTGTAGACGAGCTGCCAACATTCTGTTATACAAGTGGCTGCATGTTATGAAGCCTCTCAGGCGAACACGTGTCTCTGTGTCAAGTAAATCAGTTTGTCTGTGGCTCAAATTTTCACACTCATTTATCTGTATTCATCAAAACTGATGTAGTCACATTAAAAAAAACCCAGATCAACGCAATGCCGCGGGTGTGCGGCCGCCCTAGTTCTCTGATCGGCGTTTGCCCTCTCGGAGCAAGGGTTTAACCTGATAAGCGTCTGTGTACTTCCCATGTAAAAAAAAAAAAATCAAACATCCTAAACTCAGAGGACGTGTCACTGAATTATCTCCTACTTCGCCGTCTGCCGTGTTGCGGTAGGATGCGATAAGGACGCAGGCGCTTCAACCCTCAGCTGGACGGCCGCAGATTTTAGGGCCCAGTGACAAAAAAAGAAAAAAAAAAAGAAACTCGCCTGTGTTTCTGCACAATCTGCACAATCAGATAAGAGGAAACGGGAATTATTTGAAAGGCCAAATAATAAACGGGATTAGCACTGATTTCCAAGAACAGTGCAAGTCAGAGGCTGAAGGGCCTGTTTATTACCACAACATGCTGGTGCTTTAATGCTCACGAGGGTGAGGACGCTGCAGGTTCACAGCGGATTTTATTAATGGCGCGTATTTTACTTGTCGACACACATTTCCTTCTTCTCTTCTCGCTCCTCCGCAGGCAGTTGAAGCCAAGCTGTCCCTCGATGCCTTACTGCAGATGACCGGTGCTCAGGTGAGGGACACAATGCGAAGACTCGGGTCCAGCTCGGAAGAATGTGGCCGACTCAGCGCCGCCCTCTCCTGTCTGAAGAGCGCCACTGAATCAGGTACGAGCCCTCTGACCCCAGCGGCCTCTCGACGCCGGGGTCTCGTCTCGGCCCGTGTTCCGACGCCGGGGTCTCGGCCCGTGTTCTGACTGCTCTGTCCGTGTGCAGGTGGCGAGCTGAGGGAGGACGGCGGCCCGTGGCTGTCGGAGCCGGCCAGGAGGGACAGCGGCTCCCTGCTGAGCGCGGACCCGCTGCCCAGCCTCGGGACCCCGCTGCGGCCCCACAGCCCCTCGCCCCTCGCCCGCCCCTCCACCATCCACTCCACCCCGTCCACGCCCTCCGCCACCTTCCCTCACCCGCGCTCGGGCTCGGTGTCGGCGGCGCCCACGCCCGAGGCGCTGGCGTCCTGCGGCCACGGCGACAGCCCCCACACGGACCCCTTCCCCATGTCGCTGGCGCGCGCGGCCCTGCTCCACGGACACGCGTCCACGCCGCCGGTGACGCCGCCGTCCAAGAGGCGCCACCGCCTGAAGCCCCCCTGCACGCCGCCGCCCCCCTCCCGCAAAGTGCTGCACCTGCTGCCCAGCATCGCCCTGACGCGCAGCAAGAGCCACGAGTCCCAGCTGGGCAACCGCATCGAGGACCCGCCCACAAACAAGTAGGCATCGCCTCCGTGCTAGCGGGCGTTAGCGTAGCGTCACATCCTCTCTCTCTCGCTCTCTTTCTCTCTCTCCTCCCCCTCTTCCTCTTTCACATCCTGTCTGTTGCTCCTTTGCTCTGAATGCATGAGCTAATCCCTGCACACACAAATTCCCAGAGATTTTCGAGTCGTGTCAAAACAGGAAGCATTTCCTAGTACTGATGCAAGAGAGACACACACACACACACACACACACACACACACACACACACACACACAGCCTGTTCCTTATTTACCCCTCTTCCTATTGTGATTGGATGGATACGCACACGGGCTCAACTCTCCATAATATCCTGTTTGCTTATGGAGATTTATTGGGAAAAACGATTGTACGTCATGTTATTAGAGCAGTGGACGTCCGTCCTACTGTGACCGCTCACGTGCGTTTCCGTCTGGGTAACGCAGCGCGCCTGAACTCCCTCCTCGCAGGTGTGCTAAGAAGAACAAGCTGTTCCTGAATATGCAAGTCAACGGCAACGGGTGCGAGGAGCCGCCGGCGCCGCCGCGCCACCCGGCCGCGCCGGCGCGCACCCCGGGGGGCACGCCGGCGCCCCCCCCCTACACCCTGCCCGGCACGCCCACTCTGATGGAGGAGCACGGCGCCGTCAAGAGTGAGTCCGGCTGAAGCTCTTCTGCTGCAGGGACGTTACATGGGATTAACTGATGTCTCTTTTGCTTCGATTAGATAATGTAGCAGTGCATCGCAGCTCCCCGCAGGCAGTGAGGAGGGACATAGGCCTCCCAGTCACACACAGGTAGCATCCATCAGTCGGCTGCTACTGTGTATTATTGATATCCAGGCTGACGCTCGGGTCTGTGCAGGTTCTCCACCAGGTCCTGGTTGTCGCAGACGTGCCAGGTGTGTCACAAGAGCATGATGTTTGGAGTCAAGTGCAAACACTGTCGGTGAGTTGAGGAAAGTTCTGGCCCCGCGTCACCCGAGATGAGACCCGATGCCCGACTCGAGCGCTGTCTCCTTCCTGCTTTCAGGTTAAAGTGCCACAACAAATGCACCAAGGAGGCCCCGTCCTGCCGGATCTCCTTTCTGCCCAGTGAGTTTCCCAGCGCGTCCACGCCCGCGCCGCGGGCCCGCAAAGCCGTGACGCCTCCGCTTTGTCTCCGCAGTCGCCAAAATCCGGAGGACCGAGTCGGTCCCGTCTGACATAAACAACCCGGTGGACCGGCCCCCGGAGGCGCCGCAGTTTGGCACGCTACCGAAGGCCCTCACCAAAAAGGTAACATCTGCCTCGGGTCCCGCCGACGTGTGCGTGACCTGTATGTGCGTGTAACCTCCGCGCGTCCCCAGGACCACCCTCCGGTGCTGAACCAGCTGGACTCCAGCAGCAACCCGTCCTCCACCACCTCCTCCACGCCGTCCTCCCCGGCGCCCTTCCAGCAGAGCAACCCCCCCAGCGCCACTCCGCCCCCCAATCCGTCGCCCAAGGGCCACCGGGACAGTCGCTTCAACTTCCCCGGTGAGCTCGGCCGCTTCCGCCCCCGACTCGCTGCGCTCCGACAGCGCGAACTGTGGGCGCGGGCGCCTCCCGTCGCTCTCCTCTGTGACATTAACAGTCCAACTGAATCTGTGCTCTTCTAGACAGGCCGAAGCTTCTCTAACCGACACTCTCTCTCTCCTGCCATGCTTGTCGGCCTCTCCCTCTTTGTTTTTGTTTTCCCACACAATAGCCGCCTGTTACTTTCAGCACAGACAGCAGTTTATCTTCCCTGGTGAGTCGATGGTCCCAGAGTGTCATGATGCATTGTTGCTGTCCCATCGTCCCGTGCTCCACACCTCCGATTCCTCACAGTCTTTGTCCTCTGCATGTTTGCTTTTGGGGTTGTGGCCGTTGCTGTGCTATCTTTGGGTCAGTGCTTGCATGTTGAGGAGAAGAAGCCTTTTGGCTCCACCTGCTGGGTGTAGGGGGAATTGCATGCACTGTGTTCTTCCTAAAGGATAAAGGGAGTAAAAGTAGCTGGATAGAAGTTTTCCTCTTCCTCGATCCTTTCTAAACAATCATATTTCTCTCCATAGATGTCTGTAGTCCTGCTAATTTGCACACTGACGTCCTTCAGGACACCGTGTAAGACATTTATTTTTATAAATTGCTTTTATACAGATTTGAAGCGCTAAACTAAGACTGTTTAGTTTAATTTGTCCTACCATCTGTTTTTTGTAGCAGTGAAATAGAACAATCAGCTGATGACATCCACACTGAGCTCATCGAAGACGAGGACGAAGCGGTAATGTTAGCTCGTAGCGTGATGCGATTGCTTTAAGTGACTCTGAACTCTTGAAAACGAGACAGTAGATCAAGTTTATGGTTCAGGTCATTTTTAGCGAGTGCTCTAATATGATGTCAGCAATTTGTCCAGTCGTTAAGAAGAAGTGTTAAAGATATGAACTGGGCTTAGTTGTCGGAGTGACGCTTTTAAATAGTTAGGCTTTTTTGCACTTTTGCAGGACGGGGAGGAGGAAATAGACGTGGAGGAGGACGACGCAGAAGCCGAGGAGGAGGACGAGGAGGACGGCGAGGACGACGACGGGGAGGACGAGGACGGCGGCGGGGAGATGCGCATGAACATGGGCTCCGACGGCGAGCTGGAGGGCGACGAGCTGGACGACCTGCCCAGCTCCCGGGGGAACCAGTGGAAGGGCCCCATCTACCGCAAGCCCAGCCAGACCAGCGTCTACCTGCAGGAGTGGGACATCCCCTTTGAGCAGCTGGACCTCGGGGAGCTCATAGGAAAGGGCCGCTGGGGCAAGGTGCACAAGGGCCGGTGGCACGGCGAGGTGGCGATCCGGCTGCTGGAGATCGACGGCAACAACCAGGACCACCTGAAGCTCTTCAAGAAGGAGGTGATGAACTACAGACAGACGAGGCACGAGAACGTGGTCCTCTTCATGGGCGCGTGCATGGCTCCGCCCCACCTGGCCATCATCACCAGGTGAGCGCGCCGACGCCAAACGCACCTCGAGTCCGCTTCCGCCTCTCACCTTCTCTGTGAATTCCCCCTGTAGTTTCTGCAAAGGCAGGACGCTGTATTCTGTCGTCAGGGACACGAAGAACACGTTGGACATTAACAAGACGAGACAAATCGCTCAGGAGATCGTGAAGGTACTGTTTTCCGTTCGATGTGTTCTCAAAGACCCGTTTGCTGGCCGCTCCTCGTGCATTGAGCCGCGTGTTTGTCTTCCAGGGGATGGGCTACCTGCACGCCAAAGGCATCGTTCACAAGGATCTCAAGTCCAAGAACGTTTTCCACGACACCAATAAAGTGGTGATCACCGACTTCGGGCTCTTTGGGATCTCGGGGGTCGTTCAGGAGGGGAGGTGAGAAGCAGCGCAGAGGCTGAGGACGGACGGGCTGCGTTCAGTCGCGTCCGAGAGCTCACGCGCGTCTGTCTCCTTCATTCCAGGCGCGAGAATAAGCTAAAACTGCCGCACGGGTGGATTTGCTACCTGGCTCCAGAGATCGTGCGCAAGATGAGCCCGGGTAACAACGAGGACCGCCTGCCTTTTTCCACCGCGGCGGACGTGTACGCCTTCGGGTAAGCGCTCCCTCGCCCCCCTCCCCCCCGCGTCGACCTCCCGCCGTGTTCGAGCCCCGTCGCCGACCTTTCGCTCCTCCTTCCAGCACCATTTGGTACGAGCTTCAGGCCAGAGACTGGCCGATCACCAACCAGCCCGTGGAGGCCACCATCTGGCAGGTGGGGAGCGGAGAGGGCATCAGGAAGGTCCTGGCCGAGATCAGCCTGGGGAAGGAGGTCACCGTGAGTAACGGAGCTGCATGTCACTCAGATGAGCCGGGCGCTGGGAGGGAGGTCCACTGACCCTTCTGTCCCGCCAGGAGATCCTCTCGGCCTGCTGGGCCTACGACCTGAGGGAGCGGCCCACCTTCACCCAGCTGGCCGACATGCTGGAGAAGCTGCCCAAGCTCAACCGCAGGCTGTCCCACCCGGGCCACTTCTGGAAGTCTGCCGAGTAGGTATCCGGGTGAGGAGGAGGCCGTGGAGACGCTGGACGAGCGCGTTCCCACCGGCGTCAGTGTTTGGGGAGTGAATGATGGAGTCCGTGTCGGTCAAATGTGTAAATATGAGCCCTAGAAAGCTGCCGTCGGCTCAGAGTGGTCTAGAATATCTGCTCTCCGGCTGCTGGGAACTGTGAACGTTGCGTCTGCTACTGTAAATGAAAATTGTGAATTGTACAGTATCAATGTTTTTTTTCTTTCTCGCACACGAGAGACTTCACAGTCAACGGTGAAACAGTGTTCGGACGCAAACAAATCATACGACAGGTGGAAAAAGCCTTTTTCTTCTCGGTGCTGATGTTCACCTTTGACCTTTTGGAGCTGTTGTTGTTCAAGCGCACCTACGTTACGACCCAACGCTTGCTCGTTGAACTAAATGAAAGTCATGTAATCCAAAATGCACCAAACAAATACTTCATTTCAATCACTTATTCCCATTTTATCTTCTGTTTCACTGCAGCCTCTCTTTCAACAGTTTCCCACAATGTCTCTGCTTCGCCAACTTTGCAGTTTGCTTGTTTTTTGGTGTAGAGAATGAAAATGCAAATAACACGATCTTAGCCTTTGAATGTTCAGTGTAAGTTTGGTTGAACTAATCTTGCTGCTTTCCTCACTGAAGCTGTTACTGTCCACTAACCGCCTAACCCTTGTTTCCCTTTGCTCTCGCTCTCTCTCTCTCTCTCTCTCTCTCTCTCTCTCCCCTCCTTCTCCCCTCCTTCTCCTCCACTCTAGGTTGTAGCCGTCGCTCTGAGACACAAACAATGCAAAACAAAGCCCGGGTCTGCCTTGCATGCTCCTGAGTCTAACTGTTACAGGACTGATCAAAGCGCTGCCTCTGCCTGAAACAGACACTGCTTCCACTAATCCATAGTCCGATCTTCCGTGTCTAACCGTTGCGTTTTCCTGCTGGGCCGAGGGGACCGGTGGGCTGAGGTGCGCGGCCGGGGGGTGACGGAGGTCGCTCCTCCCACGCTTTACCTACGTCATCTAATATCTCTCTGCCTTTCCTCTTGGGCTGTGGTCTGTAATGTCGCCTGGGACTCTGAGGCTTGTGGTCTGTTGCTGATGATGATGATGATGATGATGATGATGATGATGATGATGATGATGATGATGATGATGCATTGGCCGGCTCACCGTCTCTGTGCTTCTGTGATGTGCTTGTTCCTGCCGGGGCCCTGACCACACAGCAGTTTTTTGTCTCTGACTACACACACACAAACGGACACACACCAAGCAGGAACACTGTTGGACATGAAATGGGCCCCGCCACCACATGGACCTATCCATTCATCTGTGGTTTCGCTGAGGCTCGTCTCCTGTCAGAGCCCACGTCTAGACACGATATGCACTTTGTCCACGGGAGGAAACCAACCATAAACTTTTGTTGTTGCTGTTGCTGTTGCTGTTGTTGTTGTTGTTGTTTAGTTTGGCTTTGAATAGTCATATCTGCAGTGTTTCCTTTTTCCTCCTCAGAAGGGTCTTTAGTCGTCCGTCGCCCTTTTTTAAACCTAAAGTAACAGTTTGTTCGATATCACGTTTGGGAACGGGGCACTGACATGAACAGAACGCAGCGAAACGGCGTCTGAACCCGATCCGCTCGGGATCAGACTAAACGCTGGCTGTCGGTGTCCGTTCATGGAAGTGTAAAGTGCACTTTATAAGAACACGAGTTCCTTCATTCTCTGCGCAAAAAAAAAAAGATAATCAGGAACCTGGCGCAAAAGTGTCCTATATCTTCCTCGAACATTACCTCTTGTGTGTGCTTATATTTATGTGCTGTGTTGAGTGTGTGTGTGCGTGTGTGTGTGTGTTGTGTTGGGCATAGGGTTGGTGAAAGAGCGTTACTGTTGCGTCGCAAAATCCAGTAGTATGTAATGTACATACATTATTTAATGTATAGCAAATTAACACGATTCTTCTAATATTTGTACAAACATTTTATATGTAAAGTACATCACAACATTTTAGGTACTGCTATGGCTAAAACAGATGCATATATATTTATATTTTTTTCCGTGTACAAAGTACTGTAAAAAAAGCTGTACAATTTTTTTTTAGAATGGGCCAATACATGTTTTTTATGTTACTGTAAAAATTCATATTTTTGTATTGCATGTGTTTACCATTCTGTACACACAGTTTCTGTTTTCATCCACGGGAGACAATAAAAGGAGGCTTGTCATGTAAACAGGCTGCTTCCACTTATTAACTTACTTACTTACTAACTTTGTATTTCTCTAGTGTCCACAGAGTCCGTGTGCTCATCGCATTAGGAAATTGAAGCAGGTTCGTCAGTAACCTTTGAAGAATGAAAAGCTCTGGACTCAAGTATCAGTCAAACGCCTCCAAACTGAAAAGCAGACTTTTACTGAAGGTTCTTTCACAGCTGCACAAAGATCAAAACCCCATTTTACCTCTAGATGGCACAAAGAGTCAACAGACAGTCTTTGGACAGAGTATATTAACATAGCATTTGTTTTTCTATATTCTTTGTGTCTTATGGAATAAGAAAGAGGGATTTTATAATATATAAGTTTAGATGAAGTGAAAAAGTGAATTATTTTGCACAATATTTTTATTTCTTATCTGTTCTTGGATCTATAGAGGAACAATATGGAGTCATCCCTTAGAAAAGTGCTGGCCTTGTATTTGCATCCATTTCTGCTTATGCAGCTCTTCAGCAGTGAATCTATCAAAAGTTTAAATTGCGTGTCACTGAGCGCTGTCAGTAAAATGAGGCATGCGGCCTGCAGTCGGTGCTTTGGACCAGGTATCGGGGCGGTTGCGTCTGAAGCCTTCCGCTGATACGAATGATGGATCGATTCCTGGTGCGGGTCCAGGAGCGAAGAAAAGGAGCTTGTCTCCTGCCGTGAGCTCCAAGTGGTACTGGGTCACATGACCAGCGTTCGTTCGGCGAGGGCCAGGGAGGAAGGACGAACACACACAATGCTCTTTCTCTTCAAAGGCTATTTTTTTTTGGATGCTGTTAAAGACGATGAACTATTTTTGCATGCGATGACTTAAGCGTTTGACGAAACTTGTACGTGTGGAAACCGTTTCACGCATACATCAGTGTGGCTGTGGAATCATTGGCGCACGGGGCCTTCCTCTCCAGCTGTCAGCAGGCGTGAGCCGGTGCCGGGGTTGTCCCCGACGGAGCCGTCCGGCACCGCATCGACCCGCTACCACGTATGCGTCACACATGATGACATTACTGTCAGTGATGAGCGGGACTTTCCATCACTCAGGAGGAGACGTGGGACTTTTGACATGCCTTCCTTCTGCTCTCACTTCCTCTCATTCATTTAGCCTCATTATGCTTTCATCCTCCTCTTCCTCCTCCTCCTCCTTGTGCTCAAAATAACACTCAAACTTCAACTTGTGTGTATATATATGAAAATAGTATTTAAATCACATTTGTCTCTGATGTTTGAGTAAAATTTGTCTGTTAATAAGTGTTATAATGAATAAGTCCTATTCATACCGCATTTGGGCGTGAGTGTGCTTTAAATGTGTGGTTTAGTCGTGTGTCTGTAGGTTTTTCACATCAACTTAACATGTGGAGCATTAATGTTGTGCACAATTCCTCCCCTAACCTCAGTCACAAAGCAGTTTGGCCGCACAGTAAAGAAAAGAGCCATTCTGTTTATATGAAATACTTCCCCTTCTGGTTTCCTCTGTAACTGTACGCTCGTTTATTTCCCCCGAGTGATTGTTTTTTTCATTGTGCACCTGCACTTTAACGCAGACTTTTTTTTAAAGCTTAAACGCGCAACAGGACCCCCTCGGTTTCTGGGTGGAGACGAGCCGGCGTCACCTCACGGAGGAGCCGCGACCTGAGAGTCACCTTGCTGTCGCACGTCATTCAGGTGTTCATCAGAGAAGTGGAGTCTAACTAGAAGAGGGTGTGAAGTGAAGCGTCTCAGACTCGGTGCCGCTGCTCTATGTTTGGAACGGATCGACCTGAGCATAAATAAAACGTCGTGTGAGCGTGTGTGGTTTGGACATAAATATCCAGATGTGAGATGTGTTTTCGGTGGGTCACGTTCTGCTCACATTTGCACATGAGCGCTCAATAAATAACCAGTTATTTATTGTAGAGTACTGTTATTCACAAATAAAAATACTTTGTGAAATAATTACACATTATCCACTTCTATCCAGGTTCTACAGGTGCTACTGGGCCCAACGCGCTCAACTCACTCTGATTCAAACAGAAACGAGGCCAAAGCTGCCTGTTTGAAACAGGCCACAAACAGTGGGTTGGATTTACGGTTTTAGCGTTTAGCGCGACTTTTTATATTCCCTGCGCACAGATGTGAGCGCGGCACCAGCACCACTCCAGCGCAGAGCACAAAATCTAAACCACTTCCTATTCTTATTATAGTCCAAATAGAGAAGTAAGTAAAGTAAAAAAGCGGCCCGATGAGCGCGTCGCTGATCAGGATGAAACCCATTCTCGTCTCTCCACACAGCTGTCGTCCGCCTTCACCTGCAGCACAGTCCACTTACACAGAACCCGCTTCTTCTGGGACCCGTCCGCCGACGGTAAGTGACCTTTTTTTTGGCCACCAGCCGTTACAATGGAGCCAGTCTGATGTTTTCAGAGCTGCTGTGAAATTGTGTGCAACTTGTGTTGATATTTTCTAAATACGAGGACACAAATTAAATGTGTAAGTCTAGTCTGCAGTCATGTGACAAACTTTTAAAGGTATAAATTATGTTAACGAACATTTATAGTAACTAACAATGACAATGTAGTAGTTGTTTCTATAAATTATACCTGAATACTTAGATAGATGCATTTTTACACCAGATATATGAACAGTTCGTCGTTTGTTACAGGACTTTAACATCAGCAGAGCAAAGAGATCAGCAGAGTCTCTTCAGCGTTTCGACTGTGATGGTCGAATACACAGACCTGCTTTAGAACCAGAGACGGATTATATTAAATCCAAGCTATAATTCAGGTAGTAAGTATCTACAGGGAGTGGTTCACCACGTGGAGAGGAGTAGGCACAAGGCATGAGGTGAAGCAGAACAGGATGGGTGGGGAGTCCAAACAGGGGGGAGATCAGAGGTCCGAATGCACAGATGACTGTGTCAGGTCCACAGTCCGGTAGCGGAGTCCGGGTAAACCGGGTCAAACAGAACAGGGCTGCAGGGGTGAGACCAGGCGGACTTGTGAAGGGATGAGGGAGGAGCGGGTCATCAGGGTCAGAGCCGCGGTGCACGTTTACGACTCAACGGAAACCTGAGTGTGTTTTAATGTCCTCTCAGACACCGACATGAAGGGCCTCCTGCTGCTCTGCGTCTTCCTGGTCCTGGGCCCTCGGCTGCGTGGAGCTCTGGCTGGTGAGAACAATGCTTCTGTTGGGCAGTCAAAAGAACCCAGCAGCCCCACCGGCCCGTCCACTCCATTAGAGTCCCCTGCCCCCTCCACCAACACCACCACCAGCACCCCTGCTACCAGCCCCACCATTAACACCACCAGCACCTCCTCCACCTCCTCCACCTCCACCACCTCCAAGCCCGTCACCAATGGACCTCTTCATTTCCTTTCCACATCTGAGTGCCGTCCGGTGACCCTGGTGGCCGCGGGGCTCATCTTAGCCTCCGCTGTCCTGCTCTTGTCCAATCTGATGCTGGCGTGCAGAGTGTGCACCCTGAGCCGGCGCCTGAGGAGGCGGAGCCGCTCCCTCGACCTGGGCGGCAGCACCGACAACTGCACGGCGACCGGCAGGCGGGGGGACCGGGAGACCAGGGTGCTGCTGTCCGACGTGGGCCCCTCACAGGAGGAGCTGGCCAACGGCGCCGCCAAGGAGGAGGGGGGGGAGAGAGGGGAGGAGGGGGAGAAGGGGGAGGAGGGGGGCGAGAAGAAGGAGGAGGGGGAGAAGATGGAGGAGGGGGGAGGGGAGAAGAAAGAGGAGGGAGGGGAGAAGAAGGAGGAGGGGGCGGCGCCCACAGGTGAGAACCAGGAGGAGGCGCCTGCGGCCGCCGCCTCTCCGCCGCAGGGGGCCGTCACCGGCCCGCAGCCCGAAGCGGCGGCCGCTTCCCCCTCCGGGGGCGCGGAGGAACCGAAGGATGCGGTGTAGAGGCGGCGCCTGAGCAACACCTTCACGCGTCACAGCGACGGCAGCTCTTCAATGCGGGACTTCAATAACTGTCTGACTCTCTCTCTCTCTCTCTCTCTCTCTCGATAATAAAGCGTGTTATTATTGTTAGCGATGTCACCTTGTGTTATTTTATAGAATAAAGCCCAATCTGGGACTCTCCTGGTGCCTCCACAGAGTTCTGCCTGTGCTCCTCCATTAGCAGGCGGCGCGCGTCGCCTCCTGTGGCCGGTGCCACACTCGCAGGCAACGCGGCGCACAAAGCCGCACAGAAAGGCCTTTCAGGCGCACAATATGCGGCCGCTTCCGCCGTCCTGGGCAGATTCGTGCGCCTGCCGGCGCGTGACATCATAATGGATGCAACGCTTTGTGCCTCCAAGCTCAGCGCTTTGCGATGCAAAACACAGACGCGAGCGTCTATTTTAGGGTCGCGCTGCAGATTCGCACTTATATATATATATATTTATATATATTTATTTTTCGTTTTGCATGCGTGGCAACAGCTCCCGGCCTGTTTCACGGTGACTGACAGAGACAGTGGGGCGGTGACACTGAGGCTGCGTGGAAGTGACAGCACAGCAGAGCGAGGCGGAGGAGGAAGCGGCGGCGATGAAGCCGTACGTTTTCACAAGCACGAGCCCAGATCGGCGCCCGTTAGCGCCGATGCGCCGCCGGGGGTTCAGCGGGGAGGTGCGGCATCGCACTGCAGACCGCAGCGATGACAGGCGGGAGGCTGCAGCGGAGGAAAAGTCCTCGGCGACGAATCTGAAAGCTTTTAGTGGCGGCCTCTAAATTTAGACAGGAAACGACCGATAGCAGCACCAGCATCCCTTTATGAAGGGATGCAGATCATGCAGGTCTGCGTGCAAAACACATTGATTTAGCGAGGAAAATAAATGGCAGTTGAAAGATGCAGGAATAGAGATTGAGGGATTTTCTGTGAAGCACTCTTGCATTCAGAACCCCTGCAGGATGGACTCCATCCCTCCCCTCCTCTCACCCCCCCTCCCAGTACTTTCTCCTGCGACCCCCCCCCCCCCCTCCTCCCCTCCGACATCCACTGCACAGAGTGGATCCAGATCCTGCAGCGCCCGCCCGCACAGAACCAAAAGATCCGAACAAGAGGCAATGGAAATGCCGGTCATGTGACAGAGGAGAGAGGAGAGCAAAGTGCACGGCAGCGAAGGCAGCCTCAGCAGGCGGCGCCGGGTCGGGAGACGGCCAAAAAGTTCTCCTCCAGCAGAGTTGAAGTCGATCCTGAGCTCGGGCGCGAGACGAGCGCAGACGCCAGAAAAGGGCAGCGAGAAGTAACTGGAATGAGAAGATGACAAGGTGAGTTTAACACACGCACGCACGCACACACACACACACACACACACACACACACACACACACACACACACACACACACACACACACACACACACGCTCCGCCACACCCCGGCTCTCGCGTACTGCAGCTTCAGCAGCGCAGAGCTCCCGCTTCGCTTCTGTCTCGCCTTCGGACACGCTGATGCATGAGTTCTCTGTGGAGTCATTAAGGAAACCCATCCATGGAGCGGGTTCCTGTCCTCGGAGAGCACGGGACCGACTCCGCTGACAGCTCCTGATGACTGAACACGCAAGTGATGCCAAGGCAGACGACTACAGGGATGTCTCATCCTTCAGGATGAATAATATTCCCTGCACAGACCACAAATACCCTCACGGAGATCAGGTCGAATATTTATTAATTACACAACAAGCACGCGAAAGGATGCTGCTGGAGCATCCCTAGAACACGCCAGCGTTCTTATAGGACTCATAATGCAGAGATGAGGAGAGAGCTGTGAGAGAGAAAAAGGGGGCGGAGCTTCATCCCAATAAAAGCAGTACTATTACGCTCAGCTCTGCAGATGCTTATTACTATATGACCTGTCCCCCTGTCTTCCAGGGGACGCGCGCTCCTGAAGACCCCCCCCGGCGGGGCCCTGCTGGCGCTGCTGCTGCCGCCGCTGCTGGCGCCGCGCCTCCTGGCCGTGTGCCCCTCCCCCTGCTCCTGCGCGCCCAGCCACCGGGAGGCCGACTGCTCCCGCCGGGGCCTGCGCCTGCTGCCCGGCGGCCTGCAGCGCGACGTGCGCGCGCTCAACCTGTCCCACAACCGCCTCCAGAGCCTGGACGCGCAGCTCTCGGCCTACACGCACCTGCGCGTGCTGGACCTGTCCCACAACCGGCTGGGCCGCCTGCCCGCCGGCCTGCCCCGCTCGCTGTGGCAGCTGCACGTGGCCGCCAACCGCCTGCAGGTGCTGGACAAGGAGGACACGGTGCACCAGTGGAACCTGCGCGCGCTGGACCTCTCCGGGAACCGGCTGCGGCGGGCCGTCTTCATCAACAACACGCTCAGCAGCCTGTGCACGCTCAACCTGAGCCGCAACAGCTTCTGGACCCTGCCCACCAACCTGCCCGCCCACCTGCAGGCCGTGGACCTGTCCCACAACCTGCTGGTGAAGGTTCTGCCGGGCTCCTTGGACCGGCTTCCCAGACTCTCCTACCTGTATTTACAGGCCAACCGCTTGTCCTCGGTGCCGCCCGCGGCGCTGGACAAGCTGCCGTCGCTTCGCCTCATCAACCTGGCTGACAACCCTTGGGCCTGTGACCTCCAGGCCAACGTCTCCTACCTGCTGGGGTGGAGCCAGCAGACCCCTGCCCGCGTCCTGGGCTGCCCCTGCCACACGCAGCCCGTCTGCGGGGGCACGCGGCCCGCCAGAACCGGAGGGTGGCACTTTGCCTCCTACAACATGCCCCCTCTGGCCGCCAGCGCCCAGGACCGGAGCTCGGCTCCCCCGGGGGCTGCGGTGACCCCGCAGGAGGCCGCGAGCACGCCCAGGAGCACGGGGTCCCACTCGGCCCCGTCCGATCACGTGGCCCGGCCCGATTCCTCGCTCCAGGCCGTCCATTCCGGAACCACGGATGTGGCGCTAGCCACAGACGGGTTCTTCACCACAGAGAGCCCCTCCACCCGAACCAAGAAGACCACCACTTTACGCACCCGGAGCGTGAGGAGGAAGACCCCGCCCCACCCCAGCGGCGTCAGCAACAGCTGCCCGGCCGCCGGCCCCCGCCCCTGCCTGGCCCACCTGCAGGTCCTGGGACTCCTGCCCCTCGCCCTGCAACGCGTCCTCTGAAGGGAGACGCTCGCACGCGACTGTCGCCTGTTACGATTGTAGATTAAAATTTAAAATAGACACTTCACCGCAGAAATGACGTTTCCTAACTCCTGCTACTCTGCGTATGGAGCGATGCCGCTTCTGTTAAAAAAAGAAACACTCAGCTTTTCTAATAACATTTTTACAGAGCTCCCTTGAACGCCACACGCTTAACCACCCGGCTGTAATGAGTGGAGTGAAGCACATGATGGCACTATACGTTCAGGCACCAGGGTCATCGTTCAGTGCGGGGCTATTGCAGCTACAGGCCACGTGACATTAACCTGCATCTGTTTTGTGTTGCATTTTCCTGAATTTGAACTTCATTGCAGACGTTTGACATTTAAACCTCTAATTCGCTCTTGCGGTTTGTTTTGCCTGCTTCTCTACATGTTTGCATGCTCCGGTATCAAACTTTCCTCCTCTGGGCTCATAACAATGACGAGTTCTGATACGCTTCTGAGCTTGAACAACATGTTTGTGGAGCAAAGGGCAGCATCGCGTCGCTATCTTTAAACCCCGAGCGCTCGAGCTCCGCTCCTGTATTTCGATCACATCGCAGACTTAAGTGTCCTTCATGATTCAGTGACGCTCATGAAAATGATTTGCATGGTGCCTGGGTGTTCCAGGAATGCTAACTTACTGCTATACCGTTGCAGAGTATTAAAGCGCAGACATTTTCAGCTTGTTTATGTGAAACGTTAAGATATTCAAATCCTGTTTGCATTAAGCAGAAAAAGCAGCAACTGTAGCAGCCTACAGATTTTACAAGGCATTCAGATAAGGTGCCAAAATAGCAGGAGATGATGCATCAACGCAAGCTGCATTTGATGAACTAAGGATGAAAAGCAGAGTGGGTTCACTTTTGAATGCTCCTGCAAGATGTGCTGAGTTATTTACACCTTGTGATAATTGCTTGATTTTTGCCACGCCCGCTTCTCTTTGCTCCGTTCTGCGTTCGCTGCTGACTGGTGGTTTTACTGTTTTCAGCGACTCGGCCTCAGGAGAGCGGCCAGACACGCTGCAATTATATTTTTAGTATTCAACAACTTCATCTCCCACGAGTCTTGGACACAGGTGTCAACTCTTGCAGTTGCTTGACAATAGTAATTAAAAACTCAAGGTGGGAAAGGTTAAAGTGATCAGAGTTTATGAACAGGCGTATTTACTACAGACACTGAATGAAGATTCACACTAAGAGCGCACACATATTCCACCTGAATTTGCGCAGACCTTGCCTCAGTTAATCAACCTTGAATCTGCCCAGAGCAAACACAGTCTTATCTATCGGTGATTGAGTAATCACTCTAAAATATGGCGGCCGAACACATTACCTCGCTGGCTTTTAAAGAAGTATTAGTGCAAAAAAAAAAAAAAAAAAAAAGAGAGAACCCTCTGCTCTGAGCACAGACACCGCAGGCTCCGCCGGGGCATGATTGCTGTATGGCACTTAATGATTTCAAGAGAAGTCGGGGAATCAGACATGCGGCAACATTAATGACGGAGGAGCTCGGGCTGGGTGGCGCCGGAGCGCGGGAGGCTGGAGGACGGGTGAGCCTGCAGCTCAGCCAGGTGCAGCCGAGAAGAAAAGCCACTGAATGATAAGTATCTGATGCGGTGCCAGCTGGGTCACGGTCGCTCCCTCATTAGCTCGCCCAGTAGGAGATTAGCTGGAACACAGGATGGGGGCAGTGCATTATTGACTGAATAATACCTATATAAGGTAAATGCTGATCATTTTATCTACATGTCAGATTCAAACACCTGCTGAATGAGTGCGTGTATTTGTGGCTGAAACAGACCTGTGGTTAACTGAAAGACACACAACTTTCATTTTCATTTCTCTAAAATTCCGGTTGTCAATTTCTCTAATTTACATTATTAGTTTCATTATTATGATTATTCAGCATTTTTATCTTACATTTTTTCTATCACTGAACAGACTGGACTACGTCCTTTCAGCTGCAGAGCTGCTGTAATGTATGTGCTAGTGAGCTTGGTGCTTGTGGCCTCGCTGTCCAATTATTTTGTCTGTAGACAACACAAAGTGATGTCGGATTCCTCTTCTGGCTCCTTCTAATAACTGACAAGGTGTGGACAGCCGGCATCATTTACTGCTGCCATAACTCCCCCTTCATCTCTCCACCCGGGCAAGTTTTTTTTTTTTTGAGAATTGCCTTCTTTCTTTTCAGCCGCACTCAGCAAGACTCACCCTTGGAGTAATTCTCAGCTGTCACTGGCCTCTCCCGTCCGCGCACATATAAGTCACCATCAGCTACAGCTTATACGCGACAGGCCTCAAAGAGTGTCACAATCCGCTGCCTATCACTGTGCACGTGTAGGATTTTAGTTGCAACCTTTTAGGCGTTCCCCTCATTCCCGGCCTGGAGCAGGCACTCGCTTTGCCCCTCGGGTAGGAGGCCACGGCAGGCAGCGGCCCTGGGGCTAATTTTAGACTCACACCTCCCAAACACAACACAGGAGACTTGTCACTTTGAGCTGTGGACTGTGAGTCACACGAACGTGTGCAATAAGTGCCCTCTGGTGGCCGACGCGCTGAAATGAATGTTTACCCCCAAAACATTGCAGCCCGAGGAAAGTCTCGTTCTTCACCAGGACAAAACGTGCCCTTGACGGAGATTATGCTCACGGCCACTTGAAGAAAAATTTAGTTTTGAGATTTCCCCTAAAAACCTAATGGCGTAAGCTTCTTCTCTCTGTGGAGGAGAAATGCATGCAAATGATGATTCTTAACCTAAATGCAAATGCTACAGGCCTTAGCAGGAATAGCCTGTTATTGTAGACCATCCTCACAGACCAAAGCTAACACAGTGGTGGTGTTACAGCCCTTGAAATGGCCACTGCAGCCTGCGTACGACTAAAACCCAAGCTGCCAATTTCACCTCCTCTGAGCCTGCATCACAATATCAATTGTAACCCAGCACTAGGCCGGTACCCAAGCAAAGGACGCTCAAATGTTGCAGATAACGTTTATCTGATAAACCTAATCTGTATCGACAGCTCGGGTCCATACGCCAAGGCTCACCATCGCTTTGAGCCAAGAGCAATGTTTTCTAGTCTGGGCTCCGATCAGCTGAAAAGCGAAATGTGTAGAAATCTGAAAGAAATAACAAGGCTACTCCAGCAGCCAGGAGACTGATGAGAGAGGCAAAATTCAACCCTACAGCGTAGTTGGGGGAGGATGTGTGTGTGTGTGTGTGGGGGGGGGGTATCTCTCGTTCTGGTCTCAATGGCACAGACAAGGCAAGGTCATTGTTAAGGTCAGTGGCTGCAGAATGGAGGTGGTTGGCTACTGAGAGAATATACGGTCGCAGCCGGTAAAAGAGAGCAAGGTAAGTAAGAGAGGAGGAAGTGGAGAACAAAGACGGGGAGACGGGGTGGAATTATCGGAATGTTTAGGTACTATATGCAAAGCAACGAGGACCAAACTCCATCCAGTTGTAATCTTTGAATTTATTTTGCGTCAGCATGCATGAGTGTGTCTCGACGCTGCTAAAAGAGGCAATCTGGAGTGTGTGCGCTGTTCATTTGCATGGTAATTAATTTGCATGGTGCACATTTGTCTTAAAGAGGATTTCAACAAAATGTGCTTTAATGTACTTTGACAGAGTGGAAAAAGTTAATCTGGGGATGGCAAGCTCAAAAATCACGCTCAGATGTTGAATTAAAAATGTTAAGCCAATAAAAACATATTGAGCTTACGCGACTGGGATAGTTTCATGTTTGGTGTGGGCGCTGGGGGGCGCGGGCCGCTTCCGCTCGTCATCGTCCCGAACAGCGGCCAGAACCTTCCGAGGAGCAGCGGGGCCGTGCACTTATCTCCCAGACCAGTGGAGCAGGTAAAGAATGACGTCATCGCCCAGCTGACTGCAGCCCGGCCGACCCAGAAGAGCCCCACATGCAAATGGGCTGTTATTGCCAAGGTGGAACGTGGGTTGAGCTGTGGGGGACAGTAAATGAATAAAAGGCCCAGGTTCTGCCTTTGGTTCGGGAAGCTCACTGTCCGCTGGGTCTTCCTCCTTTGCAGCCCCAACGTGGAAGCGTTCCAGGCCCTTATACACTTTAGCCGCTTCAAAAAGTCAATATTATAGTTTCATTTTTAATAATGTGGATGTCTGAGTATCACAGCAGCCTATCTACCTGGAATGCTAATGTGAGGCCTCGGGCACGGCTTAATTAACTCATCTGCGTAGTTACAGAAGGCATAATGGGAGAGAGAAATCACTCATCACCAGAACATCCTTCCTACTGATCTGACTTCAAACACTTCCTCTATATAATTCTGAGGATACACGTTTCTGGTAATCCTCACATATGATGCTTGGTCACCGGGACACAGACACCTAAGGAAAGAAAAGACATCAGTGACAGGAAGTGATTTTTATTTATTTGAATCTTGTGTTTCCCTTTCAATAATATGGCAGAAAGAGACTTTTATAAGATGCTAAGTTATTCCAGACAGGATGAAAGAGCAGGTTGACTGCCGTTTGGTGGGTGGCTAATTCCTGAAATAGGACTGTCAATTATGCATGTTTGGGTCTGGCACTCTCCCAGCAGACTGAGGGGTGCTTTAACTCGGCAAAGTAGAAGCAGGGAGCAGAGGACACTAGAGGGAGACAATCTGTTCACATCTGCAGCCTCCGACGCAGCTTTCCTCGGGATTCTGAATTTTTCTGTAATAGGCTCTCCTGAGGAAAGTCAAGATCACTCTATCCCTGGCGATCAGCGTGAAATCATTCACAAAATCTGAAGGATAACATTTACAGCGTCTTTAAAATCAATGCAAAACAAAAAGAGCATTAAAATAATATCAATAACAAACCCACAAAAGTGACAGAAGGTGTTTACGCTCAGCTCTTTGCCAGGATTAATTTATATTGATGTCTTTGTTGGAAATGTGATGTTTATCACATGAAATACATGCAAATTGGCTTTGAGTTTCACTTTAAATACAGTATGAGCGTTTGGAGTTATTTATCATGACATTTATTATCAGCACCAAACATGCAAAGTGTTGTAGACGGATTATATGTAAGAATCTGTGCAGAGAAAATGGGTTATATGTGATCCAAGAACAATTTCTCCAAGGTCATGTGAAAATTCTGAGGGCGTAAAATGATTACTGCAACAGGAAACAGGATGCCTCTTCTCAAAACAGCATCTCATAACACTGCCAGTGAGTCTGTTGCTTCTCTCACTTTCTTTTTCCCCTCAGCTCTTTCACACACTATCAATTTTACTTCTACTCTCTCAATCCTCAAAATCCTCCAGTTTTCATGCAAAAGGCTCGATTAGTTACAAGCTCCTTCCCTTTTTTTTTGCATGCCATATTGAGGAGCAGCACTGAATGTCGACTGGTTGCACTGACACATCTACATGATTTCACATGTCTTTGCATTTTGCTTGAATGTAAAGCAAACGGTGAGTTGTGATTCAACAAGGATGTGTTTAAAAGGGTATATACAAGTGTGTCCTCTTGAAATTCTTCGTATATATTTGTGAACACTAAATCATAATCATATAACTGTGTGAGCATCGTTTGTAGTAAAATGCTGCCCTTTCCATTGTGTTTATCCTCACTCTGTGCTAAATGCTCAACTGCTCCAAAAGCAGGGCTGTCACCGAGCCTGAAGTTGCTTTAAGGGGGATAAACATTTTAGGCACTTTCATCAGGCAGCGGTGGCTGCTCAGATTAAAGAAGAATGGTACTCAATTTAAAAATCTATACATGTTTCTCCTTCAATCAGTGTAAAGAGGCAACTAGAAGCACAAACCTAGTACCACTCGCGATCCTAAAGATGAGAAAGAGATGCCGATTTGCTGATTTATCCAGCTTAAATATAACAACAGTGTGTCTGCTCTGGCATCAGGTGTTGCGGGGCCAAATGCGCTTTACGAGCCTTGATCAGATATTGTAGCACGTCACACCTGTTGTAGCGCTTCTGTCACATTTGACTTTGTCTCTTCATGGTATAACAGCAGCGAATAGAAAGCAAAGGCAGAATATTTCACCAGCATCACACTGTAAGAGCTCTTATTTGGGGAAAAAAACATGTTTTTCTCTTTGTGAGCTACATCCACTGTGATTTTTGCACATCTTGCGATGGGCTTTAAAGCCTTTTGTTCCTCCAGCCTCATATTGCATGTCAATTTCTAACCTCCCTCACTTCTCCTGTGTCTCTGCAGGTGGATGTGATTTTCCTACATTCACATTTTGGGGATATACCGTAGGATGCTGCCACACATTTGACAGCTTACCGAACATGCAACAGTAATAAAATCTTAAATGTATCACCCGGTGGCATGGGACAGAACAATACTGCAAAGAAGGTAGAATAAGTAATAGTCTTTCACACGAGGTGTCATATTTCCATTTCCTCTGACAGTCTTGTGCTGTACGGAGCTGCCACCAATTGCTTCTATACCTTTGTTTGAGAGATACCGACAGCTGCAATGTGGAGTTTCTCCTAAGTAATGACAGAATTTTAGCTGTTAAACTGTCAAAAGTGCTGTTATTTGGCTTTTATCTAAGTCATTGTTTCAGAAACATGCTGCCTGGACAGATAAGAAATTCCCTCTGGTGGAGCACTGTACAGTCAGCGGTGACAGCCCCATTCAAAAAAACTTCTGAATGTTAATAATAAAATATGATCACCAGTCACATTTCATACAGCTCTGGGGGGTGGGGGTTCTGTATTTTCAAGCTGAAATGAATAACAAGCTGATATTTGTTATTTAATTTATGTGAACACAACAAAGGTTTAAAATATACTTTAAGAAATAATTCATGCATAATAATGTACTGTACTGTAATATGTATATGTAATACGTGTACAATATATGTACAAAATATGTACATATTATATAACAGCTATAACAGAAAATTCCTCTGCAGTGATACATTATTCTTCCTTTCTTTTTCTCCATGCTTATGTGAAGTGTAGGAGAACCTACTGTACTGCCATATATTGTACATTGCACAGAGGGCAGGGCTGACAGCTCATTACAGGTCATCTACATGAAGAGATTCACAATTACTCCACTCTACGTATGGATACCATACCTTATTGATTTTCAAAGTAAGAGTTCTTGTTGGCTTTCATAATGAATATAGGAGTTAAAGGTCAGACCACAGGGGCCACTACAGAGATTCTCAGGCACCTTTCTGCAGCCTTTAAACCCGCCCAGACACACATTTTATGGCTTGCAATACTTTGTCCAACAGTCAGCCGCTAAAATAAGAAAATGCCAGGTTAACATCCTGTAGTTTATATCTGCATTTGCTGAAAATGCAAACTTGTTATTTTATGGGGCACACTTAATACTGGAAGGCCAATAAATGCATAACTAAGATATAAAAACATTTATATTCACTAACCAAATATATTACAAATGAAATATATACCTATTTTTAGATGTTGTACATGATTAAAACTATACTTATTTGTTTTATTTTCACAGTTAGTAGACAGGATATGGTCTATTAAATATTAACAAATAGGTATTGCCCCACGTTATATCGCTCTGTGTGTGTGTGTAAGTGGGGGACTATATTACGTGGCGGAAGTATTACAAGTTACTGCAATTAGCGAGAGGAATCCCGTCGTTTTCAGTGCAATAACAGAACGTAAACACGGTTGTTTACAAATAACACTTGCGCGACAAAATGTTTTGTGGTCGGCGGTTTGCGACCATTGATTTAGAAGCGCAATAAGCCACTTTCACCTCTAGTGGCTTATTGCTTAATTAAATGACAAATCGGAGGATTGGTTTGCAGATTGCCTGAATTGACGTCAATTGGATTGGTTAGGTGACAGCGCCAGGCTCCGCCCCCTCCGGGCCAAGGTAGCGCGCGCGCCGCGAGAAGGAGGAGGGAGCAGGGGGCTGAGCTGATCCCACGTGTGACGCTTTCATTCCCGGCTCAGTAATATTCTCGTAGCGGGGCTTTGCATATCTCCTGCCGTATCTGTGTGTGTCTGTCACTGTTACTGTAGTCCCAGCCTATAGTTTTGGAATAAGATATGGAAGGAGACGGGAGTCAAGCCACATCCGGAAGCCTAAATGATTCACAACATGACCCGGGGTAAGGATCTTTCTGAAATTCTCGCCAAGGTACGATTTCCCCTCGTGCTCCAACATCTTGGAGAGGACTTCGCCTGCCGTGCGGGATCCGTCCCCGCCGTGCGCACTTAAACGGTGCTCGGCTCCGATTCCAGACGCAGTTTTAAGGAGCTCCGCTTTCGTGGCGAGAGTGGCCTCCCCCCCCCCCCGCGTTCGCGAGCGAACACTGTTATTACTGAGCGCGAATGTGTCCCCACAGTCTTCCTTTATCCTTTAAGGTCGCTTTTAGAAGTAGTTAGTCGTCAAAATGGCCGAACTGACATCTGGACTCACTTCTGTTGTGTTTTCCTCTTACAGTAAAATGTTTATCGGTGGCCTCAGCTGGCAAACCTCACCAGGTGAGACTGTTATTCTCTTTTTACGGCGTGCCCAGCGTTCCGTGTTGTTTCGTCGCTGTGACTGAGTGCTCGGTGTGGCTGCTGGCGGTGTATGTGCAAACGTGCACCGTGCAGTAGTGTGCTGTATGGGATGTCTCACGAGCGTGTGTGTGCGCACGATGTTATTTTTGATCCCCGTCCATCTGAAGTCCTCTATTCGACCCCTATGCGCATCGCGGGGTGTTTTTGTATGTCTCCTGATACAGTGACAGCAGCATGCCCGTATGTTTCCACCAAATGACCCGACATATTTTCTCTATTCACAGACAGCCTTAGAGACTATTTTAGTAAATTCGGAGAAATAAGAGAATGTATGGTGATGAGAGACCCCACGACAAAGCGCTCAAGGTAAACGCAGGGCTTTTCTACTTTTCCTTTCGACTGCATGCAATGAGATCGCTTACTTTGTCCGTGTTTCGCGTTAATCCAGCGAGTGTGCTTCGGCGTCGGCGCGCGCGCACGTGTTCGTGTGTGTCCCCGCGTGCGCGCGCGCGCCTGTGTGTGGTTTCACAGCGAGCCAGATAAGCTTAAATGCTCACTGCTGTAAAGCTGCGGCCGAATGCAATTTGACATTGACTTTGTGACTGCACCACAGTGTTGGTGTGGTGTCGCCTCGTATTGTAACGCGGCGAATAGCGAGCAGCGCGGTCCTCAGTTTCAGCTTCAAATCTGCTGCAGGACGTCCATAATCTGGCTCATGAATGCATTGCAAAGAAATATTGTAAGAATAATAAGGTCACAGGAAAATTTATGGCACTGTTAAGCAGTTTATTGTGGCCAGTCCTAATATAAGAATAATCATTTGCATTTAGAGGAAATACTATGTATTATGGTTATGGCTTTGCATGTATGCTGCTTTTTAACACTGTTGTCTTTTTTTGTTTGTTTTGCAGAGGATTTGGGTTTGTTACGTTTACAGATGCTGCCAGTGTAGATAAAGTCTTAGCTCAACAACACCACGAATTAGACTCAAAGACGGTGAGTTCATTTTTATGCACACTTATGTGAGCGTGTCTTGGTGTGTGTTGAGTCTGTTTTCCCTCTGTGCGTCGCCCCCCCGGCTCCTCGTGGGGAAAGACCCCTCAGGTTAACAGGCTGTGCGGATCAAGGTCATGTGCCTATCGACTAAATGTGTATGATGGGCCCTTCCACACCGTGCCTGGCAATAAAACGCAACTCCGGTGTGAATATTATACGCGTTCACTTTCACTTCTCTGGATGAATGGGGCCGACACGCCCCCTTGTTCGCTGCGGCCGCACGTGCATATATCTCATGTTCCACTGGCGCCCGTGCTGTCCAACCCCTGCGGCTTCGCCGCAGTTTGACCCAGTAGGTATTGCGCTGTTTTTGCGCCTGATGCACCGACGGTGGAAGTGTAAAAATTTAAAACCGCACGCTACTTGGACTCTTTGGCTGTGGGAGAGTCGCCTTATTATTTAAATTCAGCAGCATAAGAGCAATCGAGGGCCATGTCAAACATTTACTTGCATATAAAGAACGATTCATTCACGCACAGGCGCTCGTTCTTGAACTGTGTTGGATTTACTTGCCTTTTGAAATTTGCCAGCAGATGAATAATTAAACAAGCTAGTCATTTTTGAGAGATGTCTGTGGTGATGGATTAGATAGGGTTCAGCTGAAGTTATATTTGTCTGGGATTTGTCCTCGGTGGGTGGTAATATCCGGACATGCCAGCATAGTTTTGGAAATGGAATAGTGCATGTTGAGGAAACATACTTTGTGTGGCTGAAGGCGACCTGAGGGATATTTTTCTGGATTATAAAGGACGAATAGATTCCCTTCTGGTGGCAGTACACGGCACAACAACTGCACTCATGTAATGCAAATGTAAGATTTGTTCATATTCCTGCCCAAGTGTGATTGTCACCATGCTGAGAAAGCGTCACATGTGGGGCAGAGCATCTCCGGTTATATTACTTCCAGCCCTTACAGCTACAAAGTTTGTGCTAGGTTTGTATCTGCTTATTTTTTTATTAGCTCTCAGCTTTCTGGGCAGTTTTCAGACCTCAAAGTGGTTCGTTGTTTTAGTATTTGTGCAAACTATGTTATGTTTTTTTGTTTTTTTTTTTTGAAAAGGATGGCATATAGTTATAAAGTAATTGGTCTCTCTCTCTTCCCCTCCACTACCTGATACAGCCTCGCTTCTTTAATATTTTCATATCTCAGCATTTAAACACTATGTTTATATTAAATTTTTAATACATCATTTCGAGCTCTTGTGTTGTGGGAACAGAAGTGATCGGCACATCACAGCAGTTCCTGTGTTTTGCATCCGTGAATGTAGATAAAACGCACTGTGTGGTAGTGATTAAGTGGGCTAATGTAATTGCAAGTGTTGCAAAGATCCACAGGAGGAAGCCCATAGGAGCAGGTAGAGAGGCTGCTTGTAGGCGTCGAGTAATGCACATGCTTTGATGCAGAACCCAGAGGATTTGATTACTTGACATTTTGAATGAACAACTTTGTGACAGCTTGACAGCATCTATGCTTGAATCAGCCCTCGTGTGTACATTGAGGTTTTTGCGCCCAAAAGATACCACAACATGGAAGCTGATCTGCACTGCTTTTATGGACGTTATCGCCTGGCCAGTTTCCTCTTTATTGGACTTAAAGCCAAGCTTTCTCGGCCCCTCACACACCGTGGGGTACCTGTAGGCAGCAGCCAATTCAGTGGAGAGGAAGGAGTGTCTGGGCTCAATCAGGGAACGTTGTGATTACACGGTCAGTGTCTTCAACCCTTAGGCCACCAGGCCGACCTGAACGAACAGGTTTAATGATGGTTAACATGGCCTTTGTAGACGCTGACTTCTGCACAGGCTGCTTAAAAAGATATTGGATAAACACTTTTATTTGACGTTAACAACAAACCGCTGGCTTTGTTTTAGTGTGTTGTCTCTATAGAAATATCTTAATGCTACTGTTAGTGGTGTGGTGATATGGAGGACGGGTGGCTCTGGCAGAACAAACAACATACACAAATTGATATTTTCTAGCAGCTAATGTGTTGTTTATCCGTCAGCATGCAGTGGAACATTACAAACCTAAGGCAGCTGTTCTGCGTCTTCGTAACCATTAGTCACTGGGCTGTATCTGATGTGCCGTTGTATATCTTAACATTCACGCTATCAAGATTGCATTGCATTAGGATCCATCATATCTCTTACAAAGTCGCTCGGCAGTAATAGAAAGAATGAACTGGTCTCGCGAATGTGGATGCGTCTTGATGCGCTTGCAGATGTTGGCTTGATACTAGCCTCCTACTTTTGCAGTGGCTGAATGAATCCTTACCAGCCTTTTTGTCCCTAGTAACCTTGAAAGCAGTGAGTGGCTGGAGGTGCTGTGACTGTGAACAAGTTGACTCATACAGCATTATGTGTATTCATACAGGGGACTGGAAATCAGACCTAATTTACATTTCTTTCTTACTTTCATTCTGGTTTACAGATATAGTTGCATGTGTGAATTAAATTAGAGTGACATTGCGATGGTGACGAGCACAGACCTTCACTTACAAATGCAAATAAGAGATATTAGTTAAAACACAAAATAATAATCTCACTTGTAGTGCTGCTTGTGATCTGAATATCCCAGTATCGATCATTTTGGCAGGATGTGTTTTTTTAACAGTGTGCTTTGCCTTTGGTCCGGTTATGAAAACCGTTAGACTAGGATGAATGTGAATGAGACATATGGGGAAGCACAGCCTGCGGCTTCACAACACACATGCTGGTAATTCAGAACATATTTACCATTTTTCATGATGCCTTGTTCAGTTTAGAAATATGTAACTCATAGCATCTGTTCCTGAAGATTTTTCACGGCAGGATGGTATGAACAGGGAAGATAATGGCACAGGATTGTGCATTTGGGAAGTGGCAGACAGTAGAAGGTAGATAGTTGTGCTTCATTTTCCTGATGTAAAGCAGTCAGAACAATTGTACATACGTGTGGTGCTGGGATAATTTCCAAGAATTATTGCATGACCTCAGGTCAGCCTAGCCGGTGGTTTTGATGTTTTAGGCACGGCAGGCAAGAACACAAGAAGAAAAGAGGCGAGCAGGGACGTGACAGGCCATTTTAGACAAACCTAAAGCTTCATCAGATTGGATTTGGAAGCCACATCAGTCGGCTCAACTCTGACTTCCTCGTATTTAAGTACAGCAGGTGCTTGTTCTTCTGCGGGTTAATTACAGTGTGATCTGTGTCTTTTCAGCACATACAAATCATTAGGCATTTGTGAAGACACTAATGTACTATCCTGTGTAATATAATTCAATCTGGCTCAGGGTTATAATAGTGTTGCACATTTTTGAGAGGGTTGGGAGGAAAAAATCACCAATTTGCCTGCTAAGCTTGACATTAGTAAAATTCACATTGATTTGAGGAGCATAACAAATTGCCTTTTTGAGGTGTTCTTCCCCAGCGAAAAATCAGTAAAGATTGACAGGCCAGATATGAAACATTTATGTTGTAATTTCTTGTCTATTCGCCTGGTATCACACGCGCGCACCTGTGGACCTGCTCACACGCTTAAATTGGGAGAAGAAGCTGCAAGCTTTGATAAGACTTTTCCTTTTGGCTTAAACACCACGCCATCATGCTAGTGTAGATATGTCTTAAGAGAGTAGAGGAGAGTTTACCCAGGAGCTGCATTAATATATGAAATCCTTTTTGTAAGATGTGAACTTAAGATATATGCTGTTTCCTTGCCCTGATCTCCCACAGTCGCATGCAGAAGCAGCCCTCTGAGACCCCCACAGTAAAAGGCTGTGAAGATAAAAGATCGTAGGTTGAGGTTGAGGGGGATCCTCTTGGTCTGTTCTCGTTTATTACAATGACGTCTCAGGTCGTATGATGTCTTAAGGAAATCTACTTTTGTTTGTCTAAGATCCTGTTGCATCACATAACCAAGGTGTAACAAACTACTAGGTGAGCAAACGCGTAATCGTGCTCCCGTGAATAGGCCGGGAATAAATAAGCACGGTGCTGTTCGAGATAGCGTAGTGCATTTTGTAACGTGTCATCATCTGTGCTTTTGTGCCGCTAATGAATTGAGCTGTGTGTAAACCTGGTTAGGTGTCTAAGATTTCTCAGATTCCCATATTGCAAAACACAGTGTGCAATAATGGCCCAGTCCTTTTGATAATGATATGACATTAGAGGCTGCCAGACAAATGTACATAACAGGTACGGCTACCTTTAGATGCTGCAGTAATTTAATCAGTGGAAAGAGGCCGCATACATCCAACAGACAGACACTACTAATAACCATGTCCTCATCAGCTACAGCAAGACGGGACCTTTTCCTTATACTTTGTCATTTAATGAACGTGAACCTGCTCTGACACAACCTTCAGGTTTTATGGGTTTCTAATAAATAATATCTCAGCTCCCTAGAACACAAGGTGATGCCACTAGGTGTTGTTTTATTGACCAACAGTCCAAAACAGTCCAATCCCAAAAGCATCACTTTATTATAATGTCAAAGGAAGCCACTGTTATTTTTTTTTACCTCAGAGGAACTTAGGAAGCAAATGTTTGGGTTTTTTAACTTCAAACCTATCAGCACAATAATTGCTCATTCATTATCAGTTAATTGACTGATTAATGGACTAATTATTCCAGCTCCATACTCTGTCACTTAGTCATTTTGTCAATCACAATAGGATATTTAAATATATCCTCCATAATATTGTTTAAATCTGGTCTTGACTGCAAAAACATTTATGGTCTCAGTGGCCTTTACACTTTCACGGTATGAAAACAATAAACAAAGCTAAATTCCAGGTGTTTAGCTGCCTAATGGTGCCGCTTTCCTCATTAGAAGAGCTAATCTGGCAACCAATAAAATGTAATGTTCGAAAGGTGGAGCACGCTCACATTCAGGACAGATTGTGCTTTTAGCTCCAAGTCAGGTTTCCAAAATGTGCCGTTTAGTTTATGTGCTATTTGTGATGTTTCCATGACAAAGACATTTCCTAGAGGGGGATTAATAAAGTACTTTTACTGCTAGTGGATGACATAGTGCTACAGCTGGATGGGAGGTCCAGCTTTCTACACAACAGCTATGTGACTTCTATTTATGATGCTTAATGTGTTATGGGAATTATTCCGTGCTGAAGTGTTTTAATGTGCTTTTTGGTACACATGCTCCCTAAAATTGCCTTCCCTACTACTACATCAGCTTATGATTTGCTCCCAGAATCCATTTCAACCAGCCGCCGAGAATAAGCCTAAACTTGTTGCATTCAATTGTCTGATGTAGGTGGAGGATGTAGACACAAACCTGAAAGGAAACCAAGCTGGAAAAGGCATAAACACACAGCAAAATATGCTAAATACATTACGAAGAGGTTTGTAGTTGTTGGTATTATTAAGTGACTTTTTATTGAGTACTGAATGTAGAGTAGCTCACACAAATGCACTGCTCTGGTCCATTTGACTGATCCCCAACAAACTCACTGAGGAAGGAAGTGTCAGGTGAAACCAAAAGATAATCTTTGCTCCAGTATGGTTTTCCCATGTGAAGGGCAATGAATATATTCACTCTTGCCCTTAAGTCTAAAGCAACCTTTAGCATAAAACCCACATGCACATGAATATATATATAAAGCAAAGGAAAAGCTTTGCCACATCTCCCATCCTCTTAAATTCTATTTCTCAAAGGAGCCATTCATCATAAGTTGTGACCTAAAAAGGTGCTGCTGCAGCGTTTCTCAGAAGGATTGGTTAGTAAGTCCTCATTACCTAATTTGGTTGCACTGCTGAGTGTGATTCAAACAATCTGTGGCGAATGTAATTCTCTCCTTTTTGATAACCTCCACATGTTAAATGGACAGAAAACTCTGCGACCCCACTAGTGTTCGTGTGCTGAGGTGCTCTCCTGTGCACATAGAAGCACAAATTCTCATAGTGTTGGAAATTCTCAGTAGGACAGAAAAACAATTACTTTCTGATATGCTTTGTATAGGCTTAAAATGTAATATACATTACCAAGTATAGGGTTTTGTTATTCAAAGCATAATGTGTTGTCTTTGCTCAAATGGGGAGCACAAAATAATTGAGTTTGAATTGGTTATTCCTGGGGCTAAGTGCTAAAACAAATCTTTAAATGAAATTCATTACAAGCGGGGTTGCCATACCCAGGTGTTATTGAATTCATTTCTCATTTTGACCTGATTTGGAAAGATAACAGTAATAAGTGAGACTGACAGAAAAGATGACAATGACATTGCGCATCATGATTTCCCTTCAAACACATTAAAACGTAGTCAGTCACGCTGGCTTAATTGATCTGTGCAGATGGTGTCTCTCCTTCTTAGTTGTTCCTTTTCACTCTGCTTTTTGCCTCAGCAGAAATACATATATTTCCTCTAATAGATCCATCTGTGCACAAGGGTTTTCTTTCGCATCTATAGTAAATATGAATAAGTTAACACTAAGTATAACATGTAGCTCAATGGACAGTGAGGATTTCTTGGTTACATACAAATAAGAGCTACCTTTGAGTTTCCTTTTTAAAAGCATCTCTAGAAAATGATGAAGTAGACTGTTTGAGATAGTTCAAGGTTGATGAGACCCCCCTCCCCCCCCACATCACATACCTTTATCCCAGTGATATTAACGAGAAAATGAAGCTAATGAGATAACAAGCACAAGACGGAGAAACGGCTGATCTGATGCATCCTCGTGGTTATTTGGCAATATCTGGAGGCGTCACCGGCCTCAGACTCTCATTTTCTCCCTGTCATATTCAATCAGTGATTCCTGCCTAAAATAAAAGTGAGTTTGCCGCAACCATGACCAGCAGAACTGCCGTCAGGCTGGCCTCCACACTTTTTTGTCACAGTAATGGCTCTTCTAAAATGTATATTGGTAGGCAGAACCTGCCGACAGCTTAGTACCACCTATATTTTAGTCAGGCGACGCATTAAATACACAATAAGTGGCACAAATTAATACTGTATGTGGTTAATATTGACCAACTCTCTAAATCCTCATAATAAAACATTTTGTCCTGCCATAGGACATAAATACGTACAAACAAAACAACATTCATTCTAACAAAAAGGTCTCACTGACAATCCTGAAAAATGTACTTAACTTGAAATCCCACCATTTACTGGGCCAAATCTCTGCACCAATATAATTAAAAAGAAGACCGTTAATAGGCCGATGCGAAATGAATCATTGGCTGTTTTAGAGTTCGAATTAATGTACTGACTAATAGGATTCTGTTATTGCATAGTCCATTAAAGGGTGTGTTACAAATGAACTGGTCAGTTGGAACACTGGTCTAATTGATGTAATATCTAATAAAATGATCAAATACAACATTTAGATGCTGTTCACTGTTTGATTGGTTCAAATTGTTTACAGACTAAGGCGTTGAGCTGGATATGACTGTGGTCCAGTGTCGTCTTTGGGTAAATCACTTGTGCGATTGTATTAAATGTAGGATGGAGGGTAAAAACATCTGATGTTACAAAATATTCATTAAGGAGCCATTACTACTTCATATGCACGTAGCTGCCAGTTGCCATATTTTCCACAGCTCTTGAATGCAGCTAGATTCTAATAATGTTCCTCACAAATGCAAAAGCAGACAGCCTGTATCACCACTGACTGATTTTGATTATGCAGCTTTTGTAAATCTTAATGGCTCACATAAATTATTATTGTGAGTTAAAAGTATCAAATTTGAATACATTCAATTATGAATATGTATTACTGCTATTAAAATACTTGTATTTGTTCTTGACAACAAAGGATTTAAATGCGAACGTGTGAATGGCTGCTCTGCGGGTCCCTTTTGTGGGCTCGGAGTTTTAGAAATATTTTCAATACCTGCTCTTTGCTTTTCAGATACCGCAGCTTCCTTTAACAACAGTTTTGCTATTCTTTTCTCATTCGCAGATTGATCCTAAGGTTGCCTTTCCCCGTCGCGCCCAGCCTAAGGTAAGAATAAATTGGTCACTAACCCTGCTCAAAGAAAATGATTATGTCTCATGTCACTAGCTTACCTAATTTTGTGTGCTCACACAGCAGATACAAAGAGGCAGCGGTTGTCTGTTATTGTGGAGAAATACCTATTGTGGCTCAGTTGTTCTCACTTTGTCTATGCTGTTTCACAAAGCAATTAAATTTGGACATATTGCTCTTAAAAGAATTTTTCAGCATGATTGAGGTTATGTTTTTTTTCTTGTTTTGTTACTTTCCTATTTCCTACTTTCTACTGTGTTTATCATGGTTATGGTTGCTTTTTTAGACCGTTATAATTGTTTTTAATGGCGGCTGCTTCGGAATGTGGCTTATTATTACAGTGTGTGGCCATTGCAGCAGAGATTTTCGGTCTTAATCTGGAATTGTATAAAATCTGGCTTGTTTGTGTGTAGTAGCGAGGCCACCTTGCTTCAGGAGCTGCACGTGTGTGTGTGTCTGATGACAGCAGAGAGTTGAAAGGCTTTACTCTGCTTCTGACGAGATGGAAGCAGATTCAGACATTGGCCTCGCCATCGTGAGTTGTACATTAATGACGAATGGCACGTTTCTCATGTGAATGGTGAAACATTAGCATGACTTAAAGGGGGCAAGAAATGATTGGGGCCTACTCTCTGACAGCGATGATTACATTTACTGGCTAAATAATAAGTCTGTTGAGATGTTTTGGAGTGGGACTGAATGACATAAGTGGTTTAGAAATGTTGTGAATTGTGGTTCGTGCATGCAGAAATTGCCACAATTGGCAATAAAACAATAGATGATTAAAAAAAAAAAGAGGCAAACTCCTACACAGGAACTGTTGCACGAGCTCCTCATAAAGCATATTATCCTTTGCTGTCTCGATTACTGGTCTTGAGCAGTTCTATTGATAATTAAATATTCAGCATGTGCAGATGGTTCTGTGGCATAGTTAAGGGGTGGTGCTGACACATCCTCTCACACTATCCCGAGTATTTAATGTGCACGCTATAGCACAGTACAATGTAGCGCTTTTCAGCTTCGCTATCAGGGCTTTTTCCACCTACACCAGGTGGAAATCGATAATAGATTTTCTCCTTCCCACCAGATCAGAGCGAGGCATTGTTAAAGAGTTATTCAGGTTTCAGATGGGGAATTGGCAGTGCAGGTTTTCAAAGCCCCAGCACATAACTTAGGGATATTGGCATATGGTTGGGAAATCACCAGTGTTTCTCCAGCCTTTTTTTTTTTATTTTTTTTTTTTTTAAACACGCCAGCTGCATTGCTTGTTCTGAACATTGCTCACAAAAGCCAAAGATGCAGTCAAACAAAAGTTTCTTAAGTGAACAGAGAAGTTCTTTCGCTCTTGTGGTTATTGTTAATCTTTCTTTTTATAGCCTTTTATTGCTCGCTTGTATTTATTTATTTTTTGTTCCGCTGTGACTCAGAGATAGAAACGCTGTGTTTTGAGCTGTTCTACAGGTCTTAAACATACAGTATTTGTCATTCTACCGCGTGTGAATCATAACTCAGTGAAATAATGACACCATAACAGAATTTGGGGCCCTGCAACAGCCTTGTACCATTGATTTATAAAATGGCTATAGGGCAAGCTTGTTATAGAAGAGAAATAGTTGTATTGAGTGTGGATTATAAAGGATCTTAAAGCAATGGGATTACGCCAGATAGATTAACATTGCATGAGTTTTTACTTTATGTTCAATTGATTTAAGACCTTTAAAAGAGGTCCCACTCCGAGGTTCCCATTTAGAGAGTGCTCTCTGTTTTGCATTCGGTCTCTTTTGTCCCTCCTTCCCCTCCACTGTCTGCCGGCCTGGCTGCTTATGCAGCTGTTGAATAGGCCTCATTCTCGTTTAAAGAAGCTCCGCTTGGCAGGTGCCTCGGTGGCACGGGGCTTCGGGGAGCAAATCCTGACGAGACCAATCAGCGTTAATTTTCTCACGGCTAACAATGACCTCGCCGGTAACCCTGCCAATGACCTCCCGCCGCTGAATGCTGCAGTATGGTAAAACTATACGGTATGTGCGGCACGTAGAGTATTGCTAAAAACAGACAGGAAGTGAAGGTGAACACAGAGGACATTTCACTGTAAACAACTGAAGGTGTTTGCACCAGGATGACAGGATCACAGGAAAAACAACTTGTATCAGCGACCACAACTGACACTACCCCAAAACACGGGACTGCGAAGAGACAGACAGAAAGGAGTTCAGCAACGAATAATCATTACTGAGGCAGACAGCTTCCAGACGTTAAGTTCAAATCTGATGTAGCGTGTTTGACAAAGTTGGTTGTCTCTGGGGATTTCCAGCTACAGGCGCAGACTACTCTACGTACATAATCCTGGAGTGAAGCCGTGTTTTTGTGAGGCGAGCGTTGCACCTGCATTGTGGGATGCACTCACAATAACGGAGCACTTTACGGCGCTGATTGCCTTTTTGCTTTGTCCCTCCGCATTTAATATATTTTTTTGACCATCTGCTCCTGGAAATTGTTAGAGGGCAAAAAGGAGAAAACCGCAGATCCCGTCGATCACAGGAAACGTGCAGAGGAATAACAAGCAAATATTGTCTCCCAACTCAGGCCGATGCTAAAACTTGAAAGGACAGTGAGTATTAATGAAAGAAGATATGCCCAGAAGTCATGTCAAATGTATCAATGCAGACTAGGCCACGAATACTCAGGGATTAGGCGGCCTGTGTAGATGATTGACAGATGAGAATGAAAGGATTAAACAATGATGATGCGATGCAAAGTGCTTTGTGCGCATTCATTTATGCCTTGTCTCCTCCTGGCCCATCCCGCCTGGCCGGGGTTAGCCATGGCTTTATTAGATAGGCATCTAAAAGTAGCTTTGGAATGGCAGCGTTTTTGCATAAATGTTTCAGCATCTCAGCGTTTCGCTTCACAAGCAGCCAGAGCAGCAAAACTGCTTACATTTACTAGAATATATTGCAAATGATGTTATTGGAAATTATTTCTAAAATATAGATTTTTCGTTTGTTTACCATTATTTACTCATAACATTGAGGATTTTCCTAATTTGCAAATGCAGCGCTTTATCACCGGAGCTACCCCGATTCAATAGATATGTGATTATGTTTCATGAAGTCATTCCTTTTGATGGTGGCATTGATGTTCTTTCAGGTGAAGCAGGGACATTGTTTCTGGAGCACGCAAAAAAATATCCAAGCGTATTTCTCAAAGCTTTGAGATATTAAACGTCATTATCATTCTTTTAAGAAAACATGTCCTTTTAGTGTGTGACTGTGTAAAGAGCAGAGATGAGATTAGATCGTTCTGTTTCTTGCCGTCTCCTTGTGTGATATTTTCCAGCAAGGCTCAAGCTGAAAGATGTAAACGAGGCCTGCTCCCTGTTTCCGGGAGAAATCAAAGCACTGGTTTCTGCCGACATTGCTCGAGATTTACCACTCAACTGCTGGCGTCATTACTGCTGCTGCTGCTGCTGCTGCTTTTGTTTCCCACAGTGGAGTCACACACAACCATGGCATGTCCCAGCATGATTTTAATTGCCAATGGGACTGTGGCCACTTCAGTGGGAGATGAGTTCTGATAGCCTGTTAGGGAAATGAAAGGAAGGAGCAGCAGCCATTTACAAAGCAGTGGGCGTAACCCTTTCCTTGCACCTCATAAAGGGATTTGCCTCTTAAGCCACCCTGAACAGGTTGTCACCGTGTCCCTGACGGTCTTTAACATGCAAATAGGAGACTGTATCTGCGCACACGTGGTACGGCGACTGACCACGCGTTCGCCGGGCTTTGCCGTGTTTTTGTGCAGCTCATTTGAATTGTGTGCGTGCGAGTCCGTGAGTCAGAGGCTAACTGAGCTAGTACACTGACCTGAGAAGTTCTGGGCTATCAGTCAAAAATACCATCAAAGCGCTGCCCCAAATTTGACTCCAGCCTTTGACAGCTGTGGCTGTAGCTTCCCGTTCACAGCCAGCTATTACTGTTGCTGTAACTCTGGCAGCTGGGTCTTTTCCCCCCGTGCTTGTCTTTTTGTCGTCACTCTGTCTATCTCCGTTTACCTCCATCGTTTTTTGTTTTTTTTCCCTCTTTTGTCTTTTGCACGCTTTTCCGTGCAAATGCACAAATTGACCGGTTCTGCCACCTCCACCTCTCGTCTGCATCCCACACGTCTCCTAGGGGCTGCCTGCGTCTCACTTACTTGGCTGCAGCAGAGATTCGAGAAATTGTCTCGCGCTTTAATGAAGTCCAATACTAAAGCTGCATGATGTAAATACATCATTATTGTACTGTACTATATGAAGCACTGTGCTGTATTGTACAGTAACACGCATGCACTGCATTAAGGAGGCACAGGTGTGTGGCTTTATATACACATTTAAACTCCATCATTGGCTCTCACTCTGTTTCCATTCTTGCCTCTCTGCTCTTTTCACTGCTTCATTTTTATAGTCCTTCAGGATTACAAGGCCTTGTAAATCCAGTCTTACACCTCGCACAGTTATTTGATCTAGATTTAGCATTATGATATTCCCCTTCTCAAAATGATCCTTATTTTAAATGACACAGCTCACTGCTGGGAAAATGAAACCTCCGTAGCTGCGAGCCCCTTTGAATGTCCCCGTGAGTTTATTAAAAGAAGCACCAGCTTCCCCGCTCCAACTCGGATCTGCACAGCTGCACGAGTCTGAAAGAATATTCAAGGACAAAAAAGCCTCAATGTAGAACAGAATGCCATATCAATATCTCTTCTTCGGCTTCATAGTTTATGACCAAGAGCCCTCCTGAGTATGTAAAATGTTAAACTTCTCATTTCGTCCATTTCGCTGCCTGGAGAATGCTGAGATGTTGTCAAAAACCGGCTAATATTCCAAGCTGATATCAGATTTCAAAGCATATACTGTAGCATATGAGTGACTTCGATGACCTGCTGAAAACATGTTGGCACAGTTTCCCAAAATAAATGCAATTTCTAAATGGATTTTTAGCGTGGACGCCAGCGATCAAAGAAAACTCTGACAAAGACGAGAGAAAAGTGACAACGGGTTGAAGGGAATCCTTCACTATCACCTTCCTCTTACCTCTGGGGGGAAAAACCAGATGTGCAGCCAACATAAATAAAGCCTCCTTTAGTCGGAGCATGTCACAAGGAGTTGCCCCCCCCCCGGTTTTAATGGCTGCCGTGCAGGAGCCGGAGATGGTTTTAAATCCCTGACCCGTCAGCTCCTTTGCTTTCAGTGGCCTCAGTGGAACTGCTCCAGATGAAAATGGGGCCAGAGTACAGACATATGAATGACTGTTTGTTTGGTGGTCAGACACAATCACCAAGTGAGTGACCCAGTTACCGGGTAGTCGGCGCGATGCTCAGTTTGATTCATGCGCATTTCTTTTTCGTGAGCTTCCAACTTTCTAACTGTATTTTGTGTCTCCTCCTCGTGTTTTCCTCCAGTATTTATGCTCCGGTGAAAGATAAATGACGTGTAAATGTGGATGCCATGGTAATTACCACTTTTTCCGCTGCACATATAACATGAACCACACATCTTTTAGTTTGAATAATTACCAGAGAGTTCATAAATGGAGTTTACATGTGCATGTTTCTTCTCCCCCATCACTGACCCCCCCGCCCCCCACCTCGTCCCCCCTCCGTCTTTCCTGCTCTGGTCTCCTTGGTTGCGGGTGGAGAGTAATTAGGTTTTCTAGAGGATTGAGGGGTTCTTACAATGCTTACCAATGGCAGCAGTCAGGCAGGCAGGCTAGTGCTGGCAGGGCAGAGAGGACAGAGGGCTGTGCAGGAGCCTGGCACTGCTAAACCTGATGCTGACTGACAGTAATGAGGACAGCCTGCCTGCCAGGATAGAGAGGAGCGGAGAACAGGGGAGAGGAGGGCATGGTCCTTCACTATACCTCTCAAGACCTCTTATCATCAGTCTTGTTTAGCTTTACCTATGAACCTTATAAAAAAATAAAACCAATTGTTAACTGTCAAAATGCAGTAGGTGGCTTGCTGTTCAGTGGGTGGAAAACACCAAACCTTTACTGTAAGGCAGCATGTTTGTACGTTATATTACAGCAAACATTTTATTGTGGCGCCGGAGTTGCTGTAAAGTAATAAAAAGCTTCATTGTTGGAAACGGTAGTAAAATATTAGTGTTTGGCTTTCTGGAGGTCAGGAGTGATGGTCTACTGTAAGTGGCTTTGTTCAGCATAAACCAACAGTGGCTCTGACCTTGGCTCCGCCGCCACTGCAGCGCTGCACTGCAATGATGGGGACAGGTGGATTAGCCAGTCGTGATCCCTTCTTTATGATACGAACACATTTTCTCAGGTCTCCGGCCGTCCAAGGTGGGAAACTGTGATTGTGAACGAGGCGGAGAGGCACTTAACTCTAAAAGTCATCTCTTCAGGGAGTGTCTCCGGCATCTCGAGGGCCCGTAAGGGACGCGTTTTGAATTTATTTTTTTTAACAGTGACCTTTTTGAGATTGCGTTTTGAATGAAATAATTAAAAAGGGACGGCCGGCTTAATCAGAACGATGAGTTCCGTTGTGTTGTCAGACGCATCACCTTGCCGGCTAGCTTGAGTTCTCATTACTTCTGGGCACCTTTTACCCGTGTGTGTCGGCTGCTCGGGATCGGTACGGCGTCGAGTGAGGGAGGCGTTCAGGTACAGTACGACAGGACGTGCACACGCGTAAACACCACGCTCTTATTTTGTCAACCTTCCTGTTGCTTAGTCAGTTTTTCCACCCAGGCGACTCCAAACACGCCATATATATGTTAAACCTAACGAAAGTAAAGCTCGAATCTGATCACTTTGTGTGAGACGCGTCTGTCTGATTGCCTGTCGTGCTCCCTGAAGTGTTCTGCCATGATTGGATCCAGTTGTCATTGTGGAGTAAGATATTGGAATCTCACAGGCCAGATTGCTCTTTCTCGCTTTGACATTATGTGACAGTTCATGCTCTGTAGTTCTTTATGTGCTGCACAGTTTTTTTTTTTTTTCTCTCAGATTAAGAATGATATTCTTTCAGCGAGACAAGCTGTCAGCTTATTAGTTGTGCCATTGTTGCTGTTGTCATTAATGGTGATAGCCAGTAGCTTTTTGTTGTCTTTTTCTGGTTGAACTGCTTGTTGGCTACAAGTCACTGAATCCATACTGGGGCTTTGAGGATTTCACAGCGTTACTTGCTTTTAATTAATTGGAAACACACATTCGTCCCAGCGCTCGGATCACTACTTTGTCATGCTAGATTGTGTTGGTGCCGTTTTTAGCCCCACTAAAAGAGCGTGGGTCATCGTTTGCCGTTTTAGTTTGTCTCCACTGTTCTGCCACAGTCAATAGAGAAGCATTCTAATAATAATGGAACATGACGGGATAGATGAGAAATAACGAGCAGCGAACAGAAATATATTCTATGCTGTAATTACAGATTTCAGAACTTGGGCTGTTATTGTACTTGTCACTCTCAGCAACTCTGATGTGCTGTTTGTGTTACACCTCAAAATATCTTGACTAGAGGGCGACCATGGTAAATTATGTGTGTATACATATCATATAATCACCTGAAAATATTTATAGTTAGCGTATTTTTTAATTAAAATATAGCCAATTTCCTTGCTGACTGTTTCATTTCACACCTTACACAACAACAGGATGCACAGTTGACCCGATATGAAGCCTTGAAAGGTAATTTAACACATGCAATGAGAAGCAGATCCCCAGCGTTGGGCTCGTCTCCTCCCTGGGCTTCCACCTGATGTGGGAGCTACTGAAAGACTAATGTCATGCTTTGCCCAGGCACCGCTTAATAGTCCCCCAACTGTCCTCGTGGCAGAAAATCTGCATGGCATCATTGCAGCACTAGAACAAAAGCCCATGCAGGCTGGTCGCTTCCCATTACCGTCATACATTGTGCCGAGGCTCCCGACATAAAAGGAGGTGGTATAAGCGACGACTTTGTTTTATCGCCTGCTCCGCGTGTTGAAGTTGCGTGTCGATTTTATGTGACACGCTGCATCTGTTGCAACGTGTGACTAAAATATGAAATATGTATGTGTAAGACACGGAGCCTTTCCTACTGAATTACTGCGTCTAAGTCATGCTGCTAAAGAGCTTAGCTGTTCCTCTGCATAATGCCTCGGTCCTCAGCTGTGACCTTTCTCTTCCGCGCATCATTCACGATTATACTGCTGACATGTTGGCTCATGCCAATAATTTTTCATTGGAGGCAATGTCAGCCACATCATATTTTATCATCTGGATAAATTTCTGCTGTGTTTTCATGTGGGCTCCCCATAATTTGTATTTGTCTGTTTATGTGCTTGTCCTAGAGATTAGATTTTGCATTTAATTTAACTAATTCAGATGTGAACTGATTCTGGCGTCAGCGGAGGAGGGGGGGGCCCTACTGTACATGAGCGACACGGACGTGGAAAAAGCGCACGTTGAAAATGCGAGGCCACCCGGTTGACACAGACTGAAAGCATGACGGTGAAACTGGAGGAGCGACGCATCACGAGAAACCATCATTTCATGTGCGATTGTCTGAACCATTTTGACTCGCAAACCAAATTACAGCTGTTGTTGTCCATTGACGAACAATTCCCCGGAACGAGTTTTTGCGGCAGGATATAATGGTCAAAATTAATGCTTTCGGTGCCTAATGAAAGCGTCTCCAGGGCGACGTCGTCAAATGCACCTTAAACAATGTTCCCCCAGCGCCGGGCCTCAAGTCACAAACACAACTTATGTTTGAGTGCTTTGGCTGCTGTAACAAAATGGACCTTGTGAGAAAAAGCTGTGGGTTTTGTGTTTGTGTTGGTTTTTATTTTTTTTATGTTGAATTAAAAAGCGTGGAACTACTTTTGCTGCTGTGGTGAAAGTGCACAGGCAAGTAATGGAGGTTTAATGTAATAACACTGGTTATTATAGACAGGCAACATGTGTTTATTCATTTTCCTTCACAATAGGAGCAAAGCCTTTGGTTGGATACTGTTTGCGCTACATGTGTGACAGTGCTAATTATTTCCACAGAATGACAAACGATAAGATAATAATCCATAACCTCAATCAAAAGTCTGACTCTGCCTGACTTCATCCCCCGCTCGTCGTAAACACTAAACACGAGGTTTGCGAACAAAAGAAAATGTTAACTACTGTTTTAGGTACTTCTTAAACACTCTCCACTTAATTGAAGCCAGTACATAACTGACGTAATTACACATTATCCATCGCTAGAATATATTCAGAGTTAATATTGGTGTCAAGCTTGGCCGTGCACAGATTTGATTTATTGTGCCAATTGGAAGATTTCAATATTTCCCCCCAAATTAATTGAACTTTAAATTGGATATCATGTGTCTTGGCAGCCCATTTTCAATGTCATACATTTGCCACTCGTGGCTCGGCACCTCACAGACATCAGCAGTTTGCCTCCGTTCAGGAGGTTTTCTAGAGCAGCCGGTGAACTTTCATTCTGGCGGAGCTGTCTTTGCTACATGGTGGGGAATGAGGGGACCTAATTGAAATGACTGTGATTGACACCGGCTCCTACCACGTCTCCTGGTAATTTATTCCTTCTAATCCAGGCCCCCTTGCGGCTGCACCGCAGGTGTGCCGCTGCTGCCCCAGCGTCTCCGGTCATAAAATTACCAAAAACTTGCTCCTGCACCTACACCCTCTCCGCGTGGAAGCGCCAGAAATTCGCACCACAGCCTGTACTTTCACCTTGGATTCATTAATAAGACCCCACGTGACACTGTTGGGAGGGTGCAGAAGAAAGAAAAGCCCTCCTAGCTCTGCATCTGCAGCGTAGCGGAGCTTAATCAAACGCAGGTAATGCATCAGGTCAAGTCCGGTTTGTAACTGTTATTCTGTGGCTTAATTTTCCCCATGTGTTATCATACAATAATGAAGCGTGTTGACAGATTCATTTCCTCGCTGCTATCGCCTAGGACCATTTTGTGATTTGTAATTGATAGCTACATACAGCAATTTCATAGCACTAGACGATTTTATAGCACTTTTAATTAGACCAACTTTGACCTTCTGTTCGCTTTGCATTTATATTGCTCCAAATTATTTTCACCTTCTTTGCTCATTAACTTTTGTCAAATGAAAACAGGCATGTAGCCCATATAAATCCACATATACTCTGTCTGAAGTCAACTGATAATTGTCTGTTACAATAATTGTTTGATGGAGAGCCGAGGCGTCCTCAAAATGAATCCCCCTCATCTGCTCGTGCCCCAAGAGAAGTTTTCAAGTCGAGGACTTGCACGGGGAGAAATGATGAAATGACTAAATAAAAACACCTCAGTGGAATGAGGCTATAACAATCACTTAGCTGACTAATTGACTAAGAGGGGAAGCCCTTACATACACCATTAGGGAATACAGGTGCATGAAGATGCTCCACTCAGATAAATCCTTAGTATGGAACTAGTTAATCTCCCATGTAATGTTGAGCAGATGTGTGTGTGTGTGTGTGTGCTGGTAAACGAATAAACACCAACCTCAGATGGGTCTCAGTCAGCAGGGTGCTCTGCATTCATCCGCTGAATGAAACTGAGTCTACATACATACATGTCACTGTCCGGCACGTCTGTTCTTTGAGATATTGACTCTGCAGCTTCTGTGGGCAGAGGGAGTGATTCCTACCAGCACAATGAGGCAGAGCTTTGACTGGAGGAGCGCCACAGGACGTCTGAAATGGTCAGGTGCTTACAGAGCTACTGGGGGGGTCTTTTAAGTATTTGCATTTTTTTGTAAATCTCAACAATTTAAGCAAGAAAATGAGCCAGGCGAGTGAATGGAGAAGCTGATTTTACTCCAACCTGCGAAATGTAGAGCAGGAGTCGGTTCACTGCAAATGGATCAAGAGCAGTGAAAGATGGAAAAACTCAGCAGAAGCTTTATATCTATTACAGTTCATCTTTTATTTAACATTTGAACCCCAGCAGTTAGTTAATAAATGTGTGCATCCGTGTCCCAAAAGTCAAGACTTTCCCCTTCAACTAGTTTTAGGAATTTCAGCGCTGGCTTGATCAGTTTGCTGCATGTAACTTGATACTGACTAATGCTTGAGTCCCTGCAGACGGCTGCAGAGAAGCAGATGGAAGCAGGGAAGGGCAAGGCTGGCCTGAGCTTATGCCAGCTCCGGTCGCGTTGTAGCTTTAATTCAGATTTTTAAAAGTGTGAAAGTTTATTTATCACTTAAACACAAAGTTATTAAAAAGTCTCCGGTCACGTTGTCTGAATTTCTGTATTTACATGAAGCAGACAATATTATCGCTTGGTGATTAAACAGCAAACAGTAGCATTTATGAATCCATAAAAAACAGTAGCAAAGGATTAATTAACGTTAATTTTAATTATATGTGGTTCTACTTAATGAGGCCCCGTTCGGCCGCATGGAGTGGACAGTTACAGTTAACAGGCAGTGGGAGTGGAGGAGTCCTGCACGCGGCCCCCCCTTGACCTTCCTTCCACTGTCGGTTGTCGCGTGTTTGTGTTTGCTTGTGCGTGTGAACGCGTCAGTGTTTGTCTAACCGTCTCATCCACCCTCCTTCTTTGTAGCATTGGAGTCTTTATCTGCTTGGTTGACTTTATAACTGTAACACTAGTTTAATTTCCTCACGTACTTAATTGAAATTCACATCTCTCTCTCCGTGTGTGTGTGTGTGTGTGTGTGTGTGTGTGTGTGTGTGTGTGTGTGTGTGTGTGTGTGTGTGTGTGTGTGTGTGTGTGTGTGTGTGTGTGTGTGTGTGTGTGTGTGTGTGTGTGTGTGTGTGTGTGTGTGTGTGTGTGTGTGTGTGTGTGTGTGTGTGTGTGTGTGTGTGTGTGTGTGTGTGTGGCGGATATTACTGCAGATGTATTTTCATTCTAAAAGTGGCAAGTGATGGACAGGATCTCACAGACAATGCCCCCCTCCACTCCCTTCCATCTTTTTGTCTGCTGCACCTGTCTTTTAGATACCTTTCAACCTTGTCTCTGCCATTTTGCTCCCTCTATTCCCAATTGCCTCCCCCACCCCACCCCCCCCCCCCATATTGCCTGGGTTTGATAAATCTGATGCTAAATTTAGGGACATATTCCTCAAAGTCACCAGCACAAGAAAGAGAGGAACCACAGACAAAATGGCTTCTCTAATCCATGTTTATCATCTTTTATTTATCTCTTTGAGGAACGTGAGGTCGTCACAGAAATCTCCGTCTCTCCTCTGTCTCTCTCAAGCTGCCATAACTTTTTCTGTCCCTCCACTCCCCCCATTGGTTGCACATCCTTGTCCGAAGAGGCTGCATTTGATCAGGCAGCGTGCTCGACTTCCATCCTTCATCTCGGCGGGGTTGTGCCTCATAAAATTAATGCTTGTTTAAATTTAATTTACGGCCTTAAATGTGTTGCCACCGAGTCCATCTGATCCTCTTATTTCCCTTTTCCCCCGGAAGCTGTGTGCCGGAGACCCGCTGCAGCTCTCGAGCCGGGCTCATCACACTGCACTAGAACCAGAGACGCTACAAAATGTTAACATGGCGCTAGTTAACGTGATGTGTGACATGACAGTTCAAACATTTGCAGTGGATTAACAGGGCACCTTGTTCTCCAGCATAGTGTCAGGTCCCATTGTGTACACAACAAACCTAATGTGACTGTAATCATTGACATACTGAACACAATATATGACAACTGCATTAAGGTTTGTGCCTTAAAAGTCTCTCCTCCAGTGGTAGAGTCTCTCTGTCACACCTCCATGAATGTGCAGGGTATAAGGAGCTAGTTACCACCTTAACTCTGTTTATATTGCATTTCCGATCAATTTGATTTAAAGTCTGCTTTTGTTTCCAAGCAAAGACATATAATATCTTTAAACCTAAAAAAGGAAGAGAAACAAGAGAACTAGTGGTGCCTGAGAATATGTGCAAATCACAAACTAACTTAATCGTTTGAAAATGGCCCACTGTTGATGAATATTGTTAATTGTGGGGCATGCTTGAGTCTGAGTGCTGGTCGTTGGAGGAGGAGTGTGCATTCCTTCCTATAGATGTATCGGTGTATTTTCTAAAGATCATGTTTGCTGCAAAATAGCATGTAATTAGAGTTCAGCTCCCCACCTTGGTCTGCGCAGTGTGCTGATGGATCAATTCACGGAACAATGCAGCACATTCTTCACTGCGGTGACTCAAGTAGCAAAATAATGGCTTGGACCGACGCCTCGCTCCACCGTCTCATTCCACTCCCTTGTTTCTCTTTTATGACTTCCTTATCTGCTCGTTGCCAGTAGCGCGTCTCTCTCTTAACCTGTCCTCCAGCACATCTTTGCCTGGCGTTGACGTTGGGTTTGAAGTTGGGAGCGCTCCTGCGCGTCCGGTAAAGTGGCGTCCAGCGGTGGCCGCGTGCTGTACGTTCTGCTGTAGTAATTGCTTTGCCATTTGTGCTCGCTGTGTAATTATCTGTTGGATTCTGGAACATCTCGCGTGCCTTTATGTAAACAATGCAATGTGCTTTTATTTAACATGGCATCCCAACCTTGGCTGTTTGATTGGAAGTATGTGGACTGCTGCCTGTGGCTGGTGTCCCCACAGTAGCTCCTTCTGCAACAGCCCGCTCAAGTAAACACCCTGACTTGGATGGATTTTAGCCCATTTCTCTTTAAACCCTGGCTTGTTGGCTGGCTTCCTTTTCAAAAACTCCTTGCTTTACTGTAGGTCCCGCTATTGAATTTTTTTCAGCTTCAAGCTCAGAATGTTGACTTTGCCAGTCCAAAGCATTTTACCTTAAAGCAGAGCGACTTCGCCTGTTGTCTAGGTGCTTGATTCAGCCGTTGGTAAGTAAAATCATTCTGGAAAGCATCATGTTGATGAGACATAAACAGGTAGCACACGTCTGCAACACTTACAGATTGCCTGTTATTGTACAAACAATGCATTCTCACTCCCAGCCATCCTCTGTGAGATGTAGTATTAGTGGATGTGAGGCGTGCGTAAAACCTCTGCCTTGTACTTGGTGTCTGACATTTCTCCGGTCTTTGATCGATGAGCTTGCCACTGGCTCCTTCAGTCTGGGCAAGTCCTTCTCCCTCTGTCACCGAGAGCTGCACAAGATGGTGAGGTTAGCACCTCCTTAAGCAAGATTATAAGCACAACGCCTCTCCCTGAAAACGCTGTGTTACATTGTTCAGTGGGGAAATTCCTATTCACTCTGATGCTGCTGTACTGTAAGTGGGGGGTTTAAATCACTGGCTGTATAGTATATCCCAGATCTGCATTACTGCAAGTGTTGATGCATTATCACCATCTTTGATTACATTGAATATGTATATTTAGAATAGTTCTTTGTAGTCCCTGTATTTGTTTTTGATTTGCATTCTTATCTTCTTGTGCTACACTAATGAAAGGCAGATAATCATATATCACAGTCCTTTTTTCCTTTCTTAATAACTGTGCTGTTCGCAGATATTGTGTGGTTATGCCGTCCCCTCAAACTCGCACAAAGCAGATGATTCAGGCGGCTCGGCGCAAAAATGTTGGCACTGCCTTTTTCATGTCTTAATGTAAAAATGTTGTTTGGTTCCTTAAAGTGAATCATCATAATTATCTTTCATTTTGAGGTAATTTAGTCTTAAATCTCTGGGTTAAATTGAGATTTGTTATGTGGGAAGGGAAGCAGATTTAGCCGAGTAATTGCCAGGGTTCCCACCATTATGTAGCAGCAGTAGGCTTTGTGTCAAATGCTGCTTCATATAGCATCATAAGGACCTAATGAGCTTTACGGAATCATCGGAGTTCACATTTACTGCATTTTTCACAAAATGCAGTGACTAAAAAGGGTTAAATGAAACTACTGATCAAATACAAGGCATTGTCTTTATGAAGCAATAACAAAGTAGGTTCAAATTTCCAATTGAGAGCTTTGTGGAATAATTCATGAATTCATTGACTGGTATAAAAGGTAGAACACCGAACCCATACAGCACGTGGTGCTAACTCGCTAAATGGTGCATCTGAGCTCCAGTGTGTGTGTAAAAGTACAGTGTGTACAGGTGCAGCAGCGTGATGCACCAATTTTGTTTCCTGGAAATGAGATAAAATCATAATCACAATATTGAACGGGATTATTCAATTGTGTACGCCAAACGTCTCACATCTTTACTCACAATGTGACCCATTTAAAGACCTTGGAGGAAATCTTGCCCACATACTGTTAAACAACAAGCAGCTGTACAAAGACTTGACGTGGTGTATTTGGCTTAGGCTGTTTATGAAAACACAGCCTTGGAGGAACACGCAGAGAACGGAACATCCCCACTGACCTACATGCAAACGTATATGTGCTCGCATGTACAACATGTCTAACGCCAGTAGGGCAGGAGCAACATTTCTTTTGGTTTAATTCTTTGGTTTAATCAAAGCGAGCGCGCACGAGTAGAAGCAGGAATCACACAGCGGAGCACAGTAAACAGCACCTTTGGCCTGGATAACAGACAAAAGCGCAGGAAGTCCCGGTTTTTCTGTTTTGTGGAATATTGTTTTCCTAACTCTGGGAGAGGGAGCCAGCTGAGAAAGCAAGGACAGTGGATTTCTTTGAGATCCCTGGGTGGAGCTAGAGGCCTCGAGGATGAAACGGGCGGATGGGGGGGAAGTAAATGCCAGCACCCCGCCGTGCGACAGGCAAGGAGGCCTTTTGAATCGGTTGCCACGTTACTGGCCTTTGGTCCCAGGTATCCTCTCCCCCAGGCTCACAAATGGAAGGGGCCACTCCTGTGATATGAGGAGGGGAGGAAGGGGGGAGAAGGTGGAGGGGAGGTTAGGGGGTCTGGTTTGGAGGACGGCAGGTGGTGATCAGAGTCGGACCCCCTCTACCTGTCTCTCCATCTGCTTAAAGTGATAACAAGGCGTGAGCCAACAAAAAAAGCATTCTCCCGAGAGAACGCCCGAGAGAGGCACGTTCTGTTGTGGAGACCGAATCAGGGTCATAGTCATAAAAATCAGGTTTAGCATGAATAAAATTGTGCCTTTTAACTGTAGATTGACATCTTTCAGAAAAATGCATGTTGTGTTCCTTTTTTTTTTAATCTAAACTTAAAATAGGCTTTAATAATGTTGCTTGATGGAGGAGTGACTCACATCTGGAAGCCATGGGAGAGCTGCACAGGAATAGCAGCTCTTAAAGCAGAGGTGGAAGCAGAGTGAGGAGGCACATGGAGGGAGTGCACGCTGATTTATGAAGTCATGTGGAAACGGTGACAAGGGTGGTGGAGAACGGGAGACTTAGCCCGTTTGCTTCCTGGTTATCAAAGCCTGCACTAACCAGCTTAATCAACACTGTGTGTGTGTGTGTGTGTGTGTGTGTGTGTGTGTGTGTGTGCTGTTAAACTTCAGTTACTTGTGCCTGTTTTCTGCAGCCAGGCCCATCTGATCATGTGCTGTTTTAATGTATCGACCTGCCTAGCCACTAAATGTCAGGCGTCATGGGAACAGTTGCATATTAAAATGTTTAAGCTGTAAATGTTTTATTTACCCCTGCGCTGGCTGCAGATATAAGAGTAAATGTTGTAGCTGAATATTAATGCGAAATGAGCAAATAATGTGTGTCTGTTTGTGTGTGTGTGTGTCTGCAGCAGCACTTGGTGAGTGGAAATCTTAAATTTAGGCTTTTAGTTGTTAAGTGAAGACGGGTATTTACCACCTCAACCTGCAGTCCCCCCCCCCCATTAGTTTACACCGGGAATTTGTCCATCAGTGGAAGTGAATGACAAAATATTTGGAGGAAATTTCACCCAAGCGGTGAAGAAAGACGGGCCCCCAGGGGTACACATCTGACTTCAATTCTGCTCCTGTCAGGTAGACACAAAGCTGAAGGGCACACACAGGAAGACAGAAAAGCCAGGAGAGGGGGAGAAACACAAAAGAACAGATACGCAATCATTTAGGCTTGGGTTTTTTTTTTTTTTTCCTTTGCACATTATCATTTTCAGCTTCTTCGAACCTTCACTATTGTGAATAAATAACTTGATATGAATACATTGTGTACAGCATATATGAAGCTATATGAATCCACAAGACGATTTACATGTATAATATACTGTTAATATTCAGTACCAGCCAACAGTTACTCTTATATAGTTATGTAAGGTATATCTGACTGTTCTGTCGCCTGCCACTGACACCAATTTCAGGTCTGCCAATGGAAACAAGTCCTATTTTCGGTGCCATAATAAGCAGGAGTAATGACCTTGGCAGGGTATTAAGGTCCCTCACTCTGACCTCCCCCTTTGCCCACATCGTTATTTAATAGGACAAATAAAAACCAGCCTTTGCCCTTGGTGTGCTCATGTGCTGTGCTTTTGATGATCTGCGCGGCGCATTGTGTCTTTACGTGTGTAAACATGCAAGGGTGCCTCTGAATTTTGCTTATGTATAATGCATCTTGGAATACAAAAAAAAAACAACACCCATGCACAGCAGAGGTTATGGAGCGATTCCTCTCGGGTCTGTTTGACAGAATAATGTCGACTGCTGATAGCAGGGCTTTGATCCGTAACCTATTGTGAGTGTAGAATCAGAAGTGCTCAGCATTTTCTTTGATAATGCTGTGGAAAATAAATTCCACATCTCGGTTACTTATCATATTGTATGTGGTTTGGATCTGAAGGTGCTGACTAAGACTGGAGTGATTCTAAATGGCTGCAGGTAAAGATTTTTCACAGTGCATTATTGATATACACAGACTTTTAGTCTATACTTTTACGTAGAAGTGACAAAACATCAACTTAACTGACCGCTTTGATTTAATTTATCTTCTCATTCAATGTTGGTCACAATAGGCCGCTTGTATTATTGGGGCCTTAAGTTGATGTCAGAATAGACGGAGTGCATCTGCACTTAGTGTTTTTACCTCATATTATCCACGGGACTAAGCCGACATGCTCTGGGAGTATTTAACACTCTGTTGTGCTTGTTGGAATTATTACCGAGGCTCAATGTTCTGTATTTCCCTTGTTGCCGAGCGAGAGAGAGGGAGGGAGGGAGAGAAAACGGCAGAAAAAGGGTGAGAGGTAGAGGGAGTGGTGTGTTGTTGGCAACCACGGGCTATATCTGGGCGGCCCACAGAGACGGGCAAGCTTTGTCTCCAGCGTCATTTGCAGCTTAAACAAACAGGTGTGATGCAAGAGGCTCTCAAACAAACACACCGCTGCTCTTCAAAGTGGAGACAGGAAAGAGACACCGAGCGGGGGAGAGTGAAGAAATAATGGGGGAGGCATGGGCAGCCAAGGGGAGAGAGGCGGCTACGTGGACGGCAGCGCGGTGAAAACGAAGCAGCACCCGCTCATATTCTGACGCAGAATCAGGATGTGTGGGGACCCTCGCTGATAATTCCTCATATTTACACACGTTAGTCCGCTACTGTAGCTTCTTCATTTGAGCTTTTACAGTTCAGACAATAAATTGGTCCTTGTTTTTTTTTTTCTTTTTTCTTCTCATCTCCAATAAAATTGTCTGTTTTCTCTCTCTTTCCCCCTAGTGCTGACAGCCTCTTACCTTCTCCACTGCTTCATCACACTTCTCGCTCGTCCTCGCTCCCCCCATCCCCCCCCCCCCCCCCCCCCCCCCCCCCCCCTCTCTCTCTCTGTGGCATTGTCACTTGAATCAGAAGTTGAGTGCTGGCTAAGTGAAGGGGTACACAGTGTGTCTGCTCTAGACAGGCCTGAGTGGTGCTGCACTGCTTTGCTGCCTTTCTCCACTGAGCCTTGATTCGGCTCCCACTGATAGGGGACCCGGGCTTCGCTCGGCTCCTCCACCCCGCCGCTCGCCTGATGAGCAGCGTCTTTAATCCCCACAGATGTTAACCCCTCGGCGCTTCTGTTCTCCGCCCGTCGTCCTCCGCTCGCCAGATAAAGCGCCGGCGCCCGCTTTTGGGCCGGCTAAATGGCGCCTTGTTGTCCGCGCCTCGCAGGATCGCGGCCGTAACATTTCAAACTCTACCTCCCGTTCTCTCCTGTGGGAATTGTTGCACTTCTATTCGTGTCGGGCACCTTTAAAGGAGAGCTAATGAAAATGCCACAAACTCCCAGAAGTATATGTCAAACACCCACTGTTTAATTATAGGACATAAATATATCCAGGGTGTTTTTTAATTGTTTACAGTTAGATTAGGGACATAAATAGATATAGGGGCGTGGCGTAATTCACTATGCAACATAAAGGTGAGAAGCAAAGAGGGTCTGGATGTGGTGTCAGCCCAACCCTTCAATTACCCTCATTGTTACGTGTGCCCTCATTTCGCAGACTCTCTCACCTGCAGTGCTGTAACACAGGCACAGGATGAGACTCGCCACGCAGGGATGGTGCATTATACAGCCACAAACATCCCGTCACGCACAAAAAGAAGCAGCGCGGACCACGTGCCTCATCGACGCGCTAATGCAGCGCGTCATCAACAGGCAGATGGCGGGAGGGGCGCGCGCGCGTCCCGAGCTCTTAGCCTCGGCAAAGGTTATTTTAGCGGAGGTGCACGAGCTGTAATGATACGTTGGTGAGATCTGCTGGGACAAGAGGAGCAGGTAGTGCGGTGGAGCAGAGGGCTGATTTATGGGCAGGATAAATGATGCGGTGGGTGTCTGCCTGTGTAATAGCACTGTGCTCTGCACGCTGCACTTTCACTCAGCTGTAGTTTATAGCGTGATGTGTGATGGGGATAAATGTCAGCTTGGCTTATCTAAGGAGATCTGATATGACTTTAAACTGGCTCCTTTCAAACGCTTGACACGTGTTCAAAGGCGAAACAGCTAATGGCACATTGACCAAATAGAAACAGCTGCGTTAAAAACGTGTCCCGCGCCGCACCGCGCCGCGCGGCTTCATCCGTGGCTACCTTTAACCCGCCATCAGGCTTCCTCTCATCCATCATCAGCCAGATGAGTCTTTGTTTGGTTTTCACACGCCGCAAAGCGCTTCGCCCCTTTTTGATATTCGCGCGATTAAACATATGAGTTGGAGAAAGTCGAAGCAATTATAGCTTTTCGCTCAGTTTGGCTATTAAAAAGGCATCTACCCTCCGCGGAGGCAGCTGGGCCTGAGAACAGAAGCAGGTACGAGGTGAGGAGCGGACTGTAGGTATAGTCTTACTGTACATGCAGGCCTGCTATAAGACAGGCAGGATATTACTGTAGCTGCAGTATAGAGTGATAACAGATTACCAGTGGAAAACGCTGCTGTTTCTCACAATAGTTGATCTTAGGGCGAGGACGCGAGTGGACACGGCTCTGTAAACGGCGTGGGGACTGTTCACGTCCCCACAGAAATGGCACATATTGAGACTGAGCTTTTCTATAGTGTATTGACAATATCTGGTAAGAGGTTGGTGGATTTCCCTGGGGAAGATGTGAGGATAAGTAGAGGTGAATATGGGGATTGTCATTTTTCCTTCCTAAGGCCTCGCCCCTCATGTCGCCGGCTTCGCCCAGCCTCTAACAATAGCAAACAATAGGCTATTGATTTAATTTTCATCCAATACTAATTCTTTATCCCACAACACGGTAAAGAATTATTTCCGAAGGTAAGTCGACCACACACACACACACACACACACACACACACTCACACACAATCTGTAACTAGTGCGTCGAGCGAACAGCACTTTCACATAATCCACTCCTCTCTCGTTGTTTGTACGGTAATATTGAAATTAAAATCAGTGGGTGCCAAACACTGCAGATGACCTGGTTGCCGTGCTTTCCTTGCAGTTTTGCTCACTAATTTCTATGCCTTGGCCTCCCTCATGCATCCTGGTAATGAGAAAATGTGCTGTTGTCTTTGTTTACTGAGCCAGTCTGCCTGGCTGCAGCTCTTCACATTGTTTGAATATAAACAGGAGCAAAATTATTAGCTCACTCGGAGTGTTGCTGCGAAGTTACACGCGCATACAGCGTGTAGCGCTCACCGAGTTCTATACATATATTTAGATCGCGCAGCGTCTGATTACACAAACGTTTACGCCGAAGCGAAATGTTAAATCCTAGATACAATTCCCACGGAGTAATGCGTGGTGTCTGAAGTAATGGGGCTAATGATTGCTTTTTGCTGTGCGTTGATAGTCGGCGCTCATAAAGGCCGCGTGCCACGCACATCAAACATCCCTGGTACCTGTGGTTACGGAGGAACGTATTTGAGGTCGAGACCAAATGCGTTTGATGACAGTTTCGAGAAAAACTTGCATCAGTGTTATTGATCTCTATACACATATGAACCACAAAGAGTCTCATTTCACATCAGATAGACTCCGCTGTCAAGATGACGCGTCGATGCAGGCGTTTCATGGAAAGGAGTGACTTCGGATTTAAAATCTTTAATATTTTGCAACTTGTTTTGCATAGATGCCTCACTTTGAATGCAGTCGACTTATTGCAGAGGAAATTTGCCTGTCAAGATTACATCAGTTTTCTTTTAATATATATCCTCAGATGTTTCTCCAGGAAATTGCTATTTTATTTATTTATTATTTATTTATTGGATTATTGGATTTAATAGACTTTGAAAATGAAAAGCTTTTCATGTCGTTTAACTGAACTTAGCACACGTCCCTTTTTTTTTTCTCTATTGTATAAACTATGGTCCAAAATGTGATTTCCAGTCTCTGAGGCTTTGACTGTGGAGTTAATTGTGAAGCAACAGACCACATGATAAGAAATGCTCAGTATGGAAAGTGACGGCCACATCAGATGAGGGTCAGCTCGACCAAGGCTCATCGAGGCCTTACGACACCCACAAGGAAAGTTGTGGCTCCGACACTAAATCACTGTTTTTGTTATTACCCGTTTTTTTTTTTCTTCTTCTTTCCCCCCATGATTTTTCCATTTCCACTGTTTTTATTTCTGGCTTCAAGTTTCATCTCACCCTTCCATCATCAATCTGATAAGCACCACAAGGAGGAGTCATGAGGTGCTGATGCTGTAAGCCAAAATAGAAGCCAGCTCGATGTGAGAAAACCCATCTGCGGCGCTCTTAGTTTGATAAAACCGATACCTGCTGCAAAGTGCATCAATAACGTTGGGAAAGAGGAAATATAGTAATATGACAGCGTATTGATTTGATTTGTCCCAACTTTGTGTTACATTATAATTTGGATCTAGAATTATTAGCTCAACACCACTTACAGAATCATTTGACACATTTCCAGTAACAACTGTATCTTTTATATCTGACACGAACGTGCGACGTGTTTTTTTAGCCTGTGAACTGTTTGAATTCTTGTTGCCCCACTTTCATCAGGGGTTGTGTATTAAAATCTGTAGTCATTGTGAAGCCTAATTTGTCAAACACCAAAAGTGCATATCTGCCTGCATGCATGTCAAAACATGCGCTCAGGGCATGCAGGGATGAGTGTTAGGGTGACATTTGAGCACGAGTGGGGGTGAATGTAAATTGGCTTTTTATTATATTATCTGCAGTGTCCTGTTTTTGTCACACATGATGGGCAGACTTTCCCTGAAGGGATAATAAAATTGCCTTGTACTTGGAAGTTGCTCTTGTCTGTCTTCGTATTAACCCCCGTGAATGTTGAAAGTTTTCAGGGGGATTTCACAATAATAATTTTACCAGCATTACATTATACAAGTTATGATGTGCAGAAATATCACACGTCTCCAAATCTTAGTTGCTCCTACTAAGCTTGCTGCGAAGTCACCTTTATTGTGAAGTGAGAATAGTTGATTTCACGGAGCAGACCTTTACCTGCCGTCTCGATCTGCTCGTGTCTGTAGTCGAGTCTCTTTCCATTTCATTGGTTGATTCCTTTTGACTTGACAGATGCCCTCATGCATGCTGCAGGGAGCCTAAGGGTCCTTTCCGTTGAACACCACCTACAGTGTGACTCTGTTATTTGAACCCGTGGTCTAGAATTGCTGCTCTGGCCTTCTCATGACCACTCATTGCTCACCCTGCCTGCCACAGATCGCACACTGAAAACCCACTTCAGCTCTCACACGTCGCTCTCTCCCTCCTTTTTTTTTCCTTTTTAAATGCTCACGTGATTGTTTGTGTCAATTTTTACCTCAATCCGAGTCGTTTTCTGACGTTAGAAATATAGAAAAACAAAGGAGGTTTGAACCAGGGGAGCTTTTAACAGGGTAGTAAGTCCGTGGTGTGAAGTGATCAGTAAAGTGATTAAGTGCGAACCAGAGGTTTTGGAGCTTGGCGTAATCTTGGTGTGAGATCCATCTCCAGCCTTGTTTTGAGTGTGACATCATGCAGTGATCTCATCGTCTCTGTTCTTCTAAGCACCCATATAATTGGACTGACATGGGCAGCTGAGTCCAGGTCAACAGTGACAACAACAAGTGATTTCCTGCAAACATAACCAACCACCCTGATGCCAAATGACCGGCGAATGCAGCTCCGGGTTTTGGACTCGGATGCACCTGTATTCCAGCAAAGACGCGGGCCCGTCCCCGCGCCCGCCCGGCGAGTTGCGCCGTGGCCGCGTCCCTCCGGGCGGCGAAGAAGCCGTGCCCTGCGCATATTTCCAGAAGAGCGAGCGCCGGGGCCGGTGCAGACTGTGCTCGGCTGCTGCCGTGACACCCGGCGTTGCTGGTTTGCTCCATCAGCTACCTCTCTCTAATCTCAGAGCTCTAAAGCTCCTTATTGTCCTTCCCCACATAAACTCAAAGTCACTTATTTTGATGAGTCATCCCACCCTCCCTCTTGATAGAATTTCTGCTGCATGTTATCTTTTCCCCTCTTCCTCTGCTTTTTTTGCCGTTTATTTACACGCAAGTGGGGCTGATGTTTTCTGAAGTGTTCCCAATGATAATGACTGCTGCGAGATAAGAGTTATTTTTAGGACATTGTGTTTGCATTTTAGAGTAGAGAGGGTAAAGCGTTTTTTTTTTTTTTTTGTTTTAGCACCAGGAGGTGCTCAACAGTATATGTGACAGCCAACATTTGATAAGTCAGCACAGAACTATTGGAGGTTTTCTGTTTGATGGTCATAAACACTGACAAAAAAAGCTTTTCGAGTCACCAAACATCAAATGCGACGGAAGCACCAGCAAAAACCCCGTCTGTACTTTCTCTTTCTTTCATCTCCCAGCTTCAGCCTGTTTCTTCTGTTCAGCTTCATTTGTAAAACAGATTTATTTAGATAGTTGTCATTAAGCACAACTGATTCGCATTTGTTTACTTGTGCAGATGCCTGCATTATTTAGGGAATCACCGGAGCTGTGAAGGTTTTCCCGTCTTTAGACCGTGTGGACTGTGGCAGCAAGCACTCACCACCAAAGCTTAATCATGCAGATTCCACTGGGCTTTTCTAGGACACAACAGAGGGGAGAGTGCAAAAGTGGGTTGCGATAATTGAGTGTGTAGGCTGGACGGCCGTGTTAATTGTTCTTTACGGGACCGCTCCCCGAATGGTGCACTCAGCGGTGGCTTGTTGCGCCACCCGGGGCACGGCTGGCGGCGGTCATTAAGACGGCCGCCGCGGCAGCCCTCGCAGCGCGCTCCATCAGCCAGGCTCCGTGGACGTCGCTCCCACTGATGAACATATTGAGTCCCATGATCAAAAGCTTCGCCGTTCTGAAGAACATGCAAATTAATTTCCAAGCTTCAGCTCGACGCGCCGCTGTTGGTGTCGCGCGGTGCGATGGTGCAGTTCACGGCGAAAACATGGCGGCGGAGTTGTTTTGTCTGGTTATAATCAGTAATAATACTCATTGCAGCCGAACACAGGCTGGAGTGTTCGCTTGTGTGTTGCGTGTGCAGAGTGCAGTCTGTCTTTGGAGCCGCTCACAGAAAGCTAGTTGTTACTGGAGTCTTTGAACTTTTGACACAAGCTGTTGTCAACTGAGGTCAACCCAGTCGGCATTGCAGTATAATTAGAAGTAATTTCTGTCTTCTCCAGCAGAAACAGTGCATCACATCCCTGTCATGTGCCGCACACACACACAAATACACTATATACACATTATTGTCTTTGGTCGGGTCTTTAGCAAGACATTATTTTAGTGAAAGTGGAATAAAATACACACAGCCTGCAGATGACACATGCATTTGTCAGATGGCTGTATAAACTAGGCTTCAGTGGGATGATGCTGTGTTGTAGCTTTATATCTAATATAGGTTTTACAGAATAACAAGATCGTATATTGTGTTTCCTCAGTAGATTTTCTTTCCCCTCTCACCTGTTTTTGGAATCCACAACACATTAACACACAGGATAGTGCGGATTAGCAGGTATTGGCTTCTTAACTAAATCTGCAGGGTCTGAACATGTGGACTGTACATAGAGCGTTGATGACAATTTTATTTTGGAGAAAGAGGGTGTTGACTGTAACGTTTCCTTGGGTCTGACGAACAATGTCAGAGCAGAAGTCGCCTCAGGCAAGTACCCTCATGAACTCTGCTCCACAAATGGCCTGGCCATGGAAAAAGAGTTATATATAGAAAGTGTGGGTGATGCTGGTAGCTCTGGTGCCAGCAAGAGTTGCATTTGTGTCTTAAAGTCCCCCGCTGCCTCTGAATGATTAACTCCCACAGACCCAGCACCTCAGGAAAACACAGGGCCATACTTGTAAACAGCAATATCACGGCTTCATTGCTCCATTTTTTTAAAGGCTAACCACTGCCAGCACATGAGGGGAGGTTCGTTTTTGCCATAAAGGGCTTAAACACAGTTCTAGCGAGGCTGTCTGTGTCAGGAGGCCTAATTACACCTACCAAGACTCATCATCTTAGATTAATGAATCTTCCTGGCTACTGCACTCAGCCCATGCTCTGTATGTAGCCAGGGAGTTCACCGTTTTCTCTGACCCTTTGTCTGTAGTTACAGGGTAATGGAGCTGTAAGCTATCATTTCTAAAGTACACTGGGTACCACATCATTCATCACAGACCAATGGACAGAATCCTTAACAGGCTCTAACGCTAGTAGACCCTGCGGGAGTCATCGTACTTTAGAAACCCCATTGTTGAGCACTTAATATAGTCTCATTGTCTACTTTGCAACATTAAGAGGTCTTGTGAACAAGGGGGCCTGGCCACTACAGTAAGTCAGCCTGTTCTAGTCCAAGTCGTGCGCCACTTTGGCTCTGAATGACCAGTTATCATCCTCTTCTTCCTACTTTGGCCAGCGGTTATCTGTTGTGGAACCTCTCAATCTATAAATAACCTGGGTATAGTGGAGAGAGCTAAACCAGTGTTTTTCACAGAAAGGAACGTCTCTATATAAGGATGGAAGACGGAGGAGGAGAGCGCGGTGGGGGTGGGGGGCGACGGGGCAGGTGAAGTTAAAGCTTCTCCAACATTTTAGCTCCTGAATACTGGGCCGGCTTTAATTATTCAGCTTCATAATCATCTACCTCTGAGAGAGGGGTTTAAAGGTGTGAATTGTTAGTGTAATAATATTATCTCATAGCTGTGCATGAAGCCAGTCACGACTGCAGACACTGTTTATTCACGTCACAGCTTTTAGAGCAGGTGTAACCAGCTAGGATCAATGTTACTTTTCTGATAAAAATAATCCCTTTGTTTGTTCTAATAACATTTTACTCAGAGGACATTTGGAATAAGTTGCGCAGCCCCGACTAAAGCACTTCCAGTGGTTTACTTGGGAAAAGCACACGCGGAATGATTGATTGCGGGGTTTTAAGCATCAGAATTGATTATTTAGTTAAAAATAGCCATTATTTGGAAAATTGATTCTTTTATTCGGCCTTGCATGTCATTGTTTCTGATGTCATTTACTCTGATGTACCTTAAGTGCTGATTGTATCTAATGGCTGCCCATGACATCTCAAGGTAACCTCCACATAAAGGACATCCTTACCTTTGGCTTACTGTCACTGAAACAATGGGGCTCCTCTTATTATGGAGCAATATGCTTTTCATAGAATTCTCCTCCTCCCTGTTTCTGCGTGTGTGTGTGTGTGTTTGTGTTTTTGCACAAAACAAGCCAGTAAAAGAGAGGTAGATGGAGGTGGTCAGATGAAAGAGATAGGCTCTCTAGGGTCGGCGTGAGATGGTCAGATAAAACATGACACTGCTCTTTGAGGTGGGGTGTGAAAAAGGAAAGTAAAAAAGCAGAAAACATGAATGCCAGGCCAAAGCTTTGGTAAAACAATGATAACACTTGAAATGTGTTGCTGCGCCTGCTGAGTGTTTCATCATCAAACAGACAGAGAGAACAGACAAAATGCTGATAGTGAACGGGCCGGGCCCGTCTCGCACTCATCCTGAGCTTAGTGTCTTTGGAGCGTAATTCCAGTACCTTCAGCAATTATTAGTAATTGTGTTCAAATGCTATTTTCCTAATTACTTCACTAAAGAGCGTTATGTAGTGCTTGCAGTGCTCCCCACGACACAGCGAAAGCCCGGCACAAGCTAAAACACCGGGGGCCGTTTGAAACACTCACACTCGGAAACACACGCACAATTGCCACAATTATTGAAGCAGAAGAATAATTTTAGACATAACTGTCTGCTCCGGTCTGACCACTTAATCACCACGTTTAACCGCACTCCTCGTGCAGCAACAACGAGAACAAGCTAAATTTATTCAATTGAAACAAAAATAATTGGATTAAAATAGACTCTTAGGTGTACGATCATTTGAGCCAACGGTCTAATATTTGTAGTAGCCGTGTCACAGGCTTCCCTTCGTTTTCATGCTCCTTTAACCAGTCAGTGATTCGTGTTCAGGACCTGGAAGTAGATTGTTGTCATTAGCAGGTAATGCTTCCCTATAGGTGCCCTCCACCCACCCCGTATTCACTACAGCTTGCTGCCGCGTCCTTGAAGAGTCACCCGAACCGCGGCTTTGTAGCCGTTAATGCTAAGCGCGGCAAAAATGCAAAACGTGGAAGGATGAAAGTGTAGAGTGAAGGCAAAAATAGGTTGGGGGCTGCAGGGGAGGCCGCTCAGCCGAAAGCTCTCTGACATGATGATGCTATTTATTAAGAGTTATTTATGCAAAACTGAGGAGGGTGATGGATAACAAGAGCATCGCCAAGGCTCTCCTTTGTGTTCAGGGTTAGTGAGCGTTCCAGCGAAGCTGCACTGGTTGGTCGGAATGAGGGGGAATCTGAATGTGCGCGTGCTTCTTTGTTCCCTTTCGCTGGGCGTCGTGCGCCTTTTCGGTGCATGTGTTTGTTTGCCTGTTTGCACTAAAGAAGGCTGAGGACCGACGGGGTCTCGAGGGAAGGCCCGAAATCTTTGACCTGAATACATATTTTCACATATTAGCGATAAGTGAGGGAGCCCCAGTGAAACGTGACAAACCCTGTTTTCCTGCTTGTTTACAGGTAATAAATACTCTACCATGAAGCTGAAAACCAGGCCAGGAGAAGGTATAATTTGGTCTAGGTAGAAATGGAGGATCCTCATTGACATTCAGCATAATTAATGTTAAGGATAGAGCCGTGTGTGTGCGCTTCCACATGATTTATGGTAATACCTCCATTTGTCAATTTTTCCCTTTTGGGGTCCCGTCTCCTGTTTCCATTGGCTTTTACATGAAACAGTTTTTTTTTTTTTTTTACCCCAACACCAAAAGAACAACAAAAGCCTAAAAATGTAGAGTTGTCCAAACAACGACAACACATTCCTGATAAAAATAAATTACCAGCAATATGTTACATTACCGCATGAGAAATCACAGCTTCAGGCTACCCAATTACCTGGTTTGCACCTTTAGCACCTCTGAGCATTACAGAATAAAAGTGTGGCAGGAAGGAAGTATAATAGAACAGAAACCCAGGCTTTAAGGTGTGCAGGTATGAGGCAGAAAGTTTCTGAGTAACACTTTGCCTCCATGTATGTAACTGCTGACTTGATAATGGATTTATTTTGAAAGATAAATATCTGCAAAAGCAAAACATATCCGGTTCATCCATTTATCTCAGTGACAGTTCAGATAATGTTTCAGCGTTTGTACCATGTAAAGTCTTATCTGATATTCACAAGGGACAGTGTGTTCTAAGAATTGCTGGCCAAGTCTCCGCTCCCCTTACATCTATCTTTCCCTTTGTCTGGTGAGAAGGGGGTGTCGTCCCTTTTTTCATTTTTTTCTCCTCCTTTTGGAGCTGCAGGTGTGTTCAGTTGTGATCGTCGGGGATTGAATATGAAGGGGACGGCCGGCTCCAAGTATGACCTCATTAATTACATCTGTCAGCGATTCCCTGCAGATCCGTCTCGCGCTCCTCGCGCGCTGCCAGTCAGCCGGCCGACCAGTCAACCAGTCAACCAGTCAACCAGTCAGCCAGTCAGTCAGGAAATCCTCTGCTGCGGGTTCGACAACCTGCCGGGCTTCTGCTCACAACACTGGCAGGTGGGACTGGGAGGCGGAGGGAAGAGAGGAAACATTAAGCTGGCGATGGGGGGGGGGTGTTCGGGCGGACACATTCATGCAAACTCACTCCCATTTGATTGCATAAAAATTCCGACGCGCGCACAGACAGACGCACACTCGCCCCAGCAGACGCCTCATCGCGGTGCAGCCGGAAGAATTTGATCTTTATTTAAATCCTTAAATTATAGCTGATTAAAAATTCATGGAGAGCCGTTTATATGAAAGCTGGGCGCTGCGCAGGCTGCCCTGTGATGTCTAATTGGTCTGAAGGTTGCCAACCCTTTGAACAAGTCGGGACGGAGAGTTGCGGCTGCCTGTGTGCTCAGAATGAGGATGTGAGTGTTTACCCCCCCCCTCCTCCTCATCCGGCCCCGTCTCTGTCCTGCCTTTGTGTACTGTACGGTGGCTTTTGGAGCTTTTCTGAAAGTTAGCCCATTCGAAACAAACACCCTATCTCTGATATGCTATTAATTTAAAAAAAAATGCTCGATTTATAGCGAGGCCCGCTTTTGTTTTGGGTCATGGCGTATTTCCGTTCGCAGCCACTTCTCGCCCTCTGAGCTGTTTGCTTCTTCTCCTGGCCGACTCTCGCCATAGTTTCTAGGAAGGGGCTTCGGAGGCTCCGCTGCCGGGGGTCCACTACAGCCGAGCTCGTTCGGAGCGGGCGAGAAGCCCCCGTCTTTAGTCCCTCTTCTCCCCCTTTTATTCCCGCAGCACACGCGTCCACAAACATGCATGTGCACACTCAATGGCAGGGCCCTCCCGCCGCCCCAAAGCATGGAATACCACATTTGTTTGTTTACGCCTCGTTTTCTTTCCCTGAACTCTATTAACATTTATATTGCAGCTGAAGGTGTTGGAAGTCCCTCCTGCAGTGGGGGGAAACTCAGCTCAGATGAGAATGAGCTTCAGTTGAGCCTTCCTAGGCACAGACTTGTGTGTTTATACCTACATTATCCAGCTATTCCCCAACTGCCTCTTCCCCGACTTGGTGTGTTTTTTTTTTTTTTTAGTTCATATCACCATTTGCTCCAGCTCGCCTCTTATGTGACTCTTTATGCTTTTATCTCTCTCCAAGGTAAATTGATTGCTTTGAAAAAAAAAATGCAGTTGGAAATGTTTCCGGATTGGGCAGCCTGATTGAGCATTAGCATATGAATAGAGGAGAGACAGCTCACCGTGTAAGAGGAGGAGGAAGTGTTATGGGAAACATCCACCAGACATCTGTGTTTCAGATGTTTCTGTCGGATTTTAACACATTCCGTCGCCGATCTGCGGGGGATTTCCACGCAAGACAGTTCAAATTCACACGGCTGGAGCTCGCCATTAAAGCGGGATCCGCTTCCACGCTGTCAGGTTGACGGGCTCCGCCCTCCGCAGGCTCCACGGACAGAAACACGCTCCACGACAATTTCATATGCTGTTTAAAAAAAAAAAAAAAAAACAACAGACAAAGCCAGCGCGTGAGGCACGTGCTCGCTGTGACCCCTTGTAGCCAGAAGACCCAGACGAAGCGATAAAGGCCGCGCACGTGTCTGATGGCTGTCATGTCGATCTTCCCCATGCTAGGCTGCCATCAATTAGGCCGCGGTGCTGCAGGTTATAGATCGGTATCTTTCTATATTTGTCCCCAGGACCCAGCAGTCAGGCCGCGGCAGAGGCGCGCTGCTCGGTCTGGTGGCTGAGCACACGGGGACAGATGCATCAAACCTATTATCACATCAAAGGCGGCGTTTTCCCAGGCGACGGCCGACGGAGAGCACGTCCTAAAGATTTTAATGTGTTCCGAATGAAAAATCTTATTGTTTGAAAGGAACGGCTTCTCAGGACAAATCACGTTTAGTGGTAAATAGAAAAAAAGGTAGTAAAAGTAAAATAATGTTACCAGTGGCTCATGCATTGGGCCTGTGACACGCACACACACACCCACACACACCCACAACGGGAAGCATGTTGGCGGCGTTCTTTCCTGCACCACAGTAGTTTACTGATGACTTTCTACAGCCAACAGCAAAGTGTCATTTTCCTTCAAGTCGCTAATTTGCATTTGTTCCCTTTTACCAGCATAATTCTTGGTTCCCATGTCCACAAGCTGAATGTCAGTGTCTCTTCTCCGCATACAAATATCCCCCTGATATAGCATGTCATGTATACTTCTGGACATCTCTAACATTTGATGATGCTCTTGATATTTCGCTATCAAAATTTCACATTGCATTTTCTTTAATCAAATACCACCGTGTGCGTGCCAAATGTGTCCTTGCATATCTGAAAGACGGGCCTGCTTCGGGGAGGTGATTGTGCTACTTTAGGGTTTTACGCAGTTTTGCAGTGTGAGGTTTTTTTGTAACCTGAATGAAAATCTTTGTGAAATTGTTTGATACATTAGAAATAAGCTGTCCCAAAATGCTGGAGCAGCACTAGGCCAAGCGGTATAGGTGATCTGCCATGGCCTCATCTAATCTGATTTGCATGCCAGAGAGAATTATGTAATTGGCATTTATGCAGAACAAAGAAGGATCAGCTCATGGAAAAGAAGGGTTTTTATGTTGAACTGTGTGTCTAAGCCTGTTTTCTGCAGCTCTTTGCTGCCTACGGTTGGCTACCGCGCAGACAGACAAGAAACCACTGTTTGTGTGTTAGCACCGCTCGCATGCATGCGTTGTATTAGTGCGTGATTAGCTGGTTCTAGTTGGAGTTCTAGTTCTCCTGCAACCGGGGAGATCGACCGGAGGCTTAACGGGGCGTTCACACGCGCTTTTCCGAACGTGTAAAGCTTTCAACTCTTGTAAATATTAGGCGGCGACGTGAGGAGCGAACGCGCGAGGAGGGCGGGTCGGATACAGCGGTTTGTCAGAGACTCGCTTTTGACGGGAGGAACCTGGTTGTCACATTTTAAAGGCCTGAGCGGCGGCGTCTGATGTGACGCTGGGCTTTTTTCCTGACCACTTCACACGTAGATAGAATTAAGCCCAAGGCCAAGCTGAGCTCGGGGCCCTGATCCACTGCTAGCTCCAGGTATACTGTCTAACACGAACAAATGGTGGGTGCTGAATAATTTATTGTACAACTTAATTTGCACCCAGATTTACATTGTCATGTGGTTCCTTCCTCTATGCATTTCTCAAGATGAGAAAAGACTCATTACCCTGCTCTGAACCACACTACACCGACTCAAAAGAGTTTACAGGAACAAAAGTTGTTCCTCATTTGCTTATATATTTTTTATCTTAGATAAAATACTTTATAATTAACCATACGTTAATATTGTTCATGTCAGCAGGAACTTGGAACAACTATTTTAACACCAATGGGTTAGCAGTAGCATCCACCTCCCACTGTTACCTGACAGTAATGTAATAATCTGTAATGAATTATCACATTTCCTATGCACAAGGAAATTAAATTCATTAAATATATCCCTTTGGAAATGAAGTCCTGCAAATGAGCCGGTTTGAAGTTGTGAAACCGACATCAGCCCCTTTTTAGAAAATGTTAAGCCATGTTTCTCCTTCGCTGACATTCCCGTGAACGCTTCCTCCTCGCTGGCTCACGCCGGCTGTGCATTAGCTGTAATGTGAATTAGTTTCCCTCCCCGTGAAGGAAGTAAAGAACAGTAGCCTGAGTCATGGAGCAGGATTGATAAGCTGGATAACTGTGCTGACTAACACCTGGAACTCCCCCAAATCTGGAACATGGCTCCAGGCCAAAGCTCCCGCAGCGAGTGTGAGACTCATGCAATGGACCCCATCCGACACACTCCTTCCACACCTCCTATTTCTCACACTGGGAGCTGTTGACGTCGGTGTTGCTGTTTTGTGGGTACAAGCCGGAGCGAGCTGTGCCTCTTGTGCCTGGGTCGCCCAGTGGCTGCGGGTCAGTCGTGTGCCTTTATTAGAATGCTGGGACGGAGAACGTCTTTAGAAATAAGAATGTTTGAAGCACTGGAAGTATTATAGTTGCACTGGCACCCTTATAAAGGTCAAAATATTTGCAGGACAAAAAGGCAAATTTATCTCAGTGAACTAGAGTGAAAGATCACATGGTCTCCGGACTAACAGCCTAATAAGCTTTTATGACCCTGTAGAATCTGGGCTTTATTCTTATATTTAAAAATGTCTGGATTAAGAAGAAAAAGCTCCACAGCTGCATTTGTTTTAATGACAGAAACTGTGAAAGGAGAGAATGTATTTTGTGCTTGGAATATTAAACATACTTTCATATACTCTGATCATATTTTTAGGCTCTGTAGTCTCTGAAATGAAAATCTACATCCTGTTTAAACAAGTATGTACACTTTAATGTACTTCACACTGTTGCTTGTGGCGTGATGCATCTCACAGTGCATCTATTTAACTAAGACGATGCCAACTAATGGAGGACTGCTGTGGAGAAGTCCAGCCTTTAGCCTGGAGCTTCCCCCGCCCTGTTGGGCTCCAGCCCTCGGTTGTAGTCTGCATTTCCTCTGTGCGCTCGTCTCTTTGATTCTGTTAACCTGAGGGTGGGAGCGGAGCCTTCGCAGACACAACAGAGGACACGGAGTCTATGATTATTATGCTCTTTAAGCAGGCAGCCAACAAAATGGAGACAAGTGTAGGTATGATTAATTTATCAAACAGCTGCTGGCCTGAAAAGTCCTCTTTTCACCCTTAAATGAGTGTAGGTGTACCTCACGCGTGCGGCGCTTGTTTTGTTTGCGCCCCCCCCATCATACAACATGCAGGCAGCTGGAATAGAGTTCTACCTCCGGAGCGATGCTAAAATTAAACTCCTGCAATTTGTCTCCGAAGCAGACAGAAGACGGCAGAAAGTGATCGCTGGACTGATGAGGGTTCTCTTCACACATGCAAAAAATGGGCCGGGCACAAAGAATTTCCTAATTTAACGATTCCAAAACGGAAAAATGATCATGCATAATTTACCATTTAAAGATGTAGAGGACATTAGTTTACTCCTTATAAATACAGATTTGTTAAAATATATCTTGTGTAATATCTTGTCTCCAGAATTAGAACCCAACTCCACCTTTTTCTGTAACTCTAATTTCACTTTGACTGAATATTCAGTCTTAAGTTCATCTGATAAGAGCTGCTCAGTTCGTCAGCGTCTTGATTAGTTTGAATATTTCCCACGTATTAAAATCACCCCGGCCCCCGGTTCCTCGGAGTGCCGCGCTGTGCCCGGGCCGGAGGCGAGGCTCCCCGGCTGCGCGGCGCTGAACCCGCGTTGATCCGCCAGCGCTGCTAAAATGCTGAGCTGTCAGCAGGAGCCAGGTGAGGCAGTTTGTCCCTCTCACCACTCAATGGACATGTTTCATTGGCACCTGGCTGGAGGTCAGCGGTAACTGACGGCCGGAGCTGTGGGGGTCAGCCCTGTTACCCGGCTTTAGCGGGAGAGTATATTACACTGTAGGTGGGGCAGGTGGGCTGAGCCACGGCTCCAGGCTGAGATTGTTGCACAGCAGCGTGTTAAGGGTGTGTGTGGACTGTGCAGAGAAATCCTTTTTGACCATAGTGTCACCACAGCTCCATTTACACGCCTGATGTGTAAGAGCCGCTTGGAAAAGCCGCCAATTGCCTCTTTTCGACAGATTCTTCAACCAATAACTATTCTGCGGGGCATCTCACTTGAGCGATGGAGTTGGGAGAAGATGCATCATTGAAGGATTAGGAGTAGAGCTCATCAAAGAAAATAGCCTGGTCAGTGTGACATGGCACTTTAGAGTGGCTGAATATTTTAAGAGAGAGTCCTCTTTCTTGAGAGGAAATGACAAAAAGACAAAGAGTGGGGAGCAGAAGGGTTTTGTTTGTTTCTGCCGCTGCCCACGGGCAGAGATGGGAGATCCGGAGACGTGGAGTAGATTGTTGGGGAGGGAGGCGGTTGGGGCCTATTTTCATCGCAGCTGAGGCCTCCACCAGCCACGAGCGCTTTCTCTATAGACGAGAGAACAGCATCCCTTGTACCACAGAGTGAAATGCGCCTGGCCTCTCCTCCTCCTGGCCTTTCTGCGTCTCCCCCTCCTCCTCTGCTCTGCTCCACTCACCTCCAGACTCCACCACTGTACCTGGGTGTGTGGAGGACGGTGCAGCAGAGTGTAAACACTAGCCTTTTACATGACATCTAGCTGGGATCATTGTGCCGGCGCCACCACGCATCACCTACCGCTAAATGATTATGCATTGTGGGCTGAGCGGACGCGTGTCCGCGGCGCCGGACGCCGGCTGCTGAGGATTGCCTGGGAGCTGTCCACACCATGAAGAATAACTTAGTTTAGCCGCGGCGCTGAGCTCTTCTGAGCACGCTTAAGAGCCGCGAATTATTCCACTCATTTCTGGGTTCCTGTGAAGCATGACAAAAAACTCGAGTGCTTCACGCTCACCCAATTCCCCTCCTGAGAGGCGCCAACAGGCTGCGGGTTTAGAAGTCGCTCGGCAAACACTCGCCATGATGAACGCTAATTACGTCAATTAAGTGGACCACAACCGGCGTCGGCGGCGCCCGCGAGCGCGGGTCGCGGCGGCGGCGGCGCCAGGACGGTGGCTCGCACAGCATTTTCAATGTAAATTGATGGTGTGATATTTTACGACGTGTGTAAAGATCAATAGAAATGGAATCTCATTTGTCATTTTTTGGGATGAATAATGGTTTGCTACTGTTGGCTGTCAACTTAGTCACCTGCTGTAGCTCCGCCGTTCATTCATTATGCGTTTTAGTAGATAACTCAATGTTGCTCATGACTTGAGCCTACTGTGCTATTAATAGAAATTTATATTCAATGTGTACAAGTGTTAATAAGTGTATTGAGGAAACCTTCAACTGCAACTTGTGGTTCTTCACATTCCCTCAATATAACTATGCTGGAAATGAATCATACAGGAGCTAGTATCTAAAATATTCATAGCAATCACAGAAAGCTGATTAACTAATTAATAAACAGCCACAGATGTGTAGAATACGGATTCTGAATGTCTGTACAATGTGACTTAAAGTCACCTCAGCCACAGCAGCTCGCCGCACTGCGTACGGCACCAAGAGCAAAGCGTGAAGCCCGTTTTTAATAGGATGGAGAGTCCTGACTGGCGTCCTCCTTTGGGGGAAGCTGACATGCTTGTCCTGGAGGTGAACAGCACAAAACATAAATGTATTACACCCAGGATACCGCTAGCAGCACGTTGGATTTGTGTTTCTGAAGATGCTGAATGCCTGATGACCTTGGTGCCATGCATAATGATGCATGCTCACGGTTTATTTTTGGAACACAATGATCCACATAATTAACTTTATAGTACAATGAATTGTGTTTCCATCATCATGGCAGTTGCCTGGAGTTTGTTTTTCTTATAAATGATTAACAAGGTTCAGTTAGTCATATGTGGCTCCAATTATATTTAGACAACAATGCGGCTACTGCCAGTAAACGTCTGCATGAACAATTTACATGGCCACTTAATTATTTAGAGGTGCAAACTAATGATTAGTATGTAATTGATTAATTTGCTGTTATCTTTCAAATTAATTGATCACTCTTTATGTTTCCAGAATGACAGACAATTGTGAAAAATTGCCCCTTATCTATTTCAGAGCCCAAGGTGAAGCATTAGCATTTTTTGTTTTTGACCAGTAAAGTAAAAAAAAAACAAAAAAACATACTCGCATCTGCTGTAAGGACGTTGGAACTTTGAAGTGACTCGAATGATTAAACAATTATCAAAATAGTTACTGATTAATTTTCTGTCAGCTGGCTACTAGATTAATCAAGTGATCGTTTCAGCGCCAGTATTAATTAAATTTCTCTCAGATGACCCCGTGTTCAAGACTGAACAATTTGTTTTGATTGTTTTAAGAGTCTTGAGTCTAGAGTTGGATTGTTGCTCCATGGCAACGCAGCATGGCTTGAGACGAGCATATAGAGTCCACTGGTGGTTCACACTAAAGTTTCAACATATTCTGTTACGTCGTGTGCTATATTTGACTAATGTTTCCTCGGGATCTCATTGATTGTGCTCTTGTGCTCGTGGGGTCCTTCGCGGACAGTCATGCACAGTTGTGTGACCTTCTGAATTGTACATTAGAGGACGTGGCAGAACATGGTTTAAACCTGCACACAAGGTCCTGCAAATTATCGACTGCAAGAGGAAAGTACGTGCGAGCGTATCTGTCCTACGGCGAGCGTGGGATGCGTTGGACGCGGAGGGCTTCAGTAACAGCATCTTGGCGACCATCCCCAGATCACATACTGTGGTGCTGCTGTGTTCAGTCTTATCAGTGAACATGTGCGCTTTGGTGGTGGACCTGTGATGCTGCGGGGAGGCTCATCCCGGGTCGATGCTCGGCTTCACGTGGCCGCAGCAGGTCCTGCACGACCGAGGATCGGATGCCGCTAACTGGCCGCCCTGTTTCCACGTCCTCAATCCACTTAGGCACCTATGGGATGTACGCATGGGTGCAGTGCCTCTACAGCCTGTCCAGCAGCTCGCTGATTGCATGATCCATGTCAGGGAGGAAATCCTCTAGGACACCACCCTCTGGTTTCCAGGAGCAGGTCCAGACGGAGCTGAATGGGGATACGTCGGTCATTAATAAGGAATAATTGGTTTATGAGGAACCAGTGAGACCGAAGATGAGGAAGTCAAACATCTACCCGTTTTATCACGCGTCCTGCTGATGTCCTCCTCCTTTTGTTGTCACATTGATCACAATGACCGTGTATCCACAGAGAAAGGTTCCAACCCGATTAGCTGCATTGTTTTTCAGCTATAGTCAGAGTGTGTGTAAGTGTAATGTGTATCTTTAAGGGACTGTCATCAAAAGCCATTACTAAGATGGGGGTCAACATTTGGTTCCATGTGAGAGAACATCAACTTATTGAAAAGGCTGCCACTGAAGCAGCCGAGGCAGGACAGATTATTTACTATAAAGTTTTTCTCGCTTGCTATTAGGGTTAAGCTACTTGTCCGGTGCTTGTCCTGTGCAACATGTGTCCTTCAGCTGTACTGACTTTATCCCCATCCCCTACTTGGCTTTAGTCCTATTGATATGTGTAAACTATTGGACTTGGTTCACAGATTTATTTCACTGCCTCTATTTCACCCATTGATTTTTTTTTCTTCTTGAAAAGCTTGAGCTGTTAAAACCACGACTCGCTGTTTTTTTTGTCCAGGTTCACACAAATGTAAGAGAGTGAACTTTACTTCACTTTGATGCGCACACGCACGCGGACACAACAAGGCTGGAGGACCCTCAACCTGGTGCAAATGCAGAGACAGAGGGCAGTAGAGACCCAAAATAGACGGAGAGGCTCTGTGCAGGAAAGCAGGGAGTCTGATCCCAAATATAGCTGTTGAAATTGACTGCGGGGTCCCGACCCTGGATCCTTTAACAGGAGGCGTCAGGGCCACGCGGCTGCGCAGATCAGGATCAGTTCATCGAGGTACACACCGTTTCCCCATGTTTCCCATTCAATTCCACATTTAATCAGAAGGATTTACTGTATGATAAAAGTAATCAACTCTCTGAAAGGCTTGAGGGAGGAGGGAGGTTTGCATTAATGGCATTAGTTTGCGTTACGGACGAGGGGTCCCGGTAAGTTTGGTGAGTTTCTCTGTGCCTTTCACAACAAGAGCGCCCGGCAACTTTGGAGCTTTTTGTCGGACATGAGCGGGGTGCAGATACGTGGCGTTAATCCAAAAAGCGGTATGGATTTTTACTGTTTTTGTTTAGCGTTTCAATGCACGACTGGCTCGTGTCAAAACGAGATTAATTTCAGCGTTCTGCATACTAAATAGACCTCTGCAGCGACGCCGCGGCATGCTGTGTCTCATAACCCCGGAGTCAGTTTTAGATATCCAGTCATGTTCACAATATATCGTCTAGGAAACTTGTTAAATGTTCATAACGTGCTCGCTCGAATGTCCCGGGTTTGGCCACAAGCAAGCATCTAATTAGCATAATATTCAAATTCCCGAAAAGCTCTTAAGAGCACTTCTGGCATTGTCCATTTCTCTTATTTGCCTCTTATTGCTGTAACGTTTGCTTAATGCCCGGCCTGCGCCTAGCAATCGCATGCTGTGCTCATTGTGAATGCAGTGTGAATGTGCTGTTTGGGTATGGGCCCATGCATCTCCAGGGCACTATAATCAGCTCTAAGCTGCTTCTATCAATCTTCATAACTGTAGTGGGCTGAGGAGGGGAAGCGCAGCTAATCAGCTCTAACTGTGGCCCCATGTTCAGCGTGACTGTCGCCGTTATGGCGAGGCCATATGCAGACGGGGGCCCTTGCACGCGTGCGCCTCGCTCGCATCTCGCCGGCGAAAGCCGGGTTTTGAAAGGGGCCCGTGACTTTCGCAGAATAGCTGTTAGTGTAGGTTAATATAGGAGTGGTGGCCCTGCAGCGGTGGCAATCACAGCTCTGATCAGAGCCAGGCTTCAAAGACGTCTGCGCCGGTTGAACCCAGAGTTGTCATTAGCTTCTGCCCTGCGCTTGACAGCCCTTTCCCACCCCCCAACTCCTTCTTCCTGTCTCTCTCATACGGCGCTGGGCTTCTGTCCTTGTTCGAGTGGCTACTGTAATCCTGGGCCTGGGTGCTTGGGCCTGTCACTACACATTTGCACTAAGCATCTTTCCTTCTCTCATCTCCTTTGCCCTAATTGTATTGTAATAAGCAATTACAGATCTATTTATGCACACTAGAGCCGAGATTGGACCACTTTTTAAAAGGGCATACAGGGAGTGGAAGTGGACCAAGCAGTGCCCCCTCGTCCCCAACCTGACGCCGCCGCCGCTGCTCGGCCTCCTCTGTCGCCTCTCGCTAATGATCTAATCCCACTTTACCGCCTTGTGCTTCTCTTCTGTTTTCCATCCCGTGAAGAACGCCCTCCAAAGTAGAAGTGATTGTGCTGCTGTTTGTTGTTTATTGGCTATGTTTTCTCTTTGTGAGTCAGCTCTAGTGATGCAAATGAGCAGAGGCAGTGTTTACCTGGACTGGCCATGTTTTCCCTGTGTGCCTGCGTGTGTGTGTGTGTGTGTGTGTGTGTGTGTGTGTGTGTGTGTGTGTGTGTGTGTGTGTGTGTGTGTGTGCGTGCTCGCGGACGCGTGAGCTGTGCCTGCACATCGTCTACGGCTTTGATCATAGCACATTGCATTGACAGATGCTCTCTGGTGCTTTCTGGTTGCTTATGAACGAGACCACAGAGGGGATCTGAATGCCAGTAATTATATCCCCTTGCTAGAGTGATAACAATTGTGGCTTAAACAACAAAGTGTGATGGCTTTTTTTTCTATCTGTCCCATTATTTTTAGGTATGAGAAATGACACCGAAATCCCCCGTCTGCTTCCTCCCTGTCTGGGGCTCTGTGTTTACACCTGTTTGTGTGAGAGGTGAGGGCCACGAGAAAGGCTTACACCTTGTAATCATAGCTGGATGTGTGATCTCAGCGACCTGCCTCAGAACTGGCTCAGAGGATAGTGCGTGTGGAGGAGTGTTGGGTTGGGTGTTGGTAACCCTTGGGCGTATAAAAAGGGTATATACATAGGGCACCGTAGACTCATGACCTGCAACCATCAAAATGACCTTTGTTCATCCATAGCTTGGACCGCATTTAAAGAAATTCCTGTCTCTGAAATAATATTTCCAATAATGGGCCATTGAGTTTTTTTCCATTTACGAGTCAGTTCAAACTTAAGTCCGATTGGAGAGTTGTGCTGAGTTTAAAAAAAACAGGGAAACATGTCTCAGGCCACAGTCATCGCTGATGTGAAGCCATAAAACCCAGGACTAATTGATCTATTTGCACTTTTCTACTTCCTTCCTCTTGGTATCAATGGATGCAGTTTAATGCTTCCAGTAAAACTTATTGTCTGAGTGCAGTATAAATCTCGTGTAGCCTATGACATCATCATTAAAAAGTATCAGTGGCAAAACCAATTAATTCAGACTTTTTTCCTACTATTATTGTAGATATATTTACTGCTCTGACTGACCGATAGCTGCTTTTTAATAACTTCCCATGACAACATGAAGATATAAAAATGTGAAACTAATATTAATCTATGAAGATTAATTAATCTATAAACACTGTTTCTCACATGACTCATTTTATTGGCTCCCATTATTCTAGCGTCCACATCCCTGTTGTAAGGTCTGTCTTAGGTGACTGTATTGAGGTTTATGGACAAAGCCATGAGTCGTAAGCACTGTCAGGATGCATGTGACTGGTTTCTCCATGTGGACGCTTGTTATACACAGCAGCAGCGCAGCAGCGACTATCTCAAGGCTCATTATTAATGCAGAGCTCTGAAAAAGATAAATGTTGTCAGTGAGAGTTGTGCGTTTATTAAAATCAAGATGGTAGAAATGCCATTATGGCTCCATTATGACTCACGAAATTAAGCCAGCTTGTTCCCAATTTCTGCTAATATTCATTACCACAGCGAGGCGTCATTAGATAGCTTATGTGGCTCTTCCTGATGACCTCAGAAGAGGCCATGCTGTCCTTAGAGGTTCATGCTTTGGCATTTTCTCCTGTTTCTGCTGCTAACAGGCGTCATGAAGAGTGCACCAGACACTCTCACATTTCTCCCTGCCTCTCTGTACGTTCCTGCAGCATGCTTTCTATTATCATGGTAATGCACCAGGCCGTAATTGTTGCAGCCTTTAACGCTCACAGCCTCACATGCACTCAAGAAATTATAACAGCGTCCATGTGCAAGCACACATGCACACACTCATAACTCTACTTACTGCCTCTTAGGGATGTGCAAAAATAACCGAATGCTCAAAAATTGGGTTAAAGTAAAAACTGGGTTGAAGAATGGTCCATTTTTTGCATCCATCAACTCGAATTGAAATAGTGTTGAACCAGACTTTTAACGTGCTACAAATGATCAGAACTAATGTTGCTGTAAATGTAGTGTGGGGAATTTCCTGTTCCCCCATCGGTTATTATTGTGTGTGATTTGGTTAAAAGGGAAATGCATTTGTTAAAATGTAAAATGATCTGTGTCAAATTAAATGCAATTCCAAAGTCATTTCATCCAATCACCTCAGTGTCACTGCGCTCGCTTTATATTTACATGGAAAATAACTGCACTTCTTTAAGTAGTCTGTAAATAACTGATAAGATGAGACAGTCATTAAAAGTCTTTGGCTCCCAGTACCTCTAACAATGGCAGCACCAAACAGTGAACCAACAGGCATAGAGCTATGAGGCTTAATGTCTGTTGTCACCATGGAGAGAAAAATAGAGAAAGTAATTATGTTGTACCAGCACTCAAGCAATCCCATCAGCTATTGGGCAGACATGTCAAAGTATAAAGACAAAGCTGAAAACTTGAGTGGTTGCAGCCTGATGGAACAAGGTCGAAAAATGATCGGGGGAATGTGTGGCCCAGAAGAGAAGCAGGACAAGCAGCTGATGTAAAGAGGCAGGCAGAAACAAACGCAGACTTGCGTTTTTTTTTCTCCACCTAGATTGGCAAGGATAAATGTGAGTGATGCTGATAAATAGTTGCAAAGCCAGTTTATCTGCAGCTGTCTGGCTTGGGGTTGCCGGTGGCAGCATCCAAGGCTGATAACCCCTGAGGCCCGAGGCATCATGTTTGGAGGAGGAGGAGGAGGAGGAGGAGGAGGATGCAGCTGCTGGGTCTCGGCCAATGTGTAGCATGTCCACAAGTAGTCACACGTCGCAAAGTGAGAAGGAAACAAACACCCCCCCCCCCGCGCTCCAGGAATCTTACTGCACAGTATGAAATTAAAAACGGACACGGGGGAGAGGCCCGAGTTAAAAACATCGCCCCGTATCCTGACAGTGGCCTCGCCTCGTGTGGTGTCGCCGGACGGGGCTGAGCCGGAGCTCCACTCCGCCGGCCCCAGGTGTGCGTCATTAGCCGCGCATCCGCTTGCTCATCGCCTTGGTAACGTTGCATTTGAACTCACGTTTAGCACATACCATAATATTAGTTTGCCGGGGTTCGAAATGTGTGGTGTTCTGACGCGCCCGCAGCAGCAGCATCCCAATGAATAGTCAACAACACAACGTATGGTTTAACCCAGTGCTTGTGAAGGCTTTTGTGCCTCTATTGGTCAAATCTGTACATAAGCACCACAACAGCTGTGCATATTCAAGGCCCTGCACCTTTTTATGAGCCTGATGAAACACTAAGTGAAATGTGTTTCTCTGGTCAGTGTAATAAAACATTCTTGATTACACTTTATTGCCTCAGTGCGGAGTGTAACCCAAACTACACATTCATACTGGCGTTGCCAGCACCTCCACCCCTCAACAACACTTTCTTCCTCTTTCCGCTGTTAAATTACTGTTATAAGACACCGTAAAAGCAGACCTCTGCACCATAAAACAGTTTCCTTATTCATAAAAGCGCATTTAGGGGGACGTCTTCCTCCGCCGCTCCGCGCCTGCTTCATAAGGAAAAGTTGGCTTAATTGAATTCTGTGGTAAAACAATATAACATAATCGAAAAACACAAGCGCTGTAACGAGAGCGGGCCACGCGTGGGAGGCTGCGAGCGTCGTACTGCGCGAGCCGGGGATGCGCTGGGAGACTGCGCCGCACCTGGAAAGCACTTGACAGATGGTTGCTTCAGCTCCAGCTGAATGCGGCTTCTTTTTCTCCCCGCGTTAAGCCTCTTTTCATAGATCTAAAGTGTTTTGGTCAGCGTTTTGATCAAGGTAGACTCTTTCAACCCTCTTCAGTGTTTGCCGCGCACCTCCAGAGTATGTTTATGCTGCCTCCATCACTTTATTGTTTGATTGATTCTGGCGGCTAGATGCTGATGAGAGCTGCGGCTTCCCGCGCTGCCTCTTTGTGGTCGTCGCTGGGACCAAGGAGTCTTTCACTGTATATGAGCAGACAAAGAGCAGCGGATGAGCCGACGCGCGGCCTTAGCGTTAGCGTTAGCCATGCTAATCGCTAATCCTAATTTTTATGAGCCCCTGTGTGAAAATGATGATTTCCTGAATGCTATTAAAGCTGATTTTTTATTCATTGAAGTTTGGAGTAGATGATGACGAGCGATTAGTTTGTACAGTTTTATAATTTTAACTGTACAAGCACGAGTCAGGTCACGAAACAGTTTCCACGTGACCTTCTGGGGGAATAATTAAATACTTTACTGTTTAAATACTGTTTTTTGAGATGCTTGCTGGTTAATGGTAACTGGTTAATTTCTAACACATACATCTGACGCTGAATGGAATTGTTTCTGTAGTTCCCTGAGAATTTGTTCTCCTAAATTTAGCGCCCGCTCTCTGCAGCAGATGTTGGTGCCCTTTTTGATGCCGTGGGTAATAATCCTTAATATTCTTGTAGTTTGAAAGTAAATGAGGCTTTAATGCACTCTGATTCCATCTTCCAGCACTCATTAATTGTTTTTGAAAGTCCATAAATTATTGCTGTTGTGTGTGTGTGTGTGTGTGTGTGTGTGTTTTTTTTTTTTTAGTTTTTCAAAGATAAACAGGAACTTTTAAGGATGAAATGGAGGTTTTTAATTCATTGACAGCCTGTTTTGATTAGCGCTTCCATTTGAAATGTCATTTTGGGAGAAAATTCACAGCGTTTTATTTGATTTTTTTTTCCTGAGTGCATTTATTTTCCTGGCACAACATTCAGCATTCGTGACCTTGCTTGTTACTAACACTATCATGCTAAGTGTTTCTGAAACTCCGTCGTGTAAATGCGTTCTTTACTGTTTAGCAGCAGTCGTCGCTGCTTTAGTGTGTGTCTTCTCCAGGTGTGTTTGAAGCCTCATTAAAGGTGCTGTGCAGTGCGTTCGACGCCTCATCACTAATCGCCTCCTCTCACCCTTTTCTCTCCAGATGGTCACAAGAACAAAGAAAATATTTGTGGGTGGCTTGTCAGCCAATACAGTAGTGGAAGACGTCAAGCAGTATTTTGAACAATTTGGGAAGGTAAGACTTTCCTTTTTAGCCTTTTTACCCATTTATCTTGTTCCATCCCATTGCAAACTGTGTTTGTTGGATCGTAATAGCTTATTTCCAATTTTTATATCATCTCCATCATCATCGTGACCGTACTATACAAGATGCTAATTTCATAATTTGGTTTACGAAAGCCTGCATCCATGCTGTGCAGCCCCTTCTGTCTCTGGGGGTTAAACCACATGGCCTGAGCTCCCGGTTACGGCGGCCGCATCGTGGACTTGCTGCAGGCAGCCTCAGCTCTGCTGGTGTCCAACGGCAATGCAGAAGCGTTTCTGCTAAGCTAAGGCTGGATCTATGGCAGTAGCTTCCCACAGCCCACAGTTTCTGATCAACAACATGCATTTTGTTTACAGAGCAAATGAGCAATGACCCCCTGCTGCCGTGACTAAACCTCTTTACAAAAACCCCCACCGTGGTTTTCCCTTATCTGCTATGGTGTAATATTAAAATCAAATACAACTTGGTATTCGAAATTCAAGCTCTCGAATGTTGACAGGTTTATTTCCAGTATAATCTGCCAGTTTCATTTCACATATTCAGCTGTTTGTCGGTATCTGCTCCAGCAGTGTGTGCAGTGTTCTAATGACCAATACCCTTAGCTGAGTGAGGCACATACGCATCCTTTTTATACAAGGACACGCGTCCTACGCACGCGGGCGCGTGCGCACACACACACACACACACACACACACACACACACACACACACACACACACACACACACACACACACACACACACACACACACACACACACACACAAACCGGCTTTGATACAGTGGCAGCATTTCACAGATAATTTCCTCACACCGAGCGCAGATCCATTTCCCTCATGTCATATTCTGCATCAGTCAAGGTCACCTTGGGCTGATACAGTCCCTGTAACATCAGCACTTGACCTTGAGTTTAAACAATTTCACTGAGGATGGATTTTTCATGGTCGCATAATGCACCGTGTCCTAAAGGAGACAAAGGAGCTGTTACAGATTAATAGAAACATTTCATTCAGAGACAAGATGCAGCTAATTCTCCCAAATAAAGCCCAGTGTTCTGCAGCTTCTTTTTACTCTAAGTCCACAAGGTGAAGGACTTTGTTTTGCTCTTTTCCCTTGGAAATGGCATTGAAGACCTCAACATGGCCTGTCGTTTCAAATAAAGATGCCTTATTTGCACAATAGAACGCAGCGAGCAAATATTCAGCACGACTTTGCAATCAATGGATCTGAGAAAGGACTCGAAATGATTTTCAACTTGATTGAATGACATAATTGACTTGATTATACAAAGTTTTTTCCCCCCTTGAGGAATCCTCAAATGCTTAGGAGGAAACAAACAAATCAGACTGATTGAGCAAGATCTTGTGCATGTTTCTGTGTGTGCTTTTATAGCCTACTTGTGCATGCTTGAATGTGTCTGCAGTACTGCTCTCGCCATGCGTGAGTGTGCCGGCGATTAAGTGCATTTATGTGGGTGCGTGATTAGCGGGTCGGTGGGTGCGCGCGCGTGCAGGTATGAGTGTCTTTGGCAGAAGAAGCAAATCAGAGTGGATATTGTGACCTATGGCAGACAAGACAGAGACCAGAAGAAGTGCCTTTCTGTGTGTCCCTTCCTTCTGTCTTACACATTCCAGGATTTATTAAATGACCTGCCTGTCGGTGCAACCTAGCATTATCGCCACATACACACTGCTCTTAGGACTTATCCACAGAATGGAAAACTAATTAATTCACTTTCCCCTCCATAGAATCTGTTGGCAGTATGTGTGTCAGTCATCAGCTTGTGTTCCTGTCTCTCTCGACCTATGTGCATGTCAAGGGGGACATTAGCCAGCGTGGTGGCAGGGCAGCTAGTCATTTATATTTCTGGCAAGTATGTTTTGAAGCACTTATCAATCATGACGCAACTACAGCTTAAGGCACCGGCGAATGTTCCTCCTCACTGGGACCAAGTCATTTCCCTGATATTATTAAGCAAATAGTGCATTTGTGTGCCCGTGTGCCAGGCAGCGTAGGCCAATTAGCAGGATGCGGTCTACAGAGATGCGGTGGAGGGGAAACAGCTGGTGTGGCCACAACTGGGTCACAGGTTCTGCTGTAACCTCCGCACCCCCCCTCTCTCCCACATCAGTACCCCCCACCTTCCCTCTGCTGTCAGGGGGAGAGGTGGCATTTGTTATGGTGAGGAGCTGACAGCTCTCATGCACATCAGTCTCACTGCCACTATCCCAGCCGTCACCATTAGGAAAGAGCACATGCCCGAGCTTGGCACAACTTCAGAGGCGCTGCTGCACAGTCGCAGCCACTTTTTTTTGTCACCTACAGTACACACTTAATGTGTGCATTTGAAGTGATTGTGACAGTCGGTTGAATGGAACTGAAGTGTGGCTGTGTTTGACTGATTCTAATACACCTCGGATGGATCCCATTACCTTCCTAATAGTAGCCACATCCTGCCTTCCTTTTTTTTTTTTATTCCTCAGGCAGCACACTGCACCAAAGATGAGACAATCTTATCAGTGCTGCCTGGCCTCTCTTTATATTCAAGGACTCTTAACTGGAGGCTGCTGCTATTTCTGTTTTGAAAAAGTCAAATTAACCAGGATAATGTTTTTGATATTGCGAAGTATTGTGCAGACTTATAAATTGTGTGAAAAGACAATTTTACCCTTAATATTAATATGTCATTAATATTATTATTGCACAGCCATTCACTTTTGTATATTCTTTATACACTTTTATCTTCTTCTTGGTATGGATGATAGAGCAGAAAAATATTTAGAGACTTTGTACCCTTTAAAGGTCAAAGGTCAGAAGCAGCTCACAGCAGCAGTGGCTTGTGTGTGCACTAGATTTAAATAGAGCAAATGAAACCGTTAGAAGGATGTGGGTTCATCTAAGCATTTACAGCTCATTCAATATTTCATGTATGTTGACATAAATACCTTCTGTTTGACAGCAACGAAACACCTTCCGCTGAGACAGGGAACTGATTAAAGACGGGAGTTGGTGTGATGACACTTTTTAAATTTGACCGTGGTGTAACAGCGGAGCCCTGTCTGGGCATGAAGGCAGCTCTCCCCACAGTTAAAGGCATAATTAGCTGGGGTAGCTAATGCTTCCTCATTGGTTTATTGTAATCGGCTTTGAGTGCATCTCATAGTGGCCTTACAGTATTTGGCCTAAGCTGAAACAACTCCTGCTCACCGGCTCACTTTTTGCACTCCTGTCCACCGGCTCGGCTTTGCAGACCTGAAGCTGACTTTTAGTTTTGTCAGAGGTACTTGCTTCCGTGTCACTGAGCTGCCACAATCACCCCTTTATGTCCAGGCTGTCCTGGTTCTCATGCTCCACTGGTCTAGAGCCAGATTCTGGAGGTGGAGCTGAGCGAGAGGAGGAGGAGCAGCTTAACCAGTTCACTGCCAATGCGCTCAGGAGGGATAAAGGTAGACACACTAAGGTCACTATGTCCCAAGACCTACTGTAAGATGAGAAAATGGTCTTATAGTTAAGGAGTCATTTGAGGGTTGCAGCTGTATGAGTGATGACACCTATTGCAAGACATGATGAATGGAAAGAGACCATTGTCCCCTCGCAGCTGAGGCAGCTGCATGTTGTTGTGTGTCACCTCAGGCCAGGGAAGCATCTGCATACCTCTCTCATTCTTGCACTGAGAAGAAGCAGATGAGGGGAGGAACTGAAATTATAAAAGCACCAGAGAAAGATTCCTTGGCCTATTGCATGAAATTTGTTCTGGGGCTCTGGTAATCTAATACCACGGCTGACATTTTGCACGCCCTTAGATTCTGTAAATGGCAGAAAAATAACTGTGTGTGACGATTTGCAAAGACTATGAATCTATTGTGCATACCTGCCCGAGTGCTAAGGCCCGTAAGAAATTTCAGGCATTCCATTAAAGCGCAGGACTGGTGAATATTGACAAAATCAATAACAAGCGTTGTTATAGAAACAGTTTTATTTGTTTCAAATTAAAACTCTTCCTTTTAGTATTTCAGAAATGTTGCACAGATTTTCATTATTTTGTCATTAAGTTTTATTGTCTCCTATCAAACCTTTATATTATCATCCTTCACAAAGTGCATCTAATTCAATAATAAATTGCCCATAACCGTTGATGTGACATTGATCTAATCGTCCCTTTGTTATCGGTGGGGGTTTGCTTTTTTGCAAAATTAAAATTATACCTAGGGTGACAATGCAATTACGCTTTTACAACGGCACATACAGCGCACGGGCCTCGGATGATGTAAAGGTGCACATTACAGGCGCCTTTGAGCTGGACTGATGGAAGGTGTGGAAAACCGAAGCAGAGAATAGCAACATGTTCACCGGCCCAAAATAGCAAACATGAATGAATGATTAATGCAGGAAAAAAAAATACTCTTTAGATGAGCAAAAGGAGCCTAATCAAAAGGCCACAGTCCTTCAGCTAGTGCAGGTGCACATTTGCATGCCATTTACATGGCGGCTCGCAGTGACCACTACTACTCCGTCGTCTTTGTGTCCATCATCCAGTGACATTCTGTGATTGTTTCCTCTCTGCTGAGACTCACCCAATCAGCTGAGGATATAGTCTGGTTCCAGTGATTATATAGAGTGATCAGAGCAGCGATGATGGAGCATGTGCCTAGCGGTGGAGATTTAGCCGGGGGCTTCAATCTCATTGCAGTCACTTGTAGTTAGTGACTGAGGCTTGCAGTGAGAAGGGCAGAGCAATATAAATGAATTGGCTATGAATGTGGATACGGCCACGCTGCGGCGGGGACACGCAGGGGGAAAGGGCCAGTTAGACAAACTATTTCATATCCCCCTTGACCTTTATTTGCCCAGTGGCCCGGCAACATTTCCAATAGAGTGGCTTTTAAATGGCCGCTGAAGAATTGAGCCATAGTATTCGCATCAGTTTCCGTGTGTGCATGTGCGTCTTGGTACGAGAGCGAATGCACGTGTTAATGCAAGGATTACACCCCTTAAGAAAATATAATACAACTTTGAATATGGCTGAGCCTCGGAAATAACTGCGGTTTCACACGGCCCCCGTGAGGAGCTCGATGCTGAGCGGTATAGGCGGCTCACAAAGGGAGCTGTGGATCAGGGGAGATTGACACCTTTCTGTAGGTCTCTAGTCTCATCTCCCAGCTGTCCCTCCTGAAATGGCTCCCCCAGGATAAGCCGGGATTGGCTTGATTGTGTTATCGGCGACTGATCGGGTCATTGAATGATGGAATTTTGAGCCCCTGTTCTGCTTAAAGAATGAAATGTTTAAAGAAGATTGACTGTGATTGGATCAGATCCAGCACCTGCTCAAAGGGGTCGATCAGGTGAGCGCAGGAGGCAGCAATCTCTGCCGCGCTATTGTGACACGAATAGAGGGGGGAATTAATGTGTGTGTTGGGGTGAGGCGGTGGTGTGTGGATGGTAGTTGCGGGGGGGGAGGAGATGCCATTCAACTGGGAAGCGCTCGAAAAATGTCATCTGAGGAAGTGTCATGAGTAATTTGCAGCAGTCTCACCATCAGACTGGTGTGAAGGTGGACGCCTCCACCTCTACGCCTCCACCTCAGCCTTGCAAACTGCAATCTAGGACTCTGTGGGATAATACATCTGAGCTTCGAGGAAGGTTTTATTCTAGGTGGATAAATCTGATATTTTTATGGTTTCTGTGTTTTTGTTTTTTAGGAAAATGAAATAAAGGCTCTAGAATTTCATTAATAACTATTCAACCGTACAGGATTTAACCCCCTTCGCTCATATATATGTTACATAGGGATGCATTTCGACTTCAATTGTGTCTGAATAACAGGTGGGTAGACGGATTCCCGCTTTGGCTGGAGCACGAGTAGCGAAGACGAGGTCGACGGAGCCGCTGCCTGTGAGTGACAGACCCTGTGTGTCTGCATGTCACGGGCAAATGAGAAACAAAATGACCGTGTCAAATTTCAGCTCTCCTCTGATAGGCCGTTAAAGTGGACGCTTTTCATCCCAAATAACCGCTTTCGTCCCCTTCAGACTTTTGGTCTTAACAGGCGGCTCGAGACCCGGGAAGGTGCGAACTGCGACTGGGCCTCCCCTGCAAAACAGGCAGGTGCCGGAGTGCGGCTGGGAGGATGACACTGCACAGTACTTAGCGTACTGTACATCCACACGGGTGAAGGTGGAGGCCTCAAGAGTGAAGTGGTGACACTCGGTGTCACGCTGGAAGCGTTTTAAAGTAAACAGGGTAGAAAAACAGTCTGAGGCGCCAGGAGATGCGCTCGTCTCCAGCAGTGGATCCTTCAGCGTGATTTCATATACAGTACGTGTCGGGTGGAAAACAAGAGCTGTTCTGCTGTCGATTTGCAGTTAGGATAAATGTGGTGCGTGCACAAAACCAGCACAATAGCAGAAAGCCAAGAACGCACAATTTGCCACGAGTGCTCGCCGTAATTGACTGTCGTCCCACAACGCGGGGATGTGGAGCCAGCGTTCGCGAGGGCTGAAGGCTTCAAGTAGCCCATCGCCTGCGCTTCTTCAGCTTCATCTACTGCAGCGCCACCAGCTCCAAGTCGCACGAGTGCTCCAAATCACCCCACATGGGTTTACGCTGTGGTTTGATGTGACGGGCTGATGGCGCCTCTAAGGCTTGTACATAGATCACAGGCCTTAAGTTACACACTATTAAATGCACACGTTCCGAAGCGTTCACTTAAATTCAGTACAACTGTAAAATTCAACATTGTTAGTGACAGACTCATTACGTTCGCTAATATTTTGCTGGTGCAGAGTAAGTAGGCCAAACAAAACGGGGTAATTATTATGAAAGTGTGGCTTCAGCAGAACGTGTGGGCGCAGAGGTTGTGCTTTAGTCTCCAACCTGCTCAAGCGTCTTATCTTTTCTAGAGTTCTTTATCAGAACCGCCGTTAACTGGGCTCTATTCTCTCTATTGTTATGTTTCGCTGGCTCGTTCTGGAAACTTTGATGACCACACACTTAGGTACACCTAGGCTGCGCCGTGCTCCAAATTTAATTGCCGGCTTCGTTACATAATTAGAAAATGTTAGTTTTAGTGGAGAAGTTACAGCCTGATCTGTGTTTCACAGCCAGGGAGGCATAAAAGTCCATACACGGTTAATATACATTTGAAACCATGATTACTCAATTGTTAATTGACCACTGAGTGTGTGCCTGGCATTGCTGCTTGGCGTTAAACTAAATCCACTTCATCCTCTTATTTGCATGTGTTTTCATGTAATGGAACTGTTAAAGTCTTTATTCAAAGGCTACAATAAACCGAAGACATGCAGGTAATTAAAACTGCAATGCAACCAAGAAGTCAAGGAAAATAGAATAATAATATCATAAGTCAGTAAGAGAAAAAAGTCTGATTCAGTTTATAGAAATAAAGTTCAGATGTGACTTTATCATGTGGCTAAATAATTAAATAGTGTATGAGCAGTAATTAAATAAGAGTCAAAACCCGCCTTGTTTATTTCTGTAGCCACTTTTTCATGATCAGAGAAAAACAAAGGCAAAACTATGAACATGTATCACTTAGAATATTAAGCTGGAAACAGTCACACAACATAAAAATCATGCCAAGGACTCATGTAAAGATCCATTTACCGTAATGTCAACAGCCCTTGTTGTTTATGGAGGGCTACAATAATTACTTCAGCCGTTAAAACAGGCTGCACTTACTTTGCGAGGTTACGGTTGGGTTTAGAGTGATGCATCTTGTAATTGTGTTTTACGTCTGGGCTAATTTATAAGGTAATGCATTTCCATAAATGCTCTTAGCACCGCTGGACCGTCTGTGTGTCTGCATGACAGTCATTATGTTCTCCGCTGCTCCGCTGACCTCTGTGTTTGATTTACTGTGATTTCTGCGCCTCCTGTTTGTGTGCCTTCCTTAAAGCCTTGGAGGAAGAATAATGCCGCCAGCGAGGGGACGCGCGTGCGATGCTACAGAGTGACAACAGATCCCTATCTCAGCCGCCATGCCATGAATAATCTTTAGCTTATTTTCTGAAGTGGTATCTCAGGGTTCTGGTCGAATTGCCTAAAAGCTAAATAAGTCTGCTTGATTGAACTAATGGCACCGAGCCAAGATCTTGCACCCAGTCTTGTCTCTCGGCCTAATCTTTTGGTCACGGACACATTGACCAGGCTCACACACACACACACACACACACACACACACACACACACGCACACAGCTCCCTCCCAAGCCACTTCCTGATCAGGAAACTTTGAACCCAACATGTGGCGCATAAGTCCTATCCACAGGTAATTAGGTTTGATGGTTAGTTGAGCAGAAGCATGGATTTTATCCCTCTCTCCGTCTCGCCTCCTGGAGGGTTGCCTCGACTTGTTTTTGATAAGCCCACTGCCAGCCCAGCATCAGTCTCTGCAGCTGAAGTCACCCAGGAGCGGTCGTCCATTTTAAAGAGAAATTACCCACTAACGTAAAATATTCTAGATTGACGATGGGTGCGTTGGTACTACATACATTTCAATGAAAACCTTCACCTTTCTGCGCAGATTTTCATCCCTGTCGCTCTCTCTCTTTCGGAGTAAATCCCAGCTTATTCCTCCTCCTTCCATGTGTTTGTGGCAGACAAGAGCATGTTAATGTTCCCTCATACAAACTAGTGTGAATGTCTTCCCGGCAGAAAGTGCATTTCATTAAATTAATTTACTGAATTAGTGCCTCTTAACACTTGCAAGGTTCTCTGTGGTTAATCCTGTGGGGCGGTATCGGTATTAGTCGCCGGTACCGGGCTGGGGACAGACCCGGAATCACACGTGAGACGGCTTTGAATCTGATTTGATTAGAATCCGATTTGAACGTGATAGGAGGTGAACACAGAATGGACAGGCGGCATCATGCTCAAGTGACTGGTTGATGACATTAAATCATCTGCCAGCTGCCGGCTCACCCTGCTGAATGAGAGGATGTTTGTGTGTGAAAAGTTGCTTTCAGCAAAAAAAGGCACGTCAGGCAGGTTTTCTTCTTGGATTCTAGACGTTTTGACCATTTGCTTACGACTCTTCTACTTGCTGTAACCTCGTTTATCCTGCAAGTGGAGTCTCCATAGAAATAAAAGGCCGAACCCTTGCCCGTATCAACGAAGGCCCAGGCTGCTGCTGGTATTACTGCAGACTGAAAAGGTTAGCCAGCTGCCGCGGACGCGATGGCGAGGCCAACAAGGCGCTTCCGTCTGATTTCTTTATCGCTCATTTACAGCATATCATGCTGTTTTATTTTGAAAGTAAACAGCTGGCCCTCATATCAAGTCCAGATGTTGGCGACGGAGCTGGCGCTGACCACGTTGCCTTCGCCCACGCAACCTGTTGTGCCGCTCTGCTCTCTAGTGCCATCATACTATGGTTGTGTGTTGGGGAGATGAACGTGAACATGCACTCAGCTGCTGCTTTATTTGTGAGACGTAACTCCCACTAAAACAGTCAACCAGAAGGATTTGGAGCAACTCCTCAGCGTGACCGCTTCGCTCCTTCTTAATGGCGACGGTTCAGAGCGAGCTCCGTCTCTTGGTGCAACAGATAGGCAAATGGCGACGCGTCACATGTAGCGGAGTCATGTCGCTGTGTCGCCTTAATGCTCCGCGAGGAGAGAAGGATTCGCTGTATTTCACCAGCGATGCTCCTCCTGTAATTGGGGAGCATTTAACTTAACTGTCACGTCACCATCTGCTTTGAGAGGGAAACACATGCGAGCGAGATGCGATCTTCCATTTCTGTGAGGAGAGATTTAACGTCGCTCACAGATCAACATTCTACAGTTTAGCATAATTAGTTTTGTGTGTTATTAATTTGAGTGGCTTTACACTGTACAAAAGTCTATCTCTTTTCTTTTTTCACAACCCAGAGATGAGGCCAATACTTCTTCCTACCTGCCGCCTGGCTGACACACTCTCCCACACTCCCACTGTCTGGCCTGCTGCCCAGTCATTGGCAGCTCCCACATGTGGCCAAACTGTAAATCAGATTCAGACTTTCCATTCAAGTGCCCTACTCAGGGGACCGGCCTGGCCTTTATTCTGACCTTGTGGACCTTTTTATAGGCTCGGAAAAGAGCAGAGAAAGGAGATGGCTCCATAGTTCACCCTGAAATGAAGAGCTGAGTGACTCTTATCTTTGATTAAAATCTAACCTTATGGCATTTTGGAAAATTTGTGCGTTTGAGGCGTCTGAGTCTAACATTTACGTGCGCACAGTAAATTATCCGCATGAAAATGCGATGTTGTGATTTTGAAATTTTGTCCTTTTGTGATAAGGAGAGAGCAAAGCATTCTGGGTACTGCAGGCCCATGTTTTGGTCTTTTTCCCGCACACAGCTGATGCTCTGAAGAGAGTTTGGGAGGGCTCAAGCTGTTCAGCCCCCCCTTTTCCTATCTCTTCCCTCCATCACACCTGATCGCATTTGACAAATGCCCCTATTGGCTCCATATTATCAGGTGCAGCAGAGGCAGCCTAAGACTATATTACTATGCTCATACACCACATCTGTTCTCCATTTTGCATGGCTGACACATTTGCTTCTGCGAGGTTCAAATGGGGCCAAGACTCTGTCAGGGAAACGGCTCCAGGAGATGCAGCCTGTGTTGGCCGAGGTGCCTCGTCCTGGTGAATGGGATGGACGCGGCTTCCACTGCAACTGCTGACCTTTTTAAAAAGTGTGAAGCAGCCACATGGTGCACAGTGATTAATCACTGTGAGAACCAGGTTCATATAAACCCAAATGACAAACTCGCTGAATTACCGCTGCCATCTGGGGATTTTTCAAAAAAAGGAGCCATTTTGCCTCTGCAGACCTTGGTCCTGTATGGTCAGTGAACAATGTCACGGCGGTGGCTCGGCAAACGTACGGTGGGTTACTGTCATTTAGAACCATTTACGGTAAAGGTTCTTCTCTTTGTGCTGCTGGAGCTTGCTAAAATAGCAGTGACGTTGCCCGGCTCTGAGCTCGACCCCGCGCGACCTGTTGTGCAGATGCCGGTTTTGTGTTTTGACGCAGCAGTGATCAGCTCCATTTCCACTCTAACCAGCTTGACCTGTGACAAATCATGACACTTTTTTTTTTTTCATAAACGTCCTCAAAGGCACTTTCAAAGACTGTGTTTAAGTGGGGAAAAAAACCCAAAGGGCCACCAGAGTGCCTCCTACCAGGGAGCGACGCTGATGGACTGTCATGGCCGGCGTCTCATCAGCAGGAACGCTACCAGGGTTGGCACAGTAGTCGCCATGTGGTGGCAAGGTTAGGTCACATCAGCTGCTGGAGAAGATGCCTCACCGGCATTTCACTTACTCTCTGGAACAGGGGATAAAGTCAGCGGATGGGAAAATATTACAGTACACGAATGGTCTTTGTTTTAATTGAGACGGGGTGAGGGGCTGACACGGGACCAGCGGGAGGGTCTGGAACCAGGGAGGCTCCCCCTGATGTGTCATGTGCCGGACGCCGCGCTGCTGGCTGGTAATTGGAGGTGGTCACAGCTCTGCTTTGCCTCCGGGCCGCCCTCAAGTGCCTGAGCCCGCTCCAACTGGCACAACGCGTTTTCAGCGCACACCGGCTATCTTAATGATTCATCAACAAGCAGTTAATTACCTTTAAGACATTTGATCAGTCAGTAAAATCATCATCCATGCATCATCAGCGCTGGTGGTCATTCAACAAATGACTCAAATACCCCATTTTCTTAAGCAGTGCTGCCAAGGAATATGCTTTAGTTCAATTATTTACCAATAATATATTAGTGGTATTTTCATTACTTTCATTAACAGCTGTTTTAAATGCATGCCTACTACAGACACTTTGGCTTAGCACTCGCTGCTCCTCCCAGCCCACCTATTAGTTTAAATCAGGGGCACTGGCGCCATATGGTAGGTCCTTGACTGTGACAGACTGACACATTAGTCATTGATGGCTCACAGCCTCTCGGATGATAGGCAGTGCTTAAAAACGCTGACCTACAAACACACACACACACACACACACACACACACACACACACACACACACACACACACACACACACACACACACACACACACACACACACACACACACACTCTTAATTGATCCTCTGCCATCCTCCCAGTAAATACAGAGGCATTTCTACCGAGGTCGCATCAGCTCCCTCCGTTTGACAGTAATGTGTTTGTGAAAACAGTGAAATGAGAGACACAATAGTTGGAAGAGAGAAATCGCGGCGGCGCCAGTTATGACCCTGCGATAACAGGACTATGGATCGGGCTCTGCCCATTTGCTCAGTTAATTTCACGCAGCATGCTGTAGGGACCTTGTGCGTCTTGCCCCGGCTTTGTCAGAAACTCGATGCGCGGCTTGATGGCGCACCATAACTCCACTTATTGGAAGGCGGCATCTCACCTTTCAACTGGGTCTTATCACACTTTTGCACGTCTGCTTGAAATCGGTGCGAAAGATGTTTATCACTGACAGTGTCGTGAATAAATCAAAGAAGTGTAAGGGTTAATTGCAGCACCGAGGTACCGGGTTCCAGTGAGGACAGCCTCTACAGAGCTATGGAAGAGATTAGTGTCAGCCTTAGGGAGCTGGAAGCTGTTCTCCCTGACTTTCTACTCTCTCCTCAACAGCACCAAGGTGCTTGCACGTCCTGTTTGAAATGTGTCATCAGCTGTCCTGGCAGGTACGTTGCCACATAAACCTCTGAAGTGACTGACAGCACTTCTTGCCTGGAAAGGTCATCGTAGGAGTGGGTTAAATGTCCCCTAGAGGAGCGAGCGGCGGCCCAGACACTGTGTGATTTGTGTGAGTTTTCCCGCTGCCGGAGCTGCTTCGCCTCCCTCCGAATGACTTTGGCCAATTCTCCCTCGGCCTTAACTTATAAGTCACTCTCTAGAAAACACTGTGGCTGCTGCGTGTCAGATGTGCCACTACTCATTAGTCTTCGTCTGATTGGGGAAATGAAGAAATTAAAAAAGGGGCTGTCATTAGAGGTCAAGCCATCACAACAACAGCACACAAAACACATCCTCTGCTTTGGTTTAATCCAATTAGACATCCACTGAAGCTGCAGTTGTTTTCAGGCAAGCCTGATTAACTTTGTTGTGGATAGCGGTGCCTGTTTTGTTATTTTTTCCCCCCATTTCTCTGTTTTCTCAGTTAGACCTCAGTATAGTCGACCTCCTCTTTAACACGCTTTAGGTTTTACAGTGCGGGCTCTATTTCAGCAGGAGTATCTTCATGGGATTATTCAACTTGCTCCTTTGCTTCTGCTATTTTTCCCCTTCTCTGTTCTGCTGTACAGTATGTGTCTGTCAGATTTGTGCTCCCTCACAGAATCGGGTGAGGTGAGTTTGGTCTGGGGGGGCTTACACCAACATAGAGTTGGAATTGGAAGGAAGCCCAGCAGAAGGAGAGTCCAAGCGCCAGCCGTCACTCATCTACCTAAAAGATAAATCATCCCTAAGGACACAGTAGCCTTTTCAAGATGGTAATGCATCAAGCAAACCCAAAAATAATGCTTCCCTCCTCAGGAAAAGATAAATAAATAGCTGGGCATTGTGCTTGTATAGCTTAAAATTAGCTTATTACATTATTAAAGCTGAATTCTTGATAATCTTTCAAAATTGTACCATAATAAACAGCCTTGGCTCGGATTGTGTCCCCCATGGTTCCAAAGGCGACCTGCCCCGGTTACTGTCACTCCAGCCTTTCGGCCCCACCGCCACCCCCCCGCGGACCACACACCTCCGATTGAGCCGCAACGCCGCGCCTGCGATTTACACGTCTCGCTCGTTCGTTGGCGCGGCTGAAATAAAAGCGCCGCCATCAATAACCACCGCTCATTGCTGGCCGGGAAGCTGCTATTTAACAGCAAATAGCCAAAAGCAGCGGGTACTCCAGATCAAATGAGGTCAGGTGGCGCTTTGTGTGGCTCCAGCGTGAATTAGGGAGCGATATTTTTGTTTGTGATAATGATCCTTGTTAGACTCATTTGGGGAAGGAGTTAAGAAATTGAGCGCTTCGTCTTGTGCGCCGCCGTCCTTTGAGAGATATGATTTAGATGGCGACGACAATGAAAGCCAGACGTAATTATTGTGAACAATTTCTTTTTATTTTACACAAGCAGCATCTTCCTAAAGCATCTTCAGGGTCCCTTCCAGGCTTTGTGTTGTGGCTCCCCCTCCATTCTTAAAGACACCATTTGGGATTCATGACCAGGACTCCATATGCAGATTTGGAAGGGCTTTGATTAAAGCTCTAACAAGCACTTGATGGTTGGGGATATCACATTTCCTTTTGTTTTAATGCACTCTGTTAGGCTCACTCACAGTTAATAAGTCACAATCAATCTACCTGCTGTACGCACTGAGGCTTTGTAAGAGCTTAACAGGACCCCTGAGAGATGGAATAATTTCACTTCTGAAACAGACTGACAGAGCGAGTGCGTGCATTGATGTTTGCGTCTGTGTGGGATCATAACAGTTTTCATTGTATATTTATACGCTGGTGTGTGAGGGTGTAGGAGAAAAGGCAGGCTGCTAAAGGAAGCCTGTCAGATATCGCCCGGGCGGGAAGACAGTCGCTGTGTGTTGTCTCCTCTCCATCTTCACTTGAAACGTCGGGTGTAGTTGCCTAAAGCTACTGTATGATATTTTGATGACCTCGGAAGCACGTCTCCCAGAGCAGCGGGCTTGTTTCCTACACTCCAACATACTCCGATGCTTGGAAAACGGTGTTTTGCCCGGTTACAAACACGCATGATGTTCTTCCACTGCTTCACCAGTCTTGAAGCCAGGACCAGTTACTGACCAGTGGACACCAGCATCACCCCACTAACTTCATGCTCTGACCCAGTCGTCCAATCGTTACAGTGGGACCTTGTCAAAGTCGCCCAGTTCCTGCACGGAGCCGTTTTTGGGGACTTCCAATCCATCAACCTTAAGAAGTGGCTGTTCACTTGTTGCCTAATATATTCCACCTCCTGACAGGTGCCATTGTGAACGAGATAATCAATGTTATTCACTTCACCCGTCAGTGGCTTGAATGCTGTTGCTGATTGGTGTTTATCAGAAAAGGTTAACGCTGAAGGACATGAGCCACAACAATGACCTGCCCATGTTTAAAGTTTGTATAAGTATCACAGACCAGCCCAATGAAACATCTCCCCCACATAGTCCCCCCTCAGATCCTCATCCTCCACAGCTGAGGGAGGAGAAGAGTACAGGAGCTCCCTGTGTGTTGTTTCTTAACAGTAATTCTTCCCAACAGTATCACCTGAAGCAGTTCCTTTTTTTTTTTTTTTTTTTTTTTTAACAAATTTCATGAAACCACTGTTTTTTTTAATTGAAGCAGAGAAAAGCCTGTGGCTCCAACAAGCAATATCCAGTATTATGTGGTGAGGCAGAGTTAATGCTGTAATTGTTTTGATTAAATCTGATAAGAGCAGGACAGAGGAGAAATGTTCATCTTTAGGCTCTGTCTCTGTGAACTAGATTTATATATAAGTTATATATAAACAATGCCCACGTTACAACTTACCACTGACAGAATGCGTCAGCTTCCACTTTAACCACAGGTACACTTTGCACCTCCACTTGCCAAAAAACCCCAACATGTCCACGGTTTTACACCACAGTTCATCTTGCACGACTGACTGCACTTTGCACCAGTGAGTCTCACACATCTGCTTTGGCCTGGTAATAACTTTACACCTTCGGGTTGAGCCCGCTGTGGATTACCAGCGGCTCCACTCTGCTTTATTAAAAATAAGTTGGAGAAGTTGTAAAAGCAGCCTGTTCACACTGTTGGCAGCAATTCACCAAATTAAGGGCATCTAACCTTTCAGACACGAATCTGTTTGCAGATAAAGTTTAAGCCTGTTGATGTTATTTTGTTCAAAACGCTCTTCACTTCAAAAGGCGGCGTATTTCCACTGTCAGAAGTTCAAGTCTGATCCTTCGCTCAAAACACAAAGCAGCCAAATGCAACGCTGAGCAGGCTTTTTGCGCCGCTATCTGAAAGAGATTAGAGGAACATGCGTTTCCTTCTTTGAGCTCACATTTCAAACTCTCCTCGTGGTTACTTAACCACTGGTGGAGCAGTCATTAGAGAAAAATGAGACTGTGAGCCGCATGCCGTACTGTAAGTGCTTCCAGTCAGCCTGGACATCCTGGTCTCGCTTTTATAGGGACCTGGGATTAAATAGCCCAGTAATGGGGTCACTGAGACCATGTCTAACAATCATTCTCCCGTCATCTTTCCCTTGCAGGTATTTTAGCATGTTACTCTGCTTTTACCAGCAGCGCCCACATACGTTGAGGTTACGTTGAGGAGGTAGTTCCGTTTGTTCAGCAGTGTGTCTTCGGGGAGCCCCAGTTCTTTTTTTTTTTCTCCTCTTTTTAAGATGAACTGTTCATTTGTGTCTGTGTTGCTGTGAAAGAGCGACAAAGCGAGTTGATGTCACAGCGAGTGTGTGGAAGGTTTCTTTTGATTTTCGGGGAGGTTCGATGACAATTTGACAGGGGCTGAGAGGACATGGGAGAAAACGCTTTGATGCCGACAGTCAACAAAAGGCTCCCACTACATACAAATAGCTGTTTATCCTCTCCTCTTACAACTCATCAGATTTTTTGCACTAATGGCTCCTGTAAATCTCGGCGACTGGATAACTTTTCTCCTGGTCGCCTTCCTTACCGTCGGAGCCCCAGTAAACCGCGGGGTATAATAAGCTCGCTCCGACCACCGCTGCAGGGATGCCACAATGAGTGATGAAACAATGGCTTGCTGGCTGTTTGCGCGCCAGACGTGATGGGTAAAGGTTCAAAGGTGACGCCGCCACCCACCGCAGCCAGCGGCACTATCTCCCCGCCGCACAAAGCCGCCTCGCCAGCCGTGTTTTCAGTTGTGGCAGGTGGAATGTGGCCTAATGAAAGAGACAGAGAGAGCTGAAATTTCACCCAATTCCTGCAGATAACAGTGTATTGTTTCAGCTTTTTTTGTTAGAAGAATGTGAGAATTCAGATTGGCTAAAAAGAACCGTTTTTTATTTTTTGCGCCTCTCTCTCTCCTCTTTTCTTTGCGTTTGAGGCCTGTTCCCGGTGCTCGTTTCTAAAGACGCACGGCAAGTCAACAAAATGAATTGTGAGGATTAATTAAAAGCAGCTGATGGAGGTTTAGACAGTGTGCACGCGTGCGCGGGGCGTTGGGAGCCATGATGCCCTGTTGGGGTCGTCTGGCAAAGTGCCAATGCAAAGACTTTCTACTACAAAGACAAAAACACTATATACGTAATTGCTTACTCTTTGAGTGGCTAATTAAAAATCTGAACCGTCTCATATCTTCGCGCGCTTTGTATTCGCCGATCGGGCTTCAAGTCATGCCAGGCGCCGCTTTTATCTGAGCGGTGTAACTGGAACTTATCTTTATGCATTTCCCAGCCTGGTCATGTGTTTGCCCACGCGCCTCCCTTCGGGGGGGCGGGGTATCACGACAGCCTGTTGGTCAACGGCCTCAGCGGGATCGCAGCGATGACGCTCGGCGGCCGCCGGGCGAATAAACGCGTGGTCGTTTTTAAAAGGCGTTCCCTCTATCGTCCCGTAGGGTCTGCCCCTCGTGTGCGTCTGGGTTTTATTCCTCCACAGGTGTGCACGATTCCGAGAAACACCAATAATGAGAAAATGTTTGTTGTGAATACATCATGGCCGCGGAGACCCCCCCCCCCCTCAGATGAGCTAATACTGAACGCGTGGGATCTCAAACTGGATAACCCCAATCCGCCCAAGCAGCAGCTAGTATGAAATAAAGCAAACAAAATGTAAGTAGACAACATTGTGTCAATATTAGGCTACAGAAATATGTTAGAAATGATATAACCCACAGATAATTTATTGTCCTCTCTGTTTGCTTCTTGGTTAGTTTGGTGTAATATTTCTCATGCAGACACAATGTCTGGATGAGGCCGTATTATTTGTGACGGAGGACAGAATGGGTAATACTGACAGATTATATCCCTTACTCTCAGTGAGCTGAACAATTAGGAGCAGTGATGGGATTTGTGTGAGTATCAAGCCGTACTTGAAGATATTTTGTCTATTTAAGAATTCTCTCAACTCCTCAAATGCCCTGTCGGATTGCAGTGTGATCACATTGGGCCGTGCAGAAACGGCTGAATTGGAATCTTATCTTCTTCCATCTTTCCCATTACAGGCAGATTGAAAGCCCTGAAGCTACGCTCCAGCTCGGTCCCCAGTCAAGACCGCTTTTTAGGCTGCAATTTGACGGCTTCTAAAAATGTCACATTTTGGCGTCGAGACGCGCCGCCGAGCACTTGAGCCGCACATACTGTGGCGTCGGCGCCAGGCGAGTTGCGGAGCTGCGCTGACCGTCGCCCTGAACGTGGGCGTCACCCCTCTTGTCTCCTCGTGTGACATAATGAACTCGAGGAGCGCGACTCCGGCTTCCTTTGCTTGTATTGGTGGATATTGGCATCACCGATAGCTCATAGAGAAGAAAGTAATGGCGTCTAATAAACTGCACATCAAGTCCTGTTTAATATGTGTAGTATTTAGGTTTCTCTTAGGGAGCACAGATGACCATCTCTGTACTCAAGTCAGTTTTTCACTTAGGCATATTGGCCCGAACTGCATCTCAGACACACTTGGGGGGGGGGGGCAGTACTTCACTGACATAGTAAGTGTGTGGGGTGGGGAGGGGGACCCCTGCTGTCCACCATCTGGGCAAATGGCAGGTCTTTATGCCACTGTGGTAGCCACTGAAGAAAGAGGGCACGGGGGCATAGCGGGCGGCTCCGAAGACAGACAGGGGGGGCATTTGCAGACATGGGTCATTCTTTCTCAGTAAAAGACCCACTCAGTAACACCTGTGCTCCCTCTCCCCTCTGCCCCACTTCAGACGCTCTGTCAGAAAGCCCATGCTCAGCAGAACTACAGGCTTCCAAACAAAAGGCTTTGCAGGCTCGGCAGAGTGTATGCAGGTGAATAACAATAACCACTTGTTCAGTTATTCATATATTCATATGCGTGTTCATATTTAGCCTTCACTGTGAGGGTGATGAACAGCGTTGGCCGAGGCTGTGCCACGCCGAAGGAGGGAAGCGCTGGCTCAGTTCCCCCCCCCGTGCTGCCGTGGAAGTAGGTACTGGCCTAGAAAGTGACAGGGCAACTGGTGGGTGCACCGTGTGTGGGTTTTAGTGCCGGGTGGGGACGTGTGCTCAAAGACCGACGTTTCTAATGAGGACCAGTCAGACATGTCTCTGTTGGGGCAATAGACAGGCCAGTCAGAGCCGAGTGGCGCGCCCCTCATGTTCAAATGATATATTTATAATTGAGGGTTAACACTGCACTTACCAAAACGCTAATAGTCACTCCCACATCATTTGCTCTTTTGCTCTGTGCCATTTGTGTGTAAAGCATGTTGAAAATGTTTAACCCTCGGCTGAAAGCCCTCCTCGCAGCTATGCACCCAATCCTTTCATCCCCACATCTCTCAATCCCAGGTAAGGCTTGGGTGGAGACCAGCTCTCTGTAAAAACGGAGAGACCTTTAGCTGCGCAATCGATTTCTGTAAAGCAGCGTATACAGTATGGATGACCGTGTCGGGCGGAGATGTAAATGGAGCGAGCTCTGAAACGATCAGGCAGCCTCGGTGTGCATGGATCAGGGAGTATGTAAGCACGAGATAGCATTTACCCCTGGTTTTAACTAAAGCACTCAGACATTCTCCTCTCTGCAGCCCTGTAATTCCCTCTGAGTGCTCAGTGTGAAAGTGAAGCACTGTTATCAGCCTCTACCAAATGCATTAGACCTGCTCTGACCGTTGAAACAGACCACCTTGTTGTAGATCATTCCCTCCACACAGAATGAAGGTGATGAAGAAGTTGTAAATTAGGATTGTATAGTTTCATGCCCGTTAATGATTACCGCACCCCTGGGCTACACAATTAGTCCCTCTCTGCAATTTTGAATTAAATACGATATATACCTGTCAGTGAGTAAAGCATAAATTGATGGCATTACCCGATGTGACCCATGGTAATAATGTATGGTGATGACACAGCAGACTTGGGCCCACTTTGCACTTTTTCTGCATGACATGTGGGCAATGAGCAAGGTTGCACTTTTTTTAGAGTGCAGAGAGAGAGTAATGAACTGGTGTGTTACTGGAGTGAAATTCAGCAGCTGCTTCCTTATTGAGGGGTTTGTCTATCGCTTTTAGTTTTAGCCATATCTTTTTATTTCACTTTTGAAAGTTGTGAGAAATCAGGAATCTCATAAATTTAGATTATTTTCATTTTTTCATGAAATAACAGTAATAGATTTCAGGACATAATACTAAATAAATAATGATAATTGAGTTACTCTCCTGCTTAATGCTTAATTCAAACCCTGACATCTGATTTTTCATTTCCTGTCTGCATCTTCCTTTTAAATGCACAAGTCCTTCAGCGCTTCAGCATCACATCATTAGACTCTAAACCTCTTCAAGTTGTCCTGTCTCATCCCCCAGTAGCGCTTTGCATCTTTCGTGGCAAGCGACGTTGCATATCAAACCGTTTTTTATTTTTTATGGGTGAACACTGCATTGTACGCTTTGAATGAGCTTTGAATGTGGTCCTGTACAGATACGATGACAGTGGGGTGGTTTCTCTCCTCCCTATTCAAAAGCAAATAAACTCCCCCAGCAGCTGTTTGGATTGGTTGAACTGTATTGACAATCTGTTAAAGTTCAGAAAAAGGGCTTATTTTCCCTTTTGTAGAATTGGACAGTGATAAAACTGGATTGCAGCAATAATGGCTGTCATGGATCAACACCTAGAAACATTTTACTCTGCTGATGTGGACATGAATGGGATCCAAAGTCATGTCTCCCTCTGGCTGACTGCCAGGACCTTCACAGGAGCTTTAATAAATGGTTTGTACCAGCAGACGGTCCTTGGCCTGTGTGTGTGTGTGTGTGTGTGTGTGTGTGTGTGTGTGTGTGTGTGTGTGTGTGTGTGTGTGTGTGTGTGTGTGTGTGTGTGTGTGTGTGTGTGTGTGTGTGTGTGTGTGTGTTTATATGCCATGGGATTTTAATAAGGACTAAGTGTGCAAGGAGCCCTCCAGAGAGAGAGAGAAAGCCCAATAACCTACACTGGTGCATGGTGCTACTAAAAGGGTTGAAGGAACACTGAAGGGGAGGAAGCTATTTATTCATAGCGCTGGGGTGCATATGAATTATTCAGTTTGACATTCATTCATAATTAACTTTTAAATAGATAAATAAATAGACAAAAGTTTAGCAGGGCCGTGTCTTTTTAACATGACACATATAATGTAGACGTGGCTTGAAGTCGTGTTTCACCAAAATCCCACCGTCAGCATTTAGTGATGGTGCATTTAGAGCCTGATGTGTATAAGCAGAGCGTAGTGGGGGGGGGGGGGGGGGGGGGGGGGGGGGGGGGGGGGGGGGGGGGGGTGTGGGTGGTGTGGGGGGGGTGGGGGTGGGGGGGGGGTGGGTGGGGGGGGGGGGGGGGGGGGAGCAGGTGGGAGACGGATAGAGGAGTACAGTAGGTGGGCTGCCTCGGGTTATGGGGCATCCACTAGTCAGTGCGTAGCAGACCTGAGGCCTGGACTGGAGGGTGGAGAATTGGGCTCGGCTGCTCCCAGACAGACAGCACTCCGTGTTTGTAAAGCCTATAGTCCGCAGTGTGGTGTAAAATAATACAGCGAGCAATGATCCAAAAGAAGTTTACGAATTGCCTTTCAAAATATAGACATGTCGCCTGGAATCTGTGTGCAGGATTCCATCTCTAGAATGATATGTTTTTATCATCTCATGCCTGACAGTGTATGTTATTCCTCATTTTCATCACTGTCATCCCGAATCACAGAGCAGATCTGTGAAGGTGTCACCAGTTGCCAGTTGTTTCATTGTTTCCCATTATGTGCAGGACAGAACAATTGTCAAGTATCACTTATTCATCTCGGGGCTTATTCGCTATAACGTAAGACGAGCTAACTGCGGTGTCACCGGCGCTTTTCTCCCCCCCGTTCATTCCTAAAGCGAACAACCTGTCACAGCGTGCAACGAATTGGTTCTCCGGTAAAAAGGTTTGAATATAATTAACGCTACTGTTTGCTACTCGGCAATCCAAGTGGATCTCGCCATCACACTGTGAGTTGCATCTCAAATTTGTCTCCCTGAACACTATTAACACTATTTAACTTGGGGGCATTCATTTAATTTGCTATAATTGCTTTAGATCCCCTCCATCTATGCTCAGCCAGGAGTCTGTGGGTTTATGGGGGGGTTGAGCCGTCTGCATGCTTATTACTACACAGTTTTTCTTGGCTTTTGTGTCCAAGCCTTACATTAAGATCATGGTTTCTGCTGAGTGGGCATCATTATGACCGGCACCGGATAGTAAATAAAACAACCTTGGAGTAAAGGTTCCTCTTCCATTCACTTACTGTTAAATGCCTTAATGCAGAGGAGTGAGCTGTAGCAGAGCCGCCGGTTAAGTTGCTATCGGGGAAAACAGTTAACATGTTGGAGATGTGACGATGGCGGGGGGTGCCGGGCAGGTGTCGGGACTCCTGAGGGAGCTGGAGGTCACATTACCATACAAAAGCCACTCTGCTGGGTAACCTTTCCAGGCGCCGCTCCCCAGCCAGGGGGCCTGCGGTCACACACTGGCACTGCCACAAGCGCCTCGCCGCGGATCCACGCGCACACACGCGCGGGCACACGTGTGCCGAGATGGCTCCCGCTCCGCCCCCGAACACCCCCTATGTTCCTCATGACAGAAACATTGCTTGTATAGTGACATGAAATATTTGCACTCGGGGAACATAAATCACAGGGGACAGCTCTAAAGCAAAACAAATACTATGATATGGTCCATTGCCATCATAATGCACACTAAAGGGAAAGGCATTCATGTGGAATTTAGATCCAAAGCCCAACATTTTATCTTCGCCAGCAGTCTTTGTACAAATCAGCTCCGTCCCCCCAACCCCCCCCCCCCCCCCAAATCCCTACAAAAGCAATGCTGTTGTCACTTAAGCTCCACTCTATTTACAACTTGGATATTCCTTAGATGTGTGCGAGACACGCAGCAGTGAGAAGTGTGAGCACTGCAGTGGATGTGGGCAGCGCAGGGGAGACGAGACGGAGGCATTGACTTTGCCTGGGAGCATGCGGGGCTTCTCCCGGTAGCGAGGAAGAGCAACTGGAGCGAGAAAGAGGAAGCTGGGCGAGTTCAGGCCGCACATACGGGCGGTCGTGCTTGATGGACGGGCGGCGGCAGCGGGGATTTTGGGTGGCTTTTAGAAGCGCTGCGAGGTTAATGGTGGGCTCCGAGTTCTTTCTTCGTCGCTGAGAGGCGGATGCAAGGAGCCGCGGAGCCGCCAGGAGCCTTTTTAACATCCGGGCTGATTTTGAGTGACAGGTCGTAAGGATTGAAATCTGTAGCGGGTGTATGTGTCACCCCACAGGTAACATATGCACACCATGTAATTATGCTCATTACGCGGCAGGATCTGCATGATATGCTAGTAGACACTGGAAAAATATCTGAATTGTTGACAGCATAGTGGCACAGTAGCTGTGACAGTCAACTACATTGTTTATGCTGCAATTACCAAGAGTGAATTCAATCAGTCAGGCCAATACACTTTTTTATTGCAATTATGCAAAAGACCTACAGCCCACCGTGAGGTGCAGTAGCTTATATTGATTACTTTATTTGTAAAATTAAGTCTTTAAGAAGTCTCTGTCACTCAGCGCTCACTCCTGGATCACACGCGAGCCCCGCACCCTCATGAAAATAATAACTCTTAATATAATTGATGTAATATGCCACACGCAACAATAAGGTATAACATCTAATCACGTTAAGTAGTCATTGCCAAATTGTAATTAAACTGTTTGAGACAAGTGATTACCAACTCTGATAGAGAATGTGAATGCATAATAGGGGTCTGGTGAGGAGAAAAAAAAAAGTCGTAGCTCTACGTAATTGCGTGGCATTTTTGTTTTTTCGTGCTAATATTGATTGCCTTTGTTTGTGTGTTATCATCACATTGACCACGGCATGCTGGGAAAGTGCACAAACGTGGCAGAACGGAGCCCTCCTCCCCTTTGTCGTCCTCCAACACACACATTAATGCGAACAGTGGGGCCCTGCAGTCTGACTGGGCTAATGGTGTAGCATCCTATCAGGCCATGCGCCCAAGCAGAACATGCAGAGCGATTGTTCGCATCAAGCCTGTTGGCAAATTAGTCACCGTGCATTAAGCTGTGGCATTATGCTAAAGCTGTCTAAATACTACTATATGCTTAGTGACCAGTGAATGATTGCCGGAGCCCACCCCTCGATTCATTGCTCAAGCCTAATGTGTGTCCTCTGCTGCCGGCGGGATGGAAATAGCCATCGCAGGCTGTGGTTCTGATGGAGGCGGCTCAGCGGACTCACAGAAAGCCTCCAACACTGGGTTTCCTTTAATTTCTAGATTGAATGTAATAATGTGCTCATTGAAGTCTGTTTAGCAAACTGTTATTTAGGTGAGAGCAAACAGAATTGACTGTATATAGTTGGGTTTTAATATTCATAGAGTGGCAGCTGGAACATTTAATGGCAGTCAATAGATCACAGCAGGGGGAGGTATTTTTCACAGCAGGATCTGTGATCTGACGGACATTTTTCTTTCAGTCTCTTAATTAATTTTGTCCGACACCTACGGGGACTCGTGGCGCCGCCGGTCTGCTCGCTGACCAGCGCTCGCCTTCCTTTGTCTCCAGCGCGCTGGCTTTTACCAGAGACACGCCGCCGTTCACCTGTGGGCTGTCATTTCCATTCCCCTTAATGAAAGTGTTTGTGCGGCGTGATGGACGCGCCGCTCCACCTCTAACCTCTACGCACCCCCCCCCCCCCCCCATAGGGTCACAGTGGTCTCGCTAAGGGTGGGCGGAGACCTGGCAAATAGTTCGTTTCCCCAGATACTTCCCACTGCCCTCTCAGTCACGCTGCGCTGGAAGATCTGGCGGAGTGGTTTGGAGTAGGTTAGACGCGTTCGCAGGAGAAACCCGGGCTCGTTCATGCTCCAGTGAAAGCACACAGTGCGCGGCAGATAGAGAAGCTATTAGGCGGGTAAACGTTCCAGCTTTGGAAAAAAAAGACTAGTCTTTCCTAAACTAATGCAAGTAAGTAAGACATTATTAAACTCCTTTGATCCACGAGTGACGTGTCCCCTCACGTGTTTGAGTATTAAACATTTCTCACCTGGAGACAGCGTTCAGTCACGTATACAGAGGACTTTGGCTTGTTGCTCGCATGTGCAGGTGTTTACGACTTTGCCCTAGACGTCATGCTTTTGCTCGCAAGCATTCCAAAGAATTTTCAATTAATTATATCCATGTGCAGTTTGCTGGATTAAACAGCCTAAAGGTGCATCAGGTTCAGTCAGCGGGATAATTGAATTACACTATGCACACAAACTTTGCCCTGTTGATTGTGTGTGCCTCTGTTCTGACAGTGCATTTGTATAATGGCCTTGTATAGTTAAAAAAGAGATCTTTGGTAAAATATTAAGCATGTGAAGACAAACGCAGCCATTTTATTCCCGATTGACTCATTTTCTGCAGGTCTGAGGTATTTTAGGACGCGCATCATGTTGTCGCCACTTACTCTTTTTTCTTTTAGAAGTCACCTTCACGTTGTTGACTGACTGTGGTCCTGTGTCATCCAAACCTCCCAGCGTCTTAACAGTCATGGGGATGTTTGTGCTTTGTGTCTCTGCCCAGCAGACGCGACATAACATCGCATCTGAAAGTTTTCAAAGTCCTTTGCGTCATACCTTGACTTCCACACTTCCCCTCAACTGCAGCTTCCCACTGCAGTATTATGGTCATTTCAGTCTTATTATAGCCTCCACTGCTTTGCAGGCATTTATTAGCTACATTTCAGGTCATTAGTAAGTTTCTTATAGGGGGCCGTGCTTGGTCGTGGTTAGGACTTGGCCGGAAGATCAAACGTCAACTGTCAAAATGTCACCGTCTATCGATACTTAATGGCACTTGCTGACCTGCCTCACAAGAACTAACGAGTCAATTAAAGTGAGTGTTGTACAGCTCGACCTTCTGCACAGACACACACAATTACTGTTTATTGGCTTGATCATACAATATAGTGTGTGTGTGTGTGTGTGTGTGTGTGTGTGTGTGTGTGTGTGTGTGTGTGTGTGTGTGTGTGTGTGTGTGTGTATATATATATATATATATATATATATATATATAGGGGTTGATAATGAATAACTAACACGCTGACTTTTAGAGAAACCTTTACTCTGATATTCTCTTGCTGCAGAGGGCGAATCCCAAAGCACTTTTACTTTACCAGGGCCTCACTCCATTTTGCATATAACTGCATGTTTAGCTAGAGGAGGATCCAGTCGCGGTGTGTGCGATGGCAAATGGGGCACATCTAAGTGCAGACAGTTAGACTGATTGCCGCGATGGCCAGCAAAGAGAGCGGGGTTCTACTAGATTACACAAGGCTTGTCTGAGTCCAGGATTTCCTGGCCTTTTGTCGCGCGGCCCCAGCTCGCGGAGGAGCAGATCAAAGCGGCAGCCGCAGAATCTCGCGGCGCATCATTTACACATCTGTGGAAACCACAATCGCAGAGGCGGCCGCGAAACCTCTCCCGCTTTCATTAATGTAGAACTTTGACCAGAGACAAAGGTTAGGCGGAGGACACAAATGGTCTCTTTTTTTTTTTTTTTTGAGCAGTGACTATTTGAGCATTCACAACCGCTCATTAATTCTATTTCTACTTTGAGTATTGGTTATTTGCTTTCTTCTTTTCACTCAGGCAAGCTCTCAATTCATTAGCCGATCCTCTATGAATGTATTATTCAATGCTAGATTGGCATTGGTGAGAGCAGCGTGTTTACCATAGCTCATGAAATATGTATCTGTTGAGTGTGTGTGTGTGTGTGTGTGTGTGTGTGTGTGTGTGTGTGTGTGTGTGTGTGTGTGTGTGTGTGTGTGTGTGTGTGTGTGTGTGTGTGTGTGTGTGTGTGTGTGTGTGTGTGCGTGCGTGTGCGTGTCAGCAGCTGCCTGATGTAGTCATGATGAGGGAAAGGTTTCTGTAGCCGCCGTCACAGCCAGTCACTCAAGGACAATCCTTTCTAGCTGTTTTGGTTGTGTTGATTGTTGTGTTGATTGACTTACATTAAAGCGGTGGTGTGCCGGGTAGATAACGCGTTTACCTCGGGCTGCGTTTCTAGATCGCTCCTTTTCCACTTCCTTGTTACCGAGAGATTTCAACTTTATTTCTTCCCACCTAACCGTCTGACTCATGACTGGAAGGGGAAACACTCTAAATGGATTTAACATAGTAAACGCACACGGATCGAACGCAGGCAGCTACAACAAAATGACCAGATTGTTTAAAGTAATACTGGGGCCAGGACATCCATAAAGAGCTGTTTGCTGCACGTCAACTCCAGTAATTATAACAGAACTGGAATGGCTGAAAGTGTATTGAGTGGCCTAATGGCGTCTATGGAGAAGGAGCGGCGTTTTTTTGTTTTTTAAGCTTGGATGAAGTGGCTCGCCACAAAGATGAATGATTGCTTTCTCTGCGAACTCCTGGGCTCACGGCTTGATTTAATTGAGTTGAATTAAACCTAAGCTAGGTAGAAATAGAGACAGAGAGAAAATCTATGCCGTCGATCTATAAAAGCCTTTAGGGGTTCGATCTGGATTACGTAGATTATTTTCTTGTCTGGTCACAGTCACACTTCATTCTTATCCCCGGAGTCTCTATGCCTTAGTTACATATGGTTTAGGTGGAGCGTTGATCTTTGGCCCCCTCCATTGGTGTGCGCTGAGAGCCAGTCGGGATCAGCCCAGTTGATGCTGATCGGCACTTTTATAACACATGTATTACAAACGAGCGTCAGCTGGCTGAGGTGGTACGCTTAATTTAGTCCCCGGCTCATAAAGCATCGTCCACGGTGCATTGTTCTGGCAGCCTGGAGGAGACACTCCTGTGGAGCCGCGTCTGCCGTACAGTGCATCCTCTATAAATATCGCCTGCTGACTGTAAAGTAATTTCATTGACGTAGTCGCCCAATATGGCGAATGCATCACTTCCCGTTTATGCTGAGAAGCAGCAGCGCTCCAGCACAAGGCCAAGGATGCAGCCACCTCAGGAGTCTCTTAAGGACAAACTGCATTTGATGTCGAGTCCAGGCCAATTATTGCTAAATGTTATCATAGAAACATTACATAACACAGAATTAATGAGAGCGCAATGGGCCCGTTGCGTGCGCTTCCGCCCAGCGTGATTTATCGGAGCCAATAAAAGCCAATACCTTCCTGTAAAACCGGCCAGCTTTATGCCCGTGATGAATGTAAAGTTGTTCGTCCCGGTGGCACGTGTCCCAAGTAGCTCCGCAAATTATCGGCTGGTGTCGAGCAGATTCCTTTTTAAAAAGGCGCGCAGTAAATCAGCGATCAGCACAAGATTGGAAGCGTGCGCCGCCGCTTGCCAACAGACATGAGGCCGGGCTGCCAAATCACCCTTAAAAGGGAGCCTGAGCAAAGGGGCTTATCTCAATGTGTTGGTCTTTCTCAGCTCCAGCACGCCTCGCCATATGTACACAGAGGCAGGGGCATGATCTCATACGTCTTTCTTTGTCTGTATTTGTCTTGCTGGCTCTTTTGTGCTCTCTCTCTCTCTGTTGCTTTGCTGCTTCAGCCCCCTGCTTCTGTTATACTACCTTCCTTATAGTGACCCCAGCCCCCCCCAAACGTGATTGTCATCTCCTAAGAAATCGCCTCACCTTCTTGACAATTTTAAGGTGACACGCTGCCTCTTAAAATGCTATGATTAGCCGATATTGTATAGTTTTCCTTGGCGTAAAGCTGCTTAGGGGCAGCAGATAAAGGCCCGCCGTATATTTATCTGCGACGTTTCAATCCTCCTTTGTGTTGTGACAAGGAGAACACAGCGAGTTTATCCTATCCTGCTATGTTAATTTGGAGTTAAACCTGTATTAGACATTGAACCTGACAGAGACTCTCCAGGCTAATCTCTTCATCAAACAGAATATTCTGTGACTAATGTTGAGAACACTGACTTTTTGTTTTTTCTAATAAATAGTGAGGAAGGTTACTGTGGGGTTCACCAGAGGGCTTTGTGTGTGTGGAGCTGGCTCATGCTCATAGTCATGCTTGCATCTTCTCATGGCATTAACATAACCAGAGACTGCATGAGACCCTCTGTGGAGACCCGGGGCCCATTCCAGCCTTTGCACAGCGTACATCTGGACTGGTTCTCTCTGTGTGTTCTGCTCTTTGTGTGTGCTGAGTGCTGTTGCTTGTTCACATGTCCTTCCCTGTGGCAAGGTGGAAAATTGGACCGTGGGTATTTCTGTGTTTTGACTTGATCAGATAAGCTTTAAAAAACAGTGGTCACATTACAGAGTAATCCTGCCGGGATCTGAGCTTGTATGTGTTTAGTTTAGTTTTCATATTTGTTGGTCTGGGGCACAACTGCTGTTCAGCCCGGTTGGAGTTTTCCGGCCTGATGCAAGCGCTTGTTTGCTGCTTAAACAACAACAACCCCCTCTGTCTGTGTGTAAGTACAACTGTACATGCACGAGTCTGCCAGTCTCAGCACTTATCCTGGCACCTGGCTCTGCAGCGTCCTGGTCCTGAGAATTCCTCAGACATAGACAAGTTGTGTATTCTTAAAAATGCCCTGCAGGTTCTCAAGGATGAACTTTCCCCCATTGTCTTAGCTAATGCAGATGTGCAGGTAATTTATTCTACTTCAAACACCACATAAAAGGCATCATGTAACACATAATTTAATAAATAATTCTTCTAGTGTGAGTGATAAAACTTAAACATCCCAAATCACAGTCTATGAATTACAGCCAGCACATTATAATGATGAGTATACTCCACTATTTCTACTAAGACACCACTACAAATGGTTTGATTAGTCTTTCTCCAGTTTTCATCCCATGAATCTGATGATGAATTCAATATTAAACAATTTTTTGATGGGAAGCTGTTCAGAAAAATAAGGTAATAATATACCGTGGGAGAAGCCTGAAAGTCCCAGAGCCAACCAGAATTAGACACATTCGGCAAAGCTGCTAATGAGCCACTTGGCTTTTAGCTTTTAGTCAAAGTAGACTCTGACAAAAGTGGATCAGAGTTTAATGAAAAGAACATTCAATAATAAAGTGGGGGAAGACTAGTGGCTGTGCCGTGGAAATAAATGAAGGGCAGGTACAGACAGACGGGACGTTTCACGCATGTGGATGAAGGATGATGTTGATTGGACCCACAAAAGTCCACATACAGAAATTATAAACTGAGCTGTGGCAACACTGCTCCTTAGGACTGACAAATGCTAAAGTATCAGCTCTGTAGACACAATTCCGCAGCAAAGAGTGTTCGTGTGTGTCGGACATGACACCGAATCTGTGTGTGTTCTGCATTTTTACCACAGTTTCACCGCGAGTTAGGCGCGAAATTAGCAGCGATCTGAAGATGAAGTTGTAACATTAAAACCCATGCAAATGCGCGCGACCCCACGGCGGTCCCTGCCTTTTGACGGCCGGGTTCGTGAGTGTCTTCACTTTGCATGCATGCGCGCACGCTTGTCTATTTGTTTGTGTGTGCTTCCTGTTTTACGTGTGTGCATGCTCCCAGAGGGGAAACAGGCTGTGTGGGGTGTTATCTGCTTCTGCAGAGGGTGACAGCTAATCACCAACCCTGACAAACACGGGGGGGAGAGGGGAGGGACGAGAGAGGGAGATGTGACAAACGCGCGCGGGGGGGGGGGCGCTGGGCAGGGGGATTGGCATTTGAATTCCAGCGAGTCACCACGTAGCGCTTTGGATCCTGTCATCCACCACCTCTGTATGAGTTTGGACCCGGGCTGGACCACCATGCTGTCTCCCATCTGGCTCGCCAACAATTAATAAAGCCCCATCTGTATAGGTGCGCGGCGCGATAGGAGGCCACTGAGGCAACATGGCAACAATTGTTGATGAGTTGAATAAATCTTTGCGTTCGCGCCGTGTGCGTGTCGGCGGCCGCTTTGATCTCCTACCCGCTGCTCGTGCACTCGGAGCCCCGCGCGCGCGACGCAGGGTTCGCGGAGCCGCCCTTTAATGTGGGGAGAAGCGGTGCCTCCTCAGCCGCAGAGACATCGGCACTTACAGTATTCGCCAACCCCGCTATTAATCACAGCCCGGGTCTATGCTAAATGTATTTGTAGACGCTTTGCCTTGCAGATGGGCTGATGCATGCTGAGTTAGTATGAGCTGCTGGTGTCGCCTGTTGACACAGAGATCAGAGAGCTGTGAGAAATGGAGAGATGCTGTCTTGAGATGGTGTCAGGCAGACTGCACGGGGAGAGGGGAAGAAGAAAGCGGCGACAAGACAAGGCTCTCCTCGGGTCTCCACCAAAGACTCTCTGGTTGATGCGCTCCCCTCAGCTGCTGTCATCTATCAGCGCAGGTACCCATTAGGCGCCATGCAGCAGGCACAAAACGCTGTGGAATTTTACAAGGCGAGCGGCGGCCGCCAGCGCGCCGCGTCGCGCCGCGTGGCGCTTTTGATGCTTTAATGGACGTTAATGACGGCCCGGTTTGATTAACAATAGCGAGCTCGGCGCATCAATCTTTTTAATGGCGGTCCGGCAGCTTGTGACACGCTCGTGACTCCCCGCCGGAGCCGGTGTGGGTGGCGTTATTTGGACCAACTGGCGCCTGTCGGCGCGGCTGCCATGCGTGTCGTGCCGCGGGCCTCCAAACAGGGAGACCCTCATCTGCTCACAGTGTCACACCTCTCACCACTCTGCTCCCTCTATCTGACCCTGTCACCATGGCAGAGAATGACAGATACGGGGGGGGGGGGGGCGAATCCTCTCTGATGCCGGCATAGCTAAGTAAAATCAAAGATGGCTGTCAGATGCTTTTACCGGGCGCTGCTCGCGAGTACGCAAATGGCTCTATCAGTGGAGGAGTCAAAGGTCCACAGCTACTCCAGAATTGAGGTTGTCATTCATGTCTTTAAGCATACAGTCTAAGTGCCGGCGGTCTGTTTAACAGGCATAGCTCACCATCAGCTCCTTGAACGGCAGAACGGATCGCCGTTCGTTCGCCTGTTTTTTTCCGAGGACTCTTTTTTTTTTTTTTTTTTTTTTTTCCCAACCGGTTGAATTGCGGCATGTTTCTTCTCACGCCGCGTCCACAGATGGTTCGCGGCGGCCGGGCGCGGGCGACCGCGGAGCATCTGCGTCAGGGTGCGCGCGCGTCCACGTCTCCGCGCGCGCTGTTTTGGGTGCTAATGACGTCTGGCATTTGTCCACTATCAGTGGATCGTTAATTAGTATTGAGAGGTTTGGGGGAGAAGCACAGATTTCCCTCTATCGCTCAGACAGATGTGTGTTTGATCCGCTAACCCGGCGCACGCACGCCCTCCATCCACTGCAGCTCCTTGACATATGGAAATGTCTATAAGCAGTTGCCACTCAGCGGGCAAATATTGACACCGATGGATCCCAAGCGCCGAAAAACATCATGGAAAAGACACGGATCATAGTGAAGCGCCGAAAAGTCACAAAGACATAAATGACAATAAAGACGTGGTGATGTACAGACGGGGTTTATGTTTGATACACTGAGTTCAACTGAAGCTAAAAAAGTTTCTTATATATAGCTTTGAAAAAACAAATAGTAATTATTGTCAGTGCTTTATTTTAAGTAATGAGTACTTAAATTGGCTTTGCTCTCAAAAGGAAACTTTAACAAATCTCAAACACAGCGCTGTTACAGCTCCCAACAGTATTTGCTCCTTCATCTCTCCAAGTGTGGCCCTGTTTTCCCCGACGTACTTGCTCTACGACCTTTAGTATTTCTATTTCCTCAGCCCTTATATTTGCTAAGTGATGGTATTCTGGCTGATTAGCGCACCCGCGTCCCCCCAGACACACACGCGTGCACTGTTACGAAACACAATGTATTCACTCCCAGTACCCCACTCCCATTGTTCTGCTTTATAACACTGGGAAGGGAGCATCAGTCAAGTATATTAGCTGGATCCTATTACTGTCACCAGATTGCCTCTCTGAGCCATCTTAAAGAGCCCCCAGACAAAACTTCCTGTCATGTTAATCCAAGCTTTAATAAATAGAGGGATGTGTAACCATATTCAAATAGGGGCTCCCGTATTTATGCTGACAAAGAGAGACAGGCTATCACCAAATGACAGATGAAAGTGTTTTGCATGAAAAGCAGCCCAAAAAAAAGTTTTTATCAGTGCTCATTCTCTTCCATTCTGGGAGAAATGTCAAATCATTAAACCGGCCTTTTAAAAAAAAAAAAACAGCTTAAACCTAATCTAAGTAAAACACTGCAGGTATTAGTGATGGTGGCCATTGTGAGTGAAATGAATGTTATTCAGTTCCAGCTTGCAGCTCATTTTATCCCTCTTGTTCTCCCATTGATATCAAAGTACACAAAGCGCACCTTGTCTCCTAGGAGAGATTTATGTTCATCAGGCCCGCGACCGTTCGAACATAGTGTCATTGTGCGCCTCCATCGCCGCAGAAATGTTATTAAATAGTATTTTCTAGATGGTTATTCAGGGGCATCGCGGCAGCAGCTGTGGCATTTAGTTAAAGCTCAGGCAGCTGCGCCGTTGAAGCGGGAGGCCTTTGCATCCGTGAGTGTTCTCGGCGCCAACAAAGCGAGCTGAAATGGAGCTCTCCAATTCAAGGCCAACTCCGAGATTCACATGTGGAGCGGCGCAAAGACACCATTGAGCGGGTAAGGACACGCTCCCTTTCAGGCTGGGTTAATTTCTAGCGAGTCACTACTTGACTCCGAAGAAAGGAAAAGCCAAGTTAAGCCGGCGTTGCACAGCCCGCACGTCTGCACGTCTCGCACTGTGCCACGCAGAGACTTTTCATTTCATTAATAAGCTGATTGAATCTGAACATGTTTGTTCATTTCGGGCTCTGTGTGACTGAAATGTTTCATTTTTGATGGGCCTGCGGGGGTTTCCCCAGCTTCTAGGTGCATGCAGAATCACCAGCAGGTATCCCGTAATGAAGCTATCAGCCTCAGGAGCCGTGTGACCAACGTCGATTTCATCTTTCACATCGGGATTAGTAAACAACATGTATTTAAGGCCGATGATACCAGTGGAACGTTCATATTTTCAAATGTCACATAAATTATAGTAATGCATGTGTTGTTGGTCGTCTGCTCACGTTTCACTATGCACAGACTAAAAGATTGATTGTGTGTCATCCTTCTGTGTCAGTTGCCAGAAACTACTCGTGCTCCTTTTTCCTTTCTGGGCAGTGGTACAGTAATTGAGACAGTGTCATCAGAAAGTAGAAAAGATTCTGCCTGTCAGAATATTTCAACTCCAAATAATCCCACTGAATATTAATGCAAGATAACAGCAACTGGATTTTACATGGCATGTGGGAATCATTAAAAATGAATGAGCTTATGTTGTGTTTAAAGGTTAGTGTGACTAATAGAGCTTGTGTGTCTAACCCCACGTTGGCGTTTTCCCGTCTCATCTTTTTCATTGTCTGCAACCGTGTCACGTGTTGGAGGCAGCAGTCACCTTTGCCCTCCACAACATGGCTTCATGCACCCGACCTCTCTCTGGCCTCCAGTCATGGCCGCATGCAGCTTTATTTACATTAATAGGGAGCGGAGAAGTGGCAGGTTGTGTAAAATGTCCTCAGTGTTTCTGTGTGTATTTGGACTAAAAGAGAAATCTGATTGGCTGCGCGGCAGAACGGATATCATTTTAAATAAGTCCTCAATGTTAAACTGTTTGCTCTAGGGCTTAGGGATTGCTCACCTCTCTCAATACTATTTTAGCTTGAAAGCACAATATTTCCCAGCCCGCGCTTTCGCATGGGAGAATGAGGGAGGGCCCTGGTGCAGCAGTTTCATGGAGGTGGCTCGCAGGCATACTCCATTCTGACAGAAAGAGGAGGCACTCTGCAAGAGTGTGGCAGAGAGGAAAGAGGCCCTATTAATAAAATGACTCCATAATGGGTAGTTCCCTGCAGCTCGGCAAAAGAAGACAGGCGGATTGATGGACGAGGCCGAGACCCGCTTCCTCGAGCGCGCTGAGCTCCACTGTGTGGACATGCGACCGCAAGGCCGAACGCGAGGCCGGACCCCACGTTGCACGTCCATGTGGGAACCTTATGGTTGACTTTCTGCAGTAGAAGTTTAAAATGAGCTGACGTCTTCCCATAAGGAGGCTTTAGGCTTCTTGTGCTACTGAATGTAACACAGGTGGTTGATTCAGAGGACTGAATATACAGTACCTAGATTGTAATCTTACCTCAAAGTAGGACAACAGCACAGTGATCAAGAGTCCCCAGGTGACAGCATTACATGTGTGTAAAGCATAATTGGCATCACTTAAGTGAACAGCAGCCAGAACTGTAAAGCTGCATTCAGCAGAAACGAGGAAAGCCTGCAGAGATGGGATTCGTGTGTCCAGAGTCTGGCTCAGGCAGCGCTAGCGATGCGCTAAGAAAATATAGTTTAGCCACAACAGCGTCGCGCTCTGACAATGCAGCAGCCTCCTGCAGGCATCGCCCCATCCTCCTTTCATTACGTTTCTCTGTAACAGTGCGTCGATGAGCGCGGCCTCGCCGCGACGGCCCTCTTTTTAATTGCGCGTTGGTGAATTCGGAATCTGTGACACAATCCGCACTCGCCATTTCAACGTTACTTGGAGGCATTCCCTGACACGCAAAGTTCATCGTCGGAATATACATCAGTTTGTATCACCATAGCGACCTCCTTGGATGCTGAGCAGGGGACCTCATAAATATGTAATCCTGACAGATTTGAGGAATTGTCTTTCTCAAGTGTTCCTCTCAAGCCATTTTGTTAATGTCAACATGAGGGAAAGTTAGCGGAATAAGTGTTGACACTCAGCCCACAGTGTACAGTATATCATTAATAATTACATACGCAAGAATTTCAGTCAGCTGACTGGAAAACCCTAGAATGCCATTTTTCTGATGGGTTCTGTTTTTGATAATTGGGTGATAAAAAATGAATAGTGTGCGTGAACCTGAGCCTTATAGGCTTCATGCTGCTGAACACTGGGCGTTTCTAGTTTAATGTATGTAAATACACACGCATGCTTAAAGGTGTGACTAAATGACTTGTGTGGAATTTGATATTTCATATGTGACCCCCTCCCCTGGTTCCTCTTTCCCCACAGCATCTGTACTGTCAACAGGACATGTTCTTTTCAATCAGAATGCAAATTGACATTAGTGGAAACGTAACATTAACCCAGCGGCCGAGAAAGGGGGGAAACTAAAGCACAGACGTATTTACTGTAAGGAAAAAATGGAGCGAAATGGGGCCGAGCGAGTCGACGCAGACGGCAGATAAGTGCCTCTTCACCCCACATCAGAGCGCCTCCTCTATGCGTGCGCGATGAGCACTGTATGTGTGTGTTAAGTTCGCACTCCAGCCGTGCATTTTTATCAGTCCGGGTGAGGGTTGCCACTCATCCATTATAATAAGGAATATTCCTTTTGGGAAAAGAGAGGTTGTGTTCCAGATTAAACATCGCTGGCCTGGCCTTTGGTGCCCAACTGGAAAAACAGCCGCCCGCCGGGGCCCGCCGGTTAAGAACACCGTCCTTTTTGCCCCCCCGTGTAATTGCAGGAGCTTATAGGGAGCTAAAATTTTGCCCTCTGCTCCTTGTTAAAGCACCACTTGTAAAAGCGCTGGAGCGTGGATGCGGCACATTGCAGCTCCGCGTTCCTAGACAATGATATAGATTTGCTCTACAAAAGAACAATTGAAATGGTTGTCACAAATTTGTCCATTGTCACCGGGTCGCTATCATTCCTCTGTTAATTGCCGTCATTGTAATAGAATATTAGATGTTTTACACTGTCGAGGCGGTGTTGATAGAGGGGGCAATGCCAGCCGAGTTTCCTTCTTGCCTGTGACCTTTATCTATCATAATGGTAATGATAATAATAATGTGGTGCTTCATTGATTCCTCTGAGGATTTTTTACCCCATCACCTTCGCTACAATGGAGCCGTGGTGCAGGTCCGTCCTCAGACCGGCGCCCCTAGAGAAGAGACAGACAAGACGACGCATGCTGCATGTAAAACCTGCTCCCTCTGCTCAATATGGGAGGTTTAGCTATTAACTTTAAGTACTGGTCAATGTATAAATACTCTAAATATATAGAAACAAACAGCAGAATAGAAGCAGGGATGTCCCAGTGATTTTTTTTCACACATATTCCAGTCATATTCAAATCTCATTACACTGTTGACACTGTTCTGAAACTGACTCATCGTCAGGACGTCGGATTTTCAGCAACTGCGAAAGCTGTGAGCTCACATGTGTTTGCACAGAGGTGTCGCAGCTGTACCTTCCATGCGCGTCTTTAGAGCTCTTCACAATTACTCATCGCTGTGCCCAAATAATTTCTCACTTCCGCACGCATTCAAAATTCTGCTTCTTCTTTTTTTTCTGCTGCTCTCCGGCGCCCGCGACGTTGCTTCGCCGCTACACCAGCAGTTGGGTTCCAGGACTTAAATTAGGCGAGAGATGTGGAAAATACATGACTCACCTAATAATCTGACCACACGACACAGTCCTTACACGCATTTGTGATTTGGATAACAATTCAAGCCACAGTTGAAACCCCGCACTATTTCTTCGACACCTGATATTGGCACAACTAATGCGAAACCTTTTTCAAACGGTCTGCTCTTTTCAGGTGGCACCGATTCGCTGGTTCGTAGCGTTCGGCTCAGACCGTGCCTTTGGTGTCAGAGCGCCGCTAAAAGTGAAGTTCGCAGCGAGTGCGTCGGGTGAAGGTTAGAAAGAAACCTCGGTACGGCCGAAAGTAGCCAAGCCCCCACTGGAGCCCCAAGCCCCAACAAAGGAGTGGGCACGAGCAGTCCCAGGTCACTGTGGGCGACTCCGCTGGCATCAGGCGTGATCTATATCAGTGTCACCCCAAATTGCAGGAGCGCTCGTGTGCGAGCCTTCAGCTGTGAGCTGAATGTAAATGTGCATTTGACACCTATCTAAATCGCTGTCATAACTCATTTCCAGAGCTCTTAAATCTCTCCCTGTCACCTGGCACCTCTGCTGTTTTTCTGTCCAAAAACAGAGCACATTCACCTTTATTGATGCCTTTGTGTTTGATACATAATTCATCATTCAGCATCCCATTTTTCCCCTCTTTTGAGTGGCTGTGTATTTTTCGGAGCTTGTTCAGACATATGGATTGATACAGACAAAGGGATTGCGGGGGGGGGGGCTGGAGTCGGGTCTCACGCTACATGACGGGAACAGGACGGGCCTTTAGAGCCGAGGGAAAGAGAGCTTTCCCTCTAAAGGCCCAGCAGGAAGTCCTAGCTTACAAAGCTCCTAATTCTGCATTAAATACAGTAGGACCACTACTAACCCCATTACACCACCCACCTGCAGACACTGAGCATCTCCTTGGGCTACGCAGGCTGCTCCCTTTCAACATTAGTGTTAATTAGTTTGCAGTTGATACACATGCTCTCTAATGTGAACTTTATTACAGTTAATTGAAGCCACTTACAAAAGCTGTAGTGCTAGAAAGAAAAAAATTCTAAAGATATTCTTAAATAATTCCTTCAACTCTCCCACTCCACTCATCAACACACCTACACACAGCGAGCCGATGTCACTAGTGGAAAGTTTAAATTGGCGTTGCCACTAGTCCTTCCGCCGCTCGGCTGCTGTCACTCTGGCTGCTGTTACCGCCGCCGCTCCTGTTGAGACTGTTACACGATGACAGCACTGTTTAGTCCGGGCTTTATTATGCAGCTAAACAGGGACTTGTGTGTATGCGTGTGCGTGTGTGTGTGTTTCTTCTCACCTTGCCCGAAGTTCAGGTACGGCGTCTCGCCAGCGCGATTGCGGCCATAATTTGATGGATTTACCGTTTTAGTTAATACCTGCGGAGCCCAAGTGGCACGATGGGATTTACAGAACGGGATCAAAACTAAAACGCGCGTTTGTGTCGAATCACTACCTTGGGCATTGTGAATAAAAGTTAAATTGCTAGAAAGCCAACAATTCACATAGCTAATACACACCTGTCAGCCCTTGTTTTTGGGTTATTTGGCTCCGACGTGTTTGCTGCAGGTTTAGTTAAAGAGCTGCCCGGCCTTCTGCCCCCGGACTGTATTCCAGCAGCCTTCTCTTTTTAAGTGGTCATGGACTGTTCCAGTGCATTCCACAGTGAAATAGACTTTTGCGCTTTTCTTCATTGTCACAAAAGGCCAGCCACTTCGCTGGAGTTCCCATTCCCCTTTTACATAGTGATAAGACAGCCATTATCCTTTGAACCTTTCTTTTCACCGAGCCGGGAGAAAAGGAAGAGTGAAAGAGAAGGAGGAGGAGGACAGAGAAAGATTTCTTCCCTGAGGTGAGCCCGGCCTCACCTCTGTGTGGCGGGCTTTTTTGTGAGCAGTGAAGAGGTCCTTAACCTTCTATCAGATGGAGGCACACAGTTGTGTTCTGCTTGAATAACTACATTGAAAAGCCCTGAAGCACGGGAGATGGTTCTATAGACTCTGCAAGTGGCAGAGAGGGAGAGCGCGAGAGACTGGGAGTGAGGGGGGGGAGAGAGAGAGAGAGAGGAAACTGTATTGTATGACCTGCTGGAGTGTGACCCTCACACATGATGTGCACATTCTTTGTTAAAGTGCCCATCAGTGCATCACTGTGAACCTGTGTTCTTTGTTGTATGGCACCTTCTGACAGCACGCTGCTCCTCTAATAATGTCACAACAACACAGTTATATAATACACTTTCTTTGATGGACCTCACTTCAGTTTACAAATGATGGGACTTTCAGATCTCGCCCTGCCCCAGAACCAGCCACGCTATCAATGACAGAGTCCAAATGGGTGGAGGTCTGAGGGCAGTTGGTGGCTAATGGCACCGGGGAGCCATGTTTCTTTAATTCACACCAGGATATGTGGTCGCAAATCCTGTCCTGTCGTGTCAAACAGGTTTTGTTTAGTTTACCTTGACTTTAGTTTAGTTTAGTTTAATTTACTTAGATTTAGTTTAGATTAATTCAGTTTACCTTGAATTGAGTTCAGTTTAGTTTGAGTTTAAATTACTTAGATTTAGTTTAGTTTGAGTTAATTTCCTGTTACGATCGGGGGCAAACTGAACTCTACATGCTCACCATGAGTGGGGAACAGAATACTAAGGCCTATAAACTCTACAAGGAAGGATGACCTAAACACAACGACCCACAGACAGGACTCATGATGAACAGATTTAATAAATGACCAACTAAAGGCGCTGCTATGCAGCAAAACACATAAATGTAAACATGAATCGAACTAGTAATAAGAACTAAAAATCATTGCACTAACAGAGACACCAAAAACAGACACACTAAACAGAACCGAGGCACAAGTAAAGACAGGTAACCGCCAACATTCAATGACGAACCAACAAAACCTCGACTCAAACTAGGAACCTAAATAGTAAATACACAGGTGAACATAATGACACTAATCACAAGACAGGAAACAAGACAGGAAACCACATGACATTAGGAAGAGACAAAGTTAGGCTCCTCCAGCAGGCCGGAGGGTCGAATCACAGCATTTACTTTGATTTAGCTTAGTTTAGTTTGAGTTTAAATTACTTTGGTTTAGTTTAGTTTGAGTTTAAATGACTTTGGTTTAGTTTAGTTTGAGTTTAAATTACTTTGGTTTAGTTTAGTTTGAGTTTAATTCAATTAGATTTAGTTTAGATTAGTTTAGTTTACCTTGACTTGAGTTTAATTTAGTTTGATTTTAAATCACTTAGATTTTGATTAGTTTGATTTTAAATCACTTAGATTTTGTTTCCTTTGAGTTTAAATTACTTTTGTTTAGTTTAAGTTTAAATGACTTAGATTTAGTTTAGTTTAGCTTTAGTTTGGTTTGCTTTACCACACTAAACTCTGCTAGTGAGTACGTCTCTCACTGCATCTCTGAATCTCCTTTTCATCCTACATCAACTACTGAATCAGTGAAAGTAAAACTGACGGAACGTTTCCAAGTTAATCTTTGTCCTAGCAGTGAAACCATCCGTATCCCAGTCATACTGTATAAAACCCGGCCATCTTGAACTCCCCAGCGATGCGTACGGCAGCGGCTCTTTGGCAGTTTCACTGTTACTGATATTAGATGACACAAGTCAAATTCTATAAATTTCTGTCTTCCATGTAAATGATCACGGGCTGTCAGCAACACTTGTCAAATTAAACGTTTACCATAGCTGGTAAACATGCCATTCCATCGTCGCTCTGCTGTGGAGCCTTCACGCTGTCAAACGCAGGGACGTTATTAAACTGTTCCTGGCGTTATGAGAACTCCAGCACGAAAAAGAAATAAATATATATTTAAAGAAGTTTCTCACATTTTATTATCTGGCTAGGTACTAAATGTAACAATGGAATTACTGCAGCACAGAAAAACAATTCAGAAGTTTCCATGTGCTCGTCAAACTCGGGCAACTCAATTAAATCACACCCCTCTGCTCCACAAACGCCAGTTATTTAACTTCCTGCCACTTTAATGTGGATGTTATTAGATCAGAGGTTATGCTACGTGACAATATGAATATGTGTTTATGAAAGTGCTGCTGCAGGTGATCCTTCTTGGCGACTTGTCTACAGTGTGTTTTCCCAGCATCCAGCCTTCAGACGGAATATTTTTCAAAGAAACAGAAGGCGTCATTATTTTTCCTGCTTTTCTGTGTGTTTCTCTGCTGTGTCAACAGAAGAAACTGTTTGGGGAAATTAATGACTTTGTAAGTGGTTGTACAAATTGCAAGCCCAGTACCAGCGCTGTAGTGCTGGTGAATGTATTTTCAGATTTTACCCATTAATCTCTTCAGATTTCTTACAGTTCAACTTCCCGCAGTCGTCCCCGCCTTGTTGTTTTTATCGCAGACATTAATTGTTCTGCCAGTTAAACGAGACGGGGCGGCCTCACCTCTGCCCCGGCCTCCACCTCTGCCTCCACCAGCTTCATCCGACTCCAGCGGGGTGAAAGGAGCTATACTTTGTATGTAGGTCACCTCAAGTCCGTTTAAATGTTTCCGACTATATTTAGCCGTTTGGAAATATTACGGGGAGGTGCAAATAAAGTGCCTGAGTGCTGCATGTGGCCTGTGAGCTGTGCAGTGAGTAACCAGGCCCTGCAAGCTGTGCCAACGTCTTGTGTGCCAAATGTGTGGCAAGAGGGTGGCATGAGCAGTGTGCCAGCGCTAGTCTGCCTGGCTGCCAGGCACTTCTCTTTATCCAATCAGACAGTTCGGCTTGAGTGAGACCCCTATTCTTGTCTCTCCCCATCTCTCCCCGAAGCTTTTTCACCCTTGCATGAAAAACACAGACGCAATCTTGTGTGCACATCTTTTCCCTCTGCAAAGCATCAAGCCTTGGTGCATCGGTACACTTACCTAGAGACCATAACCATGCAGCAAATGGTGCGGAGTGTTCTGCCTCTGTTTTTGCCTCGTGCTGCTGTTGCTCCCTACCCCTGTGTCCTTTTTATTTCCCTCCCAAGACAACATCACGGGCTAAATGAACTCGCCTCAGTCGCTTTTTTAAACGTTTCTCCAGTTAAAGGAAGAATAGTGTGTCTGGAGATCTGTTTTTTTTAGGGGGGTGTGAAATAAAAATGCTGTCTGTCTGCGTGTGGCTTTATTGGACATCATGAGGGATGATATTATGGTGGATGCTGCTGGCGCTGCGGCTGGGAGATGAGGAAGGATCCCATTTGTCTCACACTCGCTTAGTGTAATGTGTCTATCTGTCACTCTCCACAAGACTGGACATCGATGTTCATCAAAATAACCATATTGTCCTCACAGTGCTTTATTTTTTTTCACTGCCTTTTGTTAACGATCATTTTCTTTCCTATTGCAGGTCTTTTCTTAAATCTAGGACAGTATTTTTTTCCAGTTTTTATATTTAAAAAGTTTAATTTAACTTTAGTTTTATATTTATCCTTGCTGATGGAGCACAGATCAGTGTGAATGCCGTAACTGATTTGCCTAATGTCAGTGCTCGTCCTGTGTCTTCCAGGTCGATGACGCCATGCTTATGTTTGATAAGACGACCAACAGACATAGAGGTAAGTGAGCAGCGTCTGTTCCCCCCGCGTCTCCCCCAAAGGTGGGAAAATAGTCATCGCCGTGTCTCTTCCCCCCGGAGGGGACACAGAACAGTTCCATTTCACGTGATATTAGCCGTGCCATCTGCTCAACAATGGGAGCATGTCAGAGTAATCAATAAGCCGGCGCGGCGCCGCCGAAACGCCCGGGCGGCGGCCGGCGCGTCCGCCTGCGACGGCGCTGGTGTGAGTGTTTCAGAGACTTGCTTAAAGGGTGTAAAGATTGCGAGACGCCGGCTGCTGTGCAGTCAGATAGCGGCGTCAGATAAGGCCCCGGAGAAGCACGGGCTTTATCGCGCTCTCTCATCGGCCCCTTATCTTAGATGAGGTGACGTCGCTCTCTCAGCCCGAGGACTTTCCAAAGACAGGTTCCCTCCCTGCTTGATTTAGCTACGGCTCCTATCATATATAGAAGCGTATATAGTGATTAACCACAGCGTGATTACCACCTAGTGGCTCCGGCGCCGCTGGGAAGCAACAGGTAGCGGTATTATTATTCACCATCCGCAGCGGCTATTATTGGCTGTGAACCCTCACATAGGAGCGTTAAAAGGAGACATACTGTCCCCGGCTGTGTATGTGTCCATGTATCATTGTGTGCATGAGCAGTCGACAGGCACTGACAGGTATTTCCCCGAGAAAAAGGAGCAGACACTTCTCTGTTTGTCACCGCAGTCAGCTCACACGTAGGCAGAGCTGGAATCTCAACATCTCACTGAACCGGGCCGAGCACTGTTTTTGCCATACGGACGCACGGTAAACTTGATTTTTTTTTTTTTTTTTGCCGCGATTTATCTCTCAACCTGTATAAATGTTTAAGTGCAGATGGCTCGGATGGAAAGCTGGGTGGTTTTGTGCAAACCCCTCTCTTCCTAGTGTGCCTGAGTGCGTTCTACCAGTGTGTGTGTGTGCGTGTGTGTGTGTGTGCGCGTGCGTGTGTGCGTGGAGACGTACTCTTTGAGGCTGGTAAACAGTTTCTAAGTGTGGAACATGTGAACTATAGTGGAAGTGATCTATGGCTTTGAGGGGATTTTGATCTGTACTGACACAACCCGGTGTGAGGTCTACTTTGAGACGAAGGCTTTTTTATCTCACTCTCTGTCTTATTCCTCGCTCCTCTCTCTCTCCCTAGCTCGCTCGCTCTCTTGTCTGCTGCTCTGCAAGCCCTTTGTGGAAGGGGATGGGCGCCACGCTTGGGGAGTGTGTTAGGCATTTGCCTTTGGGCAGCAAAATGCCCTTCAAATGAAGACAATGATGGAGAAACAGCCTCTGTGGCAATTTCTTTTTTTTTTTTTTTCTGATGACAGAGGACGTATTTATATCGAGTGTGACACTGAGGCAGGTACGAGCCTTCCTGCAGTTTCTCTTTCTTCCAACTGGCGTTTTGATATTTAGTTCCAGTGGGAATTTGAAATAGATACTTGATGCTTTCATCGTGCGGGGGAAAAAATAAAAATAAAACAAACAGGTCTTTCTAAAAAAAATTACACAGATTCTCACAGGCCCATAGGAGAATTTTAATATTTCATCAGAGGCGTTTGTGCAATTGTGTAATATTAATGGCTCTGCTGCCCCGTGACCACGGAGAGAAGGACACTGAATAAATTATCAGTGAAACCGGTGGCTGAACCCGCGTTCCCGCCCGGTGCCGGTCCAGCGATAGGCATCTGGCAGCCCGCAGCCCAAATCAATCCTTCGCATGTGTTCACTCGTTCCGTACAGATTGAGTCATGAAAAAATAATTCCACTTTTCCAGCACAGCGATAGATAAAAATATACATTATTTATTTAACAATTCAAATGACAGTGGGGCTCCTCTAAAAACATGGCACTTGTTCCAACAACAAATAAAAACATTTAACTTATAGTCTTTCCTAGAAGTTTGGCTTTGGCTAATATAAAATAAAGGGAAAGGGAAAAACCAGCCCCTCGCTGACATGAACAGTATGTGGATTCATATGTGACAGTAGCTACAGGTGAGCTGCTGCTAGTGATGCTGTGACCTCACATATAACCTGACATCAGCCCGTTGGAGGCTTTACTCGCTGACCTTTTCTCCCGCGAAGCCTCTTTTTACATATAGCCTATATTATTTATTAGTATAACGCGTTGTGTTCGGAGGGGAGGAGTTTAGTGTGTGCGAGACGCATGATCGACTCTGGATGCTAAGCGTGTTTTCTTTGGGGCTGTGGTGAATTGGGTAGAGGACAAGCGTCACACTCCACTAGTAGCAGCATTGTCCTTCAGACGGTCCCTGTGAGGCTGCACAAACGTCAGCCAGAGGAGACATTCTCTCCCCTTCTCCTTTTCTGTCTACTTCCTTTTTTTGTCTCTATCTCTCCCAGTCACTCAGTCTTATTCTTTCTTCCTTTTCTTTGACACAGTTGGACTATTTCTGTCCCGCACCATTCTCCCCGACCCGCCTGTCTCCGCCGTCTCCCCGCGTCCGCCGTCTTTCTCCCCCGTCTCTCCTGTTAGAGGACACTCACTGTAAGCAAAGCTGCTCACAAAGGCGCGCGCCGCACACCATCTCCTTGGCATTTAAAGGAGTAGAATACGGCCAATTGTGTTGGAAATTGAACTCTCTAAAGCCTCCCTTCCCACAGCAGCAGTTCATTGTGGGTGAGTTCAGTGTCTTTGGTGAGCAGCCTGGGCTTTCCAGAGGTTGATGCCAGAGGGCGCCTATTGTTCCACGCTGTGCTGCAGTGTCCCCACCACGCCTCGCTTCCTCACCTGACATTCTTTTTAGGGACAGAAGAGAGGAAACGGGCCAGCGTGTGCACTTTAAGGCATAACTTGCTGCAAATGTTGAGCGCGAGGAAAAGATTGGGTGCCTTGTTGCTTTACTCAGCAGCCGCTGCCAGTCCACGGTGGAGAATGAACCGAACCAGGCCCAGGGTCCAAATCATTCTGTCATCCGTCGGTCACTCCTTCCCCACAGGCTGACACGCGATCCGCAATCTAAAATGTGATTTTACTGTCAAACTCTATTGGGGGATGCCGGGGAGAGTGTGGCTGAGGTGAGAAAAATTGCATCTCTAAGAAGAGGGGATGGACACAGTGATGAAAGAGCGACAAGTATCATTATCTGCCACCGCATCGGTGTTTAATTTGTAAAGTAAAGGCACCGTGGATGAAAGAGGACTTTTATTTTCTTGCACCTGCTATGAAATCCCCCCCCTCTGTCACACATCATTTAAAAAGTAATATAATAGCTCACACATGGACAATATTTGCTGTTCGGAATCTGTGTATCAGTAATAATGATGCAATCCGGCTTATACAGAGTCCTACAAAGCCGGCGTGGCTGCACAGGTAGCGAGGAGCGACCGGTGGGCACCCAGACACAGCAGCCCCTGCACAGTAATTGGACAGAGAAGCAGAGACCGTCATGGCGTCTGCCTGCTGCACAACTTAGGAGCCCCGGTGCTGTCGCGCTCGTTAATGTATTCATGCCATTAGCATGTATGAAAATAAGTGCAAGATGTGTTACGCTAATGCCAAAAGCTAATTAGAGGTGATTGCAATATAAACAGGAGAAACTGTCAATCCAGGGTTATTGATCAGCACCGGTGGATTCAAGCCTTTGTGTGTGAGAAATTAAAAACATCATGTCTGTCATGCATTAAATCTAGCAGACGTGTGTGTTCTCCACCCGGACAGCCTTCAGCTCATCCCGCTGATCCTCTCATTGACTGCAGGTCATTTCTCACCGTTGCACTGTAACTCTCACATCAGCGCCTCTCTAAATATAGTTCACACATGAAAATATGCAGTACCTAATGTACAGTAGACGCGCTGCACGCCGTTTCTATGATGTGATTATTCATGAGAAGATTCTCAGCATCACACCCAATCCATAGGAAATGAGTAGGAAAAATGGGAATTAGCGCGTGGGAATCCCAGTGGTACTGTAATTCCAGTAGCTGATTAATTGGGTCAGAACTTCCAGCACTGTGATTGTGTGATTTATGCACTGCAAAGACGTGTACCTCTAAAAGCCAGCGTCAGGCCCGCGTGTTTAGTCTTCAGCAAGTTCTTTGTTAATTACCCTGAGTAAAAATATTGAAGGTGGCACTTATATCTACTTTGGGCGATGCACACGTTCGCTCTCACCTTTTTAATTACACCATTAAGAAAGGTGATGAAATCCCGCAGCAACTTTCTTTCATATTGTTTTACAGTAGTTTGTAACCAGACAGCGCCCATTAGTGTAACTTTATAATGACTGTGTGACTGATTTTTTTCTTTATTTTTTTCTTTATTGGAATGATGCAAGTACTAGTAACGCGCAACAGTGTTGGGGACCGTGATAAGTCATTTGAGTCACAGGGCGGCTCTGCGTGAGGGGGAGCCACTGAGCGAGGCGCATATTAGAGGCCGCGTTCCTCGAGAAGGAGTCGCTTGGCGGCTTTGTGTGGGGATGGAGCGGCGGCTGTGTGAATTTGTGTATAGGCCTTTTTTTTTTTTTTTTTTTTTTCTCCTACGGACTTAAAGGGCTGTTTTTCTTCTTGGCAGACGAACAGAAGACTGCATTGTGTGTGTCTGTAATCTCTTTACCTGGATTGGCAGCAAAGCTAGCAAGTGCAGCTCCCGATGTGGAATTGGCACTGAGGAGTCAATGTCACACTGAGCTAGCAGCCTTCCAAACAACCCAACAAAAAAAGAGAGACTGTGGTTCTGTGAGGCTGTGTGTGGATGACAGCCCCCCCCCCAACAGACTCTATGCCCAGGCCTACAGAAAATATGCAACGCTTTCTAACAACATCACATTATTATTTAATGGTTGTGGTGTTTTTTTGTGTGTTTGTCACAATTTCAAAACTATTCTGTACAGAGCATAAGTCTTTGTGGTATTAGGTGTCATTATACAGCAACTATGTGACATAAATTTGCTTCTCTTGCCTCACTGCGTGAGAAGAAAAAAATAATTGGCCTCATTATCTTTCATCTCTGTGGCATATTACATTCATTATTTTATACAAAGCCTGCCAGTATGAGTCCTGTAACCTGGGAAGCCGAGCTGCGCCTCCACAGGTGAACTGTTACTCCCTGAAAAACCCCAGTGTTTGACGTCACCACAATGCCTCATCAGCCACCGGTGCCGGGGATTGAACATGGCCGACTGAGCAGAGGATGTCTGTCTGCAAAGTGATTGCTGGCTCATTGACTGAGTGGGAGAGGAGGAGAAAAGGGGAGGGGGGGGGAAGTACAGTTAGAGGAGAAATGGGGAGGAAAAGAAGGTGGACCGAGAGGAAGAAAGAGCAGGAACGGTGGAGTGAAAGCAAAGGGAGGAAGAGACAAAAAAAAAAAAAAGACGGCGGAGGAAATAAGGAAAAAGGAGAGTGGCTCAGTGTGAAGCCTCCCCCTGCTGGCTCCTCTGGCTGGAAGCTGCTGCCGATGGCTTCAAAAGAGCGCCAGGCAGTCTAGGCCTCCGCTTCTAGCAATTAGAGATCACTCCAGCGGATGCCTCCTGGCCAGCCTGCAAATCCCTCAAAAATACCCTCTGATTACTACTGTAGGACACAGGCTGTTTACCAAATGGATCTAGCACTACTGACAGTGAGGTTTGATAATGCCGCCTTTTGTTCGGGCCGCGAGGAGCAGCCGGGTCATTTTGAGTTTTTAAAGATGGCGCGACTTCAGAGATGAATTTCCAGCGAGGGGAGAAACGTTAACAAGTTCTTTCAATCCCCGTCCAAATAGCTCAGCTAGCAAATGCCCAAAGCTATTAGAAGAGAATAAAACCTATTTGGACAGAACTCAGAACACACACGCTCTCTTTGCCAGCACTTTTACAAGGGCTAGGTCTTCTTTGATGGTTAGTATGCTCCACTGCCAATCCCTTTTTAAACAACTGAATCCCTGTTGCTTCCATGGGACTCGTAGTGTTTACAGATCCCAGCCTCTCGCTGCTCTGCGGCTACTGTACAGCGTAGCGGCACTGATGCACAGTGAAACAATCAGCCCACTGTGCCCGACGTAACTGATTGACACAGCATTTGCATCGAGTGGGATCAGATAATCCCGCACTTTTACTCGCGTCGCTCCCGCTTTCCAGCGTCCGCTGACAGATTCCTCATTGTGTTCTCTCACCTTGACAGACCTGATATTAGTGTGAATGTCATCTAAATGGCAGAGTTAATCATACACTCAGGGTCTCCCTCCACCTGAGGGCCCCATCGCCTGCTCTAATCACAGTGACAAAGGAAATTATGTGTTTAGCCATTCTTAATAACTGGGCGAGCTCATCATTTTCCAGGTGGGCTGCCTCTGTCACCAGCCTTCGCCGCTCTAAGGAGGCGTGCATGCGGCACCGAGCCCGGCCTCTGACCCCCCTTCGCCCTCCTCGTAGCGTTTGTTGTGGTCCGCGTCCTGACACCGGCGGCCCCCGAATCAGACGCCGGCGCTACAGCGGTAACCAGCACTCTGCCACGAGCCTGAAGAGACGCGCTTTGACAGGCTGATGATTAAATGGCGAGGAGCCGTCCCCTCCCTGTCACCTGTCCGTCTGCCTCAGCCCGCTGCCGAGCGCCCGCCGGACCGGCGCCGAGCGGTTCCGCTGGAAATTAGAGCCGCGCGGGTGCCGAGGAGGACGAAGGCGGGAGATTGTGGGAGGAAGGCCTGGGGTTTTAATCTCTTCCCCGTGTTTATCGCGCCACCAGGAGACGCGCCACGTGCCGGCGAAAACATCAGCAACTCCCACCGGCCGAAGGCGTTTGAAGGGCAAACAGAGAGAGGCCCAAAATGTGCAGGAAAGGCACATGTCGGCGAGATAGGCCCCGGACGTCTTTATGCATGTGCATGTGTTGCGAAAGCAGCCATGTTGATTTGAATTTTCCCTTGAATACAGTTGATGGGAGGGCGAAGGGAGCGCTTATTTGCAGTGTAAATTTTCCGTCTGGGTGAAAAATAAAAAATAAAAAATTGTATTTGAACAAAAAATAAGCAAACATCCATGGCCTCAGCTGCAACGGGGAATCAGTCTCTTCAGGAAATGAAAACGCTACCCTGGAATTGTCGTCATATTGAGAGTTAGCCGACCTTTGACCTTGTAATACCCCGCAGCTTCTCTATTTGTGACCCGCGGGATGCTCTCAGAAAGTGAAACCATCGGGGAGGATCTACTGCTCACATCATCATTCTCAGAACACCTAATAGTGGATTTACCAAGGTTAAACCTCCTGTGAGATTGTAGCCGCCGTGACCTGGAATAGAGTGCGCATCCACTCCGGCACAAACACGCGCACGCCAACGGAAGCTTCCAGCGCCGGCGAGCTCACCTTCGCGCCGCTAATATACCGCCATTACACAGCGTCGAAGTCGGGGCATTAAAAAAGGCGAATATTGGTTTTAATGTGCTACAGAGGCAGACGGGGGCGAGTGTTGGCTTTCCTGTATTTACAGCCCGGTTGGTGCCTACCCAGGCATCTTACAGCCGAGTGCAGCACATCAGGGAATTAACTGTGTCTGCTGAGCAGCATTAATCTGGCCTAGGCGACGTTTTTACAACATACTCATCACAGGGGATTGTGACAGCCATTGTACAGAGATGATGCGCCGCGGCGGCGTTTTAAATAGCAATGGTTCCAACGCGTCGAAATCGAATTGTGTGGCACGAACGTCGATTTGGAGCCACTGGGTTCAGTGGTTTCAGGATTTTTGGCCTCTGTTTTGCCTTTCGCTCGGTGTTTCTATGACATAGGTGCAAATACTTCCCCCGCCCTCACGCGTGAATAAATTACCTGTGTGTTTTTCAAGGGCACGTCTTGGAATCTTAAATTGATTCCGTCCCGGTCGCCGCGTTCTTAAAGGGAGTTTTAGCACAACTTCAGTGCGACTCGCCCGCTCGGCGCAAAGTTCTAATAAAAGAGGACAACAGACGAGTCGCTATCAAGTCTGAGCACAACTGCTTTGAAGTTGGTGCTTTTCCAGTCCCTCTTAAGTGTAGTGGTGGTGAGAGTACAGCAACCCACACAGCTGAAAATCACAATCAGCGGCTGAGCCACACCAATCACTCCTCACAGGAAGATTCCAGGCTGAATTAGATTACATCACTTACAGTCCAGGCATCTAATCTTAGATTAAAGTAAAAAGGAACAGTCCCCGCTTCCTTTCGCGCGTTTCCTATTTGTGGAACCTTTTGTGCTTTTAAGGTCAAACCGAGCGGCTGATTTCATTTTAGGTGTTTAACCAACACAACATGTCCCCACCTCCTCGCTCTGCCAGCAGGCTGCCGTGATGTTTGATGTTTATTTGTCCAACTTTTACCATGTTGGTCCTACTCGCCGTTGATTGGCCTCCCACAGCTTTGCCGGTTTACCACTTAAACAATTGTGGGAGGCTCTTTTGAAGTGGAAGGGGCTTATTATACAGAAGCCGCCAAAACAATCATAGCTCTGCAGGGCACATCCCGACTGGTACAATAGCCAAACAAGATAGACTCGCTTTTGTTTTAGGCACGTGTTTGTAAAAAGGAGAGAAAAGAGCAATTTTGTCTGCCGTCATGAACAATGAGGCGCTGGTAATAACCAGCGACTCCGAAGGGGGCGCGTGGTGTCTGTCCCCATTCTCACCAGCAGCCTTCAAGCCGCTTCATGCATTTGTAAGAACCAGGAAGTTGACGCCGCTGTAACCGACACAGAAAGCGTTTCCCGCGCGATTCTTCTGACAGACAGCGAGCGTCGATTTGAATGAGGCGAGCGCCTTTACAGCTGTGGTGATGGTCACTTCTGAGTGTGTGTGCGTGTGTGCATCTGCACTGTAATAAGGGTTGCCCAGCCGAGCGCGGGTGTCAGGGTGAGGATGCCTGGCTCATTAGGTACCATGGCAGGATAATGTATGAACAGCCCTTGTGGATGTTCACACAGGTACAGAGAGTGAGCAAGAGGGAAGGAGGGAGGCAGCCATTGTTTTGTCTCTTCTCTCTCTGTCTCCCCCCACTGCCTCCTCCTCCTCCTCCTCCTCCTCCTCCTCTTCTTCTCCTCGCTGCCAGTTTCTTCTTTGTGTGAGCACGCCTGGGGGATATCTAGGCTCCCTGGTCACATTATGCCCTGTTCTTTGATGCAGAGCTGCCACTCCACGGATTTATAGCGTTTATTCATAAATTAATTTATTTATTGGTTTATTAAATTTAATTCATTGTGTCTTGCGTGATGCTTGTTTTGTGGCTCTGTTGCTCGATTGACAGGTTGCCAGTCATGGTAAGATTCCATATCCCATTGGCGTCATGCAGCAGCACGTTGCTAATTGAGTTGAATGCGTAGCTCGTCTCTCCTCAGTGAATCCATCTGTCGCAGTCTTGTCATCATTTTGTTCGCACTTGACAGGTTCCAAGTCGGTCTTTGTGTGTTTAACTGTGCGCTTCGGTGTAGGTGTGCTGCGCGCTTTTATTTTTTGCAGTGGTGTGTGTGTGTGTGTGTGTGTGTGTGTGTGTGTGTGTGTGTGTGTGTGTGTGTGTGTGTGAAGCACAATCCCGTATTAAATGGGTGGCTGCCTAGGGGCCCTGGTTTGTGGATGGTGGCCCTGCCCCACTGTGGAGTCAGCCACCCTGTTTATAGCACGCTGTCCACCAGAAGCACATTATACACAAACAGTGGCTGCATAATGATCTGCCATCAGTCCAGAGGCGGTGTCTGAAATCGGAAGTACTTATTCGTCAGTCAGTCTCACAGGTGCAGGACACCTTGACATGGAAATGCAGTGATAATTAATGAGGCATGAAGAACACATGTGGGATGATGATATGATTAATAAACCTCGTGCCCAGTTGACTCTGTTTAGGTTGAACCCACCGTGGAGCTGTAAGTGTAATCAGACAGAGGGATGCAGAGGAAGACTCTGGATCGTCCACGTCAGTGCGTCCGTGCGTCCGCCTCTGTGCGTCCGCCCCACGTCTACACCGGGCGAGCGCTGAGAGAAAGCGGACTTAAAAGGCAGCGTGTCTGTGTGATGTGCTCTCCTCCATCAGTAGACGGATGACGTCTTCAGTGGATTTTACCACCGCACCTTCATCACTGTCTTTCATCGCTGCTGCCAGCCCCTCTCTGCTCCCCCCGCTCTGTGTGTGTGTGTGTGTGTGTGTGTGTGTGTGTGTGTGTGTGTGTGTGTGTGTGTGTGTGTGTGTGTGTGTGTGTGTGTGTGTGTGTGTGTGTGTGTGTGTGTGTGTGTGTGTGTGTGTGTGTGTCTGGAGATAGAAAGCGAGACATAAAGAGGAAGCGTGCGAGGAGGAGGAGAAGGTGTGCGTCGCCGTGTACATTTGATGGCACTTCACACGGCAGCGTGTGTCCTGGCTTTGATTCGGTGCGAGCGCGCCGTAAGACTGGGGCGAATAAAGACGGGGCGCCGTTTGAAGCGGCAGCCGCGCCGCGCTCCTCTGTCAGCGAGCTTCTGGGAGGAGAGTCTGTCTGGAGGAGCTGCTGGGATGTCGCGCGGGGCGTTTGCCGGCGCCTCCAGAGGCGGCGCCTCCGTCTGCCTGTGTAAAGCACTGTGCCGGCGTGTTTGTGGACTTAGAGCATGTGGAAACCAAGTCCTCACGCACTACAAATGAGCAGATCCCTTATCATCAATCCCACCTTTCACGCTCGTGTGAACTTTATTATAGCAGATACCGGCGTGTGTGTGTGTGTGTGTGTGTGTGTGTGTGTGTGTGTGTGTGTGTGTGTGTGTGTGTGTGTGTGTGTGTGTGTGTGTGTGTGTGTGTGTGTGTGTGTGTGTGTGCGCGCGCGCGCGCGTGCGTACGTACACCCACACATGCGCCCTTTCTTCCAAACTGCCACAGCTGAGGAGCCGTTGCATCAAAGGCAGCTGTCTCTCATCTCGCTTTATCTCCGTCATCTTTTCCTCACTTACTCTTTCCCGCCTCTGTCACTTCACACACTCCCCCTCTCTCTCCCTCTTTGTTTCCCACTGCTCCTTCTCACCTTTTGCCTCTCTCTGCTCTACCTACCTGCCAGGGAAATACTACGCCAAAGGGAGCGCTCTCGTTTTTTCTTTTCTCCCTTTTTGATTTTTGGTTTTATATTCATCTCCCATTTCTGGAGAGTTCACTTTCTTGAAATATCTCCACGAAGGATCCGTATCGCCTGCTCTTCCCTGTCCGCCAACCTGCAGAAGCCAGTCACACCCCCCCGCCCCCGTCCCCACCCAATCCATCATCCGTCCAGCAGCCAGCCTCACTGACTCCTGCCTCATTTCTCATAAATTAGTCTTATCTCTCGCACACTTTCTCCTTTGTTTCTCGTTCTTACTCATTCCATTCTCCCCATGCCCTCTCCTGCCTTCCATCTCTCCCTGGCCCTCACATTTCATTTTTCTTCCTACAAATGCCACACAGCAGTCCCTTAAGAAATGTCATTTCTGTCTTCTTCTTTTGTTCTGTAATTTCTCCATGTCCCTCCTTTTCGCTTGGGAATTTATTTATCGTCCGCTGTTCTTCTGTCCCCAGCTCTCTGATCTCTCTGTCTCCGTCTGCGCCTGTCTCTCTGTATTTGCCATTGACACTAACCTGCTGCATTTCATGCATTTATTTTCCCAGTTTTATTTTTTCTAAACCCTATCTTAATTAAACACTGAGAATACTGCAGTAATTGTCAAATAGCAAATATTACTTATGTAGGTGTGTGTCTCTTTCATTTAGGTAATAACCTGCAAGAAAAGAGATAAAGTAGCACTGAGGCCTGATTACTTTGTTTATTATTTGTTTTAAACCTCTTCCATTTTAGTGTAACAGTCCACGGATTAAAAGTTAAACAAAGAATATTGTATTTCTAAGTCAATTTCTTGTCTCTCTGTAATTACTAGCACTTAAATGTTACCATTTACTGTATCTACTGTGTGAGCTATTAATAATTAAACTTGCAGACTGATCAATACCAGCAAATCAGTATTTCAGCTTCTCGGTGGAATTGTCAAACCGCTGGTCAAGTCTGCACCCGCAGCACTTTCTCTTAGCATGACTAGCAAGCACAGGGAAGAAAAAAAAAAGTAATTGAACCCAGAACAATTGTCAGTTATTTCTCCCTCTGGTATTTGTAAGATAATCCTCATCACAGACAGACGCTAAGATCTAGCGTGGCTGCTTTAGAGAAAATTGGTAAGATGTATCACAGAAATTCAGAGCTTCAAATTTGATTCTGATGCTTCTGTGCAGGGAAAACCATCACGCGCTGCACACATACTCCCAAGTGGTTGAAGAACCAATTTGTTAGGCCTCTGACAACAGGCGGGCAGGCTAGATGAGAACACACAGGTTTTATCCCGGTGTTAAAATGCATTTGTCAGATTTGTGAGGACTGGAATTATTTACATTCACTTGTCATTTCTGGTTATAATCTGTGGCAGGTGAGTTTGGTAAAGAAAAACTGATTTGCGGTTTTGGTTCCCCGATTGAACACACCTGATAACTGATGGCTGTTTTACCTCTTTATTCCATATGACCCGATTCTGCTCCTCGCGCCTATTGTACGCCACAGATGCATTGATTTAAACCTCATGCTACGTCCACAGTAGTTTGATTAAAAGCCGCATATTGTCACTCTAAAGCACCTCCGAGGCTCCGGCCGCCGGCTGCCCTGATCCATCGCCTCGCCGCCTGTCTCCAAACCTATTTCTGTCAAACCAGAAGTGACTCCTCCCTGGTGGGGCCCCGTAAAGACTTTCCCATTCCACGCTTCTCTGGCATGCGGGCGTGCAGGCACTTGTGTTCCATCAAAATGCTAATAATATCATCTGCAATATCCAGCGCAATATTATTGTAGTGCTAATTGGTGAAAAAAATTGTGGATGGAAGCACCTGCCCACCGCACTGCTCAATTATTTTTAATTACAATGGCTGTAATAAAAGCGAACAAATTGTGTAATGATCAATGTTTTTTTCGGGGCGGTGACAGTTTTGCTCTTATTTGCTTAACGTCTTATTAGGGCATGTGTGGCTCATTGAGATTGCAGGGAGATACTTGTCTAACAGCACTAAGTGAATTCGGGCCCTCAGGAGAGGAGCCGCTCTCCCCTTGGTTTTTATGCGGCATGATTTATTCATGGCGCCACGGGTCTTCGGAAGTGGTCTTTGGGCAGTTTACATGTGATGTGCAGCCCCGAACCTGCTGGCGGTGTCACACTTTAAGAACACTGCTTCATCATACATGTGTGAGGAGGAGGGAGGCGAGAGAGTGTCAGTGTGGGGGGGGTTGATGCAAATGAGGAAGTACGTGTGAATAGACCAGCACAAAAAAAATAACAATTGCAGGAGATTCATTGAACCAAGTGGGAGGGAAAATCTCTATTTCGAAACAATCCCTGTCTTCCAAATCGTCAAACGAACTTTTCCTGCAGCAGCGGCTAGTGAGAGGGCGTAATTAAATAGCTTCTTTTGGGGAGTTTTTCTCGCTGCTACGCGTCAGTTTTCCCGGCTGTCTTCAACGTGATAATGCTCGCCGGCTGTTGCCCCCTGAGGACTGCTCCATCTTATTAACTTGTCTTGGGAGACTGGGGCTGCACGCAGCCCGCGTTGGCGCCCGCAGGGACGGAGAAGGGCCGCTAACGTCCACGCGCGCGGCGTCTCCTGCCCCCGACGCTCGCTTCTTTGTGTTTGGGGCGTGTGTGGAGGCGCGAGCGCTGAGCAGAATCACTTATACCTGCGTTCGGAGTTAATACGGAGTTAAAGAGAGATCCGGTTGGGGACGAGCAGATTGCGGGTGGTACAGCTGCTTCTCCAAATCCATCCGAGGACGCTGACGCCATGCAGCTGATGTGATACTACGCTACTATTTAAAATCTGTACATTTCACAGTGAATTCATTCCGGACTGGGATTGTTGTGATGCTTAAAACGGAGCTAGAACCCGATGTGACTGAATTTATGTAAAGGATGTCGGAACCTTCCGATATTCTGATGACAACCTGCTCGTAAGTGGAGCAGTCACGTCCCCCGGTGAGTCCTGAGGTCATGCACGGCTGTCTGCATGTGAGGTTGTCGTTCCCCTGATGTGTCCACGCGCACATGAAGCAGATCTACCTGCACGTAAAATAATAGGAAGCAGAAGTGCAGGAACGGAACCAGACAAAGCACACGGTTGTGACACGAGTCAGATTGTAGTCAAATTGTCCTTGGTGCCACTGGAGCTCATCTGACCCGTGGATGTGACTGCTTTGCCAGCGCCTCATCAGTCACCTTCTGCACTTAGTGGAGGCTTTCATGCCGCACCTTTACTGTGGCAGGTGTTGCACCTACGGAGAATAGAAACAGGCTCAGACGAGCAACATAACATGCGAAGTGACAGCTTTGAAGATCCCTGAGCAGAAGTGTTGTATGTGTATTTATGGGCTTCCACTCGGCAGCAAATTGTCCAAAATGTCCTAATGGGCTATTTTCTTTGTTCTTTACCAGAGCCTGTTAATTTTACAATGAGTGCTTTCTTCTTTTATGTCTAAATGGGCATCTTTCATTGTGCCACTTCTAATAAAGCACAAAATCACGTTGCGGTAACGTTCTCGTGAGCAGGAGGGAGACGAGTGGCAGGTGTCTGCAGCACAGCCTGTTAATTCGCACACATACATTAACGTCTGACTGAAGCCACGCTGACACTGTATGAAAGGGGAACCGACGCAGAACGCTGCACTTAAGGCGGCGTTATGCAAAGGCGGGCCTCCTCGCCGCCGCTCACTTAATGCTGAGCCGACTTCGTATTTGCTGAGAAAATCAATCTTAAGAAGATTTACCAAATGTAGACAAATTAGCCGGCATAAATTAGCCAGAGTTTATTCATTATGCCTGGCTCCCAGTGGAATACGGCGCACACTGCAGTGTCTTTATTGTTTAACTGCACCATCATAAATGTAATCATGTATTTTATCTTGAAGTCTCTGATGGCAATAAACAGTCTTTCAGCTGCATCACACTCACTGTGCGAGTATTAAGAAATGAGCTCACGTCGTAAATTTGACCGAGATATTAGGTTTGTTTTCCTCAGCTTAACCTCGGTTCGAGCCTCCCTGGGCTCATTTTTCAGCCCACCTTTCACGCTGCTCATGCTCAGCTTCTGTGTTATTGTCCTGTCTTTCATGCATCAATAGATGGATTATTATACATCCCTATTTGTAATTGGAGGGCAGGTTAGACAAGAGGATAATTAAAATAGTGTGTGTTGCTACTCGATCTATTTTCTGCTACTGTTTTGACATGTGTGGTTGCGTGTGTGTGTGCGTGTGTGTGTGCGTGTGTGTGTGTGCGTGCCCTCCTTTGTCCTCCAAGGTAATGTTGTTGATGGCAGCACTTAGCCGCCTCACACACACACACACACACACACACACACGCACACACGCACACACGCATCATAGGAGAACGGCAAAAACCAGAAGAACGGCATGAACCAGGACACAAGCTACGAGGCAAAGCAACGTTAAATGTTAGCAAACATCTCAGCAAAGTGGCAGAAAGGTAAAGCTTTCCTACCTGTCTCCATGTACCTGCTCTCTCTGTAAAGTAGGTATCCAAAGCTTTCAATCCTGATGTATAATTAATCCAATAAGGCCTGCAACAGAAAACCACTAAAGTATTGCTCTTTGCTTGGGAAACTAAGTGTAAGTGTAGCTATAGTGTTGGCGCACAAAGGACAATATTGCACGGGCTGACAGGTTGGGTTCCCAGCTGGCGCCGGCTGACTGTACTAGCATGCTAGTATTGCCTGCAGCAACGGGAAAATTGGAGCGACTGTGGCAAAGTCATGGATACAAGGACCAAGGCGTGAGCAGGGAGCCATGTGTTCGCCGCTGTGAGTCTGGAGGCCAGTCCTCATTATGGTGTCTGGTAAAATATTACAGTTCAACTGACACTGTCTAAGTGAATTGTCCAGAGCGGGTTTGACAGCGATTGGACGGCAGCGCTAGATTATGATGGATGATGACAACAGGGGTGGTGCAAGGAGCACTGATGTGTTTTGGTGCTCATGCAAGAGCTAATATGTGCGCCTAATTTGGGACAGCATCGGCAACACACACACACACACACACACAGACACACACACACACACACACACACACACACGTGGAGATGCCTGATGGGTGTGTTGAAATAGATTCCAAAATGATATTGCTGTTTTTCGTACCTACAGAATTCCTCCTGGGCCTCGTCCTCTTTCTAACAGATGATAGATTTTGTTACCTGCATTTTCTCACATGTTGAAATAATGAAAACATATATTTAGTTTAGCTGTTTGCTATTCTATTATGATGCATGTGAGAAATGAGTCCTAGTGGATATGGCAGCAGGTGAGGGTGACAGACGCCACTAGACTGGAGAGGAAACAGGGACCGGAAAGTGACGTCACACAGATTCCGACAGGACAAACGTGGGGGCGCCCCCGGAGGCCGGAGGCTGAACTGTAACAACACCTGCTGGTCGGGGAGGCGGAACAAATGCAGATAATGATCGTGAGCATGAACAGTTTAACTGACAAGTGTGAAATACTCCATATTTGCAGTCTTTTAGAGCTTCTGTCAACTTTTATTTTTGTTTTCTTAATCTATTAGAAATGCAGCCAAGTATCAAAGTCTATTTCAAAGCACCCAAGCCATGTAGCGTATTTTCAACTGAAAGCTGAACATCGGCACCAGGCTGCCGGCCGCCTCATCTTTTCAGAAGCCAGAGTGATGTTAACGCACTGAACAAGTACCTTGGACTGTTTGTTTATTTCTATCCGTGTCCTTTAAACCTCTCAAGGTTTCGCTGCATTCCTTTTTGCGGTTTAATATGTGTGAGGTAAAACTCAGGGAAAGTACCCCCATGTACATACAGTATGCACTTGATGAGACCATAGTGTTAAACGAGACGAGCAGCCAGACCCAAGTGGCTCACAGGCGTCTTCCTGCTCGTCTTCTATGGAGCAGATGGAACTCGGAGAACACTTCATCCGCAGGTTCACTGGTCCTTTGGCTTCTTCTGGCAAAGCCAATCCGTCTCCCAGTAGTCACTCCAACTCCTGGGCTTTTGCCCATTCTGCCTCCCTCTTGTCCTCCCTCCTAACACTGCCTCGTTCGCTCACTCCCTCCCCTTCCCTCTCGCGCCCATCCACTCTCCTCTTCCCAATTTGGCCACCAGGGAGGTGTGTGGCACTGGAGCAGGCATTATTGATAGAGCATCTGTTTAGACATGGTGCAGGATCTGTGGCATGTGGGCGAGCAGCTGGGGGTTTCGAGCAGGGGAGACATTATGTCATATCACATATCTCGAGATGTCTTGTTCACTTGTATGCGTGCCCATTTCGCAGGCACACTCTCCCGCAGATACTAAGAAACCCAAACGCATGCCACCAACGTCCACGCCGAGATGAGAATTCAATCTTAATTAAAAAAAACAACAACAAAAAAAACGGGGAAAGTCAGGTTTGCGTCATTCGTGAGGCTGGCGCGAGTGTCACGGCGGCGCAGCGGCAGTTACAGGAGTCGGCTTTAGAGGCACTTTCACACGCTGGAGCCAGAGGCGAATATTGTAGCATCATGGTTTTATTGGGGCAGCTAGACAGACAGAGTAGCCCTATCCAGATAATCACCACACATCTCTTCTAAATGGCCAAACTTGTCAAAGCTTATGCAGCACAGTGCCAATAGATTTTCTCCTTGGCAGCTGATAAAACGGGGGGGATTTTATGGTATTTTACACGGCACAAAGCGTGTATTTTATGATGCCACATGGCGCATCTATGTGGCAATAAAGTGGCAATGTTTTTACCAGTTGTGCATCTTCTTTTGACTCGCATTAGTGTGTTTGATGTGGTGTGTCACAAGCCTGAATGCACATGATGCTGAGATTGATAAACGGCAGGTGGAACCAGCTGCATTGTAACAAAGATCCAAATGTATTTAGCTGCCGTGCATCCTGTGTATTCAGACACATCATGACTATCATTACAGTAGTATTTGATGCTAAAGTAAACTATTTAATAGTACCTGCCTAGTACAGCATATATATGTACAGCATGTCTATAGTATAGTACTGTATATTGTGATCATGAGCCATTTTACCCTTAGTACGGAATATCACAGTATATAATTTAGCAGATTTCTTTTTAACAACGCTGAAAGGCCCATTTGCTGCATCTTGTTTCTCAAGGGAACAACTTCATGGCTTAAGTATGTAAATGTGCACACCTGATGTCTGCTTTGAGTGGCAGAGATCAGGTGTGCTTGATCATTTCATCAAATTGAAAAGCTGTCATGTTAAGCAGACTTTAGTGAAAAGGTGCAGGTGCAAGTCCAGATGAAGAGTCTGGTAATTTTCCCTGCCTGCAGCTCGGCTTGTTTGCTTTAGATGTTGTTTTTCAGAGCGTCTCACGACTGTGTTCCTCGTGTGTTACATGTATGTGTGCGGAGGCGGTGGCTTTAGATGTATGACAGATCTCTAACGTATGCCTCCACTAGCGACACTCTGAAATTGAATCTTCTTTACTTTTTTCATTAATCTAATCTTGATCTACTAGATCTGTAATTAGATTTCAAACTAATTCATTGAACTATATGATTTTAGGTGGAAAACTACTGTAAAAAACCTTGATGCCTGTCCAGTTACAAAACAGTGGTCCTCCTTTAATTATGGATCATACATTTTCCAATGGAGGCTGATTTAGCTCAACTGCAGAGAAGCTATTATTAGAGGAGACAGGACATTATTTGTAATTTCCTCTTCTTTATAAATTAGCCTCCCTGTTGTCTGATGTAATCTCTGTTGTCTTAGGCTGCTGAATTCAACCACTTCTGCTGAAAGCGTCCCAGCAGGTCAGGGTGCAAATCCCCTTACTTCCTGTCTGTGTTTTTGTTTTGTGTCTCTTTATGATTGTTTTTTCTTTTACTTTTTGGCCTTTCTTTGTTTGTACAGACCCCAGTCTGCGCTGTCGTCTGAGACCCGGACATTTAAATATCAGCTTTTATATGAATATTATGTCATCTTTTTATGCCCTTTTGGGAATAATGTGTAACAATAGTTCATGTATTCACGCACACATTTGCATATTCTTTTACCATCTTATGTAAATGTCTTTAAAATGTATGCAGCCTTCAGTGGAGCGCAGACTCCGACAGTACCGCCGCACTTCGGAAGCTGTCTGCAGCCGTTGTAGTGGTCAGCTGTGGGTTTGGTGCCAGGGACAGAACTGTCTTCTGTGCCATTTGTTGTGTCTGACCTTTAAGATGATGAAGCACAGGGAGAGTGACCCCTGGCGGGATTTGTTCAAAGAGCAGCCTCTTGGTAATGGGGGGTCCGGAGCCTGGCAGCCTGCTGAGGGATTGATCAGCCCCTTACTCAAAGGCCAAATACAGAAAGCCTGGCCAGAGGAGAAGGCCATGCAGGACATGGAGCCATCCTCTGCTTTGAAGCCCTCTCCAATAGCTCAGCTGCTTCACGGCATGAATAAACATCTGTTAAAGCTGCTCTTCTGTGCCTTCCTTCTTCTGTATGAGCTAACAGCGGTGCTGCTGCAGATTGAAAGATACCAGCCGAGGTCACAAAAATCCTTTCTCCTCCCTTTTCACCTTTTCTTTCCTTCTTCCCCCTCTTTCCTTTTTTTCCACCTTGCTCCCTGTCTCCCAGCTCCTCGTGTGAATGCTTCCTGTGCTCCAGCCTTGTTGCGCGGGATTAAATCCACTTATTTGGAGCTTGCATTGCTTCCACAGATGTCAGCTTTGAGATTGAAATGAGCTCCCCTTCTGCAAAGAGGCTGAGTTAAAAGAAAAATTCAGAGAGGGGGAAGAGAGAAACTAAACAGAGATGCAAAGTCTTTTCACTTCCATAAGTGTAGTGTGTGTGTGCGTGTGTGTGTGTGTGTGAGTGTGGGGATGAATTTAGCATTTCTGACCAGCGTTAAGAACATTCTGTGGCATTTGTATTTTGATGTTGTCACTTACTTTGAGGAGCATCGTAATATTTCCTCCACTTTCTTTCCTATGGCCACAAAAACAAAAAAAGTAAAGGGAACCTGAACCGTCCTGCCGCACAAACAAACTTCTGCAGATTACAGCGTTGTGACAGGTAAAGGTTAACCCCAAAGCTATTACTAAGGTTTCAAACGGAGCTGGTCCTGGTACAGCGGTCAGGATGTGTCGGCCTCTGGAGCAGGTGCAGGCGCCTATTGATTTGCTCTTCAGGCTGACAGTTATCAATGCACTTTTGGCATTTTACCGTGCGGTGATAAGCACCAACCTGATGACCAGAGCTGGAAATCCTGCTAGATTTAGTTGAGGACACATCAAATGTGATGCCACAATTTTTCTGTTGCCGCTCTGAATGAGTACACAGAAATTGGAGGCACGTTTCCATAAACACATAACGGGTCGATTCAGTAGAATTCAGTAGTAGTAATGATACAGAAAGGCTGAACTGTGCCTCCTGGAGTCTGACTCGCTCACTTCAGCTGCAGCCGGTCCGTTTACTGTACAGCCGTGTCGGCCCACCGACTATCATGAACCCGTCCTCAGGTGGTTCTTGGGTAGAACCAGCATAAAAGACAAACACAAATCAATGGCTTGAAGACCGTCAACAGAGGCGTAAATAAGCTGCAGTTATGGCCGTCTACGGAGCTTTCTCATTTATGCTAATCACTGCCCAGAGGCATCGATGAAAGGATCTGCGGCAGTTATGAAGACGCTGCACTGTGTTCACTTTATCGTTTGATTATATACCCAATTATAGTGCAAGCAAGCAATTAAATGCAGCCTGGATGTTGCGCGCGGACTCGAGTCTGCAGTGGAAGTGCGCCGCCGCGCTTTAAGCAGCCGGCAGCTCTAATTCTATTCTGGCGTGTGCAAGGCATGTGATGAAAGAGGGGTGTTGGTGAATCAGTGAAGGCTGCCTTGATTACAAGGGTCAGTGGTATCAGAGCGATATCATTGTGCATTTCTTGATGAGTGCGTGACATCATGATTTGAGCACACGTGTGTGTGTGTGCGTGCGCACATGTGGAGAAAAGGCAAGTCTTCCTTGAAGAACAGCTCTCCTCTTCCCCGTAACACCATAACAGCATCTGGAAAGTAAACACAAGTGGCAGTTCCGCCTCTAAGCATTTGGCTCACTCAATGAAAGCAATCTCTGCTAAATGGTAATGGGCCTCTGCAAAGTGGCATCATCAGTGTTCTTCATTTCAGATGAACTGCTCCTGTGTCACGCCTTTAAATATACCCCATGTTTAAATATTAATAACAATCTGGCCATGCAGGCAGCGAGAGGCCTAATTCACTTAAATCAGTTTTACTTTGCAGCCTCTTTACGTGTAATTCACCGCTTTAAAGCCTTGTTGTTTGCAGGGGATTATTTTGATTAAATGCTTTTAGTTCCTGACTGAATTCCCCCTGTAGACGTCCTGGTGGGAGGTGTTGGCATCAACAACATCCTGTCAGCTTGTTTTTTTTTTTTTTATCCAGACCAAGAACAGTTTTTCCGTCTAGAAGCTCGCGAGTGACCGGCTTTTCCACTTTCCTCCCATTATTTCACCTCTTCTTCGTCTCCACTTTTGTCTGTGGATTGAAAAATGCTAATTAGGTTTAATGAAACTGATATTTCCATCAATAGGTCAGGAAACACAAAAGGGTGCAGCCCGGTTTTATTCATTTCAGGCTCTTCGTTGCTTCACAGCGCAGTAGGAATTCATCACGGCGCCTTTTGGAAGGGCTCCTGCCCCCTCGTCCCTGCATCGCCCGCTACTGCATGTGATAGAAATGGAGACATCTATTAAGCTCCGACTATTGCTCTGCACAAAAGAATCTGACATACCTGAATGAAGAATCCCCGCGCGGTTAAAACCTTAGGATCTCATTACACCCAGACTCCATTTGTACTAAAGAAATTCTGTCCATGTGAGCAATTAATATTATTATTCGCGGCCGCTTTGGCACCGTTTCACAACTCATGTTCCAACACTTTGTCTCTCTGCCTTGTTGTCTTACCCTCAGCAGTGTTTACCTAACATTGTTTGCCTCTTGGTCTGTAGTTACTTACACAGTGTGTATTTCACCATATTAGCTGTGTTGGTCCACACAGATGCAATATGTCTTGGGGCGAGTACTGTGACACCATGAAGAGATGTGGGGATAACGCCGGCTGCAGCCGAGGAGCTGTGTCAGTCTCTGCGTGCTTGTGTCTGATTTGTCCTCACCTGGTCATTGTTTGCGTGTGTGGCAGGAGGCGGGTTGTGTGTGTTTGCGCTATGGATTTTGCCCAGCAAAATTGGATTAGTCCAGAAGAGAAACCATTCATTTTTTTATCACCTTATCATGGCTAATGGTCCCTTCATTTATTAGATTAGTTTCACAGCAACTTTCCCAAAATAAATTTGATTGCAGCCGTATTGACAAATTGGGCAACGATGAGAAGATTATATTTCGAACTCGGAAAAGTCCGAGCGCAGCATAGGTGGCGTTTCCCCAGTCACCAGCCGTGCACGTTCAGGCTTTCAGACCTTATAAACAGAGCACACTGAGAGCAAGAGAGGCAGAGAGCTTTCCCTTTGCCAAAAGGGGGATGAGATTATTGGGAACCAGCCCAAGTTTTTCTCGTGACCTATTTGCCACAGACTTAAAAATAGTTACTGTATTTATCCTGCTGGAGAGCGACTGTTAAACCTGGCATTGCTTCCTCTCGGCTTCTCGGGGCCTGCTGGCCAATCACAATCTGAAATGCAGCTACCTTTGCTTGACGTTTCTAGGCTGCACAAAATGCATGAGCGTATCGTCACAGGTGTAAAGCAGAAAAAACTCCAGGCCTCTGTGTTTCTGGTTTAATCACCAGTGGAAAGTGCAAGGACGGAAACAGTGCATTCAAGTGTATTTTGCTCCCGAAGGGCCGGCGCGCTATGAGTGAAAAGGTTGGCTGAAGTGGAATATGAGAATATAGTGATTAATCATTAACCTCTAATCCGGGGATGCTACTCACCTCATTAATTAAAAAAATCGGGCTAATCACATGTCTCCGCACTAACGGGCCCAATAATGTCACCGCACATCACCAGCGACAGCGCGGTGACGTCGGCTGACGCTCGGGTCCAAACGAAGTGAATTAAATCCCATTGCGTTAAATGGGAACGTATGGGGTAACGTGTTTATAACGCTGGGGGAGCGGCTTTAACATACAGCAGCCGCCAGCAGCTGATTCATGGCATCCAGGAAGCCGTCGCCTCGGCCTGATTAAATCCTCGCCGCCATCTGAAAGCAGCAGGACACATGCAGCCTTTGATTTGAGGAGTGCTGCATCAGAGCGCGCTGCCATTATGCACGGCTGTCCGCGGTGTTTGCTTTGATTAAGTCGTGCGCAGATGACACCGGGCCGGGACTGCAGCAGCGGCAGCGGCGGGCGGCGCCGCTCGCGCAGTCAAACGCGTCTTCACAGCGCGTCTTTGTGAATCCCACAACTTTTGGTGTGAGCGCCTTTGCTAACGCTAAATTCCAGGTGCCTGTACCTGCTTTTTGTTGGTCCGGGATCTGAGCTGGGCCCACCTTGCTTTTTTTGTGTCAGCGTGTGCTCCCGGGCTCCCGAGCTGTGGACTCAATATGTGTTACTGTGTCACGCCTGCCACTGATTGGATTTTGTCTTCAACAGGTTGTTAGCGGCGATTTGCCTCTTTTGTGTACATGAAGCTCAGCCTCAACCAGTTCCAGCTTAACGTGCTGTTTACACAGGAACACACTTAAGACTGTTTTAGAACAGGTCCGATCTAAAAATACCGTGTGTATGATATTTGAGCCAAGTCAGTTCCACACACACGGTGACGTCCTCCATCCCATCCCTTCCTCCTGCCTCTGAGCACACTGCAGCTGGGCATGTGCTGACTCCCACAGATCTCTAATGGCTCGTGTGATGACGTAAGGGACGTGTTGTTGAAGCCGTAGTTGATGCTCCTGGTTCCGGCATAAACGCCGGTGTGATTTGGGTCTGGGCTGCAGTCTGCACTCGTGTCTGTGTGTGTTGGTTGGGCACAGGACGCACTTTTAAGTAGGACAGTAGAAATTGATGGCCGACTCTGATAACTGACCTACATAGAGGCACGGGCAAACTACTTTCCTTACGATTTAATACAAGCATCCAGTGGTAAAATGTGCAGTAACCATGAAACCAAGCTCCAAATGATGTGGTTTGGGCTTAATTTATTTGTGATGTCAGCGTTAACCAGTGTGATATGAAACCCACCTGCGTATATCACACTTTATGCTTTGTCCTAGTCTAATATTAGCATGAAATTAAGGAGTTTTGCATTTTCCGGTGCTGTTTCACGGCCTATTTACACAGATGTGTGTAACAAATGTAAAGGTAGTCATTGTAAATACCAGGCTAATACCTGGCAATGACTCTGCAAATGACCATGACATTAACTTATTATAATGTGATATTACCTCATTGTTGCTGAGTTAATGTGAAGCTCTACAGAGGTGAGTGGAGTTGAACTCCTCCATTAGTGTGAATGTGTGAAGTAACACGTTCACCTGTTGGTGGTTTATTCACTTCCAGGAAAAGTTAGTTTTTGTCATTTTCTCCCATTTTCTTCTCTGACTTGTTGTCATTGTCCTACTTTAAATCCTCAGTTTGCAGAAATCAAGAATAATTCAGGAATAAAATTCAGCGACCTGAATGTTGCCCAAACGAGCGTCTCTCGTACAAACTCCCCGTGGCACCGTGAACTCACAAAGGCCACGCATGAGGAAAACAACAATTAACCGTCTAATTGCAATGTACGCCCACGCCGCTTCTGTGTCACTCTGCTATTTTAAAAAAAAATGATCTCATTTCAAGTAAGATCGTTTAAAGGATAAAGATCTGGAGCCACATCAACACCACGTACTGAGCAGTGGTTGTTCTGGGCCGGCCCATTTTTTAAATGAGTTTTCCCTCCCCTCTCCTTCCTCTGCTACAGTATATGTGCCCTGTGCTGTTAGAGAGTTCACGGCGCTAACTGTATTAAACAGGGGACTAACGCCCGGGGCCCTGGATCTCTAGTAATAGCAGGCAGAAATACTGATCAAAGGCCTCTAACTGTGCTGTGGGTGTTCAGGCTGCTTCCGCCTGCCTCTCTGCATTACAAGAAGCCGGCACTTGGAGGCGAGGGCGCGCGGACAGACGCGTCCCGTGGACTCGCTCCTGATTGGAGAGACGGAGGTTTGATCTCGCGTGCAGTAATTGGGGCAGGGCAGGCGGCGGCTGCAGGTGCGTTGACCCGCATGGACGTGTGCGGTGCTCGGATATGAGGGGCTCAGCAGCAGGACCCTCTAATTTAATCTGGCTAATCGGTAGTAATGCGGAGCAGGTTGTCAAAGCATTAGACTCACATGTTTATGATTGTGCAGGAGGCTGCGGCGGCAGATGACCCTCGGCGTGGATTCAAGGTCCTGCTACACTCTTTGTACGCGCCGCTGATAAATTTCTAAGTGTGTGATTATTCGCGGACTTTGGGGGCATTCAACTTTGCTGCATCACTTTACAGCTACCCCCCCCCCCCCCCCCCCCCCCCCCCCCCCCCCCCTTTCCCGAACCCATTATCTGCTGCTGCCAGGGTAAGCTTTTCCTTCCAGGTTGTGGAAGAAGAGAATCGGAGAGGCCTGGAATGAGTGTGAAATAACGAGCGAGTCCGACGAAGCCGGTAAGAGGCTGTGAAAGCGGGACCCCCCCCCCCCCCTCCAGACGACGCCCAGCCGCTCCCCGGCTAATAGGTGTGAGCCGGTGCTGCCGCGCGGCCTGGGCCGGAGGCCACACAACACCTATTAGCGGCCTCCGCGTCAAACGCCGGCGTGTTTCCATTCGCGGGGGCATCGTTTAAGTGGGGAGACCGTCGGGCGTGTGCGCGTCGGCGCCTCTCCCGCCGGCGCTGATGGCCTTCAACGGGCCGCGGAGGTCGGCCTCCTGTGCGCGGACAGGTGGAGGGTACCGCGAGCACGAGCCGGGAGGAGGCCCGTCATCGGCCTTGATCTCGGAGGACGTGACGTCGCACTGGAAAACGTCCTGTCATTTGACGGAGCAGCACAACCCCCCCCCCCCCCTCTCTCCCATCACTCCCATCACTCCCACCTCCTCCTCCACCCCATCCTTTGTTCCCCACAGGCTCCTCTCCCTCCAACGTCCCTCGCCTGTGACAAATGGCTTCTGGCGGTTGATTTGTTGGTTGTCAAAAGTGCTCGCCGCGTCGGCGTGAAGGCAGGGCGGGCGGCGCAGGAGCGGCCCCTTCCCCTCCGCCGCGCGGCGCTCCCTCACCGCCGCTCTCACCCGCTCAGACGCCTCGCTGGAAATTGATATTCTGTCTCATAAGATCTCATTAGATTAGATTTGTCTGTGTTTAAGCAGCTCGCACATTAGGTTCCCAGCCCCTCTTTTGACAAGACTGTTTTATATATTCTAGCTGGTGTCAGAAGAGGGGCTCGAGGAGAATCTTTTGTTGTTTGTGGAGGAGGGGCTGGAGGAGGAGCAGGGAAGAGAAATGGGAGTGTGAGATAAAGACTTTATGACAGGACTATGAATGTCAGTGTTTGTTACAGCCAGGCTCGAAAGCAGCACAAACTGCTCCTGTGTTTTTCCTGCTGATCTGAAGAATTAATACAATAAGCTGCTTAGGAGACTAATGTTTAATAATACACTTCACTTCGCCACTTGCTTTACGGATGTAAGTCTTTGTGTGTGACATCAATAGGATGGCATCCATATTGGGACCTGAGCATCATGTGATCAGTATGTTTATGAACCGAGCGCGTTGCAATCGACGGACCCAGTAAATTAAATACTGTACCTGACGAACCAACGTGCATTGATTCAAAAAATCAGTGGAGCTGATTCTGCGCAGCCGTGCTCATTGATCAGAGGGATAAACCGTTGGTTGAGTCCTGCCGAAACGCCTTTAACCTTGAGATCCGCCCGTCGCCAGGAAGTGGGTGACGACGAGTCCTGAGTCAACAAGTGAGCTGTGTGTGTGTGTGTGTGCGTGTGTGCGTGTGTGCGTGTGTGCGTGTGTGCGTGTGTGCGTGTGTGTGTGTGTGTGTGTGTGTGTGTGGCGCTGGGTGGCGGCCCCCACTTCATCTGACTCTCCACGATAACGCGCTGGTGCTCGTGGGTCGCGTGGCTCCTCGTTTGGGGTTAGCGGCTGTTTAAGGTGATTTTTATTCCGTCGCCATGTGTTTGCCATTTTGAAAAGAAACTCATCTCCTTTCAGTCCCACTTGCTGCTTTATTCACTAACAGTTTCTCTTTTGTGTGGTTTCCTCTTTTGCAAAAGTAATAGAATATCAGTTTTCCTTTCAACCCGTGCTATACAGACGCTAGATTGCTTTGTGCAACACCATCAAAACGCAGAGGAGAGCATTGCAATCCACTTGTGTTCAAAAGTCTAAAACCATCTTGTCTCTCTGTCTTTGTATTAAAAGAGGGGTTAAGCTTTTATCCTATAAATATGGCATGAAAATCCCACTGTCAATGACACATTCATTCTAAGGCTTGCATTAACATAAAAACGAGGGCTTGTTATACAGTGAGATTTCAATAAAAAGAACACAAAATGCATTTAATGAAATTCAGATGCTGGGCCCCAGTTCCCTGAATCTCATTAAATGAGCTTTGTGCTGTTTTTCCATCGTCTCTTTGTGGAGGAGGTCCTCGAGTGCCCTTAATAATGTGGCAGATTTCATCATATTCTTGATTTAAAGAGGACAATGTCTGTCTTGTTCACTTGTTCTTCTCCATGCCCGAGCCAATCTCCACAGATGTGCGCGCACAGTTCCTGGATGTGGCTCGGGATAATATTCCGTCTTGTTGCGCGTCTCCTTTTAGCGGCGGGAAGTTTTGTTAAGGTTTTCCACTAACTCATTCTCTCCCTCTCTGTCTCTCCCCTCCCTCCTCTGTTTCTCTCTGCATAGGATTTGGTTTCATAACCTTTGAGAGTGAAGACATCGTAGAGAAAGTCTGTGAAATTCATTTTCATGAAATCAATAATAAAATGGTAAGTCCACTCATTTTTTTCAATTCCAGGTGGGCGTTGAAGGATTAATATTTGATTTCTTTTTTCCCTTAGTATTAATAGCGGAGGCGTGTGTGTGTGTGTGTGTGTGTGTGTGTGTGTGTGTGTGTGCGCGCGCGCGCGTGTGTGTGTGTGTGTGTGTGTGCCCACGTTCATGTTCATATGCATGGGCACACACACACTTACTTAGGTGGGTCCCTGGGTTTCAGGGATGGGAAGGCAGTGGTGTGTACTGCCCACAAAGCGTGAAATTGTGTGGCTGAGTTCTGCCTGTCAGGCTGAGGGACAAGAGAGTCGAGCCTGTCCCTCTCTTTCTGAATCCCTCAACACACACACACACACACACACACACACACACACACACACACACACACACACACTCACACACACACGGGTGGGGATGTCCAGGGATGCAACAGGGAGGCTGCTGGCAGAGGCAGAGTTCATTAGTTAGGGATTATCACCTACCACACGGCGCCAGTGATGCTTGTTTTATTTACAGCGGTAATATGGTCATCTCCGAGCTCCACAGAGTTCACTAGCAGCCGCCTGAGCCGTCGTGTGACTGGCGATAATGAACAGGAACTGACCCCCCGCGGAGCAGGTGTGACATTAGAGTCTCCTTCATCCAGTTCCACCTCGCAGGCCTCTCCGGAGATCTCGCATCGTTTTAGCGCTCGTGTGGATTGTGATGGAGTGGGGAGAGCACTTGTCTCGCCGCCTGCTCCGTCGGCTCCCTCTGCCCCCGCGCGCCTTCACTCCCTCGCAACCTCCTCCCCAAAAACGAACTGACTGACTGGCCGTGTGACTGACAGGACCAATGTAGTAGAACCGTGTTCACCAGGGACCAGGCTGGGTCACATATGACCCCAGTATACATCCCTCCATGTCTGTGCGCTGCATCACAGTCGATGCTCAGGACGGCAACCAAAAAAGCCTGAGTGACAGAAATATCTGTATGCGTATGGAATTTATTCTGTCACAATCAAATGTCTCAGATCCTTTGACATGTAGGCATAACAGTGAGCGCACAAATACCACACACACAACATGAAGCCGGGGCGCTCGCTCCCCGGCATCTATTTATGCAGCAAAGCAAACGCTTGTGCAAACAAGTGCTTGATTTAAAAAATATTCGAAACTTGTCTTTGCACAATTTGTTCTGTTACAAAAATAAGGAATACAATATTTGTTTGCCAAAAAAATCACATACCAGATCTGTGGTAGACGCTGCTGCCCTCAATGATTCGCTCATTAAAAATTGGAAAATGTGTTAAAAATCGTATTTGTTTGTTGTTGTTGACACAATTACAATTAAGCCTAATTGTAAAAATAAAATAAAGTGCCCAGTAAAATAACATGAAGTATTATAATAATTTGTCTTTTTTGTTTTATTTTTAAAAATAATTACATGTATGTAGTGTGCTCCAATAAACTAAAGTGCTAAGCTTGATATCTCTATAATTAAAATTATTTGACCTACTTATAACATGTGGTACAGCCTTCAATCAAATAACACATGTTCTCCTTAAAGATGCAACAAAATCATCAATATTATGAAAAACAGTTGAGGGTTTTTGTGCCTGAAGCTGATATTTAATGCTGCAACAATTAAACCAGCAGAAAACTTTAAAAGTCTCCAACTGGTTTATTGAATGAGTGATCCATGCACCAACTCAGAGACAACAAGGAGAGTGGACGTTGTCCTGCTAATGTGTCGTATCCAAAGCGTGAAAGGTCAGTTTTGTGCAGCAAAAAGAAAAATCAAAACATTAAAGCTTCTTTCTACCTTTTGCTGCACAGGAGAGCGCCAGCTTTCCAATGTCTGAAGCAGCGGCGCACAACATAAAAAAATACCTCCTGTCTTCCTCCTTATGAAGTACAATACAGAAATAGACCTCATCCATCCTCCCCGCGAGTGTTATCTAAGATGGCCGTTGAATAATTGATGCGGACAGAAATTCCACCTCACTTGGGAGCGCTGTGGACGTACGGGGCAGCCCGCCTCCTCCTTGCCCGTCCTCTCAAGGGCTCCGGCGGTGGACCGGGTCAGCGCCCGCTCACATGTGAGTGACGGGACCTTTTAGTGCTCTGGTCAGTCACCCTGTGTTCACGCGCCACCGAGGCCTCACTCACCGGAGCGCCCTCCTCTCTGTCGCTGTGCATTGGGCCTCATATATAATTAAAAGCAGGATGCTGCTTAGCGAGACGCTCCCGGCCGGAGCCCCGGGTCCCTCTGCTCCCGCATCTGCAGACTCTCGACGTGATAAAGGGGCGGATTATCCTCCAGAGCTCCACATGATTGAAACATCATTTAGCTACAGCACCTTGTATTAAAGCCAGTAAATATTTTGAAGTAAAAATCAATGAGCAGAAGATGGTTTGACAGCTTTAAAATACTCCAGGCACTTCGTCACAGCCTCTGGCGTCCTCATATAGAAACGTGCATTTCACTCGGGGCACAGTGCGTACAGTAGGACAACAGCCTGGCAGAAAAGACAGGAGTCCCTCCATCACTCCCCAGCCTGTCATTATGCATGCGCAGCTAATTCATAATAATACCTATCAAGTATGGGCTCTGACGAGCGAGCAGCGTGCCATTAAAACGGACTCACGTTGGTTTTAGCCAAGTGCTTCTAGGTAATGTGCTTTAATGTGTCATTTTTAATATTCGAGGCTAGTGAATGATCACAACAGGAGGGAGGAATTTTCTCTTAGTCGTCAATTTCTCACTGTGTCTTCCTGACATGACCGACCAATTACTGCGGTGAGCAGGAGAATCAGCTCCGAGTCTCCCAGTCACTGAAGAAAAGGACTATTATGGTGTTAATATCACTCTTTAATACCTTCATACAGACTTCAAGTATTGATATCAGCAAAAGGAAACAAAAGGGCTGCTTTGGCTATTTATCACTGTTATATTCACTACATAATTCCATAATACTAAAGCCTTTTCATGTCATTTTGTTACATTGGTGAGAGGATGATATTGCACTGTAGCTGTGGAGATATAATACAACAGCGCCACAAAAACGCTATAGAGTCTTTTTGTCAGTCTGATATGAAGTAGAATATGAAAGATACTGATATAATTTGCTTCGTCAGTAGTTCCAGCCGTCATCAGGTGGAGTCTGCAGTGCATGAATCACCCCCGGACACACTGGCTTCTCGCTATAGACTAAAGCAGCTGTCACTGATTTCTACAGACAGAACCTTGAGTCTGTGGTTTGATGGAAATGTCCTGGAAAATATTCTTTCAAAGAGTGGAAAACGTTGAGCACTGTTTGAACATCAAGTGCCTAATAAGGGAGCGGGACTGCCCTTCGGAGGGGCTCCGGTCCCTCGCGCAGGGCTGCCTTACAACTCCTGGACTGTAAGTAATTGGATGTTTACCCTTCGCTGAAGAAGGGAAGCTTTGAGGGATGAATGAGATGGAAATCCACTCCGCACTCTGCACTCCAGGATGTCCCATAAAGGCTCAATGGTGTTCAGATCTGCTGATTGAGGAGGTGATGGAAGCCATTTGACATCAACCTGATGATCATGGCCTCACTTTTAAATGTGTCCCTCGGTGTGTATTGGTCCAGTAATGTCCTGGAGCATGGATGGAATCACACTGGGGCTCGTGGAGGCGCTACAGGGTGCACCTGCTCCCTGATACGACCCCAGCTTTTATATAACCACGCAGAGGCGCCATCAGGCAAAATGGCTTTTTTCAGATTGCTGCCCGTTTTACGGCATCATTTTGTTTTACCCAAAACTTCAAATCTTAGCAGGTTTAGCATCGCTCAGTCACCGGGGTTGTTTTTATTGATCCTGGACGGAGGCGGTGTCGAATAGCACTCCCGCTCCAAACGCCCCGGTGAATTGACCCGAGCGCTGACTTCACCTTGGGCTCCGCTGCCTATTGTGCTTCATCATTAGGTTGCGTTGACCTTGTCAGCATGCTAAACCACTGTTCAGCGCCGCGCTTGCGTGCGCCCGCCCCGCTCAGCCTTTAGAGCGCCTCCGCTGCGCTTTCGCCAGCCGCCACGTGCAGGATCTCCCTCTAATAGAAAACGTTCACGTAGGAAATCGCTGGAGGTTCTAGCCGCAGTTTTTCAGGAATATCAGTGGTCCTGTTGCCTAAATAAACTGCTTGTTCCGTGCCTGTGATAAGCCTCCTGAGTGAGTAATCCCACCCCACCACCGCTGACATTGTGCATTCGGAGCCGTGACATTTCCTGACTATTCAGTCTATGTGTTTTGACTGTTCAGCTGGAAGTGGGAGCTGGACTAAATGAATCACTCTGCCAGTGTGCTGATGGAATCCATTCACTAGTGGAGCTAAAAGTAGACCCCCCCCCCCCCCCCCCCCCCCAGCACACACACACACACACACACACACACACACACACATACACACACACACACACACACAAACATGCAACACACCCACAACACTCATCGCAGAAGGACAGTCGCTGCCAGTCCATCACGCCCACGCCTCCCTCTTACATCTACAAGGTTAATATTTATGGGAGGTATAAATTGAAAATGTCATAACTAGAGTGTTTCTACTCTTGTTTGTTTTGGTTTTTTTTTCTCATCGGACAGATGCATTACTGTAACACTTCTTCGAGTGCACGTCTGTGTGTTTATATGGTGGTTTAAATACTGTCTAGTTATTCTGACTTCGCAAGTAGAAGAAAGAGGAAGCCGCGTGGGTCACAGAGACAAACGCAGAGGATTTTGTGTCTGAAAGGGGCCGAGTCTCTGTACAGTACAATATGTACAGTGTTTATCGATCTACAGGACTGCTGCTTTGATTTGTCTCCCTCCCTCATGTACAGTACAGCAACTGGATCTTTTAAACATGAGACTCCATTAGAGTCATTTCCTCCTCCTGCTGGTGATAAACTGGGCTGCAGGTCGCTCAGACAAGCCCCGTTTTGTCACAACGCTGTTTGTAGCACAATAGAATCTGAAGGTTTGCTCTCGTCGCTGGAACTCGCTCCAACTTCCAGTATTTCAGTATTTTGGCCTGTTAAACCAGGGGGATCCCTGTCCCCGAGAAGCCTCCTCCACCTGATGATGTGCTGCTTTCATATAATCAAGAATCACAAGCACAACTGCACGAGCCATAATTCAGGTTGACATTTGCAGTCGGAGTAAAACGAGAGACTGTGAATCCAGCACATGAATCGGCGCTTTCACAGCTGCTGACCCTTTGTAGTGCCTCATTGTCAGGCTTGGAAGTGTCTCGCCGTCCTCCTCTCTCCCTCGTTCTCTTACTTAGTTCACTCTCGAGAGCTCCCGCCTCCCTCCCTCAAACGCTCCTGCGCGTTTGAAGCAGGTGAACACCCACACACTCGCACTTTCACAGATCCCGGCTCCTGGCTGGTTTTAAATCCACGACAAGGAGTCCTCTCTCTCTCCCTGAATATCAAAGACGGGCGTCTGAGAGCATGCAGGCAGGACTTCCACGCGTCCCTGTCTCGCGTCCGGCCCGCTGGATGGCGGCGGGGGCCGCTCCGGGACGCTGTCATGTCTGTGCCGTGGGGCCGCGTGAACGCGTGAAAGTCCCAGCAGTGTGCTGGGATTTCTAACGGAGCCATTTGTCCCACCCAGTCCCTCCTAGTTCCATGCCAGGGGTCGCTCCCTGACAATGGGAGCGTCTGTGCCTCGTGTCAAAGCATAGCAGGCGAACAAGGGGCCAGAGCAGCCGTGACAGCTACAAAGTGGCCTAGGGAGCTGTGCGCTGTAATGAAAGGGCTCTGCAACGCAGCAACTTCCTCCCTGATACAAACCTTTTTCATTAGCCCTTGCTTTTTTTTTCCATTTTTACCACTGTTTATTACAGTCTTGGAGTTTTATCACAGTCCGGCGCTTCACGGCAGCATTGTGTGCCGCGGCGTTCGTAGCGCACCTGTGCGCGCGCCCTGTCAGGAAGCGCGGCGGCCATTTGTATGGATGCCGGGCTCCACCTCGGCGGAGGCGCGGCGGGTCCGCGATGACATGTGAATCGCGGCGGCCGAGAAAACCCTGCTTAAGTGGAGGCAGCGGGGAGGAGCGGGCGAAAGCCAGGAGGCGAACAGACAAACAGATGGACAGGCTGATGCCAAGCAGGCAGTGGAGCAAATAGATTGTGCAGCGTGGTGAACGGGACCCGGCCCACCGCAGAACCGCCCGCAGACAGGAGAGCGGGCCGTCGGCGGCTCCTGGTTCCCTCTGTTTCGCGCAGACACAAAGGACGCGCAGTGAACGGGCCTCTCGTCGTCCCCCTCACGTACTGTAGGCGGAGGAGACGTCCGTCCCGCGAGGATGGGGGGGGGGGGGGGGCGGAGCTGTTTGCGTGAGAGCCGGTGCGAGGGAGGGAGACGTTAGACGGAGCTGCAGGTGGAATTGGAGCGTTCGGGCACCGGGGACTCGGGCCCAGCACGCGCACACAAAGACATTTTCGCTTCTCAAACGTACATTTTGGCCGGCTTTAGGCTTTAAAGGCGCCGCGCTGGCACGACTTGACTGAAGTGACAAAAAAAACAAAAAAAAACAGGGAGAACAAATCAGGATTTAGTGGAGAGTATTGCTTTTGTGATTTTCTGTGTTTGGATAAGACAAAAAGTGCTTTTCACAGACACACTGGGCAAACTGCCCCTCAGCGGGACTTGGGTAATGGCGTTGGAGAACAGAGCTTCTCTCGTCTTTATGTCTCAGGAACTCTTGGAAAGTATTTAGCTTCTATTTCCCCGAGGCACCGGGCACATGCTCACTGGAGCAATAACCTTTGCTTTAATACAGGGGGAGCATGATGTTTGGATGAGCATGTTTTCCTTAGAGATTTCCTCGAAAATGTGAGGAGCTCAGATTGACTCGGTCTTGTTTTTTCCTCTATGGAAAACATGTAGCACTGTGCAAGTCAAATAGAAAACCACCTTAAAGAGCTGAGACAGCCCTGTCAGATCTGTCTGAATGTGTGCATACACAGTCTAATGGTTTGTCTGTGTGTGTGTGTGTGTGTGTGTGTGTGTGTGTGGGTGTGTGTTTGTCTGCTTTGTGTGTGTGTGTGTGAACATCTGCATATGTGGTGTGTGTGTGTCTGTCTACATAGGTAGAATGTAAGAAGGCCCAGCCCAAGGAGGTGATGTTCCCACCAGGTACACGGGGGCGAGCCAGGGGTCTGCCCTACACCATGGATGCCTTCATGCTGGGGATGGGCATGCTGAGTGAGTCTAACACACACACACACACGCGCACACACACACGCACGGCGAGTTGCTCCCAGCAACAGATCTGGAAACCTCAAAACTTAAAGTAAAATGAAAAGATAAAATGTGAGCGGAGGCCTTTCGGAGCGAGGCGGGGGCAGCGCGTCGTCGTCGCCCGGCCGTCAACGTCCAAGCTGCTAAGAAAACGGACGTATGCAAACGCTGGTCTCCGCAGCCACATTAGCCGGGCGCTGCCCCTAATTAGGCCGCTTCAAGGTGTGCCACCAGTGGCCACTGTGGTCTATTTCTAGTGGAGTCTGGTACAAGCAGCCCCTGGGCATATAGGAGCAGACCAGCACATTAGCAGGCTAAATGAAGAGGAAAATTGGTGTAATGTCATATTAAGGATTCATCACTGTGCCCCCCTTAATGGGTAATGAAGGGGACACACATGTCAGAGAGAGATCTCATCTACAGGGACCTCAGCTGCTGGCCCACCCCTCTTCATTTCCACCCAGCCCCTGCCCGGGGGTCCTTTTATTTAACACTACTGCACCCACTCCCACCACGGCCTCCCGCCTCGCCCCGCGTCCGACCGCGGATCCGCCGGGGCCGACGCGCCGTCTGCTTCCCTGATGTGTGTCAGCCACGTCCGCGCATGTGATCTCGCGCCTGCGACCCAGGCCAATGGATTTGCCCTACATAAAACATTTATTCTTTCCACAAATGCAAGAGAGACGTGCGGCTGATTAGAAAAGACTCGTTTCCCCGCGCGGCCCCCTCCCCTCCGTCGTGGAGCAGGTGCAACAGTCAGGCATTTTTATCCGCGCCAGGTAATGCTCTGTCTTTGAACGTCGATAATGATCATTTTGCGATTTTACACCTGTCTGTAAATTCGTTGCATGAACCGTCGCTTATTGCGAGCGAGAATTTTTGGGGCGATAAAGTTGTTTGTGGCGAGAACCGGGGGCTTCCGTGTGAGTCGCCCCCAGCTCCATCTCATCTGTTAGAAGTATTTAACAAGCACAGTGAACTTTTCAGGAACTTATTACAGGCTAATGCGTCCGCGGGAGGAGAGCACTCTTCCCCTCCACTGGGAGACGGCGGGCAGGAAAGCAGTGATGTGCTCATGTGAGAATATTAACAGCCAACTTGTTTGGAGACACTCTTATCTAAATGAAATTGGAACAAGGACAGTGAAACATTCCTTTATATAATTTGCATTTGGAAAAAGGGACCCTGGGCTCATTATTTAAGAAAGTGTAAGCTCCTTTTGTGCCAAATCTCATTAAAGACATCCCTAGCTCCTTTGTTTACCGCCTCTAATCGAGGCATTTATCTTTATTGTGTTGTGCCCGATGTATGTTTGCTGAAATTAATACACATTTGAGCCTGGGTGAGGTATGGGTGTAGCAGATGGATAATTGATTTTAAAGTGAATCAGAACTGTTGAGCCATAAAATGGGTACATTAGCATGCATATTAATGAGCTAAATAAGAGCACTAAGAGGCCGCCACCAGGCCAGACACAATGGCAAGCTTCATTTAGGGGAGCAGTAAGACGGGAGCTTTCCTCCGTCTCTGGGTTTTTCCTCCCACTTTCGCGTTTCACAATATTTGTAGATGTGCGTTTAATACGGCTTTCATGAGACAGTAACTTGGCATCTTGATCCACTTTCCCAGCGCTTTTATGTTGCGCTCCAAAGCTCTATTCACATCTGGATGCGGCTCCCTCATTTCCAGTGGCAATGTATTGTAATGCACTACATCCGCCAAGAAAATGACTTTGCCATTTCAGAAAATGTTAAAATAAGGAGCTGCGGCATCTAAGTCAACAGCTTGAGTTTGTCATTTATTCTCTTTAAGAAGCAGGACAGCATCAAACACATAATATCCTATATTTTGCGGTCCGTGATAGCGTTTCATCGCATCATATCACAGGTCTTCTCAGGCCAAACAAACAGTGAGGGGGTTTTGTGAAAGCTATCCATCTGTAGCTTCCTTGTGATGACTTCTCATCAGCAGCTGATGAGGATTTTTATTTTTCCCCCTCCGGTGCAGCCTCTGTCCTATTTCATCCTCACCAGACCCCCTCAGCACCTCTTTGGGTTGCATTGCCTTTTGTCTGCGAGTGGGGGGGGGGGTTCGGGTCTGAGAGAAGCACTTTCCCATTGGGTCAGGAATAAATTGAACTTTTTCATGGACAGCAAACACTGATTAGATATTTATGACCAAGGTCAACCTTTCTGATTCCAGCTGGCAAAGGCTGTGAGGCATACAGAGCGGCGCATCAGCACACGGACACGCACACACGCACACACACGTGCACACAAATATGCATAGGTTGATTGAAAGTGTTAGACACAGGCGCCGTACACCAGCTACAGTATGCTCATACTCCAGAACATATAATTTATGCATCGTACAGTAACATTTACTAGGTGGTATGTAGGACTATATCTCAGTTAGTTGTAATTACTATCTGCTCTGTCGGTGAGAATTAGCAGCCCAACATTTAAATGCTACTGTAGCCGCAGCCAATACATCAGACCAGTAGTAGTTAACAAGAGCTGTGAACATGAAAGCCTCAAAGAGGTTTCTGAGGTCAGTTTCTGAGGTGTAGCTTACACACAGTGAGGAAGGAGTTATCAAGCCCGGCTCCGGTGATTCATTCCTGGCCTAAAGGACTTCCTCTTATTAGGTAATTTAGTCCAGGCTTATGGTTGAAGGTGATAATAGCTGGAGGAAAACAGATAAAGACTGAGACATATACTATAATTAGAGGGTTAATTATGTTTATATTACCTTTGATGGTGCTCAAATTCTCAGTGAATCACACAAAGGCCCCACTCGCTCACCCATCCCCGCTTCTCAAATGTCTTGTTTTGTCTGTCTCCCACGTCCCTCCCCGCCCGCTCCCTCGCACCCGCTTCCCTCAATATGTTGCCCACAGCTGCTTCCGTCTGAAAACTGTCCAGCTAATTAACTGGCGGGTCTGCGGTTGTAATAAGAATCATGACAGCAGATGAACAATGCATCTGCTACTCTTAAAATTTCCTAATGACACTGGGTCCACTTTGGGGCCCAGCGTGGCCCCGCGTCCATCCAGGGACTGTGCACCTCGGAAATGAGTGTGTACCTGTGGAAAACGGGAGGAGCTGCACGGAGCTGTGCTGTTTTCACCAGACGGCACGCAGCCACATTAGCACAGGAACCTCACTGTTATGCCGAAGACGGTCGGAGCATAAACACACGCCAACGTCATCTCGAGGCATCTGCTATAAAGTGTTAGGCTGAGCTGTAAAAAATGCCGGCGAACTTATGGCCGAGTAAAAAATGGAAATGAATTAGCGCATGAGGAGCGTCGCCGCTCGTCTGGAGGCGGCCGGCGCGTGCGGCCGCGCTGGCGATCGGCCGCTCGCGCGTTAACCTTAAACCTGTTAAGCTGTAACGCCGCCGCTTATTGATCCACGCGGGGGAACTCTCCTTTAAAGCGCGATGGTGTATAATATTAGCAGCTTTTAAACACTCACAGTTTAATTCACAAGGTCTGCTCCTCTCCAAAGAAAAAGCTCCCTTTTACAGTCGTGGCCTTTGCTTTTGTCGCCTGTAAAACCCTTTCACTCACTAAATTCATTGCCGATCTTGACATAGCGGCACTTTAAACAAAGTCCTGCCAGATGAGCGGCGCCGTCGAGTTTGGAGGTTAATGTAATTGAAACGGTTTGTCGTCCTGTTTTGTTGTTTGTCGTCGAAGAGCAACTGTTTTTCGGGTTGACAATCCACCATCAACAATATGAGCCATAAATACTGTACGCGCTGCCTCTTTATGCAGCTTGAACCATAAAAATAAATCAATCCTTGCTTATTGCACGTCTTCAAACGAGGCAAGTTGGGGTTGCACATAATAATGTGATACGTGACTCTGGCTCGTAACTATTTCAGGCTCATATTTATCTTTATTGTTGATTATTATACTTTTTAGCTGACAAATGAGTGATGGAGTGTAGTCGGCTTGTTTTCCTGTCAAGGTGAATATATTTGTAGCTGTTGCTCCAGTACGTTGGTATCTTACTGACTCTCATTTCCCTCCCCTCTGTCAAAGGTTACCCAAATATCGTGGCAACGTACGGCCGTGGATACACTGGATTCGCACCGAGCTACAGCTACCAGTTCCCGGGTGAGTTGAAGGCCTCTCTGCTGCACTTTCCGCACCCACGGACCCGATCGCATCCACGCACAGGCGCTCATCAATATACACGTCGCTCAGCAAATAATCTTCAGGGTTAGAAGAATGCTACGTGCGTCGACTCCCCAAGCGGCTTTTTGAAAGCTGACGTATAATGAAGTAAATTGCTTACTCCTTTTTATCCCGTATTTTGAACACCGCCATGACCAAATGTCTAAAATGGGGGAAAAGTTCTCCGTCTTCTGCGGCTCAATGTATGCAAATTCGCCTGTGGAGGAGCGGAAACAAAATAAGCACGGCTTTGTGTAGGCAGATTTTAAAATGTGATTCTCATAATGGAAAATGAATGAAGTCATTTTCTGCATTAAAAGTGTTGACTCAGAGCAGTGGTCACTTTAATGGAAGGCGGTGCAGGAGGCGTGGAGGTGAGCAGCTCCACCTGTGTGCTGGGAGCGGGCGGCCTGTCAATTTCATGCTTTGTTCAGGGACTTTACACGTACTTTGTTTGCCGCGCCAGACATCATTCCTTGCACTGATAAGACGGAATGGGAAATATCTGACGGCTCAGCTCAGATCCCGGTAATATCTTTGTGAAATAGATTCAGAAATGGTGAGCGAGGCGGTCCAGCTGCGACCACCTGCGGATCAGACACATGCTCGATTCATACTTGACCACAACATTATGAAACAGGGGAAAGAGGCATGGCACCTATCAGTGAGGGTGAGCTTGAGGGGCAAACATATGCATATGACACCAGGAATAGCCAAAATGTGTAGTCATCAATTCTCTACACTGCGAAAGGATCATTTATGATCTTGGACGCCATGGATGAATAGAGAGACGGGAGATTAAAGGGAACTGAGCTATCAGTATTTTCTCTGTAGAACTCTAGTTAAACATGGATTTTAAAAATGTTTACTATTTACAACAAATTAAGGAATATCACCTTCCCCGAGGCGGAATGTATGATCCTGTCCATGTTAAACTCAATTTAAAGACTCTGATAAAGCTGTATGATTAAAACAGCCTCCTCTGGGCTTGCTCAACTCTTGACAGGGTAATTGGAATTTTTAATGTATGTATCAAACTCCTTGTCCAAATTAAATAACCCCAGGCCAAATATTGACTAGTGTCCTTCCCTACTAAGATGTGGAAAGCATCCTCAATTTAAGATCAAAGTCATTTTTTCTCACTGTACACAACCGCGCAGGAAGACTCCTAAAAATAAATAGAGCCGGGACCAGACAGGCTGGATCCAGGAGGCGTAAATTGTGGGCAGCATTTCAAGCCGTATTTTTTTTTCATACCTAGTAAACCTCAGAGGTCCGCTGCTTACAGGAAAAAAAGGGTGGTTAGGCAATTGCTCAATTGTGTCAAGATAAAACAGCGATAAAAAATTGATGAGTGATGAAACACGGAATTAAGTAGAAACAGCCAAATAAGACATCTGGGGGAAAAGCAAAGCGAGGCCGACGTGCCCCCCGCTACATCAAAGTTCAAGTGTGTGAAACTGAATCCGAGCCAGATGTGAAATCTATACAGCTTCCAGTGCAGCCACAGCTGTTAAACCCAACCTGACAACTTACATTAGTCCCGTGCTCCTTGTTGAGGCATGCGTTCCAGCATTGATGTAATATCGAGTATTTAGTCTGTGTCATGCTGTGTTTCAGCGTGGCTGCATTTGTATGCTCCGAGGTTGCTTTCAAAACTCTTTCATCATTGCACAGACTTCATTACTATTTAATGCACTTAGAGACCTTCACATATTACTGATCATAAATCACATCATCTTCTATTTGTCAGAAACGTGTCCATGCAGCCGATAGCCCCTCAGACTCGCCTCAGACATCCACTGTCTGACACAGGAAGACACCAGTGTGCCTGTCGCCACGGCGCTGATTAGACGCGGGCTTCGTTAAAGACGCCCGCTCTGCTTAATAATCGCACGCTGTTCACCTGGCGGCGGCGTTGTTTTTCGGCGCTGCGCTTAAACCGAAGGTGGACCCGATGCGCGGAGATGATGCCGCAATCAAGCAGACGGCGTTGTGTTGTGTCTCAGAATTACAAACGGTAAGGAGGGTGTAACAAATGATTAGCAGCATCCCGAATACAACACGCCGCGCGTTATATATCTACCAGAGCTGTTCTTTCAGCCACTTGATTGTTCACTCCATCAAAGTAACAGGTTTGCTGCAGCTTTAATTTGATTGATTTGTTTTCACTAACCCGAGTAAGAAAGGCTTGTAACGCAATAATACCCAGTGACGTATGGCAGGCGTCTCTTTCTAATCCCATTGTAACCCAAAAATGCTCATGTACTGTACAGAGGAGAAAAAGACTTAAATACTTAAATATTAATTTATCATCCATCATCGTCTCAACAGAACACGCTCCCCCCGCTGCTGCTGCATGTGCTGTCAAGCTGGCTCTCAGTAGTCACGGTAACGCCCGCCTTATTAATGATGACAGCCAATCAGAATGATTAATACCAACATGTGACCGTGACGCAAGCGGAGGCATATTCTAGCCCGCTTTATCCCCCCCGGTATCAACCTTGGCATCGAAAATGTGTGCTGCTACTATGCACGGTGACAGTGAACTGAAGAATAAGCAGAGAGCTCACAGGGAGGAATCTGTCAGTGTTGGGTGGAGGAATCAGCCAGACTACCTACTGTACCACACTTTGTTTGCAGCTACTGTCACTTCACATACTGTACATTCAATAAGGACCTACTGCTCATATGATAGAGCATTAAATCCTTTTTAATTACCACGGTTTAATTCTTCGCTCTCATATGCAGCCGTGCTTTGTCTCTGCATCACTCCTGCCATGACATAAATAACTTTACATGGCAGCTGGGGCCAGAATCAAAGTATAAATATGCGGCGCACGTCGCCAGTACAGAAGTTGACTTAAATTATCAGACTTCAGAACTAAACTTTATCAGGCTACAAAGAGGACACTAAAATTCAAAGTGTCTTTGAATGAAAACGTAGTAAAAGGGGCCTCACTTTGAGTCCATCAGACATTAAAGAGCGGCCCGTTCCCCAGACGCTGCAGTTACAATGAGCGAACAGCGCGTCTTTTCACACGACTTCAAAAGGGGGGAAAACGCATGAGTTTGATCCTTGTCTTGTCTCGTGTCGCCGCGAGTGAGGAAATCATCCGTCCCGCTTTTAGACGTCTTCCATTTGCTTTTCTGCCCCTGATAAACCATGTGGAGGACGGAAGGAAGGCTTCACCCACCAAACTCTGGAGAACAGATTACATAAAACATTATATTTGTCTTAGCTAAACCCCCAAATTGAGCTTTAAGTGTGGCTACAAACCCAAAATGTCACAGTAGCAGCGCGTAACTCTCCTCTCTGTGCAGCACTTTAATTAGCATTCGCTGATGAATGTTCTATTGTATAATTCAGCCTTTGGCGCCCAGGGGAACATCCCAGGACGTGCGTGACTCTGGGCTGGTGGACCTAACATGGTATAGACAATGAAAATCCCACACCCTTACTGTACGCTGGGCGCTTTTCTCACCTCTGTGCACGTCAAAATGGAAACGCACAGAAAGAAAGGGACGCTGACGCGGTGTAGTGTTCCACACAGTGGCAGCGGGAGGTAGAGAAGGAGAAATATGGGGAGGTTTAATAATGGTAGTATTCGCTATTGTGCATATGATGTATGCATGAATAAGAAGCTTGTCCGCGTTAGGGAAATGTAATTAAAAAAAGAAAATGGTGAATGCATGTGTGCATAATGCCTGTGAATAGTGCACATCAAAAGCAGGGACACGCCCCCTCATACATTCATATTGTACTTTCTATTGTTAACCAGCCTTGTATCGGTTCCTTTCATTAAATGCACATGAATGCACAGATGAGCGCGCGCAGAAAGGGCACATGCTTACAGCCCAGACTCAGAAGCTGCGTCGGAAGGGACTTAACGGGGAGCTTCTCTCCACTCCGCCGTCCTCTTCTGCGACTCGCTGCCTCCACAGTCGTGCCCTCGGAGCCTCCCCTGGCATAAATGACCATTATGGCTCCATTAGGGCTGCTGCTAGGAGGTCATTATGCTACACTGAAAAAACAGGGGATGAAGATGTTAGTGTGGTCCCATCAGGGGAGAGACACAGACTGAGTGAGAGGAAGGCATAACACTCAGTCATCCAGCTACTCCAGATGTCATCACAGACAAACAGCAATTCAGGTCCAGTGAGTCAGCCTCTTAAGTAGTAAAAGAACGGAGGGAAGGGATGATTAAGGACGGGAGAGGGCAGCGGTAAGTGCGGCGAGGGTGCAGTGAATTCAGGGGGTCGTGGTAATTTTGGGTGGCCAGTTATCTTAGCACTAAGGAGATAAACCAGAGAAGAGATTATAGTGGTTGTGTGGAGTCTAGGTAGGTTGTTCTTGTCTGGGTCCCATACTTTATGTCACCAGACTAGTCCGCCGTTCTGTTGCTACAGTAACACAATTTAGCTGTATTATATGGTTGAAATGCAGCCCCGGGGCAGATACCTGGGTCCTCGTGGCTGTGGGATGAAGTCAGGGACAAGGTGGGTGTCACATTCAGCCCGACAAAGAGACACGGCTGCGGCTCACGCTTCACACAGCTGTAAGTACCAGTCAAAGAAGGCTGTTGACCCCTTGACCCGCACTTCTGCCGCAATAGCCGGAAAATACAAAGGTACAAGAAGCGGCTATCATCTCAGCAGGAGGCATAAATGGAAGAGAGCTGCTGACCTGTGCAATTGGTTTAATGCGGTTACTCCTGGGGTTGCATGCCCCTAAACTGGGAAGAGGCAGCCCGAGCATGTGATAGATGTCCCAGAGGTCACACGGGGCCACCAGACAGGGACGCCAGTCGGCCTCCCACCGCTCAGCACACGTCTCATGTTTTTGACACGACACTGCAAAGTTGGAAAACTTCTGACGCAAGTTATGATCCAGCAACGTCGGAGGCTCCTGGGACTGTGTGCGCGTGTACTGTATTTCCATCCTGCAGTCCTGATTGTGAGTGGATGGGACGAGCTCACAAAGACAAGTCCAATAGATGCATGCAGCTTCGCCCTAAGACGTCGACAGAGGAGTGTGTTGAAAGTGTTGGAGTGCAGCCTTGAGGACGACGCCACAGTGCATCGACGCCGACCGTGATTAAGAGTGTGAAACTTTTCTTGCCGCTTCATTACTTCTTGCATGGATGAGGAGGTAGTTTGGGACACGCAGCACAGTCATCATCAGCACATCTAATGACCTTATGTATTCAGATATGGCCCATATTTCCTACGTTGGTCCACTTCCTGGCTGCAGTACAGGAGCAGATGGAAAAAGTCAGTGGCCTGAGGCTAATGGGGAGCTTACCTGCGCCGCTGGTGAATGCAACATTGTCCCTCATACTGTAAGACAAATCCCAATGTTAGTGTATTAACTGCGCCCATGAGACGCAGCGGCGTGGCTGCTTTCTGTTGAGCTCGCGGTACACGCCGGATTGATCCTCAGATCCTGTGACCGTCTCTCTACGAGCTGGATGAGCTGTGACCCCAGCAAGTGGTCCCACAGGCCGGAGCGAGCGCCACGGGGCGGGGAGCAGATGGCCCTCCCGATGCCACACTGACTCACAGATTGGCTTTAATTGCCACGGCCGATCATTAGCCCAATGGGTCTGTGGAGGCCGGGGCACTCCATGAGTCGCCAGCCTTAAAATAGGGCCCGACGAGGGGCGCTGCGGCATCACGTGCTTGGACGAGCACCCGCAACACATCACGCACACTCGCCGACTCAGGCATAAAACAGTGGATGCTCCTCAAGGCCACCGATGAGGTGGAGGGGCTTTAGGAGCCTCTCTCTGCATCTCTTTCTTGATTCATTGTCCCCACTGTTACCGCACACACACAAATGCACTCGCATGCATGCACGCCCAGATCTCCCCGGGCCGTGACTCCGTTCCCGCTGCTGCTCTGACGTCAGCGTGCGGCGCTGTATGTCATGTCCTGTCTACATCTGTTTGTGCAGTCAGCGTTGGACCACTCCCACAGCCCTCCAATCTGCTTCATGTACAGTATGTGGGTCCTACGGCAGACAGATGTGACTTACTGCGCATCTGTGTGCGATGAGTCTTGTATGCTGCCTCCTCACATGTGTCAACACCAGTCAGTGCGGGAGCAGCCAGTGCCCGGGCTCAAAGGTGGGCTCCTTCCTGAAGGTGGGAGCAGCAGCTCACCTCATTTGCCCGGCTTTAACTCACCCTAGGACAGCAGGCGCATCCTTGCACGCCGGAGCAGGCGAGCGGGCTGCCAAGGAGACCTGGAGACTGGGTTCCTGCGGCGGGGAAGATGAGCTGCTGTAAGAGGCAGAGTGGCAACACTAAAGCTCATTATGTCCAGGCTGCTGAGCCGCTGGTCTAGAAATGAAACTGGAGCTGCCCCGCCTCGCGCATGTCTGCCACCTCTGGACACGGCTGGAGACCAGCAGGAGGACGGGAAAGGAGCAGGGACATGGAAGTCAGCAGAGGAGTATAATGTGCGGTAGACATGCTCCATGTCTGCTGCCTGTTGTTTTGATGCCACCCACTGTTCGGGAGCTCCAGGGACAGAGTCGCCTACTTACTATGTCTATACCCAGCTGCCCCCTCCTTTCCCACAGTCCCCCCATCCCTCCCTCCTGCAGACGGCGGTAATAGCTCTCCAGTTGCTCCCATCTGCACACTATGCCCTGTTTTACATTTGACGGCTCACAATTTGAATTCATTACACATATGGTCAAACGCAGCTAAGCACTCGTTGCGTTCCTATAGCTGCCCGTCAAGTGTGTGCAGCCAGAAAACCTCAGGTGGTTGCATACAGGCCTGGCTCTGTAAATAGGGAAACAACTTACCTGCCTCGGGCCAGGTAATTAGAGCTAATGGGCACAAGGAGCACTTTTGCTCCCACAGAATAGACAGAGAGACAGCAGGCAGCAACAGCAGACAACAGGCTGAACACACTCAACCGCCAGCTATAGGAAGGCGCTCCGTTCCGCTCATCGTGGGTGATTTCATCCGTCATGGGCGTCCGGTTAACTCGCCAGTTGGCACATATTTACTGTTTGTTTCGTGTGTTAGCTTTAGCAGCTGGAGGCTGTTGTATGAGGGCAAAGTTAGTAGAGTCTGGAGCTGGATGCTGCCAGCAGCAACATTCGCTTTGATTTTGGCACTTTGTCATATGTCTGTTAGATCAGAAAAAAGGTGAATTTTTCTCCTTTAATGATGAATATCTACTTGATAAATGTTTCATTAATGACCCAGATCCTTACTGTAGGTCAGTGTTTTGTAGCCTCGGTTCCTTCTTAACACAAACGTGTCCTGCAGCATTTGGCAAATCCGCAGAGACACTTAAACCCATATTTTTTGCTCCGTCATTATCGGTTATGGAGTAGAACATGCATGCATTTAATCATAGCCGCAGCACACAGGCGTCTGCGTGCGGCCTCTCTAGGTGCAGACATCGATTACTGCCCCAGTAATCAGCGCAAGCCGATGTTGCTGTGCTATTTTTGGGCCGTGACACATTTCAGCACACTTGCCCCGTGTATCTGGAGCAGCGCTAGCTTGTGCAACCGCATGGAGCCGGAGCCTGTGCAGGGCTTAAATCAGTCTAATGTAATAGCGTCTGCACAGGCTGCTTCACCCCGTGATTATTATTGGTACCGACATTTATACATTCTGTTTTAATTCCAGTGTAAATTAACCATTGGGTCAATCAGGAGCACGTTCATCTGTGTGTTGGGATCAGATCCGCATCTACAAACATTTAACTTGGAATGACAATGATGAAATGACATTTAATGCAAAGACCTGAACTGACCCTTCCTCGTCATTGTGTCCCCTCCTCTGCCTCCCCAGAACTGGGAGATAGGCATTAAAATGCATACAAAATTAAGGCTGTTTACTTGGACACTAATGAGAGGAGGCTTAAGTAGTCGCCTTTAATTAGTATGATTGGCTCCACGGGGACCACACGGGCAGGGCCATAACAACTGATTGACTCAGAGCTCACAGGACGTTTTCATAATCCCGCGAGTGTCGGAGGAGATCGCTCTGCAGAGACATGTTGCATCTTCTGATCCCCGGCCGGAGCGAAGCACTGCAGTTAAATGCACTGAAGCAGACCATGACATAAGCACCACTGCAAGGTCAGACATCTGTGTCCTCGCTGTCGGTCTCAACTCTATTTAAGTCACCATCATAAAGATGTTCAGCGGGGCCCAGTCCCTTTCAGAAGCAGCCAAATGAATTCAAATGTCTTGGGCTTATCTTTTCTGCCTGATTTACTTCTCTTTTTGAATTCCATTTCGTCCTCGCCATATTGTTTTGCACCTATTTTACTGCACGTGTGCCCTCGACAGAGTCCTGCCGGGGTTCGTGTGGAGGCAGAATGTGTTTAGATCAGTTCGCGGCGTGGGAGACGTCTCCTTTTTTCAGCGAAGTGCACTGGAAGGAGTACAAAGAGAAGGTCGAAAGTGTGGCCACACTTGAATAAAGACCCTAGTTTGTCCTCTTTGATGCTATGCTGCCATGCACTTCAGCTACAAAGGAGCGGCTCTTGTCACTGAGAACTGAAGAAGACGACAGCGGGCTTTTCCTGGGCTCACTGCACCTCGTCGCTGCGCCGCCGCCGCCACACGGCGCTCAGCGTTTGCAGTGTGTGGAGGTATTTTAGAGTCTGAAGGTATTTTGGGGAGCAAACAACAAACATGTCCTTATAATTGCTAAGCATAGCTTGTGATATTAAAAGGGTAACTGTTCCAGTATGTCCATATGTTAAACTTCATCTATACGCATATTTCTATAATGATACTGGTACAAAGACTACCAAAAAAAATAATTATTAATAAAGTCCATATTATTATTAAAGCCCACAGTCAGTTATTCCCTACTTAAGAAATTGTTTCACTCCTGAATCAAAATTAAACCTTTAATTAAAAAGCAAACATTTATCTGAGTAAATTATAATTGGACTTTAGTGGTAAATCGAAATGTGATAGATTTGATGGTTTATGTTCATCATTTCACTTCAGACTCTGTTACCTTTTACCTGCACAGAGAGGCTTTTGGGATAATAAAGCAATAGGAACATGAACTCTATCATGACATCAGGCGTAAGGAAACAGACACACAAAAACCCAAAGAATGATTCAGATGACTGACAAGAAACTCAGCTGTGTTAATCAGGTTATGGTTATTCTGATTAGGACCTTAATGTGAGTAAGATAACCTGTTTAAGATGTTTACATGAGGGTTGCAATAATATGCGTATTGCATTAGACTTGTTTTAATTGAATTATTGGTGCACATGTAAAAGCTCTGCCTTTCTCTCTCTCTGGCTCATTCCCAAACAGCGGCTCCTGTATTTTATGTGAGGGGGAATGTCTGTGTGTGCCGTAGGTCTCTGCTGATCAGAGGAGAGGTGAGACACGAGCATGTGTGCAGCAGTTCATATGAAAGCCACCTGGCACTCTCCAGCTCTGTGATTTATGCCTTTGATAACAACAACCCAGAGATGCTTTCAACAACAACAAAGTAGCACTGAAGGATGACAACAATGGGACACTTGTCAGTCTGGAGATGAAAAGATGTCTTGCTAGGTGGCTGTCGCTTTTGGAACTGATACTTGCTCTTTTGTTTTCTTTATTTGGTCTATATGTGTGTCTATAGATTATGAAAGGCCATTGATGAAGCTAAATGTGAAGCGGAGCCGGTTTTGTGTGTCTGACAGAGTGACTCTGTGACAGGGAGCCTCTGCTATGACTTATCAGCAGACTGAGCCCCCATGTCCTCTTAGTGTGATTCACTGACACAGAGGCTGAAATAAACAGGCACCTTCTATGTTCGTGTCCTCACGATGTTTTACATGAAGTTAATCAAATCTCATTCAATTCTATATTAACTACTGAGGTGAATGTACAGCACAAGATACTGTACTTTATTACATTGGGAAATTGTTCTCTTTAATCAGTCCAGGACAGAAGTTCTATCTGTTACTCAGTCACTTGCTCTCTTTTAAATACTGCCTACTGAGGGAGGTCCGCTCTGGTTTGTTGATGTGTGCTACCTCTTCTCACCTTGTCCTTACACAGTTCAACATCTGTCTCTGCTTTATTCCTCCCCCGGGTTTTTATTCTCTTTGTCCCAGTGAGTGTAGCTGCAAACAGAAAGTCTTGTCTCAAACTGTTAAAAGACCTTCATGTTAGTCAATAAGTGAAAGCATTAGGCATCTGTTTATTTCCATGAGCCTATTTCAAATATATATTTATATATATATTTAAATTTCTTTATTCAAATGTTTAATGAATAATAATGATAATAATTAATAATTTGGGTCAACACAAACTTGCTGTACATTACTCAAATTCTTTCATTTTTCATTTTTTCATTCAGTTTTCATTTATTCATTTATTATTATCATTCATTTACTGTAAATATGCATTCATTACTTTCTTTGAACCTTAGTACAATAAATGCAGTATTTCTCTGTCAGTTTTTAAATTACCAGTGATATTAATTAAAGGCGTATTTGATCCATAGAGTCTCCGTAGACGTCCTCTATCAACTGTCCCTTGGCTCCTCTGTGCACTCCATCCATTTCTCCTCATAGCAGATATGAGTGGAGTGCTCTATGAATGATGGAGCTCATCTGTCAATGACAAGGGAGCTGCTGCTGGCAGTTTTGGGCCAAAGAACAGTACAGATTATATTAACATCAGTCAAGCTGTTGTCAGACTAGTAGGACATAAATAGGACCTTATTGATGCATAATGCAACAACTTTTCATTGTGAGGTTCTCTGAGTAATAGGATCAGCAAGTTAGTCTGTGGCACAGAACGGCAGAATGCCAAAAAAAGGATTTACATACCATAAATGTAGCAGACATGTAGTGGAGTTCCAGGCGGCTTAGCGAAGACGAAAACAAAGCTTTTGACCTAAACTGAAAGGTGGCACAAACAAAAGCCCCAAGAAGCCTGGATGCAACAATTGCACCGTGCTGTTTGATCGCTAGTGTCACTGACTGCGTTTCCTTTCCTGCTTCGGTTCACACAGACTGAGAAATGCAGGTGGAGGAGGGTGAAGAGGCCGCGTGCACGCAGGGACGATGACACCTCACTCACTGTAATGAACACGGAGCCCTGTGTCCTTTTGGATGCAGAGCCACACACGTACCGTGGGTTTATTATCTCATTAGGGACATTAACGTCAAATGATTAAGGAAATAAAATACAATGTCAGTCAAAGCGGTGCGTTTACATTTGCAACTGTGCAACAGCACATTTTTTTTGTAAAATTGGCCGATGTGGGACCATCCTTTTCCGTCTTCAAGCGCAATCAGCCGTAGCTTCTGCACGCGCTCCTGAAGAAGGCCGGATTTATGTGCTACAAGCTTGAGGACGGAAAGCTGAGGACAGTTCCCCCGAGTCCGGACACCAAGGCCCCCGGGCCTCCACAGCTCATAAACAGATGTGTCCTTGTCCCCAGCCAAGCGCATCCACTCAAGTGGCAAAGCAGGGGCCCAATAATTGTGAAGAATTGAAAGCTAAATATTGGCTTTATCTCCTCAGTAATAAAAGGGCCATGAAATTGATTTAATGCTGCAGCGCTTCTCTTGGGTGGCTTCTTACAGCGTGAGCACAAAACAATGAGCAGCAGCCATCTATTAATTAACCTACCTAATCCTGCAAAGTTAATCTCTCACCACAACTTTGCCCGCAACTAACTTCCAAGCCAGTGGGTCCACTGGGGGTGTCATGACAATGGCAGCGGGGGGAAGACGGATTCAGACCTCGGGAAGGGGGGGGGGGGGCGGAGGCTGACGCACGGAACTCCGTTTGGACCATAAGTGGGAGCGCCGGGCCGTCGTCAGTGCGTTTCGGGGTTGATTTGTGTTTTTGTGAAGGGAGGAGGAGAATATTCCTCCATCGGCTGGAATCAGGTCCCGGTGCCGCGGCGTAAATGCGGATGATAGTTGTCTCTTTTTCTTTTTTTTTATTCTTTACTCCAGTCCCTCTGCAGCCTCAGTCCCTTCGTCTCTCTGGAGCTGTTAAATAGTTGGGGGGGGAGAAAAGTGGTATTTCTTTTTCCTCCTCCGCCGCCTGCCAGTCGCAGCATGACTGCACCTCACACCCAACATCCGTGGTCATATTGTGTCGACAGAGTTGTGAATTACCTCCTTCTCAGCCGGCTGATGAAAAGCTATGTGTTTTTCTCTTTGGCTCCAGCTCATCTGACCCTGCCCTCTCGCCCCCCCCTCCCCTCCTCCTCCTCCCGCTCACCCCCCCGCCCCCCATCCATCCCACCCGCCCTTTCATCAGTCTCTTCTCCGTGCAGAGTAGCAGTGCGAGGCTGACTTGTAAGGGGAAAAAAAAAAAAATAGGTCACCTGCTGGTGCTCCTCTTACCTCCACCACATTCACAGAGTGAGCCTCTGAAGTGTCCTCTGCCATTTTGCAGCGTCTAAACCACCGGTCTGTGGAATATGGCCACAACACAGAAGGAAACGCACGCGCAGATCCAGCTCTAAAACAAAAAAAGCAAAAAGAACAACTCCAGTCGAGGGAATTTGGAGATCAATTTTTGCTCGCGAGGAAAGCATTTCCTGTGGAGATAATTTTAGGAGGCTGATTAGGCATAGACAGCGTTGAGCCCAGAGTGAGGAATCTCATCACCACCTCTAATGACGTGCCATTCCTGTGCTGAGAGAAGAGCCTGAGCCCTGGGCACGGACTAGCCTCTCTCCGCTACCCCCAGCTACCGCCTTCATTAAGGCCAGCAGTGTAATTACAATTTACAGATACCACGTCGGCTTAATTATACACTGATTATTAGGCTGATATTTGTTGTAACAATCAGCTCCCAAAGAAGCAGATTTAAACCTGCACTGTACTGCGATATTTATTTTATAAGTCTTAAACTGGCAATATCAACGGCGTCTTCGCTGTGTATATAGACATATTTTTAAAGCTCCGAGCTCAAAAAACTGTGTTGGTGGAATATAAATGTTTACATAAGAAGAAGCAAACACAAGAGGCTCCTTCAGCGCTCATATGAGCTGACTGATTGAATTCTCTGCTGAGTGTCATATCATCCAACAGATGTCTCCATCTGATTGTGAAAGATGTGTTTTTTTCCTGCTGTATATATTCTATCTGACTAGCCAAACAAAAAAAACAGGAGGCGCTATACTTTGCCTCACGGGTTGCAGTCGATGGCTCTGATTCCACAGAAACTCGCAGTAATTGGGAGCACTCCTGAACAAAATGCAGGGACGGTCCCCAGAGTCGAGGCTATTATGCCCCTGTCTCTGCTGCTCTGAAGTGGATATAATCTTTCATCCAAGGCATGTGACATAAACACCCCTCAGAGCCTAATTCTTTTACTAATATAATCAGGGACTTGATGAATTGTATACACAACCGAAGTCGGTTTACTCGCGGTTTTCGACTGTAGGTGAATACAAATGTGCTGCTTTTCAGTCCGGCGGAAATCTGTTAGTTAAAAATAAACCGGATATTAATTTGTACGTTAAAGTCCTCAGAGTGCGTCCATCCATTATTCTGAAGCGCTTGTCATTGTAAGGGTCGCGTGCTCCGGAGCCAGCAGGACCTCAGAGTACGAGGTCTTTATATGTACAGCTTTAGGGGTTCATTTGAAATACGTTCCCATATGATATTTTATCCCTGACACTCGCTAAATATGCACAGTCCCTCTCGAAAGCAATGATGATGCATCACAAAAACGCAACACGGGGATTATTAAGGGTTTTAATACCATGAACGGCTCAGATCAGTCGTACTTTTGCAGCTTTTCCATGTTTTATTCATGTGACTCCGGTTGAGAGCTGCTTGAGGCCCTACTGACTGGTTGATCCTTCGCACATTGACAATTTGCAGGAATTAAATGATTTAATCAGCCTGTTTTGCCGCCGTGATGGCGGCACGCGCTTCACAGGCGCCGTTTAGCTCTTTCAAAACACCCGGGCGCTTTCTTCCTAATATTCAGCGAGTTGCTCAGGGCTCTCGCTTTGTTTCTGTGTGGATCAGTGGGTCTGCAGGGCCTTGAATATCACAGTGGGTTTTTCAAGAGTCTGCTGATAGATGTCGCCCCGACATGAGCCCTCCTCCTCTGACAGCTATAGTTTTATCCTGTAGCTCAGCGCTGGTATCAACACTCTCCTGTAGCTCTGGGACGTACTCATCCATGCACAAGAAGTGATGTACGTGTGTGTGTGTTTTTGTGTGTGTGTGTGTGTGTGTGTGCCTGCAGGCTTCCCAGCTACAGCGTACGGACCGGTGGCGGCGGCGGCGGTGGCGGCGGCGCGTGGCTCAGGTAGGGGGGCCCGTGGAAGAGGCGGCTACTTGGCGTACCCACAGAGCACAGGGCCAGGTAAACGCTCTGTCCATGTTCTGTGTGGCTGCTGCTCTCTCCAACTTCTCCTGCTCTGCTTCTTTCTGTAGACCTAGCACCCCGAGCCCCCAGGCGCACACCCTCGCAGACTACACACACAGATCTTAACCCGGAGCGAGAATTATACAGCGTATATGTTCATAGTGAGTGTAGCTCCAGCCATATGACCCACCTGCCAACGTGCTGCTCCCCGGCTGATGGGTGGTAGTTAAAACGGTCTCGTGGGACCGAAGCAAAACCAAGAAAATTTTAATTAGAGTTTGGTCCATTCATTGGAATGCAGCTCAGTTCACTGTATAAACAGGAAAATATCATAACATGCTCATTTTTGGAGCAAAAACCTAAGTCAGACAGAGGTGTTTGAAGACGTACGCCATGTGGCTTTTAGATAATAAATAATATGCACCAGTGTAAAAGTAAGTTAAAGCTAAATTTGCTCTAATATCTTTGCATTAGAGAATTTGCTTGATAACATAAAATAGAAGCATAAAGAAAGCTAGAATTAGTCTCAGTAGTAAAAGTAAGTCATGGTTGTGTGTGCTTTGTTTCTGTGGCTCCGCTGCCTGAACCTGCCTCTTTAATGACTTAAGCTAATTATGTTGTTGGCCTCCTATGCTAAAATAGGAATAAATAGATCCATAGCTTTAAGTCAGTGGCCCTCACTTACTTGATTTGACATATGTAGACTTTGCTCACACAAAGCAATTTGTACTAAAACCAGGATGCAAGTGCGCGCCTGTCTTCACCACAGCATCGATTTACTTGTCGACTTCATTTAGACATCCTGCGTTTTCTCACCCTACAACTGTAGATCATTCAATAGCTGTCAATAAAATCTCCCCTGACTGAACGCCCAGCCTCCAGGCTTCAGGAAAGTGTGGCTTTCCTAATCAGACACACTATTAAACGCTTGTTGGGGGAAAATCTGTCTTAATTATAAGGCGGATGTTGTCAGGCCTGTGCAGCCGCTCGCAGACAGAGTCTAGAAAGATGCTTTTTAGCGCCAGGCGCTGCGGTGGCTAAAGAGGCGCGCACAGGCAGCCGGAGCGCCCGCGACAAGTGTATTTATGCGACACGCGAGCACACGCGCGCAGACAAACAAATTAACCCACATGCCCTCATTTGAACTTAATTCAAATCAACATAGGCAACACTGGAAGCCAATCAGATGCTCTTTATTTCGCATCTCGCTATTTGATTTTCCATTTTCAAAACAAACAATTTCCCCAACAATTGCAATGAACATCGCTAAGAAGCAGGGATGTTGATTTGGGGTTAGCAGCAGCCAGGAAGCAAGAGACGTGATGGCAACAATCATGTACAGTTTAATTCTGACAGCTGCAAAGGGAAGGGAGACAAGTAAATGATTATGAACAGAGGGTGACGGGAGGGGAGAAGATGGAGGGTTAGAGCAGTAAACAGTGACATCATGGGCCCGTTTTAGAGTAATTAAACAGCCATGAGGCAGTTTAAAGGAAACAACGCTCTGAATCTCAGGCTTCCTCAGTAAATGGCAGAATGTGTCTGCGAAGTAGCAACATAATGACTATAATGACAAGAAAATATGGAATATGATTAGAGTGAACCTGTGTCCTCGCATTAACGGCGCTCTGCTCTGGAGACGGTTCCCCGACCGTCGAGGGCGCTGCAGGCGAATGCAGACGCAGGCACCGCAGGGGGCGTAGGTGTGGATTCGCTCGTGCGTCCACCGTGAGCCAGTAGGAGGGAGAGGGAGCCGCCGCCAGTGACATCATCGGACGACAATGGAGCACCGCCAGTAGTGTAGTTGTGAAGATCCGACCTTTGTGTGCGTCCTCGGCTTGTTTGTGGGTCGTGACAATGGGGGAGACGGGTTCAACTGACTCTGGATGCTCCCTCGACCCAATCACAGCGTGCTGATGATAAGGTGTATTTCAGACACCTGTGATGTCGTAGACTCTGCATCTTAAGATAAAGTGTAAGTCTGATGCAAACGTTGGTTGCAAGCTGCTGATTGGTAATAGTACAAGTAGTGGAAGTGGTACAGTTCCCATAGATAAATATAAGCAGATCAAACTGTACCTTGAAACAAAAGCACTTTCCTTTTCAAAGTTTTGAAGCAGTAAAGAAAATTAAATGAGTTAGTGGTTACTGGGCAACAGGTTTTATTTAGCAAATGTTTTTGTCAGCGACAGTCTTGTGTTTGAAGCTGTTGAGACCTTTTGCTGTCTTGATCCCTGCTTTGAGACGGCGTCGCACTTCTGAGGAGCGAGAGCACCGGGTTTGAAGCGTGTTTGTGCAGACATTTGAAAAACTGTGGCTTCAGGCGAGAGGCAGTTCTGACTACTGCACAGTTTACCAGCGCCTGCAGGTAGAGAGGGGCCCGTCCTTACGTGGCTCTTTAGGCTGGTTTCACACTTTTAAACCCGGTTTGATGTGCGACAGAATGCCAGCGCAGGATGCAGCGGGGAAATCGCATGATATGAATGGACGGGGATGAACGTCTCCATAATTAGGCCACTGAGGAGGAAGGTCTGAGGTGGAGCTGATTTATTCATGACCGGCACCTGGGGAGCACTTTGGAAAAGTATACATTTATTTGCCTTGTCTGACAAACATTTTACATTTTATTCTTAAAGCGAAGGCTGTTGTTTAAATAATTCACTTTTTCTTTAAAAATCCACTAGTTGAGTTTACTTCTTACTTTTAAGCAGACTTCTCTCAAGCGCCTGTGAAATAGCATTGTCAGATAAAAAAAAAGGGGAAATGCAAGTGATGCAGATGGTTCTGACAGTCCGGGGAGCTTCACAGCTCCCAGTCTACCCTGGTTGAGTGTTTTCCTGAATCCCTCAGAGCTTTTTGGGAAGCTCAAATGTCAGTCTTAGATCTTGGATTTACCTGCAGTGTGCACAAATCCCAACTCAGCTGCGTTTAAAGGTCTAGGTACTTGCTATGTACAGTACGTCTGGCTCCACTCGGGTGATATAGATTTGGCTCTGATCAGTGTTGTGCCATATAAAATTCAGAAGAGCCCTGATCCACTTTTAATGGGACTCAGGATGGACTTCATATTTTTTATTAACCACTCGTTCTCTCGTTTAGTTGTTGCTCTTCCTTTTATTCTCTCATTCACTCATCTCACTTTTTTTTTTTTTTTACAAACCAAAATGGAGAAACTCATGTAACAGACTTTTCCAAATTAAGATCATTATCAATTTCCTCCCAACAAGCTCTGTGATCTTCAGCTGTGCCCGAGAGAAGCCCGGGACTGGCCGCGTGCGCTGAGCTTAATCAATCTGGCTCCTAGTGAGCTCAGGTCCATTTGTCCCAGATGCTAATCTGCAGAGCTCAGCTCGGGGGCCAGAGGCGCTTTACATGTATTTGGTGCAAAATAACATGAGCAGACATGCCAGGCTCATCCCGTCTGGGTTTTTGTCTTAGACCAAGGGAAAGATGTGACACATGAGGGAGGGCGAAACGTCCCTCAGCGCCTCGGCCACGAAGCGGTGGCTCTCACAGCTGTGGGTAGCAGATGCTTAGAGGTTACAGGCACAGGCCTTCAGGGACATCACCACTCTGCCCTCCAGGGGCCGCATACATAACGCTGACAGCTAGATGGGGGGTGGGCTGCTTAGCATGTACATGCATTTAGCATAAGTAAATAGCGTGGTTTTCTGTATTATATCCATCCTTTAGTACACATTATTGTATTATAAGATAAAAGCCCTGTGGTATTTTATTCACAAGCCACATCTGAGTGTAGAACCTGCTCCACTGTCCGGTTTGTGTGTTTTTCTAACTGACCATGAAAAGCTGTGTGATTTTAGTCACAGCGAGGCCCAGGTCTCTTCGGACCACGTGAGCCCGAGCAGGCGTGTTTGTGGGAGAAAAAGTTGCTCAGCCAAAATGCCAGGGCTGTCAGCTCCGGAGCCGCTCGCGATGGGATAATCTGTGGCGACCGCGGGCGACCCACTGCCCTTTCTCAGCCCCGTCCCGACCGACCGCACCGGGTGAGGTCCGCGTGGAAGTCGTCCTGCGTGGGCGCCCCCCCCATTAGCATTTGAGTAAAGCATCGTTTCACTCATCAGTCCTCTTTCCTGGGTACGTTTCCGCCGCGATTCCCCGAACAGAGCTGAGTCAGTGGCTCTGTTGACTTTGTTCGTTACTGGGAAAGAACAGCAAGAAAAGGGAAACGCAGGCATAAAAATGAAAAGTAAAAAACGAGAGGCCTGAGTATGGGTGAGTAAATGCAAGGAGAAATCATCTGTTAAAATTCATTAGCCAAGCTTCTCTGAACACAAAATGACAAGACATTAAATATGTATTATTTATGAAATGTCTGTGCTCTCTGAAAAGGGTGTCTAGTGCTGTTAATTACTCAGCCGTTCATTCAGAAAAGATTATTTCAAATGGAAAGTGAAAGCAAGGCTAGACACCAAAAGAGCTGTTAGTTTCGTTCACGCTATTTTTAAATGACATTGGTGAAAATGGAAAAGCTAATTATGGTAGCTCCAAAATTCAAAGCTAATTCCAGCGGCGGCGTGTCAGGTTTATTGACGTCTTCTGAGGAGCGATGCGGTTTGATGACCGCCGAGGAATCTCGCCGGCGCCGCGGGCGAGGGAGAGGAGGGAGAATTACTATTTGCAGAGATGAAGCTAATGTTTGGTCATATATTATCATATTTCACAATTCTCCGTATTAAAGCGTTTGTGGCCAAAGGAAAACTCAGGTAGAGTCGTGTATATACTTACTGTAATAGATGTATCAGCATTTTATTCATCTATTAGAACCTTTCTGAGTGCAAACAATATTGATTTAGGCAGATTTAACCTTTAACAACACAAACATATTAGTATGATATCATATTAATAGAATATATTACAAGTTTTGTTTTCAAACTGTTTCCAGCAGAGATTGTAATTACACCATGAGCGTTAGTGCTTTGTGTACATTCGGTTGCATTTGTGAGTTATGGGAATAAAAATAAGCCCAATGCTCACAAACTTGCTGCAGACCAGTGGGGAACTTATACAAATATTTTTCACATGGCGGGTCCCAGCGGGGCAGGGAGCACGACGCTGTACTCTATCATCGCTGTGATTAGTCGTATTTTCCGACTAGCGAGGAAAAAGCGCAGCACTGCTTTCAAGGCTTGTGATTCCTCCTTAAAGGCAGTCACCTGGCAAAGTGGGGACGAGACCAGGGCATTTATCCACTTAAAGAGAGCCACCCCGATGATGTCAGTAACAAATGATTGCAAGACACTCCCCTCCATCGCCTCGCAGCCAGCGTTGGTCACCGAGGGCAGGGGGGAAGGAGGGTGGGGGTAGGGGAGATAATTATCAGTATAAATGAAGCCCTGTGAACGATTCGCACTGCTGGGTCCCCTGATCTAGTCTCCAAGGCAACCTCAACACGCTCATTTGTTTTGTAGATGAGTAATTACATCCAATTAGTGGCCAGTGGAAAAAAGGAGTCCAAGAAAGACCCATTGTTCTGGATAGATTGTGTGAATATTAATAGTGGGACGGTCTGAGGCGCAGCGATATGATCTGTGATGCTAATGCAGCTGTGGGCTCACTCCACCCAGGCTCATCCTGCGCAGCAGATCAGATAGCCACTGATGAAAATGTATGGCTTTGAGAATATGTGCCCGCACGTTTGCGCATGACTTCCCGGGCACTTTGCTCCAGCTGCCTCCGTCCGGTAAACAACGCGGGTGGCGTCGCCGGGCCCGCTCCGCCTGCAGGCAACACGGGCAACTTGTGAAAGTGTCCCTCGCGGGTGGGTGGTCAGTGCGGTCTGACCTGGGACTGACTCCACCCGCCTCTCTGTGGGGACGCTCCACGTTGTCCTGCGGGTCCTCCACCACCCATGAAGCCGGGTCAATTGGAGGCCGTAAACCGCCCATAGGTGCGAATGTAAGTGGTCCCGGCCCGCGATGGACTGGCGACCTGTTCGCGTTGCGCCTGGCGGATAGACAGATGGCACACACAGTCTCTGAAGACCACTTGAGATGAAATGGAAGTCGATTTTATTTATATGGCACCAAATCACATCGAAAACCAGCTCTGCATATTAAGAAGTCAGTAGAAAATGTGGATTTGCTCTCTCCCCAGTTTCAGCCGCTGCTAAGTTGTTGTGATAATAAATTCAACGTACAATTGTAATTACATAAACATGATTGTATTGGAATTGTCAGCTTTAAGTAATATAACAAAAGCAAATATGCTGCTGGTGACAGACCACAAGCTTATTCCAGACCAAAAAAACTCACCTGTCTAAACGTGTGGGATATTTGAAGACCTTCCATGTGATTTCACAATGACATGGTTTGTGCTATCGTCAAACACCCCCCCTTTATAATTATTCCATTGATCCGGCTTCCCTCATTAGCAAGGCCAATCAATTTTCAGTGACATTTGTCTAAGTGAAGTAAATGGAATGATTGCTTCTTGAGCTTTGTTCAATGTGTCAGGAATTATGTGACATACGTGGGAAGCCTGCTGTATTTGGAGCCTATAATTTGATGAGTGGGCAGACAGCCCACAAGTGGTGAGATCAGAGTACTAAAAAGCATCAGCGAAGAGAAACATGGCTGGCGCTTACATTCCATTTGGCAGAAGTGGACTGTCTCGCTCTGAATGGGTAGAGGTGAAGTGGCGTTGAATGACTATTTGCTCCAGGACCCAATAAAAAAAAAAAAAAAAAAAAAAAAAAACACAGCGGGGGAAACCCAGCATGGAAAAGCTGGTGTCACCAATCTCAGTCCCTCCTGAGTAGATTAACTCCGTTATCAAAGAGGTGCGAAAAGGAGCTGTTTCTTTTAATTGCACTCTTTATATGAGCAGCTTGTCTCAGATTAAGAGGACAAGCAATAAATGTCAGCACGACTTATTGCTGAATGACATTTTCTAAACTGTTGATAATCCACCATCTGTGTCAAAGGGAGAACCGTTCGAAGGGGCCAATCTGAGACGTGCCTGGAGTGCTTAGTGCACTTGAGAATGCCTATCATCAATAAACATGAATGTCTCTGTATCTCATCCACATAAAAACCTTATCATCTGTTGCTGTTGGTAGAAAAAAAGCTTTAAATGAATTATTGATTGCTGCACTTTGTGTTTCTTTTCATTTAAATGACAAAAGCTTCCTTCAGGTACCTCGACAAAGCTTTGTTGGTTTGAAATGAGAAATGTATTGACCTGTGTTTTAATGATGCTTTAGTTTTATCACTCTTCAATGATCGCAAGAAAATCTGAGGGGCACTGGTCAGTCACGTGTCAGAGCTGTGGCCCCTCTGCGTGTTCCAGCATCTCACTGTGTTTTAGTGGATCTGAGTCGAACTGAGGAGGGCATGAATGCTGGGGTTCGCTGTGAAGTTAGCCCACGCGCTGCAGCTGAACGCATCAGACACAGAGCGTATGTCAGGGGGCCCGGCCTCATGGCGGGAGCTGCTGGGGAGGGAGGGCAGGGGGGGGTCACTTAAGCAGGAACCTAAAACCGGTGCGACGCACCGACCAAGCTGTGCTCGACAATCTGGACGTTTGACTTTTGACAGTGAAAACCGTTGATTTCCCCAATGATGGAGTCCCCCTCCCCCTCCCCACCCTATACTGTATCTCCCAGGCCTCCCCGATTATGGGTTTTACTCTGCGCCAAGTGACCAGAGGGGGGGGCCCTGCTCCTTTGCTGACTATGGCTCCCTGGGGCCCCAAGCGGCTCAGATGCTGCACAGTGAGCATGCCACCTCCGCCTGCAACTCCCCCCTCCAGCACCTACACAGCCCGGATCAATTTAAGAACCCAGGTTTGTATATGCGCATCTGTCTCATCCACCTTTTTGGACTTTTCAGTTTGATTCATGACATTCTTTCATGCAGATGATCTAAAACCTTTTTTTTTTTTTTTGGTTGTTGTTTTTACATTTTTCTTATGCTTTTGTTAAGAATAGACACCAAACTTCCCCCTTTAGAAAAAAAAAAGTTAAAAAATGTCTTGCTGACAAAATAGTCTTGCATGTTTTTCTTCAAATTTTTCCTGTAGATTTTCTGTTTTTTGGTGAAGTTCTGTTCCAGCTCCTGCTTGCACATAAGGGGCCGCCACATACAGCCACAGAATGAACTCCTTCATTTGCATGTGAACAAAATAACCTGATGCTATCGGAGCGGACGCTGACCTGTCTGTCAGAGCTTTTGCTTTAAGTGAATTCTGAGCAGAAGAGCGAGAGCGAGCGTCTTTTCCCTTTTCTTTCTTTTTTTTTTGTCAAGTTGAGCCCTGTAAGTATTCTAAGAGCGCGAGCGGTGGCTCGTGTGGCTGCTGTGTGAAACCGGTGGAAGCGCCGCGCGACGCCGAACACTTAATAGACAGCATTTCTGCATAATACAGCCATTACTCGACAAAACAAGCAGATTTTCAGCGTCGGCGCTTCTCCTGCAGCTCTCATCCACCTTATGTAATCATAGCTTTCAAAAGCCAGGGATGAGACTCCACTGGTAAAATAAACTCCACATTGACATTTCAGTATCTGCTGGTAGTGCATAAAAACACGATGAGTACGTGATCACTCTCCGATGGAACACAATTAAGGTTTCGTATTCATATATTTATACTGGATATAAGGGGAGCGTGATGCTGAGTAGAGTTTGATGTATAATTGCAAATAAAGGACGTGTAGTTTAATGGGCAGCCTCAGTAGATAACAGGGTTGACCTGCACACAGCACTCGGGTCATTATGTCAGTATTTTGAAAGGCTATTTGTTCCCGGAGCTTCTCCTGGATAAGTACAGGAAATATATGTGACACTCACGAGCGGCTTCTGGGCTTGAGTCCTGTCACAGCGCTCCCTCCACCTCCGCCTCGCAGCAGTAGCCGCTGAAGGAGGCGGCGCCGCCCCCCTGACGGACAGATAATGGTTTGAGGGCGGGGTTCTCCTCCTGCCCCGGCCAGATGTTGATGTTTCCTCCAGACTCTCCGTGCGGACGGCAGCGCGGCACAAAAGCATCAGTTGTTCAAAGGAAACTACAAGACGCAACGTGCTGGGTTTCTAAGGCTCAGTGTGGTGTCACTACACACACACACACACACACACACGCGCGCACAGTAGGTCGCTATAGGCTTCACTTGCTATAGGCCTCCTAATAGGTGTGAAGGGTTTCATTTGATGCACAGCTGCATGGCAGGGGAAAATGACTCATTACTTTACATCACTGCAAATATACACAGTGCTTTGTCAATGCTGGTTGGCTGCAGCCTGGTGAATTATAGTACATTACAGCCGACAGCGCAGCAGAAAGGAGTCAGACCACCATCAGCAGCGGCTCTGACTTACACTGATGCTTGGTTGTTTTTGTTTGGGGTTTTTTTTGTTGTTGTTGTTGCTCATGCACAAGTTTGTTCAAAGGACAAGTTAAAATCCCGAGTGAGTCAACATCGCTTGAAGGGAACAGAATTTAAATGTGCAGTCAACCTTGGGCGTAATGACATGAAAATGGGAGCTAGTGATACTGTTCATCCGGATGTTTTGCTGTTAAGTGGATACAACAAAATGATTGATTGATTCTCAGGAAATGTCATTTATCTCTGTGCATATTAGAGGCCTTATGATGATAATGAACCGGAGGTCATGGATTACCCATATTTCATTTATCGCTTCATTACGGTTTAAATGCTATAGCATTTGAGCAGACCGGCGTCTGAAACATGTTGAATCACACAAATGTAGACTGTGCTGTGCAGATTTGGAGGCTGAGAGCAGGAGAATGACCACAGATATTTAAGTGTTTGTAAAGTCAAACTTACAGTAAACCTATTGAACTGAATGCATACGCGTGACTCTGGATCACATAGATTATTCATCCGACCCACGTTGCACTTGGCGCTGGGTGCGTTTAGCAGAAAAGGGCTGTTTCACAGCGTGAGGGGGTTGAGCCAAACACTAATAAAAATCACCAGTCATAGGAAATGAGGATTTCCATTCGGGCTGGGGAAAAAAAAAAAAACCTTAATTATATAATAAGACATCCTACTGGGGACTGGGCAGGCGAGATAAGAGCAGTAGCTGCTCACTGTTTAAAGTCCTTAGTTAAACAGCAGTGTCAACTCCACTGGCTGTGTGTTTAGCGAGATGGCTCCTATTTGCTAAAGTGCTATGCACAGATATCTAAAGGATGTTTTCCGCGGGCTTCCAGCGGACCACACTTGTCTAATGCCGCTTTGATGGCCGGAGCAGTGACACATCAAATATGATGACAGGGGCCCAGATTGTTTACGGCTCCTTCCCCCTCAAATTGTCCGCTCTCTGCGCTACAAAGGTCCCCTCTGAGGCACCGCGAGGTTCTCGAGTGCTTATATGCACGTTTATTTTTCCGCGGTCGGAGCATTTTTCTTTTTAATGCAGCCGTGCAGACCCCCCCCCCCCCCCCCCCCCCCCCCCTCCCCGTTTGTGGCTAAGGGTGAATCATAGGGTTATATGAAGCTGATAGCTGAGGAGATTGCTGTTAAGAGATCACCGCATTTTTCTTTCCCTGTATCTGTTTTTTTGTCCTGTATCGCCGGTGTTATTGGCCTTTAGCAAGCATCTGGATTTCCACAAGACATTTTATTAGTCTATATTGCTCTTTCTCACAGGGCAAAGGTGGTAAGTCATGAGCAGTATTTCTTTTTTATCCCGCCAGACTTTGGACCTCCAAATGATCTCAAGTCAAGCTTTCATATTTCCTCCTTATTTCATCCTCTCCGTCCCACAAACCCCCTTTTTTTTTTTTGCTCGACGCCGCAGACTGGGAGGCTCAGAGATGCAGCTGGGAATATTTTTAGCCGGCCCCCTCGCGGTGCCTGTGAATCAAACGGCGCGTCCGCGGCGTCTGGGTTCGAAGCCCTCGACGCGTGAACGCGCGACCCCTCTCATCCAACAGCCGGCGTCGTTTCACTAGTGCCCGTTCACATTATGCATGGCCACATTTACACTGCAACCGTACTAGTTTCTTAGCATGGTGGAAGTCTGCCTAGCGACGTGCTTGTTTTGTGTTGTGCATGACTCTGACCGTTGAATGCTCCTCCTGTGCCGACTGCACACAGCATGTAGATTCTATTTCGAATATCATACTGGATTCAGCTTGAAATCATACATCACTAAAACACCTTGCAGCATTTTGCCAATCAAAAGAAATTGACTGTGCGTTTTTTGCGAGCGCTAAGCGTCCGTAACCTTCAATGTGACCTTGAAGCAAGTCCTTGGAGACAAACCCTTGAATCCAGTGATGTGTTCTGTCGACTTAACCCCCCCCCCCCCCCCTTGTTTGAATCCTGGAAAGCGAGAGTTGTGCTGATTATCTGATCTGCTCCGCTCCCTGCTGTGCTTGTATGCAGGCGCCAACCCGTCGAGGCCCGGAGGCTTCCCAGGTGCTAACAGTCCAGGGCCCGTGGCCGACCTGTACGGACCGAGCAGCCAGGACTCAGCCGTGGGCAACTACATCAGCGCTGCTAGCCCTCAGCCCGGCTCTGGGTTCGGCCCCAGCATCACAGTGAGTACTCGCAGACGCTGGCGTCCCGTCACGCGTGACCTTGAGCTTCGTTGCCTCGCAGCCTCGGCGCTGATGCGCATGCAGCGCCGCCCGTGATCGCGATTCCAAAGAGTAGGGCTTTCTAATTACGGGACACTGAACTAACCGCCACCTGCCCGCTAACATGTTTCCCCAATGCAGAGAAACGGTTCACTCTAAGAATTCAGTGTGTTGCTCTGCAGTGAGGCATGCGCTGTCACTGAGTTCAGAGGTCTCATAAGCACTTTGTACATCAGGGTAAACCCTGTCTGAGCTCTGAATGTTATCTGTGTCAAATGCAAATGTTTATTCCCCTTAGCTGTTGCACAAATCACCTCACTTCAGACCCCGTGTCACCTTCCCAGAAGAAATTCCTCTTATTTTTAGAAACCCATCTGTCCCAGAGCCTGGGTTTGCGCCGTCACTAGGACAATGCTTCCGAGCAGGTTTAGTCTCTCTCTCTGTGTCCTTGTCCAGGTGCTGCTGCACTCTCCCTGCTGCTGATCAGTTATTTGCCAGTTGTCATATCTACTCGTAAGCGCAAGCCCGTAAGTGCTGGTGGAGGCGACAGTAAGAAATACGTGTTGTCCGTCTGACAGCGCCCGCGTTTTGCGGATGAGTGGAAACCTGTTAATAATACCTCCTGTTCCGCACACTGTAATCACAACGAAGACAAAAATACCCTCAACCCTGCGTTTCAGGCAACGCGCGCGGCGCTTCCTGTACGTGAGCTCAGCGAGGCCTCAGCCAATCCAGCCGCGATCCAACGGGGCCCCGTCAGCGGCTCAAACGTGTTTGTCACGAGGCCCGAATTGTCGTAACGCGGCGTTTTCTTCGTCCTCCTCGGACCTCGCCGGGTGATTAGCCCAAAATGGTGCCGTGTGGGTTTTATGGCCCCTCGCAGGGTGCAGCCGGGCCGCGCTCCCGCACGCAGCGGCACACTTGCTGGTGCATGTTTGAGCTGTTTTACATGGCTGAACTGAGTGACACGGTATAGGTAATGAAAATAACACCTGCTTTCTGAAAGAAGCTAATTAATGCATGGCTTAACTGAGGCGGAATAACAACAAGCCCATTAGTACGGCAAAGCAAAGCGCCGCAAGACTGCAGGGTGAAGACTCTTCCTCAAAACTTCATAGTCCACATCATTATCTTTAATTTCCTACAGCGGAGACCGGAAAACACAAGGAGGATTAAATTGAGGTGTTTGAGGTGTTTTTAGAGTTATTTGTTGTTTTTGGGGGCATGATTACCTTTTTTTGTTGGGCCACAGTTGCAGCGCGTGTGAATGTGTAGCTCGCGTCGTGCGTCGGAATAACACATTACGTCGCTATGCAAGAAATAGTGCACAGGGTTAATTAATTTGCGCAGTACATGGAATCAGCGGCACTGAATCAGTAGAAACGGTTTAGCTGGGATGAAGTGAATGTAAGATTATACGGCAACCACAGTGTGTCACTGGAGGCAAAGAGCTTATTATAAATCAAAATAGCTCATTTTAACTTGAGCTTATGTCGTCGATTGATGAAATCCAAACAAAACTAGAGTTTAACAGAATTTTCTGTTGGCTTTTTTGCTTCCTAAGCAAATCGTCTCCTATTAATCGTTTTAGGTCCGCTGGCCATCTGCCATAAGCTGCTGGTCTCCGTGTAGGAAGCTAAATATTTGTTGTTAGCGACCAGGCTGGCTCGTTTTCAGAGCAGATTTACCAGCAGATAGTTTACAGATGGAAATGAGGCCATTTGTTTCCATTTGTTTGAACAGTTCATAACCGCGGTTTAGTGCTGAGCTGCGGAATGTGCAGACTATACGTGGAAATGTTTGGCTAAAACAGCTTAAAAAGCCTCGCAGATCAGTGCATATATTGTATCTCACACGTGTGAATTGCGCTTTCGCGGTGCTTCTACTCGGCTGCTAAACCTCCGCTTCAGAATCACCCAGTGAATCAAAGCGAGAGGTGATGCAGCAGCCCTTTGACTCCCTGCTCTCGGCAAGATGATCTCTCTATTCAGAACATTAAAATAGTAAATGATTCAGAACTAAAATGTGCTTTATAATTCATTCCTTTATTGCGAGCGCTGCTGAAGTGAACGCGCGTTAAGATCATCATGTGTCAGAACCTCATGGATGACTTCAGATCCACTGATTTGTCCCTTTTGCGTTCACGCTCCGGCGGTTTAGCCAATATCAAAACAGCCACTGTGAAGAAGCAGTAATGAACTTAACTGTTTTTTTTATGCAAGACAATTACACAGCAATTAGCTGATTGAGGAGATAAAGACAGATAATCATTGTTGGAAGTGCTTCTCTTTTCGCTATTGTGTTAAATCCAAAGATTTTTGCACACCTGTCAGCAGCAAACTCACCGGGTCCTGATAACAGAGCTCTGATCTCCATAAGTAGTGCTCATGATCCTCTGCTCCGCATGCCTCCAGATCAAATCAGTTGTGTATGTTAGCATGAATGGGGAATTCTGCACCTTATCATTATTATTATCTCCGTCGTGTCATTATCCAGATGAGCTCTGTATTGTCACAGAAAGTCTCCTAGCACAGAGCCACTTTAACACTTTGTGTATTGCAGCTTTTTCTTTCTTTCTTCATTGTAGGAATCTATAAAAAGAGCCTGAATGAAATACTGTATGATCAGCCGCAACATTAAAACCGCCTCTGAAACGGGTCTAACCTCTGTGGTCCTGCTTTTGGTGATGCATATTCCAAATTGAAAGCGTTCAGGAACCGGACCTGCTGCTCCTTTAGAAGGAGTCCGGAGGAGAAAGTGGCTCCTCGCCCTGGTTTTAATCTTGCGTCTGATGGCTGCTCCTCCACATGATCAAACTGAATCAAGACGATTACATGCAGGCTGATATAAGTTGATGTGATACTCGCTTTTCTGTCCTTGATATGCCTACTGACAAACGCACTAACTGTACACTTTTAGGGTCCGTTGATTGCGACAGCTTTTACAAATGGATACCATTGAACAGGTGGCCGGTTGCCATCTCATCAGAGGTATTGCATTTTATTTACTGTGCTCTTCTCTCTCTCTCTGATATGTGTTTGTCCCACCATTCGTTGTTTACTCACCTCCCTCACAATGAAAGAGCTGGTAGTAAAAGTGTGAGTGTGATAGCAGCTTTATGTCACGGACCCGGCCTCTGGTGCCGCGTGGTCCGTGCGATTCCCGGAGGAACGACCACTGTTCGTCTTAAGACTTTAAATCTTTGCCCACTTGTCTGAAGTAATAAATGCGACAGTCACACACACGTACTCTACCACCAGCTCTGCACTTTGTCTGTGTTTTATTCTCATTAACACCTGGAAATGTCTCCAAGCTACAGTGTATAATGTTTGACCTAAGCTGTTCTTGTGCAAAACCAGATGAGACGTCTTCTAAACAGCCCAAACAAATCAGTTCAGGGCTTTGAGTAATTCCGGGTTTCCCACGCGGCTTCAGTTTAGTCGTCTTTCTGTTGCTTCTGCGCCACGTCTTCATCACTAGCATTGTCCTTCCCATCACATGTGCAGCAGACCCACTGTCACAGCCCTGACACGCCGCCTGCTTCCAGCTCTTCATGTGTTTGATGTGTGTTGGACTTATTATTAATGTACAGTGGTCACTGAGGGCTTTAAACATACAGGCCGCGTCGTCCATCCTCTGCCCACAGCCACAGCGTCACAGTCTTTTATTTTGCTCCTATTAGTGCGATTCTGCTGGTAAATGTCCCGAGAGTCGCGCAAAGTACAGTAGTCGCGGTGAAGACGGGCTCCGTGACATGACTGCCTTCTAACGCTGTTGTCGTTTGTTCCCTTCTCCCCCCTGTCGCCCAGCAGAGTATGTCTGGTGGCCCAGGAAAGACAGGACGAAGTTTCTAATTGGCTTTGTGTGCAGGTGATGCTAATCCAACGTCAAGCACTACGGCGTCACCCAGACAAAAAGCACGAAAGTTGGAACCACATGAAGAAGAAAAGAAAACGTTAGTCATCTCAGAAAAATAACAACTGCTGTACTATAACCCAAACCTCCTATAACTTTACAACCTGGTTTGGTATGATGTGTCACGTCGATTTCATTCACCTGTTTCCTTCCTCTGTTAGCCTTGGTTTGGATTAGTTTTTAGAGGATCCTTTTAGTTTCTATTTTTGTGTCATTTTTCTTTTAATCTTCTAGTATATTTGTGTAAGTGGATTTTGTTTGAAGTGCAGGGGATGGGGGGATGGGGGGATGGGGGGGGGGGTACTCACAGCTAAGACGCAAGTCACGTCTTCATCTTCGTACCGGAGAGTGTCCAGGAGAAAACGATGGGATGTTCTATTCGGTCTTTCCGCAAAAAAAGAAGCTCAGAGAAAGACTCGGAGGAAAAAAAATCAATTTTAAGCAAATTTTAAAGAAGGTATCTAAGTAATAAATCTTAGTAGCTGTTTAATTTCTTGTGATGTCCCATTGTTAACCATAATTACCTATTTTTGGGCAATACAAAGAGGACTCCAATATTTTTATGGTCCTTTTTTATAAGTGTTGTTTTTGTTGTTTAGAAATCTATATATATACTATAACAAATTTCATATAACTACATTGTGAATTCAAACTTGAGAAAAGAAATGTAGCTATACATATTATTCCAGTCACTGCATATAACCAACTCAGTGAGAGAATAGCATATTTTTGTGATGGTGTGTCAAAAGAACATGTTATAGCGTGTGAATAGAAGAAAAAGCTGTAAACCGTTATTATTCTACTTTTTCTGCTGGAAGACGGTAAAACGACCCCGGAGAGAGACACAGAACACAACACACTCTGCTCTGTACATACTGAAGCTGAAGAATTTTACAAGTGTCATACCAGCAAATTTACAAACGCGTCGGCTCAACACAGTTTTAAGACGTTACGAATAAAAAAGGAGCCCGATTGTTTTTTTTTTTTTTTTTGTCTAACTGTTGAGATATCAGTATCATTTCAAACCTAGAGACCTAGAAAAAAAAAGACGATTGAATCCAAAGCACACTGTACTTAGACGTGAAGATCAGAACTTGAACCAGGCATTTTCCAGTGCTCTGTGCATCCTGACACTTTTATACTCTTGCGAGGAAACGTATTAGATGTGTGTTATTGTTTGTTTCATCCTGCTTGTTCTTTTTGGGAACACGATATCTGGGCTCGGTGCTCGAGCCTTTATGTGACGCTCGTTCTCTGAATCAGCTCTTTTTGAATGAATTAGGAAAGTAAACATTTTGATACCATACCTCAGCCTTTGTGAGTTCTATTGTGGAATCATGGGCAGGTTTAATTTATTCTAGTGGCAAAATAAATGAAAACACTGAAAGGTAATAATGCGAGTAATCATTGCACTGTGAGTAGTAAAGTACAGGCCATTTTTTCCTATTTGCACATGTATATGTTGGCTTTTTAAAAACGGCCCTGTGCTTTGGGATAGTATGAAGGATTTGGGGGTTAATGTATTCTCAGCTAGACGAACACCTCAGCGTTTTGAGGTGAGTTACCAGCTTGGGAAGTAGTAACAGATAATGTTGCGGTGTACACTTGGATTTCTTTATATCATCAAAGATATTTATACAGGGTCAAAAGATGACACTGAATTATTCGCAGTCTGTCGCAGCACCAGGTTTTACACGGTGTGTGTGCTTAATGATTTTACTTATGACAAACGTTTAATAATATTATGAATATTCTCCAGAGTGCAGTCCAGTTATTCACTGTCATTGCTGGAATGAATGGTGTGTCTTCTGGAAAATCTTTGCCTGCTGCAGATGTTGGTTTTGTCATTTTTGCCCACTTCCTGCCTTTTTCTTTTTTTTTTTTGCTTTTTTTTTGTTTGTTTTTCAAAACAACCAGGTAAAGAAATATGCTGGATACTTCTAAAGTCAGTGATATGGAGGTGTGATTAAGTAATAATTTAATGAGTAAAGAGAAAAAAAACCCTTGTAATGTTCAAATGTAAAAGAAAATACAAAATACAAAACTATAAAAAAAGAAAGATGCTTCTTTGCTGATTTCAAGTTTAATCAGAGTTTTATTGATACTTTGTGGTTTATATATTAATAATTGTAATATACTATTAAAATGTACTGTGCATCCATTGCTTTCTCTCTTTCCATTCCCCATCCTCAAAGATCCTACTATCTTTTGTTAATCATTCATGTATTTCATTAGTGTGTAAAGAAATCACAGTTAACTTGTAAAACGAGTGCTGTCTTTGATACCAGTGTAGTGCTCTTTGTTGTTCTCCCTTGCTCTACCTCTCCTTTCTCTCATATTTATCCCCCTCGCGCTCTTTTTCTATCTCCTGTAATTACAACGTAGATGTTATATAGAACTCATTAATATACTACTTGTAGTGAATAGTGGATTTAGGACCAGTCAAGATAGACCTTTCTCTAAATAATCATGTTATTCAGATATTTGCAGACAATTATTTTGGTAGAGGTTCATTGTAATTTATTCCCTGTATGTTTTTCTTTTTTGGTCTTTGCCACTCTCACATGGTTTCAGCTAACCAAAGCTCTCATGGATGAACAACAGAGAAACAGTTGCTGTAAGATGGAATTGTACACATGGCATTATTTGGATCCCCACCCTTGAATGTTTTAAAAGGGGTGTGCCATACTACCTTAAATGCTAACGCTAGATATGCAAACCTTTTGTTATTTGGTCTTTTTTTTTTTTAAAAACAAGGGACACAAGCTTTCCTACCACGAAAACCGTTGAGCAGGAAACATCTGGCTAAGAAGGAGCAGGTGTGAGAGTATGGGGTTTGCACCAAGGCTGAATAATAAATGTTCACGTCCTGGTGCCGGACCAGCTTCCCAAAGCTGTGATTCATGGCCGAGCTAAATCGGAGCACATACGACTCCAGTAAAACATACGTTTGAATGCACAAAGTTTTACAAATACGGTTGCGGGAGTCAGGTCAATAGGTGCTCACGCTCTAGACATTAGTTATGTTTAATGTAATAATATTCCTTTCATGAGGTTTTAAGACTTGGTTATTATTCTAGATAATAACCCGCCTCCGTTTTACATGCAGATTAAACGCAGGATGTGCAATTTCGATCTAAATGAATCAATTGCATCATGTAAAACTGGGCATAGCAATTACGATAACAACGCAAATACAAATAAAGGGTTTTTATTATTCATAACATTATTCATTTCCATATTTTAGTGTCAAAGGTATTGAAGTACAGAATAACAACAACTACTAACTCTGAACTCGCTGAGCGATAATGTGTCCCTCAAATAGGTTCCGTGCATATTTATTAATTATTAAATCATATATCAAACCACCTTAAATAAACGTTTAATCTGAAAAACAAATATCACTGCGACAAGCGTTTGGAGTCTCCGTCACTGTTGCAGCACCTGCTGTTTTCTTAGGATGTAATTGACCCCGTTTGAAGCGGCTCATTTCCCCTCGCACAATCTAAAACATTGGCTCCTTTATTGTTTTTTGATCCTGTAGCTTGGACTTTAAGGTAGCATGGCTCTGTTGCTGTAATTTCATTTTATCTCAACCTGACAGCAGTTTACAGCTGATGAATGTTACACATCTTAGTAGAGTAGATTATCCATTCGGGGACGAGGGAGGGGGTCTTGGTTTTAAGAAAAAAAAATGAAAAAAGAAAAAAAGTCAACCTGGATGGTGTTGACATTTGTAGTGTACTACCGTATCCATTTAAACTTGAATCTTGAGGCAAGTGCTAGGCAATGGCCAAACAGTGGGAACATGCCACCCTAAAACCACACCTGTGAGATTTCTGTCATCCTGGACTGGAATCTGTTGGAGTCTGAACTGTCAGAGCTGCAGACAAAGACTGTTCTGCCGCTCCATTTCCAACGAATCCGACCGAATTCGAAGGCTCGTCGAATGTTCTCCAGCATTTCCACCCGAATGAGGCTTATTCCCAGTGGTGCTAATGGTTTGACACCAGACAACGTGCCCTTATCTCTGAGAGATACTGGATACTGTCGCAGTGACCACAGACTGAGTCTCACCGACGCTAGCGCGTGGGTGGGGCTCTCTCTCGTTTCGGGTCAGAACGGACCTCGGTTCATGTTCACGACCCAGAAGTCTTCAAGGTGACAGAAATGGCACAGGTTGAACTGTACTGTCGCGTTTTAGGGTGAACTTCCCCTTCAGCCCAAACCATTTCGCCATCACACCCATCATTAGTAAATATATACACGCGATTGCAATATATATGTGTATAGATGAATATATACTTGCAATTTTCACTCAGTTTGAACAAAATTAGACTGGAGACCTCAGCTGTATACAGAATAACCCTCACGCAGCTCCACCCAGACTTGTAGTCGTCATAGTCCTGTGTTCACCGGCACCAGCGTCGGCCCCTGGCGCGATGCGGCCCAGCGGGGGGTCCGGGAGCCCGCGGGCAGCAGCGGGGGGCTCCGCCGTGCCCCCGCAGGCCGAGCGGAACCCTCGCTTCCGCCACCGCCGGCCCATTCCTAACACTTGCCCCGCTTTTTTTTATGTTCACCGACTTTTTATGGCGAGAGACAGACAGACTTGACTGACATCTGAAAGCATCTTTCAGGTTATCATATGGCTTGCTCAAGCCCTGTTGTAAAATATACTACTACTAATAATAATGATGATGATGATAATAATAATAATAATGGATGGGGGTCTCTCACATATCAAATGTGGAAAGTCTAATTTTATATTTGTATTTTCAAATAATAATATTGACAAAAAAATGTCTGTGAAAGGTTTCCATCCTCTACTGTGGTCCAGAAATTGATGTGTCTGTCTGGAAAATAAATAAAATATACTGAATTGTTATATTACTTGTTTTTACTCTTGTATTGTCCTTTTGCGGAAGCTTTTCATCCGATTGCGTCCGACGACGTTTATCTCAGCGTTTTCAATATCACATGTAATTATGTAGTGAACCATGGCATCGGAAAGACGCTCGCTCTCCATATTGTTTAGCATCTGCTGACATCCCATAACTGGTCTCCTGACAGCGCAGGGCAGGACTATTAATGTGTTTTCCTGTTTAACGCAAACGTTTTTTGTTTTTTTTTTCCTTCCACTTTTGACTCCACCACACACTCAGCGTGTCAGCGCCGGCATCTTTCGAGGTCACTCTTAAGTCAGCAGGATTAAGAGAGTCTGAGCACTGAGGTGCACTCGGGGGAGAGAGGCTGCCGTGTCGTTCTGCTGCCCCTCAGTGGTCTCTGCCGGAGCTCGACTGCAGCCGGGCAGCGCTCTCCTGGAGGAGAAGCAGCCCCGGCCCTTAGTTTGTCCCTGCGAGAGCATCAATATTAGAACAGGATCAGCGTCTGAACGGAGCAGACCAAATATTAACGATTAGCTTTGATGTGTTCGTCACAATGGGATTTGTTCTAGTTGATGATTCAGAATCTCGTGACACACAGCGGGAAAAAAATATCTTGAAATTTGGATGTTGAGCCAGAAGCGGAGTGAGGATGTGAGGATAAGTGGTGTCTGACTCAAACAGGTAACAGGCAGCACTGTATCACATATAGTGACTCCAGTGTGATGTTCATGAGCTGTGTCTAATATTAAATATAACTCCGGTTCAATGGACCCTTACCACGGGCTTCCCGTGGACGGACGGCTTGTTAAACAGGATGTTAGTTGCACATTGAAATGCAGGCGTCCACGTTTTGGACGCCTGCCGTCCGACGGCTTCATCGCTCATTCAGACGAGGCGATCTGTAATTCTGACTGGGATCGATACGAGTGCCAGGTACGTTTCTCGGCGGCTCACACTTCATTCCTCGTTGCATTTTCTGAACGCAGAGATAAAACAGTGTTGAGTCTGGGCTGTTGTTTAACTTTTCTATAAGCTGCTTTTATTTTGAGCAGTGAGGAGACTCAGAGGGTGCACTAACTATTACACAGATGCTTACTAATAGGAAATGAATATTTAAACCCCTTTTTCATATTTTTGTGAAGGCAGAGTGGGATAATAACCAGCCAGTGAATTCATCAAACAGTTGATCCTTGTGCTTCCTGTGTTTTTAACTTCCAGGCCTAACTGGCTGACCTTTCCAGTCCACCTGCCTTTAATTAAACGCTAATTAAAAGTGCCATTATGATCAGAGAGCTGGAGACACAGCGGCCCTTAAATAAGACGATTCGGGTCTTTGGTGGAACCCTGCAAGACAATCAGCAGTCATTATGGGAGCTAAATGTCAGCGCACAACAGAGAAAAGGAAGCTGTTATTAATGTGCAAAAAAAAAAGAATCTGAGAGGAAAAGTTAGCTTTAAGGTTAAAATATTAAGAGCAATATAACACGGTGAAAATGTATCAGCCGTATTAAGAGAATGATGACAAAAATTGGTCTTCATGGTTCATTTTGTGCTGCAGTCTCTAATTAAAGTGGCAGGTAAAGGTCATACATGTTTCCTTTCTTACATTTTTTAGATTTCTGGACTCTTGGACGATACGTTACATTTATAAGACTTGATGTTTGGCCCAAAAGCTCCAACTCGGGGCCGTGCAGGAACTTTTGAGTGGCAGTGGACGCGCAGACACACAAGCACATACAACATGCGGCGCGTGCGCACAGGGCTGCATGTCAGCGCCTCATTCCATGGCCTCACCTCATACCGGCGGCTCTGTGTAAATTTCCCATGGGCCGGTGCTAACAGGCAGAATGTGACAGCTCCTGGCAAACACAACACAAGCCCCCGCGCGCGCACAAATGCCAGTGTGAGGCTGCGGCGCGGCAACAGCCCGCTGCGGCCACTGCGGAGGTGTGCAGGAGATGAGGAGAGTTCAAGAAGTGGTCTGCTGCCACCTCCGTGTGTGTGTGTGTGTGTGTGTGTGTGTGTGTGTGTGTGTGTGTGTGTGTGTCAGCATAGAAAGCACAAGGAGAGAGACCTGCAGAATACCTGATTCCCATGCATATTCATGCTGAAACGTGGTGCTGCAGGAGACCCCCCTCACCCCCCACCCCTCCTGCAAGGACACCTCCGAGCCCCTCAGCATTTATTAACAGTAATTAAGAGCCAGTCTGAGACGCTGGCATGTTTAATTGCCAATTCCAGGTAGGTTAGATATAGATGAAAAAGGCAGCTATTTATATAATACATCAGCCTAAATAATCAAGCTGTGTTTATACCTTGAAAATGGGAATGGATTGAAAGGTTGGAAGGGATCCTGGACCCGCGCACAAGCCTGGCATTGTAGGAATTCAAGTGCAATAATGAGCAATGTTCAATGGATATGCACTTAATTTTATGTGCATCACTAAATTATCTCCCTGCACAGCCATGTAATGGTTGCTCCTCTTTTGAAGCGGAAAATTTTTTTGACAGAGCTGTGTAATAGAGTCAATAGTTGATGGGAAGACTGCTGTGGATGGGGAGATGAGGCACTCAGGTGGCTGCTTCCTCCCAGACTCCAGGCCTAATGTAGCCTTTGGCATGGAAATTGACGTGACATTGATGGGCACTCTCCCGCCGGCGCCGCGCCGCGCGCCTGCACAGCCTTCCAATTCACTAATAATTGCTGATTAAAAACTAGTTAAGAGTCCATGAAAACTCAGATGTGCATTAACCAAATGACCTTCTGGGAATGGCAAATAGTCTGCAGCCAACAGCGCGGGCCGCTTCGTGTGTGGACCCGGTGCCCGGGTTGTTTTCCGGCGCGCGGCGATAAGGAACAAACGGGCTTTGTTTGTTAAATGATGAAGCATTGGCCTCATACAGATGTCTTGGGCTCCTGATCACAGCAGATACAGCCGGACGGTTGTCGCTCACCATTGCTGGTTCTGATTCACAATCAATAGTTGCCTCAGAGCCGACTAGTGAGCAGCAGGCTGGACTGCGTTAGTGTTGAGGATCATTATTAATGCGTATCCAGTGGTTGTTTTCTAGCAGATGTAGGAAACAGATGCAGCGACAGCATCGTTATAACATCATGGGTCTTCAGAGTCTTTAGCTTAGAATTAAAGTGACTCTGAGCATGTGGAGAGCTGTGAATTCACCGCTGGAGCAGTAGAGGCGCGTAGAGACAGAGGGAGACGCGCGGTCGACAGCCAAACGTGTTTTCTCTTCCAAGGTCAAATTTCTGCTGACGCGGGAGAACGGGCTCGCTCCTCGCAGAACGCTCTTTCAATGCGAGGCAACCGTGTTAATGCGTTCAGGTCTAGCACAGTGACCTGCAAGGTCAAAGGTCACTGGTTCTGGCTCTCAAGTTGAGGAAGTAGTGTTCAAAAAAGCCTGAACCGTGTGCGTGTGTGTGTGTGTGTGTGTGTGTGTGTGTGTGTGTGTGTGTGTGTGTGTGTGTGTGTGTGTGTGTGTGTGTGTGTGTTTTTTCAGACAAGACATCCTCTTGTCAATCTTCACAATAACAGAAAACAATTTGCTAATATTCTGAAAATGGCTTCCCCGTGCTCCGCTCCAGCTCTGAGAGACGTATGCACAATTTCATAAACACAATCAGGGCGCTGAATGGTGGCACTGATATTTGGGGGGGTGGAGTGTGTGTGTGCGTGGGGGGGGGGTCTCATTATTATTGTTGAGCTATGGAAAAGCAGTCAACACCACACACACACACACACACACATACACACAGCCCGGAGCTTAATTCTGCCCAGCTGCAAAGCACTCGCCGCTGGTTGAAAGGACTGATGACCAGAGAGGAAGCGCCTCCCCATCGTGTTCGCCCTGTGCAGCGTCCACCTTCATCTGTCCCCCTGCCTCACGACAGCGGCTCAGAGATGCAGCCGACATGTACGTTAACCGTGACTCACTGTTCGTGTGCAACAATGTTAATGTGTTACTATCATAATGTAGTCATGCTCTTCAAAAGCCTTTTGTTCCATAGCTACATATTCAGCTGTGTGATAGAGACTTGCTGGTATGTGTTTTATTTTACTACACGCTCTGTTTCCCAGTGTGTTATTTACTCGTCACAGTGTTTTCCTCCTCTTCTTTCTGCCGAGCGGTCACCTTGTCTTCGTCCTGGAGAGGACTTGGACGTCTTGTTGAGACACACCTGAGCCGAGCTCGACTGCTGATAGGAAGATCGCGCCTTTTAGTGACCTTCCGGCAGGTCTGTCAGCGCCGCCGAGCCCCGAGCGCCCGGCCCCATGTGGGCTCCGTCAAGCACTCCGTAATCAAGGTAAAACTGAGGAGGCAGCGGTAAACACCGGTTCATTCCTATGGACGGAGTGGAAAAATGTGTGTGTGGATGTTGCCCGCAGTGTCAACTGCTCCTTGACTCACCCCAGTGTCTGTGGCTCAGAAAAACAACGCACTTTGGAGGAGCCGAAGTTGGGAGGCGTCCAACTTCAGAGATGCAGGTTGGAGTGGAGCTGTGACAGACAGTAAAATGCGTAACACGGTTCGTCCACAGGGGGGCGACTGTGAACAACAACCTGGCCTCAGCGCGTGATGGTGATGCTGCTTATGGTCAGCTGAGCTCATCACATCCCGCACTGATGGAAGCGGGGACATTTAAACACACAGTGGGGCCATAGACGTCTGTTTAGAATTTAAAGCCTTAGCGTCGGTGGGTGTTTAGGTTTAACAGCTCCCACTCAAGGATAAATGGTTGCTGTGTGTTATTTAGACGTTTGATGACCTTGTGTCTTCTTTTCAAGGTGGTTTCCTGCTCATATGAACTTTTATTCCAACATGTGGCTGTGCCAGACACGTTCCCAGCAGAAGACGCGGCAGCAGCACAGCCTGCTGTTCGGGGGTCGTGGCCCGTGTCTGACGTGGGGCTCCTGGACCTCATTTCCCCAGCGATCAGCCCTTCGGGAGGAGGTTCTGAGCCAAACCGCGCTCCGGCGGTGTCCACGCAAACCTGAGGCGGACGCACGACGAACGCGGCCCGGTGCGCGTTCATACCAGATGACCTGAAGAAGCTGTGGGATCTGTGCCCATGGGAGCTTCTGTACATTGCAGCAAGCTTTTAAAAGCACAGCACGAATAATCAGGATCTCTTAGCTGACATATGAAATTAATTAAATGAACTTCATGTGAAAGGATAATAACTATTGTAATTTAGATCATGTTGTAAATTTTGTAGCAAAGTTACAGTAAACCAGGGAAAATGGTATAGTGTGGTTATGCAAGTACTGTATCAAAGTAAATTATTCAAATATTATATATAATAGTCATTAATTCCTATTGTGCAAGTGTTCATGAGTCAATAATGCAAAGACATTTTGTGTGTTGTAAATGTAAATGTGTTGTATTTTAAAAGATCTGTGGATTTGTTCATGTGTTACCTTAAACATGTCATGATGAAACTGCCTAAATATTATCAATAAACAAAACAACACAGAACACAACAATTTTCATGAAAATTTGACTTTTTAATGGAAACTAAAATTGTGAACACTGGAGGTTTTGTTTATTTCTTTATTGACTATTACATCATTTGGAATTTGAGGGTTATTATCATCATGCTTTTTTTTCCTTTTAAAAAAAACAACATTGTATTGTAATGTGACACGTCCGTTCAAATCAAAACGAAACAAAAGTTAAATTAGACCGCTCACTTAAAAAGTCAACCTGTAAGACATTTGAGAAATAAAATTCTATTGCCTCTTATTTTAGGTTGGGGATGCACGAAAATATGCATCAACAGGTACAACAACAGCCATTTGAGATGACACACGAACACAAAGAAAAAGATGACGCCTAACAACACATCACCTCTCTCCACGACTGAATCCGTCTGGATTCACAAACACTGCACCGCTTGTGTGTCACTCGCTAAAACAAACGCTAAAACGCCTCTGAATGAACACTTCCGAGAGGCAATGACAGGTTAAAAGAGGGACAGTTTAAGTCGAGCACAAACACCAAGTCCAGCATTTCCCATTTCGACTGATTACTGGATGAAGAAGCAGCACTTTCGGTATTTATCTTGGGTTTTTTTTGTAATTTCTTCTCTCTTGCACCGTTTAATAACACGCTCAAAGTGACATTCAGCTGCTACAGTAGTGACTTGTTTTCACCTTATAAAAACCTCACGGGCGGCGTCAGGGAGCTGCTTTTGACATCATTAACAAGGCCTCCCGTCTGTGCATTCGTCATTCAGTAGCTGAATATCTGAGTAGTGAGTGTACCTTTGGCGAAAGCAGATTCGTTGTTTGACACCTCGCTCCACCTCATGACACAACGCTAGCAAACAAATTAAAACAGTACAAGGAACTCTGCGACGCAGCGTGTTTCAATGCTCCACTATCTGAAGGAGCACATTTGTATAAAATCTGTTGGAAACTGCAACTTCAAATATATTAAGATTGGTGCTAATATGGGAAAGTAGCTCTACATCAGCCTTAATCAACAACTAAATTCATCTACGACGCATCAGAAGTGAGGCAATCTTGATTTCATTTATGCCGTTTAGTCTCATCCTACGTGTGCATCTAAAGATAAATTGGGTTAACTCAAAGAATTTAAACATTTTTAAAACAAATGTTACAACATTAATTTGTTAAAATCGGTTTAAATCAATGATGTGCTACTTCAGACATCACCATGACGACAGCCCTGCCCCGTTCATACTGGTTTTGGCTATAGGTCACACGATTCTGAACACAAACCATGACAAGTTGAAAAACTACAGAGATTAAAAATTGCTCATTGCTTTTAGCTGCGTCTGTGTTGCTTAAAAAGAAGATTAGCGGTTAGAAAACTGAAAACATTGCATTTGTAAAAAAAAGAAAAAAAACAACAACAAAATGGCACAAATAGAGAATATGTTGGAAGCAGATTTTTAAACAATCAAAACTTTTTTTTCCTCCACATAGGCACCTGAACAAGAAACACCAGTGTGGGAGGGGGCTAGAAATACACGGGGAAACTTGCATATAATAGGAAGAACTCGTTACGCACACACCCACAAAACGAGGCCGAACTGCGCCGCTCACAACCTGCATCGGTGCTTGAGGTGATTGCGCATCCTGAAGGGTTGGAAGCAGAAACTCCACATGATCAGGCTTCTCTTTTTCAACACGCCAGTCACTCACTCAAGCCCCCTCTCCCCTTAAATCACTGATTAAACATCTACTCAGCTTCAAGAACCTGTGTTTTTTTTTGGTTTGCAGGCTACATTGCTAATAGTTCTCTTTAAAAATGCATATTCAACGTAGCCTTTTGCAGGTTTAAGTGCTTGGAAACGAGGAACCATGGGGGAGAATGATGGGGGATTATCTGGTGTCCCTCCACCAGGACCATCCTCCCCCTCTCTCTCTCAAAAAGAAGTATTACTCAAGACTACAGTAATATCGCATACTACTCTTTCTGATCACTCTTACTAGCCTATAGCTGCATCTCTGTCCACTCATGCTGTTCCATGAAGTCAACCTGATTGTGTTACTTTGTCTATGAATTGAGGGCAATCAGAAGAAATAAATCAAAACCTTTCTCTAACATTATGCAAGGACAGCATAGAAAAACATAACTATCTACATGCTAATGGGCTATATCTCCTCTAATAGCCTTAATTCCCCATCAGCCAGTTGTTCTTATCCATCACACACACACACACACACACACACACACACACACACACACACACACACACACACACACACACACACACACACACACACACACACACACACACACACACACACACACACTGCACAGTGGAAGCAGTGACAAAACATTGGGACTACCAGGAGGTGCTGACTGCAACTGGACAAGCTGGATGTCCAGACAGCTGCTACAGCGGTGACTCTCTCTCTCTCTGTGCACCAGAGCGAGCGGCCGCCTAATCAGGACACAGTGGATAGACGCCTACTTGAAAGCTCAGTCCCAGATTGTAGCTAGCCCACAAACACACCACGGATGTTTAGCCATAATAATAGGAAGAAAACCAAGAGGTGCTTTACTATGAAAACACAAGGGAGACCATCGAAGGTTGCAAACACACTCGTAGAAAACAGCGCATGGAGCAATGTGCTTTTTTTAAACAACGCGGGGGGTAGGGAACATTTCCACCTTGCATGTCATGTCAGTTCTTCTCCAAAGTAATTATTTGGTGTTTAGTCACATCATGACATTACATATAATAGGAATCCAATTCAACATTTCCAATTCTGACATTATGTGACATGGTTCATTTGGCAAAAACAATATTTAACACAGTCATGGCTTTATCAACACTACCTGAGTTAACATTTAATAATTGTGTATTAATCAACGTATTTTTTCTGAGAAGTAACAGCCCAGAGCCATTCTTTCTAAGAGTATCTCTTGTCGGTACATATAGATCTCTCTAGTCATTATAAGATAAAAGCAATTAGTTTACATAAAGTGCTATTAATCCACACGTTAACCAAATCATATTATGTAGATTAAAGAAACCAGGGCAGTTTCTTCTCTCTGCTGAATAAACTAATCCTGATTTGGAGGTGGTAATGAATATGACGTCACAGCTGGCCAGTTAGCAGTTAGTACAATTGGGCTCCCTAGACTTAAATAAAAGTTTCTTTTGGGAAAAAACAACTAATTGTGCAATAAACAAAAAATGCAAACTGGACATTAAACTAATGAACTGCAGGCCACACCAGCATTGTTGATGACCTACGTACAACCCATTGAACATGTATGGGTTACATAGTGTTATTGCACACTGGTTTGCAAATATTATCCACAGTAAACCATAATGGTACAACTTACGTTCACATTTCAACACAACTCGACAAAGTGGCTAAGTTGTGGAACCTAGATTAGTATTGCAACTGTTGGGTTACTGTAATTTGTGTTGTGGTGAACAGTGACCTCGGACTTAATCCTTTCCACCAGTAAACATGCAAGTAATACAATGCTATATGACAGCAAAGTAATTAAAAAAAGCCCTAAGTCATAAAATACAAAACATGTTCCTTTGACGAGAAGAGTACATCTGGACATCCTGAGTCTTGCTGCTGAGTCAACAGCACAGAACACAGAAGTAACTGGAAACAATGCCTCTACTGAAATCACTGTTCAAGTCTGAACTCAAACCACAGTCTGAATTTAACAGCCAGCACTGACATCGTAATAATGTGCATGAAATGGTTTTTAAAAAAAGCTTTAAGATATAACGGAGACCTGATTTTGAAATCGTTAGCACACCTGCATTGAAATGAAACGAAAGGGCGCAACGTTCCTTCAACTCGGGCACTTTTGTACCTGTGCTCTGGGGTCTTACTGCAGTGCAGATAACACTCGTTTTGGGTTTGAAGAAACCATATGAAAGGAAAAGCAAGCGTTTCATTTCTGGGCTTTAAATTCCCCATAAAAGGATTTAAGACAAGGTTCTCCCTTCCTGGGTGGGGCCTCAGCTATGAGCACTTAACTTAGTTTACCAAGACTCCAACTTCAAGGCATTCTTTGCAAAGTGTGTTCTCCTCTCATCCACGGTGAACTCAAGCTTGCACACAGATGTGTATGTATAACGGCTAACATATCTACATTGAACTCATTTGAATGCATGAAGAAAGAAATTGACTGAGGCATCCCATAGTCATCCCAATGGCTGCCAAAGTTCAACCAGATAAAGGCTAAGAGAGGTGCAGTGAGCTGCACCTTCCTTTTGTTGAGCTCATTGTGGTGAAGTCATCCTTAAAGAGCAACAAGACAAACAGCAATCACAGCTCAAAGAGTCCATTCATGATGTGGAGAGGCACCAATCAACCTGAACGTCCCTCCAGAATGTTTGTGTTTGTGTGATGTCGCCAACAATGTCTGTTCCACCTAAGATTCCAAGGGAAAATGTGTCATGCTAAACTTTCAATGTTTTCACAGCTGTCACTTTTTCTATCCAAGAGGACTTATGATTTCCAAGGTAGGTAACTGCAGCACCCAGAAGAGAAGAAGGTAAAAGTTCTGTAGACCATCTACCTCACTGATCAGGTCCATCCTTGGTCTCATCATAAACCACTACTCGTTTAGGATCTAGAACAGAGGGAAGAGACAGAATGCAAAACGTGGGGTCATACGAGCTGCCAGCCATGCCAACAAAGACGTACAGGTTTGACAAGTAATAAAATCACATGATTACTTTTATGATATTCAAGACATCACAAGTAATAGAACCCATGTATGATGCTCAGTGAAAGAGACTAAATTACACTTGTTTACACTACACTGTTTTCTCACTTTTAGAACGTTATATTATTTCAGCTATTTCTGAGAAAAACATTGTTAAAAAGGTTTACCTTGTTTTTGCAAGTTGCAAATGGATTCCATTTCTGTCAAACACAAACAAAATGATTACTTCAGCATTTGTTGCATTGTTTATAAAGCATGGAATACATTTGTAGCAACACAATACATAAACATTATTTATTAAACATGCATAGGGCAAATCAAGTTATAACCCATAAGATGTTTATTATTTAAATTTCCCTCATTAATTTATACGGCAGTGATATCACTACAGGGTTAGGGTTATTATTATTATTATTATTATTGACATTGTGTCTTTCCCAACAGCCTCCATGTGCACAGGAAACAATACAGCATGTACTGCAGTGCTACAGTCTGTAATTATTTATCTCATCAATATCTGCCTCATTGTTTGCTTTTCGCTCTCTCTCTCAGTCAAATCTGGCCCGTATCGAGTTGCTGCCCATGCAAATCCAATACCTCACACTGAAAGCGTTCAACAGCAGCAATACACAGCTTTCATTGTGAGGCATTCCCCAAAGACGCTGTGCATTTGTCAGGGTTTGTGCTAATGCAGGGCCGTTCATCAATAATGTGTCACTTGACATATTCTGTAAGTGGATCATTTCATTTTGAAAGGATACGGCTAAACTAGTGGGAGTAGCCCAGTGAGCTGTTCAATTAACGCACCGACAATGTAGCGGCTCCTGGAGTGTTTGTGTATTACTATACTACACAACTCTGTGCCAATTAATCTTAAGGATTATAACTTCAAACCCATAATAGTGAATAATTAGTTACCTTTAGTGTGATAAGTGACAGCAGCTTTAACGTCAAAGGATCCCCAGCTGAATCTTCTACCAGCATCTTTAGAGTGGACCGGGTCTTTCGTTGAACCAAACAACAAACTGGTTACCTGGCCCTGTGCAGACTTAGCACCGATGTCTGTAATGGGCTCTGCCACAGCAGAACCTGCACTTTTGGCCTCAACTTTTGTCTTTTCTTGGCCATAAAGCTGCAGCTTTTTCTCCTCCTCGCTAATTACACAAGCAGTAGAACAGATGTCAGACACATTGCATGGGGCACAAGTCCTTTTCTCAGGGTCGTCTGGCTCTAGGAGAGATGGGTCGACATCAAAGCAGGGCTGGGCCACCTGGACTGCGCCAGCCGGACACTCGCTTTGAGCCCCCACAGTAGTCGTGCCCTCTGCAGGCACCTGGACATTGGACACGCCTTCCGTGCCCAGGTTGGGCTCATTGATAAAAGAAAGCCCCCACTGATTCTGGAAGATGTCCCCCAAGGCTTTCTGATTTGTCTGAGCGGTTGGGGGGTCGGGGTGACGAGCGCTGGGGAGCACAGGTTGCATATTTAAAGGGTAAATTAAAAGAGCACACTTCCGAGGCTCGTATGCATCCCCAACTACAGGACTGGTAGTAGAGCTACGGTTACTTTCCAAAGAACATGCTACATTCTCGCCACTCGGGATAGATGGGGCTGGTGGAATACAACTAGCAGCAGTAGCAAAGAAGGTGCCATTTCCAGGACCATTAGTAAAGCTAGCTGAGGTTTTAGTTTTCATAGCAGACATTGGGACCTGCGACAGTCTAACAGGAGGCGGCAGTGCCTCTCCTCCACCTTGAGCTACTTTGTTGAGGTTCTCTTTAACTTTACTTGCATAACTGATCTTGGAATCAATTTTAGCACTGCTATTGTCCACAGGAAATGCTGGAGGGGGCTTGCACAAAGTCCAGGAGTCCTCTTTTGAAGGTGAGGAAAGTTTGGCTTTGTGCCGCTCCTCTGATTTTTTACCAAACATGCCAACAGCTTTTCCCTCAGAGCCTTTCCTCTGAGCTTCACCCGTTAAAGCCTCTGAAACAACAGGCCGTCTAGCAGTCGATTGGGCTTCTAATTTATGGGCGACTCTAAAGCCGTCGAGTCTCGAAGTCATTCCCTTCTCAGTCGTCTCAGAATTAAAAGCCCCAGGCTCCTGTGTAGTGTTGCCCTGCTGCATGTCTTTGTCCTTTTCTCTCATCAAATGATCAGTGTTCTTGGTGTTGTTGCATCTGGCCTTGCGCTTCTTCGGAGTAGTATATCCACCTTCGGAACCGCTGCCGTCATTGTCCTTGCTGGAATAGCCATTTATAATTAAGCCACAGTTTACAATACCATTTTGATGCAACACGGAGTCTTTCTTATCCAAAAGTTGGACCTCATAATGATTCACATCCACTGCTTTGTCCTTGTCATTTTTAAGGTCCATAGTCTTCTTATGGTCCAACCCTTTGCTCCTCACTTTGGGAACAGTCGTGTACAGCTTTTGTGTTAACCTCTGCTTCACATGTTTGTTGCCATTGCTGTTGGGGGGATGGGGCATACCAAGGAAATCAGAGCGATGTGTATTCTTCTCCCCCTCCTCGTCGCCGATGTTCACTTTTTTAATGCCTAAAAGCGGAAACAAAATCAATTTATACTGAAATGACGTGATGGGACTGCATTCTTTATATATTCAGGTAAAATCATATCTATATCTAGGATTCAATGGAATCTTGTGGAGCGTATGTGCAACTAATTCCAACAAAGATCACTTACAGTACCAACATTTGGCACAAAGCGTGTGTGCATTTTTAGTTCGTGGCCCAAATGCTGAATGTTGAACTCATCAGCTTTCATTTCTGCAAACGTAAGAAGACCCCCAGCAGCATTTTAAACAACAGTCTGATCTGGGAGCGGACAGTAAATGTGTAAGATCTGCACAAATGCAGGGGAAGTGCTGTGTCAACGTGGGGCTTCCCGTCCTGTGGCGCTGCCCCGTCACTTTGTGTGTACATCAGCCGTTTCGCGTCCACTGAAAAGCAAACGTGTCCACGCGGCCGCGAGCAAACGCTCGACGCTCGGTTCGAGCGTGTTCGGCCACATCGCGACCATCATCAAGTTGCCGCACGTTGACTGGACAACATGCAACAGGCCTGTCAGAGACGGCTAGCGTTAGCCTTAGCCGGTGCCTCCTAATGTTTATGAGCGGTTCCGTCCGTCACGAGCGGCACCGCGGCCGCGTCAGTAGGTGCTCGTGACTTACGGTCGCCACACGGCACCAGCAAGCCCAGTGTGCAGCAACGCAACTACCAGTACTGCCAGTACGTGGACGTCCACGTTCCCCACCAAGCAGGTAACTATAGCATTAGCCTAGCTAGCGCGTATAGTCTAACATGGCCGACAGGAAACGGCGGCGCAGAACATTCCAGTGGAGCCGGCTCGTTTTCCTACGCTGGACACAAGCATTCTGAAGTGGAAAAGGGTACAACTGTGGCGTCTGTTGAAACGCAAAAACCGCGCAAGTTTCGCAGTAAAACGCTTAGAGCCTAAGATGACAACGCGGCGATTTGTGGAGTGGCTTATTTGTACGTGCTAAGGAAAAATGGGTGGTGAAACCGGCGCACAAGGTCAATCCCCGATATGTCAAACCACCACTAGCGACAACTGTCACGCAACGTCAGCTAGCCAGCTAGCTAACCCGCTGCTCGGGTTCACGTCCCGGCGACCGGCGTATCCGCCGGCTCAGTCACCAGCTGGAACCTTCCTAAAAATATTCCACTCAACGCCGCGTGCGTCGAACCATCAAGCGGCACGTTACGCCTCAAATCGCGGAGAAGTTTGCATTAGTTAGCAAATGCTAGTCGGCTCGTTGACATTAGCTGACTAAGGCTAGCGAGCGCTAGCTAACTTTTCCGGACGGCCCAACCTGTTTTCTTCGTCTGCGTTTCCTGATGCTGGCGCTGGAAGTGGCTCTGATCATGTTTTAGACAGGTTATACGTTCAACGGAGCTTCTGTCCTCTCCGTGGTGGTGGTATTTTTTGTCTTGTGCCCGATCTTTGGGCTGTTCCTCCATTGAAGTGTAGAATGTCGGACTTCAACCAGTGTGTTAGCTCACTGGGTGAGTGGAGAACAGCCCAATCACTACCAGAGTAAAACGGAAGCTATTTGAAGCCGCTGTAAACGTCAGCAGTAAACGTCTAAAAATGGCTCTGTTTTGGGTGGTCACCCACACTAAATCAGGTCCAGCGTTTATGCTGATATAAGCAGTGAATATTCTCGCAACACATGTCATATCACGGCAGACGGTCCCACGCACACTTGACACTGATATATTGGATCCGCGCGTGAAAAAGTGACTTTGTGGTGGGCAGCACCGGGGTGGGGTTCGTCTCGCAACTCAAATCATATGACCGGAGGCTGTGCCACGTCTCCAGCCGGTGGACACGCTTGCGTCGGGGGTCCCGGGATGCGGAGCCCACTCCCCAAAAACAAAGCCGGCTTTTTGTCATGCGCGGAACAAGACCTTTTCAGCAAAAAGAACCTTAAAGCAGAAAAGGAGCAGAAATAAAAAAAAAATAAAAACTGCGCACAAAAGAGTAAAGTGCATTTTGTACAGCGAGTAATCAGTGTTTGGATTTGCATGTATTGCTTCGATTTTGTATAATCCTGTCACAAATTCTACCTTGCAGACATGGATTTCGTCGCGGTTCTGCTCCACTGCAAATTCTGCAAAATGACATTCCTCTGCTTACAAAACCAACCGGCATAACGCTGGCGTGTCCTGACAAGTCCGTAAGAGAAGGTGCATTTATCAGGATGGATCAGAACATCTAACTCTGAGTCCTTGTGATTTGAAGAGTAACATCTGTCATACTATCAATTACTCACACATGTACTCTACACATTCAAAACTTGGACAAGCAAATTAGTATTTATGGAAAACGAATCATAATCATTACAATAACTTTTTTATTTTATACTAAGTTGTTGTAATATAAATATAAAATCATAGAATCTGTAGCCTATGTAAAAGTAACTTTCACAGAGCTCATCTGAGTAAAGCTCAGTCTGTTACACTGTTATTTGACCTATAGTGGGTGAACGTGATACAATGCAATGCTGCTCACTTGGGCACTTGGGATATTCAAGAGCCAACAGCTCCTTCTTGTGGCTTAAAATACTGCCTTTCAAATTTGTATAAGCAGCACAACACTAAAGATGTGGCCATGAAAAAAGCAATAAGAAACATAAAGTCAAAGCTTTTGCATTGGGTCCCTGTCCATTTCATATTACCCAGTTGTTGGAAATAGTGTAGCAGATAATTAAGCCTGAAAATCATGTGAAATATGGGCGTTTTAAATCCTGACCTGCTGCTGCCTTCTCAGGGAGAAATGGAAAATAAAACAAATCTCATGAGGTGTAAAATAAACATACATACAAAAAATTTATTTGGGATTTTATTATTTTAAACTGACCATATGGCAAAAGATTTAAATCTATATTTGTTAAGAAAAGTTACAGAGACAGTTCCCAGTTTGCATCTTGCAGTATTTGATATTTTTAAAAACACCAATACAACATCCATAGTTGACCTGAGAAGAACTTTGTACTAATTAAACCTGCTTTTCTAACTTTTCTTAACCATTCTCTTGTCAATTTACTCACTCTGATTGTAGCATAACTTCATTTAAGGTTAGATTTTCGCATATTTCAAATTCTATTTATTATAAAAAATGAGACATGCATGGTTATATTGATTTTTAATATAATTCGAAAACCACTATACACTAATCTCTAGAAGCTGTCATCTAGTAATACCCTAATGAAATTCTGAAAAAAATTGGTAATGATTCATATATTAATTTGTATTGAGCGAAGGTGATTAAATATAGAAATTTTTGGCCAATATGCAGGTTTGAAACTAGATCTGAAATGGCTGAGAGAGGTGAGAGGTGTATGAAATATATATGTTATATTTGTCAAAGTGTGCCAAGCAATTGGCAGAATGCATACAGTATCAGTACATTTAATATTAGCTCATACACTCTATACCTACACACAGCAGCTGCAGCATAGAAATCATTCGTGCAGCATTACTGCATGTGGAGTATAGTTAGGGCAGGGAACACAACAGAGCTCTTGATGTTTATACACAACAAGAAAAATAGAGGCCAAGCCAGGATGTGTTATAAATACTGTACATGTGAAGCTGCAGCACAGTAACTGAATCTACACTCTTTGCAGAACAGCGTGATTTAAGAAACTGAACCTGCCAAATGTACACTCGCATGTCATGTATAAACTATCAGTGCTGATGGAGAGTGCATTGCTTTGGAAGTATTAAAGTTTTAAGGAAAGCCCTGGGCTCTTCCATGTCATGGAATCTCCCTGTGGCACCGGACATGCAGTCAAAACGCATCTCGCACAGCTCAGCTGAAGACCCTCAGCGTGTGAACGTTTCTGAGAGCAGATCTGAAGAAATCCAGTCCCCGCTTCCCAATCGTCACAGTGTCGCCTGAACGTCTTCCTGTCTCACCACTTTGTAGGTGAGCCAGTACAGGACGTTAAATATGAGGAAACTCATGGGGAAAACCGCTCTGGAGATGGTATCGATCCTTTTCGCCCGATCCACAAAGCGCCTTCGTATGTCGTAGAACCCTAAACCAGGAGGTAGATCGGCGAAGACCGGCGTTGCATCCATTTCCGGTGCACCTCCCGTCATTGCAAATCCATAACTCTGCAGGAGCAGACGCTGCTGGGCTAAGTCCTCCTCCTCCTGCCAGGAAGAGACACCGCAGAACAAGCACCCGGTTACCCGGACTCTGTGTGGGATCACGGGTTAACGGAGCAGACAGCTCTACGTACCCTGGCGCAGACGCTGCACTTCTGGGTCGTGTTCCCGAGAGGAGCGTTGTTGCCTGACACCTTACTGTCGCCACTTTCTCGCTGATGGAGAAACAAGCAGCACGTGATTTTAATTGGTAGGGTTAATGTTGTATTAAGAGCTTGCTGTTTCTCACACAATAAATGCATATTTGACATTAACTTAAAAGGAGACTATTCCAGGGTATTAAATGAATAATATAAGTCATTATTTAACTTTTTAGGTGTGGTTGTTGTAAAATGGGAAGATAATGAGAATATTCAGCCTTTACAGAAATAATTTAGATTAATCACAGGTCAATGCTGTGTGTATTTCATGGCTGGAGGGAAACGTGCAGCTGAGTAGCGCGGCCTGTGCAATGCTGGGCACAGGGAATAGCAGGTGACAGCTGCCCCAGGGGCAGAGTGGGTGGGCAGCACTCACTGTCCTCTGCCGCTGCTGCTCTTTGAGCTTCTTCCTGCGTCTGAAGAACTCCTTGTGCTGGCGCGAAACGAAATTAACCGCCGCGTACTCCAGCAGTGCGGCGAACACGAAGAGAAGGCACACGGCCATCCAGATGTCTATGGCTTTCACATAGGACACCTGTGAAGCCACATGTGCATGTTGGCCGTTAAATTACATATCTCTCAACAATTGCATTTCAAATTACTTTGTATTATAATTGGCAGTCACGGAACAAGAAGGCCTCAAGTCAACTTTGCAAGATTATAGCGTATGAGTAAGAAATGTCTAAATCCAGTGTAGAATCATCTGTAATCCCTGAACTCAGCAGGAAGGTCTTAAAACATAAATATGTTATAAATATAATACATATAATCTAGTAACATGTCTGTACCACCGAGTAGCCTGAGTTTCATCACAGCTACCCATGATGTGACTCAGACGTGTGTGTGGCCTCTGGCTGCCTGTATGGACAGCGTGTGAGTCAGCTGATGGTGTCCTGGGGGATTTCCTTCCAGAGTTGGACATCAGCGAGCCTGTGGTTGTGTTTAGTGGTCTCAGATGCACAATACATAATGTCCCATAGTGCTGAACTGGATTTAGGTCAGGGGAGTGCGAGTGCCAGACAGCGGCATCCACGCATTAGTCATCCCTCCTGCCCACATACTCTCACCACATGGGATCACATCTAACATGGGGGTCTGTGGCGCCCTGCAGGGAGATTTCTCCCTAAAGCATCTCTGACCTTTAGCTTGATGTTGTACTGTGACCAATAATTAATAACCTGCGTTATTTCCTACAGATTTCCCCACCGTTTGCTTCCAACCCAATCTGTCTGACCTTTGGCAGCGAGGCCCTGGAGCCAGAGCTCTGCGTTGTCATGGTGAGCACCGTGGTGATGCCAAGTCCCACTCTGGCCGGCGCCGCGTCCATGTTGATCCAAAACGACACCCAGGACAGGATGACGGTGAGCAGGCTCGGTATGTACATCTGGATCAGGTAGTAGCCCATCTGACGCTCCAAGTGGAACTTGACCTCAATGCAAGTAAATTTACCTAATCACAGGGGAGACACGGGTGCAAACTGACAGTCTTATTAGGAGTTGAGTGACTGTATCTGTAGCAGTTTGGAGGGCGGGCCATCGTAGGGCATGTACCTGTGTTGTAGTGCTTGGTGCAGTAGCTCAGGCCTTTCTCCTCCCTCAGCACAAACTGGGGAAGCATCAGGTCGTCAGCCACTTGCACCGCTCCCACATCCAGCCATTCAAAAATGAGATCATTCATGGTGTAGCCGACTAGAAGAGAACCCGTGTTAATGCAGGTGTCATTTGTGTAAAGATGTACAGTATACGTACAGTAAGAGGAACTCACAGCTTTCAAGTTGCATGGTGCATGTCTGGCTGTCCATGGGGAAGTTCTTGAGATCCATGGGGCAGGAAAGAGTGAGCGTCAGCCTGGAAAGTATAGACAGCAACAATATGCTGATACTCGAATGGTGTACTCGAAAGTGAACTCAAAATCCCAACCAGATGAAAGATGCCCAGCAAACTAATGGCTCCTACAGCCACAGCACTTTGTGCTCAGCTGTCATCCAAGGCCCTTTGCACAAGCACCCTACATTAGGTCACACCAAGCAGCAGTAACCTCCCTGACACCTGTCACACACACACACACACACACACACACACACACACACACGCACGCAGCTGACAACAGCTTCACTGATATATGAATGTCTTCAGCTGCTTTTCTTTGATGAGCCAAGATGTCTCCATATATATTGCTACATATTCAAGCCTAGGATTGTTAGTTATAGTGTACGGTTATTCTGGGGTTGACTACCTGAGGCTAAATGTTCTGTGGCTTCAGTAACTAGCAGAACAACTGATGATTCGGTTTAACGGAACAGTTGATGGAGCTTTAAGTGCTTCTTCTTTCTTACAGTATATTCTAATTATAGCTTCTTACCACTATGCTTCACTTCACAACTGCTTTAGTGCCACATTAATGACCTGATTCTGTTTTAGCCTGCGGTTATAATTTCATATGAACTTGCTCTCAGAGTGGCCTGGATGATATAATTACAATTGAACTGAACTGGAGTGAAACAAACATGTCATTGGACCATACACGGAAACTTACAGTACGACTGCGACTTTCGGAGGCACAAGTTCATATTCAGCTGGTAATTTGGCAAAATTGGTTGATTGTTGCAGTAAAGCCCGGTTCACCTGATGCTGTAGAGGACATTTCCATTCTGAAATATCCGAAGCAGTTTGTTGTCTGTCGTAACCTCATGGAAGTTTGCTCCCTTTTCATTTGCAAAGAACAGGTCGGGTTTCCAAATGGAGTCCAGCATGGAAGGGTCCAGGTCTAGAGAGTCATCTGGATATTCCTTATACGCCAGCCGAGGGTCGTTCCACTGCTGCCGAAGAAATACATTGAGGCGGTAGTCCTGCAGGAAGCAGTTACAGTAAGTCAAAGGTAATCATAGTATAAATTATTTAATTCAGTCAGAGTGGAGGTCTTCCCATAGAGGAGGTGGCTTTGCCACCATTTAGTAGTTTGCATCTGGATGCACTGAAGAGTTAACAATACTAGTAAACATGTGTAGCTTACAAGGGAGGAACACATGAACCTGCAGCGTGTGTCTCATCAGTGACGGTGAACGGTTCGAGTGCTCTTTACCTAAACAGCAAACTCCACTACAGTTTCATAAATTCAAATTTCATGGCCCTGACTTTGAGGTATTTAAAAAAAGCATTTGGATCTTTGAACTGGAATAAATCAGACAAAACTAGACTACTCCCAAACACTTTCTATGGGCTCCATAAATAAAATAGTGAGTCAAAAATAGAAATATAAGAAATTCATAGCTGACATTATGTAATCAAGTTACATGATGGCTTTTACACTGCAGTCGTAGCGTAATAATAGCAGATATTTTAGGCATCAATAATAAAAAAGTAGTAAACAAATAAAACTAATGACTGAGCCATTAATGCTTTATGTGACTAAATATTAATAATATTAAAGATTCTGATGCATGTGATCAGTGAGCAGTAACCTGTGTCCAGACACCATGAAATGAATCCCTATAGAACAAACACTTTATATTGATAGGTATTTCCTATGTTCCTATGCACTTGATTAGTTTTGCATTACTTTTGTATTTCAAATTGTTTCTCTGCCCTTATGTGTATGTACAGGGCATTTTTGAAAGTGTTCTCAGGCCTCATGATGTCAGCAGTTTTTCCTTAACAACAGCTTTCTAAAACTCCACCTCACTCATCAAAAGCAGGCGTCCACATGCTAATCTGCTGCTCCTGTAGAGTAGTTTTGCATTGGACCCACAGTTCAGCACCACCCGCACTACTGATGTGACTCCACTACTTCTATATCATAAAAAAAACAACTCTCACCATTGTGGTTTCAGTGATGGAGCCGAAGCTGTTGATGAAGATGTTGCAGGTGACGTTGACGGGAGGACCTGACAGGAGCAGATGGACGTTAAACACGATAGTTTTACTGCGCTCTTTAACGCTACTGACAGTGTTTGTCTAAGGAGGCTGCACGAAGAACAGAGCATTCCCTCAAATTAACATCTGCTTGTTCCCTTCATAATGTGCCATGCTGTGTCCTGATTAATACACGTACACAAGATAACCAGCATGAAAGTGTGTTGTTCCCATTAGTGTGGTGCATCTGTCAAGCACTGAAACTTTAAATATTTGATCAACTCATTTCCTAAGAGGCTATAATTTATTGATCTTTTCCTTTAGTTACATTAGTGTATTTATAGATAATCAGCTGGGATTCAGTCAGAATACTCTGACAAGGATGTGGAGCAAGTATGAAATATATATGAAACGTGACCCCAGAGGCTGAGCGGGAAACATGTCGGAGGGAATCTGCTTTCTTTTGTCACAACCAGAGATCAAGACTGGACGGAACTGGCCTGTGGGTAACAGACAGGGATAAGTTGACATTTCTGACAAAGTAAAATGGGATCTGAAGGACAGGTCTGTGTGAAAATATAGCCTGAGGCTGTGGGTCAGCATCAAAACAGTAATTACACATGACCAATAAAAGCGGGCTTCTGTGTGAAAACATCGTCGCCCGCAGCGTCTCTCACTTCTGACCCATCTGTGTGCGATTATTGCTGCCTCGCTGCCCAAATTGTTGTGCAAATTGAGCAGCGCGCCCTCCTCACACCTGTCCTGACAGAGGAGGTCCCGCCGTCACACACACACACACACACACACACACACACACACACACACACACACACACACACACACACACACACACACACACACACACACACACACACACACACGTTACCTTTGAAGTTGGGTCGGATGCGAGCGTCGTAGCCAGATGTGCGTCCCATCAGTTTGTCCAGAAAGTCAGATGGAGAGGGAGCTTTGGCTGCTCTGCTGGGGAGCTTCATCTCCTTACAGAGCACAGACCTGCCACATGACGGGACAGCAGGCTCCATGTACAGTGCTGCCATAGAGTCCTCCTTTTTTTCTTAACTTCAAATTTAATGCCTCAAAAATCTTATCTGGACTAAATTTCCCTTAAGTAATTTGTGCAAATGATAACCAATTTAATGACTGTCAGACAATAACACAACAATAACAACACAAGTTTATTTTAATCTAGTTCATACTGAGCAGTATTGGTTGTTAATTATATATTTTCATATTGTTGGTTAAATGTTAAATTGTTTTATATTTTGTTTATGTAACCTTGTGTCATACATTTATTAACTACTAGCTTCTCGAAATAGATTGTTACAAGCTTGCATGAGTCTCCTCACTTTAAATCACCGTCAACATGCCAGTATGCATCTTAGTCCACCTTAACCTCAACAGTAACACAGTCATGAATGCAATTGCAGGGAATACACCGAAGTTAGCACAAATTCATATTATAATGGTTAACCTAACAGCTTGACAGTTCTCTCCTACTATTCTAAATACTGTACTAAAACTTACCTGCCTTGCAGAAAAATGACAGATGAAGCCCACACCATGCAAAAGATGTGCAAAAGCATAGTTACAAACGACGGTGAGATAAAAAATGACAAAATGATGTTTAGAGAAAAGCAATGCAAAAACTAATAATCAAAATAAAGTAAAACCAAGCGGGGGAAAAGATGCAGTTGGCTCCTCCAGCCGGACTCTGTCTTCTGAACTCAGCTCAGCCCGTCTCTCTCTCTCTCTGCAGGTGTAAAATCCAGGAAGCTGCTGCTGTATTGTTCAAAATCCTAGGGAAGTTTTTTCCCCTTCTGTGTTTGTGTGGATGACTTGAAGCTCTATGGCTTTTTAATGGGCATATGCACACTGAAAGAATTACTGCAAGAATATTTAAAGAGACAGGAGCATTTTCATGGCCGAGTGGTTTTACATGTCAGCGTTCGAGTAGCTCTGGAAAATGTAGAGAGAAAACATTTACCTAAATAGTTGCATTAAATCAACGGTTTCTATTAACATTTTAAAATGATAATGTAGAGTGTTTAAAGATAACTCTTTTAGATAGAATGTCAGTAAATTTAAATCATTGCTGGGTAAGTGAGCAGCAACTTAAAACAATCTAATATTAAATGTTGCAGCATTTCAACAATTAAACCTAATTAAGAATGAATATTTCTCAGAAATCATTATAATCTATTATTGAAGTCATTATAGTATATATAATATCAGCAACCTACAGAAAAGCAGACTGACAACAAATCGAACACACTTGTGTTCTTGTATGTAAATGAAAGACTTTATGTCCCAATTAATTCAAGTGGAATGTTTGTCTTATCCAGAGGTTATTTATCTTCAGCAGCGCTGCCCAAAGTTTCTGGTCTACTTATTTCATCACTGAATCTAACTGTGGGAGCTCGTGTTTATTTCTCCATACAGAAGGCGAGGCTGTGCAGCCATTTACTCATCTAAAATTAATGTCAAAGAAAGCGACGGGACGTTATGGCTGCACGTGTTTGCCTCACACTTGAAAGGCTGCTGCACACTTCACACTGGAGCCCACGGTGTCAAATAGGATAAGAAATGTGTGAAAATATAAAACATGAATGCATTCCTAATAACAAACTCACAGTAGAAGGAAAAAAAAACACAATGTTTCTGCATGCTTGAGCATTTTTACCTCCGGACAAGATAAGTAGGCCAAGCTTCATTTGAATGTTTTTGTTAGTGTGTACATCGGATCTACTTAATTAAGTTGTACTTCCACACTCTGTGTCAGGTGTGCTTGCCACAAAAGCTTGTCTGATCCCATTAATTCTGACAGTAAGTGATTTTAGCTGAGGTTAAACATTTTTGTAGTTCACATATGACTGTAGGAAATCTGCCAGGCAGTACGGAGTGATTAAAATAGTTCAAGACAGAAGTTAAGAACCATCAACACAGCTCAAAGTGCACATCAACCTATCCGTCAGCGGTGCCATTATCTAGAAGCAACACTCAAAAAAACAGGACCACTCAGATTTAAAAATAACTTTTATTGCAGCTTTTCTCACGACAAGCTGCTCTGATCACACAGTGGAAATGATAATCCATGCTCAACATTTGCAGCCTGTTTCAGGGGAAGTAGATAGACAGTCACACTAATTTTGTGGTAGCGGTAGGACAAGTGTTTTTTCCCTGAATTGAACAGAAAAACAAATTCCGATTATGAAAAATGTCAGTGACGGGACAGAATTTACACGGATCCTCCTGTTTTGTATGCATCACATGACAGAGCGCGGCGGTGGCTGCCAAAGTTCAGACTTCAAATGAAGCTCACTCCCCAGAAAACACTAAGTTAATCCTCATGGATGTTGAACAGCTTGGCCACTTCATTGAGATCCGCATGTTCCTCTCCATCCTTAATAATCTGCAAATAACACAACACAAATTAAAATAAACTCATTCTTTTGAATCAGTGCAGATTCACATGTGATTTTAGAAAAGCCATGGCATCTACCTTTCTCGCTATGGGCATTCTGTTGAACACATTCCACAGGATTATGCCCACCACTACTTTGTCTCTCAAATAGAAGACGACCCCTTTGCCATAATCATCTTTGCTGTGCTCCACAGCAGGTGCAGGTGCTGAAGAGGCCACTGGGCTGCTGGCTGTATCCTCCGTTTCACTTTCTGAGCGGATGCCGGTGCCTGAAAGCAGTCAAACAGGAAATGCATAATCTGGCCTGTTTCCTCAAAGTCAAAGTTTGTTCCTTTGTTATTAGGTTAGGATTTGTTAATTTGCGGTCCACGCTACACACCTGACTCCTCTGTAGCAGCTTTAGGTGTATCTTTGGCGGTGGCTTTAGCAAACACTCCCACTGTCGGCAGGCTGCTGTCAACGATCCCAATGGCCTCATAGCCCACATCAGGTCCCAGGTCACTCCTGTGACAAAGAGAGGATGAGAGAGAATGAGTTTAGCTTTATACAGTTTATTTTTTAAATTATTATGTTAATGATTATACTAAGATAACAAATGCTCATAATGCAGGTTAATATAATTTTGCCAAATAGTGTTCGCTACGTTTCCCAAGCAAACGCATAATCATCTCAAACTTTGTGGAAAATAGTTTTGTTGAAGTTCAAGCCTCCAATGAAGCTTCTAGAGTTTAAAACTTGACTGTCAAAGCAGATTTCCAGACTAAGTGTGCATGTTGTTCACACAGCTCCCCTTCTACACATACACAAAACAAACATGACTGTGGAGGCACTTGTTAGAAATGTTGTTGTGCACTTCAGTGACAACCCCCACCACCCGATGAGATTCAGGCTGATGACCTGAAGTAATGTCACAGCTGAGTCCACTAACCTTGACATACTACATGCAGTGGTCATTCTGCCCAGAGCGTTTGCAATAAAGTAGCTGTCATTCAAAATTAACCAGACCGTGACTGTGTCTACAGCTTTCTCCGAACCATACAAGCATTCTTATAGAACACTATTTAGAGAAGATATCAAAAGCTGTCCATGGAGTGTAAAAATGAGACAAGAGCCAACTGTGTGTTTAGAACCTAGTCTAGAAGACCATTTTATGAATGTTAAAAGCTCTGGCCTTGTGTTGAACCGCCATGTTTTGAGTCATATTTCTCCAGCTGCTAAAAAACATGCAGCGGCTGCATTCGTGTGTAGAAAGACACTCCGCATTGTACTGCAATTTCTGGAACCTGTCTCAGTAGCTAGAGCGGCAATAGAACGATAACATCAGCACATTTTTTAAAGAGTTTTTAAATTTCTGATGGGCTTCAAAACGCCTGTCAAAGAGTAAAAGCAGCCATCTGCTGGTATGCCCTGCATTAATGTCTGTAAATATTTTAAGACATAATGGCATTCAGGACTCCAAGGCAACCGTGCATGGTAATCTCACTTCTAGAAGGAAGTAGTGTGATGCCCTCACCAGAACATTGACTGATGCCAGTAGGGTTTGCTGGCCCCGGTCATGTTTTCTCCAGCTAGCCTTCCGCTCACCACGGCGTGATCATGGTGCTCCACTCGTCTGCGGCCAAGTCGGATGTCGTAGAAACAAGCTGCATCTCCTGCCTTAGAATTTATTATTTATTATTATTTGAGCTGGCACTGGCATGAGGCTTTTAAACAATGTATGATCTGCAAGAGTCAATAAGTCAGAATGTTTTTAAGACTATACTGTAACCTAGTGGCTACTAGCTTCATTACGTTGACCCACTGATCAAAATAATTTTAACTTACCACCCAAATATTGGACCTTGCTTGCAGCTCTGCATTGACTCGATAGCCACCAAAGTCGGAGTCCACCTCCAGACCTGCGGACTTGGCAAGGTCAGCATTGGGCTCCAGGCCAACAGCTGCAACAATGTGATCGGTTTTCACCTACAAGTAGAAGCACCACGTAAATTATTTTGTTGTATTTTATTTTTTGTTCCCTTAATTACACTGGAACACAGGTGTAGAAATATTAATCTACCAGTCGCCCATCTTTCAGTTTGATTTCTAAGGTATCGTCTTTGAAGGTCACAGATTTCACCAAAGCTTCTGAGATGATTTTTACACCCTCTAAAAAACCAAACAAATATTATATCAGATGAGAAATAAGAACATATGAACATTCTGAAACGAGCATGAGGAGTGCAGGAGTACAAATCGGCAATAACCTTTCTTGACTTTCTCTGTTGTCCAGTTGCTCAGATACTCAGGCAGGACTTTTCCCATGTTGCCCTTCTCAGGGAACATCTGTATCACCTCCAGGCCAGACTCGGTTGCTAAAGAGAGCAAAAGTAAGTAAGTAAGAAACTATGCCAGGACACAGCAGCAATGCATTTCTTAAACTTAATAATTCCTTAATCCTGTAGTCTTACCTCTCCTGCCAAGGGCACAGGCCAGCTCGCTGCCCAAGAAGCCTCCGCCAATGATTGTAATAGACTTCACATTCCTGGAGACTTTGTCCAGTGATTTGAAATCTTCAATCTGCACAGGAGAGTGAGCAGTAGTTGAAATTCTCTCCAAGAGAACTCATTGTCGTGCACATTTTTCTATTATAGTCAGGTTTCAATTTAAATAGGATACATAATTTTTTCACCTTGAACAAAGAAAAAAAAAGGCCCTAGAACAAAGCAGCCGCCATCTTGTGTTTATGCACTGACCTTGCGGAACAAAGTTGTTCTGTTTATCACCTCCTCTCCTGCTCTTTCAATGACTTGTAGATTTCTTGGCACACCACCTGATGAGAGGTTCAAATTAACACTTTACAAGTTTTTAGCCACATGTCCCAATAAGTGTGTTTTAACATGTCTTACCTGTAGCAATCAAACACTTATCATATGATATTTCTCTATCATCATCCAGTTTAACTTTGTTTCCCCTGACATCCATGTGAACCACCTAAAACAGATAGTTGCAAATGTAAATTTCTATTTAAAAAAAAAAACTTCTCTTCTGGTGTGAATAATTTTCAGATTATTAGTTTATTAGAATAAACAAAAAAAACCTTTCTGCCAGTGAGAACCGCCACTCCTCCATTCTCTGCACTGTCCAACTCTTCAGCTGTAATGTAGAAAGATGGCGGCTGGAAGTAGATACTGGAAAATAAATACAGATACTGAATTTATATTTATTCTCAACAAAACATGTTTTACTCATAGAAAGTAGAGATAACCATACTATATACAAGTTGTAAAATAAATGTTAGTTTCCCCAGAAGCATTGTACTAATAATAAACACACCTTCTTTCCTTTCCATTCCACTGTTTGAAGCGCAGTGTTTCTGTCACACTGGGGTCATCAGAGAACCAGAGTTCCTTAGAAAGAGGTGGCCTCATATATGGAAGGTCCGGCTCATCAGTTACAATTAATACCTGGTTGCAGAAATGTTAAAAACAAATATATAACATAACACAAAATATATAAAATATTATTAATATTTATATATATTTAACCTGTGTCAGATTCAAGAGGAAAAAAGTTAATGCAAACAGGTCTGACTCACCCTGGCACCCGGGTCTCTGGCTCGAATAGACCGGGCAGCAGCAAAAGATGCGGTGCCTCCACCAATGAGGAGGTATGGAGCATGTGAGGGGAACTTCAGGGTGGGTGTGGAGTCCTCTGCTGCAGTTTGCGTTTAAGTATGATGGTAAGCATAAGACAGAGAAATTTAAAGTGAGAAAAGCAACAAAAAAACGGGACCGTCCGTTTACGCAACCTGATCATATCAGATACAAGTGACATTAACCTTAGAAGAACACTAATACAATGAACAGACGAGAATAAAAGTCATAGTACAGAAAAGCCAAATGGTGTTTAAACAGCTTTAAACAGCATCAGACTATAATCTGTTTATTCATCCATGGTGATGTGACAGTGAAGAAAGATAAGCTCAGTTATGCGACAAATGAACTACCAAAAAATGGAGTATCCAGCAGCATGTGTCATCTGCATTACACCAGTATAACAGCTAATTATTACTCAAGCATGTTACCAGAGAAATAACACGCTGTGGTTGTTTGGTTTTAACACTTCCTGTTTACTTCATGCTATTGGGACAGAGATGCTATTCACAACAGTTTCTGTTTTACAGTAATCATCAGTCCAAATAAGACAAATTCTTTATAAATCTCTCAGCTTCTGCATATTGAGCAGAGTAACAACATAATACTGAAATACTCGTTTACACCTGTCATACCCTGGTTTTTCCAGTTGGTGTCGCCAACACCTACAGCATGTGTATGGTAACAAGGGTAATGGAGGAGTGTAGAATACATTATTTATACCTTGTACTCTTTGACAAAACCTAAAACAGGTTAAACAGACTTTTTATACTAAAGGCACGTTCTAGAATTTAAAAAGATGAGCATAAATGAATGCAGACAACCTGGGGCTGGTTCAGGTGTTTCACTGGGGGGCGCTGGTACAGCCTCAGCCGTTGTTGGGCTCTGCTCCTCTGGTGAAGGTGCTGCTTCAGGCCCTGGCTCAGGGATGGCTGAGAGAGAGGAAGTAACAGAACGCCCACATGTTAGGTATTAATTATTATCAATCTGGTTCAACATTAAAACAATAATAATCCCAGGCTGTTAGTACTTAAACATAATTTTATAACAAAAACATCTGGTTTTCAGCCACTCAAGTTTAAAACATTTAACTACAACTTTAAACAGAATTATTTAGTTAAAATTAAGGCACAGTCAAGATGTTTGCAGCTCATTCACAACCTCTTAGTTTTAATAATAATTGAAGGTACTACTTCTTACTATCCATGAAGTTATAAATGTAAGAAATGTAAGGATGCATATGGTATAAACCTAGAAATAGCAGAGAAGTAACTCACCCTTTGTTTCTGTTGTTTTTGCAGCTGAAACAAACAAGAAAAAAAACGAACATGTTAGTCTGCGACACGTTCTAACAGTAGATGCAGGTCAGGGGTCACATTAATATTCATTTACTCAGTCAAACATTTTCTTACCAGAAGTGTGTGTCTGCTCTGGTGGAGCTGCTTTCTCTGTGGATGCTTTTTGTGCTCTAGATAAAATTAGTCTCATACGCTCCTGATCTCTTTCTTTGGCTTCCTCGAGCATTTGATACGCCTGTGAAAACAGAAGATGCCAGATCAGATGCTGACTGCGAGCTTTAACATCTAAATATGAATAAACAACAATCAGGGAGGGAGCTTTTGGATAAAACCACATATGGACCATGCATTTTCTCAACTCTAAAAGACAATATCACTAAATGAACACTTAGAATTTTAGATGCATGACATTACTTACATATAGTCCTGTACCAATGGCGGCTCCTCCAACCAGAAGGGCGTAGAGCAGTCTATCCCTATTCCACCCTCCAGGTCCAGTGGACATGTGAGCCACAGGTAGTGTTGGTATTCTGACATTGTTCAGCCCTGACAACAATAAACTCAATATAACAAATCACAAGTCAACAGTATTCAGGCCATTTATCATACAGTGAAATTTTTCATGTTTACTAATTAAACTTCATAGAAAACTGTGAATGTGAATGAATTGAGCCATGGTTGCCAGATTGGTGGCAAGGTTAAACATACAGTGGATTGGGTAACTGCAGAGGGTTATGTCAGTACAGGCAGTCCACAAAAGTTAAAAGCACGTGCGGAAAAAGCAGTTATCTCCATGCCATATTGACAAAATATGCCTGTGGATGCCAACGCCATGAAGCATGAAGTTTGACTTTGAAGAAGTTGTTAGGCGCTTGTTAAATGGGTTGTTGAAGTGTAGTAGGCACAGATTAAAATGTTCAATATAATAAACCCCTTCTCCCATGACTCATCGTTTCCTTCTTTCTCCAATATCATATGATCATGAAGCGCTCGCGCTGATTCCTCATGGGCCTCAAACGTACAGCAAACCGTTATGTAAGCGTTACAAAGGTTACAGATGTGCGAGCTGAAGCCACCAGCTCCGAACCCACACACGTCCAAAACACGCTGGCTGTGACACAGCGTGGGTCCATGCAACAGAACGGTTCCTGGTTCTAACGGCGGGGGATATTATGTAAAACCTGCCAGTGCTGCACGTTAATGCTTATCAGTCGCTAATTAGCAAAGGTGATTAGCGTAAAGCTACGCTTCGACTCCACCGCTGTTACTACAAACATTAAGCGGTGTTATTGCATTAACTGACCACATTATGTAAGTTTACGGCGCACGAGTTCGGGCCAGTTAACAGGTAGACAACAAGTTCCCGTCACCGGTTACGCCACGGTACCTGCTCTCCTCGCGTTCTGCCGGCACAGAGTAGACGAGCTTTTGGCTAAAGGCGCGAGCTTCCGCCACGCGCTCCTGCATTTGAGCATGGCGGCTCGGCTTCGCTGCGGCGGCTCCCGGTTCACGAGCAGACTTGGCGGACGAGGTCGCCAGGTGGGTCACGGCAACCGAGTCGTACAGCTGGGAAATCCGTGACAGCTAGCTACACCGCTCTGCGCGACCAAGGCCAGAGACAGGTCACACGGCCGCGGGGGCTCATGGGTAATTTTAAGACCTCAGCGCACGCGAGATTGGCCACCACTGGAAGACTAGGGCGGAGGACACCCTTGGAGCAAATATGGCGCCGCACTCTAACTGTCAACTTAAATTGTGTAACGTATCAAACAAACTCAAATTGTATTTGTTGATACAGTTGCATCAAGACATTGGTGTAGCCTCACTATTGAGACGCATAACGTTAACGTGCTGTCCGTTAGCTCGCCGGTTACACTGAGTGGTAACTGTCGCCTCTTCCCTTCAAGGCTCTTTGGTTGTGCTCCCGTTCTTGTTCGCCGCATGTCTGAGGTCGGCGGGTCCCTGAACGCGCTGCTGCCCGCCGCAGGTTGCACAGTGGCTCTACGCTAATCTAGGTCATACGAACAGTCCACATTGATTAGTTAGTGTGAAAATCACAAAAGCACGTTAATATTAGGGAGGAATTAATGTAACCCAAACTACAAAAAGTATGAAAATTAAAAGTAATAGAAGGAAATAATCTGTGGATTTTTGAACATCACGTAGTGCAAATTGTACCCTAGTTGTTAATGTGATGCAGTGGTGAGTTATGTGTGTTCAGGGTGATGTCTGTGGGCGTAATATATGTTGTGCACAAAAATCAGTCATTAGGATTTCACTGAGTCACGGTATGAAATTTGCCCAGTGATAGACTAGATGAGCGTAAGTGGGTTTCATACGTGGGTCTGTCGCCCTCTGCCGGTCACTGACGGAGCTGTGTTTGTTTACGTACGGACTGTAACCACCTGCAGTGTGGTTAATTTCGTGTCTGATGTGATCAGTGTGTTTGTCTGATCAACGTTGTAATCGTTGACGCAGCGACACTAACTAAGACTCATTTTGGCAGTGTGGGTTTATTTTTTCTGTTCAGACATTTAAAACGGTGATGATAAGTGGATGATAATTGGTGTGAAAATGATCTCGCAGCCAGCAGAAGTTCTGTTCTGTCATGGGATGAACATAAAGTCTTTGGTTGCTGCATTGTGTGGATGCGTTTCATTACAGTGGTGTCTACCTGAGTTTTCTGTTACTGTCAACATTTCATCGAAATTAGATACCCCTACATTTTAATATCAGTTCCCCAACTCTTGTCACACAGTCACAACAATTATCCACCATTTAAGCCACTTCTTGTTTCACTAGAATTCATAAACCACATGGGACAAACAAGAGAACAGAAATAATATAGTATTTGTTTTTATGCAACATAAACGTCATTTTGCATTTATATTTTGTAAAAGGTTGTTCCGACACAATCCTGAAATCTGTCAAATGGCTTAATATTTCTCCCTCAGAGGCCATGGAGCTGCATCCACCTGCCCCAAGCACTTGAGAAAATAAACACATATTTCACACTTTCTCACTCCCTTTACTCTCCCTCGCCTGCTCTCTCTCTCTCTCTCTCTCACACACACACACACACACACACACACACACACACACACACACACACACACACACACACACACACACACACACACACACACACACACACACACACACAGTGTGATCAATTTCTTAACTTCCTCCTTTTGGAGTGGCTGGGCTGAATACCAGAACACAGGATATGCTTCGCAGTGCTCTCAGTTTCACAGCAGCGGCGGCAGCGGCGGCAGCAGCAGCAGCAGCAGCAGCAGCCGTGAGGACGACACACTGCAGCCAAGATGAGTGCTGGGGATGTGGTCTGCACCGGCTGGCTCATTAAATCCCCCCCGGAGAAGAAACTAAAGAGATTTGTGAGTAGCAGGACACACCGGACACTCGTTTATGCTCCGCCAGCAACAGGACGGCCAGGTTATGCTGCTGCCTGTGTGTGGAATGAGGATTCAGGACGTACTGGAGGCTGGTTTGAAAAACCGAGCTGTAATTTAATCTCTTTTATGTCGTCTTTCTCACTTGGTTGTGATAATTTACGGTCCTGTTGTGCTTTGGCTGGCGGAGAAACTTCATACGTACAATAATAATCCGGCATGACTGCGTGTCACAAGCTGCACATGTACTTCAGGCAGACATGGGAATTAGTTGAACGTCAAGTATATATAATTGCTTACATGGCCGGCAGACAGCGTTGGCTGTTTTGTGGTTGTTGGGGTCATGTGATAACGCTGGGCTGGCCACTCACTCTGTGCTGTGCTGTGTGTTTGTGTGATGAGCATGTGCATTGTGAAACATGGGAAGTGATGTTGGCGGCAGTCAGACACTTTAGACTAAGCGACGGGCAGAAATAGTCCAGCTCCACGACGGCCGTTTGCACTTCCTCTGTACGAATAGAGGTGGAGGAGGGACATTTATCAACACCAGTGCAAGGAAAGGGTGGGTGGACGTGTGCCTGTGTGGTGATGGGGTCGGGGGGGGCATGGGGGCGGGAAGTAGAAACTTATTTTTGCACACCATGCAAATCCTGCTAACAGCAGGGAACAAAGTGAAGGCAGGTAAATCATCGGCTTCACCATTCAAATGCGAGGGACGGACACATGCCATTATGGAAATGTCAATTACCTGGTTAAAATTAATCTCTGTGTAATGTTATCAAGAAAAGATGAAGCACGCGCTACAGGAAGACGTCACGGCTCAGCGTTCTGAGCTCACGGCGTGTTTGTTTAGAGGCTGTTGTGCTGACTTAGGCTCCAGGTCCTCTAGGTTTCCCTTCAGTTTCTTTCTGAGCAACTTGCTGTTGCATTTCCACTTTCTGCCCTTCTGTTCACATCACACTGACAGGACAGTGTGTTGTGAACGGAAGGAAGAAGTTGGACCCCATTAGAAAAGTTCTACTGTTATAATATAGTGTTTTTATAGCATTGTTTACGTTTTCACTGCAACTTTTCAGGAAACATATTTGTCCTATTATATACAGACTCAACAAATAACTTCAATTCCAAACAGCTAAAGAATTAAACAAAAAAAATATTTAAAAACTAAAGTTTTGCAAATGTTGCTGTGCATGTATGACCTGTTTTCACAGAAACATTTAACATGTCACAGTAGGACAAATACAAGTGTAAACAGACGCCTGAATTCAGATCAGCTGCTTCGCCTCCAGTGTCTCACTGTCACACAGTTTGTCTTTCTGGACACTAACAGACGCAGGCCTAATAGTCTGGATTAATAATATTGTAATATTGATGCAGTAGTGACATCTTTGCGCTTGCGTTATAGAATCTTGTGCTATCGTGTGTTATTGTGTGTGACGTGTTATCGTCCTTGGAAATTTTAAAAAACGACCTAAAATCAAGGTCTTCTGTTCTGAGTCTACCATCCCACATTAATCGTAATTGACCTACATCTTCAGTGTAAACTAAAATTTCACCTTTGTGAAAAAGGTGAAACCTCCTCAACACCTCCGTGTTTACATATTTTTTGAATATGTATTAGATTCACCTGTTTGTGCAGGTTTTTTCCAGGTTTTAAACTCATCATTAAGCTTCGATGGCCACAGTTACGGTTTCCTCGTAAACTTGATGTGTTACTGGGAGTAAGTGCTGTGTTTCTAACCATTTCCTGCTACGCACACACAAAAAATAACCAACTGACTTGCAGGAGACGGATCACCCACAACCAGAAAAAAAGTGTTTGTTTCATATCGCCAGAGACCTGAGAATGTTCACGAAGCCACAAAACCATGTGTGAGCAGCAGGAGTCATTTGTAAAAATTCAACTTATATTACTTTTGAATATTTTCAGTAATTTCATATATTCTGTCATTGGACCGGCTTCCAGGCCTGCACTTATTGTTGGCTTGGCCGTCACATATTACAAGTAGGTCTGTGCCGATAGTATAAATAACCAGTAACAGTTTCAGTACTGATTTTTAAGTAAGGCGTCAGAATTCGACAGTGGCCTTGCAGTGTATAAATACTTCTTTCGTTGCTTTAGACATTTTCTGCTAAGTACAGTGAGCTTCCTCTTTTTATGCACTTCTGGGAAATTAGGAGCCGAGGTTCCGCTTTGTGACCATATCAAAAGCACAAACCTCAGATTAAAGATGCCACGTTAGCTGTTGCTGTGATCTAATTCCCAATTATTTTGAGAATTATAAAGGAGTGTGCTTTAATCAGGGGGAAGTCAACAGTTACTGGAACTGTGTGTTTGTTCCTCAGGCCTGGAGGAGACGATGGTTTGTGCTTCGGAGAGGACGCATGAGCGGTAACCCTGATGTACTGGAGTACTATCAAAGTAAGAGCTCCAAAAAGCCCATCCGCACCATTGACTTGAAAGAGTGTGAGGTGGAAATGCTGAATGGGCAGCTCAGAATAAAGCGAGACTTCAATGGGAAGCACCTGTTTGTGGTGAAGACCTCATCTCGCATTTTTTACCTGGTGGCCAACACTGAGGAGGAGATGAACAGCTGGATCAGCGGCATCAGTCAGATTTGCCACTTTGGAAACCTGGAGGACGCAGGTAAACACACAGAAAGAAGCCGCATCAACTCCAGATTCACATTTTATGTCATAAAGTCAAGCTTGAAATGGAGGTACATAGTTTTTAACTCTGGCTTGGGTAAAAAAAACATCACACATTAGTTCAGTAAGTGTGAGGTTGGTAGACTAAATGGGTAAATGTGAGAAACATTTGGTGAGTTGCATCATTTTCTAGGATTATATCATTACTTACATTTCTAAGAATTCACATATTGAAGTGCTCCACATCTGTAGTGCAGCTATAACTGCTGTGTGCCCACGTGGGTTTGGATTTGTGTTCTAACCTAAATACATTCCTGTCAGATCCGAATCCGCCCTTATCTAAGTGTTATACAAACGGATTCCAAATCAAAGGATGAAAATGAAAAGAATGCACCAAGAACAAGAACTGACACTGGATATTACGTCTGTCTACGCCTTTAGGTCTGGCAGATTACAACAGCCTGATACATTTCTCTGTAACTTCTCTATTAGCCCACGCACCATCACCCAGCATGTCACCACTGATATAAGTCACATGTGCCTTGTCTTATGCCAGACACAACAACAACAAACACACGTAAACAACGGCCACATTTTACCGTTTTACTGTGTTGACATTATCTATTTTTGCTAAAATTTTGTGCACAACTTTATTGGAATGACTTGGTTTTGCGGTCTGGGCACTGGTGTTAGCGGTGTACTGACGGGAAGTCAAAGCATGACCACACGTTATCATGAAGTGATATGCTTATAGAGTTAAAGCATCATGCAGCTGTCATGCAGCAAATCAAAAGGGAGGGAACAAACACACAAATGGTCAAATTCTTGTATCTTTCACATTTTAACATTCTGAATAAAAATATAATGTAGCTTTCTGCCTTTTAGTGGTCGACTGTAATCTGACCACTGTTTATCTATGAATGTTCTCTTTTACGTTTGCCTCAAACGTGTAATTCCAGACGTTGAGACGTTCTGTTGGAACACGGTCGTCTGTGTGAAGGAGATAGAGCAACGGCGCAGAGTTGCTGATATGCTTCTCTGCATGTTACCATAAATCAGATATGCTCTCAGAAAAACGCGCAGTCAAGTTAGCGTTCAAGCTGGTTGTGATGCAAAACATGCACAACATTGCACAAATGTTAATATTACACACACTGCACGGATCAAATGCTGCCTGCATCAGGGTTCACACACCGAGTGGGACCTTTGAGATGGCGTCTCATCACTTTTGCAGAGGAATATAAAAGGTTGTTCTGTAGGCGCAGGCGAACAGAGACATCTATTAGCGCTAGCAAATGTTTCAGGAGAACACGCCAAGACTTTTGGATTGCTTTTTACACTACATGGTTCTGAAAGAGCGGCCTCGACTCGGTGGCCTTGAGTGAAGTGGAATGAAACAAATTTCTAAACAAGTGCCAAGCTGACTAAAAGATGAGGACTATATAAACGAAGGAGGGAAGCGAGAGTGTCTGATTCCAGTGTCCTGCTCCATTTACCATAGTGTAAACAGAAGAAAATGCATGTGAAACAAAGCAGTTTGCTTATCAGGCCTCAGTGGCTGGATCAGTTCAACTACTACACTCTGTCGCTCTCCCCGTGCTCTCAACAGAAGGCTCAGAGGAGGGCTTTCCTCACACACCCAACTCTGTGCAGCTGTCCCCCGACAGTTCGGACCGGGCGTCTGTGTCCAGCCAGCAGGGCTCCAGTGGCCCGCAGGACTACCTGTTCCTGTCCCAGTGTGAGACGGGCAGCGTGAGCACCGCGAGGTGCGTACAGCTGTTCACGAACCGCCGACTCCGGCGAGATGAAGTCATGCTTTGTGTTGAGCGTGTTTGCATTCTTCCTTTATCTGTAGACGCGACAGCTTTTCGAACTCTGAGATCTCCCTGGAGCGAAAGGCGTCAGAGGACGGTTTCAAGGACGCGGCGCCCTCGCCCCTTCGCGCAGATGCCTCGCCGCCCTCCCTCGGCCACGCCTGCCCCAGCCCCTCTCTCCTCCCTCACGGGAGGCCGGCCAACCCTCCCTTCAGCGCCCCGTGCACCTCCGTGGTTCTGCCGTCGTCCTCGTCGTCTCCGCTGCTTCACTGCGCCACGAACGTCTTCCAGTTTGACAAACCCTACTCTTCTGCCCCGTTTGAGGCCATGAGCGACGGGCAAACGCCTCCCCCGCTGCCACCGAAGCCTAATCACCTGTCAGAGCAGCTAAGCGACGGTGGGGCTCACAGGCTGAGGGCACAGAGCGAACACCATCTCTCCAGCCACACTGCGTTGTTCAACAGGAGGATCTCGTTGTCAGACCTGGACCATTTCAGAACAGGTAGGCATGGGTCCGTACGGGAAAGCTGTGTCATGTACAGTGGGCATGATGGGAAAAGATGAATCACAGACCTGGTGTGACTGAGGTAGAACAGAATGTGAGCCAACAGCTGACAAGATTAACTTTTTGTTTAGCAGATGCTGATTTCAGGTTGACGAGGAACAGAAGGCAGAGTCTCAATTTGGTGAGAATCAACAAACAAACCAAACATTCAAGCTCATTCTCAAGCATTTTATGACATAAATTAGACAAAAACAGAACAAACTAACCACTGTGAGGCTGCTTTCCACAGAGCTGAGTGTGCTTGTGTGTCAGGTTTTGTTACTCTGTATATTTGACAAAATCAATGTTTCTTTTCACAATTTACTTTAAATAGCTGCTGCACATCTGCATCATTAATGGTAACATACTTTAAGTGTTTGATCTCAGGAACCTTTGTTTTTCAGCAGCCTCGTTTAAATACCACTCAGATTCAGAGCTACCAGGATGAGTCATACGTCCCCATGGCTTCCCCTTCTCCCACTGTTTCCACTGTCGAGTGCGACGGTTACATCCCCATGAGCCCCAGGTCTTTCAGCTTTCTCAATCCAAACTACAACGATGAGTCTTCCACAGCTCTCAGTCCACTAATGTGTCAACTTAGAGACGTCGCACCACCTCCAATTCATCGACACCTAAAGCCTCGTCTGAGGAGAGGTGAGAGTCATTACTGCCTTGATCCACTGCTTTAGCACATTTGCTTGGGTGTCTATCGCTTAATATGTGACAAACAGGTTAAACAGATGAAGTAAAACGTACATCATTTTTGTGTTATTGCTCTTAATAATAAAACAGATATCAGAAACACTCCCATTACTCTCTCCCTGCCTGTTTCCACAACATTAAGAGAAGTGGGGTAACTATTTGGTCTTTTCCTGGTTCACAGCTCGACCTCCTCCTCTTGACCTGAGAGGCCTTTCTACGATCACAGAATGTCCCACACATCTTCCTTTGTGCAGATCAATGATCGAATCATGGTGAGAGAAACTCTAAAGAGTCTATACTTCATACACTTATACATAAATATGATATAACTGCAATTACGGCCATAACAATGTTGTATTTTAAGTATGGCAGAAGTTGTAAAACCACCTAGGTTACTATATTTTTAAATTGAATACAAGTTAAAATAATTTTTATATTTTTATTTATTATTTATATTTATTTATTTATTTTATATTTTTTATCTTTTCACTTTTAATTGTCACATAATGTATTTATGGCCAATAGGATATAAAAACTCCCTTTTTGTGTAATTGCAGCTTGTCAGCGAACACAGACAGTTCAATGGACGACGACCCTAATTGCTCTCCAATGGTAAAAAAAAGGAAAACACAATTACAAAACAAAGACAAAAGAATAGCAAATACAGTTTAAGATGTGTATTTTGTGTTCCTTTCAATGCACAGAGAGTATTGTGTACATGTTACATGCATAAGGAGAACATTAAGTTCTTGAATTCTTACAGGGAGCAGGAGTTCAATCATGGCCAAGAATCTCTTGTCTTGACTATTTGTCACTGGACTTCAATTCTGCATCTCCATCTCCTGTGCAGAAGGTATATTTCAATCAGATTTACTGTATAGAAATACTGATATAATAATAATGTCGCTATTCAAGTGAAATCTCTTCTCTGCAACATCACTCATCTTTTCCTCTCCGTGTCTAGCAGAAGCCTTTTCTGTCTGATGAGCACAGAGTTGACTACGTTCAGGTGGACGAGAAGAAGACCCAGGCGTTACAAAACACCAAAATGGAGTGGACGGATGTTCGACACAAACATGAAATGAAGTGAAAGAAGATATGATGCACTCTTGGTTCTAAGAAGACCAACAATAACACCAGCAGGTGCAAATAAAAAGCACTTTCAAAACCTTTGAAAAGCATTGAGATAAGGGTGAAGGACTAAATGAGCAGTGAAATGCTTGGTTGCAGGGAGGAAACACAAATTGCACTGTAAAACTAATTTAAATCCTTTAATGTAGCATTAGGTTTTACCAGAGCTTTTAAGTAAATCCCACACCTAAATTGTAAAGAAAATGTTAAAACGTTCTGTAAATAGATGTAATGAAATTTTAACTGAAAGAAGAAAATATTTTAATGATAAAATCTTTTTGTTAAATGTGTCTCTTCCTTATTTAGTATTATGAACAGCAATTGTCTAATTCTGGTAGTGTGTGTTACATGGAATCACATCAAATTACTTCTGAACAAATTCCAGAACCTTCTCTGTCCACGCTGACTGTGTGAAGCCTCTTTTTACTTTTGCCAAAGTATCTACACTATCACATTAAGTGGCCATGTAAATAATACCTCATTTATTCATTTCAGCTCTTGTAAAAAGCCTGTCTGAGCTTTAGCTTGAAGAATAATTAGCCATCCCTTTTGTCTATGTATATTTTTCAATTTAATATGTTAAATGCTTCATTCATTTTATTTACTTTATTCAATATTACCAAGAGTGTAGTATTATCTGCTCTCCAACAGTAACAGCTCAGGAAAACATTCAAGTTGCTAAAAAGATCAGAAATATTTATTATGCAAATATCAATCGTCTAAATAAAAATCTGAATGACGATCGTTTTCTTATTGTTGTAGGAATGGATATAATTTAAAAAATCCGTGTGGGGACTGCTGGTACTATCTGTGTATCTGTGAGTTACACACGTGTTGCGTCACTAACGTGCGACGAGAGTCACGAGAGGGGATTTGGGAAAATTGCCTGAGAAGTGAGAGGAGAGGAGCCCCGGACCTGAACGCCGGGCTGTTCGCGGCTTTCCAAGCGAGCACGGCGCGCGCGGATCAACCAGCTCGATCAACTAACGCGTCTCTTCGGCACGTGCGGGATTTTTAGCCCATCTTGCTGCGACGTGGTGTAACGTTACGCACGGTTAGCAACTGCCATGCTCGCATTACAGTCACAAACTGTGGGACACACTGGTGATTGGGGTCGCCGTCGTTAGCCCCGAAGCTAGCTAAAGGCTGGAGACCAATAGGAGCGTTAGTGGACAAAGCTCTGGGTTCGGCTCTGGTTCGTAGCGGCACGCTGGAGTTACAGCCGAGTTAGCCCGACCACAGGCTCGCACTGGGAGCTGGGTTCGTCCACTGCCCCGTGCTGCAGGGCTTTGGCTTCATTTGGTAAGTTTGTTTACTTTATTGCTCAGCTAGCTACGCAGGCGCCATATGGTTGAGCCAATGCTGTTTACTACTTATACCAATTCAACTTTAGCTACGATCCTCTACGTCTTAAAAAATACCACCCAATAATAAACACTACGCAGCCCAAATGCACACCTCTAACAGGACCCTGCACTTGAAAAGTCTGCTTGGACGTTACCGGTTGCTGCGAACAAAGCAACCAGTCAGTCAGAATTAATGTGCTGTATATGACAAAGACCTCAGGAAATGTGGCACCAGGTTGCTTAGGTTTGTTAGCTTTCTATTGATAATGCAATTGAGAATGACTTAAATGGGGATTAAAAAATCATTAAGAAATTTTACACACGCTAAAAGTTAGCAGGAGTTAAATAATACAGCTATGATTTCAGTAAGTTCAGTTGGGTACTGTATAAGTTGTATACATATACAATTTATATTTAATGGTAATTTTGCTCAGCCAAAGACTGAGAACCTCCTATTCTGCTCATTTTAATTCATAATTGACTGTTTTTGGTCTCGCCTCTTCTAAAACAGGGCTCATATCAGATGGAGGATTTGGAATCCCAGCCTACTATGCCTTCTGCTGGACTGCTTTCATAAACGTGCTAGCCATGGCTTCTCGCAACGTAGACAACCTCCCAAGTGAAGGGAAGGAGTTAACTTCGGCCTCTGAAGAGCTTTCTCCACGTGGCCCAGATGAAATCTCAGAGATTCAGTCGGACACGGCGAACACGACGGTGAAATCTCAAAAGTCTGGAAAGTTTAGAAGGACTGCACTAACGTTTTTTGGCGTTCGCAAAAGCATCTGCATTTTACCAAGTTTTTTTGGAGGAAAAAGTAAAACTCAGAACAAGTGGTCCTCCAAGAAAGGACTCACCAAAAGCAGAACCCATGATGGCCTAAGTAAGGTGGGTCATGATGAGGACAGGTTCACCTCAGCTGGAGATTTTGAGTACCACAGTCAGAGGGACGGTGCTGGGGTACTCCACAGTGGCTGTCAAAACGAATTTATTCACCTTCCTGTTGACCAGAAATCCCTGACCCTGGGTCGGCAGAAAAAAGGCTTCAGGAGTCTTTTTAGTAGTTTTAAGCATCACAGAAACTATAGAAATGTTGATAAAACAGAAATGGTTACCATGTCTAGTACCTGCAAGAAAGAGGTACCTGTTGTCCAGGACAGCACAAAGCAGTATGTCACAGAGTGCCTGGTATCTGAACCGGATGTGCCTGATTGTGCAGATGTTATGTGTGATTTTTCTATTGGACCTGAATGTAATGATGCTGATGCAGTAGCATTAGAGGAGGGCATGCAGCCAGAAAGTCCAAAGTCTGGACCTGATGATCAGATATTTGCTGATCAAATGGAAGAGCTGAAGTTGATGGCTAAAGTTTCCAGTGAATATGAGGAGATCTCTAGAGGACACAGTGAGCCTTGTCTGAAACTCCACTCAACATCAGAGCCTCTGTTGACGTGCGAAACACCTGCTGGCTCATCAGACCAGCTAAACAAGATTTTTGGAGATGTAGCATCATTAAAGAGTTTTGATTCTCTCACTGGCTGTGGAGACATTATTGCAGATCAAGAGGATGACAGCATTACAGAGAGCACAGTTTCTGGAGAAAGAAGCCGAAACGGAGGAAAGAGGGCCTCTTGTTATCTTACTTATCAAGGTGGGGGAGAAGAAATGGCCTCACCTGAAGATTTAGACGAGGAGTGCCTTCAGGATTTCTGGGGAAATACTGCTTCTGAAGATGTCTGCTACACCTGCAATCAAGACCACACAGATGTTACTGCTGATTTGACAAGCGCTCATAATATGAACAATAACAGTACCCAGCAAGCCAGTGGCATGGACACATCTTCAATTACTGACGTGTTAACGCCTCAGAGTGAGCATCAAGAATCTGTTCCAAATAGCGACGAGGGATACTATGATTCAACCACCCCAGGACCAGACGAAAGTCAGGAAAAGAGTGATAGACTGAGGACCGACCGATTACCCCGCGATAGTTACAGTGGAGATGCGCTCTATGAACTCTTTGCTCCCGATGAGAGTCTCATCAGTCCGCACTATGAAAACAAATCAAAACAACCTGGGTCAAATCATTGTGAGTATATAAGTGAGGCAGTAGATGTGTCAGATTCCTTTGTCCCAGAGATGAATCGTTTACAAATAAGTACTGAACTTTATCAAGTTCATAAATTCGGTGAGTCTCCAAAAACATGCTGTAAAGCTTCAGAGTCGGCACAAATTATGGTCAGTCGTCAGGAAGTCGGCATGAATAAAAGCTGTAATTTGAATTCAAAACCACAAGCGTCAGATGATGACTTGAGTAATACCGAACAGGATGGTCTTGATGAAAAGGGAAATGTGCTTGATTCCACTGAAAAAAGAGAAGAATCCAAAAATGCTGACAGTGTCGAAAGGCATGGTAGCATATTGTTTGGAGAAACATCTGACCCAGATTTTGAAACATTTTGTGAAACCAAAGAGCATCACCTTGAGGAGAACAAGCCTGTGGCATTACCCTACAGGAATATCAACGCTCAGCCTGCAGATTGTAACACTGAGTTGAACGATGAGCATACTGTGTGTTTCTCACAGGCACTTGAGGACTACACAAAACATTCTAAGATGCTCAGTAACAACAGCGTGGATGATTTGGAGACAAACTCTGCCTTCACTTCAAATATGGAGGCCTTACCTACTATAGTCACATTTGATGTAGTTGATATGCATAATGAGGGGGAATACGATGAGGAGATTCACATGGAACTGGAGGAGGACATTTCACCGCCTTATCAGGAGTTTGAAGACAGCTACTTGCAGAAAGATGCATTTGCTGAATGTGACTATCAGATTTTAGACCTGTATGAACAGAACCTGATCAGTAACACATGGGCAGTCGCTAGTCTCCCACGGCACCTCGACCTTACAAGAGTCAGCCAGTACATGCCTAATCCACTGACTCTAGACAGGAGAAGCAGATCTCTAGACAGAGAAAGTCTTGAGTTGAAGATGTCTGACACATATAGAGCTGCTGTCATTTCTTGTCCTCAAACTGAAAAACCCTCTGAACGAGATGCTTCACCTCATTACAGAAGGAATGTGCTCATGTCTGCATCGTGGCAGACAAGGTCAGAAATGGCCTTAAGCCTTCCACTGACCGATAGGGAAATTGCTGAAAGAGTAGAGCCCAACACCCAAGTAAAACACAAAATATTTTCTGCTTCATCCAGCAGCAATTGCTCAAACATTAAATCTCAGCATCTCTGTTCCAGTGGGTCAGACTCATTGTCCTTTGAGGTAATGTCACAGAATACAGACCATTGCAACAAATCGTGTCAGCTTCCTTTGCAGTCAGATGCTTGTTCACCTCAAGGCACATTTGCTTATTCTGAAATGGGGGAGGAGGTCTCGGATGACACTGACGATGTTTTTTGTAAAGCTACCGTTAATTTGCCACCTTATCAGTGTAATAAAAGCAGACCAGTGGTGGGTAGGGAAGGAATTTGTCACACTGGGAGTACTCTCAGCACAGGGATGTCGAAGGATGAAATGTCCATCGTCAGTGAAACGAGAACGCACAGGGACGTTGCATGCATCATAGCTTGCAGCAAACTACCAGAGGCAACCTTTAACTAAAAAGCTCTTACGCGCACAGTAGGTATTTAGATGCCACATGTACATTTGCAGTACAGTGAGTGATTTATGTTGCATCTAAAAGATTGTTTTCTTTTTCTTTTACAGTCATGTCTTGATTCATTTGAAATGTTTTTGTAATGAATTGTATACAAATTCATATTTGAAATGAAACTGACGTGGAATCTGCTGATGAGCTGTGACAGGTACAACACAGCTTAAGTAAAAGGATTTGTACAGTAATATTTGCATCACGCAGGTGGCAGACATTTGTCAGCAGGAGGTTTTTAAGTGCATAATTATTTAATTTGCATCAGAAATGATCACATCCTAATTTATTCTATATCCTATATGTAGCCTCGCTATCCTTTGTGTAATAGGTGTCTCCTCAAGCTTGAATTCTTAGCACAGCCAGGCAGGGCTCACCATGTCTTGAAACGTGTGATTATGCTTTAAGTGGCAGCTTATGTTTGTTTGTACTGCTTCTTTTGCAGCCTCTATTGCCGAGTCAAGGTTGATGTTGGCCTCTCATGTTGCTTAAATTTGCATCTAGCTAGTTTACATAATTTCAAGCAAGATACGAACTCTTGGAGAAGAACAAAGATATGTTTAAAAAAACATTAGTCAATACATTAATGGGATATATTTCACATACATTAAGCTCAAACTGTATTTTGCTTAAACCTTCAATAGCTAACAGCTAGTTCTTCTCAGCCAGAACAAAATAAGCAATTGTAGCAGATGTACAAATCAACTGAAGGTTCTTGTTATTTCATTTAAATGATATGAATCTCTGCATTTAATCTGTGTATAAAAGTGCTTTATATAAGGCATTGATGCTGCTGTAAAATATAGTTTCTGTAAAAGAGAAAGGTCAAGGAAAGTGTCAATGTGGTGTCTGACTTGTGGCCTGATGGGCTGTTTGGCCTTACTATGGCTGTTGTTTTTCCTCAGTCCCATTCTGAGATTGTGCTGTGTAATATGCGAAATTGTGTATGCCAGCTTGTGGAATCACAGTAGTTAGATTTAGTTTAAGATGAAACACTAGGTCAAAAGAGAAACTGTATTTTCACTATTGCATCATTTTGTGAATTTAATGGTGTTTAAAAGTTATCATCACATCAGATGATGTAGTTTTTATAGTGTAATATTTAACAAAGGATTTGTATTTATATTCTCAGCTATTTGTACAGTGTATTCTGAATGGTTATACATTTTTTTGTTTATTGTTGTTTTTTCCCCATAATTTCAAAATTACATACATGTTACACTACACTATTTTTTTTTTAGATTTCTTACTGTTATGTCCCAATAGAACACTGCCTTACACTATTAAAATAAATATAATAAAACATTGACATTTTTCCATTTTCCTTTTTTCCAAAGAAGAAACACTGAAACCTCTTGTGGGGATCGTATACATGAGATTCCCTAATTTGGTTCAAATTCAGATGACACAGTACCTGAGGTGCCCCACAAGTGTTTACTGTAGTTTAAAAATCATTTTAAAAATCATTGACATGTTTGCTGTGTTAAATATAAGTGACTACCATAGTGTGCCAGACTGTGCCTGTATCCTTTTCAATTAATAAAGTTGTGGTTAAAAAGGTATTCTATAGTTTCAAGCGTTATGATAAATTGTCATATTATTAATGCCTAACATAGAATAAAAGTCCGAGGAGGCAAATTGATTTTTACCTGTTTTATGACCTCGGTGCCTTCACAGCTGGTTACTTGTTTTCCTCGCGTTATCTGGCAACCCTGACCAAACTGCGACAGCGCCAATGGCAGCAAAACATAACTGTTACAGGCAAGGAGGATGACAGCAACAAGGTGAGCTGAGCACTGTTTGAAGTACACGATGGCGGTGATTTACGGACAGAATAGACAGAGAGTTGCGTTGTGTTGCTGTACATTCGCCGCTGTCTCATGTATTCATTCGTTGTCAACTTTATCTTAAGTTGTTGTAGTATTCCGGCAAAAATGTTAGCACACGCTCAGCAGCTAAAGCTAACTAACATTAGCAATCCGACGTTTAATTTAGAGTCCCTGAGTTAGGTGTTATCCATGAATGTTAGCTAAGTGGCTAGCTTTGCTAACGTTACCGTTAACTGACGCCTGACGGGGGGCTTGGTTGCCTGACAAGCTCGGTGGTGAGCGTAAGCTTCAAATCACAACGGTCTAATTGCTTTCTAGCCACTGACCATCAGGATAAACCGTTTATGCTACAATGTTGACTCCAGCTGATTGAGTACCGTTAGTTTAGCTTGCTAGCGCATGCTAACCGTATCTCCGGGCCTGCGGGTGTCACGCCAGTTATCCCTAATCAAATTCAGCCACAAAGGTGAGTCATTTGCAGTAGCTGATATTAATGTCGTAACGCTTTAGGATTAATGACCTTGCACGTATATAATTTATTTACTGTCATGTCATTTAACCTTCATCCATTTCATTCCTCTCAACTCGTGATGCTGTTGCTAATGATATCAACCACCTCAGTCTTGGTACTGACACCCTTTAGCTGATGGATGTAATCAAATGATCCACTCGAGTTTGCTAATTCTACAGTTCAGGTGTTTTCCTGCACGGTCACTGGAATGGATGCAGTGTTTAAGTTTGCTATTACGTGTAGTTAGGATACAGCTAGCGTGACTATTCTTAAAAAAGGAGCTTTCTCTGCCCAAGGCTTAGTTTTGAAATTAAAATTGTTTCTAGTTTCTAGAATGTTTCAGTTGGAGACGTTTGTAAACAACTTCTACAGGTTCATATGAGTGAAAGGGTGAAAAGAACTTCAGGTAGAAGTAGACGCTGGATGGTTTTAAGTTCAAACCAAAGGAATAGCACAAGGTCTGCAGCAAGTGGTTGCATTAGATCCTATTAATGAATGTTTTATTTTATAATCAATTCATTGATATGAAATCTGTATTGTAGTTTTTAGTTCTATATTCATAGTGTGCTGGGTCATATGACCTTTTAGTCAACATAGAGTCTGACTTATCTTATACACTAGAATAAATAAGAGCATTTTGACCTGTCACACTTTGCTTCTCTGATGGCATATGTGGCTAAAATTGTAATTTGAATACGAGTGAAATGATTTTTATATGATACTTTATTCCCTGACGGAATGTTAGAATTGCCATGTAGAAGATTCCATAGCAAACGGACACAGACAGCTGCCTGCTAAGACGATGCTCAACAATGAAACTAAGGTCGAAGAAAATGCACACTTCAGTTTGCATAAAGAAATATGATCCGTTTTGCAGAAGCATGTGTTTATTTGTGTCTTAGATTTGTAGTTTAAATTTGATGGAACTTTTTAAACTTGTATGTCAGAACCATTTTTATACAGCATTTGTGCTTCATGTTAGTAGCTAGTATAAGAGCATCAAGAATGAAGTAAATAACCCACCTTCACCTTAGTCAGTGACTAGTGGTGCAGATGTCACAGGCACAGTTACGAGCCTGTAGGATCACATTTGCATGCCAATGTTTAGCACCACTATTCAATTCAAGAGCTCTAACAAGCAAAACATTACTGATACTAGTGCAGTTAATCCCCTCCATATAGGATACTATGGACGGTCAGCAATGTAAAGGATGGCTTCAGGGATCTGCTTTACTTGTTGCTATGAAACAGAACTACACGAGTCTCTGCATGTGCTGAGAGATTCTGGAGGCCTTGCTGAGTCTAAGCCTGTGAATCCGGAGGTGGATGGGAAAGAACTGGAGGAACTCTGCTACCTCAAACATGTAGTGACGATGTGGTCATAAAATGTCTTAATCAGCACTGAACCGTGTGAGCATTAGTAATTTGTGTGTCATTAGGTTCTGCAGAAATGCCTCAACACCTTTTTTATATCACTCTATTTTTTTAAACCTTTGTTTATTCTTCATTCTTGTCATACTGATTTATTAGTCAAAAGCATGTCCCAACGATGCACATGTTTTTTTTTATTTATAGAAAGCCACTTGAAATGTCTGTCAAGTTGTTAAGTGTTTTCCATCAATGTCAATCCCCTCTTGAAGTTATTGCCAGTAACATAATATTGGCTATTTAATTAAATGATCCTGAAAACTAAAAGCAGGAATCTCAAATACATAGGTCACCATTTCTTTCATACATACCGAAATACAGAAGAGATACTGAAGGTTGTGTTTTTTCCAGCACGTAACGTAGCATGTGAGTAATTTTATTACAAAATGTGCTGCATCAAGAATTTTAGTGTAGAGTTGTATAGTAGCTGTAAATGTTCCGCATTTACTGGCCATAGAGAGATGATGAGCTGTGTTTGTGTTAGTCGTGACTGGTAAAAAGGAGTTAGCTGATGACAAGGCTGTGTTGCTAAGCAACACACACCATCGGCTGCGCCTCTTGAAGCTGGCTGTATTCTACTCTCTGCAAGACTGGAGAAAGTATAGTCTGTTCATTAATGCACTTGGTAACATTGTTATTTTGATTAACAATGTCCATGTGTAAAACAATGTCTGTGTGGATATGATGAGCGTGTTTCTACTGCAGGCTTCTTCATAATCCTGCTGTGTTTTACCATTAAAAACAGCCTAATTCCCTACGGAATGTTCAATTGAGGCTGTCTTTCAGAGGGCTGGAAGCACAGGGATGCACTGTTCAGCCCACACTGTCTCAGGTTATGTTAACTCATGCACCCACCACGTGTTTGTCTGGCATCACTGTTGCTTGTGAGACCAATAATATTTTGTACTGACAGAAGTGAGCGTAGTCCTGTAGCTCAGTATATAAAGAAGGTATTCATTTTACAACACACTTGTTGTAATAGAGAGAAGTCAGGTGGAGACTTTATTAGTGACATAGCACTTGCTTCTAGTGATTTCCAGTAAAAAAAAAAACAAAAAAAACAATCATAAATAGGGGAACAAGTTTGTGTGTGTGTGATGCTCTTACAGGTTTAACCCAAGCTCGGGTTGCAGATTTCTCCGATTCTGTGGTTTGAAGTTGTTGGCATGACATTTTGTGCAAATAAGGCGTGACACACAAAAATATGGCCTGCAGACTTGGCAGACATTGCATACAATATGTACAATATCCAGTACACAGAAAATGTATTCATGCACAAAAAACACCCAGACACAGAAACGCAAAAAATAGATGTACACAAGGTATTTCTGCAACTCTATAGATAATAAGTAAAATGACTGGTCCATCTAATTCTGTCTTTGTTTTCTTTTAGGATTACATAGTTGGATTCAGCCTGCTCACATAGGAGAGACTGTTACTTTGGCCCTACACAAACAGCCTGTAGCGCTAAAGTTCAGCACTAAGTATGAGTCCCTTGTTGCGGTGGAGGTGAGGAAGCATGGGGTGGAAGTCTGAGGTGTCAAGACGAACGTGATGACAGCATGGTCCATGGTGGAGAAGCTCAAAATGGAAAAACGCCCATGCAGGGAGGAGAACATTGACTCAGGCGAAGCCCAGCATGCCACTGATGAGGACGGGAGCAGCTCAGAGAGCGAGTCGGAAGAGCAGCAGCAGCGTCAGCAGGTTCAGGTGAACAACAGCAGCTGTAAGAAGCGGGAGCCTCTGGCTGTCACGAAACCCCATCGACAGCTTTGTCGCTCTCCATGCCTCGACCGACCCAGTTTTTCCCAGAGCAGCACTGTGCAAGATCTTCGCGAGGATGAGACCAGCGCAGGATCAGGGATCAAGCTTGCCAGCGACAGGGAGTACCAGACCAAGATGGAATTTGCCTTGAAGTTGGGCTATTCGGGGGAGCAGGTGGAGACGGTGCTCAGCAAGCTGGGGGCGGCAGCTTTAATCAACGACGTTCTTGCTGAGCTAGTGAGGCTTGGGAATAAGGTCGAACCTGAAAGTCAACCGTGCAGCAGCACGGCCACTATAATCTCTCGGCCCCCATGTGTTAAAGAGACTGTTAGTCCGGAAGTGTCGGTGGAGGAAGAATCTGTGGATACCTTTGATAACCTCAGACCTATAGTCATTGATGGCTCAAATGTGGCGATGAGGTAATTTATTGCTCTGTGCTTTGTAAAGATTGCACTCATGTCCTACACGAGTTTTAGATTGACCTTATATGACATAATCATGTTTTCCAGCCATGGAAACAAAGAGGTATTCTCCTGCCGTGGAATCCAGCTTGCAGTTGAATGGTTTCGGGAGAAAGGACACAAAGACATCACTGTGTTTGTTCCAGCCTGGAGGAAAGAACAGTCAAGGCCCGATGCCCTAATCACAGGTAGGAGATGGATTTTAAGGTAGTCAATGTGTGTTCCATTTGATGATATTTGAATAAAAAGCATCTATGCAGGTATTAAATGGTAAAATACCTCAGTATACAGTATATTGATTATGGGATTTTGCTGTTTTGTTTATTAACATTAAAACATACTTTATACCTTTTCTTTCAGATCAAGAAATATTACGCAAGTTGGAAAAAGAGAAGATCCTTGTTTTCACCCCGTCTCGTCGAGTTCAGGGCAGGAGGGTGGTGTGCTATGATGATCGCTTCATAGTGAAGCTGGCTTATGATTCTGATGGAATTATTGTGTCAAACGACAACTACAGGGACTTGCAAAATGAGAAGCCTGAGTGGAAGAAGTTCATAGAAGAGCGTCTCCTGATGTACTCCTTTGTCAACGACAAGTAAGAAACACGAAGCCTCATCACTGTTTTATATTCTCTATACTGTGATAGTGAAGCTTACAATTAATATTATTAAAAATGTTTTCATAGGTTTATGCCACCTGATGATCCATTAGGAAGACATGGTCCCAGCTTAGAAAACTTTCTCCGCAAACGGCCTGTTGTTCCAGAGCACAAGAAGCAGCCCTGCCCATATGGTTAGTTCTTTCTATCTGCCACATGTGTGTATAGTGATGTGTTTTATTCTTTAATTTTCTTAACATCATCTGTTTTTGTTTTTCTCAAGGGAAAAAATGCACGTACGGACATAAGTGCAAGTACTACCATCCAGAGCGTGTCAACCAACCGCAGCGATCCGTGGCCGATGAATTACGGGCTTTTGCTAAACTCTCCGCAGTGAAGACGATGAGCGAGGGGGCTTTAGCGAAGTGCGGTTCCGGGCCAGCAGCTGCCAGGGGGGAGAGCAGCTCCGAGGCCAAGCGCGTGGCACCTAAACGTCAATCTGACCCCAGCATTCGTTCAGTGGCCTGTGAACCTCCAGAGGCGCTGTCCGTTATGAGGAAGTCTGAGACGAATTCAGTGCCTTCCCTTGTGTCTGCCCTCAGTGTGCCCACGATGCAGCCTGCCAAGAGTCACGCAGCTGGGGCCTTGAACACACGATCAGCCAGCAGCCCAGTGCCAGGTTCGTTGCAGTTTGCACACAGTTCTCTGGAGCACATGTCTAGTGTACAGTACCCTCCAATTTTAGTTACTAATAGTCATGGCGCCTCTGTTACATATAGTGAACAGTTCCCAAAGTATGACTCGGTTAGCGACCATGGATATTATTCACTCCACAGTGATTTTTCAAACATGAGCATGAGCAGCATGCATAATGTCGACAGTTTCTGTAGCATGGAGCACGAGCATGGAGTGTATCAGCGAAATCCCAACCACTGCCCTGAATCCTGCCTCAGCCATTCAAACAGCGACTCCTTCTCCTCTTTTGGGGACTTGTACCCAAGCTCTGTAGACGGTAGCTTAGAGGAGAGTATGAAGGGGCAGCAGCAGTCGCCGGCACAGGGTAGGATGCAGACATTCTCCCACGGGTTTCGCCATGAAGCGCTGTCTAGAGTTCAGAGTTATGGACCGGAAGAGCCCAAGCAGGGCCTACGTAAGCAATCTGGAGCTCACCTAGCACCACACATACAGCACGTCGCAGTGGGAGCCAGATCCAGCTGCCCCGGAGACTATCCCTTAAGCCAGAATGTCCTTCCACCTTTGTCCTCGCAGCCCACGCGCTCTCTTGGTATGACTCGTATGGACAGCATATCAGATTCAAAGCTATATGATAGTAACCCAATGAGACAGAGGCGGCCCCCACTGTGCCGTGAGCAGCATGCAAGCTGGGACCCTCTGCCCTGTGGTAATGAGTCCTATGGATATCATTCATATCCTCTGAGTAACAGCCTGATGCCGTGTTGCGAACGCGTGATGGTGCGCAGCATGCCCGACAAAATGGAACAAATCTGGAACTTGCCATGGGAGATGCCATCTGCAGCCGAACACCAAGAGCGGTATGTCATCCCAGACCACCAGTACCAAACATATCGGAACCTTTGTAACATCTTTCCTGCTTACGTAGTTCACTCGGTAATGGAGAAGAATCCTCATCTGACAGACCCACAACAACTTGCTGCTGTCATTGTTACAAAACTGAGGTCATGCCACTGAGCGATTATCACATGCAACATTTGAAAGAGAGAAGACAACAATTGGAGGCAGAAGTGAATTATTTTTTAATCAGCAGGTGTGAAAACTGGCTGTCACATTTTACAAAGCAAACATGATCAAAGTAATGAGCATAAAAGAAGGGTTGATACATTTTAAGTCGACTTGTGAGATGTTTAACCTTTTGAAATCTATGTTTTTATATGAAGTGTAAATCGGTTTATACACCTTACTGAAGTTCATAACACTTGTCATACAACCTGAGCAGGAGTCACAGCCACTTGGCACAATACCCATTATTATCTAATGAAGCTTTTATCTAACATGATTTTAAATTCTACAGCATATTTAGCCTAACATATGGCAACTTTAATTGTCACTTCACATCTCACTTGACTTTTGAACTATATATGGATATTAACAATCCTCCATCTTTAATGATTTTAAATAGGCTGATAAAACAAATAAACAATATAGAAGTAAAAAAAATGAAATGAAATAATGCCACTTTAACTTGTTTCTGGAAAAACAAATATTTTATATTTTTAACAAATGTATTTTTGCTGCACAATAATTTTTTCGCTCAATGTGCACTTTTTCAGGTGTCTGTGTCATTTGTATTTTTTTTTCTAGTAACATCTCGTCCTAGGAGACATTATTTCATTATCATGCTTCGTGCACTTACCACTTTTTAATAACATGATTCTGCTTCTCTATCAAACTGATGAGCTCAGCATCTGTTAACAGGTGATGGCAGTTCACTCCTGCTAAGGCAACAATATTCAATCTACTGTCTAAGATGCTCTTTTAAATGAAACCTAAGTACACTAACTAATTTCATTTACCAAAACAAGGCTGTTCTAACCTGGCCATCCAACTAGGTCTAATTCATTTAATACATTTGCCACATACTGGAGGAAGAAAGGGTATTAAATGCAACAGCTACCACTGATTAGTCTTGATGTGATGATGTGCTACAGGTGGAGAATATTTAGATGGTCTCAGAGGTCTCAAAGTGACTTCAGCAGCACACTTGGCTTCTGTTAACTAGATCAATGAAGTCTAAGTGGATGCATTTGCTTGCAGTCTTAGAGTTTGCTAGTTTGATGTTGACTTCCCTATGTATTTATTTTTTTTGATATTGGGTATATAATTTGGGATTACATGATTACAATGGTTAGCTGGTTTTCTAACAAGATTTAGATTAGATGTGGCTAAATTATTAATTAGTCTACCTACTAATAATCAGCTAGTGTATACTTCTGATTTGAATGGTTTTACTTCAAACATTTTACAACACACACACACACACTAAAAAAACTAAATGGAGATAAAAGGAAAAAAACAAACCCAAGCATTGATTTTTTTTGATAATGTAGCTATGTGGATCAAAAAGCAGTTTACTTCATGGATCAGGATAGGAAATGACCAACCCCCCACTGGCATTATATTAAATTACTGATGTGTTAGTGATATTACTGCTGTAACTATACTTTAACATTTGTACACCACAAATTTTTTGAAGATCTTGTTCAGGCCTGTGAATGTGTTATGAAAGGCATCTAAAGTGTTTCTGGTGCAGTGGAACTATAAATAACCTTGTTTAGTTCTGCCTCAGCTGTAAATAATTCTTGTGACTTTTCTGTGCATTTATTTTGCAGATAAGGAAGAGGGAGATAGGTACATACCTCACGGCATGAACTATGACATTTAATGGCCTTATATCTGAATGACCTCACGCTTTAGTCATTGTCTGATTGGTTTCAATGGACGTCACAGTCACTGAAGCCTCATACTTTCAAATGTAAAGCACTATCTCAGTATCTAAAGAGATATATTTTCTCAGCCTCACTTAACAAAGCTACTATTTTGGTAGAATTTGACCGTGCACAAAGCAAGCCAAAAAGAGATTTGACTTGTTTGTATATTTGTGCACATATTTCTGTACATATAATCACACAAAAGCCATTATTTCAAAGTCATTTATAAGCTGCTAAATAATGCCAAAAAAGAATTTATATAATGTCAGTATTCTACATAACTTGACATTTTGGTTCACAGGCTTGATTGGATTATAGTGTAAAAATAACATCTGTGTTTGGATCGTTTCCTCTGGTGTACCGTACCATTTTGAGTTTATTGGAAGCTGCGTCCAGGATTTCCCTGTTTATATATTTGGCTGATTTGTTGTGCTGATACAGACCACCTTTGTTTCAGACACACTAATGGACTCCTTCAAGTTTGCTTTGAGAAGCAGTGTTTTAAAGATGACTTTTACATGTCCTTGGCTAGTCTGATTCTAAATGCTTTGATGAATAATCAGGCCTTTTAACATATTGGCCACACTTGAAGTGGGTCAAATGTCACTTCCACGAAGACTTGTCTGTCTAAAATGGGGTTGTCCACTTTCAGCTAATTGAAATATAATCTGATTTCTGACATGGTTTCTAATGTGCATGTAAATGTAGTGAAAGCTTTGAGAATTTATTTCATAGGCTTCGGTGAAGTGGTAGAAATGCTCTGTTATCAGTAGAGCCATCAGTTTAATCATTTGCACAGAGAACGCTGCAACAAACGGGGTATTTACCTGATTTGTCAGATGAAATGATAAAAATCTGGCTGTGTCACTTAGTCTTGAGAGTGAAGTAAATATTCCACTTATTTTGTGCTATCTTGTAGAGTATGGTGTTTTATTAATTGTATCAACAAATGAAGTGAATGCAGGAAAGCATGTTGAAGATAAAATTTCTTGTGTGGTTTTGGGAGGTGGCTGAATTGCTTGAATACAGTAGATAGATGTACCGTATGCATAAATGCAGCCAGTCTCCACGGCTCATGAAAGGGTTTAGCTGTGCCTTGCAGCACATTGCTCTCAGGATGCTTTCTGTTTTCAAAGTTTCAGACTTTACCCGCCAAAAACCAGTGGTTACTGGCAAGACTCTTATCTAGTAGTCATTAATTTAGTGAAGATCCTACATGTAACATGTAGTAAGTCAGTTATGTACAGTTGAAACATGAAGATGGTACTGCAAAACTTTGTACTTTTTGTGTATATTCTCGTTATGCACCTTGACACTGAGAAACATTGGACTATTAGAGTGCTTTTACATGATGCATCTTAAGTAATTCAACATCCAGAATCAAAAATGGATTTTAAAAACCTGCTTAAAATCTGTTGTCCGGCAGCTGATTAGCCTTAAATGTAACCATTGGTGGGGATCTAGGTTCTCCAGGTCATTAGGTCAAACCTATGGGTTGTCTGCAGTAAATATTAACTAATAGGGCACAGTCCTATCGGTTTGGCTAAGCACACTGATCCTCACCATCAGCAAGCAGAGGTTGTAACATGTAAAGACAACTCTAATAGCAGGTTCACACTTTGAGTGCATTTAAAGGGAAATGCCACTTATTTTTGGGATTCGGGGTTTGGTATTGTTCTATCACAAATTCGCTACATAACAAATGTGTTTCCCCTTGGTCTTTAATCTCAGACCAGTTGTGAATAAATTAAGACACATGGCAGAGGGGCTAGTTTATGATAACGGATTACTAAATGGCAACTGATTGATCAGGTTGTATTTAGATAACATAACAAACAAAAAATGAGAAGTTTTTAAACTGAGTGGTATTACTCTTTAACAGGGCTAATTATGTGAGCCTGACTTTGTCTCGTTGGTGGTGCTTCAAAAATATCTATTTCTTTATAATGTTTAGGTACAATCGTGGTACGTATATGTACAGACATTTAAATAAAAAAAAGAATGTGTTCTGCCCAAATGAATTTTGGGCTTTGCTGACTTTGTTTTTTCATGAAAAAAGACGAGGCCACTTTCGGCCAGCTGTCTGTTCATGAGAAGGTGAAACAAACTGCCTAAATGTTTCTTCATGTGAAACAATCAGATTGCAAGGCTGCTGTCAAGGTTGTTTCTGGCATTTGGCTAAAGGTTTGCGTGCTATCCTTTTATCCTTAAATGTAGTCAACGTTGTCACCGATTAAGACTAAGTAGAACACAGAAGTATTACTGATGGAGCTGCCAAACTAAGATTTAAACTAGTATTTTGACGTTCTGTGATTGTTGGTACATAGCCAGAACAATGGAAGAGTCCATTGCCCTGACTAAATAACAAAAAAGCCACCAAGTGGCTTCATTTAGTGATGAGTGACATAAAGCAATCATAGATTTACAGAGGACTAATCACTAGAAACATTCATGGATGTATTAATATTGTCCCACAAACACTTCGGATTTATTTTTATCCACTAATTCTGCTGAGCAATCCCATTTCTGACTCAGTGCACAATGTAATAGAACAAATTACACTAAAAACCATGTGACTGTTGCTGAAAGTGCTGCTCAACAAAAAGGAAAGGTAGTATCGAAAACTGCCCCTTTTTAAAATGTTTTGGTTTTGTCTCGTTTAATAGGATTCATCCAGATTAACGCCACGTTTAAAAAGGGCCATAGACTACTTCCATACCAAGAATACAACCATTGTATCACAGCACAAGACTCAGTCTATCAAGCCACTGCTGTGCCAAACGGTTTACACTAAACCAGCACGGTGATTCTTAGTCCCCACCTTCCCTTTGTAAGTGCCGCAAACAACTAAGCCACAAATGTCTAGAATTGACTTTTGCTTGTTGATACAAATTGTATCTATACCTTGAATGTAACACAATATGAAATGTATAATATGAAAATAGTTTTATTTAAATAAAGGAGAAAAAAAAATGTATGCCATAATGTTTGTGACACCATGTGTCACTGGGAGTAGCCCATTGGTATGTACTATTTCTTACTGGGTACAGTAGTTATCTACAGGGACATTTACGTGCTACCTACAACTGCACAGATACCCTGTGTACAGCAGTAAGCGTTCTGTCCTTTCTGTACATAGGCACATGTATACATATAGAAAGCGATCTGTAAATGTAAGAGTAACAGTTACTTCAGTTGTTCAAATACTTGTGTTGTATTTGTGCACCTTCAAAGAGTGCATCTATTTCTCTGAACTGATACGTCTGCTTTATGCTATTTTAATGGGAATTTCGATATTTTTTGAATATATTTTGCCTAATAAAACGTGCCAAAGCTATTCTTGGGTAGCTTTGTCAAATATATTTTCCTGTGATTCAACACACGGGTTGTCATGCAATGAATCCTATATTTGAATGAACGAAAGTATTTTACACATGGTAAAACTGTAAAGAGCAAATTAACACCTAAATCAAATCTGGGTTTAGCCTGGTGGTTAAAAACTGGTAGAATAGGGGCACTGCTGTCTGGTATGAGCTGATCTCTGGTTGCCGGTTGATGTCATCTTGAACTGAAGCAAATGACAGCTGTGAAAGCACTTACTCAGATTTGTGTTTGATGTTAAATGTTCTTTCGAGTTAAAGAGCTTTTGAAAAAAATGTACTTTATTGGTATGTTTGCCAGTTAATTTAATGACTACCCCTAAATGATGACAAAAGGCAGAGGTGTGTTGAATTATAACTTCTTTTCCTAATGAATTATTCATCAATTGTAATTTGATCATCTTAGCCCTGGTTGTACAAGTTCTGTTATTGAGATGTTAAGACTAGTATTGTCAATATAGGTTTCGAATCAGTTGTTAATGGCTAAAATCAAGACCAAAGTGATTTTCATGTGTACACGTAACTGTTATTATAAATGGTTCAGACACACACAAGATGTTATGGTCAGATCATTGTGAATCCCTTGATTTCTAGCAGCTTGCGCTACCATGCGGTTCAGATGTCGAACAGAATGTGTGCAAACTGCTTTAACGAGAGGGACGCGCATCTAAACCCTGACTGTACATATACTATATTTACAGTTTAATACTCAGGTTCAGTCACACATTTTTAACCACATGCTTGGGTGTTTTCTATGATGGAGAAACGCAGTGGTCACCTACCTGAAGTAGTCTTGCATCTCCTGTTTGAGTAGACTATTGTGTCTGCAATGTATAAAGAGAAATGTCAATTTGTGTTGTAATAATCTGCAGTGTTGTAATTCACGCTGAATGGAAAGCATTGCTTTTATAGACCAAAACATCGAAAAATAGACTATTTGGGTCTGTGGGCTCAAACAAAATGTAAGTCTTTATGACAAAATGTGTTTCTCTCCATAAATAAAGCAAACTTCTGTTTATTAGTGTGCTGAAGTGATTTATGTGATGATGGAATTTAGCAGTAAACATTGGTGTTCTTTTTTTTCCCCTCATTTTCATTATTAGTGTGTGTAACTTTCTCTGTGCTTGAGGCTTTTTCCATATGGTTTCATCAATGCGGTAGCTATGAGGCATACAGATAAACTTCCAGTGTACTGTGAACAGCACACGCACACTATCTGCTGGTCAAATGGTGTAATAGCTCAAAGAATTTTTTTGTTTGTCTTTTTAAACGGTGACACAAATCAAAAATGGATATTCAGTATATCCACTTTAATAAGCAAATTGTCACAATACTACTTTACTGTACTTTATGCTAAACTTGTTCTTAAATATTTAGCCACAAAATGTTCCTGTTACAGTAAGTGCCAGAAAAATGTGTGATATGTGGCTTACCACATTCTGACCTGCTTTCATTTGGCAGCAGTGAGTTCCACGCTCCATGAGCTGAGACTTTGGGAGGTCGTTGTGCCCTGGGAGTGTAGGGATGAGTCAACTTCCTGATTCGGCGATGTCTCTGTGTTGCGCTCTCTCTGGGGATTACGGCACCAGACCATCTCCAGGAATGCCTTTTCATACCAATCGTTTTTTCCTAACTTGCTCACTTTTGGAGCATAAATACAAAAGCTGTGTATATTCTGTACAGAATGTATACATTATAGGTCTAAATGCTACTACAGTGACATTGAAAGGCAATAATATAACAATCACTTGCTGTTTCCCAGTTTTTTTATTAGTCATGAAAAATGTCCGTACTGTAGAAGATTCGACAAAGTCAAACATTAACGAGCACAATATTTCTATGATGATTGAGCACAAACAGTCCCAGCTTTATTGGACACAAGGGACATTGAATTTGATGGTGAAATAATTAGGAGATCATGTGTTTAAATAAGTTTAAAGCATTTTCATGACTACCTGGGTTTTCAACTTTTCTTTGCAGTTTGGAAATGAAGATTTGCCGCGTGAGGGCTCCGTTAGTTCTCCTTTTGCTCCGTTTCCACAGGGGGTGGATGGGTGGAGGCGGTGAAAGTGCTCATGTGAGATGCCTTCAGTTATTACACAGCATGTGTCATCTGAGGTCACAACCTAGAAAATCCATCAATAGTTAGTGGATTTTTGTAGTATGACTATTATTGATAACATGGTAGACGATTAAATCATATTTAACTATTAGCTATTTTGAAATATAATTTAAAAACACATTTGACCTCATGTCTTCTCGGCTGAACCAAACACACACCCGTGGGAAAGTCCTGAGTACTGGACTTTTTTCAACTTAACAAAAGCTGAGTTAAGTTCAACCTACAGTAACATACCCCAGCTTTACAGAAGTGAAACTCCTTTGTTAACCTATAGTTAGAGCGTTGCATCATTTTCTGTCTCTATTAAAAGTAACTGAGTCGATGCAGGACTACAATACTTGTAATAGCTCTGTATTTAAATAAAGCACTGTATCTCTGAAGATAAGACGAACATAGATTTGTATTATATAAACTCAATAATTGAACTAAACAAAAACAGCAAACTGGAGCAACCCTGTCTGTGGTCTACTGGGTTTTGTGTGGATAGCAGCAGTGCTAGCCGTTAGCTAGCTGTAGCTAGCTCTACGTAGCCATGACGACGCGGCTGCTGCGGGCGGAGTCTGCCGGCCTCCGCTCTCTCGCTCCGTCTGGCTGAGTGCTGTCCTGTCATCGGCGGCCTGGGTGTGGTTTTTGCAGGCAGGGGTACCGTTAGCAGGAAATCAAGCTCCGGTCCATTTCACTTTCAGCCGAAACAAAGAAAAAAGGCGTAGGACTGAAAATAGCCATTTGTGCTAAAGCTAAACGTTCCGCTCGCTTCCTCGAGACGGGAAGGCGTTTGATTGGCGCCGTTTTTCTGATGGGAAAAAGTTTCCTGGTGGTCTCGCTCACTGCTAGTCTGATTTAATAACTTTTATTTTAGTTTTTTTTAGAAAACCCGAAGCAGACCGAAAACAAAGACAAGATGCCTAAAACGGTAAGGCTGAAAACTAATCATTTTATTATATCAAACTACTGCAGTGCCTCTCTCGTCACTATTAATCACTACGCCTCACTGCTTGTCGCGGACTCTTGAAGTTGCCCTCATCGGTAACAATAACCGCACCCCCGCTGGTTGCGGCGGTGTTTCAAAATCTTTCCATTTTCTCAGAGTCGTCGTTACGGAGGTGCGTGTTTCCGTTAGGTGCGTGCGCGCGCGCGCTCATACCCGCCCGCCCGCCACTCCGCTCATTAAAATGAATCCGAGCTTTGATCCAGGCCTCCGGGCTCCGCGCGACGCCGCGTAGCGTTACTGCGAACGCCTCCGTTGATCCCCGCTGCCCGAAATCACGCCTCGAGAGCGGCTTCAGAGCGGAAGCCGCGCCGTGGCCTGCGCTAGCCATTGAGCTAGTCCGTCCCAAGGCCTCCTTTCACTACGCTTCAACCAAAGGAGGGGGTTGAACTGTCACTCAGGGCAGCTGTGCGAAGCAAATGGAGGCAAGTTTAAAACGGGGTGACGCACAGGGGACTGTTCCCATTTTATCAGCTGTGATAAGACGGAGGACAGGGTCCAGCTCTTGAGCTGTGGCATCAGAGCCTCGAACAAAGAGGAGGCAGCACTCTCAGACCTCCTTTGTTTTATTCCGCCGGCTTCATGATGAGCTGCAGCTCAACGTGAAGCTCGTGCCCTGAGCAGAAGCAGACAGAGGTTCAATTCAGGTTTCAAGTCCGTCTTTTCTCCTTACCACAGATGAGTTTGGCTTTGACTCAGCGTGAGGCTGAGTCAAAAAAAAAAAAAAAAAAATCCCATGCAGAAAGTGCAGAGTCAGGGTGCAGCACCCCTTCCTGCCCACAGTTTGATCAGACCTGTGGGACCGAGGCTCCAAAAGAAGCCCACGAGAACCCACAGATGTGAACGGCCGACAAGACAAGGGGAACTATCTATATAGAACATTTTTAATAACACAGTTTATGTTCAGTACTTCCCCAGAATGATTCGGAGCAGAAGCGGAAGCACAAAGAATAGAAATAAAAAACAAACCTATAGTAAGTGACTCAGGACACATCAACTGGGCTTTGATCACATAAATAGTTTCAATAAAGAACGGTGGAAAACCCACATATTTTCATTAACAACACCAGATTAGATTATCTGATCTTATCTTATGGAAAATTCCTGCATGAATGTACTGACTTGCATCGTTCTTGACTCTTGACTACATAAGAATAGAACGAAGGGCTTGTACCTGCTTCCTGGGGTATTGTTACGGATGGTTCTTCCTGGAAATTCTGTCCAGTTTTCAGACAGAAAAAAATCACAATGTGTAAAGACGTTACTATCCTCAACAATGTGTCGTTAAAAATAGAATTCATAAGAAATGCTTCCATAATTCATTTAATTTTAAAATATTGCTTTAAGCTCGAATGTGGCACATTTTATGGTGTTGAATCATGTGATGAATGCAGTTAGTAGATGTATACAGATGTCCTACACTTCACTGAAGTACAGTACACAGCCATTAACTTTATTTCCGCTCAGGCTGTTGCTATGTTGAATCTACTTCCTCACTGTTCAAATGTTCTGCAGAGTGTTGCTGAGTCACTGTCAGTAATGTCAGAGTGGTGTCCTAGGACCTTATGTATGGAGACCTTGGAGAGCTTGTTGCGATTCATGCTCAGTCCATAAACATTGGGATCTGACGGGAAAAGAGGAGGTCTGTTGCAGAGATCGCAGTCTGAGCCAGTAAAGAGTTAAAAAAGCTTAAACTAGTAGTGGACAGCTGAGAGGAAGAGGTTTGTTAGGATCCACGGTTCGTAATTCACAACTTTCCATCATGGTAAAAAAAAAAGAGAAGTTAATTCTTCCCTCTGCAGACTTTAGTTAGTTTGTATGAATTTATCTGTTTTATCCATGAAGTGGTTTAAACCTTGACCTTTTCTTGCAAAACGTCACCATCTGTGTTCTTTGGTAAGGCTCGTGGCTCCTTGTAAAGAGAAAGTATTTCACCACTAAGTAGGAAGCGACCGATTCAGCAAATCCACTGACTCCAAACTCATTCCAAACAGTGACAGTTGTTTCCCCTGCCTTGTTGTGACATCGGCTCAAAGAAAAGAATTCTGGTTTCAGAAAGAACAAATGTTTGCCGTTCTCTGTTTTAGCGCCCTAGTTTTACAAACACTGTTTATTTGTGCAGAGTATATAAAGACAGTGATGCTTCACATAAGCAATAATTATTGAGAAACTCTGCTTTTGCTGGATTCCTATTGGCAGTGCTTCAGTTTCCCAAGGAAGTCATGTTGTGCCCCAAGGTTCTGGACTTACATCAGTTCCTTTCTGGTAATTTCCTCGCCTGCAGCCTTATAAGGACTTTCACATCATGGTCTAGCTGTTCTCCTCCCTTCTTTCCCCCAGCATGGTCCTCAGACACCGTGTTCCACTCTAAATTGCCTTACTGTGTAACAGGTTCAGGATTTAGTAAACAGAAGCTCCTCCAAATGTTCCAAAGTTACATTTTAAATAGGCAGAGTGACAAACCATACAAACACAAAACAAATCTGTTTGGTTATATGGCTGAAATGGAACTTCTGTTAATCACAGTGAGTCTTAGCATAAACCAGTTTTATGTACCCAGAAACACAGTTGTTGCAAAACAGTTGTTGCTACGGTTATTATCATTCTTGTTATATAGTCATTTGAGCATAACTTACCATCGTAGGCCAAAGTGTAGAAACTATGATGGATGCAGTTTTGTAGCTACAGGGCGTCCAAACCTGAGATGTGGCTAAACTAAAATGATAAATGGAAAGAGCCAGAGGTATGCAAGCTGGGGATTAAATGGGTTTGTAGAGCACATAGCGGAGCAGATTAACAGTGAGTAGAGGTAGTAGCCAACCTATAATCAGAACAACTGGGTCTGGTACACGCAGGGTTGGTTCAATGGTTTTACATAGCAGTTGTGAGAATCAAACGCCTAAAAGTAAGTGAAGTTTGTTTCTAATTTAACAATATAATCTGATTTTGAAGGAATTGGAGTGTAAATCAGAACAACTGTCTCAGTTATATTTTGTTCAAACCATAAATCTAACAGGCCATAGTCTACAGATGCTAGTTGTAATAATGATTAGCTGTTACAATGACATGAGAGGAATTAATTATGATGAATTTGTCCTGGGTGCAATTAGTGCAGCCTGCAAGCCAGCAGCTTTCATACGGAGTACATAATAAAAGCTCATTGTTGGCCAGCAGTGATATTAGGCAGCACAGGACCACACGGCTGCCTACTGCAAACAGAGGAGCTGCTTTTTGTCAGTGGATGTCTTGTGTTTGTGTGGTAAACACTGTGTCCTGCTGTGGATATGCTGATAATCCAGAGTCACTCTTCACAGAACGGCCTGATTGTTACTGATGACGGCAACCTCACCACCAAAACACTCACTGAGTAGCTTGAGATAGATAGTAGATATGGGCTGGAATCATGTCCAAGAAGTACTAATAATTAGTAAATTATTAGAATTCAGATTCAGTAGAGTACAGTTGAGAATCAAGGAAATGTAGATGTGTATAATGATGTTTATTACATTGCAGAATGATTGGTCGTGGGAAACGGTACTGAGTAACAACCTCTCTGTGCCCCCTGCTGAGAAAGTAACCTCATCTTCTCAATCCTCCCTCTTCCCGTCACACAGTTTCTTCTTTTCAGTCATGGGATTTCTGTTAGTGCACCGCTAAGGGGCTTTAATACAGGGTAATGTAGAAAGATGTCGGCAGGGTAGTATGTATAGTCCAAAGTTAGCAGGTTCTGCTCTGCTTAACCTGACATTTACAGCAGTACAGAGGAGGGAGGCTGCATGTGGTGGAAAGAAAAGCACACAGCTTTGCTTTTCTAACAGCTCTGTGCCAACCATTTATATTGTGGCTGAAATTTTTATCTCCACCAAAGAAGAAAAGCAGACAGCTGTACTTGGGGGTAATGTTTTCACTAAAAACGTCCTGTTGAGTCACTGCAACGTTAGGTCTCAGGGCCAGTTATCAACATCACCTTTGGTATTATTTTCACTTCACTTGGTTTTACTTCAATTGTTAACTCATGATACCTAAATAAATAGGTAAATTGAAAACGGAATGCTGGCACATCAGGTGTTACCACTAAATATTTGTACCATTTGTCTTTGGGTGGTGTTAAGGGGATGTTCCTATATAGTATAGGATGTTCAAGTTTCTAGTTTTAGTTCCTCTTCCTGGCAAATATAACCATGGGTGTTTATAGGGTTCACTTCTGGGATAACTTCTCCCTCATAGCACGTGCACCTCAAAACAATATTAACATACATAACAGCGTATGATGCTTTAATTAAAATGTTCTGATGTCTTGGTACAGTCCTCATCTGAATAAAGTGGTTAAACAGAATTAGCAGCATTTCGACCTTGATAAAAATTGGCATGAGTTACCATCTAATTATACATCTTAACATACAAATTACATGGATTTAATTCATGTTAATCTCAAGACTCCATTCACAAGTCTTAAAATCTGTTAATCTGAAGGTTAATGCTGAAATACTTTAAATAATAAAATGTGTTTTGTGCAGATATATACAGATATATGCAGAGAATAAGCACTAATAATATTAGTCATCTAATATTAGTTCCCAAAGCCCTGTCACAGAATTCATCTTTGGAAATGATTCTAAATCTACTTTTGGTTAAAAGTCACATTTTATTTGCAATTTCCAAACAAGCCGTGAAGTATGAGGCACATATACATACATGGACCTGAAAGGGGTGTTTTTGAGCCTGTGCTAATAATAGTATAGTGTTTTTGAATTCAGGCCATAGGGGACACACCCTAGCAAGGCAGAAAACTTATGAGTTCAGTTCCGTTTTCATGTAAGACTAGCCTCTGACACAGGAAATGAAACTGCATTAACACCATCAGGGCAGTCATGAACTCAACTATAACCCATTCGAATGGAAAAATATTCATCAAAGCTACCAGTTGTCAGTTTAAAGAGCAGGATGTCTAGACAAGCTGCATCTGTGTTGAGGGCCCAGATTGTAGGCTTCGCTTTAACAGCTGGTGATGGCCGGAAGTGACACAGGGGCAGAAGTGTCCTGAGCAGTAAGTGGGGTCCTGCTGACAGGACTGAGAAGGAACGCAACTCGAATCGACCCCAGCAATGGCAAATAATGCATGCCATTGTTGTTCAGGGCAGGCGTGGGCCTCAGCCTGCACAGTTATTTCCCAGAAGACATGCATGCTGCTGGTCTCATCATCTATACAAGACAGTAAAAACGAGAAATGCCCACACAGTCGGCTCACTGAGTACACTTTTTTCTGTGGTCACATTCAATGGTGGTGACTTTTAAGGTTAAAAAAAAGTTTAAAATCTTTGACATCTGATTCATCATCTCAAGGAAAATAAAAGTGTGTCATTGGCTAAAACCCTGGCTGTAACAAATTATGTTACTAAAGAGGAAACAAATCGTCTTCACTGTCTGTAGGTTAACAGGTTGCTTGACAGGATGTAGACGACTCTCATGAGAGCTTAGTGTTTAGCAGCAGTGCCTCACAAGGCCCAGCCACTAGAGGATGTGGTTACTTCCTGTAGATAAGTTCTACACCAAGACAGCCAGATTGGTGTGTGTGTGTGTGTGTGTGTGTGTTTGTGCGTGCGTGCGTGCGTGCGTGCGTGCGTGTGATGAACCAAGAGACACAATGCTCCATGAATCCAACCATCATGAAAATCTAATTTTCATGATGTGAGGCTGGTTTGTTTACCATCCCTGAGGGTCTTTGCTGCTGTTGTACAACTGAGCTGATAAAACTCTGTGTACAGTTAGTGTGTGTTAGTGTGTTAGTAGCTGAATGACTGTTGCCATATGCTGTTTTTTTTTCAGATTAGTGTGAGAGTCACCACTATGGATGCTGAGTTAGAGTTCGCCATTCAGCCCAACACAACAGGAAAACAACTCTTTGACCAGGTAGGATTTTTATATTTTAGATTTACTACATCTTTTTGACTTTCATTCAGTGACGTTGAACTTGGGAAGTTGACTTGCAACCATGTTTACATTCCATGTGTACATTTTAAGGTTGTTAAGACCATTGGGCTGCGGGAGGTTTGGTACTTCGGACTCCAGTACCAAGATACAAAGGGCTTCTCTACATGGCTCAAGCTCAATAAAAAGGTGAGCTCTTCACAGTTTTACAAGAACACAGCCTTTTTTCAACACTGAACCACAATGTGAAACCTACGTCTATTTATAGAAGTACAATCTCTCTCCCCACCCGTGTCATGTATATTTTAGGTGACAGCCCAGGATGTGAGGAAGGAAAGCCCACTGTTGTTTAAATTCCGTGCCAAGTTCTTCCCCGAGGACGTGTCCGAGGAGTTAATCCAGGATGCCACACAGCGGCTGTTCTTCCTGCAGGTGAAGGAGGGAATACTAAATGATGACATCTACTGCCCGCCAGAGACAGCAGTGCTCCTGGCCTCCTATGCGGTGCAGGCCAAGTATGCTGACTATAACAAAGAAGTCCACACCCCAGGGTATCTGAACAACGAAAATCTGCTCCCTCAGAGGTAATGCAGTTGACACCGCTAACCTCATCACCTTTCAGCCAGAGGGGTATCTAACGCTCCTTTGTCCTATGTTGTCAGAGTGCTTGATCAGCACAAACTCAGCAAGGAGCAGTGGGAAGAGAGGATTCAAGTTTGGCATGAAGAGCACAAGGGCATGATAAGGTACCCAGTGACAAACATGTTCCCCTTGTGGTGCTCCGTCCTTGAAGGACTGAATAAAAACCAGTCCTGTTTGTCTACAGAGAGGAGTCCATGATGGAGTACCTGAAGATCGCTCAAGACCTGGAGATGTACGGCGTCAACTACTTCAACATCAAGAATAAGAAAGGAACAGAGCTGTGGTTGGGAGTGGATGCTCTGGGACTCAACATTTATGAACAGAATGACAAGTAGGTGATTTCAAATCGACTTAATCGTTAAACTGACACTCATGCTAATGTCTTTTGTTGTGCTTTTTGTAATTGCTGCATTAACTGTGGTGTGAGAAATATTAACACTGAGGTGATTGTTTTACAGAATGACGCCCAAGATTGGTTTTCCATGGAGTGAAATTAGGAACATTTCCTTCAACGACAAGAAGTTTGTCATTAAACCAATTGACAAGAAAGCACCGGTATGTTAGCTCCTATACTAATAACAATGATCATCTTAATGATGTTTACAAATCTGTCTGTTCATTACTACTAGTAATATTTTCTTCTTTGCCACTCTAGGACTTTGTGTTTTATGCTCCCAGACTGCGCATAAACAAGCGTATTCTGGCTCTGTGCATGGGCAACCACGAGCTGTACATGCGTCGCCGTAAACCTGACACTATTGAAGTGCAGCAGATGAAGGCTCAGGCTCGTGAGGAGAAGAACCACAAGAAGATGGAGAGGTACAGTACAGTAGGAGTCACACGCTGCTGGAGGCACACATACATTTGATTTATCCAATGTATTTTACTAATTGTACTTTTAGGGAACTTGATATATACAAACATGATATTGACAGTGTTTTTTGTCCATTGTATGTTGTTGTCAAATGCTGTTGATGAAATTTATTATTTTGTACATCTTCCTGATTCCTGTGAGATCTAATAAGTCTTCTGTATTGTCTCTGGTCAGAGCTCTGCTGGAGAATGAGAAGAGGAAACGAGAGCTTGCCGAAAAGGAAAAAGAAAAGATTGAAAAGGAAAAGGAAGAATTAATGGAGAGATTAAAGCAGATTGAAGAGCAGACTAAAAAAGCTCAGCAAGGTATGTGACCTTTAGTGTTCCACGGACTCTTGTTCCACTGTAATGCATTATTGCATGGAACGTTTCACTCACATGACACTTACCTGCGCAGAGTTGGAGGAGCAAACACAGAAGGCTCTGGAGCTGGAGCTGGAGAGGAAGCGAGCACAAGAAGAGGCTGAACGCTTGGAGTCCGACCTGAAGAGTGCCGAGGATGCCAAGATGGCTCTGCTGCAACAGTCAGAGAACCAGATGAAGAACCAAGAACACCTGGTCAGTTATTGAAACCTATTGCACAAAGTCACTGGCAAAAAACTAAGAGAAGATGTACTGGATGCAAGTCAGTGTGTTCTAATGTTCCAAATGTCACTATTAATAAAAAGAAAATGATTCCTCTGTAGGCCACAGAGCTGGCTGATCTGACCTCAAAGATCTCCCTCCTGGAGGACGCCAAGAAAAAGAAGGAAGAGGAGGCAAATGAGTGGCAACAGAAGGTGAGTGATCTTTGTGTAAAACCTGTTCTTTTAGTAAAAACATTAATTCTGTGAGTTTCATTTGACATCAGCCTGGTTACTCTGTAGGTAGATCCTCATTCAGTTCCTCAGTATCAGAATAAATACCAATTAGCAGCTGTTTGAGATGCACTTGGTAACATAGTCCCTCCATTGTGACACGGTGACGACAGACATTCCTGGGGGTCCTGTTGTTGTGTGTTTTGGGGGAGGGGTGAAGGCTCGCAGCTCGCCGCATGTCTTTTTTGGTCAAACCCGTGTGCGTCGGCCCGGCCCCTCCTTTTTTTCTGCCCAGTGTGACTCATGCTGTCTGCAGTGGTGACGGCTGTCTTTGTGTGAAGGAAATCCTGTCGAACTCTTTTTTTCCCAAACGGGATAGTTTGGCTCATAAAGAGTTGCTGTTCTAAGTGGTGGTTTGCCTGGTCTGCATTTCTGGCAAACAGTCAGCTGACATTCCAACGTTGCTAACAACGTGCTCTTATAAAATACATTAAACAAAGCAGAGTAGGAAACTATATTGATTAAACCAGCTTGTCTAAACTATTACTTTAGTTTTGTAGCATAGGTTGACCTTTTAAGAGAAGTCTGGAGTGGTTTGTTGTACAGTAAAGTTAGTATGTGAAATCATAACTTCAACCAGCAGATCAGAACAAAAATAATCTATTGACATTCTGACCTTAACTCTGTAGTGAACAATATCACAAGGTTGACATTTTGGTCGATTATCATGTTTTTCTTTTTTGTGGAAAGTCTTTGGTTTGATGATCCCCTAACTTGCTGTGCAGCGCCATCTTCAGGTCAATGTTGGTTTGTGATCAAATGATGCTGGACATTCTTAGAAGCCTCAGCCTTTTCTTTTCCAGGGATTACTGAGTTATGTTTTAGCATTCCTCAGAAGACCATTGTTATTCAGAGCTTGTGAGCATGATGATGGTAACTGTGGGGGGAAACAGCACTACATTTACTGTAAGACAAACCTTGTCCCCAGTAATTATAATTGACCTCCTTTTACCTGCGTGTTCCTCTAGGCTACCATGGTGCAGGAGGATCTGGAGAAGACCAAAGAAGAACTTAAAAACAAAATTATTAATGTTCAAGAGCCCCTCAATGCCGAGAACGATCACGACGAGAACGATGAGAGCAGCGCTGAGGCCAGTGCCGACTTCACAGCCGCCGCCACGTACAAGGACCGCAGCGAAGAGGAGCGCATGACTGAGACTGAGAAGAACGAACGTCTGCAGAAGCATCTACTCGTACGTTCTCATTCATGTGTCATATGTTATTTCTGTTTGCTGCATGTGTTTAATGCTAGCGTGAGGAATATTAACCCTGGGGTGATTTTATTTCCAGGCTTTAAGCTCAGAGTTGGCCAATGCTCGAGATGAGACCAAGAAAACAGTCAACGACGTCATCCACGCAGAGAACATGAAAGCTGGACGAGACAAGTATAAGACCCTTAGACAGATCCGGTCAGGAAACACCAAACAGCGCATTGATGAGTTTGAATGCATGTGATTCCTGCGATATCCCATGCAAAAGCCCAGCTGGGCCACCCTGCCTGGACTGCATTCCTGCCTCACTCAAGCTGTTTCTCTGTACGCAAATAAATCAGATCCATGACCTGACAAGGATGCACCCCAAAACGTACAAACATGGATCTTTATCATTCTTAAGTTTCCAAATAGACAAGTCACTGGTTGAAAAGGGACATACTTTATTTTGCTAGTACATTATGTAGCATTTTAGTAAAAGGCTCACGACACATTTCATGAGACAGTGAGAAAGCATTTGTATTCTTTACAGCTTTCGATCACTGTTGTGTCAAATTTAAGTTGGAATCCAGTCAAAATTTCAGTTTAAAAACTGTGCCTGTAGAAATATTTTAGCTGTTTGTCACAGCAAGTTGTATTTTTCAGACATGAACATACAACAAATTCTCATAATATAATTTTGAATTGACTGGGTGGAGTATTACTAAAGCAGTATTATTTTTGTAAATGCACAATTTATTATTTTTGGCATTAAAGTATTCTTAGTTCGCTTTCAAGTCAGTTTGCAGTTGCAAACCTTCGGTGTGAACACATCCAGGAATTTTGAAAGCAACATGAAAAGAATTAGCTTTTCTGTTACAAATCATTCAGTGATGCCTGTAAAACATTTTACTAGCTGCAGGTTTTTTCTGGTGTACATACATGGAAAACCTCAGCGTGGTTGAAATGTTACCTGCCTTTTCATTATGTACACAGCACACGTCAGTGGAAACTGTCCAGTTATCACTTTTTGGAATTGAATGTAAATCAGTGTCATCCATTCAACCTTACATTAGCAATAAGGTAGTGCTTATTGCAAATTTGATCTTACAGAAGCTTAAAGCGTTTCATTCTAGTTTTATCCTGCAGCTTTTTGATACTGCTCATCTGTGAAGACGTTTGATAACCAAAATACACTTTTCTGCATTGACTGGACGACAAACAGCATAAGGAAGTACACTGTTGTTATGTGTCAGATTGGCTGTGAAAGCTGAACAAATGCCAATAAAGTCATTGATGAAGGTGGAAATAAGATCCTAACTTCTCAGTCATTTGTTTTTTATTTATCGTGAATCCTAATAAAATTAGATCTAATATTAAAATAAAACATTACGTCTAATAGGAGCAATTCAATTTAATATTCAGTATGTTTTTTAATACATGTGGGAATTTCAAAATTGGGAACTTTCATGTGTTATATTATAATGTAAGGCATAGAAAGGACACTGAGAAGTGAACAAACACACTTGTGCCAATTTTTCTCTAGCTTTCAGACTTTCAGGGTTTTGCTTGTTCATAGGTTTTTAGAAATTAGTTTTTGAAAGATTTACTTACACATTTTTGAAAATGTATTTTAGTAATATTTTAGTTTTGACATTCTTGAACCTTTGTACCAAGACACAATTTGATATACAGTATTTTTGCCCATTACTTATATCTTTTAGAAAATACAAATGGAAGCAACTGATGCTAATTTGAAAAATGTTTTTATGCCTTGGATGATATCTTTGATAATGCTGCACTGTATGTTGTACCTGAAGGGCTGATGGCCTTCCTTTGCCAAGTGTAATTTGACTCAAATCAATTTAATAAAATGTGCTACCCATTAATGTGTCTTAAAATATGAAACGGGCATTATTAATGTTGTAAATTAATGGCCAGAGTCTTGCTCAGGTTATTTATCACTTCCTGCTGCTTGAAGTCTTCCTTTCTCTAATAAATAGATTAGACTGTTAATACTTTGCTTCACTCATAATTTTTCTTCTGGTCCCTGTTCTGTGCTTGGACGTGCATGTGAATTATCAGCGTTGCTGTTCACTAACAGACCCACGTTCAACCAGGCTGTCTAACGTGAATGTAGATGCTGCTCAGAGCCACATGGTGGCAGTTTACCCTACGTTTGCAATGACGGTGACATGGCAGCAATTCTAAAGTCATTCTGCTTATTCATAACAATAATGAACATGATCAAGCCTTTTAAGAAGCATGTTGTGTTTAATAAGTGAGTAAGTTTAAATAAATGGATAAACATTTTTAAAACTATCCATCTTTACCAGATAAATAATGATGACATATGCTACATTTAAAACCTTCCAGACACTTTAAATGAAAGATGTTGTGGTTTTTTAACACAGTACAAAGACGTGGTAAATGGGTAAACACTGCACACCGAACTTATTTTTCCGTCTCGGGGGGGAAAACTCAACTGTCAAACTGAATATTTGCTACATTCATTCATCCTACTTCCTATTTAGGCTCAGACTCCAAACTGAAACATTTAATAGACCCAGAGTCTGACGTGCACCCAGGTAAGAAAGTCTCCATTTGATTTGCAGTTTAAGCCTATGAATCCGGCTGCAGAGTGGAGACTGCAGCCATCAATTCTCTCTTAAAAGAGCACCTTTAGCACATTCACACTGTAGCTTCCGTTCTTTAGAGAGCACACACGTTATAAAAAGAGTGTACGTGGTCGTATATTTACCAAAAAAGGCAGCGCTGACTTTTCTACTGCAATAGGAAATTCAGTTAATTCTTGATGAAAAGACTTTCTCAACCCCAGAGGAGGGTCACGTTTCGTCATCATCCACTTCCTCCGTGTGAGAAGCATTAGCCGCCTGAAAAGGGTGTTGAAATGGTCAGGACCACACTCTCTCATTTGATTCCTCTTCTTGTAAAAAGGGAACCCTGGTTACATCCTAGTGATTGTTCAACACTTCATCGTCACTAAACTACCAGGTTTAGGCAAATTATAAATTCTTATAGAGAATAACGTGACACTGGGGAACGTGCGCCTTCCTGTTTTTGTCGTCATCGTCAGGTGCTTGAATCCTGGTGCAGACCCAGGATGAGGGGCCGCGGCCTTCTGCCTCCACTGTCAAAGGATGAGAGGAAGAAAACAAACAACAAACAACAGGTTGACTGCCAGCAACTGCAAACTGGAAACACACAACCGACACAACAACTAGTTCGACACTTTCCGGTCCCCTTTAATTCACAGCTGTAGCAGTTTGTGCGTCACGTCGGCCTTTAATTAATAACGTGAAGGGCTGCGGTTCCGTAGGGCCCGTTCCAGAAGCCGACTTCGGCCTCACTGGCCTCCCAGGCTCGTCTGAGCCGTCACAGCTCGTTACAGCCAACCTTTTTCTTTGCCGTGTCGCTGTGGCCTTGACGTCTGCAGCCGCACGGGCCACTGATTGACATCAGGTTCTGATTAAGCCGGCATATACAGGTTGACCCATACAGCTGCAGCCGGCCACCTACACTGGTATCCTACACTCTATTTGGTGAAAGAACGTCACGCAGCCCCATACGTACGCTCAGTCACTTCTTAAATAAGGAAACTCAACACTCAGTGCAGCTACAGTTGTAGCTGCATGGGGAAGTCAAGCGTCTGATTCATGGTGCATCGGTCCAGAGTAAGATGAGGAAGTTGCACAGCGCCGTGCATGGTGTATTATTAAATGCACAATGGCAAAGCAGCAAATGTGGGGATAATTACGAGCGCGAGGACCCTCCGGGTCCCGGGTGGTCCGGCCGTGGGGGCCCCACAGGAAAAGCTGTGGAGGAGAGGCCGCGTCCCACCCACAGGAAGCTCCCAGCGGCGCAGACTAAACACTGGGGCTCGTCCTTGGACCAGAACAGGTGACGCTCAACGGGCCAAAGGTGACGTTCTGAAATTATTGTTATCACTAATGGGGACGGGGAGGAGTGCGATCGTAAATAATAACGCACTTGTTGGACCTCAGATGGACTGAAGAACGTTTTCAGTTGTAACGACAGCGAGCTTGGTTTTCAGCTCCACAAGCACAAGGGAAGCGCACAACTGGCACACAAGCTAAAATGTCTCAGCAAACCATTATCTCCGAATCTGCGAGCCGCAAAAGCCTTCAGCGGCGTTTCTCAACCGTGACATGTTGACACTCGGTTTCCACATATTTCCTGAGAGCGAGCTCTGCAGTTATCTTCCTTGTTTTGACTTCCTCTTCGCTGCGTCGACGCTCGGTGGTCAAACCGACCGTCTTGTGCGCGGTGTCATCACTGTGAGCGCTCGCAGAGGGAAGAGGAGCACGGCGCCGGGGGGCTCGCCGGTACCGGGTCGGATGGTGCGTTTCCAGGCATCGGGCGCGGGAGGTAAAAGCGTGTGTGTGTGTGTGTGTGTGTGTGTGTGTGTGACCTTTCGTCTGTTTCGGGTCCTAACCGGCGCCCTGTCCACTCCTGCAGAGACCGCGCCACGGACCAGGCCCCCCACTTAGTGTATTTGACAAGCTGAGTCGGACACTCTGTATCAGTGAGTGTCAGTTTGTCAAATACCCCAAGTGAGGTGTCACTTGTCTACAGACGACCCGGGGCGACCCGTCCGCCGGCGCCGGACCCGGCGGCAGAAGAAGCCACGGTGGAACGCTTTCATGTGGATCTGAGGAAGAAGGTTTGCAGTTGTTCATGTAGTAGAGGTGGTGACAGATATTTTCTATATGTTAGTATGTCCTTCTTGACAAAATATTTTATTTCCTGCCTTTTTGTAATTGGTAGAGATAAGATAAATGTGCACTGATAATCATCAACTTTTGGTTGCTTATTAATATTAAACTGTACTAACGTGTCTTCATTTCTGACAATCTGATGAGATCGTTTGAGTTTCACAAGTTGAAGTTGGTACAGTGACAAAGTGGTCAAAGTGTGAGGGTGGCGGCGCCTGTGCAATAAAGACTGATCTGTGCTATTTAACACCCAGAGGCCCGCGAACGCGCCGCCGCCTTATCAGCCAACCGACGTGTCAAAGATGGCGCTTATCGGACGGCCTCGCGTTTCCTGTTCCTCTGGGGACGCGGTGCGTTTCTTAAATAGCATGCGCGAGAGCGTCGCCAATTAACGACTCCGTCCTCGCCGTTCCCGCCGACGCTCGACACGTGTTGCACGCGCTCGGCCCTGGTCATTGCCGCCTGGGTCTTATCCGCATCGCATCAAGCGGCCATCGATCATGTGTTAATGCATCGCGTTCCAGCGGTGTGAGAAAGCGGCTGTAGTGTTTTATCTGCACGGACGGTGCTTCGGCGCATTTATTAACTGGCTGTCGCCCAGCTTTTCAAATCTGCTTAATCACATTGTTAGGAGCTGGAGGCAGAGCGCTTGGTCACGCGGCCCTCGTTGATTTTTACACGTAAGTTTTTTTGAAGGTCGTCCAAATGTCAGCTTTTACTGAGTCTTGTCCGGCGTCCAAGGCTGCAGGACGCGTACCAATCAGCTTTTAAAACCCTTCTTTATGTACGTCGAGCATCGGCTCCCTAATAAACCCAGCAGAGACTGTGTCTGTGCTCGCGCTCCTCACCTGCCAACGTGACGTGTGCGGGCCGGCGCGAGGTCAGCGGCAGCTGCCGAGGCGCGCGGCTACTGTTTGGCACGCGGTGACCGGTTAACGTTTAACCCGCCCTCCCTCCGGCCGCTCGCGCGCCTTTACGCGCTGCGCCGTGAACCTCGTCATTGGCTGCTGTGAATCACTTTGTCCAGTAAGTGGTGGTAGAGCTTTACTCTTTGATTTTCATCTGATTTCACTTCGATTATTTGTCCGGATGGTTTCACGTGGAGTCTAATTTTAAACAAGCCGATAAGCTAATGTAATACACACGTTGACGTAGCCGCGTATAGTAGTTTAGCGTTTTATTACGGACCCAAACAAGATTGCAGGATTGAAGATTAACGTAATTTAATACACATGTTGACGCAGTCACATAGTTTATAGTTTTATTATTGACCCAAAAAAGATTGAATGGTCCTCTTTGTTTATAGTGACACAAGCTCTGTAAATCAGGTCACTGAGCAGAATGTAGGTCTCCAAAATACACTATATCTTTTCCAAACTGCACTGTATTTGTCTCATTCTGTCGTCCTTAACAATGATCCGACTCATTAATCTAGATGCGGCTCATAGAGATGCATGTGATGATGAGTCAGTCACAAACAGGCTGTAAAACAAACAGGCCTCTTTGTGATGGTTGCGCACATTTTAAAAACGGACTAAACTAATCAGTAGCAGCGTGAAAGTTCCCAAGGGTGAAAAAAAACACACATAAGCGTCATCATTTGTGCTGCAGACGCACTAGACGTGACAGTGGTGATCTTCAGGTAGAGGCTCAGCTCAGACCTGCTCCACACGGAGAAATGAGTCAGGGCACAAACGAAAGCGTGTGTTCAGTCAGAAAAGAGAAGCAGCTGCTACAAATGAATTACTGCACCTATGAACCAATGGAAATCGTGTCAGCTCCGCTTCGACTGCACGTTTCTTCATCGCACTGTGTGACTGACGCCCAACACCGGTTCCAGCGATAACAAACACTGCACAGACCTACACATGAGAACGATTTGAAACGTTAGGTCAAATAAACTGAGGACGCGCGTGTGTTTTCTTCTGAACTACATGGAGCGAGGGTTAAGGGTGGAGGAGTCCATTCATCTCGGACACAGAATGATGAAAGATGAGTTGACTATTTACTACCTGTGGTGAAAACTTAATAAACCATGACTTACGCTGATGTCAGACCTGCAGCAATGAATCAATTAACGGAGCAAGTGAAAAATAATCGTTACCTATTTTGGCAATAATAAAATGTGCATGACGTTAAACAGAACGTCTTTGGGTTTTATTTTTCTGGTCAAAAGCCCAGTTTGAACTCCCAGCTTCCAGGCTTAATCAATAATTCATTAATTAGCTCCGTGGATGACGTGGTTGAGATGAAACTGAAGATCTGAGTAGCAAAAAAAAAAACAAAAAACAAAAACAATATGTAAATGACAGACGTCCGAACTTAACTAGTGTCTGAGAGATGCCTGAAGATGGAGGTGTTAAAAAAACAACAACAGCGTAAAAGTAAGTTAATGATTATCTTGGGCTGTTGTTGTGTTGGATAAAAGCAATGAAAGCTCCCGCCAACAGCAAAGCGACCACTGTCCAACCTGCGTCAACGTGGGGACGATTGATGATTAACGCATCAGCCTGGCATCTAAACTGTGCAGCTCAACACACAGCTAATATCGCAGGGTTTTCACTGAATCCTCTTCACCCCACGCGAGCATTGACAAACAGATCATCCTGACTCTGACTTATTATTATTCTATCAAACAAAGCCATATTTGCAGGATCAAAAAATTGATTAAACTTCATAATGAGATGGGGGGAAAAAAAAGTTTATTACACTGAAAAGATTCTTTGCCTTCACACAAATCCCTGTAATTGCCGCGCTTCTAACTTCCAGCTGCACCAGGAGCTGAAATCCGTTTGTACTAAAATATGCAGCAGAATGTGAAAAATTGTGGTAGGAGGAATTCAAAGTTGTGCCTTTACATATGTTATAAATCAAGCGCAGTTTTCTTTAATTTCTCATTTTGGTTTATTTAGAGACGCCGGTCAAATTAGCTAAATTATGCTGCATACAAATGCCGGGCCTCCTCTGGGCTCTGGACGTTTAGAAATGCAAAGGAGTGAAAACACCCCCGTAGACGTTCCTACACAATGAACTGACAAAGCGGAGGAAGCACACATAGTGGCGCTTGGACACATTTACAAAGGTTATAAAGTCAGAACTGGAGCTCCCCCTCTGGGAGACGCTGCAGCTCAGAAATACGCCGTGTGGGCTTCGGATTCTGGTCAAGGTCTGAACAACCCTTTAATTCTCGCACACATGTTCAAACCGAGCCGTGAGTTCACGGTGGTTCACGGCGGCTCTGGGGGTCTGCTTTGAATCACCGTCCCGTCGCTGAAACCTGCCGACATCGAGTGGAATGCGTTTCCCCATCTCTGCGCAGTGTTTCCAGTGCCACCAGCTCCTGCTGACGCCGCGCTCCACTCCGGCGCTCAGCAGTCGGACAGGTTTTCTTCTAATCAAGCCCCGTTCGCTTCATCTCCAAACGCACCTTTGGTTGGCGCCGCCGGGCTGCTGGAGTTCATCCTCATCAATCAGGGCTTCGCCTTCTGATCAGCGCCTAACGTCGGCCCGGTCGTAAACCAAACTGGGCTTTGGGGTCATCCTGCCTCTGCCCGGCAGATGTGGAGCCTTATTTTAGCTCTGATAATGGGAGAAATGTGAATCCCGGTGACTCATGCGTGGCTGAACACAGGCGCGAACACCAGGCGTGTCTGGGTCATCTCAGATCTGCGTGGAGGCGCGTTGTCAACGGGCCGCTGGCATCGTTAAGTCACTGGAAACAATGACAAACAAGGAGCTCGCTTCGGCAAAGCGCTCAGCAAAACGTTCCCCCGTCTGATCTGAGGCCGACAGAGAGGTTCAAAGCCTCCAACAGTCAAAGCCTCTTAGCCCACCTGAATGATTTAATGGCTGTGGGTGCGTCCTCACATGTGGGAATATGGGAAGACTTGTTCCCGTGAAGGAAAGAAAGGAAAACAGCCATGACAAACTCAAACAGGCCATTTAGTGCTATAAGTTGTCTGAAGCCAAATAAGCTAAAAAAACTGCTCACAACTGGAACTGTTTTGCGTAATCAGCTGGTGCCGGTGTCCAGTGCCTTCCTGATGTGGAGTCATTTGCTTCCCAGGACAGGCATGTTCTGTTCTTTCTACATATCTTCCCTATTTATTGTGATTGGACTGTTCTGCTTCTTTGAGTTCAACTGTCGCCAAAGGGAAAGCGGGAGGACATTAACTAGCGCTGCCCTGGGTCCAATCCTGCCTCACACACAGACCGACGCATTAACGCCACCAGGCGGACGGTCTGCGGTCGTCAGTCCGGCGCTTCGGGCCACGAGCGGCTCAACCGCTGGATGGAAAACAACAAAAACACGAGCGGCCCTCGAACGCCTCACAGGTAAGAAGAGCTGTCGTTTCCTGCCATGATGCAGCGGATAATTACACCAAGCACATTCAGCACAAACTGCAGGTCGGCCTCACGGGGGGGGGGGGGGGTCTGCAGCAACTCACTCCTCGACTCCCGCACATTTTTCCCCCCTCCGGCGTCGTGCACGAGAAACAATCGAATGCTAGATGGAGCGGGCCGTATAAGTCCAGTGGATGCAGCCCGTCTGAGCGGCGCCGGCTCCCCTCAGAGGGGCAGCGTGACCCCGCGCCTTGTGGATGCCGCCGTCTATGTCACGGCGACTCGGAGCCTGGAGGAGCCGAGCATCCTCTTTTCAGGAGACCGTTAATTGAGGTGGAAACGTGGCTGAAGGAGGATTGCGTGTTCCTCGCGTGCGACTGAAAAAGTCGCTCAAATAAAAACACAACAGTTCAGATAATTACCTTTCCCCGGGATCAGTAATAGGCTCGGTGAGAAATAGCTCATTGCAATGACGCTCAACCGAGGAAGAGCTTTGTTTGAGAAGACGATAACGTGTGTTTAAGGTGCACACGTTCAAATTCAACAGAAATAGCAGCCTCAGATTTTAAATTGGTCTTGTTTTTCCACATTACCTCCTCCATTAGAACATGTAGAAATATTATAATCAGTGTTATAATAATAAGACAGACATATGAAAACCCTAAGAGAAATGAAGCTGTCAAAACAGTTATAACCTCCCATTCACCAGAATAGGAACACTGTCCCTTTAAATCTACAGTATGTAGATGTGTGTGGAAACCTGCTCTGTCACGTCTTTATTGTGATGTGCTGTCAGAGGCTTCTGTGACCCAGGTTCGCTGATGGTTTTAGAGCGAGGCTCACTCCCCCGACCAATCACAGGAGCAGTACTGTAGGCTTTTGCAGCATCATGCTTGCATCACTGCTGCCTCACTGTCTCGGTTCCGCTAAAGTGATGCAGATAATTATTGTGCAGTAAATCCAATAATATCCAAAAAGAAGTGTATGAAAACAAATGTTGCCTAGAATAGAAAAGAGGAAACATCCAAAAGTCCAGCATATTGGTAATGTAAATGTAAAATAGCAGTTATTGTAAATAAACAGACAAATAATAAACAAAACATAATGGTTTAACAGTCTTGTCTAATCACAGTTAGAAATGTTTGAGTAATGACTCAAATCCTTGGACCCATAACAACGTCTGACTCACCTTTATCGCTCCAGACTCAATTTTAGTTGTTTCTAAAATGCCACTGGTGCCTGTCACATCCAGGAGAAGCTACTTACAGGAAGCCTCATCGACGTAACATTTATCTTAACATCTTTAAACTATTGCCCAGTCTTTGCTCACTTACACAGAACCGATGGTCCTGAAATGATTATTTATGAACAAATATTGAACGCATCTGATTTGTGCCGCTGGGGTCCTCACTCTGACCTCTGTGTGGAAAGGCTAAACATTCAAGTTTAAATTAAATGAGATCATGGCTTAACTCCAAACCTGCACTAATCGCTGTAATGGGATGAAAGTGTTCCACACTGACCGGCAGGAAAAACTCACTAATACTGTACATGATGCAAAACATGAGATGGTTATGACCTGGGGGTGTATTTACTGCACCTTAGGGCCAGTGATTTTATGATCTCAGCCTGATGAACCTAGACTTTATACAACCATCCCAAGTTGCTTCAGCGATATATGGCGCATTTCTAGGACTCGTGCTTGTTGCTCTCGCACTAGACCTGCAAAGAAATCTTTGCAGGCAAAATTACTTATAAAAAGTAATAAAAGAAGTGAAAAAGCACAATAAAATCCAGAACCAAAGTTTGCTTAAAGAATATGATCATCAAATTGTCAGTGGCAAAGCAAATCATATTGTTATACTGTTTGCAGCATCAAAATCATCTCAAATGCGCTGTAGGTAATGAGTTTTAAATTTAATTCACGGGCTGTTGCAAAGTAGAGCAGTAAACAAATGTGAACCAGATGTTAAGGAGATTTTTAATGCATGCACGAATACAAGTCAAACACAGATGAAATACAAATGCATGCTGTGCTTTGTATTCGACAGAGGTCTGGACGCTGTCGTTGGATCCTCTCCCTTTGCCGCTGTGCTCACCAAATGGGAGCACAAACAATGGCGCATGCAGCTACAGGTGCTTTGAGATGTAAACACGAAATTACCTCAGAAAGTAATGAACATCTGGTTCAGCTTCAGCCGAATATCTTGTGTTTTTCTACAAGCAGATATCCTTCATTCTGTGAAATATGCCAGTATCTGTGCTCTGTTATGGAAAAGCGGCTCGTCAGACAGTATACAGGACCGAGGTAGCCATCACTGTTCACCTCCCTCCATGTTTATCTGGGTAAACACCTGATGCAGCTCCTGGGTCACCGTCAGAAACAAGCTTCACAGTCTCACGTACATCAGCTTTTAGAGCATTAAGGAAGAGGAAACGCAGATGTATTTTCATCAATTTTATGTCCCAGAGACTGGGGATAATTCACACGAGCTCATCATGAAGGTACACAGTAATTAAGTGACTGTTCACTGTCTGCCTTTGTAATTGGAGCCTTTAATTTTGCAGAAGATTTGCGTTGGGACTGGTTGGAAGTGAGGAAACTGGACCCGTCAGCTGATGCACCACTGGGAGACTGACACTGTGTCAACTAGATTAATCAGCGGCAATAATGCAAAGCACTGCATAATTCGGCCACTGAAGGTGCACGTACAGTCGAAAGAATCCATATAATTACTGATCAACAGCGCCGTCAGTCGTCTGAGTGAACACCTCTGTATTTAGGAAAGCGTGAAATTAAAACTGCTGTTCCATTTCCTGACCTGTCCAGGGAGTAGCCTGCCTTCAGCCCAGTGACAGAGGGACTGCCCCCCCCCAACCCTTAACAGAAAAGGCAGTTTGGCTAATGGATGGATGGCTGTTCAATTTTATGCTGATTCATCCTGCAGGATTAACTGGACTCGTTTCAAAGTTGCAATTTGGTGTTGAAATAGCTCATAATAGATGATTTACATGTTGTTTTGGGGAAATGGTAAAACTGTGGTTTTACAACAATGTGTTACAATCTCACTAACCCACCGAAAAACAAAATGGCTGAACTACGAACTAAACAGCTGCTAAGGCCGAGGCAGACTAACAAAGTTTGTAGAAACTGGACTAGACTTCAACCAACCAAATAAGAAATAATTGAATATTTAATTTATTGAAGCAAAAATATAAAGAAAAAGTACAAAATCAACATAAACAATGCATTAAAGCAACTCTAAACACTAAATCACTGCTCAGTTTTTAGTCAAGCGTTTTTAGGAGAATAGTAAAAAAACATCACTGCTCAAACAGGAACAAACAAACTTACAGAATGACAGAAAACAAAACACAAACCAAGTGATAGACACGACAATGAACCAATCAACAAAGTGCATGTTAGACATGAACGTTTGTACTGTACACAAGATATGGCAGCAGGTGAAGGTGATTGACAAGATTAGACCAGACAGGAAACAGGAAGAGGAAGCGACGTCACACTCACCAGACCAGAACAACGGAACAGCGCCCCTGAAGGCCAGAGGCCGAACTGCAACACAATGATGCCAAGATTCAAAAGTGGGATTGAATTTTAAATAGTAGGTGCAGTGTAGTTTTTTTCCCACTATCCTTCCAATGAAAATCTAGCTCAAGACAGATCTTCTGTTGAAGAAGACAGAAGACAGTGAAGACATAATAGAACATTATTGACCTGTGTCGCATGTGGAGAATTGTGGCTGATCTGCATATGTTACCAGTAGATAGACGGCCTGTATTGTCTACCCTGAAGGATCTTTTTTATTTAGAGAAGAGCATCTGGATTAAGGAAAACAATTTTCAAGAGAGATGAAATGCAGAATCAGTGACAACGCAAACGATAAGGATGAGACAATGTTTAGCAAACGACAGCAGCGAGGAGAGAAAGGACCCTTTTCTTTACTTCCTGTGTTTTGACTGGCTCACAGGTGTTTCAGCTGATCAGCATTTATAAATGCCTAAACGCCGTTGCACTGGGAACACGGTGAATAATAAAGTATTCCAGAATAAATACAAATAACCTTAAATAGAAAATGATTCGGATTCAACCCAGCTGCTCGTCTCTGGAGGTATTTACTAATCTGTGTGTTGATTTGCTATAATGACTATCGCTAGCACGACCTGCTATTCTGAGCTTCACAGGTAAAACACAAACTGGAGGTGAAAATGGACTTTACTTGTGCATAATAATATTTGCTACCCTATATTTCTGGCCTTTTTGTTTGTCCTTGTGAATTTGTATAATCAGGATTTGCAGTGATTATCCTGGAGTGCTCCAGGTTTTTGGTACAGGTTCAGAATTTTCTGTCACACTGCTAATTTATGTTTTTGTTGTGCATATTCGTAGTCTTTACACACCTGTTCTGTTTATTCTGATACCTGTTTCCCACTACACAACACTTGCATCCAAGTGCTGTAAGTTATAGTCACTGCCTTGTATCATGTTTTATTACACAAAAAGGCAAAGTTCTTATTTACTTGTTTGGTCAGATGGTTTTGTTTAACATACTGTAAATTCCTTTTGCTTTTTAATCGACTGCTGCTTATTTTTGCTATTTAATGGTATCATTTAAATTCTTTCCATGCATCCATCACCTCTATTCCTCCCTCATAAGGGTTGCAGGGGAGCTGGAGCTAATCCCAGCTGAGAGGCAGGTTACACCCTGGATAGGTCACCAGTACATGACAGGGCCAACACTCACTGTACAGTAGAGAAAGACACCCATTCACACCTAATGTAGTATGAACTTAGCGTAACTGCATGTCCCTAGCCCTGCCTCAATCCTAACTGTAAGCATCTCTAATTGTTACTGACAGTCATTATTAGCATTCATTATGGGGCTTTTAAGGTTAAATAAATTCATTTCAAAACCAATGAGCATTAGTACTGAGGATCAATTCCCAGTTATTGATTACCATGTATGAATTACATTCTAAAAAGATAATAAATATCAACAATGCAGCGTTGCAGTTGTCTAAAGGTGACTGACACACAGTACATTCGCGTTTTGATAGCGAATTTGGGTAAATTAGTTAAAACTGCAAGAAAAGCCATCTGGGAAATAATGGCGGCATTTGCCTAAAATGAAAATCTGGCTCCTCACTAAAAGGGAAAGGTGAACCATTACTGTGGCATAAAAACTCACATAGTTAGCTTGTGAAAGCTGGCATTATAGTGGGTTATGTCACTCAGGATGTTCTGGAAATTGTCTTCTGAATTGCACAACAGTCTTTTTCTGCAATGGATATGTCTGGACCAAAGGACGTCATGTGTAACCCGGTCTCTCTCTCTCTCCCCCTCTGTCCAGAAATTATGTTTCCAGCCACGTCCATAAGTGTTTGGACAGAAAGGCCATTTTCATTATTTTGGCTTCCAAAGCGGCTAATGGTTTTGAAAAGAAACAAATAAAAATGTGCCTTGGCTGTAAACCGTCAGCTTTTATTTAACGTTTTGCCAAAAAATAGTGTTGGAATTGGAACTATTTTTATACATCGTGTGTTAGAGGCTCAGAAGTAATTGAATAAATGGGTGCTAAGCGGTTCCGTGACCAGGTGTGTGTTGTTTCCTCGTTACTCATTCTAACATATGCAGGAAAACATTTAGCGCTGATTAAAGCGCAGCCTTCGCATGTGGAATCTGTTGTTCACCGTCCGAGGAGCTACTCCTGCCAGTCAATCGTCGGGTTGGAATGATAAAAAAAACATTAGGTGTGGCCCCACCAACTACTTCAGTGATTTCTATTGATCTCAGCAAAAGAGCTTGAAACAACACAATACAACATCGTCCTACTGAATCTTTCCTCATGCAGCCGTTAGCGCCGAGGCAACAATAGAGAGAAGACTTCAGAGCAAGATGTAGATTAAGCTCAAAAGAACAGTGCAAAGCAAACTTGCACGCTTTCTCACGAGAGATGATGCAAAGATCAACCAGGGTGAGGAACCCCCTCATCCTTAAAGCCTCTAACCAAGAGTCGCTTTATTGATGAGGTGCCTGGAAAGCGCAACAGCACAATGAATTATTTATTTGTGTATATTTTCTTAGATTCATTGATCAAATGTTTATTTCTACATTATAGGAAAAGTCCAGAATGATGGGGTGCCTTTTGGAAGAACAGCGTTCCATCCCTCCGATCGATACCCATATCCTGCTGTGCTGCTTGAGTGAAAACACTCACTCCACCAACCTCCAGCTTCAGAAAGTCTCCAGAACATCTTGGCATCGGGGCTGTTCCTGCATAATATTTGCTCTGCGACTGGTGAGAGGCTGCCGCATCTGCACGAACTGCACAGTCAACAAAACCATAAAAGAATAAATGCATTACTGTAGCGAGCGCTTTCTATATTAACAAAGGCCACGCTGTTTTCTTAACCATTAAACAAGTGCTTTTACTGCCAAAATAAAAGCCCAAACAAGTTTAGCACTGCCGTAGTCGCTACAGCAGTAAATAGCTTACTGAGAAAATATCCTCATATGACTAGTGTAGTCAGACAGTATATCCCCTTCCTGGTCCAGTCCACTGAAGGACTCTGGTTCCAGTATGAGCAAACCCTTTGAAGGCCATGAATTACTGCCAGACAAAAATGTCCGCGATAAGCGTGCCTGCAACATTTAACACCTGCATTATGTGCTTCAGCCTGGCCCATGCCTGCGGAGCATACATGAGATGAGTTCAATGGAACTGACTGCTTGAGATCCTAATGCTAAGACGTAACATTATTATAAAGACCAAGGTACAGTAAATGACAGTATTTCAGCCCCATAAAAGTGTTCCATTAAAGTGTTTCCTCCGGCTAAAACCACCCGAGCACCACGGCAAGAAAATCAACATACAAATGAGTTTCTCCGGGTAAATGTTTGGCAAGAACTCACCATAACAACTTACTGCCACTATCAGTAACTCTGATTTAAGTTAGTGGTACGTTAAGCCCGACGCCACCCCAAGCCGAAGGAGGCCGGAGATAAAGGCGAAGGGTGTGTGGGAGCGCAGAGAAGAAAAAGCAAGGCTTCGCCGAGGCAAAGTGCCAAGGCTCCGGCGCAGACCTTCCTCCGCCGAAAAAGTGGGAAATCTGCGAAAGTGGAAACTCAAGGTTGCAAACAAACAGCGCGAGGATTCCCAGTATGAGCCCCAGGGGAGGCATTAGCCGAGCGCTGACGAGGTTTGTAAAATAGAAGCAAGCACATGAAATGTCAGTCGTTCAAAAGGAAACCCGGCTCTAAATGAATTATTGTTTATAGAGCGTTTTTAAAATTAAGATCTTCGCTTCAGGCGTCTGAATAAGCGCCGGGACTCCTGTGGTTTCTGCTGCCGGGCGCTTCTTGTCCTCCTCTCCGCTCCTCGGAGGCCGGGTTGAAAAGGCTCCACCGCCGGTCCGACGCGGGCCGCGCCGCCGAGACGGACGTCCCAGAAAAGACCAAGGTAAATGCAGATGAAAGGGAGGGATCCTTGGCCAACGGCAGCTCCCTGGGAGCGAGCCAGGGGTGGTCACATGGGTGAAGGTTTACGATGGTGCAACACTCGAACTCAGTGACCCCGGGTTGGTTCACCCACACCCTGCATCGAACACACATCATCGATTGAAAAAGGATATTATGAACAATAAAAACACCTCGCTTTGAATCGAGATTTGCTTTAACAGACAAAAAAGTGTTTGCCAAGTAAAAGCAAACTGCTCAGTAGATGTGAGGTCAAAGACTTGACAGACAACAACATCTACGTCTTCATCTAAACTAATTCCTGTTCAATCATACTTGAAAAATACACTGTTTGCATATAAGGTTCAACTCAAACTAAGATCAGAGTGTAAACTAATCCAGATTATTCAGACACAGTTCGATCGGCGTCTCCCTCGACTGCGACAGTGACTGTGAAGCGCCTGGAACAGGAGACGCCTGCACAGCACTGTCAAAATTCACCAGTTGGTCCTCGACGAGGCTGGAAGAAGAGCGGCGCTGATGCACAATGCGAAATATCCTCGAAGGTTTGAAGAATAGGATAAACACACACAGTTCAGAAGAATCCAGCCAGAGGAAGAAACGATCAGGTCCAGGTACTTTATATTCACTCAGTGTAGGCCGTCCTCATTATGTTGTTTCCAGGTGTCTGTATTGGCTGGTTGTATTTTGAATAAATAACCCTGACACAGCAACACGCACAAGCACTTATTTAGTGCAAATGAGGGTTTTATTAAAATCTTAATTGAAAACTTGACACCTCGTCTCACCCCACCTGAAAAACATTGCATTCATTTGTAAGTTCACAGATGCACCGCGTTCCCAGACCATCAACAATAGAGGCAGACAGAGCGAGTCAAAATGTCACGGGCTGAAGTGAAACCGAGTGCGACGCGTCCACGGAGCTTTAAGGTTATATATTTGGTGCATATCGTCCGGCGCAGGGCCGTTGGAGAAACATTGGATGTAAGTGTTTGAGTGGATGTACAATGTCTGCGAGGCGGCGTTGACCTTGTGCTGCCACCTGTTATACATCATGTATAATTTGTACCGACTAAAGCAGCGTTTTCACCCAATACTGGCTATAAAAGACTGATGTTCACAAATCAGTGAGTTGCACTTCGCTCCGTCTGAATATCTACAGATATATAAACAGGATATATATAAATTGTTTGATGTGACAATTTGTTTTTGCTGGTTTTTCAGCCAGTTTTGTACCTTTTTACAATATGCTGAGCTGCGATGGGCCGATGAAAGATGGAGCCGAGAGGTTCTGGGGCCCCCAGGATACAGTAACATTAGTCACACCGAGCTGCTGGAAGCCCTGACTCTCCTTTTTTGCGAGCTCCAACGAAGAAAAGTAAACTTCAGGCCACAAAAATACGAAAAGCAAAGTGATGTCGCGCTTGCAGAAATGACGGCGTCTGTTTGTAGTCAGCTCTGGGGCCGAAGCCTTGTACATTTTCTAGTTTTAGTCCCATGAGAACACGACATCTAGGAATGCAATGTGATGATTTATAGGCGTTGTCCAAACACATTCATAAACTATTTGTTAGCACACATTTACAATACTTTGTGGCATAACTAAACTGTTTGTCTAAAATCATGCACGTAAAAGCACTTGTTTTGAGATTCACCATAGTTAAGAGATAAATGGATTCTAAACAATTAGTGAAATTGAAAGTGCTAACAATATAATTATGGTCTAGTCCAGATTGTAATGAATGATTATAATAATAACAATTAGATAATCATAATTTCAATGAATTATATTATAATAATAATTAAAGTGAAGTAAAACATTATATTATTCCTCTGAATTGTAGTTATGTTAAAGTACAAGTACCTCAAATCAGTAGTAAAATTCAGCACTTAAATGTAAATGTATTAAATTAAACGTAAATGTATTATGTTTTTCAAAGTTTCGACTTTTCAAAAATGCAGTAAAAAAATCACTTTGTAAACAGACATGTATGAGAGCTTTTCAGTTTCAACGAGGAACATTTGTAAAGTATTTTGAAATACCAGACTCCGATGCCTGTGGCACAATCAAAAACGCAGAGACAGAGGCGAAACCAGACCGAAAGAGCGATGCGGCCATAATCAGCCAAAACAAGCAGGTTTATTTGTAGGTGAGGTTGTAATGAGTGAGGAGCGTAAAAAAGCAGCAACCACCTCAGGCTCGTACACTGCAAACAGAAACAAGCTGTGGTTCATCACTTTGTGCCAAAGCATGTGAAAGACGTGTCAATCAGTTCACAAAGACGGTTGTGTTGAATGGGTGTGGCCTTCCAGGCCTCAGGCGTCTGCGTATGAGAAGATATCGTCCTAATATGATAGCGACTACAGTATTTATGACTTGACCACCTATAAACTGTCACTTCACATCTACACACCCAGAAAAGCAGATAGGCTGAAAGTCAGGGGGAGCGTTTTATGCAGTCGCACAGTCCATGTTTCAACTTGTCGGGTTCTTCGCATCGTAGTTTGAAGACATCATGCAGACAGGAATCCGTAGCAGAGGAGCAGAGAACATCCGTGCTTTAGGCGTCAAGGACTGGAAGATGTGTGAAGCCACGTGTTTACAGTTTATAGGCCCCAATACAGTCAAGCATTTTCCTTAAGGTTATTGGACGTTAGGCCCAGTTCTGCGTGGCTTCGTAGACGCTTCCCGACCTGCCTGCACTCTGGATCCGTGTCCTATTGAAACGTATTGGCACGCCATGAAAAAGACAACGAGACAACAGCATCCACAAAATATTGAGCGGCTGAAGTCGTGCCCAGTCTGCATGAATGGGCAAGTATCCTAATCGCCAAAGTCTAGCAATTAGTATCCTGAGTTCCTAAATGACTGAACAGTGTAATTAAAGGAGACGGTGATGTAACACAGTGGTAAACACACGTCAACGTCATCAGGCTCCAAAAGTACGATCCACACGATCCACTTTCATCAGTTAAAGGTTTGGGTGAAGGATAAAATCACAACTATTAGATTCACTTTAGAGGTTGGAGATAGGGTTTTTTTTTCTATGTCATTTCAGTTATACCATTTAATGTGCTGAGGTTAAACTGGGAAAAATGTGAAGACTACAAATGGAGGCATTCCAAATATATTTCTATTCAAATCCAACCCGAACTCTTCAAATTAATGGCAGAGCGTCATGGAGGAAGAACTGAACACCTCACTGCGTCCAAATCTAAATAAGATCCTGTTTAAGAATAAAACAATGACCTGTGTTGTTTTTAAGCGACAATTACACACACACACACACACACACACACACACACACACACACACACACACACACACACACACACACACACACACACACACACACACACACACATATATTAAATTACCACTGGTTGATGATCAGGATCAGACCCTCGGGCCCCAATGACAATGAGACCCACTAACCCACTAGAATAATAATATAATAGAGAGAATATATTCTCTCTATAATAAATAGAGAGAATAGTCATTTTCTTCAAAAACTACTGGCATCAAATCAAAGAGTGTTACATGAAAGCTGATCTGTCATCATCACCTGAGCCCTGACTCAGGTGATGGCACGTGTGGGATAACCACTGGTTACCACCTAGAATCACTGCACCTGTTCAAAGACAAACATGAGCAGGCCCATCTAGTAATTCTAGTTTTTATTATTACTACTCTCAGTACTGAGATTTATTTAAGGAGTGTTTGATTTAGAAGTGGTCAACTGGAAAACTGTGACAAAAACACTATTGAAGGTGGATTTTGAGAAGCGTCCTCATTAAGGACACGCAACTCACTACAAATGACTTTGAGTGGATGGGAAGTTTAAAAGTAGCCCGGAGAAACCAGTGGTTAAAGGGGAAGACAAACGAGCTTCCACTCCAGCGTCTTATAAAATAAAAACAGATTTGTGTATTGAATGGTTTATGGCAAATACAGCATTTTGATGATAGATAATAGATGGGTTTGTCAAACATTTCTGGGAGTTAGTTGAAATGTTACCGAATGCACCAGTGTGACTGATTGAAATTTAACCTCAGCTTGCTCTGATAAATCCCACCAAATAAAATAATCATATGTCCCTTTCAACCAGTAATTTAGTCCAGTGAGTTGAAATGACAGACTGTAGAGTAGAATGCTCGTGGGAAGCTCACATTTAATCTTTGGAAAGGATTTATAACTGCAGACTCATAGAGGCATTATTGGAAATTAAATTGGCAGCGTGCAGTCTAGGTAAGGAGTCTGCGTTTGGGTCCGTGGTTCTGACGACAGGCCCATACAAAATATGTATGCACAGTAGATAGCGAGTACAGGCTGGAACACGAGGACACTACATGACTCATAAAAGCGACGGCGCGATGCTATCAAGCGATGAAACACAATGGGGACACCTGTGAAAACCCGCTGCTAAATTAACTTGCGGTCATTTTTCAATTCATCGCGAAAAACATCAAAAATAAATAAATAAATAACGTGAGACAAATCGCCAACCACGACACAGACGAGCACTGGGTGAAATAAGAAAAAGAGGCTCGCGCCCCGGGGACGTTACGTCAACACAGCGTGTCCATAAAATGCGGTAGGTGCACGTGCGTGACATCTCTGTTCTACGCTGGAAACTTGAACTCGCCCGTGGTAAATACTTCACGCCCCGTTTCTGTGTCAGTGGGGGAAAGGACGATGCTGACGGCGCGGCTACCTACGGCGAGCTCTGTCCCGAACCCACTTCTAATCAAACCGAACTTGAACGCCTCCGACACTGCGAAGACCTCCGCTTAGGAGGAGTTAGTCCTGCGGCTCCCCCGGGACCTTCACCGACGCGTTTTTTCGCAGCGCGAGCGCCAACCGGGACCTGTGGAGACTCCGTCGCGCAAAGTTGGGTTCTCCGGCCAAGTAAACACTTTCTGGGAAATGAGCCAAAGAAGCCGACAGTTACCTTGTAGCACTGTTTGGCCAGGGGGGGACGACGCGACGGCAGACGGCGTCGCGAGCGCTCCCGGCATGACGCTAAAAAGTGAGGAGAGTCAGCTCTGCTTCAGCAAAAACTGCGGACGCGTCGTTCCGCAACCCTGCGCTATGGAAAAGCGCCGCTGTCAGGCGGCCGCTGGTCCTCACGAGGAGTTGTTGAACGCCGGCTGCCGTGTGGGCGAGAGCCCCTCTTTTTCTACCTGCGCCACAATCTCAGAAACAGCCAGGGAGCTGTGCAAAGCCGTGTCCGTGTCGCTGGGTCTGACGACGGAGTCCGGCGACTCGGGCGAAATGGACGCCGCGCTGCCGGCGTGCGCCGCCGGCGACCACGCGCGAGGGGACTATTTGTTCGCCGTGCCGCCGGGCTGTCCCGGATCCCAGGCGGCCGTCGGCGACTACAGGTGCCCCGACGCGGACGAGCGGTCCCTGCACGGGCGGCGGCAGTTGGTGGAAGTGTTTAAAAGTTCCGACCACCCCGCGCCTCGGCTGCACCTCGCCCCGACTCGGACGTCGGGGGACCCGCCGAACTTCGCGCTGTGCGAGGCTGACGACGTGCACTCGGACGAGGCGCACCGTCTGGACCCGACGCGCGGAGCCGCCTGCACCTACGTCCCGTCCGCGCCGGACAACTTGGCGCACTTCGGCCAGACGCCCGCGGAGCGGCCGTGCCGCCTCTACAGAGCCCCCGACGAGGCGAGGGACTTCGGCGAAGTCCTGGAGAGCAAGTTCGGCCGCTACGAGGAGCCCCAGTGCGGCGTCCGGTTGAAGCGCGAGGACGGCGACGCCGACGCGGCGATGTGGGGCGGCACGTACACCTTTAACGAGAAGTACAACACGCAGTTCTGGGGCTCGAGGCAGTGCGCGAGCGCCGGCGGCGCGGGGACCAGCGCCGCGTTCATATGTAGCCCGTACGAGAGGAGCGCGAGGCGTCCGGAGCAGTGGTACCCGGGCGGGATGCTGAGGCCGCCCTACGGCTCCTCATACATGAAGGCTGAGGTCGGCGAGTGGGTGGACGTCACCTTTAATGACAGCAGGTACGCCTGATTAGCAGCGGTAGTTATAAATGCAGCAGCCCCGTTATTGGTGCGTAATGCAAAATGACTAATGTTTATGGGGAACCTTTAATGTACAGTCACGCGTGTGTGGCGTTTATCCCCAGGAGTCACCTTCAGGTGTAAGTAAACTTTTGGCCAAGTTTAGACGAAGCCCAGCACTTCACGCTCCCTGTCATGGTTCATATCTGGACTAGATTTAGACATCTGGCATCTTGTTTGTATCTCACAGTTTTTAGGCGTGCGTGTTTTATGGGGTCCAGTCTCTTAACAGCTCTCCTACATTTACTTAATATTTAGACACAACCATTAAACTGAACAGCTTAACTACACACACACACACACACACACACACACACACACACACACACACACACACACACACACACACACACACGCAGACGCACGCACACGCACGTCCTACTGCAGTGACTAAATTATCCAGCTGGGCTAAATGCATTAGGAAAATGTAGCTCATCACCGAGGTTGTAGTGCATTTTTTAAAAAGCATCCATGACATTTTAAATGCATGAACAACCTGGAGTTGATTTACTGTTTTTGCTATTTACAATGTTGCCTGAAGAGTCTGAAAGTGAAGTTGTAGAGTAGAGTTGAAACAGTCGCTGTTAAGAGACGTTTTTCCCACACGTTTAATTTGGAGAAAATCTATTTTCAGTTGATTGTATTTCAATCACGTGACACATTTACACATAAAGTTATTAGATTTACGCTAATGTAATTTTTACTCTTAAACCTTAAAATCTTATTGAACCAGTGAGACTTATTATCTCCTTGATTGCCCAAATGCATTTTCTTTTATTCTGTGATGGATTTATTTGATACAGCGCTGAAATAAAAACAGCCTTTGTCTTTATTGCAAAAGTGCCGTAAATTTGTAGGTTTCCAATCTTACAAATTTACTGAAAGACATAAAGATGGATTACCCAAAAATAAACATAGTCACAAAAAGTCCAAACATAATAACCACCACTTTTATTCATGACTGTATGAAAGTGACTTAACAAATAAAAGTAAAAGATCTTTTTCATTATTTTCTATGAATAACTGACTTAATGCTCAACATTATTTAAATGAAACATTAAAAAGTAAAAACCTCGAAATCAACCAATAAATAATCACACTGTTGAACTCTAAAACAAACTGAAGATTATCCTTTTATTGATTTATTGCAGCATGTTAGATTAGATTGACTTAGTTCTAAGTGTACCTAATAAATGGCAACTGTTTTTATTAGTCAGGTCCAGGATATCATCTGTCCTAATAAAGCCTGAATAAGATCAGCTGGATCAAAGTATAACCAGGCGATGAGCCTTGTAGACACACCAGTACTGGCATAAAAAGTAGTGTGGAAACTTCAGATGTTTAGATTCTTTTTCCATCATGCAGTGCAATCAGGGAGTTGTTGGATCAGACCCAGTTTCATTGTTCGCCATGTGCCAAACATACAGAGGGGATTGAATAGAGGAATGATGGCAAAGTCTTGCTTGGCACCACCTGGCTGCCAAGTACCCCGAAAAACTGTGCACATTAGTATTATGTTTTTTTTTCTTGCATTATGTATGAAGCTTATCAATAATATTTGTTTTTGACCTTTCTTTAAATATATGTGCGCAGTAAATTACGAGAACAAACAGGACATTTAGAAATTGGAAATATGCGTTCATATTTATATACAACACACCTCAACCACCCAGTAGGAAGTTGGATGTGATGTGGTGTCAATGATATGCATGCAAGTTCAATATACGTGCAATATACTAGAGATGATGATTATTTTATGTATGCAGGAAAGTAGCTTATTCTCTGCACAAAGTCCACGAAATGAACTGGATCAGTCAGAACAAATGATATAAAAATATATATTTGCAAAATTGCAAATAGCGAAACATCTGGATGTAATTGTGTTTTTTTGCTAGACAATATTTTTCCAAAGATGTGTCTTTAGTTTCAACTTTTCCACTCCGACAGACTATGGAAGTCCAGGTTGAGAGTAACTTTAAAGCGCGCTGAGGTCTGGAGATGTAGATTAAACCTAGGGTGAACGAAGTGAAGGTCAGCGAGAGCGTTTTTTTCTACGCCGTGATTGATACTTACAGTTTTTCTGATGGATGCTTAAATACTGCACCTTTTGTATGGAGTAAACATCCCCCCCTGCACCAACTTCCCTTTCCCTTTCACACACACTGTGTGTGTGTGTGTGTGTGTGTGTGTGTGTGTGTGTGTGTGTGTGTGTGTGTGTGTGTGCGTGTGTGCGCGTGTTTTTAAACTTCACATTTCATACAGAATGTTACATTGCAAACGTAAACATTCTCTAAGGGCCGGGGTCCCAGACATGATTTCAAATAGGTCTTGCTTCAATCTGACTTTCCAGACTTGGTTTGGAATCAGTCCTGGCTGTAGTTTAGTTCTTCAATTAAGGGAGAAAATAGCCAACAAGAGATTTTCCAGGATGAAACAAAAGTATCGAGCTCCAGAAATCTGAACTTTAAACAAGTGAAATGTGATTAAAAATGTAAAAAAACAAGTTCAGTCTTTGAGGGAAAAACACTGGTTTGGTAGGAGGCTCACAGTGTAGCTGCACTGCTGGCATTTTAAAAGCGCTGGGACTAGAATTAGCTCATAGTGACTTAAGGCAGAGTTAGCGCCGTAGCGCCACCGCGCACGGCAGCTCTGTTAGCAAACACCAGACGTATCCCAAAATGTGCAAAACATTAAAGCTACGTCCCAGAAAGCTCCAGAAAGCTTGAGTTTCCGCGTCACAGCCCGACGCCGCCTCCCACCGACGTGTGCAGCACACGGCCTTCAGGCAAGAAGCTAAGGTTCAATCGTGACTTCGTGCTCGATAAATATCCAACTAGGACAGTACACAGTACATTTATTGAACATTTGTATCAGTAGAACCGCACATGGAAAAGAATAAGACGTCCTCAGTATTAGGATTTAATTTAATTTTTAAGCCATTTCCTAGTAACAGCTGTAGGTGTTCAACTTATTCTTTGATTTATTATCTTATTAATGTGTCAGATGTGCACACACAGTACATAAAAAACAAAATTAGTAAATGACTTTTTAAACATTACTTGATAAGCGTGTTCTACTTCATGAAGTTGTTCCTAACGTGCGTGTCCGTGTGTCTCGAACGTGACATCTGCCTCGGGCCGAATTAACGGCGTGTGAGCTAACATCAACATGCCCTTTCGCCGACGCTGCGTGATTTCTCTGGACTGGTGAATGATTGAGTGTCCTGTCTGATGCCAGTGTCTCTTTTATTAGAGCTCAGTACACTAAGATCCTGCAAACGCGTGTGTGTGTGTGTGTGTGTGTGTGTGTGTGTGTGTGTGTGTGTGTGTGTGTGTGTGTGTGTGTGTGTGTACGCTAAACCAGATACATGGACCAGGAAGTGGATCTCAGCTGGGTGTTCATGATCTGCACACCTCTGTCACCTTAGTATTTGCTTGATTTATAATACATAATAAAAAAATAAAGCGCGGTAGTAAATGAGTAGCTACAACGTATGTTCACTACAGAGGTGCCATATACAACAAACACATGTTTTTTGATTTGAGCTTTAACAAATGACTTTTTCATTGTTTACTTTTATTTTTACCAACCCAGTAGCAGCTACTGTGACTCACACAGCACATGTCCTGTAGACATGGAGGTCGAAGAGTGACTATCCAAAGCTAAATCTATAAAAATACTCACTATAATTGCACTAAGTGAGATTTAGTGCCCGGCAGTCGAGTTCATTCATCGAGTAACATTGGTGCTTACATTATATTGTCTCGTGTTCAGCCGACCTGTGTCCTCTCTGACCGAGGACGCGCTGCATCGGCGCCTCATAAACGAGTGAAAACAGATGTTTGTTCCATTATTTATCTCTCGAATACTACGCTGTAAACAGTTTCCAGGCTCACGTGTTTTTGCCTCGACTTGTGCGGATGCACGTTGGTTTTGGAAGCCAAGGAGGCCAATCAGTCACAAGTGAGCCTCGAGTGAGGAAAGCAGGTTTTTCCTGTGCTTGATATGTGTTTGTCGGAGCAGGTAAAATATTATTAGTGCGGCAAAGCATGTTAAAATTAGAGCAGGTATAATCCTAATCCGCTTTAATCAGAAAACACTTCACGCAAAATAGATTCAATTTGATTTTGCTGACCTTCATAGAATACAGATGATTGTTCTGTTTATATAAACTACCAAATTGTAGGGATGTCTGATCGAGTTTGTCAGAAAAAGCTACAAGTACATAAAGCAAAGCAAATTATGAAATAAGCACATTTCTAGAAACACTGGCCTCTAAAGAGTTGCTGTAAGTAAGTGCGCATATTTGACAAAAGAACTTCATCATTTTCAGAACTGTTCTCTATTTTTATATTTTGATGCCTTCACTCAAACAAAAGTCTGTATGAGGCAAAATAAGCGTTTTTAACAGATATTTGCTGAACACTGGTGCGGGTTTGGAAATTACCAGCTTAATTAGTGACGGGTGGAGAAAGGAGAATCCACCGAAGGCTCAGACTGCCCACGCAGGGATGAACTGTGACACATGACTCCGTGCCAAACTTTAAACGAGTTGCCAGTCACAGTAGATAAGATAGAGACAGACAGAAAAGTCGCCGGGTTCACCGGGCCTGTTGTCGTTCTGAATAGACCAACACCAGCTCAGACAAAGTCCACATTTCAGCTCTTTCCTGCTCATTAGCTAAAAACCAGTCCCCGGGTCTGTAGTTGCAGGAGACGCAAACGGTCCAGACGACGAGCGGAGGTTCCAGTCGGCCTTATAGAAGCGGGGCCGGGCCGGGTCGCCGCCAGCGGCACGGCTTCTTTGATGTCAGTGTGTACACTGGGGCTTTAGCGAGACATGTGCTGGCATCATGGCAACGCCTTTTTCCAGGAAGTGGGTGAATCGCAGCACGACAACGCCAGGACTCTTTCTGCACATGCTACGACAGCATGACTTCATTCACAGAGGTTTTGTTCCCGACGAACCTGCCTCAAGTCCTGATCTGAGTCCCCGTGGTGAAAGGAGGTGTCCATATATGGACGCTACTTCCTGTTGTTCCTCTGGGCTGTAGGCATTAAAGCTGAAACTGAATTTAATGTTGGCCGGTGACTCCACTGATAACCCTTTCTGGGTATTCGGGCAGGGACGGTGGACTTTGTTATGCCGCCTTCGTGCGGAGCGTTCACAGCTGTGAACGGATGTCTTTACACTTGTACATACAACTGATCCAAGGGGCATTTGTTTCATCAGAGATTACTTGTGATTGCCTCAGGTGATCTGTGCCCTCACTGTGTTGGCATGCACATCTTGACATACATATTTTTCACATCCAGTGCTGATGGATCCCAGACGACTGTCACTATTCATCAGCTGAGCTCCTGGTGTTTGAACTGCCTTGTCGTTTTAATCACAACCTTGACTGGAGTTTAGTCTAAACATGCACAATAACAGGTTTTGTTGGCTACTAGTGTTATACATCAAATACATAAATTTAAAACTATGACCTACAATAGTAGCAAAGTTTTTTTTCTTTAAATATAATTAACTCAAGTTCTGGATTTCATGTTTCCTATTACAGCAGATGACGTATCGTTTCCCTTTTGATCAGATCATAGAGGAGGTTTTTCCCTTAAGCTTTATCCTTGTCACTCTTACACTGAACCCTGAAATCTCGCATTCACGTCACTCGGACAACGTTATGTCTGAGCCTTTTCCAAACTCTCGAGTGTTCAAGGCTGAAGCCAGCCACCTCCGCCCCCTTCCTACTTGGCCGCAGCGCCGGAGCTCAAATCTTTCCCACAATATCCGAAAAACTTATCGCACTCTCGTTCTCTCTCACGCGCCGTGAGCGGCTGCAGTGTGGATCTGGGGAATAAACAGTTAAACTGTGGTTACAGTCCAGAACAGTGAATGAGAATCATGGTGGCACTGTGTTAAAGTTCAAGGTTAGGCCTCATTTGTGACATCATTACAAATATCATCTGAAAAAGACCATAACTGAATACCAATAAAATCACATCTGTTAATAAATGCATTTCCACATTTCTGTGTAAAGTAGATAATACTACAGTTTGTCTGTTAAACTCTTCACGTGCTGGAGCCACCACAACTTGCAGTACGACCAGCAGCTTGTTTTTAGTTACAGGTTAGAGTTATAGCTCATGGTTTATAAACTACACCTTTCACATGTCTGACTGCAGGTTCGACACAGGCAGGGAGCACATGTTTCCCATGGAGTTCTTCTTTCCACCGCAGAGGACGTGCCTGATTTGTTCAGATGAAGCGTCTGGCTGCCATTACGGCGCACTGACCTGCGGTAGCTGCAAGGTTTTCTTCAAGCGGGCGGCAGAAGGTGAGCTTCCTCGGCGTGGATTTCTCTTACGAGTCTAAAACGAGCACATGCAATGTTTTAATTCACCCAAGCCACGTGTGGTTCCTCTGTCCACGCAGGCAAACAGAAGTACTTGTGTGCAAGCAAAAACGACTGCACTATTGATAAACTGAGAAGAAAAAACTGCCCCTCGTGTCGGCTAAAGAAGTGTTTTGAAGCTGGAATGACGCTCGGAGGTAGGACGGATTAATTTACTAAGATCTGCTTTTGAGAAAAACAGTGATAATGCTTTTTATTTCATCAGAGCTGTTTACATTTCTTCCATTCATTCCATAATTTGTTAGTAAATTTTTTGTGTGCATATACATCTAGACGTATACATTTGTGCCGTAAGGGCTATAATAGCGAACTACTATAGGTACAAAGTACACAACAGAGAAAGTGAAGTCCTAAAAGTGAAACTATTAATGGTTTCCCAAGACCAAGTACTTTATTCTCTACACTGCACATCTTAGCTGGCTCTTCCCAATTGTAGCATCATCACAATAGGGGATGTTACTGATAATCAAGCCCCTGACTGAGCTGCCATGCAATTTAGACCTATTCCATTCACTTCTCCTTACTGTCACCCAGACCTGTTCGTCATATTAGGCTGTAAAGATTGACATGTAGTGGACTAATTTTAGTCTTGTGTTCAATTTTCACTCTCTTCCATTTTCTCATTCTGTTAACGGTGAAAATTGTACTAGAAGCACAAAGCTGACATGAGACATGTGAATTAAAGCAGCAGACATGCTGGTAATTTTGCCACCAGTCGCTGACAAACCCATGGAGGGAAAATGTGATCTAATGCTGTGATTGTCAGTAAAAAGGCACACGTTTTCTAGTTGTGGCTAAAAAGATCCTTTCACTTATCTTCTCATCATGGAGATGTAATTCACTCGTGGCATTTCACGGGAAAATTTATGACAATAATTCGTAGCTGTGAATGCCAAAAAATTATATATTTATTATCCCATAGGTCTTTTACTTACAGCAATTTAATAGGAGCCCTTTCATTACCACATCAATATGTTAGAATTTACATTAATTAACCAATTTGAAGCTTGGTATCATCGCATGATATTATTAAGATCTATTACAGTGTTTCTCTCTTACTTCGGGAGGTCCGGAGAGCAATCCAATCTCAGAGTCTTTCATCTGTCGAGTTCCTCATCTGTTCAAGATTGAAAAGCGTTGTTATTAAAAAGTACTTGGTTTCAGTTTTGTCATTTAATTTCAATGTTATGTCTGGAACGTTGATTACATCCGCAAACAGAAGCAGAGCAGCGATACTGCCACCGCCAGCCGAGGCTGTGTTCATCCGGCGCTGCTCCCGCACAGCTACGTAGGGCCTGGGTTCGAATCCGTTAAATGGCCACGTTCCTTTCTGATTTAGTTTGCATGCTGTCTGTCTTTTTCCAGGTAGTCTAACTTCCTCCGACCGTCTGTAGACATGGAGTCAGGTTATGGTTGTTTGGCCAGTCCATTTACCCCCAATCTGCCACCAAAACTATCTTTTTCTGTGGTACGGCTCGTCTAGCATTGTTGCAGTTGTAAAAGTCATCTAGTTAAAATAAATGTTCATATTTTTATCGTTGGAGTTTAGGTTCTTGTGATGAGCAGGCTTTGTCAGATAAAACATCTTTGCAGTTAACCTTAAACTTTCTTTAATAGTACTTTTTACCTTTCCATTTTAATGTCATAGTATATCATATTAAATTTAATGTTCCAACTTCTCTTGGGTCAGTCCTTGAATCCCTACAGAGTGCCCTTATCTATTCCAAGGTTGCGTTCCAGTTGGTTTTGCCCAAAGAAACAAGACGAAGACGCTTTCTGAATTTCTGAACTTCCACTTTATGTTCTTACACCCCTACCGTTTACGGCTGTAATTAAATCTAGGTGGTTTAGTTTGAGATCAGTACATCACATATTTTAAATAATTATATTTCTGCTCATAAATTTGATTCAATGTTTGTCCTTATTCAGACTTGCATAAGGTCATGATTACCACCTCTTGCTTTCTTATTAACATAAATCTGGATCCACGGGGCCTAATGGTGCTGTGGCTCTGATCTACAGTACTACACTTCATTACAGTGTAGCTTGATCCTCCTCTCCTCCTTTGATAAATTTTGTCCTTTTGCATTCCTGACCTCCCCTATGAACAGAAACAACCCATTTTGTGCCCTGTGCTTTGTCTGCACAGTAAACGCAGTAAAACTTTCAAAGTTGAGGTTTCCAAACTGGCATCCTTTGAATACTGTTGAGTTAAATACCACATCAAATACAGTGGAAATGTTTAGATTGGATTAGTATTTGTAATTTTATCCAAAAATGTGACTAGTTCTATACAAAACAACCCCCAAACAGAAATTTCTTTTGAGTGTTTAATTTTTATATAGCGCAATTATACATCTGTCTTGTGTTTTGTCTTGTGTTTTGTGTTTTTGTCTTGTTTTTTCTTAACTAGCTCCGAGTCATTATATCTATATCTATATCTATATCTATATCTATATCTATATCTATATCTATATCTATATCTATAAATATCTGTGCTGTATCTTTTATTAAATACATCACTATTTTATCTTAATTTCTACTGGGATAATTGGGTAGATACATGTAAACATTAATAATAAATAAATGAGCCATATCTAAAATCTGGTGTCAGCTAAGCACAAACTTTTGGTTTGAAATGTGGGTGCAATTTGAATTTTCATTCAAATCTGAATTCATTCTTTCTTTTATCAGTTGAGAAATGCCTCCAAATTGAAATTTTGACACAAGGAAAGCAAGTCATGCTTTTATTTTATTCCATTTTTAGTATCGCAATACTCAACATTAAAATGAGAATTTCCCTGCTATAGGATCCAAAGCTCCCCGCCGTGTGCTTTTCATCCTCTGTGGGATCCATTTCATGAAAATTAGAAATAAAGTTTGCCACGCTAAGGCGGTTTCATTTGTGTGCAGCCATTGCACACCAGCAGACCACTTTCTCCTCCCTACACCGCTGGCTCAGACTCAGCAGCTCCGTATTCTGCAGAGCTGGGTGTCTGTCCCAAGTATTTAATTTTTAGTGAGCTCTTTTCTATCATCTACACATTGTGATCATGACAATCATAATTTATTGTCAGCTTCAGTGATGAAGTCATTGTAGATGTCCCTTGTACTGTAGCAGTGGAGCTCAAAGGAGATTTTATCTTAGTGAAAGCCAAGGGCAGTTTATCGCCTCTCTTATATGTGCTCTGTAATGTAGAATCAGGAATTAGGTGGAAGGTGAAGTTGCCTTTTAAAATGTTCAGACGGGTCCAAAGTTCTGCAAGTTCAATAATGTTTAAATAGCTTTGCTTCATACACTGTTCTCTTTAGTGTTACACACGCTTTGGCTTCTAAGTTTTAAAATGCAATGGTGGCATCAAATCCAAAGAGATATGAATGTTTTTTGAGAAACTCAAATGCCTCAATTTAAATTTTTGATATGTTATTTTTTTTATTATTGGCAGTAACAGTAAATGTAGGTTTTAAAGTTTTTCAACATTAATACTGAAGACATTCAAAATAAGAAATATGATGAGTTATGTCGTCAGCTGCCAAAATAGCCACTGTTTGGCGTTGATGACAGCTTTGCAGACACTCTCTCAGTCAGACTCATGTACAGTAGGAGTCACCTGGAAATGTCTTGTTGGCTGCTTTTCCTCCCGTCTGCTGTACAGCTGAGATTTAGATCGGCTGATGGTGGAGGCAGGGTCATCTGATGCGGCACTCTGCTTCCCGTGAGCCGTGTGTTTGGCATTGGAAAATAATAGTTCCACTGAGTGCAAAGCAGATGGGATGGCACGTTGCTACAAAATGCTGTGGTAGCCATGCTGGTTAGCTGTGTCCTTCATTTTGACTAAGTCATGAACTGTGTTACCACCAAAATGTCACAACTTTACTCTGGATCAGTCTAAATTAGAACAACTGCGTGAATCTGACCAGTGTGCTTTTTTTGAAAGGAGAAACTAATCTGTTATAATTTAGCAAAAGTTCAAGAAGGCAGCTGTACATGCGTGTTCTCCTATGCCACAAGTCAATATAATCAGCAGTGTCATCCCATTTACTACACTCTTATTATTAAGGTGTAGCCATTAAATGCAACCCACTGTGGTTGCTGCTTTTATAGCCACAGGACTACTTGAAAATAATAGGATGTGACGTTGTTCTTTGTGAGAGCGTCTTAATTCTTTCCCCGTTTGTCAGACATAATGCCCCTGCCTGCCCTTCCAGAGACACAATTTACATTGCTGATCTAATGATGTAACCACATCCACAATGTGGATGCCAAAGCACGAAAAAATGCGCAAAGACACACATGACCAAAAGAAATTCCTAGAGGACGAACAAGCGCTGCTTCTTATGCAGTGGTAGACAACCAGTGAACCTAAAACGAAAGGTACAATAATGATGATGATTATAATGACAATGAGACTGGCATCAGGATAGAAGGAATTGGATCAAAAGTGTGAATTCGTGTAGCACAAATTGTCTGTAAATTTCACATGTGCACTGATCTGACAGAAAATTGGATTGTAATGGACAAATCTGCAGCTTATTCACGGGAGCTCACTTTCAGCTAGAAACTATTTCAGACACTGACCTCAGTGACTGACTGTTGGTCAGACTATGCACAGGACAGTGGACCAGCTCCTAATCCTGACAACGAGCAACATCTTTTAAGTAATTGTAAAGTAATTGTTGTTCTGGTCTTAATGGGAGCTTATCTTACTCCAACCTATCTATTGGAAGCCTCCTCTTGTTTGCATTGGCTCCAGCTCAAGCATGGGAGTCTTAAGGTTAGCTCAACCCAAGCGATCTAGACTGTACTCTGCAAAGATCAGGTGCCTGTCTGTCTAACAGCTGAAAATCCCTGGCAGGAAATTTTAATTAACAATTTTCATTTGAAATATTTGTTATTGGATTACAAATGGAAATATGAGACTTGCAAATTATCTGTTTTAAATAATCTGTAATTCTCTTTCAACCCAGCTAGACTTAAGTTGTATCTATAACTGGCAGTTCAATATTTATCAAACTGAATTGAAAAGCCAGAGAGTGGTTTTTAATAAAACACTCTTCACGCAAAAGGTGCAAGAAGCAACATTGTGACAATAAGCAGTTACTTTCTTTTGTCAGTCAAACGGATAAAAGTGGAAAAATGTCTGATTTCTTTTATCTCATAAAGCTCAAACTCAATTAAGATCTTTCTATGAATGTAAGGCTGAGCTAAAGCTTGACTGATCTCACTGCAGCTCTGTTACAGGTGGAGAGACAACAGCTGGTAATTAGGTTAAGAATATGTTTAATGGTATTTAACCTGTAGAAGATAAAACATACCGTACATTCAGATTGTTAGTGTAAATAAGTTGACTAAATCAGTGATCCATCTCCAACTTCCTCTAGTTTGCAAACACAGGTTGTCATGTGGAGCAGCTGCCTCAGAGTTTGAAGCATGAGTTCAAACAACTGCATCTTTGTCACTGTTTAAAATAGAGGAGTTACCAGATTGACTGTTGGCTGTGTTTGGTGTTTGATGATATAGGATCCTATACAGTAGTTGTGGCTGAAAACACAAACAAGATGCAACTCTGCACCATTTGCTGAGTTTCTTTATATAAATAAATAACATCTACTCAGAACTCGGCAGTGGCAAAAATGAATACTGAAGAAGTACTTACAAATAATGACCACAGGACTTCCACCAGATGAGCCTCATCTGGCACTAAAGTCCCCTTCAAAGGGAATTTAATTCGATTTCTGAGCTATTAGGGGCTCAGTATTGAATATTGTTGCATTTAATTTATATTTCTCTTTGAATTGTTACTAATAAACACTGATTCAGTATGAAAGATTTACTATATCACAGTTTACTAGGTGGGTAAGAGTTATCACTGCTGTGTAATGCGCAAGGCATGTTCACCATATACTGTATAATTGGGGCCAGCGATCACAAGAGAAACCCTGTGAAATGAAGGGCATGTTTTCATTCTGCCTATAGCTGCAGTTATGCTGGGACCTCGTAAAATGCATGGCAGAAAATCGATCTGCGTTGATTACAAGTTACAGCGTTTTAAAATGCAAACATTCTTTCCGTGTCTTCTTTGTGTTTAGCTCGTAAACTAAAAAAGATCGGACAACAGAAAACCCTTGAAGAGGATCACCATGTTCAGGACCCAGCAGAGGCCGTCCAGAACATTTCTCCTAAATCAGTCCTGAATTTCAACTCCCAGCTGGTCTTCCTCAACATCCTGCAGTCCATCGAGCCCGAGGTGGTGAACGCGGGACACGACTACGGCCAGCCGGACTCAGCTGCCACCCTGCTCACCAGCCTGAACGAACTGGGGGAAAGGCAGCTGGTCAAAGTGGTGAAATGGGCCAAAGGGCTGCCAGGTAGGGACGTCACCTGGTGGAGGTGTTAAAGCATCGTTGACCGTTTATCCACACTTACCTGAGGGTCTGGGGAAATTTAAAAGCAGCTATAAAGGCTACGACGGATATAAAATGCTCAGAGGTTCTGGTCACTTGGTAGCAGTGAAAACAAGCTGTAAACGCGAATTAGCACCTTTTTGAGTCGATACAGCGACGTAATTATACATTCAGCAGACACAGAGCAACATTACAATTTATTTGGGATCATTTTTGTTTCTAACTGATACATTTAAATGTATCAGCTGACTCCTTGGGGGAAATGCTCAGCTCTTTGGCAGTTAAACGGGCACTTTGCTCACCAGTTCGTCGCTAATACTGCTTGTTTTGCCTGGCGACAGCTTCAGAAATCATTGAAATCTGCAAAACCAAAACAAGGAGCTGCAAGACGCTATAATAATCTGCAGGCAAGTGTCAGTAAACATTGACAATAAGGTATTTTTCTCTGAGCGTGACAGGTGTGAGTGGCTTAAATTGATGAACACTTGTGGGGACTGGATCCAGCGTCACAACTATTTATTCATTTATTCATGGTCGACAGGTGTCAAAAGCACAGTACAGTTCTATGTGCAGCGACGGGGCAAAGGAAGGCACGGTGCCAGCGCTGGGCTTAAGATTGCAATCACAACCAGTTGCTCGGTGCTAGAAAGTGTTAAAGTACACAAACGCTGCGGGTGTAGGACTTGAGGACCTGATTTGTGTTATTCAGTCAGGCTGGCGCTTTATAAAGGACTTTTAAGCGCACAAAGCGGCGTTACATCAGTCTGTGACTAATAATCAAATGAAAGTAAAAACACAAACATAAAAAACACATCATTCTACTAAAAGCTGCTTCATCTTCATTTAGATCTCCCACAGCTGTAACCAGTGAGGCAACATTGGGTTCACATGAACCTTTGGGTTACGTCTAAACAAAAACAAGCGAGGTTTTTGTCTTGTGGCACCACTCGGTTCATGCAGCGTCAGCGGAGCATGAAGCTTTACTTTATTCTAATGTGGAGCAGTTGAGCTGCCTCCACAAACAGACACAACACCAGCGCCGCATTTCCATGGGTCAGGAGCAGAAGGGCTACCTTTAAGAGCTAACCTTTATGGATCAAAACGCAGTAGCGCTACACTTCTGCCAAATGCTTCTACCAAATGACTAAAATTAATCAATGGGGAATCCCGCGTGTTTGCCAGAGAGGTACTTTGGAAGGCAAACTAATTTAAAATGTTCTGGAAAGGCCCGTGTGTTTGCTTAGTCAATTTAAAATGGTTTGTTTGATACTGGAAAGATTCGGGGTGGAGCGTCGCTTTAATTCAATTCAGCTCCAAGGCCGCAGAAACCCACTGACGGTACGTACTGTAAAGATGCATAGAGAGGAGCAGCACGACGGAACAAGGCCAACCAAAGGTCACTGAAAACATGTGCATCATCAGCGAGAGAGCGTCTGACAGAGAAGCCGGGCTATTATAAAGCTTTAGAGCAGCAACCCAAATGGCACAATTTCCCCCCCGACCAGCGGGCCTCAATCACTGAAGCAGCTGTTGTGTCAGAGAGGGAGTAGAGTAGGGACAGAGACATGATGTAATGAATGTAGAGAGCAGCCGTTCACTACGCAGCCGATGATGCTGTCCTTCTTGGCATAGGCGTCAAGATTAAATGTCAGAGGCCCTAAGTGGATAGTTACACACTACAAAGACCATAATTTATGGTCATTTGTCAACATGTAATTTATTCCATCTAATCCAATCACCTCCCAGGGTCAAGGATATTTGCATCATTAACATGACAATAAGTCATGTTTGTGGAACCACGGGGTAAACTGTAGGTGATGAGGGCAGTGGCGGAGGAAAGGGCCTCAACAGCTACAGACTAAGGCTGCAGTTGGGTTCTGAAAGCCTGAAGCCCGACCTCTTCCTTAAGACGGCCTGAAAGAATGCAGTGCTTCATTATCGCCAAAGCCGCAAAGGTCTAATTGTCCAACACACCCGCCGTTACAGACTCTGAGCAAGGTAGCGTCTCACAGGCTGAAACGGGCTGAAAAGAGCCTGGGAGTGGTCAAACAGGAAGAGGCCGGCAGAGAGGGGTCAGACATGTAGGTGGAACGCTTCAGCATAAGCGATTGCTTTAAAAAGAGGAAAGAGTCCCTGTGAGAAGTGTTTGGTGAGATAGGAGCAAAGAATCGGCTTTGGCAGCTTGATGGTAACCTTTTAGTGCGTCATATAAAACCTGGAGCTTATCGTTTTAATGCCTAAACGCACATGGTGTCTATTAGTCAGGGCTGAAGGTCGAGAGTGTCTCTAATAGATTGAAATGTACAGTACTGTTCACATAATCAGCGTATAACTGAGGAATTACAGCAAAGATGTTTAAATAGCAGGAATACAAGGCATTTGAATCTGGGTTGGTAGCAGTGACACCTCCAGGGAGTCCATCCTGTCGCCATGGATCTCAGGTGGACCAGTAATATCCTGCATAAAGCTGAAGGAGTTCGTATCTCTGAGCAGCACGTGCAAAAGGAGTCCACATGAAAGTAAAATGTTTCATGCTCTGATTTTCTTGATGTTGTTAATTGATCAGCGAACCCCATTTTCTAGGTTTCAGAAATCTGCACGTGGACGACCAGATGACTGTCATTCAGCACTCGTGGATGGGCGTCATGGTGTTCGCCCTGGGATGGAGGTCCTATAAGAACGTCAACGGCAGGATGCTGTACTTCGCTCCGGATCTGGTGTTCAACGAGTAGGTACCGCGTCGCATCCTGAAACCATTCCGCCAGGTGCTTTTCAGAGCTCCGCTCCTTGTGACGCTCCCAGATGGAGTGAGCCGGCGCTTTCAGACATGATACAGCCACCAGTTCCTCCGATGTACTATCCCGCTCATGTACAAGCACAAAGAGCTTGTTACATGGACAATGTTCATCCAATTTCCTCCTTAGGTGTTCTTTTCTAACTGGGAGATTAAAGCAAGGAACATTAGTTTTCAGCACCGAAATTCTCATAGTCCTGGTGAGTGAAGCTGATTCAGATCTGGATATTACAGCCAACAACAGTGATGAGGTCTGTCTCATCACAGTGTCGGTGGGGAATATTAATGCTTATAACACCCGAAATATTATTTGGCTGCATCAGTTTTTCACTGGCATGTGGTAGATATAGCAGGTAGAGAAACTGATACACAACCAAGCGTTATGTACAGTGATTCAAATGCATTTATTCTTCATGCTGACTGTACAATAAGTCATCTTCACTTGTTAATCTTTTTGCCTTTACCGCTTTTGATTTTTTTCCAGTTGAGGCCATGCATTATGTGGAGATTGAATTTTTTGAAAGGGCTTTAATTTAGCAGGAGAATGTGAACTTCACTTTACTGAAACACAGAAATTCCTGATAAAAGACTAGATGGTGGTCACAAGGCAGGAGTGTGAAGCTGTCACGTTTAGAAATAAAGCACACCAATTAAAAAGGTTTAGCCATAGTCACATTTTTCTCTTTGGACTCGATTGATCAGGTTCTTTATCCAGAAAACTAGGGTAGGAAGTGCCTAGAGGTTAATGTAATGGCCTTGTAAGTGACATGGAGCTCACTCCTAAAAGTCTGCGTGGGGAATGAAATGAGCAGCCAGGCCTAAGCTGCTCCACTGGGCAGCTCCCAGATAGAACCGTGTAACTGTGTCACCACGAGTCAGGCTGTCACTGAAATAGACCCATTTGTGCACACGGAATAAGGGAATGTTTAAAAACTGTTGTTGAGAATCCCACGGAATATGAGAAATTAAGTAGGGTCCTAAATAGAATAAGCCAGGTCAGTGTAAAGCCAGTAGTATTCATTTAAATGAGGTCTTAATAAATGCAGAGCCATTAGTGTGTTCATTTTCAGACTTTGCAGTTTTTAGTGTCCTTGGATGTGACACTATTAAGACTTTAGAAATTATTACTATTATGAAACAGTTTTTGGCAAATGTAGACGCTGTAAAGAGTGTTTATGGTCACGTCAACAGGTTGGCTAGCTTTTGATTCGTGCCGTCATCAATAAACCTAATATCTTTAATAATTTTAATATCTAGACTTCACTTTATCAGCTTGTCCGCAGCAATATCTTCATAACACCCACATCATAATATATATGTATAATATAACAATTCACCGATAGAGTTCAAAGCTGTGGCAAGATAATTTTAATTAGTGGGATTTAAGTATAAAACAATCAATCAATACTTCAATCAATTCAGTCCTTCACTTAATCTCAGTGTCACTAATATCTGATTCTAATTTTGGGGCCTTTTAGAATTTCACTCCCCATCATTCAAAAATCTGGGCAAACTTGCAAAACTTTTTTCTTTTTTTGACAAATTACTGGTCAAACCCAAAACAGATGGCTCAAACCCCTGAAACACTGAATCCTGGCACCAGAGTATAAATCAAAATTTGACTGTTATCTCCGAGTCCATGTTGAAATAATCCAGAGATCACATCATAATTGTTTATTCCGAAACTCCTGGATGATTGCATTATGGAATCGCTTGCATGTATGAAACCTTCATGCGAGCTTGACTCGCTGCCTCCATTACCACAGACTCAGAATAATGAGTTGAATTTCATTGTTTCATACTTCCGTTGTGAAAATGTGGGGATTTCTGGAATAAACCAAAGTCGTATGAAGCCAAAAAACACAAAAAACGTTACAAATCATAGTTTCCTAATTCGTTTAGGAAGAGGTGGTGGAAAACTTCTATCTGTGTTGAAGTACAGTAACTGCTCTGAAATTTCCAATCACCTCCTCAGATGAACTTCAAACCAAATGCAGACATTCTGAATTCGCAATGAGTTAGTTTAACATAGCTGATGTCAAAGATCACACTGAAAAGTCTGTTACAACATTAGAAATGGAACCAAGCAGGAATATTCCTTCCTCCTCTGTCATCATTCATTAGAGAACAAATGTCAGACGTAGAAGGAGCTTTAACCTCGTACGATTCGCACGGCCTCGTTCGCTCACGTCTCCCGTCGCGACCTTTTCCCCTCCCGCAGACACCGGATGCACATCTCCACCATGTACGAGCACTGCATACGCATGCGGCACCTCTCGCAGGAGTTCGTGCTGCTGCAGATCACCCAGGAGGAGTTCCTCTGCATGAAGGCCCTGCTCCTCTTCAGCATCAGTGAGTAACGGGGTCCGAACCCGCGATGGAGGCGGTGCCAAAGCGGCGCGCTAACCGCTAACCTGTTCCCAACAGTTCCAGTGGAGGGTCTGAAGAGTCAGAAGTACTTTGACGAGCTGCGTCTCACCTACATCAACGAACTGGATCGACTCATTAACTACCGCATGACCGCCGATTGTTCTCAGCGCTTCTACCAGCTCACCCGGCTCCTGGACTCGCTCCAAATGGTGAGGAGTGAAAAGCGTCGGCACACTTTTAGGCCGAGGTCACCCTGTGTTGTGCTCAAATGTCATGCCCTTACTTTTTACTTGCGTTTCAGACGGTGAAGAAGCTCCATCAGTTTACGTTCGACCTGTTCGTCCAGGCTCAGTCACTCCCCACGAAGGTCAGTTTCCCGGAGATGATTGGAGAGATAATCTCGGTTCACGTACCAAAGATCTTGGCGGGTTTAGCTAAACCCATCTTGTTTCACGAGTAGAACCTTTTTTTTTTTTTATCAGTGACTTGTGTTGTTTTTTTGCATAAAGTTTAACAAAGACTTTATACTGTTTTCCTCCATGTTCAGCTTAATTTCTTGTAATGATTATTTTATTGTTCAAGGTTGTTTTTCCTACTAGAACAAAGCTCCTACATGTGGAGCTACAAGGCGTCACCTGCAGACGCCTCTGCTGTTTCTGAACAGAGTCTGTGGTTTCAGCAGGAGTGGAAATGCTACGGCAACATAGAAGTAGCAGGGTTCAAATCATCATGTTTCCTATTTGACTTTCATTATACACTTTATTAGATGCACGAGAGAGAAGCCAGAGATTTGATGACTAGTAGTGTATCACTACAAAAAAAAAAAAAAAAACACTGCTGCCTTCAGGTGCATCTGTATCTGTCTAAGAAATGAGGAGGATGAAATAAGCTTTAGGTTTTTTTTTACGTAACAATAATGTAATTTTAACACATTTAAAACCTGTAAAATGTGAAAACAAAATAGTGAACTTTGTAACAGAGGACGCGTTGGATCCAATTAGGCGATTTGTGTTCACATAAAGTTCTCAGCAGTCAAAGTTGGCTCCCAGTCGCATTCGCCGCGACTCGGGGTCGTCACAAAGTGTCTCAGACAGCAGCTGAAGGCAGTTGTAGTTTATTTGTTTTGCCACTATTTGAACGACACCATATATTCCAGACAGTATTTAACCAGCGTTCAGTAAAAAGTTGACTTTACTGAAGCATAAAAACGCCGCTTTACAGCCGACGCCGTGACGAGTCATGGGAGGTCGTGGAGCAGATGTCACTTAACTCTCACCCGTGTATTTTACTCATATTGGAACCGGTGACTCTTGATTTTTGTCTACTTCACACAACCTGATACATAATCAGTAGTATTACTTTACCACTAAGGTACAGCTAATTAAATGTAAAAGTTCAGCTAACTGTTATTATTTCAGCCATATTAAGAAGCTACACTTAACTCTGAAACACAAAATGTCGCTTTAAAGTGCTTTAGCATTCACACGCGTCGTCTTCACACTGTACATTGTCTTTTTACTGAGCGGCCGCGCGACAACGCAGACAGACGTGCGCCCGCGTCACGTTCTCTGTTGCCGTGCCGTCTGTCTACTGGATGTTGCTCGTTTTAAGGCGTCCACGCATCGAGATGTGACGGCGTGGAAGCGCATTTGGACACTTTTCCCCGCAGCACCGCTCCAAAATGAGTCCGAGCGTCAAGACGGCTTCGCGTGCGTTTTAATGCAGCGCTACTGTACAAAAAACGCAAGCTCAGACTGAAGTAACACAAGCAGTGAGACCCACACCTACGCAACCGAGCTCTGACCACTAGCGGAGCAGGAACAATGGCGCCGGGGTCCGGAGCCGCTGAAGGGGACCGTTCCACCAGGGCAACAAATAACCCGGCGGCCAAGTCGAAACTGGAAGGCTTTAAGATGCAGAATGTGAAAGTCCTTGACCGACGCTGCCAAACCTCAGAAATAGCTGTGGAATGCCTTGAAGATAACTGGTCACAGAGCAACGCTGCCCCAGCGCATTAACACGAATTAACTCGCTCAAAACAATGACCTGTTTTTCCAATAGACCACAACGGCTGCAACACGAGGCCATTTGATACTGACCTGCTATAAAGGCGCGAACTGGGCGCCACCGGCCGCCGCGGCGGATCCCGGCACGTGGCCAGCGCTTCCGTGGGGTTTCCCGCCACGCTCCGTAACTGTACATTCACTGTGTGGCTTTCGTTGGCGGGCTCGTAGATGCATGCGCACGTCGGTACGACTCTGTGTGCAACTTTCAGCTTCACGGCGACGCACGCGCACGCTCACCTCCCCCCGCCGTTCAGCGCGCGCGCGGATCGAGCTGGAGGCGCGAGACCGCAGCCGTCACGCCCCCATTAACGTCTCATGTCACGATGCGTCTTCACACATTCTTCTCTGTGCGATAAAGGAACAGGGAAGGGATGAAACGCCCATGAAAGTGACCGCGGTGCAGCAACTAGACGCAGCCTGACACTTGCTCGCGTGCTTACATTGAAGAAGCAGCTCGAAGCCTAATTAGAACACGACCAATATATTTTTTATGTTTCCAAAACAGTAACATCATTCAGAGCATCGGTATTTTTAGAGAGCACATGATGCGTAACTTCTGATCAAAATCAAAAATTCCGAAACAGGATATGCCTCAAGCCTGCTTTCCTTTCCTGAATGCACTATATTGTCAGACTGGTGTTAGCAGTCAACATTTTGTTACTCTTTATTCTCGAGTGTTTTTTATGCTGTTTGAGCTTTATGACACGTCACAGGGACAATCTGAAGGCATTACCAGAGCCAGTGGATTCTGTCGATCTCAATGAGCCTCGTCGATGCCCCTGGAGTTTTTAATACTAACGATTTAGTCTCAGTAAGTTGGTGTTCGTTGGATGTCAGTGGACGGTGGCTTCTACCATGTACGTGCCCAGTGTACTGCATATTAACCTGGTTCTTTGTACATGCTACAGTAAACTGTATATATTGATCAGCTGATTGATGGCTCGATGTCTGTTTTGGTGTCCAAACGCTCGACTTCTAAAGTCATCTCTTGTATGATTTATACGTTTCGTGTGACCTGTTGTGTATTTTTCAATATATGTGTTTTTTCCAAGTTGTAAAGCTGCATCATCTTTTAAAAACAATTAAAATCATTCTGACCCTGAAAACTGGAGGAGTCTGTTTGTAAGGTTTTGCATATTATTAGATATAAACCAAGACAAGGACCATAAAGTCTCCAGCTGTAGTAGAAGTACTGTATTCAGAGTGAGAACACACATTGTTCTGTTCTTGAAACCCGCTTCCTGCAACAGGCCGCACATTAATTAACTGAAGCTCAAGGTCATCATGGCATAAAATAAGGAGCGCGGGGAATTCCACCGATCTCCAACGCGGGCCGAGCCGCTGCCGCCGCCGAGGCTGGCACCAGATATGGAGGAACGGGCTGCCGGAGGAGGAGAGGGATGGCAGCGGGCGCTGGAATGTGAGGGGAGGACTGGACGGAGAAGGAGAAGAAGAAGAAGGATCCGGTGTTCAACTGCAAACAGGCTCTAATGGGCTCCAGGTAGAACCGCAGAGCGCTCACTGTTAGAGAATATGTCGTAAAATGCATTCACCAGCTATCGTCGGAATCTGAATGGGATGTGATTGGAAGTCAAAAACCTACACTACATCTTGAACCGCGCACACAGAAAAGCTGCAGCAGGGGTGACACCCATATATATTTTAAATGCTTCTTCTGGCCATCCTGGACGTGTGGCTCGGCCGTGGGCAGTGTCACCCAGCTGGTGCACAACTGTGATCCAGGCTTAAATGGATGGGATAATAAAATAAAAATGGCTTTAAAGAGCTTTCCTCACGTGCAGCCACGAGGTTCACAGTTGTAGGCCTCACTGAGACGTCTCAATAACTACCAGCTGCTGCTGCTGCTCTCAGGTTTGTTGATCAGGACCCATTGCTTTGCTTAAAGCGCTCTATGTGTCATATAAGTGAAGCGGCATCGCGGCGCCGACGTGCAGGGACCTGGTGCAGCGTCACAGCAGGGAGCCGACGTGTCCGGATCAGAACTGAACTTTTATTCCTGTAAAGACTTTAGTTAATGAAGCTGAAGCTTCATTGCGACGCTTAAACTTTGCACATAATAGCTTACGACAGCGAAACACTGGCTTCGCGCTATCGCATGAGAACGAGTACTTTGAGGGAAGGCAGCGGACGTTACATTAAGGAGTTAATCTTTTAAAGAAGCCGGTGACTGTTAGTGTTTCAGGGAAGCGCTCTTTAACACATTATTCGGTGCAGAATGGAAACAGCCGTGGTTCCAAACAGCACGTTGACCGACTGAGGGGAACCGGAACCACAGCACCAGGCTGTGACACCGCGAGGGATGACAGACAGGCTTTAAGGGCTCTTCATATTTATTTGACTCCGGAAAAGCAATTTTCATGTTACAAAAACTAGCATTAAAAATTTGAAGAACAAGAAGACATGTAACAACAATGGAGTGTTATATACACATGAACCTTGTAATTAGAACGGTTCGGTGCAACTTGATCGGCCCGTTGGAGGTGGGTCCATCGCAGGCAGACGTGAGGGAGGAGACACAATTATCTATTCATTATATATATCATTCAGTGTAAACTCAAACTACACACTAGCTCATGTAAGTCATGCCTAAAATGTAACCTGTGCCTGATTAGTTATGTCCCAATTAAGATCACTGTTAAAACATTCTCATTAATGGGCCACTTCCATAATACTAAGATTTTCTTTCACTCACGAAAAGATTTTTTTTATCACATTGACTGAAATCAGAAGGTTTTGCCAGAGCTGCAGTGCAGGACCATAGTATCTACTCTACAAGTTAGCATTTAGTCTAATAAGGAAACTGATTAAGCCTGTTTTCACCAGTATTCATCTACTCAACACTAGTAGTAGGAACAGTTTAGTTCCTACAAATGAAACAGCCTGAACTAAGCAGTGAAACTGTTTAACAACCTAAAACCCAACTACGCTATTTCAATTTGTGTGGATCAAAGATCACGGACTTCTTTTTTTCCCCACCATCTGTGCTTCTGCGCAGCCGTACCTTACGACTGTTTATATATAAAATACAATAAAAAAAAGTCATAAGATGATGCATGTCTAATAAGATCAAAAAGGACCCAGGAGAACGGGTAGAGGTCACGTGATGTAGCTTATGTCTTCAGTTCAGTTCTGAAACAAAGCAGAGATGATCAGCGCTGATGGTGAAGTCAAATACTTAAAAAGACACTAGTTTCAGTCATTCTGACCTTTTTTCACGTTAGTCACTGTTGGCGACGCCGGAGAGCTGCGTTGGGAGAGAAAACAACAAATACATTAGAAATGCAGCAGATCTGCCCTAAAAGCCCCGCTGTGCGAGTTTCCAGGAACGTCAGACTGAGCTACGACGTAAAATGCGACTTTAAGGTGACAGATCTGTTCCGCTGAGCGTTAAAACAGTGCAAATCAAGAGCCGATCTAAGCGCTGGTTCTGGTCCGTGCCACCGTGTGGGGATTTGCATGTCAGCAGAGGTCACCTGTTAATGTAAACTACATGTGGCTGTTACACGGACCATCGAAATAAGGGAAGAGATAAACTTCAAAAGGGAGAATAAACCTGAGAAACGCCTCGCACTCACACATTCCTCGTTTATATGTTTTTAACGCTGGCTGAGCTCATCATAAAAGAGCAGATGTGTTTGTTTCCGCCTCGCAGACGCATTGTTGCATCAGGACTGAGCATCGGAGTCATGCGACGCGGGATTCTGCTGGAAAAGGGGCCGAGCGTTTAATTCCTTCACGGCACCGATGATGCAATTTTACATGAAAACGTCTAAGTTTTTTAATTTGATTGGAGATTCTGGTGTATCTGAAGCAAATTAAAGCGCAGGCGGAGGCACAGACACAAAGGCACAAAAATTACTTTTTACATACTTGACAACTTGCCTGGAGGCGTTTTCAAAAAACTTTGTTTTCGAGGCAACGCTGCAGAAAAAGAGAGAAGTGGACACGTTAGTAATGTAGATGAAAATACAGCTCATGAGTCAGCGTGTCTGACTTGGCAGGTCACCGAATAAACTTCATACGCCCGCGAATCCCGGAACATCAGCATCTGGCTCCCCATCGCTTACATTTTAAACTCTATTATCCTGCTTTCATTAAACCAGCAGATCAGTGGTTAAAAGTTTATCGTCCCCGTTGACCCGGTTTCTCGCTGCTTTCAAAGCGGCGCTACTCACTAGGATGTGCCCTCGCCGCTCGCCGGGCTCTGGGGAGGTTTGGGCGCGGGGCCTCTGGAGGGCGGCTCCGGGGGCCGGACTGGGGGTCGACAGATGGATTTCGCCCGGGTCAAACCGGGGTCTCCTGAAAAGCACAAAGGCCAAGATGGAGACCGTTTAAAGTGGGATTGAGAACATGAGAGAACTGGAACCTCTGTGGCTGCGTTTAACAAAAGTTTCACTCGCTCTGTGCTGAAAAGTTGAAAAGTAGGTCAGTGGGAGCTGTGATGATGTGGGCCACGAACCAAACGCTCCATGCTCCATTTAACTCAACAAAAGAGCCCGCTAATCAGCAAACAGCGGCGCCTGGACCCGAGCATTTCAAAGTCACTGTTTTATCACCTGCTCTAAATTCATCTCCAGCGCCACTGTCATTTTTATTCCCCAATAACGCCCAACACTAAACTGTCCAATAAAGTGACTTCCTCAGCATTTGGCGCCCGTACCTTCTTTGAGAGCCGGCGCGCTCTTCGGCGGCGGCGGCTTCCTGCTTTGGAAGGAGGGCACTCGGCTCACGTACACGCCCGACTCCCCGTTGGCCGCCGACGCCGGGCCCTCGTCGGCCCTCGCCGCCTCGCAGTCCGGATGCCGGTCCAGACGCTGGGCCGGCCTCGGCGCCGGCACCAGCGCCTGGCGCGGCGGCGGCTCCCTCGGAGGGGGCGGCGCCCCGCTCGCGGGTCGGGCCCTCTGCGGCGGCGGCGGGCTCGCCGCTCCGTCGGCGCCGGCGCTGTCGCTCTGGCCATCTGCTTCACACAGACAAGGACCCGCTCACGGCTCTGACTACTAAACAGGAGATCCTGCAAATGTGGAAGCAGCCCCCCCCGGACACCGTATACGCCTACAAGGACCAGAACACTTACTCTGAGCGAGCTGGCCGAAGCCGGGCCCCAGAGCCTGATAAACGCGGGCCGGCCGCTTGGAGATGGTGATGGGCTGCCGCTTCCTGGGCGCGGCCCGCGGGGGCGGCACCGGCGGGACGCTGCTCTCCTCCGGCATGTGGCTGAAGATCTGCAAACACAGCGAGGTCGCGTCACGCTGCTTCAGTGCCTCAGGCAGAACTCAACGATGACAGAGTGCCGCCGAGTTCGGCTGCGTGCGCCGCCACAATGGATTCAAAACCGAAGCCATCAAGGAGGCGGCGGAGGATTCCGATTTACCTCCGCGTACAAGGGGCTCGGGGGGAATTTTGAGGACGTGGAATCTGTCCCCTCATCGCTTTAGGACGGAGCTGACGGTGGTGGGAGTTCAGAATCAGCATCAGAAACAGATACAGAGGAGCGGGAGAGGCCTGACGAAAAGGCCCTCACGAGCGTGCGGCTGCTCAGTGTTTGACTTTAAGGCAATTTTTCCTTTTTTTTTTTAACATATGGACTAAATCCAGTACAAACTCCAGCACGGTGACATAACAAACCGCTGCCTCCGGCGCCTGCAACCGCATATGGAACACGCCGAGCGCTGTCAGTTCGACGGCTCGGGTCGCTCTCCGACCTTTACAGTCGACGCCGCCACGTGACCCTGCCTCTGACTGGAGCCGAGCGCGGCGGCGGAGGAAGTTCTGGAGACGGGAAGGAACGCTGCGCCTGCTTCGGAAACAACCCAGCACCTGTTCTTCCACCGGCTCCCGACAAATACACGCTCGCGTGAACAACAGCAGCCGCGCTGTTATTTATTTAACAAAGTACTTGTAATTAACTGTCTCCTTCGGGACACGTTGGCCCATTCTTCGTTACAGGATGACTCGGGTTGAGCTCCTCACAGCACGGTCCTGCAGCAGCAACGCTGTTATTACAGTCGGCCGTGTCTGCAGTTTGGTCAAGAAGGGTTTTTTTTTTAAATTTTCCAGCCATTTTCATGTCAGTTTATGGTTTTCACATCATTGTTGCACGATCCAGCTGGAGCTTAAGCCGTGGACAAGCTGAGACGAAAACCTCCGTTGTGCTTTAACGCTGCGTCCGAAAGGAGAGGTTTCCTCCCGACACGTGTCCCAAACGAAGCGCGTTTTCCCACTCGTCTAATTGCGCTGCCATTCACCGCAACGCGTCCAGTGAGGCCTGTGGGGTCCGAGACGCGTCCCGGGGGTTTTTTGTATTTCTCGGAGCGTTTCGCCGTCCGACCTTGGGGTGAATGTGCTGGCAGGTTCGCTCCAGGGAAGATTGAGTGCTTTCAACTTGTGAATAATCTTTGCTACTGCAAAACGCCCAACTCTGGTTTGTTTGGACATGGTTTGCTTACTGTACGTCTGTACCTCTTAGTCTGTGTTAGTAAACATCTGGATGCTCCAAGGCACTTGGTATTGTCCATGATTTGTGATAATTTGTGTCATCCGTACTAATATTCAATAAGACGGGTTAATAACTAGCAGGGTCTGGATCCTTAAAAACGTACCTTTCTGTAGTCCTCAATCAGAATCTCAACGACGATATTTTGGAACTTGATATCCAACATGGCCGCCACCGTCTCCTCCTTTGCCCTCATCAGCGTGGGTCCAAAGATGACCGCCATGTTTGAAGGGGTCATCCGGTTTTGGTCACTGTGGCTGCACACACTGTCAACAAACATCAAGCCGGGTTGGATAAAATGTAACTAAACTGCTGGAACAGTCAGTGACTCTCCCTTCAGTTCATTTCAGACAGACAGCCAGACGTCCTCTGGGACCAGAATAAAGAGTGAATCAATAAATCCTGCCATGTGGAGGCACTTACTTGACCAAGTGTTTAATCAGCATCTCCAGCATCTCCCGACTTTTCTCTGGCAATTTGTAAGTGAGCGAATGAATTTCACTCAGTCGAAAGTCCAGATTATCTGATTCTGTGCGATGGAGACAATCCAGAATTAAAAATAATAAAATAGACTTTGCCTAAACAACAAACAAGTCAAATATATACACATCAACAATCAGCAAAAATGATTTCATGAAAATTACAGTGAAGACGATGGTATCATTTAAGATTCAGACAATGATTGTAGTGAATGAGTGAGAAATTAAAAATGAATTAAATAAGCAGAGGACAAATAAAGAAAAGCATCCAAAACTAATTGAGGCAGTGTAATCGAGGACTAATGATCGGCGTATGTGGTCGCCACCTGTAGTCTTAAGTATGACTGTAATGTCCTGATGGAACAAAGTGGACGCCTGCCCTGTTTTATAATGAGGCAGTGTGACAGACTTAGAGCCCCCCCACAGTCACATAGTGAATCTGTAGTCTGCACACAACTGGACAAAAGCACAAATGCCCCCTTTCAACCTTTACCAGGCAGCGCAGACTGATTTCAAAGGAAGTGTAAAGTAGATTGAGTTGTGTCTCTGTTCTGGAAAAGTGCAAATGTACTGTACGTCCAACCTGAGCTGCTTTTCAGGACACAACAGCGCGTTTTGGACTTTTACTCCAAGCGAAACACCGGCCGTGTTATTCTGATCGCAGAATAAAACACTGGGGGACTTAAAGGCAGCGTGTGAATAACGAGTGCGGCGTCTTACTTGCGGCGCACACGAGGTCCCTGTGCAGACTGTAGGTCATCAGGGGTTCAGACAGACTCCTGCAGATAACGACAGTTGTAAACACAAGCGCGCTGAGCACCAGGAAATGCTAAAAGCATCACTCACTCGCCTGCGCGGCTGCACTACAAAAAGCACTCAAAGAGCACAACCCCTGTCAAAGCGGCGTTTGTTATTTTAATAACAGATAATTGCTTGTTATGTGTAATTTGGATCCAGATCTACACCTACACAGGACAGGCAATCATGCAGATTTATGAAAAAATAAGTCTTTATAATATGAGGGCAACAATAATTTACAATGAGGGCTGCAATGTTTCTAATTAGTTTTTAATTATGATAATAGTACTGTATATTAAAATTGGATTCAAATTTAAGGCTGCTTTTATGATTAGGGTCGTAGTAAATAACAGTGAATGCATCATTCTGCACCTACACGTGTCTGACGCTCATATTTACTGACACCCTCGAACACACCTCAGATAAAACTTCAATGCACTTGTGATGGCTTTTTCCTCCCATTCACTGCTGTGAAAGTCCACGTCTCCGGGGTTTGTTGGGTCTGTTGAAAGAGCAACAACTATCAGACCACTGATTAAACAAGCTAACATGAGGCCATTATTAGAGTTTGATCGATTGTTTAGCGATAAATTCAACTCATTGAAACTGAAACACAGGATGAGGAAACCCGTCAGGATCCTGGTTCAGTGCCGAAACGCATGCTCTCAGGCCTCACGGGCCTCTTCTCCGGTTTCTCCTGCAGAGGCAGGTACTGTAAGTACACCGTCCAACGCCAGCGCGGCTCCTTTCCTGAGCAGATGTCACTTTTTAATCTGCGCCGAGAGCTCGTGACCCCACAAATCACACCACACGCTGGCACCGCTGGCCGGCCGCTGCAACTCGACACTGTAATAACACTACAGGGATATTTCTAATGGGAAATAAGCTGAACCCCGGGGCTCTGTTTTTCTCTTTATCACTTGAAGGAATTACACACAGTCATGGAAATAATTCACGCTGCCGCGCTGATGATGCTCGGCTCGTACGCATGCAGAAAAGATGAATCATTTAATTGCTTTGGATTAGTAAACACTAACTCTTAAAAAGTGTCAAAACAAAATTCTTGGCCGTCTCAAAGTCGGGCCCTTCTGACAGCCTGGCACAAAGACGGGCTCCTAGTCTCCCTCCCCCTGCATTCATGTTGTCTTTTTGTTCCTTTTCACACCTTTGTAGCTCCTCAAACTCCCTCTTGTTCGTTTTTAAAGCTAAACCAAGAACCTACAATTGGTTCCGAGCCGATACTTAATGTGGATCTGAGCACTTGAGCCAAGTCTCGTTTCTATTAACTGGCCCCTGAACTGTGTCACATCAGGATTTTGGGTGTTTCTAATAACATGAAAAATCCCCTGGCGTGTCCTCGTGTGACCTCCCACCGCCGCTTCTTCTTCTCTCCGCCCTAAACGTGCGCCCAGTCCGTCCTCGGAGGTAAACATCGGTCTCCCGGCTGCGGGGCCTTTTCGTGCCCACTTCCTCGAGGAAGCCTGGACCCCCGTGCTGGCATCAGACGGCCCGGCGCTGCGGCGCGATCCAAATCCAGAGCTCGCGGTCCGCGCTTTGATCACATGAAAGACGCGTCCTCTCCCCATTACCGGGCCGATGAAAACGCCGCATCTCTCCTCGCTCGTCCTAATCTCGCCTCCCTCTCCTCCCCACTCACTGGACCGTCGGCTGCCTGGGACCCGTCTCCCTTCCCTGGCTGCCGTGCCTCATTCCAGATGTTTTGGATCTGGATCGTTATCCTCCAGGACTTCCAACCTCCCCTTTGTCTCCCTCCCCTCCCTCCTTGCGCTCATGTTGTCCTCATGTCTGCCTCATTGTGTGTGTTTCTTTCCTCCCAACATCTCTTGCACTTTTTCTCCATCCTTAAAAAACAGCCTCCCTCCTTGACAACCGTCCCATTTATCTTTATTTGATTGTAAGGTTTAATGCCAGTGTGGTTGTAAAGCCCTCTGAATAAAAGACTGATACCGACTTATATAAATATAACCTGACTTGTGAGATTTTTCCATTTGTTTAACAGTCGAGCTTCACAAAATTGGCTAAATGAGCTAAATGAAGAAAAACGTAGTCTCCTCTTACCAAAGAAGGCGTTTAAAAGCTTCTGCACTTGGATGTTGCTGCCAACTGTTCTATACACTCCTTCTTGTGTCAGTGCTGGTAAGAGAAAAGAGCGAGTTAAAAAGAGAAGAGTGTTTCACAGACAGACCCTGAGCCGTGGAAATGTACAACATGCTCCCGAATGTTCGAGCCAGAACCAAGATGCAGATGTTCCTTCCTGATTGTGCTTAGTTTGGGGCTCAACAATGCTTCATCCAGGGCTCATGAGTCACATTACATGTGACTGAGTGTTTAATTCCACGTTTGTCAAATTATTCACTCCACTAGGAGGTCACATGTGCCTGAGCACTCGCAGGGCTGAGACCTGTCATTTCAGACTGAACTGGGAACATGGAGAGAAGAAGCGAGTCCTTCAAAATAGCGTGTGGAAAATAAGTAAGGCAACGAGATACGGCGATTCAAAACAGACCCACGCTGCAGACTCCCAGTTTAATTAAAACGAAGGACACTTTTCAGTGGACAGCCGCCAGCTGTGTGGCGCGAGAATGACTTTTCTACAACTCAACTGCGCCACCTTTAGGGCAAGAAGACAAACAGAAGCAGCGTGTGAAACCTTCACCTTTAGTTTCAATGTAGTTGATGCACTTTCGCACAAACTTGAATCCTATTTCATTCAGCTCCACTGTAGAAGCAAAATAGGAGAAAGATTAAAAAAAAAAAAAGTCAAACAATCCTTTTAAAACAATGCAGACATGACGGCGTCTGCATGGATCAACAAGAAAAGGAGTAAATGGTGACTGACTTACTTTCAGCCTGCTTGTGGATTGGGGAATGATAGATCTGAAATGGAAAAAAATGAAAGTGTGAAGCTGTTGTGATACACAATATAAATATCGCACACACATCCCTCCTTCTTTGAGGAACAAACAGCGGTTTTCCACCACAGGAACTTGATGAGCCTGGGTTCAGATGCTGCTTTTGATTTCACTGTGCTCAGCCCTTTTGGAGACAAGCTCAGCGAAGTGCATTTCAGTATTGTGCAAAGAGCGGTACTGTAGGTCTGTCACTCTCATTTAATGTTAAGATCTATTCATCGGCTCAGGTTATGCTGAAAACCCTCATTCGTACAGTTGGTTGAGGTCTCCCTGAATCGTCCCTGCTACAACGTGCTAATCACAAAGCACAGGATGGTGGGATTTTATGCCCAGGAGAGGTTCCTGGGAGAGAAACTACTACTAATGGTTTCAGGACACTGAGCTGGTAAAGAGAAACATCTGCAAGCTTTAAGGAAACTGCAGCAACTTCCCCGATGGAAGTCAAAAGAAACTGGAGGAACAGTTGACGCTTGTTAATCGGTGAAATACAGAATCAAAAAAGGCAAAAGCAGACAAATGACAGGAGCCGATCCATAGGAACAATCTGATGACAATCCCAGGTTAAGACCACGCATTGATGCAGACACGGCCTCCAGCAGCGCTCAGGGCCGAGCGCCATCCGCACGCATCTGATCTGGATTTCACGTCAGCGCTTTGTCTGATTGCGCCGTCAAAATGGCTCATTGTCCTCACGGCAACGAGCGTCACAGGTCAGGGCCAGACACGGAGCAGCTCAACACTGGAGACACTGTCCAAGACTTCGCTGCAAAGAATCAGACGCATGAAGTGTAAAATTCCACTGTCGAAGCAGATTTCCTCTGAAGAAACCAGCAGCTACTGCATCGGCTGTCGTACCTGTCTGCGGGAGATTATTCTACGCTGTTTCAGGAAGGAATCACTTTCACTGAAATAACACACTGTTTTTGTATTTCCACGGTGCGCGAGCTTCAAAATGAAGGATACGATAACGGACTTTGACGCTTCGGGACAACAATAAAAGCAAAGGCGCAATTAAAGACGTTACTGAAAGCTAAATACTAAGCTTCTCCATTTGTGGCTGAAAGGACCTTGGAGAGGCTCATGCAAACTTTATCTCCAAACAGTTTTAAAAGTAAAAAAAATAAAAAAAGAACTGAGCATTGCATGCATCAGTCTACTCAGAATATTAGCTGTTAAAGCTGTGAAGCATTTGCAAATACGGAAACTTATGGCCTGTAATGGATGAAACGAGTGAGATCACTATCAGCTTGGATTCTTCCAGAGCTTTTGGAAAGACACTTTATGAGTAGAAAAATAAATAAATAAATAATCCCAAAATTATGGCCAGAATGTGTCTGCTCCTGCTGCAAGTAACAACAACTTTAATTATCCAATAATGTGCAGCTAATTCCCTCAATAACTCAGAATAACGTTTGAACGTGAATTTGTTAAAAGCCGAAGTGATGACAAAAGCAGCCAATTATCACATTTAAAATGCTAGAAGCAGATAATTTGTCTGGTTTTGCCTGAGCAACGACTAGTTCCATCAAAACTACCATCGACAGTGGCAGGAATGGTCTCCTGAATGATAAATATGTCAATCATTTAGTGTTTGCATGATGATAATGTAAATGAAAATGACGAGCTCAGCATCCTAATGCAGCTCCATATCTAAATAAAACAGTCCCACACTAGGAGGCCTGTAAGAGAGCCATTTACAGTGTTTATATGACAGCGCTGCGGCCGAACCTGATATTTCAGCTATTTCAAAGGCTGAGGGTCAGATCTGAGAGGGAAGAAGATACTGCTCTAAACGAAAACCACACCGGGTAAATCCTTGCCCACAATGAAAGAGCAGAGACTCTGCAGACCTGGCAGCGGTGCAGAACAGGGCATCTGTGCCTGTCAACATTTGGCCACAGTGAGTAGGAAAGTTCTTGTGATATTTTTCATAATAATAAACAGAAGTCGCTGGGGAAGTTGCACAGGAAGAGGGCACAGAAAAGTGTGCCTTCTGTTATTTTCACATCCTCCGACGGCGGCCGTTTGTTTCTTTTGTGTGCAGCTCACGCAGCATCCACCTTCGGATCCTGGCTGATATAAAAGACATCCGACAAGAACTGCTGAGGCAGCAAAATGCAAAACCACTCTTCACGCCAGGCCTTAAATCTCGTTGCCTCGACACTGTAATATTCCCTTTGCTTAAAGAAATCCCCACACGGCCAAAACAAGGCCGATGACATTTTGTACAAGGAGGTTTCCATTAACACATAATGATCTCAAACCAAACGTTAGTTCTACTGTTTATAGCTGATTAATATGAACCAGATGTGATGGAGCGGCTCACTCTCACACAGCTGGAGCAACAGCTTCTTCTCTCGTTGTTGTTTTTTTTTTTTTATCACATCACATTGTGTAAAAGGAAATATATTTAATGAGATGCAATCCAATTAGTCAAGTGCAGATGACATGTGTCTGAAAAATTCCAAAAATAAAAGATTAAAAATGTAAACTAGTGTTGGGAGTTTTGGGCATCGGCACAGTTGCCATCTAAGACAAGAGAAATCCTAAATGAGACGAGAGCTTAACTCACTGGCTCCTTTCCATCCATGGCCTCCATCCACAGCTTCCTCTCCCCCTCTGAAAGAGCCTGGAACGTGACAGGTGTGTTTCTATGGAAACCAGAAGAAAAACAGTATTAAAGATTGCAACGATTGTAGCGCGATTGTTCAGTCACGGCGTGTACTCCTTCAGTTTCCAACCATTGTGAGCATTTGGCTGTTTATGATGTGTCACACAAACGTCCCGCGCGCGTCTGAAGGACCTGACAAGCAGTGGAACTCAGAGTAGCTGATTAAATCCTGCGCGGCCGCGGCGGAGGGCGAGAGCGGAGGTAAATACGACGAGTTTGAAGCGATGATGAAAAGCCGTTGTTGCAATCTGCTCGGCGGAGGAGCAACAAAAGCCGGTGCCAAAGTTTACGGTTCTCAGGCTACTCCATCAATTGTTAAGTAACTGCGGGTTCAGAACCACTTGAAACAACAGACTAGAAAAAAAAACAACTGTTAACTTTGTCATGGATGCTGTCTTTAAGCTTTGGCCCATCAGCCTCACATGATGTCACTGAGTGACAACACAGGCAGAGGTTTGAGGCCCATACGTGGAACCAGTGTCACACACTGGGAACCCTTCAGGGACAAGCAGGTGACCATTCATGTGCATTAAAACCTGCCCCGCCGCCTTTAGCTGATTAAAAACAGGTGGCTTTTGAATCATGATCATCATGACGTCGCTAAGTTCACCATTCGGGGACACTTCGACGAGCTCAACGTGCTTTTAAACCCTCTAAACGCCCCAGGAGACTCTCTCCAGACCTCAGGAAGCCCGACTGTGGCATCGCGGCCCATTAAAATGCATTTACTACTCGACGGCCTGCTTATATAAACATGAGCTTGCTGCGTTCCGTCCCCGGAACCGCCGAGCGCGCCATCTGCTTCCAGCGCCGGCGCTGCTCGGGGGTTGTTTGGGCTACGGTCCATTTCGCCCTCACACTCTGTCCTTGTGAACCACCTGTTCGCCGCGTCGCCGGAACCTGTTTATCCCACCGGGCCTCCGCGTTGCCTCATCTCTGTCTGTCTGTCTGTCTGTCTGTCTGTCTGTCTGTCTGTGTCTGTCTGTCTGTCTGTCTGTGTCTGTCTGTCTGTGTCTGTCTGTGTCTGTCTGTGTCTGTCTGTCTGTGTCTGTCTGTGTCTGCCTGCCTGCCTGTCTGTCTGTCTGTCTGTCTGTGTCTGTCTGCCTGCCTGTCTGCCTGCCTGCCTGTCTGTCTGCCTGCCTGCCTGTCTGTCTGTCTGTCTGTCGGGCGGGCGGGCGCTCACCGCTCGGCGGTCTCCACGTCGAAGCAGAAGCGCTTGTCGATGGAGTCCGTCTTCCGCCGGATGCAGGACTTCAGCGTGAGCAGCGCGGGGCCCTGCGGGGACGTCACAATGAAGCGGCTGCGTGTTCACCCGCGGCTGCAGGCGGAGCCACCAACTCACCTGCTTCGTGGTGGTCTTCTGCTCACAGGGCACCATGAGCAGACGCCTGTCCTCCTTCTCATACTTGCAATAGTATTTGACCCAGGTCACGCCCAGCGCCCCTGTTGGGAGACACGTGTGAATCCCAGCGCCTGCTTTGTCAGAGGACGGCGCCAACGTGAGCGCTCACACTTCTCCTGGCACAGCAGGTAGCCCTCCATGGGGAAACTGTGCATCTTGTAGATTTGGGACGGGTGCGTCATCCTCTTCATCAGCTCCTCCATCCCCTCGCGGGTGCTCTCGTAGTGGTTCCGCGTCTGCGGGCGCAAAGCACAAACCCAATGCAGATCCCGGCTAACGCTGCCTGCGGCGGCGGCGGCGGCGGCGGCGGCGCCTACGTTCTGCAAGCTGAGCTGCAGCTCCTGCTTGTAGGGCATGAAGTCCTGCGTCATCTCCACCGTCAGGTTGTTGAGCGTCAGGATGCTGTGAAGGAACGCCAGCACCTGCGGGAGGAGGGGGAGGAGTCAGAACAAAGGGGAGGGGCCACTCCCGCGAGGAGCACGCGCGCTGCACCCACCGGCTCCACCACATCGAACTTCTTCTTGTCCTGCACCTGGTGGATCTGGTACACGTACTCCACGGACGACTCATAGAAGTTGACCCGCTCTCTGTCGAGGAGCTCGTCCGCCTTTAGTGGCGAAGGAAGATTCAAATTAAGCTCCCGCTCCTTCACTTGACGCCACGAACTAACCAGGAGGCTCGTACTCCATCCCACCTCCTGCAGTTGGCTCTCCTTCTTCTTGGCAGACAGGCTCAGGTGCTTGTCCAGCTGCGAGTAATACTTCTCGCTCTCCTTCTCAAACTTCTTCTTCTTCTCCTGCAGGACAGATTTATCATTGGAGAAGATGAGGGCGATTAAAGCGGGAACGGCTGAGCGATACCAAACCTCCAGAAAAATCCTAGAAACCCTGTCCTTCCAGATAAATCACGCGCTGCTCTCGGGGACGGCGGGGAAGGATTTGAGACTCTTAGTACTTAAAAGGAAATACAAAACCTCAATGTTATTCTGTTCAATGAAACTGGTTTCTTTTCACCCACGTTGGAACCTTAAGCACTGAATTTATGCACTACATCTTTCTTCTGATAAAAACACTGTAGGTATTGCATTTGTAAATTATTTATTAACCTCTAACATTGTTTTATGATAAAACAATGATCATAACCTTATAACCTTTTAATTTGTATGTATTTAATGAGTCTGATTACAAAATGTGTCTCAACACAGCAGCAAGAATCAAAGAACTCTCCTCTGAGTATATTTAGACATATAATTATCAGAGGGTTAAGAATGTAGCTGATAAAAGTCGTGGTGTTGTTTTTAATAGGTTGATGTGATCTGAGATCCTAGTGAGTTATAAGGACAAAGACCCACTTTTGTTACGGAGATCTGCTCTTTTCTGAACTTCTCCAGCGGCCTGATGAGCAGATCGGACGCGTTCTGAACCTGGGCAGGGAAAACGAGAGGGAAGCGTCACTGCTGTGGAGTTTCCAACGCCCCAACACAAACACCCCCCCCCCCCCCCCCCCCCCCGTATCACAAACACACACACAGGCTGCTCTCTGTACGCTGGCAGCTAGAAAGACACATCCTCTCCATCAAAACCCTGTTGCTCAACTGACCACATGACGCCTACTTTTAGAATGAGATGCATCCAGAAAACCCAGTCCAACAGGAACCGCTGCTCCTGGTGCGTGCTTTAAATGCTGAAGTTCAAGCCCAGAAAACACAGGGGAACAAACAAGGCAGGTTCGACCGCTTTCCACATACGGGAAGAAGTTAAGAGTCATGAATATCATCAAGAAGGCAGAATGGAGGAACTGAACTTAAAATAATTCTCTCCAATCCTCTAATTGGCTTGTTTACAGCGTGTAGGTGTTAGTAATGAACACGTATCATTTAACATGTCCGTGTTTATCGGAATGAGCCACGACACGTTTCCCAGAGTGAGCTGCACCGCAGGACATGTTAACGCGGTGTCCAGTGTCTAACGGGGGTTAGATAGGATGCAGCGTCGGCGTGGAGGAAGCCGATAACCCACCAGCATCATCCTGTCGTGCTCCACTTCCTGCAGGAGTCCGGCGAACTCCTGGAACGACTGGGCTGAGGATGAAGCCACAGAAGATGATCAGCAGGGGAGCGAACGCTTCACGCTTCTTACAGGAAACACATTTAACAAAGACAAAGGGGGGGGGGGGGGGGGGTGCGACATGCATCATTGAGCTCCTTTTGTTTCCTGATTCCTCACAGGTTGCGGGGAACTACCAGTCAGCTGCCAAATGTGCTCCGAGGCCGGCGGGGATGTACGTTCGCGGCGTCCCGTCGGCCTCAGACGAGGCCCAGACTCGTGCACACAGCGCTAATAGGCAGCGGCGAGCTGCTGGAATGGGGCGCGCGTCGCGCCACTTTGTCATTATGACTTTGTGAACGTGTGTTTATCTCACCAATGTTTATCTCGTCGTCCGTGAGGGAGTCGCCGATGAAGTCGAACTGGAACGAGCAGAGGGTCTGGGAAAACTTCTGCACGGCCGTGGAATATCCTTCAAAAATAAAATATTCAAGAAACATCCGATACTCGCCAATATATAATCTTTATTCGTGCTTAAATCCCCTCTAAATGTCACTAAGAGAGTGGACTCAGGAGCGTTTTTATTATTCCTGGTTGGAAAGTTAAAGGTATGAAAAACATCTTTGGCAGGATTGAACAGCCGAGCAGCAGCCAGTCCGTGGTCAGTGTGATATATTACCCTGCTGGTCTGGCTTTTATTATTAAACTAAACAGAGTCTGTCGGATCGATACTGTGGAGCATTTCACCAGAGGAACTCGGTATCATATTTTAGATGCATCTTCCTTTAAAGGATTGGATTTAGGTCTTTTTGCTCCGCATGTTATTTCCATTAATCAAGTTGTTCCCCGTCGAGTTCACTCCAGTTTGGAGGCTCCTTTTAGCTGCGCTTCTGTTTATAGGGGTTTTATTGTGAACTCGGCACAAGTGCACAAGCAACAAGTCCCAACACTCACATATTGAGACACAAATGAGGACTCTTGGTGCAACACTCGTGACCTCTGGCTATTATCTATAACTGAATATGAGACTCTCTGCACCACTACAGTAATTACAATGGCCATTTCTGTTTATAGGGTCAATGGCCTGGTGGTTTGGAAGCAGAATGGTATATTGCTGACAGTGTTATTCCACCTTTAAAGCCTTTTTCATAACCACTTCTTGCAGGAAGGCGCAAACGCCATTCATTTTGGACCGAGGCTGTTGTGTCAGTAACTCTGGCCCCCAGTGTGAGATGGAAACGCGTGGGCCTGCGGCTGCAGCCAGCTGTGGACGAGCAGCGGGTCCTCCTGCACATCTGCATCAGATCCCCCGCCTTTGAAAGCAGGCCCTTCTCCCAGGGGTGCAGTAGCACCTCCCTGAACGTGCCTCCCCCTCCCACGCACCCACATTCATCTTCCAGGGCCTCAAAGGCCCCACGGATGCTCCTCACGGCAGCGCGTGCATCAGTCGCCCAAGAATAAAGATCAGACGTAGACACTCTTACCGTTGAGTGCATTGATTACACTGTTGCCATCTTTTATCAGCTCCTTCAGGAATTTGCTGGTTTTCTCCAACTCCTGCTCGTAGCACTTGAGAGTCTCCCTGAAGTTGGGGCTGTCCAGATAGCAGTCACTGAACTCCAGGGGAGGATGCCCCATTTTTCCGGACCACTGGACGCGACCCAACAGCAGACGGGAATGTGTTCTGGGAGCCGCGCAGCCTACGCTCGTCTAGCGCTCACTGGTCATCGCTGCTCAGCTGAAGTCCACGCGCGCCTCTCTTCACTAACCATGGTGTCCGTGGGAGCCTGCGGCGGCCGCTGCCCTCGTGCCGAGTGGGTTGAGCGGCGGAGAGACCCGTTGCGGACCCGCTTCCGCTCTCGCCTCGTCCGACGCGCTCTTTAAACTCTTATTTATCTGAATCCCGGTCCTCTTGTCACTTTTCCTTGTTGTGGTGCTGCGCGGAGAAGAGCGGCTGAATCCCTTCGACCGCGTCCCAATTCGGAACGTCTCACGCTTTCAATAAAAATCCTTCTGTGTTTTTTTTTCCACTTACACTACGGTTGTTGATTTGTAAAAAAATTAAATAATATTTGAAATCGGAAGGAATATTAGTTAATATCTTTGACTCATTTCGAAGATCAGTAAGTTTCATCTATCAGGAAAGAGCGGAACGTAAAGCTAAATGGAACGTGACCATCTGACTATAGATTCAGAAAAACTTCCCCTTTTCCACACCCAGGAGGTTCTTAAAGGGGCCACTGCCCTTATGAAGCGATTGTGTTGATAATGCTGCTTTCACGTTCTGTGGAAAATATGTAGCAAATGTTGCCACACAGAAAGATCATTTGTATAGCATTATTACTTTATTTGCAGATTCCAGCTCATAACAAACACACAGTATGTGGAGTCACACCTGAGTATGTGATTGGGTGTGACACCTCAGTTCGTTGCACAAACAACTTCCCCAAGCCTAGTGTACACAAGAATGAATGTGTCACAGCTTCTGGAAATCATATTGTCACCATGGAAACATCACACATGTACTGTACTGTACTGTATATATACACCTCAAGTCTCATTGACCTGAAGATCAGCTTTAATAGAGGCGGGAGGTGAGAATCAGGCTTGTTTATTGTCTGTTACATAAGATCGCCTCACACCGCTGTGCAAATTACACATTACAACTGACTGAACTAATTAGCAGCTGTACTGTACGTTTCACTGGGCCATGGTGCAGTAAGCGTTGCTGACCTCCAGATGTCCCTCCTCAACAGTGAGCCTGCAAACACACGCTGACGGTTGCAAACGACATGCATGATTCAGAGGGTTTCATCAGAGCGTTCCCGCTGATGCTGCCGCACCCGGCGACTGCCGCTTCAGTTTAGTAGCAAGCCTTCACGCACCAAACAGCGCAATGACCAATACCCACAGATCTACTGTAACACCCTCAGACAGGCCCTGCTCCCCTACAGCAGCACAATAAACATCCCATCACCCCCGGCTCAGTAGAGACACTTAGCAAATGTTGCAGCTTTGAACATTCTCAGTAACGGTTTCCAGATGTTGGTCAAAGCATTGCAGTGTCTACTTTTACGCCCATGTCATCAAATTAGGCCTTCTTTCAGTTAACATCCGCTTTGGAGGGATCTTTGTAATCGAAGTTAAGTATGTTAAATCAAAGAGGAGGACAGGTTCTCAGCAAAGGGAAGTGGCCGTTTCACCTTTCCAATTGCAACAATGAAAAATCATAAAAGCAAAAGAAAGGAGGAGGAGGAGGTCAGGCCTCAGTATTACACTGCTACCAAAGGTTTGGATCACTGGGTCCAGTAACATTTAATCTATAAACCAGTAGACTTTACATAGAAATCACTCTCCACTATGTGAATCAGTGGTTTCCTGGGTGGGCAGCAGCTCTGTGGATGTAAAGCCTGAGTCTGATGATGAAAGCATAACAACCCCTTGTCCTCTTATCTTTAGAGGTTATGGCCTATTCTTTGTGTTGGACCTTTCTGTTTTACGCCATATTGCGTCAAAACCATCCTCCACTTCCTCTGCAGAACACAGCACAATGAGGATGCGAGGACAGACCACAGTCCCCACACAGATTCCTCAGCGGGGCAGAAATTAAAAGGTTTGGTCAGAACTCTGAAAACTGTTTGTTTGCGCCCAATAAAAGGGGCTATTGTATGCAAATACGGCGGACAGAAGCATATGACCTCCCCAGTGCAGGGCAGTGGCTAGTGTGAGAGAAATCATTAGCAATGCAAAGTCACGGTGCTCTGATCTTCTTGTTCACGGGCTGAAAAAAAAAAAAAACATCTGCTGCTGTCACTGTAAATGCTCCTGGATGTGCCTCATACAGTCCAGCTGACGGTGAGTGGACTCGATTTCTCACTGGGTTTGTTTTCACTCAAGCGACTTTATGTTGCGTCCGTGGACCTGCTAACTATTGTAGCCTTGAACAGTCTGGCAACTATCATTCGAGCTTGCGATGCAACTTGAGCTTCTCCAGATGTGATGTTTATTCGATTCTGCCCGCGTCGCGTTGGTTCGTTCTGTGCCGTATACTGGTCACAATGGGAAACTCCTGCTGCCAAGAACCCATTCCCCCCAAGAATCACACAGATGGATTGTAATGGGTCCAAATGCCCACTTTCCGTGCTCCGCCATGGCAACTGGTGAAGCCTGTCACATGACACACGGTGCGCGGCTCAGTGCTGCGCTCATAAGTGGGCTGCGACCGCAGAGCAGGTCAGAGAGGCTTCCTCCGTCTCTGGACTCACATCCATGCGACGCCGGCGGCTCAGCCTTCTCCTCCTCATCCTCCTATGCCTCTTACACCTCCTGCTGAGCCAGGTACCATCTCTCACATCTCTATTGGTCCGTGCTGGGAAGACAGGAGCGCCACCAGCAGCGCGGAGGAGACCGGACCCCTGGAATACTATCAGATTTAAGAAAGATCAACCTATTTTAATCATTTGTTTTTAGGTGCCTCGACTAAATTATTATTATTATTGCGTAAGATCTAGTTTTAATGTTAATTCTTTCTATTGTGAATGCATTTTTAGATGGGAATCACAAAATAACACTCTAACGGCTGTAAGTTCAAAATGCTGTTTGAAAGCAGTTCAAAGGTCCCGTTTTATTTTAGAATTACTGTAAATCATTTTGACCTTCACCGATAGTGACTTCTAATTATTATTACATCATTGTACAGAGATCATGTTTCTGCATTTTCTAAAATTCTCTATAAATACAATGCTCAGTTTTGTGAGGAACATACAAAACAATAAAAGTCTAATAACCCACCAATTTATCTTCATTTAAAGCTGTCATAAAGTCCTTTTTAATAAGTAAAGACTTGCAGACTAACCTTCAGCGGTGCAGTCGATTAGGTTCACTTTGCTGCTTCATCTAATGAGCGAATGGTCTTTTGTTTTTCACCTTTTCTGGAAACGAGCAGCGCTGGAGTGTGTTTGTTAAACTCACTGGCACAAGCGCCGTTCTTTGGCTGCATCAGAGTCGGACGAAGCCTAATTTTCGCTGAAAGCTTCAAATTGATGACAGACTCTGGCTCGTTTCACCCCTCTGACTGCAACAACGAATAATCATAAAAGCACGTTTTACAAAGTTCTCATTTCGGTTCATTTGGCTCTGAGTAGCTTCTGCCCTCCCAGATGTTGACCCTGTGTGTTTTACCACCAGACCCGGAACCAAAGATGAACTGGGCATCCTTCTATGCCGTCATCAGCGGGGTGAACAGACACTCCACGGGCATCGGCCGCATCTGGCTCTCCGTCCTCTTCATCTTCCGCATCCTGGTCCTGGTCGTCGCCGCCGAGAGCGTGTGGGGCGACGAGAAGTCCGGCTTCACCTGCAACACCCAGCAGCCGGGCTGCAACAGCGTGTGCTACGACCACTTCTTCCCCATCTCCCACATCCGCCTGTGGGCCCTGCAGCTCATCCTGGTGTCCACGCCCGCCCTGCTGGTGGCCATGCACGTGGCCCACCGGCGGCACGTCGACAAGAGGCTCTACAGGATGTCGGGACGGACCAACCCCAAGGACCTGGAGCAGATCAAGACCCAGAAGATGAAGATCACGGGGGCTTTGTGGTGGACGTACGTCATCAGCCTGCTGTTCCGCATCGTCTTCGAGGTCACGTTCATGTATGTGTTTTACATGATCTACCCCGGGTACAAGATGATCCGGCTGGTGAAGTGCGACTCGTACCCCTGCCCCAACACGGTGGACTGCTTCGTGTCGAGGCCCACGGAGAAGACGGTGTTCACCGTGTTCATGCTGGCCGTGTCGGGGGTTTGTATCCTGCTCAACGTGGCGGAGGTGCTCTTCCTGGTGGGGAAGGCCTGCAGCAAGCAGCTCCACGGCGCCGGGGACTGGACTGTGGGCGCCTGGATTCAGCAGAAGCTCCGCTCATACTAACCAGCTACAGGGCAGATTTACACAGTACTGACACTTTACTACTCAGATGTTAGGTCACATACTGGAAGTATCAATTGCGTAACATGTCCAGAGGTGCTGTATTCCAGCTGACCACGTCGTAGGTTTAATTATGATGGACTTTGTGAGGCTTTAATTTTGAAATGAACAGCTATTACTATTGAAAAGCTCAGACTGTGTCAGGGTTTATATTATGTTCTGTTATTTAAATTAAAAGTTGCCTTCTGATCAAAATCAAATAATAAATTCTACATCAATGATATTTCCATATTTATTGAAATCCTAAATGTGCTTACTAAGCATCGCAGATGCTGAAGCCAATTTCGTCCGTAATTCATTGCAACAGGAGCAGATTTCCTGCATTTCCCCGCATTAAGCTGCAGCCGGGGCGGTGGGATCCTCCTCAGCTGTCAGACAGGCCACTAACCGTGAGGCCCGTCACACGCTCCGTGGCACCGCCACCGCCGCCACCTGTGACGACACGTCTCTGTCCGACGAAGTTCGGCGCTTGGGAGATATCAATAGCTCCAGCGCGTAGGAGGTCAATGGTCGACCCGGAGGACAGCTGTACCTGCCGGGTTCAGACAAATCCTTCCATCTGTTACGACCAAAGCTCATTATGTTTATTTATGTTCAGTCACTGAGTTGTTTCCACCAATCAAGGGCCTCATCCTGTACAAAATATCCTAACAATAGTGCACGTGTTGAAGATGGAATGTTTCTATTTGATGCGTTGATGTGTGAATGGAATGTTATACATCAGAACTCGACTGAATCACATGTACAGTAAAACCATCCGCTGCTGTTCACATGACGCCCGGTCCAAGTAACTGCGTTCGCTCGGCGCCCTATATCCTTCCCCGCAGGCATCGCTGCGAAGCATCTGAGCTTTTCCACGAGCAGCAGCTCCGGCTGAAGCGCCGAGCGACGGTTCAGGGTCCACACCTCGAGGGGTCAAATCACGGGGAGGACTGACAACACGGACACTCCCTCCGCCGGGAATTATATTTAGATCTCACCGACACAGACCTGCATCTCGACTCCTCAGCTGTCACTCAGTTCAACAGAAACACCTCTTAAGTGAGTTCTTCAGGAGACCTCCCTACAGGCTGTGCTGGTGGCGACTCCGGACCGGGGCTTATTCGCGGCGGGCACTGATCGGGTCAGTGGGAGGACAGCAGGCGGGATCATACGGGCTCCGTTCAGACGTCGTCTCGCCTGTTCAGTTCCCTCGGCGGTTGAGCCGACATGGCCTCACTGTGAACTGAAGAGGCTCCAAGGGTCTGCACTGGCCTGCAGGAGATGAACATTAGCAGGTAGGTCCTGCTAGATATCTATGGACAATGGCTCCATTAGCCTTTATCACATGTTAATCTTTATAATGTGTGAGCTATATGGAGGTCCACGGTCAGTGGACTTAAAACAGTTGCTGCTGCGGGAAAACCATTTTTAGGAAGCTCTGATTCCTCACTGACATTCGCTCTGCTTCTGCTCACTGATCCCTGATGAGTCCGGCCATTATTAAAGTTACCTTTTCTGCTATGCCATAACTCAGAAGCCCTGAAATCCACACTGGGAGCCTAATTCTGGAGTTGAGGTTCAATGCTGGGCAGTGTCACAAGACCCGAGCCGACTCGGCGTCGGGCCGGCCTGCTCCGGGGCTTCCTCTCGCACACAGCGAGCTGTGTCCCGGCCCGCTTTTATCGGCTCGGCTGCGGACCATGCAGCCTTTTCAACAAACACACAAACAGTGGATTCATGATCGACCACTGCTTCTGTTGGCAAAATTCCTGTTGGTTTTCTGAACCCCAGCCGCCTCGCAGTCTGCCCAGGGAACTGTGCTGTAATGTGCACGGCCTGAGTAAATGACACGGCGACGAGCTGACGATGCGGGTATTGAGCTTCACAGCTTCATTTGTTTGCTAAGCCCCGGTCCAGCTTGAGATTCTCCTTTCTACAATCATCACTGATACCTTGTGTTCTGCAGCCGCCTCTCCTGGTTTGGTCCACGAAGCGGAGTCTGAGCCGGCATGGCGGACTGGAACCTGCTCGGGAAGCTGCTGGAGAGCGCTCAGGAGCACTCCACCGTCGTGGGCAAGGTCTGGCTCACCGTGCTCTTCATCTTCCGCATCCTGGTGCTGGGCGCGGCGGCCGAGAAGGTGTGGGGCGACGAGCAGTCGGGCTTCACCTGCGACACCAAGCAGCCCGGTTGCCAGAACGTCTGCTACGACAGGACCTTCCCCATTTCCCACATCCGCTTCTGGGTGATGCAGATCATCTTCGTCTCCACGCCCACTCTCATCTACCTGGGCCACATCCTGCACCTGGTGCGCATGGAGGAGAAGGAGAAGCAGAAAGAAAAGGAGCCGGCTGCTCACGACGAAAAGCAGCAGCAGCTGCACGGCGGCAAGGCGAAGAAGGCGTCGGTCAAAGACAACCAGGGCCACGCGCGCCTGCAGGGAGCTCTGCTGCGGACATACGTGTTCAACATCATCTTCAAGACCCTGTTTGAAGTTGCCTTCATTGTAGCTCAGTACTTCCTGTACGGGTTCCAGCTCAAGCCCATGTACACCTGCGACCGCTGGCCGTGCCCCAACGTGGTGAACTGCTACATCTCGCGGCCCACTGAGAAGTCCATCTTCATCCTCTTCATGCTGGCGGTGGCCTGCTTGTCGCTGCTGCTCAACCTGGTGGAGATGTACCACCTGGGCTTCACCAAGTGCCACCAGGGCCTCCGCTACCGACGCTCCAAGACCCCACGCGAGGCTCCCAAGGACCGGATGGAGGCACCGGTGCCCTTCGTGCCGAGCTACAACTACTTCGGCGGACATCCCGCGGTGCCCGAGCGCTTCCCCGCGGACTCCAAGTACAGCGTGGCGGAGCCGAACCCGGCCTACAGCCCCTACAACAGCAAGGCCGTCTACAAGCAGAACAGAGACAACATGGCTGTGGAGCGAAAAGGCAAATCGGAGGGGGATGTGGGCAAGGAGAGGAAAATGTCCAGTCCCACGCTGGAGATGGTTGCAGAAAACCAGCGCAGGAACAGCCAGTCGAGCAAGAACAGCAACAGCAGAGGCAGGATGGACGACCTGCAGATTTAAAGACTCTCAACTCTGTGAAAAACGGAGGGAATTGAATGAATACGGGAAACGATTAGTGACAAAACAAGTGAGTGAACACAGAACAGTTCATGAATAGAGAGTGCACACTTACATTTTATGCCGAGAGCTTCAACCTCTTCCCTAATTATTATGTGGATGTGCAGCTAATGTGCTTTACAAATATATTTTGGTGGGCCCTTATTTGTAATAAGATAATATGAAGGTGGAGTAACACAACACACACTGTATTGTTATAGAGCCAGGCTTTAACATGGTGACATATAACTCTCAGATCAAATCGTGTTGTTGCCTGACCGCTTCCTCTTTTCTAAAGAGCCCTCACTGTTCCGTATTCACTCAATGGATTTGACATTGATACGTTTCCGTATTTTTCGGGCGATAACAAATACAGTTCTACTTCAGAATTTCTTGTTTACAAGTGACTTACTTCAAGAAAACTGTGAGATGCATGATGCATGCACAGGATTTCTTACTGCAGTTTAAAGAAGTGTGACGCGTGATGACAACTGTGGAGCATGAATTACTCCCCTCGGCAGGACCGCTTCCTCAAATGTGCTTTAAATATATGTTCTCTTAGTATTGTAAATACATAGGAACATGTTTGTTTGGATTTTCTTTTACAGTTCAGTAAACTGCATTTCTTTCTTGAGTGTCACAAACATTTCACAGACTTTTCAGTGCTGCTTTCAGCATAAATAAGCTACGTGTGAACGAGTATCTGGAAGCTGCACCAGCGCTGACAGTTAATGACTGTTAATAAACTGATAATAGCTCAACTTTAAAAAAGTTTGAATTTATTTTAAAAGTCTATCTGTGGAAAGCTTTGTGTTTCAGACATAACTTTCATGGTAATGTGCATTATCGGGCCTTTATTAGATACTTCTTAAATATGAATAATTTTCAATATTAAATGTAGTTTTTTTGCTAGTCTGAACCTTAACTGGCTGATAACAGCATCATGTGGACAACATGAACACACTGCTCTATCCATTCACATTCTTTTAACTGGACATTTGCAGTACTTGAGGGAAGAAATGATTGGATTTAGATCATCAACATCATCCTAAACTGTAATAACATGTTGTACTCGTGAAGACTGGCTGTTGCCTGGACACCACTGCCATACTATCTGCTCAGACCAGCATTGCTGCCCTGCTATTTTTTGACCTGACGCTGCCATGTAAACCACTTGGTTTCAACCAACTATAGTAAACGCGCACAGACCCAGCACGGTGTGGATGGATGCATTTCTTAAACACATACCATCAAAGCTTCAAAGGTTTCCCTAACTGCTGCTATAATTAGGCTCCGTGCATCTTTGGAGGAGCATTGTTGGTGCAATGGGGGGTTGGGGGTCCAAACTTTTTCTGCTTCATCAACAACAATAAGAAGTTGCTGCCAATAATCTGGAACGCCGGCAGTGCCTTGAAGACATGGGAGATGACGGTGCTTTAAAATAGACTGGTCATTGAACACAACATGCCAACACCAAATAAATCTGAGGTTAAGTTTAGTGGTGGTGGGACAGCTTGTTTCTGAGTGTTTCAGGCTCCATTACTTCCAGTGTTTCCTGCTGCGTCTTTACAGGAGGCTGAAAGCAGGTGACGTGTGTGAAGGTTATGAACCCAGCGATGCAACCGAATCTCTGCGCTGGTCTAGGTATGAGCGACACGCAGAGAGCCTCCGTCAGGCTGTAAATCAGACAGAGGACGCGTTTAAGGACGAGTCAACGAGGGGGACAGGTTACTGTTAATGGTGATGCATGAGCGGTCATTCCACAGAGGTGGTATTTTAATTGCTGCTGTGTGAGCACTAAGACTATAAGTGTCTGTGATGGCGGTGCCATTAGTTCACTCAGGATTTTCCCTCTACTACAAATAGTGATTCATTTAATTAATCAGCAAATGCCAGAGGAAAGAAAGCAGGATTTCACTATGAATTCAAAAACATTGGCATAACCTTCCAAAACCTTTAAGGTGGACGTTGTAAACTCCTGAAGTTTGTCATTTTTTCCCACATACTGTATTGCCCATTGATCCTTTTACTACATTTACTACACACAGCACCACAGAACTACTCCTGAAGTGCACCTGTTAGTGCACAGACATGATTGACAACCCGAGCAGAACCACACTGGGGTCACAGACGCACAGACAAGCACCAGGAATTTATAGACAAGAACAAACCAAACCTGAGATGTTGCTGATAGAATCGATCTCTTTATTCTGGTTTACGATTTATAGAAATTAAAGTTATAACCAGGCAAACAAAAAGACCTGTGCTGTGCATATTTTGCAAAAAGAAGCCTTCAATCAAAAGCTACAGTCCATCGAAAGACATTTACACATAAAAAGGAAGCAGCTGAAGCAGTATCCATGCCTACTGTACTGTATATACTCTTAATGCATAACACCAGCATGCCAGGGCCTGAACTTGACCAAGTTTCATCTCATCTCTGACAACAAAAGCAATTAAGAAGAAATCACCACTAAAAAGAATGTTGAGCATCAAAGGGTTGTTTTATCTTAAACACTGATGTGTTTCTCTTTTACAACAACTAATTATTCAAAGCAAAGTAACTATGAACCTGAAATAGACTAATAGTATGTTACCAGATACTATTTAACGTTGTCATCTGCATTTGAAAGTGATTTAATGAAGTTTGAAAATATTGCAAACGCAGCAGGAAACTGCAGCAGAGTGGATTATTTAAACGTTTGCAGTCAGTTACCACAGACTGACGCCCAGTCTTCTGACCCAGTATGGCTTCAAACTAAAGTTATTGATCGAGCTTTGGCTTTAAAGCATGTTGAGCAAAGATAAAAGGGGGTGATTCTGTATTTCACTTCAGAAAGTAGTTTGTCTTTAGTGTTTCCACATCACAAACCCTTATGATTGATCTGAAAATATAAAAAAAACAAGTACTGGAAAACAACGGGTAAGCTTCTAACAAGCTGCAAAGAAATCACAGAATTGCACTTAAAAGCATTTTTTTTCCTCTGCGAGCACAGATAAAGCTCCATACGACTGTGAAGTCAGCCTCTGGAGACAACAAGCAGCAGCTGAAGTGGTTGTGACCCCCTGGAATCCAATGCCTCCGAGAAACAGGCACATATCTACAGCTCATGCATGTCAACGCAACTGTGCAGATGATTCACTGGCATGGACACGAACGAAGAGGCACAAAATGCCCAGATGAGAACGAACCGAAACAGCTGCTTAGTCAAAGGCTAGCGTGATGTGGCAAATCCTGCAGCTACGCTACACATGCTCGATATTTACTTTTCAGACGGATTCATATTCTATATAACTCTACAATATACTTTTGTGTGTCCCGGGTCGAAAAAAATATCCCTTGTCATCCTCTTTTTATACAGATTGCACCCTGAGATTTGAGAAAACAAAATGTCCTTCAAAAAGGTTCAAACGTTGTCCACAACAGTCCATAAGCTCTAACGTTTTTCAATACAAGCCTCAAAAACACAACAATGAAATGACAAAGAGCTGAGCATTTAGCACGAATGCTACACTTACACCGGAGTAGAACATCCTACAGGCACAGGCACAGTAAGACGGACACAAGCAAACAATCACGCTGTGAGGTTCAGAAGCAGCAGATTCCCTCACGCTGTAGGATTCTAACTAGTTCAGTTATTTCTAGTATGATATAATATAATACTGTGACTGAGTAATGCTGCATTCTGTTAATCCAGCCGCACACGACCAATTAGATGTTAGTCTGTGTAGAAACGTATTCAGACATCCTGACTCAGTCAATCATGTGCATGTATGGCTTCTACCACTCGTTTACCACCACTGCGTCTGTAAATGCTGAATAAGCTGGTGTTTCTCCAAATAAGCCGACGTGTACGGGACACACTCACCAGGAGACGCTAAAGTCACAGAGCATTAACATTTACAGAGTGTGCCGTTCGAGCACTGGCTATTATTCTGAAAGACAGAGTCTATGCAGGAGGAGGCTGTCATTCGTCTAGGAGGTGTATTTTACCACATGAGAGAGAGCGAGCGCTGGAAGGACTCCTATGTCGTGTTTCTAAACAGACGACAGACAGTACATGAAGTCCCGTATATAACATGAAGCTATACTGCAGCGCTCCCAAATAGAATGCAAGCTGCATTTAAAACTATGAACAATCTTACACTACGCTAGAACCTATTTCTTCATGAGGCTTAAAATGCATAATTAGGTTTGACAAACGACAACTTAACATCTGCGAGGAGGTGTGTCGTGAAAATGCACTGAAGGTGTTGATCAGTGGACTCAGTACAGTGTTTACAGTGTCTTGAAGGTGTCTGCGCTTTATCTACTGTAGGTCAACACAATGTTCAGCGCCTGAACATCCATGCCACGCACACATATACACATATTGCATTGCAGAGGTCTCCTGTTTTTTTTTTACGTCACCTCAGTAGCAACTTCATCATCTGCCTCACCAAACCCCACGCCACATCCAAGAGAAAGGAAATTCATGGTGATTTTTAGGTTTGAATTAGAAGCAACGCATCAAGTCCCTCATGTACCTTCTCACTTATTCGCCTTTAACTTCAGCTGGGCAACCTTAGCTTGTTCCAGCTTAGTCTGGATGTCAACAGGCCTCTCGAAGAAACTGACTATAGCCGGCTCGTTGAGCAGAGACGCCAGGACCTGCTCGAAGGAGAACGACCACTCGGTGTGCAAGAGGTCGGGCCCCGCATCCTGACTGTTGTGGGAGCTGGGGGTGTCGGAGCCCTCCGGGGTGGTGGAGGACGCCTCCTCGTTTGAGGACTCGTCTGCAGCCGCGCTGCTGGCGGGCTTCGAGGACTCAGGGGGGCTGCTCGGCTCCTGCAGCCTCCGTCCCACCTCCTCCATCCTCAGCAGGAGGCTGGTCACGTGGGCCACGGCTCGATACAGACACTCCTCCTCTGGATCACCATGAAAGATGTTGTACAGGGTCTTGGAGAACTGGATGAATTGAGTCTGAGATAGAAAAAAATATAATATATATGAAAATACAGTAAATATATCACACAGGAAGATTTGTTTGGAAAATGTGCCTTAATCAATAAACACAACATAGACTGAATTACTGTACCTGATTAATTCGGGGCAGATCCTTGATGTTTTCCTCTTTCTTAAGAATTTCATTTTGCCATTGTTTCAAGTAGGCCTGCAGATCCACCTTTCCCCTTCCTGTCAAAATGTATATTATCACACCAAATTTTGGAAATATACTTTGTTGTGTCGATAGAATATAACTTTGTGACTCTTACCTCTTTCGGGGCTTTTCCTTATCACACCATCCTCCGGAAGATCAAATGCTGAGAAATATATGCAGCATGTGAGCAAACTGCACGGAGACATTCCTCACTAACAATGAACACTTACAAGACACAATTACCACAGGATTTAGGAGGGAAAGGGGAAAAGTGAAAGTGAAGATTTAAAGGGAAAGAAATAGTAAAGAGGCTAACCAGTGAGTCGACTCAAGTGAGAGGAGTCTTCAGTCACTGGAATAAAGTTCTGGATTCTTTGGTCCTTTAAGTGCAAAGGACTTCCTGTAAAAGCTAGAAGATACTGTCTATGAGTGAACTGAAAGGAGAGAGAAAGAGGTGAAGAGTTTGCTCAAAGAAAACAGATATGGATTTATCAATTCATTCTGAACAACAGACTGCCCCTTTGTATAACTTATAATAGCGTTTGTGTTGTGCATGTTGCAAGCTATTATTATCTTTCAAAATGTGTTCCAACATTCACTTGCAAATATAATTCCAGTTCCATAGTGAAACTGCAAAGACCTGGACGCTCTCATCATCTACAGTCCGTAGTTCATGCTGTCATCAAAAGATTCTGAGAATCTGGAGACGTCTCTGTTCACGGGGGACAAAGCCAAAACACACTATTTGAAGCCTGTGATCTTAGTCGCCTTCATTAAAAACAGGCACGGAGGCGGCTGTGACGGACGGCACTGCATGGGCTCAGCAGCACTTTCAAAACACCAATGTCTGCGACCAGAGTTATTCACGCCGTCCAAAAAATTCTAATTGAAGCTCTATCATGCAGAAAAACAGTCCATTTATGAGCATGATCCAAAACAATACTGCATATCCTCTGGGCCAAGACGCATTTAAAATGGCCTGAGGCAGAGTGGAAAACTGTTCTGTGGTCAGACAAATCAAAATCTCACATTCTTTTTTGAAACGATGGGCGCCACATCCTTCAGACTAAGGAGCTGAGGGATCCTCTGGATTGTGGTCAGGGCACAGTTTGGAAGCCTGCACACGTGATGTTGTGGTAGGACATCACCAGTGCTAATCGCTATGGCAACGAGCAGGAGCTGGAGCAGCAGATGCTTTAATCCCTCATACCTCCGGCCTCAGGTCTCGCGTCAAAAGAAGAAAAAGAGGGGTCGTAATGGAGCCAGCTTAGTTTCCCTGCCGCGAGCGACCAGCAGGTGAACAGACAGAGCCTGCTGTCACTGCAATGAACCATGTGCAAGTGACAGCTGATTGCTGCTGCTGCCCCTTTTGTCGTCGCATGCTCCAAGCCTGCACATCCGGCTGCACGTCAGAATTAACTGTGTGTTACATAAGCAGCACTTCCTGAGGACACATAAATGACTGTGACCTTTATTTAACAGACTACAATAATATTGTATATTGAAGAAATATTATTTTACATAATGTGTATGTCTAAATCCGTCACAACACAGCTGAGATCAGTGAGTAGGTCAGCCACACGGTGAACACAGCTGCTCCACTGTGTAGTTGGACTGAACACTGCAGACTCTCAGCTCTAAATAGCAGAGGAGTTATTTCCTTGATCATGGTGTTTGGTACAGTTCTGAAGCCTCCTCTTACGCACCAACACATGCTGTCAGGCTAAATCTACCATCTTGTTTGTTTGGACCTTGGTACCCAGACGGGACCTGTCCTTGGTGCTGACACTGCACACGCTTTGGTGCTGGATGTTCGCTGGCCTCGCACATCAAGTGAGCCGGTATTCATCTGCTAGCAACTAGTGGGTGACGCACTGAGCAGCTCGTTCCTACCATGGACTCCAGCCCACTGCAAAATGCCCTTACAGCTCTTTACACCCATTGTTGCCATGGCAAAGCTCTTTCACCCAACACAGACTATTCTTACCCCAGCCTTCACGCACGTACACACATCTCCTCATGCAGACAAAAGCCACGCACCCAGCCACTGCAGGCAGTGTGCAACTCAACAAATGCTGAGCAAGGCAATGGATAACGAAATGACACCTCAAATGTTTTCAACACGTTTTTTGGAGAAACCTTGACCTTTACAGAGTCCGTGCTACTGTGAATCTGAAGAATGTAAAGGCTCCTGCACAAAAACATTTCCTGTGCTTGACCATTGAACCTCCAACACTCTTCCATCCAAGCAAATGCATTGTGAAAGAAATAGGTCAGAGGTTGAAGACGGAGGTAAACAAACATAATCCTGCTTTAAGGTTTCCCGCGGGTTAAGGGTTTTAGGTGTCACATAATGAAACTCACTCACCTGGTGGAAGGTGCAGCTTGAAGAGGAATTTCAGCTTATGTGTGAAAGATCCACTGTACAAAGTATCTGAGGAGAAAGAGCAACAGTGAGGATACGGAGTTGAACAGCTACATCTGTTGAGGGTGTTGAGAACTTACCGAGGGCACAGCAGAACTCCTTGAAGTTGACGAGGCCGTCCTGGTTCTCGTCGATCAGGCGGAAGACCCAGAGGGAGAGGGTGCACTTGGTGGTGCAGAACGCCCAGGGCTCCAGCAGAGAGAAGAGCGTGCTGAACTGCTGGAACGCCAGCTGGTACTGCTCCAGGTAGGCTAGACTGGGGTCATGGTGGAGTAAAGCTGGACTCTGCATCGTCCAGTAGCAGCTGAGGAAATGCTGCCTCTAAAAAGAACAAAAAGAAAACACTAAGCTGAGTTGGCGAATGCCACTTAAAAGGTTTTGCCATTTAAAGGATGTAAGATGATGGCATTTCGATTTTGACCTACTTTGAACAAATTGTAAAGGTCGTCCAGGTGTGAGGGATTTAATCTGGCTTCTTGGGACACCACCCGAATCTGGAGACACATCATTTGTAGTTTATGTTCTCTGAATTTACAGGCTTTTTCTGTGGAGCCTATTGATACTTACAACATTTTGTTTGGTTGTATCCTCCAGCGTCTGGATCACATACAGTTTATTTCTTTTTCGTGAACGTTCAACTTCCTCTGAACGAATATTTCCATATTTCTGTAAAGAATAATTTGTCAAATCATACTTATCGCAGATAATGCTGAATCAGCTGTAACAGTTAAATCTCGCAATACCTCATAGGCCTCTCGGATCAGTTCACTGATGTCCACCTTTAAGTGGGATGCTTTATCATTATTGCCCACTGGGGCTTGTTGTACTGTCGGAGGCAATGGGCTGTCTCTGTTTGTCACGCTGTCAAAGAATCTAAAACAGAAAAACACACACATTCATTTACACTGTAGCAGCGTTTTAAATGCTGATTTGCTCGTGTGCACACAGACTTGCTGAGTATGGTGACGGCCTCTGCATCGTCGTGACAGCTGATCAGAGCTTCCATGTTGTAGTCCAGGACGGCCAGGCCAAGCTGAAGGATGGCTTTGATGCCGTCATAGAAAAAACAGTCCACCACATTCACGGCGCTCTCTATTGGCAGGACACTGATGAAGAGAGTGAGGAACCAGGACAAGGACACGGATGAAAAGAAGCTCAGGTCGGTCATGTGGTCCACGAGCTGCGGGAGGTTTTCTCGTATCAAGTCCTCGAATACCGCCTGGTCGACCAAAGCGCCTAAAGGAAAAGCAACACATGAATATTACATTCATTAATGAACATTTCCAGCAGAAACACTGTTAGAACGACATCCTTTGATGGAGCTTTACCAATAATTCGGCGGTTAAAGTAATCTGGCAGCATCCTCTCACAGACAGCTACTAAGAGCCAGAAAGCCTCCTCTTCTTTAGCGTAGAGCAGGAGAACTGAGGTGAGAATGTTCATAGCCTGAGCAGGAAGGAGGACATGGTTAAACAAAAAAAAAGAAAGTTAGCTTTATGTCTGAAGTGAATGCACCGGAACGTTACTGTGCAATTATTTGTACACCAATGACAACACAAAGAAGAAAGTCACAAACTGTACACAGTCACGGTAAATGGAGACAGAATAATTATGCAAGCACGTTGCCTTCCTGGTTAATGTGTCTGCGAGTGCTGTGCACAATAATTAGCCAGTGACTCCTTCAGGAATACGAAATACTAAAGCTACCTGGCAGTAGCCGATTTTAGGGTTCCTGTATGCGTAAGCAGTGAGGACTCTGCGCAGAGCCGAGATCCCCGTGTCGCTCTGAAAAGCAGGATGCTCTGGCAGAGAGCGGTGCAGGTCTCTCTCGATCTCGTCTGTAGCCAGCGTGCTGGTGCCCAGAGACTGTTCAACGAGCTCCGTGTAATATCCGGGGTGAGTGGCCATGTCGTTGACAGCTCCTGCGGAGTCAGAGCCGGTCAGTGCGGAACCAATGACGCAGCGATGCCAAAGCTGTTTTCTGTTATTTATGCTAAGTGGGCACCTGAAAAAAGCATCCACAGCTCCCCCCTCAAAGCCTCAGGGACACCGCGAACAATCAGGTCTCGTGTCTTCCTGGTGAAGAACATACTGGTTCCCCGTCCGTACTCAGAGAAGTGAATGTTCCAAGACTGTTCCTTCATCTTTTCTTTAAGCTTAAAACAAAGATAAAATACATTTCAGCGTTACTTTTTACATATTGAAGTGCTCCCAAATTGTGTTGTATTGATTCAGTTTTATTGAGGTGCACTCTTAAAGCGATTTCACACCTACTTGTACACCCACACCCAACAGAAGTCAGAATGGCATGTGTTACGTTACATCAAGGTAATCGACTCCTGTTTCTACACAAAGCTAGTGAAACCTGTGCGTGCTTCATTTGCAGCCTGGCATTTACCATTTTGGGGTCAAGGTTTTCGACATCCTGGGGGTGGAACACAGTCATGAGTGCCTCTGTGCTCACAGCCTTGCTGCAGTCCTTCTGTCCAACCATCAGCGTTACGTCCTCTGGATTGTCCTCAAAATGATTTATGAGAGACTGACACTCCCCCCGAATGGCCTTGGCAACACACACGTTTACATTTTTAAACATCACAACCGCTGCAAACTACAGCGAACAGCGAAGCGGCGTTTAAAACGTACTACCTCGGATGAAGCAGAGTGCTGTGGGCTGGCGCTGATCCCACATCTGCTCCGGATTGTGTTGGCAAGTCGCTGGTAGTCCCGCACCTCGGAGAAGCGCAGAGCCCTCTTCCCACGCACACACACTGTTAGAGCCCGGCTGCCGGAGTCTGGCTTCTCAACATTAACGATCTGAAAGGGAGGATGGTTGGCGGAGGTGGGCTTTTCATCACTATGCAGGGTGGGCAGCATAGGACATGTTTATGTAGACTTTACCTCACGCATGGGAATGATGACATGGCACTGGCTTCCGTCCTGACTGGCAAAACACAGGTAGTTTTCGGACAGACAGATCTTGCCAAGTGTGTTAAAGTGGCTGAAGGGCACCCACAGGAAACTCTCGTGCACCTCCAAAAGGTTTTCCTCCCTGGGAAGCCTGAAAAACGCCCGGAACTGCTCGCTCTTGGCGTGGGCTTCCAGACCCCTGCGGGAGAAGCAAAGCAAATATTGATGCAAGCAAAACACGGTGTTTAAGTTGTTTGCAGTTTGTTTGCATGCAGTTACAACAGCCTCATTTTGTGCACTTAAGGGTCATCTTTCTTATCAGTGTATTATGGGCCACAACTTTATTTCAGTATCTGTAGTACAGTACATATATCTCTACACTCTATAAACTCCTAGTGGATATACATGTGGTGTATTTAAACAAGTACAGCGGTAGGTTTACTCAAACACCTGAACCAGTGTTATCTTCTATGACCTAACTTGCACTCAGTGACAGTTCATTTATTGGACTCAAGTCAGTTTGTTTACTCTGGTTCTCCGGGTTGGCAGCCGGCAGTAACTGGATCATGTAAAGCTGCGAAGCGTGGCAGACACTCACCTCTTGGTGATTTGCAGGGGGTCGGAGAGTGCCGGCTGCCTCTGGAAGGCCTCTTTATCAAAAAGGCGCTTGATGGAGTAGTCAGCCAGCTGTTCCATGATAACAAAGGTTTCATTAAGGTGCAGCAGCATGGAGAAGTAGTGATCCTCCCCGTGAGCCAGGACATGGATGCTCTCGGTGAGAATAACATTAGAGGTTTTCTCCAACCTCCAGATCTCATCCCAGGAGATCACAAGTTTCACTGCAGGGTCATTACAAGAAATGAAAGCGAAATCAATCATTAATCCCCAAAAGACATAAAAACTGATTTTAAAGAATAGGTTTTATGATTATTGTGGAATTCTGATTTCTCTGTGTACAGTTTCTCATTAATTAAAATAGATGAAATGCTTTGCTTTAAGAACTCACTAAGGAATATGACTAAGAACTGCAGACAGCAAAAAAATTAAATGGTTTTCTTTGGAGAAAAGGCTCAAAATGTCACTTCATGTCATGAGTCATTTATTAGGCACACTGTTGTTCAAGGCTGCCTTGTGTTGTAGGTCAGATGTAATGTTGTTTTTCTTCAAATTTTGGCAGCTGCCATTAGCAAGAGCTATTTTATAATGAAAAACTGCTCAAGCCATATTCCTTTCAGGCCAGAGTGATTAACAAATGGAACAGATGTGGCTTACCCTCGGCTCCCAGCAGGTAGGAATAAAAGCACAGGAAGTTTGTGCTGAGGTAGAGCCAGCCCTGGCATGGTACTTTGCCTTTCCAGTAGCTACATGAGTAATATGTGACCAGCTTTTCCTCTGGTGGCAGCTCAAACCACTTCTCAAACCTCAAAAGAGCTTCTCTAAACTTCTCGGGATCATCCTCTAGCACCAGGGAAGTCTTTCCTTCCTCAGCAATAAGACCCTAACAAATGAAACAGAGAGGGTTACTGCAGACAGTAATAACAGAACAAAGCCTCGTTTTAAAGCTACTCTTATTTATATCAACCACAGAACAGGAAAGAAATTAATTTGTGTAATGAAGAAGAAGCTGCTTTTGCTGACAGACCCACGTGTTAGTATTATTTACTGGGTGACATGTCAGATCACTTCTAAAATGTTGCTGTGTCTGCGACATATGTAATAAATGAAGGTTTGTTTGTGCTGCCCACAAATGGCTAAATATCAGTAACTGCAGAATGATTAACTTTTAAGAGATGCCAATAACATACAATGTACTTTGAAGTGTTACAACAGCATTTAAGAGGGTATCTATTTATCTGTGTGGGATGTTCTGACTACCCACTTAAATCTGGGTCTTACTCTAATCTTGCCCTGTACAAAGCTGGTGATGTCTTCACTGGAATCAAAAACAGAGAGTGTCCTCATGATGTTCTGCTGCAGCCAATCCCAGTGCTGAACAATCTCCTCTTTGGTAACACCTAACCAAACATCAGCAGTGACACAAATTACAAAAAACTGTTCAAACGACTAACAGCTGATTCTCACATTAAAGTTGCTGGGATCTACTGCATTCATTATCAATATTTGATGCTAACTGAATTCAAATGTGATTTACGTACAATTAAAACTTTTAAAAAGCAATTCATGTCTGAGAATTTAAATAGAAATGCAGTGACATACCACATGCTATTGACCAGTACACCTGTGAGTCTGGAGTGTGGTGGAGAATGCGGTAGGGAGCAACTTTAGACGTTGAGTCCAGCACAGTATCCAGTGTTCCCACAAGGAGGCCTGCAACAATCAGCATGATTGAACACATTCTTCCAGATACCTTCACACATGCAGCATCTCCTAAAATCAGAATATCATAAAAGTATGCTATAAATCAAAAGAAACTCTTCAAAAGGTCATTTGTTACTTATTAAATAACTACTGATGTGCTGTGTTTACTCATACAGAACAAGCTGGTAGAAGAAAGTTTCATCAATCTTAAATAAATCAGTGACTGCCCAGTGCACTGTATTATTAAATCTTTAAGAATTGTGTCATACTGACAGTGGGAATTAATGGCACCCTCCATGCTGGAGCTGCACAGCTAAAATTAGCTCAATCTCTTACTTTGAAAATGAACATCTCTCTTATACGCCCTCCATGCATAATTAACAAGGTTGCAGTGAAACCACGCTCATGCTCTGCATCAGCTGTATACTGGCCTGTCAGCTGAGCATGGATCAGCTTTCAATGTTAGTGAGCTTCTATCGTTGTAAAAGCTTCAAACCATGATTCGTAAGATTTGCGTTTTCATCAGTGTAAAACAACGTCCCACGGCAGAGGACAGACTTTTACAACATAAATAATTCCTTAGACACACATAAAGCTCCAGTGCTTGACAGCACTTTGAGTGTGGAATGCAATGTATCATCAGGTAGTATTTAACCTACACTATCATTAAACCAGGCAGCAGGACATCGACCATTTCGTCCTCAGCTAAAACACCATTAATTAACATCAGTTATCGATTCATTACTTTACAGCTGTCACACTGTGGCACATGGTTAGAAACAGTAGGTTACAATCAATGGTGATGTTGAAGTGCTTTTTAAAGTCCCAACTATGTAAAGATTTGTCATGCAATTACTTGGCTCACATCATCATAAGTGACACTCGCTGGGGTTCAGCTGGTGCTGAAGGCATGAGGGTGAACAAAGGTTAAAAAGAGAATGCTGCATTTTACTCACTGCAAAAATAGGAAGTGGAAGCGTTATTCTGTTCCAATGAGGATCTACTAAACATTAAATCAAGATCAGTCAAGTCTATTTTACCTGGTGGCGTGTATGTATCTATAATTTACTGTTAAAGCTGAAGCCTTTTTCACAGTCTGACAACTCCAATAAGCATCAGTGTCTCCACAAAGGCGCGGAGGCATTTGTTTTCCAGGGAGCATCCGTCCCTGATACGGCACTGACGTTACAGATTCAACAGCTTCATTTCCAGCCCCAGTCACAGACTTTTTAACCTCTGTGTCCGCTCTGCGCCGTCACAAACACTTAACAAACCAGATGTGCCAGATGTATTGACACGTCGCGCACCCAGCGCGTGTCCTGGAAACCAGCGCGTGTCATTCGGTCATTTTTGCTTATACCTGTTGCAATAAACATATGTTCTCCGGGAACTGAGGAAGCGCCGCCCTGTACATGGCAGACGGCACGTTAGCCAAGCAAACGTATGGCGCGCTAACTGCACTGCACGTTAGCTTTAGCGCGGTTCACTGAGGCTCAGTGACTGTGGTGCACCTGCGGGGAGTTGGTAAGAACATAAGCGCTTACGTTACCTGTCAAGCCGCCACCTCCTTCTCCGTACCCCCGTCTCCTTTGCAACACGAAATACTCATTATCCTTCTCGGTGACCCACAATTTGAACGCGTTTTTCAGTAGAATCTCTTCGGGTTTGAGCCACATGTTTCAAATGTCATGGAGGTTTCTATCAAATGCACCTGACATGTCACGGTTACCTGTCTCGAGCCCCAAAAACAAACCCGTGGACATTTGTTTGTGTCTGGAGCCCTACCTTCCCACGTCGACAAGAAAGCTGGCAGCGTTACAAGGCATTATGGGATTGTAGTTCTGGACCTAGGGGAGGTCCTTCGACGCTTATTCGAAAATCAGAGTGAAAAAGCTGAATAAATTGTCAGATTTATACTACTTGTAAGGTATTGGTATTTCTTATGTTCATATTGCTTGTGTGCTAAAACCAACATCAGCCCTTGAAATAATTCAATATTTGAACAATTATAAAGTGAAAATGACATATGCCATACTTATGTACGGTGACTGGTTTATAAGAAGCAACAATTTAATGTATTTTGTAAAGTCTATTTGACTATAAGGTTTTTGTTTTAATTCTGAAAAGTGGAAGTCTAATTAAATGATTTAACCGTTTTAATTCAAAAGGTGGCAACAATCTTACAAAACGATGCCGGCTGCAAAATAACTCAGTAGAAGAAGAAGAACCTCGCCGTCGCCTCAATGACGTCATTTCAAACCGACCACGGTCAGTTCAGCGCGTAATTTCAAAACAAGTCTGGTCTGTGTTAATTAAACGTTTCGTTTCGGGGTCACATTAACATATAGAGGTTAAGGTTGTATATAGAGCGGAACTGGCTGTTTTTGTGCTCGTTGTGGCAAATTGTGACGCAATGAAACAGCAAGAGGATTGTTTGTCCATTAGCCTGAGTTAACGGAAATATTATTGGAAAGTAACTTTATCATTCTCTCGGTACCAAACTTCAATTATTAACTCGATGATGCCTTTGCGTCTATTCAGATATCACTCTGTGTAGGTATGAACGGGTGTAGGAAACTTGCTAACACTATCTAGAAAATTAGCGTGTGATTTAGCCAAGCAGCTAACTAACGTTTAGCTGAAGTGTCTGTTTGTTGACATCAGTGTCACAGTGGCTAGGATGTAAACAGTAAACTGTATAGTCCACAATGGATAATAGTTCGTCTTCTTCTTCGTTAGTGCCTGGTGTTTCTGAAGCATCCTTTCTGCAGAGGACGCTGGAGAGATTGTCCTTTACCCAGTCTCTGAAATTAAAACTAGAGGAGGCGGCTCCCGTCGCTGTCATTGCCCTTCAGAGATATTTATCTGAGCATAGTGAGGGTCAGCAGCAGCTCGACAGCTACAGCTACGATGTGACGGTCACCGACGGAGTCTGGCGGGCTAAATGTTTCATTCACCATAGTTTAAACCACTTCGTGCACACAAATACCCTGAGGACTGGGGCGGACGTTCGCATCACTCAGTGTTGTTTTGTGTACAACGAGCGGAGACTGGGACATGGTTACATTTGCATTGAAGACCTTAGTTGCGGCTCAGAGAGATCCGCTCTCCTGGCCCATATAAGCGACGTTTGTTCACTGCCCATGCTGACTAAACATGGCATGGAAAGGAGCTTGGTGTTGCAAAGTGACGTCCCCCTTCAACTCAGCCGCAAACACTACCTGTCTCTCTGGAACAACGACGCCCCGGAGGGAGACGTTTGGGTGACAGGGGCTCCCTCGTCTGACGCGGTGCTGGACGGTGAGATAATGTCGCTCACTGATAGAACTACATCCTTTTATTGAATTTCTTGGCTAATACAACTCTAATTGGAATAAATCCACATTTAAAATGAACGCGCTTTTGTAGTTAATTGGACTTCAATGGCAATAATACAAGACATAACAGATAAAGGAGCATTTTCCGCAATGTTTTTTTTCCAACAGTGTCTAAGATCACTCTTATTTGTAGTCTGGAGTCATGCTTCAGAAATGCAAGCAAACCCCTCTCCCTCCTAGTGAAGATAATGCACAAATCCAGGCTAAGGTATTATGGGAAGTTTGGACTGAAGATTGATTACCCCTTCCAGGTAAGTTAGTCAGACCTCAGAATTTTCTTCTTACATTTTCAGTGTTGCTCAGTCCTGCTCTGCATCTTAGGCATACTTTGAGGTCGCTGATCAGAGTGGCATGATGTCCCTTGTGCTTTGGAATGAGCTTTGTCCAGAGTTTTATCAGAGACTCAGTGTAGGTACAGTTTTGTACCTCCAGAATTACACCCTAAAGCAGAGTTACTCAAACCGGTCACGCCCACAAATGGATCATCACCGAATGAAGATCTTTAACTCTGTAGGTATGTACATAACTCTGTATAAGAGCATTATGTTGTCAGAGATTTGTGCTATACAATACATGAATGCCCAATAAAGTAATCAGATGTGTCCATCTTTTAAACATTCCACCTATCATTCATTTTTTTTAACTTCAGATTTTAAGGGGAGGTGGCGTCACATTGTATTTATGAGTTGTGATAATGGGATTTAGGAAAAAAAATCTAGTTCTATTATATTTCTTGTGATTTTTTTGCTATATCCTAAAGGACTAATGAAATAAAAGTATTGCTCACACTTTTTGCATACTATATGTCATTTTCCAAGAAATCTGCCTGAACTCTCGCAACCCACCTTCAGTCATTACTGTGATCTCTCCAAAGAGTGTCTTGCCACAGTGGGGCCTGCCAGAGGTTTCCTACCAGTTCACCACCAGGTAAAAAGCTCTCATTGTTTATTACTTGCTGTTTTGTTGTCTTTTATCTTGTGCTATTTACCTGTTTTCTTGCAAAACGTTTCTTTTGGTTTAATCTTTCTAATATCTCACGTTTTTATTATTTGAGTTTTCTTTTCAATTGTTTGGGATGTTTTTTACAGGTCAGAATTGGACAAATTAACCAACAATTCAGCATGTGATATTATTGGTTTGGTAACATTTGTTGGTCGGGTTGAAAGAGTCAAGAATAAAGGGAGTAAGGGTAAGAAGACAGAAGGAGCCCTGTAAATCTTTTTTAATTTTCACTCTAATTAGTGATTGATTACCTTCATCTCTTAGGCCCAGAAAAATACTGGACATATCGCTGGGTTCATGCAATTGATGGAACATCTAACCATCCTTTTATCTTGGAGATTTTTTCCTCCTCTCAAACGGAAATTTTCAGCCGTATATGTCCAAGTGAGTCAGTTCATTTCCTACACAGCAGCTCTGCTGCCACATTAGTATTTTCATTTCTTATTTAATAGTCATATTGTTTTCAGTGACCTACCTGGTTTGCACTCAGATGAGGGTTTGTCAAGTGGAAGGTTCGTTGTCTTACCTCACAAGCAGCTGTGAAACTGAGATTTTCATCACTGGTTGGTACAATAATGACCTTATAATCTACATACAGTGTACTGTATTTAGTGACAGTGTTTCTCAATGAGTTGGGAGCTTAACGGGTTATTATGTGTCACTGCAAGGCTACCACAAGCGTCAGCCATATGTGAATGACCACAAAGTAAAGACTTTCATCCAGTGGACCAAGACTCTAAAGGACAATATTGTCCTCCAGAAGACCGCTGTTGGTGGCCATTATTGCTATCCCCACCCTCCACCAGTATTTACACAATCAATAACAGATTCCTCAGGTGAGAGAAAAACTCCTCACAGGTAACAAGTTAACACGATATTTAAATTGGATGTTGAGAGGCATTTGTTTTTCTTGTCAGTCAAATCTGGGTCAGCATTCACCCACTGTTCAGCACAAAATAATTAATGATTAATCATTTCTGCTGTACAGTTACGTGGGCTGTGTCTTAATGCTTGCCTCACCATGACAAGCACAATATTTGGACAGTTCTATTTCATGCTCTACAGTAGATTTTAATTTTTAAAAGCTCCAGGACAACACAGGCTTGACACCCAGTAAAGGTGACATGGTTTATTTGTTTGTGTGCGGTTTAGTTATTTTAATAGGACACTTTGCTCAACTTTTAGCACCCGTTCCACTGGTTGCTGCTGCTGACTTGAAGAAGGAGTTAGAAAGCCTACAATACAGGGAACATAAAAAAGTGGCAATTCAAGGGCAGATTACTGCATTGCGGTACATGAAAATCCCGAACTCAAACGATTCCCAAGCAGCAGTGCAGAAAAAGGTAGAACAGCATCAACACCACAACATAATGTCAAAGCATCTTTCCAAGAGCAGCGAGTAGTAGTACATTGAATAAAACCAACTGTTTTTCAGCAGGTGCCACATGTTTCTATTGACATATGTGGACAAGCTGTTCAAGACACATACGATCATCTGTCAACTGGGCAGACCTTGGAGCAGCCATCAACAACTTACCCTGAGAAAGTCTCAACTAGTAGAAGCAAAAGGAGAATTCAGACACGGTGTGATTTGACAGAGTTGTGAGTTTTCTATTGAATTGTCATATAGGACTAGCAACAGTATATTCCAAACCAAGTTTAAAACCTACATTTGATTCAATAAATGAAATTTAACATAATGTTGACATGTCTTTTAGAAAAGCCACACAGTCCTTGTTGAGTTGTGATGATGTTCCAGCAAAAAGGTAAAAAGGATTCAATTGGTGTACATCACTAATTTACAGAACCTTTCTGAGCTTGTTTGACTCGTTCTTACAGAAGAGTAGGACACAAACACACAGAGGAAGAGCAGGAGCACAGAGAAAAGCAGTGTGACTCTGAATCAGACGAGGTTCATGAATGGGAAAATCCAACTCAAGGTAAATTACTAAAGTTACTTTATTGTATGCAACTGATGTCTCTCACTCTCTGTTCAACTTTCATTTCACAGTTGTGTTTTTGATACATTCCACATGTGTTTGCTTCCATCAGACTCTAGTGTTTTGTATTGGGAAAGCAGCAACTGGCTACAGCAAAAACAGGACGTGTCTGAACATTTGACTCAAGGTGGTCTGTACCACGACAGCATCTCTCAGAAGTTCACGTCGGATGAGAAGAATGCTCTCCTTCAGTGGTGTAACCTTCAGCCAACACGCTGGACACCACAGCACAACACTGACCCCATCCCACCTGGACCTTGTCCAGGTTATTATAAAGTTACAATATTAGGTAAGTACATATTTAATTAGTAATAGTATGTTTAATTAGCTTAGTGAGTCAAAACAATCCTACATATTGTATTTAAATGTTGTTATTGAGGTAGGCATCGTGTTTGCCCTTCTTCAGTAACACCGTCTCAAGTGGTCACAAATTGCTGCCTTTTTCACCTGGAACTGACCTTTTATATTTTGTGACCTGCTATCACCGCTGAGTCACTCACTCAGTGAGCGGTCACATTTAGAAATTTATGCAGCCATGTATTATTAAGGTGAACATTCTTTATTTAATAATCAGAGGTGGAATCAAAATAAGCTCATGCATATTGCCAAATTCACAGGCTGTAATCTACATGGGCTGAAAAACAACTTGTGATTAAAATGGCCTAAAGCCTCAAACAGACCTGTGTTTTCTTTGTTGTCATGTAAATGAATTTTTGCACCTACCTTTGAATTTCCTTGCCAGGAATAAACAAGCAAATAGCTGTTGATGCTGCTTACCTACCTGTGGTGAGCTCAGATGAACCCAGGGCAGTGGGTCTTCGTGACGATCCCCATGGCAACACAATGGTGTCCTGCCTTTCATCTGGCTTTCTCTGCCCTCTGGGTGACACAGCCAGCCACAGTGATCCAGCTCTGCCTCAGCCAGGTAGCACCCATGTCAGGAAGCAGCATTGTTCTAGTCTTTCATTACATCATATTGGGGCTCACTCAGTGTTTTGTCTTGCAGAGGAGATCTTGGCAACCGCCAGTGAGCTGGAAGATGCACATGTTGTGTGTGTTTTGGACATTTGTCATCTGGGTGAAGATAAAGTAGAAGTCCTGATCAGTAAGTTGTACAGAGTGACTCACATGTCTCTCGACTAGGAGGTGCAGAAGAGCATATGTTCACACCTATGAGAACATTCTGTAAATATTGTCAGCATAAATGGATCATGTGATTTGGTATTTTTGATAGTGTGAGCAAGAAGAACTCAACTTTATCACATTGTGATACCTTTAAAGTTTTGTACCATAAATGTAACATAACACTGTAAACTGTGCTTTAATCTTTTGGTTAATGGAAGTAGTTTATAGTTATAACTGAAATGCATAAAGATGTGGGTTTTCTTACAATTAGAATTTAACCCTATATTCACTGTGACTGACAGATGCACTTAATATTTTTTTTTAAAATGACCCTGAGGCACAATGAATTAAAAGTAGTACTTTAAGTACTAGTGTCCTATTTCCATATCCACTGATCTGTTGTGTTTTCATTTACTGACAGTATTGTTTTTAGTCTTTTTCATTTTTCAAGTACGGCTGAGAAAGAGTAGCGACATAAGTAATATTCTGAGTAAACAATACTCAGAATAACAAAAATATTTATTTTCAAATATTTCACAATATCCAGGCTGATTTATAAATAATTCAGTATAATGTAATTAAGAGATATTTTATGTAAACGTTATTTGTTAATTTATTTTAAAACAATATGAACAATATTTTTAAAGCTTATTTTGATGGTAAATACAGACAAAAACAAGTCATACAAGTGACTGTGCAACACCAACTTGAACACACAAAAGCCTCACCTCCTCTAATAAGACACTTCATTATCTGTTACAAAATTACTTTAATTTTAAAATCATGTAACATACATATGTAATCTATGTATAAAATAAACAACTATATAGTCTAAACTTTTTTTTTATTATACAATATATTAGTGTGTTTCTGCACAGAAACTGCAGAAATGGCTGTGCACCAGGTTTGTTTTGTTCATTTCCTGGTGAATCTTACACAAAGTGTCTGACGCCTCACACTTGTGTATGGTGACAGACGTTATTTCACAAATCAAATAAAAGTACAAGTAAGATCTGATTAAAGTCACATACCTTCAAGAACATTGACACTCAATGACAAACCCCATGAAAAAACGGTTTCTGAAAACTGAAGAAAAAAATAAACTCTACTTTTGGGCATTTAAGTGTTTTCTCAACTAAAAAAACATTAAGGATTGAGAAGATAAATTATTTACAACATCTGTGAATCTGTGCACACTTAAGACATTATCCCACATCCAAACATCTGGTGGAGAACAGATGGTCTGTCCAAAGCAACATCATTTTGGGCTTAAACCACAAATGGAACAGGACACATGAACTGTGACAACACGAGTGACCCACAGTGAAGTTTAATGAGCAGAACTTCCCTCAACTGCCATTTCAAGGCAAATAATGTCAGTTTGTACACAAACATGGACTGAAATCTCTAAATGCCGTGTTAGATGGAAATCATTCACTGCAGAATTCACAGCTTTACAGAACTGTGTTTGGTTATTTAAGCTGAGTGGTGAAGGAACAGAAGCGTGGTCGTCTATGGCACCTCTGAGTTGCTGGCTGAACCTTAGTCGTTGAGATGCAAAAAAGGAGACTGAGACTTCCCTCAGCCAAGATATAAATGGTGATGTACAATTGCACTTTTTAAAGAATCGTAAAGGACTTTAAGTGGTTTTGGCTAAATTACCCCTTAAAGACCGAGCTGTTATCATCACACCTGGACGTCTGTTGCTGCAGCCAGATGTGACCTGAAGCTGTTTTAATGTAAACAGACAAACTGGGACTCCAGTTTGTCTGTTTACATCGCGGCTCCCAGATTGTTTGGGGGATAGACATAACACTGTCCACCTTCTCCTGCAGACAGTCGCATGTGAGCAGTGGAACCGCGGTCGTCAGTGGACACCTATCTTTAAAAAGAGATACCGTAGGAATGTCAGGAGATTCTCATTAAAAAAATACCGCCATATAATTTACATTACAATTGCTCAATATACACCTCTACTGTATATACACTGTACATCTGAAACATTTAGAACAGTATAAATTAACATTCTTCTTTTTCAAATTGACATTGCACATAGGAAAGTGTAAAACGGCACTGAACAACATGCTGAAAGGTCTGACAGCAAAGCCTTGTCATCCAATATGGCCAGCACCGGTCTTCTAAGGGACCATGAAATACCCACCTTGAGTGTCCACGCTGAGACCACACCGTCACAATGAGAACTAGGGGCAGCTTTGCCTTTTATACAGGTGCTGGGAGGAAAAGTGGCATTGTCTAAAATTTCCCATTTGTTAAAACCAACTAACCAGATGACTGGCTAGAGTAATACTATTTTGAAAGTAGGTAGAATCTCTTTACAGTCATTTCCTACTATGTGGACTTATTCAAATCAGAAAGATCTTCTGTAGCAGATGCTTTTATTGTGGCAGGAAAACAGATCAGTGTCGACCTTTTAATGTCTAAATGAACTCACAAAATCAGTTCCATTATACTTTGTCTTTATAAAACTAATATCATAATCCCATATTTTTATAATATATACTGTGTAAAATAAATAAATATGAAATGATTTTATTAGGGTCTAAGGGATCCTATTAGATACTACCATTACATACGTTTGGACTTACTCCTGTAAAGGTTGCAAAAAGCATCCAATATATATTTGTAATCCAATACAAATCTACAAGTCTTCTCATTAAATCTTGTGTGGAAAGAATAAATTATGACCTATGAAAATAGAACTTTGTATTTCAAATGGACCTGAGCTGGATTTTTAAAGCCGAAATCAGACAACACCAACTGCACCACAGATCACCGTGGTTAAAGGCACATTTCACTCCGCATCGGGCAGCTCGCTTCGTTCATCACCCGGACACTCCAGAGTGAGACGCATGACAGGAGCAACTCTTCTTCAGGCCCAGATTGAGGCTTTAAAAATCTAGATAGACCTTTTTGTTAATTGGATATAATATCCCCCGGTGACGAACGCTCATTTGAATTCTTACAAACCCGAGTTTAGATATGTCATCTCGCCACCGCAGCAATAAAAGCCCCTCGCACGTTCCTGTTCCTGGGACAACGTCTGCCGACTGAAACACACACGGTTGTGTCCTCTCATACACAACACATCCCTTTATGAGATAAACCCCTGTCATGTTAAAGGAGAAATATAACTGATTGGAAATATGGAAAGGTGTCAAGATGTAGATTTGAAAAATAATCTCTGTTCAACTATCATTCTGTAGATAACGTGTGGGCTAAAATAAATATTCTACTTCTGAGCAGGGCACAGTACAAAAGTGCAGACGCTCTGTCTTCCACAGAGCTTTGATAATCCACTTGTTCCAGCCCTTCCACTGACTGGGAGCCAGTGACGAAGGCTCCCACGCTCTCTTCAGCTCCTGCAGGTAATGTCAGGTCTGTGCAGCCTCCAGCGGCCCGTTTCTTCCGAAGGGGCAACTTCTCGAGGTCCCAAATTGCAAGCGACCCTTCCGCTCCGAAGCATTTCTGCCGTGGGACTTGACGCCAACGTGGACTCCCAAATGCCTGCGCGGGGGAGAAGCCGGCGCTCCATCAGAACCCTGCAGCACTACCGAGTCAGCATATTTCTGAAGTCGCCAGTCTGGTTTTGGGAATGTTGGTATTGCCTCTGCTGCTGCTGCTGCTGCGCCTGTTGCTGCTGCGCCTGCGGCAGCTGTTGTATTTGCTGCTGCTGCTGGATGTATCCCACGGTGCTTTGCTGCGGGACGTTGGTGGCGTGCAAGAATGCCTGTGCAGATCCACTGTGCACGAGCCCTTGAGTCATCTGTGGAAAACAACAAACGCTGAGTTAGAGGCTAGAAACATCTCTAATCTTTATAACACACTGTTTTTAATGTTAATAGATTGCGTGTTGCTGTGGTAACTATGGATACAGATGCAGATCCAGTGACTGGAAGCTGATGGGTGCTGTACCTGAAAGAACTGCTGGGGCTGCTGTATCTGCAGGGAGTGCTGGGATGCCTGAGGCTGCGCGTGGTAGGCGGACTGGGACTGGGGCGAGATGAAGTTGTTGTGGGGAATCATTATGGGGGACGTGAAGACCGGCGAGGGGACGAGCACAGCGTTGCAGTTGACCTGTTGCATGGAGAAGGACGGAGCCATGATCTGCTGCTCCAGGGTGTATCTGCACAGAGGGAACATGGGAGAGCTCAGACGCGCCGTCACGAACGCACCGGAGCGAGTCATTGGAGGGGTCCTCACATGGTCTGGGAGATGCCCATGTTGCACTGAGAAGGCTGCGAGGTGACACTGCTAGTGGGCACCAGTGTCTGCACTGGCTGGTTGAGGAGCATGCTACGGAGAATAAAATCTGTTAGTGGACGCTACAGGTGGAGTCATTGGTTCATCTGTCATTCAGTCATATCAGCTCACCGGAGCTGTCCGTCCTGGCTGAACTCGTTGTCTGTGTGTCTTTGGTTTGCGTCCTGCAGAGGCCTCGTGTTGGTCTGAGAAAACATCATGGGGTTGCTGTAGAAGGGCATGGTCAGACTGGTGTTCGTCTGCACGGGCAGACTGACCGACTGCACCTGCCCGCTGCGCACAACCCGGTGCTGAACCTGCGCAAGAGCGGGAGGATGCAGTTACCACTTCTGAAACAGCTGCACCTGGACAGATGTTCGCTCGACCCGCTTTGTACCTGTGTTGAGGTGAAACTGTTCTCCTTCAGGAGGGAGTGAGGGGATGAACTGTGGGTCCCGCAGCTGGTTGGTTTAGGGTGCTGCCTGATCACTCCGGACGGGCTCTGCTGGGCCGGCCTGCCCGGACCCTGCTGCTGCTGCTGCTGCTGCTGCTGCTGCTGCTGCTGCTGCTGCTGAGCCTGGCCAAAGTCATTACTGATGGGCTGCTGCAGCAGCATCTAGGACAGAAAATAGCAAAAAAAAGGAGGATTCAATTTACTGGTCAGTGTGTTATATGTCAAACATTATGTGGGTCACAGCTGAACTTAGACCAATGCTGGCCTCTAGGTGGCGACATTTCCCCATTACTGCGAGGGGCTTGACGGACACATGGTGACTTTCTCCAACACTTTGCCGGACACCGATGACCCTGTGCGCCTCGTTTTACCTGGAGATTGGCCAGTTGCAGCTTCTCCTTGATGTCGTGCAGCTCCTGCTGCTGCGTCTTAATGTCGGCCTGCAGAATGCGCGTCCGCTCCTCCAGCTGCTCCTTGAGCTGGTTCAACACGCCAGGCTGAGGCTGCTGCAGCTGATACACCGATCCTTGCTGCTGCTGCTGCTGCTGCTGCTGCTGCTGCTGCTGCTGCTGCTGCTGCTAGAAACACATAAATCACGCTGATTAATCACCTAATTCAAGTTTTTTGTAAATAAAAAATGTGGCATGTACATTAGCTGGAATATAATCCATAATATTTTTTTTCCACAGACTTATTACAGGGCTTGGAGACACACAAGCAACAAATGAAATGAACACATGCAGCCAAGCGGGGACACGCAGGAGACACTAACCATGGCGGAGTGCTTGCTGCAGGTAGGAGAGACAGGGAGGCTCGTTTGGGGAACGTGGTCAAAGGAATTTTGTCTTTGTGCCAAATTCTACAGGGAAAACGACAAGATGTGACATGAGAGGGTGTCGGGGTCGCCCCACGGGCACGAGGAAACGCCACCGACCTTTGAGCTGCTGGGCTGGGGTCTGGCCGGCGTCTTCTCTGTCCCGACGGAGGCCGTCTGCCATGACGGAGTGCAGGCCTCGGTGTAGGAATTAGCTGCTGCAGAGGAGACAGGTCATCAGCTTTATCTCTGTAACAGCTGCAGCATTAGCACACGGCACAGTCTCCTGATATGCGTCCCAGCGAGTCTAAGACATTAGAAAACTATTTCTCTCTCGCCGTCAGAGCTGAGATGGATCTCTTTTCTGCTCGTGGAACAATACCGCTGATTCACAATCGTTCTGTCTCTGGCCTCAACCCACAAACTGCCATTCACTCCGTGGGTACGTTTTTCAGCGTAGCAGACACAAAAGGAATAAGAAAAAAAAAATCTGCAATGTTTTGTTGTCGAGTGCCTGTTTGTGTGGGTTATGGGAAATCAGTAGCAGCGGCGACTATTTTTACTTTTTTATGAACAGCGAGTGGTGCAGATGTGCCGCTCTGTGCTGTTCGTACAAGTGCATGTGTTTTAAGCCATTAGAGGGTGGGTGGACGAGCAGCTGGAGCCAGAGAGACCGAAGAATACACAGCAGCAGCCAAAGTAAACCTTGGAAACGCTTCGTGAATTCATTGTCACCCACATACGTGAAGGGGGCGTTTTATTGACTAGTGGTTTACTTACTTCTACCTCCGACCACCAAAGAAGAAAACAAAGCTCCGACTGTAGGAGGCGCTCGCTCTAATTTTAATACCACACTTTCTGGAGCCGGGCTCCTGCACATATTGACCTGCTGTTGAGTGAGGGGGGGGGGGTGACTCACATGCAGAGTCTGACAGCGCCGTGCGGGAGGACTTCCGCGAGCTGTGGGAGGACGCTGAACGTGCACCACTGTTTTTGTCCCGCGTCGGGCCCAGCGTGGGACAGCAGATGTCCAAATACAGCTCCTGCGCCTGGAGCAGGACGAGAGGGTCAGATGTGGAGCGGGCGGCGGGGCCGAATGTGCGACCGGGGGGGGGGGGGCGAAAATACCTTCACGGAGGAAGGAGCGACCTCCGGCGGCGACAGCTCCTCGAGGCCGAACGCTCGCCTCCTCTCGGCCCTCACCTTGGCGTAACTGGAGGACAGCACACGTAAGCGGGGCTCGGGCTAATCTCAGGGCACGGCTGCAGCCGCCGAGGCCCCGCGCTCACCTGACGACGGTGTGCGTGCACACGATGAACTCCGGCTTGGAGTTCCACTGGTGGTACGTGATGTAGTACTGCGTCTGCAGCCATATCCACTGCTGGCCTTTGGTCAGGAAGCGGTAGAAGCAGGACTTGCCCTCGCCGAACTGCATCACTGAGGAGACAGAAGCGCTCGCATCAGGGGGTCCCGCGTCATTTGCAGCGCGGCTGCTGCTACTGGTACTCACGCTGCTTGTGACACTGAGCTATGAGCTCCAAGTCATCCACGTGGTAGTAATCGTAGCCAGAGGTGCCGAGGACCTCGAAGGGCAGGTAGCCTATGATGGGTGAAGCTCTGAACCAGGAGACACAAGGGAATAAACCCATTAGTTTATTACTGCTGAAACGACTGCATTTGAGAGGAGAATATATTTTACCTGTGATCTAAAAAGAGGAACTTCCACTCGAGACTGTGTCTGGATGTGAATTCGTCACAAGGATCTTCCACGTTACACAAATCCTAAACGAAACCAAAGTCACGAAGTGAGATCCAGTTACAGTCTATGACAGGAAATGAAGATCCCATGACAGGGTTTGTATGGTGATATGAAACATGATGTGTTTTGCCGCTCTGGCATTAAATATTTGTTAATAGCAGCTGACAACTGTGTTTATACGTCATTATCACAGATTGTGATCACATCTGTGACCATGTGATCGCATCACATGAACTCTAAAAGATGTAACCAGAGCTTGAATTTGCCCTGACTTTAATAATTCCCTGTCAAATCAGTGTAATCAGTGTGTTTTACATTTCTGCATGTGTGGATGCTGCTTGCTGGCACTTTTAGTCTCTGAGCTGAGCGCTAATGGAACAATGCCGCCAGCTCACACTTGACCTGACGCTCACTGAACTTGGAGCGAATCTCCCTTTTTTCCCATACTCAGTGCTTTTTTAGGTCCCAGCTGTTCGTACCTTGAGAAACTGCGGAGTGACTAATCGTACGGTGGCGATGAGGCAGACCTGCTCCTCCAGCGTCGCCTGCAAGCTCCTCGGTAGCGTTAATTCAAGCCCGTTACAGGAGGATGTAGGCACTGAGTGGCAGAAACAACAACAGCTGCTCATTGGTTCCAATGGCTTCAAACTGTTGCTAAATTAAAATGGATTCAACACATTAAACCCTTTGTTTAGGCGCAGACTTACCGTCCTTACCATTGTTGTGAAACTTGAAATCCCCAACGAACCTGACGTACTCGTACACAGGAGGCTCTTTTGGGTCGATGTTACCTCTGGCCACATGGCAGCAAAACTCTATATGTGCCTCACCTGAAAGGCAGGAATTTTATTTTCCTCTAATAACAATTAAATAACATTATTATTATTTTATTTCGGGAACAAATTCCTTAATATTGCGCTCATGAATCATCTTTTTGTATGAGTAACTGTGTGAAAAAGATGTTTCTTATTGTGTGATTATGTGAGGAGCTGTGCGCACTAACGTCAGCATCAGCCACTCGCCTGCTCTGTTCCTCACAAAAGCCCAATAGTAACACAGGATTAAGGTCAGTGTCTTGAGCCCCAGATAACTACGTGGATTTGGTTTGGATTACTGTGTTAACATAACAGTGATTTACAGTCTTAACTATGATACAGAGGTAACTCCTAATTTTAGCTCAAAGGCTAATCATAGACAGGCACTAATCAGCAATCCAATAAGGCACAGACCCCGAATCAGCATCGAGCTCTCTAAATAGAGCTTCAAGGGACATTATGAGGGTAAGGGCAATATTTAGACCCGTCCTAAAACAAAATACTTATATAAATCAAATTACAAATGTCAAAATAAAATACATCAGTCCGACCAATTGTTACACAGGGTTCTGGTTGAAGTGAAACGTCATGAGGCACTAAGCGGAACCTTGACCCAGACACAGTGTGGCCTTAGGAGCAGACACGGGTCAGACGTGCGGCCCAGCAGGATACTCACTGTCAAGGAAGTCAGCAGCAATGGGGTCAGTCATCAGCATGTGGGATGATAGCAGCTTATACACCTCCCCGTGTTCCCGCTCCGGGAGGAAATTCAAGATATTTTGGTCCACCATATCTGACTGGTGCAAAAGAAGGGGTGGATGGATGTCAGTCAGTTTAGAAGTGTCAGAGTTAAAAAGTATCACAAACATCATTGAGCAGTAGGAGGTTGTTTCCACACCTGCATAAGTATTTTTATCCCTGAACTCAAGTTCACATGTAGGTACTTAATTTACACTGTCTTTCGTAATAAATGAGAAATTATGGAAGGAAAACTTTATTAAAACAAACTGAAAGAAATTTTTAACATGTCCTAGATCAGATAAGATGAAGCATATTTATCGTTTCCTCGTCGCATGAATACATAACAGGAATAACTTTCTCACTCACCGGTAAATGTCCAATTAGCGAAGACACGCTGTCAGACACGTATATAATATTTCCATCTGTAGTCAATGCTATCAGGAAACCATCTAGGGCCTGAAGGAAGAGAGGGAAAGTATGAATTAAACACTCAAAATCACTGAGACACAGTCTCTTCGGGCATTTAGTGAGAATGTGTCTTTGATATTTTTTGCATGAACACTAGTCGAGACTGGATTTAAGCTTTACCTCCAGCATTAGTTGAGTGAATTCCTCATTGCTGAGGAACGAGGGCTTCCAGTCCTGTCGCACATCACACGTTTCGTTCTGTGCAGTGATGTCTGGGGAGAAGCCCACGGGGCAAACGACAATCGTTCAGTCTCGTAAACCACACAAACTAAGAGCTCCGCCGCTGTTAACGACCGAACTCCAAAGCTCATGTCGGGTTCGCGGCCCACCTTTCTGCTTCTGCAGGAAGTCGATGGTTCTCTGCAGGATGGTGGACTTGTCCATCTTGCGCGGATGGCCCTGGCCCTGCAGCATGGTGCACAGCTCCTTGATGAGCACATTGAACTGGTCTCTGCGCTTCTTTTCCGATTTGTTACGAGATGCCCTTAGACGCCGACACACAAAGATACTGTTAACCGGACCAGCATTAAAGTCAGATGCTCCTCCAGTATTATGGAATTATTAAAAACGTTCACTCAACATTTAAATATATTTGCGTATTCAAAGTAGCGATACACAGCCTTCTTTGACGTGCACATATTTTTATGGATACTTAGTTGGATACAAGTCAAGTCTGACAGACGTAAAAGCACCTTTTTGCTCTGTCTTTCTCGTCCTCATCCAGTAAATCCTCCACACAGCTGTTGGTGCTAGAGAGGGAGAGAAACCAATTCAAATATTGTTTTGTCCATAATCTGGCTGACACCAGACAACAGCGTGGGACTTGGTTATTCCTGGCAAAGCACAGGCGTTACACATGACATTAACAACATACTTGGCTCCGTCCCGCATTTAAATGAAAGGCCGTGTCTGTAAATCGGGCAGGTGCTGTGTGAGAACAGCAAAAGTCTCTAAAGGTCAAGTCTCCTTTTTGGTTTTATAGTGAACTAGTTGTTGACAATGCGTAATATTTTCATTAATGGAAGTGGTAAAAGCTGAGGTGTGTAAACAGCCTCACCCACACAGGCATCAGCACAACACAAACAGCAGAGCCAGAAGGTGCCGCAACACGTCGCCTTCACTGCCTCGGCTTTGGTTGGTTCTGGTCGAGTTAGTGCTAATCATTCAATATACTGTACAGATGGCAAATCCCTTAGAGACACATTTATGGGTTTACACTATATAAATAAAACCGTGTCTACGCTGCTGTGGTCACAACACACAGACAATCAAATGGTTAAAGCCCACATAAACACGCGTCGGTTCAATTCTTCTCAGAAATCACTTTCACAGAGACTCGTTTCCTGTTCTCTTACTCCTCAATCAGGAATCCGAACCAATTCCCTTGAAATCAAACTGTTGTTATTTCTTTTTAGATTGAAACCACTGAAAAAATGTATCAGAAACAGAGAAGGGATGAAAAGGAATGAGTGGGACATATTAAAGAAAAACAAATGACAGCCAGTGGCAATAAAATCAGAGCATCTGTCTTTGTCCTGTGCCTCAAACGCAGCACGATTTTATTTGTATTTCTTTGGAATTTTCATAGCTAACAACTTCTAACAGATTTGCAATATAAACATATTCACAACATTATGTGAATGTGATGGTAAACTACTTAACCGCCCATGTCGCCTTACACTGTAACTGGAGTCATGCAGGATATGAGATACTTGTTAAAGCAGGGGGCCACACTTGGCACCCACACACACACACATGACCGCTCGGGTTTCCTTCAGCTTTTAACTATACTACAGCTACATCTTCACTATACATTATTAAAAATACCAAAGAACAAATGGCTAAATATAGACCGTGCGGTTGTAGAGTTGTGTGTTTGGGGAAGAATATGTAATGTGAACCTGATTTAGTACTCACTCCCATTCCCTTGATGGACAGGGGCACCCAAAGTCAGAAAGGTTGTCCATTCTCACTCCCTTTCCCAACCAGGTCCTTCCTGACGTCTTATATGTCCCATCCGCGCCGACCTCGTCAGGACAGTGTTGTGGAAAAACCTACGGACGACCAGCTGCCCACCGCCTCCCCCAGGCCACGGACGAGAAGCCAAATCCTGTGGAAACAGACCAGATTGAGAGCTCCTTCATCGGCCCCGTGCTCCAGGTGGGGCTTGAGGTGCAGAGCAACTATTAATGACACGACATGAAGCCTGCAGGCTACAGTAGAAGAAGAGCCCCCTGACCTAGAAACGTGTCTGAAGCAGACACGGGTTGTAACAGAGCACACGTCATCTTAGTCACTGTCTGACATACTCACGATTGCTAAGAGCAATTATCTTATTCCAAGTTACCATAACTTTCCAGTAGGAAACAGAAAACACACAGACTTTCCTTTAGCCGTGATTAAATTAGTTCAGGGTTATGTGGTCTGGAAATACTTGACATTATGTATCATTTACAAAGTTCAAAGTTGTAATTACAGCTGGTGGGGACTGAAAGAGTTCCTTCATGCTACGATCAGTGGGTGATGGACATTAGTGGCCACAGGGGAACCGCCACCTTTTTCACTTTGTGCCATTTATAATTGAGGAGACATCATCAGAATACAGCAATGCTGTATGTGGACATGATGAAACTGTGTGAGCGATGAGTGGTGAGACTCTGTAAAGCTAACTGCTCCAAAGATGTTTAGTCTTGGTGCAAGAAAAAAAAACAAGAGCTCTGAATCCTGGAGTTGCTTTTTTTCAGCTCCTCTGAGCTCAGTCTCGTGCCCCATTGCGATAACAAGGTGTCCATATTTATAAGGTAATAGAGATATTTTATTACAGGAAAGGATTTTTTTTTATCTTGCATTTTATTACTTCCTCTGAGCTCCTCTTCCTCGTGTCCCTCGGGGGCCGTGCGGACGTACAACCGTGTCGTGTCGCTCTACAACACATCAGTTAATAATCACCAGCCACGAGAAGGTACACGCCGCTCGCACGGCACGACTTATCGCAATGTAAACACGTGCAGATGAATTATGGGAAACAGGCCAGCGATGAAGCGGGGCCAAGTTCAAGATGGCTGCCTTCTATCGGACAATGATAACAGGGTTCCTTTAGACTCAGGTGATTCAGGCCAATGTTAGAAGCCTTTATTGTCAAATCTCTGAGCAATGCCTCCCAAATTATATTAGATGTGTTGAAGTTCCCTGCTGTTAAACTGTCAATGATGCTCCGAACCCAGGCTAATTCATGCAAAAACGAAAATGCTGCTTCTTGCTTTCAAACCGAGCACCATCGCTCTCAGCTGTTCAGCACATATGGCCCCGGTTTCACAGTCCGTCCAACAGATGCTCCCCTTTTTTGCCGCTTTACCTCAAAGTCTCTCTGCGTTTCGTGCAGCGGCTGCAAATGAAACCCAGAGTTCCTTTCACCATCGATTTAGCCACAATTTATCACACATTAATTCACACTCCTCTGCTGCATATTAAAATCAGAAGCAGCCGAGGAGCTGAGGAGGTCACGCAGATGTGCAGAGCAATGAAATGTTTGTTGAAGTGATGTTCACCACCAGGACATGAAGCTTCTCCTCAACTAACAACAACTCATTTGCAAAAGTGATGGACTTTTAGAGAGACAGCTTTTAATTTTAATGTCAGAAGTAAAGAGGACGTGCAATAAATGTGTAAACGCAGCTTCCCAAACAAATACACAGCACATGAAGGAATCACAGCAGACCAGTCATTCCCAGTCATTCTCATAGTGTCACAGACTGCTGTTTGGACAAAATGATACACTCACACCTCCATAAGAACAAGATATAGTAATACAGTAGGTCTTATATAACATACTGTGTCAATCAGTGTTTTTCTACTAATAAAGTGTTTTTGCAGACTCGTGCTGCAGATGCTCTTTGTTGCATGTGAGCTCTGTCTCTATTTTCCCAGGGAAAAAAGGCCATGAAATGCATAGAAAAGACTCTGACACACACTTTTTAATCTGTGCGTAGCTCTTCTTTAGCATTGGCTAAACGTTGCCTTTACTTCATGCTTTTGATTCAATACTTGTGCTAAACTGTGCCTCCAGGGGCCGTGGTTCCAGTTCACACCTGAAATGTCCGTGCAGCCGCTAAAGACAAAATACCTGTTTGACACCGGTGCGTGGGGTGTGGCTGGCATCCAGGTCAAATTCACCGCATTAGCGCTGACGCTGTAATAATTTATGATGTGATAGAGGCCACTTGTTATTGTTGACCTACATTAGTGGGCGGACCATTTACATACATTCAATTTATAGACCTACTTACAGTAACAATAAAATATATTATACTGAATAAATATGGCTTACTGTAACTTGGACATTTGACCTATTTATTTCTTTGAAAGCAGTTTTTATAGCTGGTGTTAACAGTTTACTGTAGACCCAAGGAAAAGGTTTATCTACTGGACACAATCTATGTAAATATGATGTCCAACATTAATAGTATAACTCTGGAGCTGGTGGACCAGACTAGGATGAAAGTGATTTAGAGCCATAATCCATCAAAACGTGTATCTGTATTAGGAACTATGTCTAGTTTTTATTACTACATTGTTATTAAAACCAAAACCATGAGCTGTCAATCTACTCATATTTCAAATCAGAAACTCGAGCAGTGAGCTCCAGTCGGTGGCTGCTTATCAAAGCCATAAAAATAACAAGTCTAATCAGTGAACAAACTCCAGCCTGTACAGTAGTGACTGTAAACAAGCGCTTCAAAGTGGGCAAGAGGTAATGGCTTTATTAATTGTTCATAAATGCTCTGAATGAAGCATGGACAAACACGGAGCAGCAAAACACAAACCGACGTCTGGGACAAACACGTAAACAAATGTAAACCATCAAATTCCTGAACTAAAAGCAGCAGCAAACAAGACCTTTATTGCCGCCATAACACTTTGTTGTTGTTGACTTTAATTCTAAATGTCCGTGTGCCTCCAGTTTTACAGGAACTATTCATAAAATCATCGATTGTGGACCGTAAAGTCTTTAATGCGTCGCTTAGAATCTGTGCCCTGCAAAACAACAATAAACCCGGCAATGAAGCGATGCAGAGCACCGGTGTTATCAAGAGGTCAGTGACCCCTCTTTTTACAGTGTTTGTGATGGTAATGTTCACACAAGGTAATGAATCAAGTTGTAATCTACTAACGACAACAAGCTTTCTACCATCGTTCCACGAGTTCACCGCCCTTCAAACGTTTCTTCCATACTTTACAATGCGACAGCTCCCAGCGTTTTTTTCTGCTCTTGTGCTGCTGGGCGAGTTTGAATAAGCTGCATTAGCGGTAATGCATCACTGGATGACGACGATATGAGGGTTTCGCTCTGACACTGCGCTTATCTCTGAAGTTTATGCCTCCCGACCACCTCCACCTGCACCAGCTCAAGCTGTCAGGCAAACACAAACCGGGCCTGGACCGGCTTCGGCTCAGCAGATCTGGAAATGTTTGCTCTGACGTGGATGGAGGTCCTGCTGCCTTAGTTTGGATCTGCAGAGTCTGACATCACACTGGACCACAACATACTGGTACATACTGTGAATGCACACTCGCATTAATAAATGTTTTCATTGTGGTGACACAGAAGTGTGTACATTTAGAAAGCGCTTGTTGTCGGCTGGGGCTTGTGTTGTAAGGACAGCTCCTCTGCAGCGATAAGGAAACAGGAAGAACTCCTGTTGGTTAAACACCTACAAATGAAAAACACCGGCAGATAAACGAGCGTGCACCCAATGACTCTTTAACTTCCCACTGACATGGTTTGAATTAAGGGCGGCCACATCCCCGAGTATAAGAAAACACTGGTTCAGTCAGACAAATGAACTCGCGTGGACTTAAAGCTGCCAGGTTGGGTAACATCAGCCTGACCTGCGCCCGCTGAGGAAATATTTAATCATTTATTTTCCGGTGACATTTAACATTGTTGGTACGTTTCTGAGGAGCCAGTGACGAACACGCTTTCAATGTTTTGCCATGAATGTCATCAGCGGTGGTGCAACGGGGGGGAAAATAGGTTATTTCAACCCTGTAACCGGGGCCGTGGATGGCAGAGGGCTGAAAACACGTAAGCGGCGTTCAGGGGCGCCCGTGGATCCGCACAGCTACACTACGTGTGCCACGGCGAAGCCCGAGCCGTAGGTGTTGGCCGCGCGCACCGGGGCCGACCGACTCCGCTCCCACGCGCGAACTTTGATGTCGAAGGGACGCGTCCGCGTCTCGCGCTCGCTCGCCCGCCCGACGCGAAACTGAAAGCTTCAACATAGAAAAATCCCACCTACCTTGCAATACTGGGGTCTGCGGCAGAATTGAAGGTCCGCGCGGCGCGTTCGTCGACGTAGTCATTTTAAATTAAATTTAGAGAAAATAAAAAAAAATCTTAGAATCGCAACTACAGCACGGCAGCCGAGCGCAACTGGGAGCGCGAGCGCGAGCGCGAGCGGCCGAGGCAGCCGAACGCGTTCAGTTGCATAACAACGCCTAAGTTAAAGCCGCGCCGCTTGTAATCGCCCGGTGAGCCGTCTGCGGCTCCTGGCGCTCCTCGTTCACCCACAGACACCGCCGAATTTCCCACTCGCGGTCTCGCGCCGCTCGCTCTATTTTCCAGGCGCCGCGCTCCACGTCCTCCGCTGGCAGCGGCTCGTAAACAGCACCGAGCGGCGGCGAGGAGAGAAAGTAGGTCAGCTGGTAGCTCAATGCTCCGCCAACGACGGCGGCGGCGCGAGCGGCGCAACCGAAACGAACCCGTAGTGACCGGACGGAGGGGGCAGATTGAGATCTGCAACCCGCACTTCGTGTACAGTAACGAGGCTCCAAGTGTCACGAAGGCGCCGGGTGCGTAATGGAGATTTGGCGTCGATTACGCGGCGTGGAATCGCGAATGCCACGGTGTGACGCGCAGCCTAATGGACTCTTCATTTATTAGGGCGCTTTTATTCAGTGAGCGCAGCCCGGGGTGAACTGTGGAACAGAGAGGAGCCTCCAGTTGCTGTGAGTGGACGTGGAGGCCAATCTCACACAGAGGAGGCGTCTGCCAGCAAAGACAGAGCAGATTAGCCCGTCTGACCCTGTTTAGGAGTTAGTAAAGCAGTTGTTTAAATCTCAGGGAGGAGGGGGTGAAAAACAAGCCTAAACAAAACCATGACACGCCAGTAAACAGGACCACAGGCCCAAAACTTGTTTTCCCCCCTCGAGTACTTCCCGCTGCACTTCCTATGTTTTTTCTAACAACTTCCTGGTTGCCTTTCTCCTCAGCTCGAGTCCCAAATGTGGGTCAGCAGTCTGCATGACTAATTTCAAGGACTCACAATGGCCCAGCTCCAAATGTTTTGCCTCTGTCAAAGGATCACACAAATGCCCCCGGACGCGGGCCGGTGTCCGAGATAACAGGACTGAAGGTGAACATTTCAGACCCTTCGTTTACTGTGAAGAGGAACAGAGAACCGTTTCAATAACTTCACATCATTTATGAGTAATCAGTTTACAGTTGTGCAATATCTAGAGTCTGCTAAACTAATGCTGAATCATAGTGACTAAAAACAGGAACCCACTGTGGTTTTGATTTAGCTTTGACTGTTTTCTATGACAATGTTATTTGTTGTTTTCGTGACAACCCTTCGTGGAATTTCATGATTTAAAGACTAAATATAAGCATAAGAAAAGTTAAACATATGACTGCAACCGTGTGTTCTGTCTAGTCCGAGTCCTAATCCACATTTGCATTATTTCACTTCACTAACTCAGTAATAAACATTTTCTCAGACAACAAAGTCTGCATCCATGCTGACCCTGAACACAACGCTAAGCTAAAGTTATAACAGTCCGTCCAAAGGAAGAACCCTGCAGCAAAGGTCAAGACGAACCACCCACTAAAGAGGTGCTGAGATTTTTAGATGAAGAAGGTGAACATTTAAGACAGGCAGAGCACATCCAGTGCTTTGATAGGTCAGACTGCATCATTAGAAAACCTTAAGTGCATGTTCCCAGCAAGACAAATTGCATGAAGGAAATAAAAGCAATGGTCTGACTCTGAAAGTACCTCCTGGATCACTCTGAGGGCTTTACTTGCAAAGGCAGAAACACACTGTCTCACTTTCAAGCTGCTGTCGTTCCAATAGGCTGAATGAAATGTTAAATATCATGCGTGCAGCACAGTGACTGAGTGAGTGGCCCACAAACCTGGCTGCCGTTGCCTGGTGACAGACAGACAGATGGATGAATGGGTGGATATACAGTCGTCCTCAGGATTAAGACGCACAATTGCAGCAATGATAAATTAGCTTCAGCTGATGTCGCTCTGTCTTCGTGCAGTGACTCACACTTTCCCACAGCTGATTCATACTGCAGTTGTGGTACTAGTCCAGATTTTGATGACTGATATAGGTTCATGTTTTCTACCAGAATGATGCAACTGTAACCAGCTTGTGTGGCTACATCCAGTCTCTGAGCCATTGTTATTATATATCTCGTATTAACATTATTTCTTGCAGGCAAGTGGTTGACGGAGTAAAGGGTCACGTTGAACTTCTAACCAAGCGGAGACAAATCCTTCTTGTTACGTTGGACGCTCTCTGCTGGTGGAGCCTTTTCAAGCTTGTTTCAGTTCAACCAGACCAAACACAGCACGGCCACCAGGCACCGCTGAGAGCCCCCCGCTGCACCGGCCAAATTCAATTCCCCACGCTGGACCTTTCAAGTGTGGAAGTCCCACTGGGCGTTCACACCGTCTGTTCCCGTTTTTGCATTGTCCAAAATATATAAAAGTCTGGGTGGGAGGCGCAGCTGAACGATGCAATAATTACATTTTTTCTGCTAAAAATCAATAATACGGTTATTGCTTATTTTAGACAAGGACACGGAAAAATGTGCTTGAATGAACCGACATCCTAAACAGAACTGCTGAGCTGAACCACTCAGAGCTGTGTTGCCGTCTCTATATACAGAGTATGAAATTACTGCCCGTGCATGTGTCAGCAAGCCTGCACCCAGCATCAGACGTGTCACTATTAACACTTCAGGCCTCCCTCCGATCAACAGTCATTTGTTTCCTTGTTTTGTGGCCCGGTCATGCAGAATAACTACATTTCAATCATGTCTGATTAACTATGAGGGAGCACAGCATGCCTCATTAAAGCCAACAAGTAAATTCGTTTTCCAGGTGACTCTGATTGTCTGCACAAATTGTTGCGTGTCGGTGTCAGGGTTGTGACTGACTGGCAACCTGTCAAGGAAGTAGATTCACTCTTCAGTCAGGCGGGATAGGCTCCCCCTCCTACAACCCTCAAGGACAGGCAAGTATAACTAATTAATGCAAAAATATAAGATTTGAATCATAATGGACCCTAACAGCCTCTCAAGGCTTCAGTTTTCATAAAATGTGAGAAAAACACAACAGAACAATCGCCCGGGGATCTGGCAACCGCAAACTAATCAGAGAAATGTAATAATAAGTCGAACAACGCACAGCTCACAGTCAAAAACGAAAACACACACAGCAACATTACAAAGGATTTTAATGCATGTAATTGAGTCTTTTTAGCTTCATAAAAAATGAAAATATTCTCGACAAACAGGTGATCTCGTACATCATCACAACAAAGCTTTGATCATCCGAAAAGCAAGATACAGATCAGACTCTTTTCTTATATCATTACACTATCAGCTCTTCAATCCAAAGGCAGACATGAAAGCTCGGACATCTTAACAGCAAGAAATAAAATGTAATAATAAGCCATAATGTTTACATTGAAGACCTGATACAGATGATAGCACGCGCTCTGCAGAAATACAGGCATAAATGATCCAGGAGGAATAAAAATCATCAAAGTCTAATGAGACGTGGGACAGACATAGTGATAAGTGGTAGCGGTCTAAAAACTCTGGCCTTGAAATGATGCAGTATGATGCCAGCACCCTGCTCAGTATTTACCAACCTGTCTAGTCTGTGATTGCGTCACACCAGCGGATACGGAAAGGACGGTCACTTCCAATAAATTTGATTCAAAGCTACTGCAGCTCATTTACATTGTATTTGTGCCTTTAGGCTCTTTTCTCCACACAATCCCAGTCAGTGACTGGTAGGTAGCTTAATAATTGATATCACTTTTTGGCCTTTTACATAGTTTCTACAACTGCCTGTACCTGGTAAATAATCCCATTCCTGCCCATAGAGCAAACCTACGGATTCTGCTCTGTTCAGGAACCTAATTATTGTGCTCTGGGTACAGATCTTTGCCAAATACTTTACTTTACCCCTGTGTCCTCATCAGTGCTTCCTTCCTTAGTCTGCTCTCGGCTTAAAATGCACCAAAACTCTTTATAACATTATATCTTATATATAAATATCCTATATATACTCAGTGCACCATATCAGCTGGTTTAACTAATATCTCCCTGAACTCATACCCATCAGCCGCCCGACCTACGGACACGCTGCTTTCACTTCCACAGCAAACATTTGCAGTTAACACATGCAGAAAACAATATCAGAAAGTTAACAATGCCACAAGGATGATATTGTCTCACTGTGAACGAAGATGCTGCTCCACCAGTGACTAACAAGTATGAGACATCTAAGATTCATAAAGATGTCCCACATTTTACTGCATTATTCACCGTCCGCCTACATAGACATTAGTTCTGCTCTTTATGTAGGTCATGCTATTAGATAATGAGATGACATTTAGTTCTCATAAGCCGCCTGACTATACACACTGGAACAAATGCTCCGCGTTGAGGTGTCGTACCTCTGTCCAGAGTTCTGTCTCCACATCAATGAAGAACTGTATTGTTCTGATAATCGCTCTGACTTTAAAGCACGCCGCCTCCAACCACATGTGTGATGCCGGTATTGATGATGCGATCATGGCCCTCTGCTGAGGCACCGACTGTCATTAATTAGACGCTGGCACTGCTGCTCGCTCTGTGTTCCCATGGCAACAATGTGTGGTGTCTACTTTCGCTCAACTACGGCAGCGATGTCCATCATCGGTTTCCATTTTCTTCAAGTCTGGGAGATTTTTAATGCGCACCTCAGTGACTCATTTGGTAGGTTGATGAATATTGATAAAGTGCCTGAGCTTTCCTCACTATGACGACTTCAAATCTCTGTAACAGCAAAAACGATTGGACTGAAATATCTGAAATATATTTTATATATACAGATAATGATGCTTCTTAAACCTTCTCAGCTTTGTCCACTCCCAGCAAGATGCGAGCATCACATCACACAGTAGATGCTCACAGGAAACGCCAAGTTACTTCTACGTGACCGTGTTTCCGTGCACTTTCACCGATGGCTGGTTCCAACACAACGTAGGGGACAGCGTGACTGGGTGCGACTCTAAAAGCGCAGCAGTAAGTAACGGAAAGGTAGAAAAGAGATGGAAAAATAAATCGCAGCCATTAACTACGTGTGGTACTTTCTGCTGTGTTTCCCCATCAAATATCAAAGGGAGCGAGGGAACAAATCGCCGTGACCCTCCTGAGCCGCGCTTTTCCCAGGAGAGCTGTCCGTCGCCACCAAACAGCAGCTTCGCACTAATCCTGCCCTGGGCAACAGCTGAACCCTTGCACTCGCTGAGCTCTACTCACTGGACAATCCTGTCAGAGCGCGGGTTAACACATCCTCACCTGCTGCGCACGACGGAACAAACACGAGCCCTCTGCCAGTGCTTTTCATGACCGTAGCTCCGCCAATGACGTGAACCATTTCATTTTTAGCTCGAAGATTTGCAATCAGGAGAGGTGTTATTAATCAGTTTGTGTATAAATGTACAAAAGATTTATACTTATATATATATTTTTTAAATAATACACATATTGCCATTAATAAGTCTGATTCTAAACTAAGCACTGATCCACTGACCCCATAGCTTCAATGAGATCAATCCTCCAACATCTAAATGTACATTTTGTGTCGCTCCCTTTCACAGATTCTATGCAGACTTTTTGTGCCCCTGTGATTTGTTGATACTTTTACCTAAGTGCCTTTATTATGTGTAATTATGCATCCGCCGCAGCCTCGCCGTGGGTGGCTGCATCCTTTAACTGAGACCTATAAAACAAACATCCTTTCACCAGGTAGATCTACTCTCAAATTTTCTCTTAATTATATTCTTTTAACCGTTGCAAATGAATCACTAAATTATTTCAGGCCTATTATTGTCTGCCGCTGCTCAGAAAAAGATGCAATTACCTAAGGCAGTGTGTGAGCAAATATGTGGGTCACAATTCTAGGGCATGGGTGGAAAGGGCAGCACAGCGTTTTCTTTGTGCTGCTGTCTCAGGCCCGGATTCGTGGGTTCCATCTTTGATTCGGTTTCTGGCTGTGGAAAGGTTCTAATTTGCTTACGGTACCTCCGAAGAAACACTCGGAGCAAACCATAATAATGTGATCAGATAGTGTTTGTGCAACCACAGCCGCTGTTCTGTGAGCAGCCTCTGAACCTAAATAGCCTTTCACAGGCAGTCCATGGAAAAAATGACCTTATGTCTCCATTCCTATCTTTTGCTATTTCATTTTCCTTGTTACGAAACACCGCCGTCCGTATTTCCAGGCTTCCTTCTGAACAGACAAATCTCTGTTGTTAGAGCCACATTCAGCCAGTCTCATTTATAATCAACAGAAAGTACGGAGAGGCCACTTTTTCCATTTCCAGACTGAATCATTTGACTCGTAAACCAACATTATTGGGAGCTACACATTAATTTTTCATCTATTTTTTGTTCATTTATAAAGAAAAGTCACAAAGTTTGTTTTTTTTCCACCTGAGGACCTATTCACAGAATAAATGACTGTGTAAATAATTAGAATACACGTCTGACTAAGGAAGTGGGTTAATAACATCTACAATTTTAATGAAAAGAAGTCCAGGTCATTAGTTATCGGGAAAAAAAAATAATCACACTGACTAATTTCCACATTCACTGGCACACTCACACCTGATTAAAACACCGTCAAACGCGGCTAATTTGGCTGCTTAATAAGAGCACTGCGCCCGCGAGTGGAGCCGTGCGCACACATTACTCAGGACAAACCCAGCGAACGCTGCTCTAGTAGAAACCGCGGCTCACGAGGAGAAGGATGCATGATTCACCCGCCCTGCCGAGGTGCCCTTCAGCAAACGTCTGAACGGCGTACCCTCTGACCTGGCTGCGTAAAACGGGCCAATCGAACGCGAGGAGGGCGCTTTCATTTCGGCATCAAACCTGTCGTGCTTGTTTATGGTCTTATAAATGCATTGTGTATTTTCCCGCTACGAAAACAAACTATGGTGTCATTCACATGTGGCCAACACCCTGAGTTGAATATCTGAATCACATCTAGGTCACACACAAGGGTTGGGCCCACACATATTGTGAAACCTTTTTTTTTCCTTTCAATTGAAAAACAATGTGTAGCCACACCCGGTTCTTGACGGTGACCCCTTCTACCATGAAGAGCGGACAGAAGCCGGACCTCGCTCTCCAGTAACCAGCTGTGTGTAACGCACAAAACACAGCGTGGAGAAAAGACTGAGACTATGCTGACAACAAAGACCACATTTCACCTCATGCTTCATAAATCCCACTTCTATGAATGGAGAGAACTACCTTGAAAGCCTCTCAGAGAATTTGAGGTCGCTTGCGTATATTTAGCATAATTTATTATAGATTTTTGACAACAGCTCAACCGCGATGTTCGGATGCTTAACTGGGAACTATAAATTCACATAACCCGATGAGCCTCGGAGCTGGAAGGAGGCAAGGAACCTTTTTTTAAGCGGTTAAATGTCTTAATCATGCCCCAGTGGGTCTGGGCCTCAAGCTACCAAGGACAATGACTGTGTACTTTGGAGCAGTGACAGCAGAAGGGGCGATGACGTCTGTGGAGCCAGTTATATAACCAGAGCTGAACATTTTATCTGTCACAGTTACAAGGTTAAAGAGGGTGACATGAATACCAGCCATAGTCTCAGGAGTCATGTGCAGCGTATTTCCACTGGGCATATGACGTCCAGCTCACTAAGGCATCAGAGCAGCTCGAAGGAAGGAAAAGGAAACCTCCCTGTTTAAGAGTCACTGTGTGTCTCGATTCAAAGGCATCAGTACAGTGACAAATATTAACCATTCGCACATAACGCCGATCCGTTTGTTCGCTCAAAACACGGACACGGATCCACGTCGCACCTGTCAACTGGAAAACATGACGGCAACTCTGGACAGCAGCCGCGTGTGCGCCACGGTTTGTTATAACACATTAGTGGATGTGTGCACAAGGATAAGCAACGTCAGGTAGCGTTAGCGTTAGCCACCACATGCTGTAAATCTACTGTGCACCACCCACTCTCTGCTTTGAAATAGTAATGTTCCTACTACAGTACAACAAATAATTTACCTACATGTCTATAACAACAACAACAACAACAACAACAACAACAACAACATTGAAAGATTCTAAAAATAAATAAATGACAAGAATGAACTGATTTCATTCTTTCACATGAGCATGAGATGCATATTGTCGTCTTCTGCCTCAACTGGCAGGTGTAACTTTCATCAGAAGTTAATACATTATCTAACAATAAACAATGGATGTAATCATCCACTAGTTGAACAGGCTCTTGGTTGGAATCCTATTAAAGTGCGTAACGTCTTTTAAGGCGGAGTAAACCCTGCTCAGGTCAGGCCATAACTTTAATTTAATAGTCATTTTCTCCCAGTTGTTCGGGAAATGAAGTGAGACTCAGACATCATCACCACACAGTAAACAAACTGTGACTAAAATAACAGTAAACACCAGGTAAATATTCTCAACAGTCCTATTAATAATACACTGCAGGCAGCTTTCACTCCATTTCATGAGTGTATGATGAATCAACATGATTTGGACATTCAACATTCGCTCTATGTGGAGCAGCGGCTCTGCTTTCTTAAAGAGACAGAGGACGGGAGCGATCCCTTTGCTGTTGCACAGGCCTGCGCCATTTGTGCATGCCGAGTCACACTAAGCAGCTCTAGCAATATTCAGACTAGCGTTCAGTTTAAGCTTGCAGGACATGGCCCAGTAACCTACTTTCCCAAGATTCATGTCTCTGATGTTACATGCTCTGTAACAGAGACAGGGCGGTGTGTCATCAGTTAACCAACCTTCATCAAAGCATAGTTTCAGCGAAGAGCCACAGAAACCTAGACACAGCAAAAACAGAACACAGATTCTCACACTTTTAGAAAATAAAATATCTGAGACCTCGGAATGATGACACAGATAATGTTATAAATATTATCAGACAGAAGGTTTATTGCACTTGTTAGGTTTTACAAGAACTGTAAAATAATAATATATAAAGGTCATTATTACTGACTGTAGTAATGACCTTTATTATAAACTGTTCCTGAACAGAGCTTTGATTTGGGTTTCTCGGCCTCCACGGTTATGAGACCACTGACAATACGGGTCAAAACCAGCTTCTGAGCACATGGGTCGCGCCGGCTCGCTCTGAGAATCAAACGCAGCTTTTGCCCCAGCCTTCAGCGGCAAGACGCAAAAAGGAGCATATGGTGCGCGAACACCCCGGTTCCCTCACCCACTCAGCTGTCGACACACATCCCCATCACTATTCACATCTGCTGGTCCAGCCTCAACACTGACGCAGCAGACCTAGAAAATGACTCAGTCCTCACCATGAGAATAATTCTATAAAGGCAGAGTGGGCATCAGGACACTGCCCTGATTTGCAAAGGAGTCTAAATCCAGTCTAGTGATGTCAGGAATAATAAAACTTTATTAAAATGAAACACTGGCCTCCTGCAAAGTAGGTTATAAGTAAATACAACCTGATTCTCTCTTCACGTAAAGATGTCCATTCACCTTTGACCTTACAGTTATGTCATTCACGTAACTAGGAGCCCAGTAGCCGTTCATTAACGCTGGCACACTGAGTGCCCACCACACGCGGCCCCACACTGTATTAATACCACGCAAAATGTCATATTCTTAAAATACACGCAGAGGCGCACGAGCTGAGCTACTGCGGATAATGCAGATAACAGTCACCAAAATAATGAAAAACACCCATGTATTCGTTTAGTAAATGCGACCCGCTGATGAAAACGTGTCTTTTCCATAAGGATTTAAAGGATGACCAACGTGGTGTTGTTTACATGCTTCATTTTTTTAAACTTCATGTTAAAAACAGCGCCTGGACCGGCAACAAACGCACACGCTGGCGACTTACCTTCTTTTATGGAGGAATAAGATCCAGACGGAACCAGGCAGAACCCGTCAGAAACCCGCAGGTCCTACACTCCAAAAAGTTTGCCCGTCGTCCGGTGTGTCAGTGATTCAGAACCCGGCGAAGCGCAGCGCACCTCACTTCACATCTCCATGACTGCCCGTCCGCACTCACATGAAGACTCCTGCAGCCACCGAGCCGGTCCCGCCCACTGGACTATATACTAAATAAAGTTACGTGAGCACGCGCGACCGTGCGCGCGTGTGCGGTTAGTGGGTGTGTTTAAACAACAAGTTAAAATATCCTTCACATGAATAATAAATAGAGATAATAGATCTGATAAAGAAGTATTTTTATTCCAATGAGGGGGGGTCTCGCGTAGAGTTTAACAGGCTGGTGCAGGAAAGGCTCCGCGCACGCGCGCGCGCACGAGCGGGTGTGCAGTGTTGTGTTGGCATGAGTTTGAGTCGCAGTCTCGCACTTTCAGTTTAGTTTATCACAGACCTGATCGTCACATCACAAGGCTGTTCTGGGAAAACCGGAGGACAGACGCACCAGACCAGATTCCACATAATCCCGCAGCCCAACAGATGCGGTGGCGCCCTCCTAAGGTCAACTGGTGCAAATTATGAGCGCAACTGTTATTACATATTGTTTCATTTTGCAAAACTACATAAAAATAGGCAATCACAAATTAAAGTCTTGGACCGATGATCATATTTGACAAAAGGTAATAAGTCATAAGTCAAAATGTAAGTGCAATATCAACTGTTGATGGTTCTATATACAATAAGTGTTTTATAATATACTTCATGAAAATGTACTTGTTGTGCTGTATTTTGTGTTTAACACACTAAAGCTGAAGTTATAAAACCTATGATCAAGCAAATGTCCACTGCTATTCCCAGGATTACATTTTTAGCCAGAAGTGCACATTTTGGCTCACATTGTTGACATGCCACACATTGTAATAAAAGACTAAACAGCGACTCAGACCCACAGCGCTTTCGGTTAGTGAGCAGAAAGTAATTTTATCGTACTGCGTGTGTTTTCAAATCTGCTTCTGTATGTCAACGCTTTATATACGATGTGGGGGTTCTAAGGTCTTACAGGATATACAGTAATAGCCCCCTATGTCATGGTAATGGTGAATATATACATACACACACACACACACACACACATATATTCTGCTCCTTATTTAAATTACAACCTAAAGAACACTGTGTTGCTCAGCAGCTGAGTTCAATAAAGCCCTTGATGGAGGTTTTTCAAACTAAAAACCCTTTTAGATCAAATTGGCCGTGGAAATGTTTCACCTTCAGAAAGCAGCCTATTATAGGCTAAAGGAAGGAGCAGTTTATACAAGGAAAGCTTGTGAGTCAAAGTGCTGGTATGAACAATGTTCCTGGAATGAAAGGAGAAAATAATTGTTACTTTCTGTCACTAAAGCAGGTGATGCTGTACAAACATAATGTTCTTTCTCTTGTCACTGTCACAAAGGACTTGTATGTTAATCAGGAGCGCTATTACACTGTGTCGCAAACAAATAGGCCACTCAAAATGTCTCATTTTACCGGCTTTGTGAATACAATGTGTGATTTGGGTTTGTGTAGTTGAATGTAAAAAAATGAATGGTGAGTTGAGTCTACAGGCATCAACAAAAGATCTGTGATGTGAAACGAGACTCGGTTAGTGTTACGACAACAATAGCTCAAAAATAAATGTATAAGCATTGAAAATGTATTTGGAGTTAAATGTGACGAATGCATCAAGTAAAATGTCACATTTTCTGTGCTTCACATGACAGAATGGATTTTATCCAGGCAACATCCACCACTGAGTCAGTGCCAGTAGTAATAATACCAACCATTGCTTCATTACAACCAGTCTGTAATGAAGCTCTCAGTTTACCCAATAAGTAGACATTACCTTGACATCACTGTTTCTGTTTGAGAAAATACATTAATAATTATTATTTGTGTCATCTAGTATCTTATTTCATTAGTGTTTGCTTGTTTGTGTGGCCATTTTAAAATAATTTGTTTTTGTTGCAGGATGTTAAGGTTGGAACTCTGTTTTACCAGCTCACAACACACTGTAACCTGCAGCATTTCTTTGTTACTTTTCAGTTGAAGTAGGCCTCTTTTAAGCAGGCCTCCCTGAATCAAGACCACATGCTACCCCTTTGGTCTTTAAATGCTGGTTTTGTGTCAACCAGGAATGCAGTTTTTGTATAAGGCAAATAACTTCAGTGAAAAGCACTTTTAAAATCTGTTTGCCCTCACTTCTAAGGATTAGTAAGTGGTTACAACAACATCAGTTTCAACAGATTTAGCACACTGAAGTGATCTGCATTTGTGCACAGACTTACTTACAGAGCTTATGTTTATGTTTTGTTTATGAACACACATCAATGAACATACATCACATATAGTTTACAACATACATACATTGTATTGTTTTCATCCATGATCAACATGTATTTCAGGGGGGCATTTGTCAAGGTAAGGTACCACGTTTGGTTTGTCATTATTGGGGAGAAAAGGAATTCAAGGGTCTATCATGGTGAAGCTGTTCACAGACAAGCAAAAAATATGGATGATGAGCTGTTTGAGGTTAGTGGTTATAAAGGTGACATGGATCTTTATTAAGTGCAACAATTTGCTTCCTATTTTAATTATCAACATTAAACCTGTTTAAAGGAGTGTCACCAGCAACATGTAAATCTGTAGATTTTAGGATTTACAATACAACTACAGTATAATCTATACAATTTTAATATTATGAATATTTTTAACAATATAATAACCTTTATTTCGACACCCATAAATCTTATATTTTACTTACTAATTTTGCAGAAAAAAACAAAAGCAGGCTAATGGATATTATTCATGTTTACTTGACTGTCCATTTTAATTCATGTATTTATTTTCGCTATAGTCAACGTACTGACCAGTGTTGCCCTGTTCCGCTGGAGGGCGCTGACACAAAGCACCAGATGAGACGAGAACAACTTGAGAGAGGATGAGGCCATTCACTAGCCTGTTTTAGCTACACACATCTAGCTACGCTTAGCTTTGCCGGAGGCTAACGAGCAGGCTAAAACATCAGTTTGTTTTAATGTCTCCTGACTTATCAAGTGATGGCAAGAGAACAGTGTTCAGAAACCGAAGCTGGTGAGTCTTGAGCTCCCTTTTCCTTTTTTATAACGCCTTTCGCATTTACACAGTTTGTAGTTGTGTGTCAGCTAGCGAGCTAAATTACGAGCGCAACCCGAGGCTAGCTAATGCTAGCGCGTCTCGAAAGCAACAGTAAGTTGGTACCAGGCTAATACGCTCTTTCTTTTCAGAACTGTATTACCTCATTGCCAGATTTCTACAGTCTGGGCCATGCAAAAAGGCAGCACAGGTAACACGCTGCATCAAGCACGATATTAACTCATGCCGGTAATAAATCGTCCAAATAAGCAGCTGGTGCTAGAAGCTAATGCTATCTGTGTCCGTCTGTTGTTAGATTCTGATCGAGGAGCTGGAGGAGTATGAGGTAGGTTTAGCGCTGCCTTTCTGTTTTTATTCCCGTGTCGTTTCCGTATTCCTGCCTATCTGACCTATGTTTAGTGATCTTGTCAGCAATTTTGTTAAATTAAAGGAGCGCGTTACCCAACCGCAACGGAGCTGGCAGTTACGAAGCATCTCTAATAGCTCGCTTTTTAACTTTAGTTGGTCCCTCAACGATGGAGTTGGGACGGGAAGAAATACAAACGCACCTTCGACGACTGGGTGAGTGTGGATTGTCACAATAAACTTTTTAACTGATGAACCATGTAACTTATTTTGCCACCGGCAGTTCTGTATCAGCGGATGTCTATATGTGTGATTTATTTACCTATAAAGAGTAATCGTAATTATTATATGCCTAAGATTATTATAAGATTATTAAACATTCATATTAGTACAGGCCTGTTGATAAATTACCACAAACTGGGTTTGCTTTTGTGTGGGCTGGTGGGTGGAGAAGCGAGCGTAGGACGAGCCCTGATAGGTTGAATTACATCTACTGAGCTGTCAGTCTTCTGCTAGGGACCAATGAAATCGCAGTTGTTATTCGAGCGAACCGGAAGAATAGTTGACTCTATTATAATTGGCTGCCAGCAACGTCGCCCGTCCCTTTTTTATTTCCCTCTCCTTCGGTTGTCTCTGTTGTTTTTCTAATACAAAACTACACAACTGATGGCTATTATTGTTAATTATTAATATTAGAAGAAGAAGCGTGTATATTTGTATATATACATATATAATCATAGAGTTCGACTTAGGGTTTATGTTTGTTGAAAATGTAGCTAATGGGGTGTTTACATGTCCTATTTGAATGGCCGTATTATTTTAAATTGTTTTAATTAATTAATTTGTAAAATCTGCCTCTAGGTGATTTTGAACCAGCACATTCCTGCAGATTATCTGCTCCGTGTTTGTCAGAGGATAGGTCCTCTTATAGAAAAGGAGATCCCACCTAGTGTTCCTGGAGTCCAAACACTTCTAGGTTTGGGAAGACAGTCTTTGCTTCGCACCAACAAAAGTGAGTTTTTACAGGCTTATACCAATAATATGTTTCTGGTTTATATCTTAATAGGGTTTGTCTATGATGTATACTTAACATATTCTGTTTGCCCGGTGTCTTTAATTATATGTTTCAAATCAATCAATAGCATTGTTTAAACCACACCTGTGTAAATTAGGTTGCAGTCAAGTATACACTGGCTCAGCTGTTACTGCACTCCATCGAGGACGTCCACCAGAACCTCCAGTCAGCAATGGAAATGCCCCCAGTGTTGGTGTGTAAAAATGTTATTAAACATACTGTATATCTATTATGATTGATCCAGAGTTTCAAAGTTGTATACTGTTGTATTGTGTTTTTGTCTCCATCAAGTCACCATCATGGGTGCTCGCCAGGCCACAGGTACAGCTCGGTTTGATCAGACACTGCCGTCTTCCTCCTACCAGCATATGAAAATACACAAACGTATCTTGGGCCACCTGTCTTCAGTTTACTGTGTAGCCTTTGACCGCACAGGTCGTCGGATATTTACGGTGAGTGAATGAGACCAATAGTTAGTGCAACTGTGACAAATTTAATTTAAGTCTAATATGTGTTTTGCAAACAGAATGGTAAGGTCAACAAATATATTTAGATATTGTATTATCTATTCACGGTATCTTTTGTTTTTAGGGTTCTGATGACTGCCTGGTAAAAATCTGGGCCACAGATGATGGGCGACTCCTGGCAACACTGCGTGGCCACTCAGCAGAGATCTGTGACATGGCTGTCAATCATGAGAATACTCTCATTGTGTCAGCAAGCTGTGACAAAGTCATACGAGTGTGGTGCTTACGAACATGTGCACCAATCACTATTTTGCAGGCACATGCTGCTTCCATCACATCTATACAGGTGCGGCTTTAAAGAAGAATAAATAAATAAAATAATTACCCATGTCATAGTCATGTAAATCCAAATATTTTTATATTGTCGCCTTCAATTTAAAGTTAACCCTGTTATGTAGATTTTATGTTTTAATTCTGTGCAGTTATAAAACCATGTAAATTCTTTCCTGTGACTAATCGGTTCTCTCCATTTAGTTTTGTCCTGCTGTCAAAGGAACAACGCGTTACCTGGCCTCCACCGGTGCAGATGGCATGGTGTGCTTCTGGAAGTGGCATTCAGTCAGCATGAAATTTAAGTAAGTGTTTGAAATTTTTTGTTAGAGGAATTTTGAACTCCTCACTAACATGTTGTCGTTTTTTCATGAAAGTAACTGAAGCATTTATGTTTCTCCTCAACAATTAGTGATCAACCAGTTAAGTTTGTTGAGAGGTCGCGTCCAGGAGTACAAGTCTCTACTTCCTCCTTCAGTAGTGGTAAGTGTGATTCTTTGGCCTGAAACACCATCTTACCATGAACAATAAATTGAATCATAAATTTGATCTTTTTCCAAATGATATTAAACTAATTCTTAATCCTTCCATTTCATTCTTTGTAACTGTTAATAGGAGGAATGTTCATGGCTACTGGTAGCACTGATCATATGATCAGGGTTTACTACCTTGGTGCTGAAACTCCAATGAAGGTTTCTGAGATGGATGCTCACACTGTAAGCAAGAAAAACTCAGCAACTGCATCATCTTATTCTAATTTTATAAACTCCATTCAAACTAAACGGACACTCTTACTTTAACATCTGCAATATCTATTTTAGGATAAAGTTGTAGTTGTCCAGTTCAGCAATAACAGTGACAGGTAAGTGGGATTGTTGAGCTGTGAGAAGAGGTCAGACTGCTTTTAGAGAACTGACTTTAGATAATTAAATGTGAATGTTTCCAGCCTAAGGTTTGTGAGTGGTAGTCGTGACGGCACAGCCAGGATCTGGCATTATCAGCAACAAGAGTGGAAGAGCGTCAGTTTAGACATGGCTGCCAGACTCCCGGGGTAAGTGAGCCAACAGTGTTACACAGTGATGTTCTGTTCATGTAAACTGGTTGGTTTGTCACATGGTATGTTTTCTGTAGCAGTACTGTTGCCAATGGGGATGATAAAACCAAGCTGGTGGTGACCATGGTGGCCTGGGACCGTACAGATAGCACAGTCATCACAGCGGTGTCAAACTACCTGCTCAAAGTGTGGAGTACAAGCACCGGACAGCTACTGCATGTTTTAACTGTGAGTGACTGAGGCAGTTTGTTTATCTGATCTTTAGATTAAGAAAAATTATAAAATGAAGCCACTGACTTTGTGTTTGTGCTTTTTATTCAAGGGTCACGATGACGAGGTGTTTGTGCTTGAGGCTCATCCATTTGACTCGCGCATCATGCTCTCTGCCGGCCACGATGGCAACATTTACATCTGGGACCTGGCAAGAGGAGCCAAGATCCGAAATTTCTTCAACATGGTAATTGATCAACATCGAGAATGATCCTTTTTAACTGTGTCTTCTATGATAACTGGGTTCATCTTAAAATATCCATTTCCAGATTGAAGGACAAGGCCATGGTGCTATTTTTGACCTCAAGTTCTCAGCTGATGGGCAGCATTTTGCTTGCACTGACTCACATGGCCACTTGCTCATCTTTGGCTTTGGCTGCAGCAGACCATATGAGAAGGTAACAGGCAATGATTTTAACAAATTTGTTTAAAAGCTAATTATTCAGAACAGAATTAGACACATACTGTTTTTGTGATACCACAACTTTGATTGTGCAAATCTTCTCTCGATGTCCTATAGATCCCGGACCAGATGTTCTTCCATACGGACTACCGACCTCTTATTCGTGATGCTAACAACTACGTCCTAGATGAGCAAACGCAACAGGCCCCACATCTAATGCCACCACCCTTTCTGGTGGATGTTGATGGGAATCCTCACCCTCCTCACTACCAGCGACTAGTACCAGGAAGAGAGAACTGCAAGGATGATCAGCTGATACCTCAGCTAGGATACATGGCCAACAGTAAGCCGGACTCGCTTATTGCTTTTTATTAATTGTGGCTTACAAGCACAAATTAGAACACCTGATTGTCTTTGTTTACTAGGTGATGGCGAGTTAGTTGAGCAGGTGCTTGGTCAGCAAACAGCAGAAAATGGAGAAAGCCTGTTGGACAATCTCATCAGACAGTTGCAAAACGAGCAGGATGAGCGTCAGAATGCAGTGCAGCAGGCGGAAGAAGCTGATGGTATGTTGTGTTCTACATACTGTGAACAAAGTGTAAGGAATTTTAATGTGATTTACTGTAGAACACAGTTATATTGTGGCACCAATCATGTGGATCATTATTAAGCTGAAAGTTTTGACATGACAAACCAAAAAAATTGTTTTAACTTTTTAGCTGGTGATGCAGAAGATGTGGCGGACTCCTCTCCGGCCGATGGACCTCGAAGAAGCGGACAAGTGGACGGGGTGTGGCAGTTGCAGCATAATGCTCTGCCAAGCCAAGTGGCCACAGAGAGGGACCTGCTGGCCTGGAGCCGCAGAGTGGTGGTCAATGAAGTGCCACAAGGGACATTTAGGTGAGGAAGCGTTTCAGATTTATTAGCACTGTGGGGAGTAGGTTTTTGTTTTTGTATCTAACAGACATCCGTTTTATATATAAATATATTTTAGAGTTTCGGAGGAGTGCAGACAAGCTAAAGGTGATATGGAATGTTCTCTATACAATGCTGAAAGGAGGAAGAAACCAGCCACCTGCATACCCAAGGTGCTTTATTTTTGACTTCACAGTTGTTAGTAAACTGGTACAGACTATATTTCAGCCTTCCTCACATTCCACTTTTCTTGCACCCTCTGTAGAGTGTTCCCCTGACTTCACGCCTGCGTTCCCTGCGGCCAACCAAGAAGAAGAAGCAGCAGCGTCACACTTATCAGACCCGCTCGGCTCAGGTTCGTCGTCCTGGGAGCAGGAGTCAGAATCTGAGCAACCGGCGTAACTCTGACAGTCAGGTCGACTCGGACAGTGATAGAGAGGTGTGTTTCATCTTTCTGCGTGAGATTTGCAAACATGACCTACAACATTTTCGTCTTCAGTACATTGGGAGTCTTTGTGTTTATGACAGGCAGCAGAGCAGGTGGAGCAAAGTGATGCTTCTTCTGATGGTGAAACCAAGTGGCAGAGTGAAAGCAGCTCCAGGTATCTTTGAATAAGTAATGTTTTTAAGACGTAGTCATTATATATTGACCCACTTAACAATGCCACACACACTTTTTAATTTTCAGTGACTCCTCCAGTGAATATTCTGATTGGACAGCTGATGCTGGGATTAACCTTCAACCACCAAAGCGACCAACCCGGAGGCCTGTACAGCCCCAAGGTTACAGCAGCTCCGAGGATGAAGAGGGTGAAGACAAAGGAAACGAGGCCAAGAAAAGAGAAACTGAGAAAAGGAAAAAGCCCAAAGAAGTCAAACAGGTGGGTTAACATGACCTGCAGTAAGCTTTAGTACTGATTACTGCATGGGGTCCAGGTTTCAACACAGCTTCACTGTAGCTTGAAACCACTATACAGGAGAAATAAGGCACTTAACACATTTTCACAAAATGTGTATCCCCAGAAACCCACATCTTCTTTGGCTGGACTTGATGCAGAGGAGTGGCTGCCACCATCATGGATAATGGATACTATCCCACGTCGCTCTCCTTTTGTTCCACAAATGGGAGATGAGGTACAGAATGTTACTCACATCAAACAGATAAATGCATATAAGGTTATAACAGACAGTGTATTATAATAACTAAACACTTGCTCTCTTCAGCTTATATACTTCAAACAGGGCCATCAGGCCTATGTCCGGGCAGTCCGCAGAGCCAAGGCCTACAGCATCAACCCTCAGAAACAACCATGGAACAGACTCAACCTCAGGGTGAGCCGCTGTTGTGTTTAAAAGTCAATGCTAATTCATGAACCTCTAAAAATAATTTGATAAACATAAATATTGCATTTTTTAAATGATTTTTCTTTTCTTAAGGACCAGGAATCTGTGAAAGTGGTTGGAATTAAATATGAAGTTGGACCTCCAGCTCTCTGCTGCCTAAAACTGGCTTTCTTAGATCCGGTCTCAGGGAAGATGACCAACGAGTATTTCTCTTTAAAGTAAGCATTTGTATTAAGAAAACACAACTGAAATGTCCTGTTAGTGTAAAGTATTACATATACTTTAATTCTGCTCCCCCAAAGGTACCATGACATGCCTGATGTCATCGATTTTCTGGTACTCCAGCAGTTTTACAACGAGGCTAAAGAGCACAACTGGCAACCAGGTTAGTCAGTTCCCACCTATGGTTGAATGTAATGGTTACTACTTTCCGGCTTTTTACCGTCTTTCACTTCTGTCTTTTTCTGTCTTCAGGTATGAGGTTCCGCAGCATCATTGACGATGCCTGGTGGTTCGGCTCTGTAGAAGACCAAGAGCCTCTGCAGCCAGAGTATCCAGACAGCCTGTTTCAGTGCTATGCAGTGAAGTATGTCTGTGTCTGTGCCAACATAGCATTATTAAAATCGTGTAATTCTCTGCGGACCTTAGCTCGCTTTTAATTAATGACAAGTCTGATAATTATGCAAACTCACATGCATTGCTTTTTCTCAAGGTGGGATAATGGCGAACGGGAGAAGATGAGTCCATGGGACATGGAGCCTATTCCTGAGGAAGGTCAGTGCTACTAATGTAACAATAACGCCTTGCAATTCAGTTCAATGTAGGTATTTTGTTTCATTTCTAAACTTGGTTCAGAGCCAACCGTGTGAGTCAGTCTGCTGATTATCTGCTTTTGTCAATAATGTATTCAAAACATGAACAAAACGCACTCTTAAACCAAGACACTTGTTCTACTTTATTTTTTTTACAAAAAAAGCGACATGCTTTGCAGAAAAATGTGCTTATTATTTTAAACATTTAGAGGCTTATGTGTTCAATGCGCTCATAATAACAGCCACTTACTGTATATTCAGGTGGAAGTCTTTAGTCCATACCCTGGGAGTTGAAACCACCTGCTGCTTCTTTTTAAGGGACTGTGGTTCTTTCTGAGATAATTATACAGCACAAGTAGTTTATATAATTGGCATGCAACAACCTGTCGGTCTCTGTTGTTCATTTGTACATTTATTGTCTTGTTTTTATGTCAGTACCAGAAGGGAGAATTTAATGAGGGACGTTACAACTTGGAGTTTTTTTTCTAGAAACCCTAAAAACAATTTTATTGTTGTGTGGCGCATTATTTTGGTTTTCATAAATTTTCTTCCAATCACCTAAATACTACATTATTGTCTGACACATTACAGCTGCGTTGCCAGAACGTGTTGGCGATGGAGTGGAGGTGGCTGAGGAAGAACTAAAAGCTCTGCTTTACAAGCCTCAGGAAGGCGAGTGGGGGGCTCACACGCGAGATGAAGACTGTGAGCGAGTCATCCATGGGATTGATCAGCTTCTTACTCTCGGTAGGGCTCTAGAGAGGATGGGATTTTTGCTTGCTACCGTTTTCGATTGTTGACCTCATTGCTGTTTGTCCACAGATGTAGCCAAGGCATTTGCAGTGCCAGTAGATCTGCGGGCCTACCCTCTGTACTGCACTGTGGTATCTTACCCCACTGACCTCAGCACAATCCGCAAGCGACTGGAAAACCGCTTCTACAGGTAGTGCAGGGGGAATAATATCTCCCAGACATTTAGAAATAATTTATCAGCCTTGTTTTAAAATATTGAGTTTGAAGTATTTATGATGGGTTTATTTCTCTGCTGCAGGCGAATCTCTGCTTTAATGTGGGAGGTGCGCTACATCGAACACAATGCCCGCACTTTCAATGAACCCCAGAGCCCTATTGTAGCATCTGCCAAGGTGGTGACTGACGTTCTCTTGCACTACATCGGGTAAGACTTCACAGAGCCACAAATTTTACAGACACTTTACTCATGTGAACCAGTGATGAATCCTCCTAAGTGTTTCTGATTCCTTGGGCTTTTGTCTTCAGGGACCAAAGCTGCACAGATATATTGGATCTGTATCACAGACTGAAGTCTGAGATCAGCAGTGAAGGAGAAGCTGAGGTGAAAGTGCTTAGACTGTCTAAACTGTGCATAGAGTTTATGGTGACTGCTCTTTGTTTGGATCATTGGTTAGCTGCTAATAATAGCTACTGCTCATATTTGTTCCTCTGCAGGCCGAGTTGGATGTGGATTCTGACACTCCAGGAACTTCTACAGGGAATAGGGTAAGAAAGAACAACATCGTACCAGAAAACAGAAAAAACCATCAGCAGGATTTCCACTATAAGATAATTTGATCTGCTCTTTGTCAGGGAGCCAACTTGAAGCGTGGTGTGGTTTTGGATGTGAAAGCATGGCGAGGTCAATGCAGAGAGCTGCTGTGTCGAATGATTGCCTCCCCAGATTCAGATCCATTCCGCCAGCCCGTGGATCTGTTTGAGTATCCGGTAAAGACTGTAAAAAAACATTACATGACATTGTAAAACCACTGAAGCCAATAGTTGCAACATATTCTTAGTCTATGCTCTTTTTTTAGGATTATCGGGACATTATTGACACACCCATGGATCTTAGTACAGTATCAGAAACACTTATAGCAGGAAATTACGAAAACCCAGTGGAGTTTGCAAAAGATATCCGTCTCATTTTCAGCAACTCCAAAGCATACACGCCCAACAAGAAATCCCAGGTGAAGTTCTGATCCTCAGATTTAAGATTGTACACTGTTGAATTAGAAGTTTGCTTAGGTTCCTAATTTGTTGTTGCTGCCTTTGTTTTATGTCTAGATCTACAGTATGACCCTTAGCCTTTCAGCCTTTTTTGAAAAACACATCATCTCCATCATCTCCGACTTCAAGTCTGCTATTCAGAATGAACGACGGACTCGTCAGAGACTCAGTTACAGAAACAGACTACACAATGGAGGCAGCTCCCCACCTAACAGTCCACCTCCCAGGTACTGAGCCTCATGAAGCCATCGCTGTATTTTATTAAATGATATTTTTTGATTTCGGTAAGTGTCTAAAAGATCCTGCATTAGAAACCTTGGGTTCACTTTTTTTTTATTTCAGCTTAGAATGTAGCTGTAGCCATGGCCTAAAAATGTAATTAACATTCTAGACACCTTGCTATGTTTATTTTGTGAAATGTTTCTTTTTGCCCAGCCCTAAAGGGAAGCACAAGTCAGGGAAGGTTTCAAAGCCAACAAAGGCCCAGACCTCAACAAGGAATCCTTCTCAGAGACCACATCAGGGTATGTCTGCATCGTTCTATCATTTTCGAACACACTGAAACAGTGTAAGCTTCTTGTAGACTTAGAGCAGCGTAAATATTTCCCAAATGGTGACTGACAATAAATATGGAAAGAAAAACTAATGTTTACCTTTGAACATACATTTGTGTAAAGCCTCACATACATTGTGTGTCATTGTGTGTCAGTTAGTCATCCAGACCTTATTGAGCTCACTGTAGAGGCAGGATAATGGAAAACACTGCATTATTATTAAACATTATTTCATTAGAGTGACAATTAATATTTGTTTTTAGCTCAACAAAGTAGCAGTGTAGCGGATGAAGAGGACATCCAGCCTTCTTCCCCAAGTTCAGGGACAAGCAGCGAGAGTGAGAACCAAGCATCCCATCGGATGACCCGCAGCCAAAGTACTCCAGTAAAGAAATCAGGTACCATAAACAAAACATTTTAAATGTGTAATTCTTTATTCCAGTACCCAAGACTATATTGGATTATTATCAAACTGTACAGATACAAACATATACGAAGAAATCACCAACCTTCCTCTTGTGTTCCTTCAGCTCACCGGCGTGACCTAAGTACCAGCTCCAGACAGCATCCCAGACGAGAAGCCCTGCAGTCAGACGATGACGAGGAAGCTTCAGGATCCAATAGTTCATCCTCTGAGTCATCCTCCACCTCATCATCTTCCTCTTCCTCCTCATCATCTGACAGCTCTGATTCTGATGTGGAGAAATACGTGGAAGGGGGTGATCACGATTACAGCAAAGCCCCTTGCCTGTCAGTACGCCTCTCAACTAAGGGAAAGATGGCGGCCTCGGGGAAAAGGAGGCAGAAAGCAGAGGGGGACATGTCACCTATAGCACCTAAAAGAGCACGACTGCAGCTACCGGTGAAGGTGGAGGAAGATGAAGAAGGGGACGACGATGAAGATGAGGAGGAGGAAGAGGAAGTTGAGCAACAACAGGTGGACGATGAGGAGGAGGAGCCTGAGGAGGAGGAGGAGCCTGAGGAGGAGGAGCCTGAGGAGGAGGAGGAGCCTGAGGAGGAGGAGGATGAGGACAAGGACAACTCTGATGAGGTGCAGAGCGGGGCTGCAGGCGCAGTGGTGAGCAGTCAGAGAGGCAGCCAGTGCAAGTCTAGACGCGTCAACACACGGAACCAGGGCCGCAGGACAGTTCTGTACAGGGACGACTCAGAGGATGACGGCCATGGGTCCAAGGAGGACCCCCTCAACCTGGGCATGTCCCGCTCGGGACGGGTACGCCGGATGACTGAGAAGGCCCGCGTCAGCCACCTCATGGGTTGGACTCACTGACACCGCGCCAACTTTAAACACCTCAATAAACTGTTAAACATGAGAACTTCAGGGATTTTTTTTCTTTTTATACATGTGTGTATATAAAAACAAATATATATATTATTGTTTCTCTCGTTATGAGACTACTTGTGACTCTCACACCGATAGCTGGTGCTCAGAAAATGTTGCCAAGGAGTTTGATCCCTGGACGACGTGGATCCTCCCCAGCTGGACTAACTCACCTCAGCCTTAATGCTCACTGGAGGAGCCGTTAGGATGCTGCACTGACCTTCTCTTCCTCGTCCAGTGTGCTTCTCCTGTCCACGACTAAAACACTATCTGCTCTTTTTTTCATCCTTCCCAGAAACTTTTCTCCTTGCTCCTGGTCACCAAAGAAGGATGCAGAAAAGCCAAAAAAAGTGGTGCTCATGTTTTTTTTTTTTTTTTCATCGTTTAGAAAAAGCAATCACACAAAGCTCTGACGGACGTTGTCACTCTGGACCACCATGAGACACGTGCAGTATCACTCAGCTTTTTGGTACTTGTTTTTTCTCCAAAACCACATGCCTTAGTTTTCAGAGCTCACACAGTTCAGACTTGTTCTGTCTGCAGCTGGATGCAAGACCAGCTTGGTTTGGGGAGCAGCAGAACTGAGGCATCAGTCAATTTGGTCAGGACCCTCTTGACATTCTGGGTCTTTGAAAGGTAAATGTTTTACCTGCTTTTTTGCTATTGCAATTTATTCACATTCTGTAAATTAATATTTTTACATTTTTGTTTTTGTTGGTGGGTAAAACAGCCACTGTTTGTGTTTGTACTGTTGTAGGATCTCGTGATCAAATCCATTCTAGTTGCTTCTGTGACAGCTTCTCTACTGCATGTGCAGAAGGAAAGAAGGATCCTTGGCCAGCTCACTTCCATAGGAATATTTATTTTTCCATTGTGTTGTATGTGGGTTACTTTAAACTAGATGTTAATAGTAAGGAGGATAAGGAAATATTTGCACATTTATCTACTCCACATGGCAGCTGAGTAATAAATATATGAAAGAAATCAGATTAAAACCTCATAGGTTTTGTATTTAAATTATTTTGAACTGTGCCAGCACACATACACACACAAATCAGTCTATTTTTCATTATTTTAAAGGTTGGAAATGTTATATTTTTTTGCCTGAAACCTGTGTTTTAGCTCTGCCACACGCAATCACTTTTCCATGATATTCTCTCAATTGGTGTCACTCATTCTGCCTACAGTAGATTTACAAGTGTGACTGGCCATCTCGCATTTCTAAGATCCTTATGGGGGTAATCTACATCATCACTGACGCGTCCTGTTCCGTTGCACAAATAATGTTTACTTTAAAGCTTGCACAGTTTTTAGTTGGTAAATCATTTGTGGCAGCGTCCAGTCAGGAGAATCCAGAAAAGATGAGTCATGTCTTCGCATTTTAACACCGGGTGCTGTGATTGAAACGCATCTCCTCATCGCTCTGCCTAAGTGTGGTCACACAGACCTCAAGCTATTTTTCCCTTTTTCGGTGAGGGGGGGTTTGAAGTTTGGCTTGTGTGAGCTTTTAAGACCAATCCAAACCTATAGTCCCCTGGGTGGTAGCATTAACAGGCATTTTGAAATGATTCTGGTTGAGTGTGAAAAGGCTGATTCACATTTGGGGATGTTATTTTGATGTAGTAGATGGTTTTTAGTCTTGCCTCGAAGCATCAGATTAGTTGGTGACAAATACAACAATAACATTCTACTGTAGCTTTTATACACAATGTTTTGATTGTATGTGTTTTTTTTCTAAATAAAAAAATCAAATTTCTCTTAACGTTATTCTGTGGGTTCATATTTACATTTTATTTTTGGATCTTGCATGTCTGACCTTTTTTTCCTTCTCGCCTGTGTTAAGCCAGCGCATCAGCTGTGTGGCTGAGTCATCTGTGGTGTTCACATGCACCAAAGGCAAACATTCAAGAGTTTCAGACTACTAGGATGCTCTTTTAATTGCGATGGAGCCATAAAACTGACCTACCATTTTCAACTGCCTAACTGCATCAACGCGCTGTAAAGCTGGGGTGAGTCAGACAAGGAACAAACAAGGTTGAGCTGTGACGCACCATTTTCTGCCACACCTAGAAACTGCAGAGACGCAGGAGGATTATGGGAATGAAACTGGATCAATGCATAAAGCAGAAAAGGGCGAAGGTGCAAAGTGTACAGACATGTATGAACAGATATTGACATTTATTGTCATTATCAACGAGCCAATAAAACATCCAGATTGTAAATAGATTCAAAATAAAAACAGTGATCAGCTCTACTTTGGATTTTTAAAATGTAGATAATATCAAGTGACATAAATCATTTAGGTTTCTGAATCGGTCCATGAATTCTGATTTTATACATGATCCTGTACAGTGCAGTGAACCACGACATGAAAAAATAAAAAAACATCACCGTTCTACAATGATTGGTGTATTTTAAAAGGTAGTAGTGTTTAAGTATTTACCTGGAGGCTGTATACATCTCTGTATGTCAATGTTGCTATGACACCAACATTTAATCAGAACATACGATCTAATAAAGCTGCAAGTAGCTCAAGTAACTATTTGATTTCACGCGAGTACAATTAAACAATGTCCTGGCTTTCACGCCTGACAAAGGGCCATTATGTTCCACATTTATTGTTACAGTAACACAACAATCCAAGCCACTAAACATCACAATGATACAGATCCTTAATAATGCACCACGTACACACCCTGAAGATAACACACCAGAGAACGGCTGCACTCAGTATTTTAGATGTTTTCAATATTTAACTTTAAGTATATCAGAAACACCTTCATCACTAACAGTTATGTGCATTTACATTGTGCTTCAGTCTCCAAACCTGTGCTTTACGTTTTAGACACATAGCTACTCAGTTCACACACACACACACACACACACACACACACACACACACTGGACGAACACACAGGGACAGAACAGAGGGGCCGCGACGGCCTGAACAGAACCCCGACGTTCACTACGTTCCACTACAACACGCGACCGGCCCCGTTCCCTGCTCCGAGCCGGGTTCTCTTCACAATTAACACAGCGCAGGCTTTCTGCACAGTGTCACTGGGGGACCAGTCCTCGCGATGAGTGGACCCAGCGAGGAGGGATGGAGAAGCAGAACCAAACACTCGCTTTGAGTCACGCTTTGACTTCAGGTTTCTGACGGATTGTGTTGAAACCATCACAGAGGACGCGAGATCAGAAAAGGGAGGCGGATTCTCATCTTTTCAGCTGTTTTAAAGTTCAAGGTGATCACACGACCGTAACTGGTTCCGAAGAGTCCAGTGTTTACAGTCATTAATACAGACTTTACAACATGGCGATACCACAGAACAGGGTCCTGCGTCTACACAGGGAGAACCACACTAGAACCAAGGTGGAACCACATGCATGAGTCTCACTACAGCGAATGATGAGTCACAACACGGCTACAGGAGGGCTTAGCCCCCAGGAACGCTGAGGTTCTATCACTAATGACGGATCGCTGATTCTAACGGATTACATTTCATATGGATCTTCCGCCTTCCTCCCGACTGTGGGGGGTGACGAGCGGCACGCGGGCCTGTCCATCGGGCAGACGGAGCCGTAAACCACGGCCCTCCGCCTCCGCTCGCTGTGAGGAGAGTGGGCTCTTTTCAGAAGTCTTTATGGTCCGTCGCCTCTGGAGCCCTGTCGGCTCGGACCCTTTCACGTCGCAAGCGGGAGGGGGGGGTTCAAAGCACTGGAACAACGCGGCGCCCTGTTGATTGAGCTACACCAGGCCGGTCTGCACGTGCACGTGCAGCGGGTAGGGGTGGTAGACGAGCGGCGGCGGCGGCGGCGCCGGGGTCACGAAGTAGCTGCTGTAGATGGGCTCGGCCACGTACGGCGCCGGCTGGTAGAAGCAGGTGACGTGGGCCGTGTTGGGGATGGCGTTCTGCTCCCCCAGAACCCGCAGCGCCAGCACCGTGATCATGTTGAGCGTCTGCCGCCTCTCGTGGCCCATCAGGCACACGGTGCTCTCGTCGACGACGCGCCGCAGCGTCATCAGGTAGTCGTACTTGCCGGCCTCCTCGCTGCCGACGAAGTGGCACTGCAGGTAGGCCTCGACCTCGCGCTGCTGCTCGCCCACGTCGGGGAAGTCGATGAAGAAGCGCGAGCACATGTAGCGCTCCAGCGACTTGATCTGCGTCTCGCTGGCCGGCCGGAAGTTCCTCACCAGCAGGTCGCTGTATCTGAGCAGGCCGCCGCCGCGGATCTCCTCGGGGTTGTGGGTGGCGATGAGCCGGCGCCGGAGGTGGTCCAGGGCCTGCTGGAAGTCCCCGTACATGCACTCGGCCTCCACCGTGATGGCGGAGGCCCCGCCCCCCGCCGCCGCCGCCGCCCACGGGCTCCTCCCACAGTCCTCGGGCGCCGTGTCCGGCGGCGCCCGGCTCTGCTCCTCGACCCGAGGCCGCGAGGCCGCGCGTGGGGGGACCTCCGCGTCCGGCGGCTTCTTGGGCTGTTTGGGCTTCACGGCTTGGCCCGCGGCGCCCGCTGAGGCGCCCGCTGAGGCGGCCGCGTCCTGGAGCGCGTGGGCCGGAGCGTGAGCGGCAGCTGCGAAGGCCTCCGAGCTCCCACGCGCGTCTGCCCTCGCAGCGGCCTGGCTCGAGCGCTGACCCGGAGCGCCGTCCACCGACGGAAGCTTCGGCTGCAGCGGTTTCGGGATCTCGATGGGCGGGAACAGCTGTGTTGTGAGGTCCGATAGGTCGGTCAGCAGAGACCACTTCTCCGGCTTGTTGAGCATCTTCCGAGACATTTTCCGCTGTAATTTGGGAGCGGGGCAATAGTCTGGAACGACATCCTGGGACGTGCTGCAGGTTTTCTTGGCCGGAGGAGGGAAGGAGAACTCCAGGCCCGATTCTGGCGCATTCCGCGTGCTCTCAGCGCCGAGCGCCACTGAATCTGCTTTGGAATGAGTCACTTCCTCGCAGCCAACTACTTCCAGTGGCGCCGGCTGGTCCGTTTGTGCCGCAGACGCTTGCCTGGGCCGCCCTTCGCCACTCTGCAGCTTCAGACCTGGATGCGTCACCAGCGCATCGCAGGCCTCTGTGCTGAAAGCACTGGGTCTGGATGCTGAAGGCTCCTCCGGGTGAAACGGGCCTTTCTCTCCCCCGCGCTCACACAACACGATGTCCTCCCCTGAATGAACATCCTCCGCCGCATCCACTTCCACCCCCTCCTGTCGTAGCCCAACGCTCTCCGGCTCCAGCCCCAGCTGTGCTTCATACGTCCCGTCGACGCGCGCCACCTCTGCCGCTGGAAGCTCTTTCTCGAGCGCGGGAACGGGCCGATCCTGGCCTGGACCCTCTGAACCGGCCGCCGGCGCCGCCGCCGGGCCCTTTTCAGCGCTCTCCTCCGCATCCTGAGGAACGCCGGCGTTCTCTCGCTCCTTCGTCTCACCCTCGCCGTCTCTTTTCGCTGCCAGACCCCCCCCTCGCTTCCTGTCGCTCTCCCAGTACGACTCCAGCACGCGGTCCAATATGATCTGGAAGGAGTCCACGCTGAACTCGAACTGTCGACGCAAGGAGCTGACGAACCTCAGCCCTAAACTTTTGGCTCGGTTGTTGGACAGTGAGATGAGGCTCCACCGGTCGTGCTCGTTGAAAACCTTCACCATCTTCTGCACATACGCTTCCTTCATCGTCAGGCAGGTGATCTTTCGCCTGTTAACGCCACAAGGAAGCAGGTCTCGCAGGCTGCCCAGCACCACCTCTTTAATCACCTGGAAGTCCTCCTGTCTGGGCAGCTCTACTCCGAAAATGATGTCCAAGTCTCTGCAGCCCAGGCCGTTATCCCTCACTAAGACGTGGCTGGCAGTGGCGCCGTTGAGCCGCACGTCTTTCACCCGGATGTCTCTCTCAGCCAGACGCTCCTTCACCACGCGGATGATGTCCTTGGCTCTCACCTGCAGCGTGGGGAAGTTTCCCCGTCCGTGGATGGGAAACGCCTCCGTCAGGACGCGGTCCAGAGCCTGGACCTGCTCAAGAGTCAGGTTGTGGAATCTCTTGGCGGTTTGCAGCTCCATCGTGGGCGCCTGCGAAGAAGACGTGCGAGATGTGCATCACGTTGCAGCCAACGATGTGAGAAACAGTCTAAAATAACATCGCAAGAGCTAAAACGTATGGTTTTTCCTCATGTGTTTTCTAAATCATCCCAGCGGCCTGTGCACATCCTTATAGTCCTGACTATTTTCATTCATTTAATGGAGCAACTTGGCCTTTATAGACTTCCTCTGTTCCCTTACATGTCCCAATTCACCCAAACAGAATCCCTGTGCCCTGTTTTCGATAATGATTTATTTCTTAAATAATATTTTATTATTCTTTTGAAAATCATCTTTTCAACAGAAGCACAAAACGGCAAATGGCAATAGCTTCTAGTTAACCCTGCACTGGTTAAACTAGTTGTGGCTGATAACATATATTTGCTTTAACTAATCTAAAGTATGCAGGATATTTGCAAGATGTGACCTCTTATGACCAAGGCGTGAGTGAACGCTCCCGCCTCTTCCCATGATGCACTGCCTGTTTTGAAAGGAACTTTGTTTTCTGATCCAACACATTCCAGCGAACGTCACCAGCTGTTTCTCACCTCGCTCTGCTTGCCGATAGCACGGGATAAACATTCGATGCGATGCTGAATTCATTCCATATTCATGCACCCATCTGCTACTTACAGGTGACTCACCTGCCACTCATTCACCAACTGTCAGATAGAGGCACATACAACCTAACCTGGCTTAGAAATAGACGCCTGTCAGGTCTGTTTACACTGCCTTTCCCCGAAATAGGTGGGAAGTATATACAGTCAGGACCATAAATATTTGGACAGAGACACAATTCTTCTAATTTTGTTTCTGTACATTACCACAGTGATTTTTAAATGAAACAACTCAGATGCCACTGAAGTGCAGACTTTCAGCTTTAATTCCATGGGTTGAACAAAAAGATTGCATAAAACTGTGAAAAACTAAAGCATTTATTAAACACAATCCCTTCATTTCATGGGCTCGTAAGTAATTGGACAAATGAAATAACTGAAAATAAAATGGTCATTACTAATATTTGGTTGAAAACCCTTTGTTGGCAATGACAGCCTGAAGTCTTGAACTCATGGACATCACGAGATGCTGGGTTTTCTCCTTCTGAATGCTCTGCCAGGCCTTTACTGCAGCGGCTTTCAGTTGCTGTTTGTTTGTGGGCCTTTCTGTCTGCAGTTTAGTCTTCAACAAGTGAAATGCATGCTCAATTGGGTTAAGATCAGGTGACTGACTTGGCCATTCAAGCATATTCCACTTCTTTGCTTCAATAAACTCCTGAGTTGCTTTGGCTGTATGTTTTGGGTCGTTGTCCATCTGTATTATGAAATGCCGCCCAATCAGTTTGACTGCATTCAACTGGATCTGCGCAGACAGTATGTCTCTGAACACCTCAGAATTCATTCGGCTGCTTCTGTCCTGTGTCACGTCATCAATAAACACTAGTGTCCCAGTGCCACTAGCAGCCATGCACGCCCAGGCCATCACACTGCCTCCACAGTGTTTTACTGATGATGTAGTGTGCTTTGGATCATGAGCTTCTCCACGCCTTCTCCATACTTTTCTCTTGCCATCATTCTGGTAGAGGTTGATTTTGGTTTCATCTGTCCAAAGAGTGTTTTTCCAGAACTGTGCTGGCTTTTTTAGATGCTTTCTAGCAAAGTCCAATCTGGCCTTCCTATTCTTGCGGCTTATGAGTGGCTTGCACCTCGCAAGATACCCTCTGTATCTACTTTCATGCAGTCTTCTCTTTATGGTAGACTTGGATATTGATACGCCTACCTCCTGGAGAGTGTTGTTCACTTGGTTGGCTGTTGTGAATGGGTTCCTCTTCACCATGGAAATGATTCTGCGATCATCCACCACTGTTGTCTTCCGTGGACGTCCAGGTCTTTTTGCGTTGCTAAGTTCACCAGTGCTTTCTTTCTTTCTCAGGATGTACCACACTGTTGATTTTGCCACTCCTAATACTGTAGCAATTTCTCGCATGTTTTTTTTCTGTTTTCTCAGCTTAATGATGGCTTGTTTCACCTGCATGGAGAGCTCCTTTGACCGCATGTTGTCTGTTCACAGCAAAATCTTCAAAATGCAAACACGAGTCCTCTAATCAACTCCAGGCCTTTTATCTGCTTCACTCATAATGACATAACAAGGGAATTGTCCACACCTGCCCATGCAATAGCATGGAAGTCATTTGTCCAATTACTTACGAGCCCATGAAATGAAGGGATTGTGTTTAATAAATGCTTTAGTTTTTCACATTTTTATGCAATCTTTTTGTTCAACCCATGGAATTAAAGCTGAGAGTCTGCACTTCAATGGCATCTGAGTTGTTTCATTTAAAATTCACTGTGGTAATGTACAGAAACAAAATTTGAAAAAATGTGTCTCTGTCCAAATATTTATGGTCCTGACTGTATACAGTATATGCATGTATGTATATATTATATATATATATATATATATACACTATTTTTCATACATTGAAACAGCATGCTGTTGTTGACAGTGTTTTTTATGCTGTTATAATGAGAATAAAATTGTATTTACAAGAGGGAGAAAAGTACGTCATCAATGAGCTCACTCACTGCTGAAACGTTTAGTCTGAACAGAGGATCAGTCGAGGAACCTCAGGCTGTTTTGACATAAAACTCTCATTATTTGATATGTTATATGCAATATAAGGTGCTTTAAATGTCCCAATCCCTTTATTTTCAGGTATCTTATCAACATAGGCCCATCATGCTCAAAGATAGAAACATTTCATAAGGAGGAGATCAAATGTTTTATATCATCACTATTTTTTTACCTTTTGGGGAAACGCAGCCAAAAGCGTCTCTTAAAGGATCTTTAGCGTGTGTGTTTAGGTTTACACTGTGCAGGAGATAGAAAATGTCAGCTAGCAACTGGTTGCACAGCCATTTCTAGAAACATACATGAGTCAGTGCAATTCACTAAAGCCTGGAAAGCTTTTCGACATTTAAGATTATAATTAATATTTTCAGCGTTGTTGTGGTTGTTGTTATTAACATACAGGTACTTTGCTATTATGACGCAATGCTGTTTTAATCAAAACAATCACATGTTTGTTATTTTTCTAGTCAGATAAATGTATTAGTGACATACGTACATTTTCATCAATATGTATATTTTTGTATTTTAATTTTTTAGATGTACTTTGGGGTAATTTAGCCGTAACAAAAATCAGATATTTGTATTATTATGAAATAAATCAAATAGGACACTCGGGGTGATTAATTAAAGCTTAAATGTATTTCAACAGACGAATTAACCTTGGGGAATATATTTCTATTATTTACTATGTGTTATTATGTGCTGTAGGCAACGCAAAAGCAGCTGCTGGGTGATCACAACATCTTCATACTGTGTTAGTATTTGACGACCATCGTAAATAAAGTCCGTGGCAGAAAGTCGGCGCACGGAGAAGCGTGGCCCACAGCATCCTCTAGTGAAGCTCACGGGTTACATCAACTCGGTCCTGCAGCAGGACTGCTCTTGTGCCACTTGGCTTCTTTATAGATAAGACTATATGAGTCATACAGCCACTGAATGGAGCATCTCTCCTTGCCGCTCCCGGATTTTCTCCCTTTTTGCGCAAAACGACACGAGACGCTCTACTTTTACCACATTAATAGATGTGACATTCACAGATGTTTAAACAGCAATACAGGTAAAAGGACGATTGCATACGATGCAGCCAACGCAGTCGTGATCGCATTTTAAACACTGCTGTGACCACTTAACATTGCGCACGGGCCACTTGTTATTTTAATTATGACACTACAGTCATTATATAATATCCCGTGAACTCTGAAGTGCCCGTGTAGCCTATCAACAAGCTGGATCGCCTGTTAATTCAAAGCCAACTCGTGACGTTTCGTACAGTATATATGTCAGAATGTAGCTCACAAGTTGTCAGGCTGCCAATTAAATGAACAGGCGAATATTGAGTGTGAAAGTGTCTGTGCACTAGAGGGAAAAACAAGGTTAACGGCGCCTGTAGCGTCACACACACACACACACACACACACACACACACACACACACACACACACACACACACACACACACACACACACACACACACACACACACACAATAGGACCAGCATCAGCACAAATAGGAAAAACTTACCTGGTTTGTGGCCAAATTAGGAAGGAAAGTAAAGCCAGAGTAGAAGCAGATAAAGAAACGAACAGAGATAACCAACAGGTTTATCCGACCCTGTTGGAGAGGTTGATGCTGAAGTTAACGCGGACAGTTTCCCCTCAGCGCAGGAGCACTGTTTCCATGGCAATCAGGCGTCACGAAATTTACGGTAAATCACGACGCTCGGTCCCCCTCGAGCTGCTAAGTGGCCGCCGCTCAAGTTCGAGACGCGCTGCGGATCTCAGGACCGTCCGAGCGATTCTGAACAGTTTCACAAAGTTTGAGTATTTATTGGCGGAGCGCGCCGACGTGTCAGGCTCCACTACCGACGTGCCGCCGCACTGCCGAGCTGTTGCGGGGTGAACATCACATCAGACGGAGTGAGTCATCCTCTCTCCCCGCCGCGATCCACGCCGTAAATCTAATCATCAATCAGCCGCTTTCGCCGCCCACTACTCGGCCGGTGCGGGCCCACGAGCGCGTCCGGCCGGCGGCGTCCGCGCGTGACATCGGCTGCGAAGCAAACGCAAAGCGGAACATGTGAAAACAGTCATTTTCGGACGCGGAGGGTTTTGGTTTTTTTCCCCCTTTCATTCACATTTTGGGAGGAGGAGGGGAGCTTCCTCGTGACGTCGGGTGGAATACCGCCACCACGTGACGATGACGTCGTCGATATTTTGGTGAAACATCAGGAAGTGCGGAAGAAGAAGGCGACGACCGAAACTCGACAGCCCGACGTTGTCCTCGCGGCTCCTGCCCAATTGCTGTACTTTCTGCCGGTTGCTCGTAAGGATTCAAACGTGTAGCTGTTGGATTCGCGAAGAGCCGCCTCAAGATGCCGAGTATGGAGAGTATCCTTTGAAACGCTGGTAAAAATGGACGCGACAGGCGCGAACCTCCGTACAACGACTACAGAGCACAGCACAACACCCAAAGGCGAAACTGGTGACATCTGTGCGACGCCTGAGAGTATAATTAACAGATCAGCTATTAGTTGATGGTTTGAATACAACTGTACCGAGCAGCTTCAGTGCCTCCCAGCTAATTCTGCGCCGAAGGCCTTAAACGCGACACTGCTAATACCGTAGCGGGGAAAACCCTCGTAGCAAACAGCAGCTAGAGACGGTTGAAGCACGGGACGGTACCGGGGGCGATGTTAGCTTTGGAGCTAATTCGTTATTCCGCACAACCTGGACGCCACTCCGTACTCTTTACTGTACTTTATACAAACTTCTTACTGTGACACATTGATTACAAACACGTGATAGTGAGAGTAGACAACTGAATATATGAATATTAATCTAATAATAGTATTAAATGTTTTACTTTGTAATCATTTTGACCTACAAGTTAACAAAGTACTGCTTGTCAGTGCTCTCTGGTGGATAAACAAACTATACAGTGGAAATGCTGTTAAATGACGTCACACCTGGTTTGTTGATGATGTCCTGGCATTAGTGTCATCCATCAGCTGATGCAGGTTGGCCAATAACTGCAGAGCTATCAGCTCATGTATTTGGTGATCAGTTACTAAATTGTTAATTTGTTTTTGGGATGCACCAATACAAAGTGATGGTGATGCAATACTAGTTCTATCTATACCACAAACAAACAAGGTTTGATTTCAGTGAGCTGCCCTATTGGTCTGAATGCGTTTGATAATTGAGAAATATTGTTGATTGCTAAACAATACATAATGTGTAGAACATTCACCATCTCCCACTGAAGCACCCTGGTCATCCAACGCACATTGTTTTTGTTTGGAATTTGTTTTTCTTTAACTTCATATTTCAGAAAATCTCTTCAATTTGAGGTTTGCTGCCAAAGAACTTCAAAGAAACTCCAAAAAATGTGACAAAGAAGAAAAACTAGAGAAGGCTAAAGTCAAAAAAGTAAGACGGTCATAAAAAATACCCACCACGAAAGCCCCTCACTGCTGTCACCTTGACGAGATGAGATTTTTACAGAGACACTGTATTCTTGTGTGTAATTAAGGCTATTCAGAAAGGAAATATGGAAGTGGCAAGGATCCATGCAGAGAACGCCATCCGACAGAAGAACCAGTCCGTAAACTTCCTGAGGATGAGCGCTCGGGTAGATGCCGTGGCAGCGAGGGTACAGACTGCAGTGACGATGAACCAGGTACACAGAGTACCTCGTTGGCACATTCTGTTGCAGGCCTACAATCAGTCGCCAGCTGATGGTTTCACGCTTTGAAAAGCTTTTTCGTTGTCATTTTGGTTCCCCTCTTCATGACGATGTTTCCTTTCACAGGTCACTAAATCCATGGCTGCTGTAGTGAAAGGCATGGATTCCACCCTGAAGAGTATGAATCTGGAAAAGGTATGGTATCATTTACACAATTGAATAATATTGCCCTACATATAATAAAGTGGTAAGAAATGTCATTTAATATACCAAAACATTTCTTTTCAGATTTCAGGTCTCATGGATAAATTTGAACACCAGTTTGAAACTCTGGATGTTCAGACGGCCCAAATGGAGGACACCATGAGCAGCACAACAACCCTAACAACACCACAGGTACATTTCTGGCTTTGCTCTTAGAATATTTCTTGTTGATTAAAAATGTGTGTTGCGACAAGCACATTTACAGTAAATCTAATGCATCTGATTCATCTGTTTTTAGAATCAAGTGGAGTCACTGCTGCATGAAATGGCTGATGAAGCAGGGTGAGCTTTTCACTTGTGTCCCGACATAGTTTGTGAATTATGAATGTTAGATTAGACATACAGGTGCAATTATTAATTAGTAGTATTTGTTTTTAGTGTTTTAATATTTGTATTTATTTTGTTTTTAGTGCTTATTTCACCTTTTGATATGTTTTAGATTGGACCTCAACATGGAGCTCCCTCAGGGCCAGACAGGGTCAGTGGGTGCCAGCGTGGCCTCTACAGAACAGGTAAAAAACATCAGCGTTACCCCTGGAACAAGGGCACCAAAGCTATATTTGTTTTTGTCAAAGGTTTTGTAAAACATTTAATTAAAGGTTTTCTCTATACTGCCCTTGCTAACTAATGTGCCTCTTTGCTGTCTTGCCAAGGATGAACTTTCTCAAAGGCTTGCCAAACTCAGAGATCAAGTGTAAAGGACATCTGCAGTGGACATCGCCCCAGAATGCAGAGCTCTGAAAACCTGTACACTACCTGAATAATTATTTCATACATTTTATTTGCATTTCTTTTTCTGCTTTACACCCCTTGAGCCTTTGTTGAGGAGTTACTGGATAATTGTTTTGTTTTTTCATTAACAATGGCCCGTGTTGGTTCGAAGTTCATATTAACTTTTAGAATGATTCAATTTGTTCTTTAAATGCATTTCTGTAAACTAACAGAATTGCTGTTGCAGAGATATTGACATTTAATTTGCCAGTGAGGATAACCTGGTGTTTTGGTAAATGCATATCTGTCAAAACTCTGTATATTAAAATAATATTCATCACAACATTATTATTCTGTATTTATAAGCCAATTCTATATGCGTGAATAAGACCATTTCTTTTTCATTATATCTGTAAATTTGCAGAAAACCTGTGAATTTTCTTTTCTCTGTATCAGTGTAAGTCCTTCCCACTATTGGTGAATAGACATTTTGTTGTACTTTACTTCTGCAGAATATTTTAAGAAGATACTGGATGACAAGCACGTGTGTTTGTGTGGTCAACTCCAGAATTATCACTGTTCAATTGGGAAGGGGTTATAGTTTGGAGATTACATACAGTAATACAATAAGTAAACAATAAAGTTTTATAATGCTTTTATCTCATTGGCTTGTTAATGTATAATAAGCAATCACTTAATAAATTCAATAATAAGGCAATGTACATTATGGCAAAATGGAAAAGATTCAATCTTGTACTATATATTATCTATGACAACACAAATGTTTGCAGTGTGTTTCTTTGAAATACAGTATGAGTACTGGCACTTGAAAACTGCTTATGTGAACAGTAGCAGGAGTGCGTCTGCAAATTAACATTCCAAGCCATTAACAGCTTGGAGTTGAAGTAGAGTCAGTATTCATCATTTATAGTTTGAAAGAAATGCTGTTGTGTCCCTCTTAGAGGAGTCATCATTTGAATGCATCTTTAGAATTTTCTGCTGTACTCGCTGCAGATGAGATAAGAATAACCCACCATTGCATTCAGAATTTTTTAGTTCGTCTTGCATTCACTCTAGTCTGACTAGAGAGGCTGATGCTTAAACTGCAGCATATGATCCAAAGATGAATCTTAATAAACAAACATAAATGAAGTCACCAAACATGTATAATTTGTAATGTCGTGTTTACTGCTCCCTGGTGGACACCGTGAATTAATACACGGGCTTCGCTGTTATGATGATCATAATATGTATATGTTACGATCATTATTGTGTATTATACGTTCATTAAATATTGCGTGAATATTGTATAAGGTTCTTGCTAATGATTTAGCAAAGCAAGACAAGCAAAAATGTATAGAAAGTCATAAAACATTTTAAAAGTAAAGATAATCGATGTTGGAATATTGTTGAATCTTATATACGGTCAATTCATGGTCTATATCATTTTATATTTTCACAATTTGCAAATTAAAAGGGTTTACTATAAGAGGAATAGAAAACTGAGAATCCTGAGTTTTGTCTGCTAGGCAATATTAACGCAACACTTTCGAAACGGCTGAGACAGCCATTTTGACCATTTTGTTCTTCACCCAACATGGTTTAAAACATAACCCTAAATAAATAAAAATTAACTGACATATAAATGTCAGTGAACTAGTGTTAGACGTAAAAACAAGCAGAGGTCGACGGCTGCAACACGCTGCGCGGAAACCTTCTGTGAGACAAGACTCGGGGCTGACGACAAAGCGAATCATGTGACTTTTGGCGTAAACAGGAAGCAGCTGATGTTGAGTTCACTGCCTTGCTCACGCCAAGTAATGCACACAAGTGTATTGCTAATAAGAAACAGAAACTGTAGTTGGACGCTGCTTGAATTTAAGTAACTGCTCTACTTTGTCGGGGTAAGTAGTCGATATTCCAACGAGTTTTAACGTACCTGGCTAAACGTTTGGTTGAACTGAACAACCTGGCATGTTTGTAATGCTAGGCCACTTAGCATTAGCTTGCGGGGTTCACGGGATTACAGAAGAAAGCTTTAATAAAGTTAGCGAGCTTCTAATAAGTTAATATTTGTCTACTCTATGTGATAACTTGAATGCGTTTAGACCGGTGAGTTTACACGTGTTTCTCTGCGGTAACGTGGCCTGTCTTGGCCTCGTATTGCTAAGTTACAGCTAGGTGAGAAGATTTGTTTTTGCTCCGCAGCTGAAGGAGAGAAACGGGAGAAGTGCTGCACACACAGCCTGAAGTCATCTGACCCGCAGCTCAGACCAGTGCCTCCACATCGTGTCTGCTGAGGGTGATGTCAGGCTCAGCAATGAAGAAAAAGGTAAAACGGGGGCTGATACGTTAGCATTGAACTACTGTCATGAAGTGGCTGCTATTCACAGAAGTTACATTTACCCTTTACACTGACACAAAACAAGAATAACCCTACGTGATAATAGTGCCAATGTGCTGTATTGGTGCTTTCAGGTGCTACTGATGGGGAAAAGTGGGTCTGGGAAGACCAGTATGAGATCAATCATCTTTGCCAACTACATTGCTCGAGACACACGTCGCCTTGGAGCTACAAGTAAGAACACACTAAGACAGACCCCACCTCAAAGTACATGTTTTGATTCTGGTAGTTTCCTTAACCCAACCTTTTTAATCTTTATTGTTCTCTGTCAAATCTAGTTGATGTTGAACACTCCCATGTACGGTTTCTTGGCAATCTGGTTCTAAACCTGTGGGACTGTGGAGGGTAAAGTACATTTCCATATTTGGGACAGTCATAAGCCCTTTACCTAATCTGAAAAACACTGCACTGTTTATACATCAGGCAGGACACGTTCATGGAGAACTACTTCACCAGTCAGAGGGACAACATCTTCAGAAACGTAGAGGTGCTTATTTATGTGTTCGATGTCGAAAGCCGGGAGCTGGAAAAAGACATGCATTACTACCAGTCGTGCCTGGAGGCCATCCTGCAGAACTCCTCGGACGCCAAAGTCTTCTGCCTTGTGCACAAGATGGACCTGGTGCAGGAAGACCAGAGAGATTTGGTGAGTGTTATTTGATATTTTATGCATTCATTAGTAGATCTCACTTTCACATAAACCGTCGTGGTGATAGCATCACTAAAAATCTGGCTGCTGTTGCTTTTATTTTCTGCCCAGTAGCAAAAGTAAATGTAAGGATGTATATTTAATGTTTCCAGATCTTTAAGGAGCGTGAAGAAGATCTTAAGAGACTCTCGAGACCTTTGGCTTGTACATGCTTCAGGACGTCAATCTGGGATGAAACCCTGTATAAGGTTGTGAACCGATCCTACTACATACTTCTGAGGGTGCTGGTAAACTGATTTAACATTATTTTTAATTGTCTTTTCAGGCTTGGTCCAGCATAGTTTACCAGCTCATCCCAAATGTTCAGCAGCTGGAAACCAACCTGAGAAACTTTGCGCAAATCATTGAGGCAGATGAAGTCCTCCTGTTTGAGAGAGCCACCTTCCTGGTAAGAGCACAAACTGCCCCTGGAACAAAAGTTTGCCCAGACAAAAACTGGATCCAACAGTAAAAGGCACTGATTTTTTGGTTTATGTCGTCCTTTCTAAATGCAGGTGATCTCCCACTATCAGTGCAAGGAGCAGCGTGATGCTCACCGATTTGAGAAGATCAGTAACATTATCAAACAGTTCAAACTCAGCTGTAGGTAGGTTTGCTCTGCAAAAACAAGACCCCCTGCACACAACGCCTGCTGCTTTTATCTTTATGCTAATACTGATGTTATATATATCCTTTTCATTCCAGTAAACTGGCAGCCTCTTTTCAAAGCATGGAAGTGAGGAACTCCAACTTTGCTGCCTTTATTGATGTCTTCACCTCCAACACATATGTCATGGTCATCATGTCGGATCCTTCCATTCGTAAGTGACAATTTTTCTTTGCACACACATTAAAGTAATAGAGGGGGGGAAAAACGCTTAAAACAAATTTCACCTTTGTGTGTTCCAGCATCTGCAGCCACTCTCATCAATATCCGTAATGCTAGGAAACACTTTGAGAAGTTGGAGCGGGTGGATGGACCCAAGCACAGCCTGCACATGCGAATGCGCTAGACAGTTTGTGCCGGTGGATCCTCGCAGCCAATCAGCCCATAGACCACAGGCAGCATGTTGCAGTCGTCCAGCTCTCATACATTGGAGCAGCCCTGCACCGTTTCCTCTATGTCTTCACATTCAATCACAGTTATTAGGGGAAGAAATCATATTTCCTTTTGGTCTAATTTCTACAGTGTCTTCAGATGTTATGCATTCTCTTGGAGTATTTGTCCTAACTTTACACATTAAAGGAAAATGAATAGGTATATTTACTTCACTTTGTCATTCACAATACAAATGTTCACCCTGTGCAGTAACTCCCAGCGATCATGGGATGTTATGTCTAAATGACAAGCAGCAGATACTGTTTGAGTTTCAAAGGCTTTTTGTAAACTCTTACAAACAGTAGATATAAAGACATGTGTTATGTGTATGTGTTTTTTCCGTTATTTATAATTCAACAATCACATGGATCCACAATCTTACAGGCTCTGACCCCTAGCGCCAGTTGTTCTGTACATAGCATGTGGTAGTAAGTTTTGATGTGGGGGGCTGGGCTTTGGGAGCGCGTGTTTATGGGGGAAGGGAGAACAGGACACTGCAGCACACCTGTTCCCTGATTTGCTTGCAGTTGATAGCAGAGTGTGGGCAGATGGTGCAGTGTGTTAACGAACTGCTACGTTAGCAGAGTGTGGGTGCAGATTAGGCCAGTCAGTACACACACACTTGTCCAAATGTTGTTCTTCAGATTTAAAATGGGAGAAGTGTCAACAGAGAGGACAGACTCAGCCTAAATGGAGGCAAAGTGCAGGAAAGGTCTGCAGATGACTGGCCAATACATCAACAGACTATTATAAAAATGATAAATTACTGCACCTACTGCCAAGACTGGATCATTGACAGACCAGCTTCCCTGAGGAAGTTTGTGCAGCATTTCCCATCAATCTTCTCTTATCTCTTATCCAATCATTGAGCAGTGCATCATATTCAGTATGATGAGACACTGAGTTATATTACACACATCTAAAAATCTAAAAACTTAACCAGTATACTTAGATAGATAGATAGATAGATAGATAGATAGATAGATAGATAGATAGATAGATAGATAGATAGATAGATAGATAGATAGATAGATAGATAGATATACTGAGTTTAGTTTTGCACAAGGTTCCCTCCATTGAAGGTAATGAGATTTGCCCGTGGTAACAATCCCATGCAGCTCCAGACGCCTCTTTGCTGCACAGAGCTCGGCTGCATTGTTCCACTCGTGCTTATCGACACTGCTCATGTGGTTGAGTTGTATCCTGGAATGCAGTGGATGAATTACAGGAAAATCCCCACTTGCGCTGTTCAGGCAGTCAGACACATAATAGACACAATGCAAACAGGCAACGTGACTCATTTTAATGAGAGGTGAGAGGTGAAGTCAATGTAACAGACTAGTTTATAGTGTAATAGCTGACCTGGAAAATAAGGACACTGGAAATTAATGAGTTCAAGCACCCAAAAACAAATTATAACATAAATCATATTCAAGTCTTTCGTTGTTCAACAATCTCACAGCTGTACTTCTTGTCCAAATCCATTTATATTCATCAGCTTTGTTTTACAGTCAGCTAAAAGCGTCTCATCTTTTCGGGGAGAGACTCGTTTGTTTCGCGTTGGGGTCTTCGCTCCCCTGCTCCTCGTCGGCCGCCTCCTCGTCCGCGCGCGCCTCCTCGTCGTCGCCCGCGTCCGCGTCCGCCCGGTTGACCTGCCGCTCCAGCGCGGTGATGCGCTGCTTCAGCCGCTGCTGGGTGCGCGTGTATTCGCCGAGCAGCCGGGAGAAGCGCGTGTGCAGGGTGTCCAGCGACGACTCCAGCCGCTCCACCTTCTCCTCCGTGTCCTCCTTGTGCAGGCCGCCGCCCTCTCCGTGCTCGTCCAGCAGGCCCTCCTTCTTCAGGATCTCGCGGCCCCGCTCCTCCAGCACCGTCTTGGCGTCCGGGTACTCGGTCACCGCCTCCATCAGGTCGTCCTTGGAGAGGCAGAAGAGGTCGGAGTAGCCCAGGCTGCGGATGTTGGCCGTGCGGCGATTCCCCATTTTGCTGCCCTTTATGTTCAGAATGCTGATTTCGCCGAAGCAGCTGCCGGCGGTGAGCAGGGCGTACTGTGTGACCCCATCGTCCGCCACCACAGCCAGCTTCCCCTCTTTGATGATGTACATCTCTTTACCGATGTCCCCCTTCCTGCAGATGTAGTCCCCCGGGCTGAAGACCTGCGGGCGTAGTTTGAGCACCAGCTCCACCAGCAGCCCGGCCTCACAGTCCTGAAAGATCCTCACTTTCTTCAGGGTCTCCAGGTGAACATTAATAGCGATCTCAGCCCGCAGCTTGTTCGGCAGGTTCTTCAGCACCTCCTGCTCGTCCACCGCCTTCTTGTTGGTCCACAGGTAGTCGAACCACTTGATGACGCGCGTCTCCAGGTCCCTGCTGACTTTGCGGAACTGCATGTAGTGCTTGATGGCGTCTATGCGGGACTGAAAGTCGGCGCGGGTGGCGTTCATGTTGGCGATCATGGAGCCAACGTTCCCCACGATCGTGGCGAATATCAGCACCCCGACGAGGAAGTCGAAGACCACGAACAGGTACTCTTCGTCCCGCACGGGGGCGGGCATCTCGCCGATGGTGGTGAGAGTGAGGGTGGACCAGTACAGACAGTAGACGTAACTCCAGGACAAGGAGGAATACGCAGGGTCCGAGGTGTTGGGGAAGACCCACGTGTCCGAGCCGAAGCCCAGGGACTTGGATATAGCGTAGTAGATACAAGCGTTCCAGTGGATGATGACCAGGATGTAGAGCACCAGGATGGTGATGCGGAAGATGTTGGGGTAGTTGGTGCGAGTCTCCGTGCGGTCGAAGAACTCGAACATGCGCGGGAAGCGCAGCAGGCGGTTCAAGCGCAGCTGCGGCGTGTGGATGCCGGTGGCGAGGTAGAGCAGGTCCGTGGGCAGGATGGAGGCCGCGTCCAGCTTGAACTGCAGCGTGTGCACGTAGTTGGCCCTCAGCTTGACGTGGTCCTTCACCAGCAGCCCCTGCTCCAGGAAGCCTGAGGCCAAAAGATGGAGGCTGAGGTGAACGCGTGCGCGCCCGGAGGCCCGGAGGCCGTTTTCCTTCACGTTTACCTGTTCGCAGTCGGACGAAGGTGTCCGTCACGTACACGCCGTCGGAGAGGTAGTCCAGCACCAGCCACCAGATGTAGTTCTCCACCTGCAGCCTGTCAAAGCAGGCCCTGTGGACGGAGAGAGGTTTACTGACTCCACCCGTCCCCGCGGCCCCGGCCGGCGGCCCGCGGCGGAGACTCACCTCGCCACCACAAGGAACCAGTTGTACAGCACCGCGGTGGCGATGACGAATAACCAGCGGTAGTAGGCGTCGTCCGCCGGCGACACCACGAACAGATGCCACCTCCTCCTGGAAGCACGGAGCGACAGGAAGCGTTATGTGGCCAATGCAGCGATGGCTTGATTATTAGGTCGTTAACTCGTCAGCCCCTCGTTACCAAAGCACTTACTTGAAGATCCCTTTGGCGTTGTTGCCGTTGATGTCGGGCTGCGTGGTGCTGGTGCGGCTCGGCGCCGTCCTCAGCTCGGGGCCCCGAAAGCGCTCGAGGAAGGAGTCCGGCCGCTCCTCCTCCTCCAGCAGGCTCCTGTGGGCCCACTCCCTCAGCCTGACCACCAGGCTCACCAGCCTGGGATTGAGGAGGGTGATGATGATTTTAAACAGGAAAAAAACCCCAGTCACATTCGTAACAACTTCAAGGCAGCTGTTATTTCCTGCGACGCGTCTGAGTTTCACCTTGAGATAGCGCCGTTCCTCTGAAAGGAATTCCTCGAATTGCCGCCATGAAGGTCGAGAGCGGCGACTCTTTGCAGCTCCGAGGACGTGTCGTCGCAGGCCGAGGGCACCCTGGGAGCAAAGGGTGACACGCATGAGCCCGGCTTCATCCGACCCGCTCCCGCACCCACACGCACCGCCCTCGTCACCTGCTCAGAATACTGTCGGCCGCGTCGGCCTCCTCCTCCAGGGTGGTCCTCACCGACAGGTTGTGGGGCGAGCGGTCCCTCTCCGCCGCCTGGCCCGTCATCTCCAGGCCCCGCGCTGAATCCTGACTCAGAGAGGAGAGAAGCGGAGTGTTTACCGTGCGTACGGCGGGTTTATAGCCAGGGGACCCGGGGGCATCTGGGACGACTGCCGCCGTCCCCTCACGGACCCATCACACGGCAGGTGGTCGCCGTGGCAACCAAAGCTCCAGAAAGACGAGGAAGTTGGCACAGCTACTTGAGTTAGTTATAAGACGACTTGAGGAGGTGGGAAAACCCTGTTCACCCACCAGTTGAGCTCTGTGCCTTTGGACCGCGTCCTCGTCACATTAGGCCACATATATAAACATTTGTCGCCTCAGCACACATCCACCCGCCGCAGAGCAGACAGATGAAGTGTTTAGACGACTGTTACCGTTGTGTGACTAATTGGCGGGTCATTACTGAAAACATACACACACACACACCGCGCCTCGGCGAGCCAATCAGCTGCTGTCCCACAGGAGCCGCATCACTTAGGAAACCAGGCTGTACAGTGTGTGACATAACAGCCCGGGAGCCGCACGCTCAAATAAATGGAGGCTGTAAAAGCAGAGAGTTCGCTTAACGCCATTTTATTGGCCCATATTTGTTTCAAAGGGAAAAAATGGTGCAACTATTCATTTCTACGATTCATTTACAGCGAAAATATTAAATAATTTTACAAACTGAAAAAACAGCAATGCAAACTTGATTCTAATCAATCATAATTTAAATAAAGCCATAAAGAAAATCACAGCAACAATAAATAACTCCTGAGCGACTCTCATCTTATTCTTACCTTGGGTTTCTTTCAGTTACTTCACGTCTATCCTTAAGGTGACTTCACCCAGGGCAGCCGGTTCATCCGACCCATCCTCTGTGGCCACACTAGACGCTATGAGAGCAGGAAGCAGCCAGCGCTGATCTGCTTCCTGAAGTGCATTCCCGTCTGCTCCTCAGGTGCATGAACACGTGGCCCACCTGATCCCCGCATGGATGGAGCACAGGCGGGGGGGGGGGCATGAAGAGCCCAGATGTCAGCTTTAGGCTGAGGAGTCGTCTGGGACCACCCTCCCCTGGCAGTGGAGAATAATAGACGACGCACAGAGCAGCTAACGGGTTTTTCAGCTCACTTTCTATTTATAAACCCTGGGTGTCAATAAATGTTTGACCTTTTTGCTACTATTGCGATCTTTATTTTAATTAGTGCATTAGCCTATAGTGATGAGTATAATATACAAAATATAATTTGTATTATACAAACACACACACACACATATATATATATAGATTTCACTGTGTTGCTTCAATCAGTGAAAAGCTGGTTTTATTATAACTTGTTACTTCATGTACTGTTGTTACGATGCAAATGATCAAGAAGGGATATATATATACCTATTATATAAATATATATTATACAAAATATAATTTGTATATTACACTGTGCTGCTTCAATCAATGAAAGGCTGTTTTTATGACTCACTCCCTTCTTGATCATTTGCATTGTAACAACAGTACGTAAAGTAACAAGTTATAATAAAACCAGCTCCTGATAATTTGACCATATTTGAAAGTAAAATTCTGTGAAGGATCTAAATATTTCCTCTGAAACAGTTGTCCTGATATTAACTCACACTTCATCAGAGATTTCTGTTCCCTCATTTGCTTCAGAATTGGACAGATTATTGTCCATGTCTGTGTTTACTATACATAAAAAACTGTTTTGTTAAATATTGAATTAATGGTCTCATGAGCCTGTGATTGATGCTATGGTTCCAACACTGCACAGACGCCGCTCGCTGACGCAAATGGAGCCTTGAAAATCCAGATGTCACAGGAGACAGCCTCACCATCTGACAGTCTCTGCCTTAAATCGGGAGCACTGGAAACTTAACTAAGGAGCCGTTCGGGGAACGGAGCCCAGAGGACGTTACATCTGAGCGAGATTCAGGCCAGTGAACAGTAAAATACAGTCTGCCACCATGATCCTGTTGTACAAGATCATTAATAAGAAACTGTACAAAAAAACAACATATAAGTCTCAACTGTAAGTTGAACAATGTTTAAAGCCACTTGAAAAGCCTAAAATCCTCCAGACACAACAATTATAAATATAAATACTTTTATAAGGTGCTATTTTAAACAAACTGTGTTTTATGATGAAAAACAGGAACATAAACGCACAAAGGCGGCAACAGTAGAAGAAGCGAGGTAAAAGAAAGGAGAAACAGGCAGCAGTTAAAAAGAAGAGAACAAAGCAAACCTTGAAGTAAAGCACATTTAATAAATCTCACTGCAATGTCACATTTGATCGCTGTTCTGGAGTTTTGGGACCTGGCCAATCACAGTCTAACTTGCACAAGTATGAAAAATATTTATTTGAAGCACTTTCTGGCCAGAGATACAAACAGCCGATGACAAAAGCAATAAACCCAGTTATTCATTTGAGCCTCAGCCATGAAGTGACTTATTGTTGGACTGCAGATAGTGTAAATAGGCACAAATGTGACTTCCTCACATTTCACGTTAATTTTTCATTCAACATCAAAATATCCCATTTTTGCTTTTTTTTTACATTAGTGTATTTGTAGATTTAAAAGAAGTCGTTCATGCTACTACCAGACAGATCAAAACACACGCAGCTCTCAAAGTTGTATTTATTGTTACATGTAAAGCACTTAAGCATCAACATGAACACGGGGCCACATACCATTTGGCCGTCGTCAAAGAATATCATAAAGCTACCTGGAATGAAGTTATTGTTATATTTGGCAATGTTTAATACAAAAAGAGAATGGGGGGGAATCAAAGCGTAAGTAAAATGTCTTTGAATCAAGGCGGCGGCAGAGCAGGAGCCAGGAGAGTCCAGTCATCCCGCTCCTCATCCAACGTAACAGACACGGAAAATAAAAAACAAAGATCAGACACCACACGTCCCAAACCAGCATTTACCTCCAAGAACGAACAGATGACACGTACAAAAGGTCCCAACAGCACGCCAGGATGCTCATCACTGTAGTCTGACTCTATGGCTTCTGTACGCAGATATGTATTTCATGGTGCCAGTTATTAAGGCATGCTTAACTTCAATAAGCGAGAAGGGATATTTGGGAGTCTTGTGCCGAGTACTACACCCTAAACATCCCGTTTGACTCCTTTGTATTCAGGAATGTGTTGCGTAGTCAAGGATATCATTTATCAGTCCGAGTAAAAATATGTAAACAACCTTGCAGCTGAAAATATGCATACATGATTTTAAAAAACAGCATTTTCACACATTAGAGATGCATATTAACATGTCTGTAACAAGCTGCTCCCTGTAACACCATCTTTTGGGAATTTTAGTATTGTGGATTCTTTTTAAATAAGAAAAGACGGTTCTTCTCAGAAACATGCCAACTGTGATTCACTGTTCTTGTTAAAAAAAAAAAAAAAACCTAAATCGATTATTCTTCATCCCTTCAGTTGGGGGAGCTTTTTAAAACGCTAATGGATTGTGGGTATAGTGTCATAACAATTAATGCCAGTCTCTCAGACACGCTTCATCCCCCGACCCATCAAGCAGGCAAAGACGGTCATCACCATTTTGGGTTTGACCTCCACCAGGTCCTCTGGGAGGGCGTAGACACGGGCCCCGATCTTCCTCGCCATGGAGACGGCATATCTAGGAAAAGCACACAGGTTTACTCGTCTGTTCACAAAGGTTCTCGCTTCACATTCTGCTAACTTGCGGTCCAGGCGCTTACTTGGCGTTCTCCAGCTTGTCATCTTCAGAGAGGGAGCCGGTCTTTATCAGCTCGTAGTTGATGCTGCCCGGCTGGATGGCGTCTATCAGTTCCAGCACTGCCAAACTGCTGCTGATCTCTTTGTCCTGATCAACACATACATACGTTAAGGACTTAACAGACACACCTGCAACAGACTCTTTTCTAGACTGAGATCATAAACACTGTGACTATGAAAAATCTGCTTTGCTATCACTTTGTGGATGAACTTTAATGGCCATGCAAATAAAACATAATACGGAAAATAATCGAAGACAATAGTTCTTCCCATCCCTTTGTCTAAGCCAGTATGGCTGTCCTAGCTCGCTAGTCACAGCTGAACGAAATACAAACTTCGAGTAGACTAGTGTGGGCCTCATGTTCATGTTCCATAAGAACATTCTTTACAGCTCACTTACCTTAAAGCTTGAAATCTTGGTGGATTTTCCAGCGCTGGCCAACGTTTTGTTCACCCACTTTACGATGATGTCATCATTTGCTTTCGCTCCATCTCCCAGGTCCTCCAGTACATTCAACGTATATCTAAAAGAGTAAAGCACACAAGAATGTGAAATAATTTAGACAGTATAGACTTCCACAATAATGACATTTTGAGTCAGACGTAGGAAAATGACACACAGCGCGTGAACATGAGGAACTACCAAATATGACAACCCATCTTGTGACAGGACGTATTTAAGTTCATGGAAATACGGCCTTATTTTGAAACACACGCATCCACACCACTGGAATGGAAAGGAGGTTACCAATTTGCTAAAATCTGTTTATGGCAAATATATATATATAATGCTTTCACAATGATTGTACCAGTGAAGAGTGATGGTGATTGTAGTGTTTGGAAAGACCGCACAGACACAATGATTGAAGAATAAACTGGTATTTGAAGCAGTGCCATCAATTTAAACATCAACCCATGATCATTTACCCAGGCATCTTAAGAAATTTAATGAGTTTGTTTTCTCTGGAAAAGCTTGGTAATTCCTTCCCACACTCATTTGTCATTTTGAGTTTTGTTTCTATTGAAGTCAAGAAATATAAATTTACCACTCTATTCTACTTAAATACATCAATCCTGAAGTACATTAAACCACATATTGCTTAAATTCGTTTCTGTTTTTCTACCACAAATCAGATGCAGTTTCTTTTCATTCCAGTGGGTTTATTTCATAACCGGCTCACAAACAGTGCTGTCTCTGGGTTTTACCTTCTCATGAGCTGCCACACCAGTGCCAGAGTTAGGGTGGGGTTGCCATCATTCAGGTCCTGCCCGCCGATGCCAACAAGTGAGAACTTGGCTGTTTTGCCCAAGTCCACGGCATAGTTACAATTCTCCAACTGCAGACACAAAACAGAGCTGGAGCATAAAAAATGTTGTTTGTCGTTACTTTGATATCGAGGGATGTTGCTGACCTTCTTCATGTTTGTTCCCAGCTTGGGGTACGGTGGCTTGTTGACCCTGTTGTTCCAGTCAACAGGTATTTTAATCTTCTCATAGAGTTGGAGGATCACCAAGGCATCCTGCAGGTCTCTACAAGACAAGGTGAGATCCAAGCAGGTGTGAAACATCTTCAGATACCAGTGTAAACACTGGTGACTAAAAGTGGTAGGAGTGGTAGGAGTGTGTGTGTGTGTGTGTGTGTGTGTACGTCTCTATTTCCTAGTGTGGAGACATGTTGCACAAATACTGATGATGAAAACAACAAAGCATTAGAGTTGAGGGTGGAATTCAGCTTTGCTTACTTCAGGTTAGCGAAAGAGACTAGTATAGCGAGATGAATATATGTGTGTGTCTATACATACACATAGAGATGATTGACATGTGGGTTCACTCCCAGTGAGTTCATCCAGTTTCTGAACGTCCTCTCCTCTCGTGTCTCACCTACAAACCACAATTAATACCAGATGATCCAGCCATACGGGAGGTGTCTTAGTACTAATTAGTATGTGTGACGACACTATCATTTTAAAGGCATGTTATCTACCCAGCCAACTACCTGTGCGCCTATTGTCTGTACAGAAAATTATTTTTCAGGAGAGGTCACAACTAGGAGCGGCTCGTTGTCACATTAAAATGCTACGAGAAACCTATAGGCTGTGCAGTGTGAGTCATGTACAGAATGAAGCTGTGCTTCTTTGTGGCTGAAAGCACTGAAAACCTGCTTTGTTGCTTTTACTAGTAGCCATAGTATCACGCAGAAATGTGTAAAATCCTTGGCCAGGGTTTGTACAGGTATGTCTGCATTTCTGTCCTTATGACAGTAGTGAGATAGTGATTATGCCGAGAGTCAAGTCAAGTTCAAGCCAAGCGGTTCTAAGGGGATTATAAATAAATTATCTTATTTCTTCAGAGCCAGTTTCAAGTGACAGCATCAGAAATACATTTTTATACAACACATTTTATTCTGCTTTCTGTACCTTCCAGCAGTTTCCAGTCAATGTCCTGGTTCTCGGGTTTGGTCAGCGCTGGGTATTTGTTGAACAGATTTGCCACAAACGCAAGGTTGAGCTTGGGGTTACCGCTGACAACGTCAGCTGGGGTGACGAACTGTCGACAGCCGAGCCTGTCGGCCTGCTGGAGCATGGCCTCCGCCCTCTTCAGGTCGTCTTTCTCCTGTTCAACACAGAGCAGGCGCTTTGATTAGAGACGCCGGGCAGCTGTTACCATGTGGTGAAGGTACTCAACTGGTAGAGCACTCACACTGAAGCCTCCCATGTTGATGTCTATGCGTGGATGGTCGTCGTCTGTGCCTTTTGGGGAGATTTGATTCAGGAGGTGGAAATAGGCTCTTGAGTCCTGGAAAAAAATAAAACATGCATTTTGAAATTTGATAATCTATAGTAAACTGATGCATGACAACAACTGTACACAGTGTTTGTGTTTGTTCTACCATGTATGTTGTTTCAAACATTTAAAATATTAAAATAAATATATGCTTCTTTAAACGTATTTACATGTTATGTAATACTGGTTTATAACAACTCTCACACAAAGTATTTAGCCGTTGTCAGTGCACCTAGTGTTTGAACACTGAATCGAGCGCTTTAAATAACTCACCTTGATGTCACCGCTGAAGTTGTTGATCTTCTGCCAGCCAGCATTTTCCAGGTGAAAGTTTGCCCAACGTAACAGCAGTTCTTCTGGAGACAGCTTCATCAGGTCTTCCAGCGTTTCCCCCTCTCTCAGCAGTGCTGCCAGCGCTGTCAAGGGGTGTTAATGATCAGTTAGGCTACTTGACAACAGACCAGGAAACGCTTACAAAAAACAAACTCGGGCGCATTTTACATAATGGGCAATCTCAAATACGTCCTGTACCTTCATTTCTGCTGAGCTCAATGTCAGCAAACAAGCCGATCTTAATGATCTGCCACAGCAGGCCCAGCACCAGATGAGGTTTCCCCTCCTTCAGGTCTAGAGCACCGATGTTCACCACATGGCAGCCGATGGCAGAGGCCGAATTCAGGGCCAGGTTCAGATTTTCCTGCAAAGCACAAAACATCAGAAGCTGGAGGGTTTTGCTAGAAGTGATCAATGATGTGAATGAATTATGACTGACCTGTGTTGTGAATGTTGTCATTTTCTTCTTATTGATGGTTCTCTCGTCGATAGTGTCTGGCACCGACAGGTTGACCATTTTACTGTACAAACAGGGACAACCGAGCGTGAGCATTGGCTGAACACACTATAAAACAAAGGGTTAAACAAAGGACAGTGTTGTTTCTCTGAAGAAAAGACAAAACCTCTCACCAGAGTACGATACCATCTCCAACAGCCCTGAAGAGAGAGTCTGTGTTAGGATCCATGGGCAGGACGTGCTGGCAGTCAGGGTCTTTCTCCAGGGCGGTGTTGATCCAGTTCACAAAAGCGAATCGCTCCTCCTCTGTAAGAATGCACAGTGACAGGTATCACTTAAAGCAATATAATCATTTCCCCAAGGGGCTGAATAAAGCAGCTATCTTATCTTAATAGGTGGTGTCACTCATGACAGCTGACTTCAGAGGATGGTTTGACCATTACGGATCACTGTGACCTACCGGAGTACGAGTGTTGTGTCCCTTCGCTCGACAGCTCCGATGTTCCTCCAATGGCAAAGATGCCTTCTTTTCTGTTGATGGCCTTCCGGAAGGTTTTTGCTACTTCACTGCCTCGCAGTTCCTGAACGATCTAAAGGAGACCAAGATTATATTTTATCATGTGGATTATTATTTATCTCTGGACCGAATGCAATCCACAACATGTATAATCTGACTGCTCAAATAACTTAAATACCAGCTGGATCAAATGCTTAATAATATTATGGATGTTACAAAAGTTGGTTTAGGCTAAAAACGAAGGAAGTGAGATTGACTGTAGTGATTCAATGTCAGACTGTTGGACAGACAGTCCAAACATTACAGTGGTAATTGGCAAGTACCAGTAGATTGCTGTTATCACCTGACACCACCTGCAGGCTCTCTAAGCCACAACATGAAATAATTATGTCTAAACATTACATCAAGCTCAAGAACAACATCCAATGGGACCACTATGAGCCTTGAAGCATGACTTCATACTGTATATACATACACAATGCACATGCCAGTGTCCTATAACAGAGCTGTGTGCTGAGTGTGCTCCATCACAACATATTGACACTTCCTGAGGCCAAAGTTATCACTGCTTTGTCAGTGACCTCAGCTACCAGGCATTGGTGAGCACAATGGGCTATTCAGCACGAAAAGAAAAGAATACTTTTCCACAAAAACACACAGGCGGTCACAAGACACAAGCTTGCATTTCCTTCACCATTAGGTAAAAGAGGTAAATGACCATTAATAACATTTGTGCTCGGTTCTGCAGGACCCCATTTCTTATATGCCTTGTATGTGTGTTGTATACATAACAATGTATTTGTTGATGAGCACAGTCAGTGCTGAGACGAAATACTGGAAGTCACAGCACTTTGCTGACTTTACATCCACATCCCCAGAGGCGATGTATGACTCTGTGAGTGTGTGTGTGGGGGGGGGTGTGGCAGAAGTTTATCTCTTGGCATCTGTGCAGCAACTAAAAGTTGCTTTGCATAGCAAACGCCCAGGTGATAGGAAAACAAAGCCCAGTTTACAGGAAGGAAATCTGTGACACGATAGTTTGACATACCGACAAAAACTCATCAAAGCTGATCCTGTTGTCATGGTCGCGATCAAGTTTCAGGATGATTTCTCGAACCATGTATCCAGGTAGTGGGTGACCGGCCTCTCTGAGGAGCTCGTTTAGTTCATAATCACTGATAAATCCATTCTTGTCCAGATCTATGGATACAGAGAAGAACAATCAAGCACCAAGACAACAGGAACAATCAGCTCTAAAACACAGCTAAAACAAATGTACTAATAGGACTTTTGTTTTTACCCACCAATTTTTGCAAAGATCTCCCTCATCTCCTCCATCTCATCTTTTGTTATCTTTCCAGACATTTTTCTGTGATTGACCAGAAGCCGTCAGTCAGGTCGGGCTGCAGAAAGGGGGAAAAAAAAGCAAACAATCATGATCAGGGTCTAGAAATAACATGTGTGTCAACTTGACGGAAAGCCCCATTAGCTGCCTGTAAACTTCCTTCAGGCCTTTTCAATCTTATGAATGTCCTAATACTCATCTAACTGCTGCTATCGGCTGTAAAAACTCTTAACACCTAATAACGTCTGACTCTCAGTAAGAATGCACCTACAATGTGAATTTCAGACCCTTCCATTATTTCTAAGTGGTAGAACTCGCAAAATCGCAGGGTGTTCAAATACTTCTGTCCCTCACTGTAAGTGGAACGTGATGTACGCATCTCCTCACTGACCTCTGCTGATCATATCTACTGTTCTCCTTGGCATTTTTCTTACCCATGCATGACTCTGAAATTATCCAAGTAATTTCCTGTTATTGTATAGCAGTGAAAAGGTTTTGAATGAAAGAGTGAGGTAAGTTTTCTATTTTGATACAATACTTAACACAAAACTATTAATAAGCATCTATGTCTGCCACAAATTAAAACTGATCAATTTGATAACATCAGTGTCAGGACTGAAGACTTATTTTCATTTATTTTTGTTTCCAGACAAAAGAAAAATGCAGTGTTCCCAAATTCTTCTGAGCAATCGGAAATTCAATAGGAACAAGGAATTCCTCTGAGCACCTCATTCCCACTCCACAATGGTGGAGAAATGCATTAGGCCCTGGGCAGATCGAGCTTCACTTACAGAGAGGTGAGGCGGGTGTGCTGCCTCACTTTCCAAAGCTAAACTGGTAAGATAGCATTCCTCAACACGGGTTTTCACAAAACAAGGAGGGGGTTATCCTGCGGTAAAGCAGGCATTGTGGTCCTTTGCAGACAGAAAATTGTTCCCATTTCCTGATTCAGTTCAGACTGATGGTTTTCACAGTATATTAGTCAGACACACCAGGTTTGGACAACTGGTTTCCCTAATGTGTTAAACTAGAATCGGGTACAGTTGAAGGTCTAGTAAATTGAACGGAGCAACGTTTGGGTGATTATTAAGGGAAACCTCTGTCATCTAGTCTCCCTGTGGCCTCAGCAGTATCGGGCACACACTGAGGCAGATACACAATAAACAAAAGCCCACTAACCGTGCATCCTCTTTCATGAATGAAACTATTAATAGTTCACAGGGGGGTAGCAATGGGATTCAGTTCCAATAATACTACTTGTTCTAACTAAACAAAGTCATGGCGTAACAGGATGATACCTTGTCCCACACAATGAGGAATGTCTTACTCATCAACGTCACATAAACATCATCTGGACTTCATTGATAAAAAAAGTCAAAAACTGCAGGATGTTGTGCTGGGCAATAGGAAAACCAAGGTTAGGTTGGTCACTTTAAGTGGCATCAGCACAAAGTGAGCTAAGCCAGACGTACCAGTCCATGAATCAGAGAGGAAGGATTGTTTTCCCTTCACTAAGTAACACTAAATCAGGCAAGGACAAACTCCTGACTAAACCATTAGGAAAATGACGATGTCAGTGATGTTATATTTAACTTTTCCTCCAGAAGGACGTGAAATGCGGCAGCTGAAGTGAGCCCCACTACAAGACCAGCAGACAAACATTACCTCATTTGCCAGCTCTTGTCACACCCTCCACACAGACGCAGTGAAAACAGAAGAGGGGTTAAGTACACGGAGCAGGAGCACAGATGGCGGCGCACAACTGTGAGATGTATCACTGGTGGTGCAGAAGAATGGACGGTCTGTAGAAACGGTCGCAGACCACGGCCATAAATCCTGCGTAACAGTAGAAAATGTGTTTCTAGTGTCAGCCTCCACGCACAGTTGCTGTCTTTGACAGCTGGTCTGAGCGTTGGACAGAGAAGAAATTCCTCTTCCAATTGCAGAAGAAGAAGTATTTAAGATGCCATTAAAACAAAGCTGTAGATATGCAGTTATGTCAGTGCAGGCTGTCTGCTAGCGTGGTCAGGTGATATGTAGTTGAAGCAAAACAAGAGCAACTGGACTTTCCTCGTAGACTGATGGTTCACCACCGACTCAGGAAGCTCTCAGTGCTCTGACTTGTTTTTAAACTGGTTATCACTCACCAGTGCTTCTTTCCAAGCACCAGACTTGGAGAACTGGTGAGCCAGAAACAGCACATTGGTGTTGTTTACAATTGCCTTTAATGGATCTTTCAGTCAATTTACAGCGGAGGCTTGTTCCCAGATGGGCGAGTTAAATGTGCAGCGCTGACACACCCCGGCCCGCCGCCGTTTCATCCACACGGCTACATGGGAAATGGGAGGCACACAAATAGATTGGGCACCCTTCCCAAATGTGGCCACGTTCATACGCACACACCCAACTTAGTCTGCAAGAACATGGAGCTTTTTACTCAGTCACAGTCATCCGCAGATAGGAAGCAAAGCCAGTCACGCCGGCCCCTTTATTTCCCCCTGTGTGGATAAGATAAGCACATACTGACAGGTAAGGAGAAGGTGACGACAAATACTGTTTGCGGCGTTTACACAACTCTGACATCACGTACAGCTGCAACCAAAACAACCTAGGTCGCCTTAAAGGGCATTTAAAGCTTACCAGCCTAAGCTAAAGGTGAGTCATCATGGACATATTCAAATTAAACTGGAATGGTGTCATACACCGGCAGGACCTTCGCCGTGAGTCCCAATCTTTACTATCCACAGTACACTACGGTTCAGCACATGAAGAGATGGAGCTGGAGTAATTAAGTGGGGAATGTCATTAGACTGGTTAGGGGCTTGCGCTTCAGGTAAGCAGCCACACCTGAACACGGGTTGACGAGAACACAACAAAAGCACTCCAACGCAGAACCCTTTACAAGTGGCAGGAGCAGTACAATTACAGTACAGTTAAAAGGGCCAGACACTGACAAATAGGCTTTGCTTCGTGTACTTGAACAAGATACTTTAGGCGAGAGTGCCTTTGTAGAAATCAATGCTTCATTAAACTATTAGGCGATGTTTAATGTATGTGTTTTTAATGCAGACTGAAATAGAAACACCTGGACCTGTTCAAACTATAGGGGCTTGTACAGGTCTTCTAGTTCAAATCAGCTTTGAAATTAAAAACCATTAGAAAACTCTAACTCTAAAACCTGAAAGCACCCCCTGCAAATCCTGACAGCATAAAAACTGGTGCCACCTGTCATTCACACAGGCGCAAGCGCTGACAAGGGGCCGAAACAAACCGCATCTGTTCCACTCGACTTGGTTGCCTTTAGAAACACCGTCAGACATCTAGGATCTGCATCTGACACACCTACGTTCCAAACGTTCGTCATTTTGCATCATGGCCAAGGGTAATTGACATTTTACTTCAGCTGTTGTGACGCATAGCACACATACCACATATGCACATTCATGGGCAAATTATCTGCAACATCATCATCTGCACCACGACAGGCAGGGTTAGAATGACTTACAGCTTTTTACTTTCCCACAAAGGAAATACTTCTGAAACAATCCTGAAACTTCAAACTTTGTCTCATAAGGCGACTAAAGGCATCGCTGTATACACCACCAATATATAATTACAGGCGGCAAGTACAAAAGAAACCATACTGAAACACTAAAAATTACGTCTGGAAGTAATAAAACTACAAATGACCTGCATTTTCTTAACACGCTGTTCTAAGCCACCACATTTATCAAGATTAAATCTAAGTCTTTCTGATACTAACAGACAGTCTTGTTTATCCAACACTAATCCACAAGTGAGAGGCCAGATGCACATGTGTTGCGGCACAGGGAAAAAATCTGGTAAATCGCTCAGAGGAACCGTTAAACAGACCACTGTTTTACATGAGTGAAAACACAATAACTAAGGGTTGCTTCGCTGCAGAATCACATACTTGAACATCCGTTTAGTAAGGAGCCTATACATAAAACCTCTGGATCAGAGGAGAGAGAGGGGCAGAACTGTGCCTGAAACACCTACGTAGATGCACTTGTACAATATATACAACCATGACACAAAGGTTTTCAGGTAGAAAACACAAATCCTCTGCTGCAGATGACATTCACTTCTCCGCTTCACTGTTTGCAGACTGTTTATTTACGCGGGGGCCACTTATACAGGAGCTTGTGTACAAAGGAATAGTTTAGGAACTAGAGCTGACTCCACCTATGCGGCTCCCTCCGGTGAGCCCCGGCGAACGAAATGAACGAACTGATTGTGTCTCGCACGCTCCTTCCATTTGCCATATTTATTCATATTTAACGACACTTATAATTCACTAAATCAACAGTTCTGATATACTAGTGAAACCTTTGTAGAATCTTGCAACAAAACACCTACTTCTTACATCACCCACGCGGAGTAAGTTTACTAACTTGCCTCGCGTTGCCCGCCTTCTGTTTATTAGTTGCAATTAGTAGTCATCTAACCACAAAGCAGAGATGAGTTTAGCTGAGCGTTAGCGTTACGTACCCAGCGCAGCGGGGATGAGAAGGCTGCCGTGAGGATGAGGCGTTACGCAGCTGGAGCTAGTCGGCTAACGTAGCAACAGACATGCAAGTTTACAGACAGGAAACTATCCCCGTCTGCGCTGCAGACCCGCACCTCCGAGGAGCCGGGAGCGGCCGTAGGAGTGACGAATGGCTAAGGCTACGGTTTGTTTTAGCAGACGCGGCTGACCTGTAAGTACTTGGGGGTGTAGAAGTTGCCAGGAAATTGGTACTTACTGTCGGTGCGCCTGAAATTCCAGACAACGTCCAGTTTGGAGTCCTCCCTCCTCCACGTAGAGACAAAAGTGCACGGCAGTTGGAATGTTGGCCCGCCCCGCCCTGCGGTGACGTCACCGCCAGGCGTTCACACGAGCGTAGCTGCCACTGAATGCAGGATTACTTGTGTCAAACCTAAACAAACAAATGCAAAAACAGACTTTATTGGATAACAATGAACATTTTGTGTGTAAATGGTTTATTTAACAATAAATATAATTTAATTTTTTTACAGCTGCCCCAGATGGCAAAATTATCCTGTTAAGTAAATACTAATTTGGCCCCTGTGTATTTTATTTATGACCTCGTTATTCTAGTGTGACTTTAATTAATTGTTTTGTTTCTGTGTTAACTTCATGTTGGTCTTATTAAAAACTTGAACAGGTGTAATTTGCTACTGTACTTGTCACTGATGAAAACAGAAGATAGACAGCCTTGTGTTTTGTCAACGCAACTCGTTTAAAATAAGCAGTGACTAATAGAAATGATTCAATGTTATACGATGGTATTGTTGGAGTTTAAATTCAATTTATTGTTGTTGGAACATTAGGGTGGAAAACTGTGTATAAGTACTATTTATCGAATTACTACTTACCATTTTATGTAGTAGTGTTGTTTTAAACATGAAAAGCGACTGTAACGATGGGAAGAGATATGTAAAAATGTAATGTTTGCGTAGGGGAGCAGACAGGGGCGGTAGTGCAACACTAAGGATGCAAGCCGCCGTAAAACTCTACAAGAATAAGAAGAAACGGGCAGGGACCCGCAGGCCGGTCTCCCTCCGTGGCAGCAGGTGGCGCCAGTGTGCGACAGACGCAAACATGCGTTAACTTGTTTTATTGCGTTAACGTGGTGATGCGGGGCAAAGATTGAGCTTGCTGTACCTCATTTTAAGCCGGATTCTTTCCCTACCAGGAGCCGACTTAAGCCTCTTTTTGTACGTCCGAAGCGATGTTTAGGTAATAACAGAGGACTGAAGTTAATTTCCTTGCTAGCAAGCTATCTTAGCATCTTGTTAACTGTTTCAGCTAAAGGCTAGCTTCAGTAATAACAAAGGCGTTAATTCTCCTTTACGTTGCAGGTAATTGTTGTAAATTACTGTGTAAAGTACATGAGGTATTCAGAAAAACGTAACCCATCATGCAGAAACGAACATGTGATGTTCGTAACGTAACCAACGTGAGTGCCTTTGGCCTAAAACAGAAAATCTGTTTGGGCCACCTTTTGCGTTATAGCGTCGTTACCAGTTCAGGGCTACTGCCTTGAATCCCTAATGCCGCTGTCTGTAATACCTAATTTCTATGACGTTCACTTACTTATTCTAATAATAACGCATTTAGGTTTGAATAAGACAATATACAGTTTGGACCTATGGGCTCTGTGTTTGTATTTGTTGGCGGCTTGTGTGGTTTATCAGTGATAGATTATTGGAGCTCAAAATCTATAGATTTATATCTAGAATTTTTCTTCTGACTAAGTATGTATGTATATTCTAAGATGCTGATTTTACTGTGTGTCTCTGTAATTGAACTGTGTCGTGTTTCTGAAAAGCTGAAACAAAACAATTGTAATGTGACGTTGTATTCCCAAATTTAAGTTAAACTATAGATGTGAAGTTTAGCTAACCTTGTGTAATTGTTTCCCACAACTGTGATGCTCTTTTTCAATTATTATTATCACCAGTGCCAGCAAGCTGAATGTTCTAGTAAACAAGCTGCATGAGTACTTGGCTCATTCCAGTGCTGAGGACAGCAATGGCCCACCAGCCTCAGAAGGTGTTAAAGGTATAATTCTTGATGAATTTAATTATAAAACCTGGAATGCAGTCTTCTCATGTGTACACATTTAAAATCTTATCCATTACACATCTTCAGGTCAAGCAAAGCCGACCCACTCTGTGCATAACTCAACTGCACAGACTGCAACAAAGGTAAAAGAACTATTTTTGTTATTTTTCTAATTAATAATTATACATTTTATACATCAAGTAACTGAAAATTTACAAGAAAACCAGTATATGCATGTAGTAAGGTTTAATATTACAAACTTACACTTAGATAAATTCTTCCAACTGTTCAGTAAGAGGGTTTTTTATGTATCCATATAATTTGCTTTTTCACAGTGTTATTGTAAACTGCAGCTTCTTAGAAGGAAATGTTTCGTATGCCAAATGAAGGACTGTAAACTTTGTTAGATTAGCTAATGATGCAGAGTTCTTACTAACACTGTCTCTTTTTGCAGGCTGGAGTGGATACCAAAAACTCCAGGAGGTGAGTTAGCAAGTTAACTGTTGCAAGCATAGATTAAGTAGCATACTCCTGTTTCCTTGTTGTTGTTGTAATTCAATGTTGTCACATTAAGTTTTCCATCACCTTCAGCATGTAGAGACTTACCCGTTATACAGAAACCATTAAAGGGAGAATGCTAACACATTTTCAAGACTAGTTTGTGAGTCTCTAACGATACATAAACTTTATTTCAATTCACTGAATTTACAGAAAGCCATCTGTTGTCATAAAGCACTCAGGGCTGGATGAGTCAGGGGACTCAAATGGTAGCGAGGACTTGGATTTACCAATCAATGCAAATGGTCACCTCGATGCAAACAGATTACCTAAAGGTATGTACTTACATTTTCCCACACATTCAGACCACATGTTTAACATCGATCATGTCTGTAAAAATAAACTGTATAATATAGCCTTTTTCAGATCATAAAATTAATTTGAGATTGACAGAAGTCTTCTATTATAAATGTTGTTGTCACCTTCCAGCTTTAGCTTGTGATTAAGTAACTTATAATAATCTAGTATTTTTGATTTAATGATGTTAATTTGTTTTGAACAGGCACTGCATGGGTCAGTCCTCAACCTGTTGATAATGGAAGAGATGAGTTCAGGGGCCCTGAGTTTCGCAGTCATAAATCCAGTGTACTGAGAAAGAGAGGTCAGTTAACACTGGTCATGAAGTTACGCCTAATCACTGTTATTCAGAAACAAAGATTCTGCAAAATGTTGATGTTAATCATAGTTCTGTGCACTCGTAGGAAGTGAACACACAGGAATTGTTTGCTGCACTGCATGTGGCCGACAAGTTAACCATTTTCAGAGAGATTCATTCTATCAGCATCCAGTTCTGAAAGTACTTATTTGCAAGGTAAGTCTGATAATTTTGCACAGGAATAGCATCCCCAGTTCCTATCATGTTTCTCATCTTGCCTTGACTTGAGTGAATCAGCTTGAGTAGTGATTTGAATCACAGGTGAAATAGTTTACAGTGCAATTGCATTCCACAGTATTTTATTATACAATTGTGAATATAGGGCGTATTGCGATAAAATTCAAATCTGATTGAAAACAAAGTTTCTAATGTAAATTGTTGTAAACCTGTTAGGCCAAATCATAATTAGCTTTGTTTTGTCAGTTTTGCTACAAGTATTATTCAAGTGATGACATCAGTAAGGATGGAGATGGAATGGATGAGCAATGCAGGTACGATTTGTTAAATACACAATATTCTAAATGGAATTTAAAAGAACATTTATTTTTTAAATTACTTAATTGAGTTTTTAGTGACAGTTTTTGTTTTATCCTTGTTTTATTCAGATGGTGTGCTGAAGGAGGCAACTTGATCTGTTGTGACTTCTGTAGTAACGCTTTCTGCAAGAAGTGCATTCTTCGAAATTTAGGAAGGAAGGAGCTGTCTGGCATCTTGGAGAGCAAATGGTACTGTTACGTGTGTAGCCCAGAACCCCTTTTGGACCTTGTGACATCTTGCGACAGCATTCTGGAGCAGATGGAGAGTCTGTGGCAGCAGCAGCGCAAGAGGATCCGAGTAGAGCCAGAGAAAGCTGGACTTGAAGACACATTGCCAGAAGTACCACAAAATATTTCTTTGGATAAATGGGATCACACCGGTATGGATGGTAGTGTAGTGTTCAACTATAGCACACTGCAGATTTCTAAGGACATTACTAAAAAGGTCAAACATTTAGTGGACTCAGCAAATTCTTTAAACCGGATATTTGTTGGTTTTATTGAAACTGTAACAAACAAACGAACTATAGGCAATCGCCACCAGTATCTGAAGTCTTTTCTGGCTGTTGTGAAAGGTCTGAGAAAATCACTCACTGCACTTGAAGACAACCTCAAAGAGGAATTCAGTGACTTGGATGTTTTGAACTGTTGGGAAAAGTTCTATAGTGATGATTTAAATACGCAAACTGTAAGAGAAGCAGAAAATGAACTGGACGCATCTGATGAAAGATGTTTACGAGACTTGCAGAACCTGGCAAGTGAACATTTTCAAGATGAGGACTCTGACTCCAAGGGCATTACAGATGTGATTAATACAACACCACAAAAGATAAGCATGAAGCTCTCTGAAAGCGGTCTCCACATGACTAAAAAACTAGTAGTAAAACTTACACCTGTACCTGTGGAACAGAAGCCTTTGTCTGTCCTCAAGGTGGAGGAGAACACAAAAGATGAAAGGTCTGATGGAAAAGTTGCACCAGAAAACAAAGACACACATGTATGTGCAAAAGCTGACAGCAAAAGCAATGATACCTCTATTGGATCCGTACACACAGAAGAGGAACAAAGGAATCGACGGTCTCCTCGTGTGAAGACAACACCTCTGCGTCGACCAAGTGATATCAAGGCCAAAACATCTCTCTCAGCAGCAGACAGCGATTGTGACTCCGATATGGAGGAAATCCCCAACACAGTATCAGCTAAAAACCGGGAAGAGCAAAATCTGAGCAGAGCGAGAGCAGACTCTGACTCCGATGAAGTTCCTGCTGCTCTGCTTGAGCGAGCAGCTCTGACACAGAGCTCCGATGAAGGCAACAGTGACGATAATGGTGGAGAAGCATCCTCCATGGTGGCCAAGAAGTGTCTTTTTTGGCTGACTAAAAACTCCCCAGTTTCACAGGAAAGAACGCGCCGCAAACGCAAGATGTTAGACCGCTCGCCTACGTCCGAAAGGAGCGCCAAAACCCGAAGGGAAAGCGAGACAGGATCATCTAGTGACAACGAGGAGAAGAATATTGAAGATTTAAAGTTGGTGAGATCAGAAGGAAAGCCTGATTTTATTAAAAGAGAGAAGGAAGGCATGGATGGAAAACAGAGGAAGATGCTGTCCTGGAAGTCCAAGACGAAATCTTGTCAGAAAACAGTGGAGTCGTCCTCCTCATCAAGCGAAGCTGAACATGACCATGACTCGGAGAGTGATACAAGTGATCAGAAGATGAAGCCAATCACTGAACATCTGAGCTTACTAGGGGCTGCAACATTCCACCAGTCATCAGGTGTGTCTTATCAGAATTATGAAAAAGATGATGCACATAACAACAAAAGCATTTAGACCATTTTAGTGAGTGTCATAATGAAAAAACGTTTATTGATTTTATTTTTTTTTTTTACTTTTTTGTTTGTAGGAGATGAAGAGCAGTCTGGCCCCTCGTGGGCAGCAGCGGAAGATGATGATGATCCAGAAAATAGGTATGGTTCAAAAAGCCCCGATTTGGAGTTTATCAAACAATGTAGGAAAAAGGCTTCGTCTTCAAAGCCAGAGGTCTGTGCCAAATTCAGTAAAGCCCATGTAATTAGGACTCAGTTGCAGTCTATTCACACGCGTCCGAAGCGTAGATGCAGCAGAGCGCCAGCTATCAAATACACATTTTAGAGGTACAGTGTGAAGCATGGGACCCACATTATGATACAGTGAGACGCTGTTGAATGATAAGCAGCACAATCAGCTTGTTTTACATGTGCAACCCCTCTAAATGCTAGAGATGCTGTACACCTTACTCAAGTTTAATCTAATTTCTAAAGTTATATTCCATCTTATACCAAACTTGTATTCACTTTGTGATTTATTGACCTACTTTAAGAATGCAACACCTTGCAGTTTACACAATTTCTTCTTTAAAAAGAGATCCAGTCATGCATTTCAGCAAGTGAACTTGCGTTGCCTTGCAACCTGTTTTAAGGTATTACAGGTGACTTTTCAGTGAGAGTCTTCATAATTACTTATACTTTGTTGTTTACCATTGAGTTGCGCTGTTACCTTGACTGTTGTTACTGGTGAAGTACGAACTTACTTGTTATAGAATCTGTACACATGAACGTTTTCATTTTAAAATGGGTACGTAAAGGAAGTGTTCTGTGAACTCTTTGTAATTTAAAGCAGTGTTTTGTGTTAATGACACAGGGCTTACATTGTTGCCTGTTATGCTTCATCTTAAATATATATTAACCATAAATTCACTGATGACGTGACCGTTTCCTTTCATTAAACAAATAAAATGCCTGGTACAGTGTATATGGCACTGTAAATGTGCTTTTTGTTTTATCCAGCTCAGCCGTGCCTCTTAGGTTAAATCCTTTGTTGTGCAAAAGAAGGTTTAGCAAACAACTTTAATCACAGGATTTGTTATAACCTGATATGTAAGTGTGTAATAAATAAATATAACAAATAATATATTTCCTTGAGTTTTTAGAAGACAGTGGGAATTTAGGCCGTGAGTGTAGAAGACGGTGAACATGCAGGAATTAACTCACATGGCAGTAACAATTTGCTGAAGCTTCAAATTACACAACCTGGTAGTGCAAGCTTTCTGCCACTGACCATCATATAATATAGTTGGTGATCACTGTAACTTAATAGATTCTTTAAGCGCCTAAAAGATTATATGCATTTGCTTTAATAGGTTTATTACTGCGGTTAGGAATTTAGGTATGTCACAAATCTCAAGTGAATGTTAAAACAACCTCCATTTCTTTCCCCAAATCATCTGCGTACCATTTGGCTCTATTTGTGTTGAAATGTGTGAACATGAACCTTTTGCACTCTGAAACATGTATATGCAAAAATGTATGGATGCTTTACCTACCAAAAAGTGTTTTCTCCTCACTGACATGGTGCTTGTATAGAGATACTTCTAAAAGGTTATCTCACTTAAATTGCAGAGAATACATTCTCTCATGCACTCGTCATTGATGTCAGTTAAGGATGTCTAGCTGCTGTTTGACTCTTCTGCCCCACTACAGTGGAGGCGAATTACGCTACATGGTTGCTGCTGATGGATGAGTCTGAGGAACAGTGCACAGTCTGTTCTGTGGTTGTCCTGTGGAAATTGAAGGTCATGGGATGTAATGTAACCCTGAAAAGACTTGGTTACAAGAGAAATAAAATCCACAGTGACATGAATGCTGTGTTATCACAGTTATAGTCATTTTATCATTGACGAGTTAGAAAATCATCAGTAGAAATGTAACTTCTGCATTGTTTGTCTAATCAGTGGGCTTAAAGCACAAATAGGCCTGTAACACTCCAGAGTCGAAGGTCAGTGAAAATCTCTGTCCAGCCTGATCTCTATGACTCACAACACAAGGTCAGGTGTGTGTGTGTGTGTCTGTGTGTGTCTGTGTCTCAAGGTGGAAGGCGGAATCGTGGTAGAGTCAGTCCTTTTGTAGGAAAGACACATTGAACCGATATGGAAGTAGCTGAGGCCTAAAAAGAGAACATGAAAAAAATCAGCAAATGTGTGTCAGACGTTAGGAAGATTAAAAAAAGAACATTGTAGGAATACAGTTCAAACGTTCTCACTTAAAAGGAGAATAAATTAAGAAACCCTGCTTCTTGTTTATATTGTTTTAATAAATTATCCTTCTTAAAACCCTCCCTGTCTCCTTGTTAAGTTCTTTTTTTTAAGCTGTTCTTTTAAACGTGTGTCTTCCAGTGTTAAGTGGCTTGACAAGTGGAGCCTTAAATCACATTATAGGATATTACTATTAATAAATTCTAATGTTTAAATTTTCTAATACTTGAAGTATAAGAACAACAAATTGAAGATGATGTGTCTGGTCATGAAATCAATTTCAGGCTCCTTTTTTCCTTTTTCTGCTTTTGAAAGAATCGCTAAGAAATTGCTTTTGGCCCAAATCAAAGCATACTACTCCTCGAGTGATGAAATCTCTTCGGAGGAACAAACACAGGTGGATGAATCTGAATCGGAGAGCGATAAGAAGCAACAAGCAGATGAAGGTAGTGAATCAGATGGTGACGGTAAGTTTTATATTTTATGAACTTTTTTTTTTTTTGTTTATCTTTTTCCTTGTGCATCTTTTATAAGCACAGGTTATTCTGTGTTTTCCAGATTGATCACCAGCTGAATATAATATTTGTACATTACTTTTGAAATTTCGACTAGATACAGTTTAGACGTTTAGAGTCCTGTTTAGAGTATTACAGGAAAATTTATGACAAAATATCTCCTCCTGCTGTAGAGGAAGATATGACTTCAAATTCTTCCAACTTGTCTGATGGCCACAACGCCAGGCACCACCTGCTCAAACACAAACTCGCCTTAAATGAGGGAACAGCAGGCGACGAGGCTGCAGGAAAGCAGAAAAGCAGGAGGCGATCCAGAAGCAGGCAACTGAGCTGTAAGCACATCTGTCCATGTTACACATGTGATGCTCCTGATAGCAAATACCTGCACCCTAATACCTGTTAATTTGTCTCAAGCTGACAGTGGAAGCGAATCTGAGGCCGAGGACACTGCACTGAGCGCTGGCGGCATGAGCGAGGAGCTAAGTCAATCAGAGGATGAGAAGGCCCAAAGGTGCACATGTATAAACGTACACATAGTAGACTTAATTTTACACCCAGTTTTCAAAATAACCAATATTTAGACCAGTACGACATTCCCATATACAGGTGCTCTACTAAATAAGGTTTTGCTTGTCATTCTCTGTAGCTCCAGATTAAAATCATCACATAGTGAAACGCAGAAGAATCAAGTACCCTGTATTTGGCTGTCTGACTCCAACAGTGAAAAGGTGGCTGTTCATCATCATCATCATCATCATCACCGGTTTCTGCTGGTCTCTGTTCACACGGAGCCGGCTCAGATGTCTAATCATCACACTGCTTGTGGGATCTTTCTGTAAAGGAGCAGAGCGATCAGGAGAACGGTGACAGCAAAGGAACCCCTAAAGGACGCAAAAAGATCCGCAAAATCATCGAAGACGTGCACCTGCGCGCAGAGACCCAGGAAGCTCTGAGAGAGGAGGAGGAGCGGTGCAAGCGGCTGGCAGACAGGGAGCAGCACATGGAGGACAGGCGAGAGGTGCTGATTTAATAATTATTAAGTCTTTCAACACTCATAAATTACTGGAAGCACTTCACATGACATGAGGAGAATCAAACAGACAAAAATGTTTTGTAGATAATCGTTATACCAGATGGGATGTGTCCCATCACCACCAAACTGGTCCTGGACCATGACGAGGACACCAAAGCGCCTCTGGTGCAGGTTCACAGGAACCTGGTGACCAACCTGAAGCCTCACCAGGTGGACGGTGAGTTGTCTTGTAACATCTGGATCGTGCGTCACACGCACTTGTTTGTTTTAATACGTTGATGCATATTAATAGCTACACCATACTGTTATTTCTTGCTATTATTGGAGTGTTTTTCAGCCTATTCCCCTTTCTGTTTTTTTTCCATATTCTCCTCCAGGTGTTCAGTTCATCTGGGACAGCTGCTGTGAGTCTGTAAAGAAAGCCAACACCACTCCTGGATCGGGCTGCATCCTGGCGCACTGCATGGGCCTAGGGAAAACACTGCAGGTGAACTCACACATTCTAGTACACCTTTATTATTGTTTGCTTTGATTCATCCTGTGTGAGTTAACGCATCGACCACCACGCAGGTGGGCTGGTAGCATTAACCTTCTGCCGTATGTAGGTGGTAGCGTTCCTCCACACGGTGCTGCTGTCAGAGAACCTGAAGTTCAGAACGGCTCTGGTCGTGTGTCCACTGAACACCATCCTCAACTGGGTCAGCGAGTTCAAGAAGTGGCAAAAAAACACAGGAGAGGACAAAGTGAAGGTGAACAGAACGGGCAAAATGCGTACACTCACTTATAGATGAATACACTTGCTTTACTTCTCACATTTTGCCCGTATGTGGTCACTTCACAGGTCACAGAACTGGCTACAATAAAGCATTTTCGCGAACGAATGCTGGCTCTGCATGCGTGGCAGAGAGACGGAGGCATCATGATAATGGGGTATGAGATGTTCCGCATCCTGTCACTGGCTCATAAGGTCAACACCGAGGAGTGTAAGAAGGCGTTAAAGAGCATGTTGGTGGATCCAGGTACAGGAGCTTTTCACTGCTTTCACCCATCGTGTCATTCACTGGCTCGTTGAAATGACAGCGGTCTGTGTGTTTATCTTGCTGTGGTCGCCGTTTCCAGGTCCGGACTTTGTGATTTGCGATGAGGGACACATCCTCCGCAACGACGCCACAAATATCTCCAAAGCAATGAGTGCAATCAAGACCCGACGAAGAGTGGTGCTCACGGGCACGCCTCTGCAAAACAACCTGATTGAGTGTGAGTCTGTACAACTGTAATCAGTAAACAGAGGCTGCAGTGTTGCGGATGCTGTCGAGATGCTTGTTACTGCGGGTTGTGTGACCGGGTGTGTTCATCTGGGCCCTTTACAGACCACTGCATGGTTAATTTCATCAAGAGGAATCTTCTGGGCTCGCTGGGCGAATTCCGAAACCGCTTCATCAACCCCATACAGAACGGGCAGTGCGCCGACTCCACTCCGAGGGATGTGCGAATCATGAAGAAGCGAGCGCACGTGCTGCACGCGGTGCTGGCCGGGTGTGTGCAGGTACAGTGGGCGAAGCAGCTCCGCCGGTGCAGCGTGACGTCAAAGTTCTGCTCGTCACCACACTGTGTTCTTCTCTTTGCCAGAGGAGAGACTACTCTGAACTGACCCAGTTTCTGCCTCCCAAATACGAGTATGTGATGGCTGTGAGGGTTTCTCCGCTTCAGTATAAGTTGTATCGCTACTATCTTGACCACATTCACGGTGAGAGTCTGTCCCAGTGTTGTTGTAGAAATGAAAGAAATGTAAATGTGTGTGTGTTTTATTACTGGAAACTACGTATTTATGGTTAACATCAAGTTTCCATAATATAGCATTAGTGTTTTTAGTCCAAACCGACCTTGAGCTCAGATTCTACAAAAATGTTTTTTCAGGTGTGGATTCAGCGAACAACACCCTGAAGACGAGGACTGCAGCAAATCTGTTTAAAGACTTTCAGGTACTGAGTCGAATTTGGACTCATCCCTGGTGCCTTCAGCTCCACTACATGAGCAAAGTAAAAAAGGTAAAAACCTACAGCACGTGTTGACTTATTGAGTCCCTGCGGGCATTGAATTAGCTCTTGCATATGTTTTTTTATAACTTCTTCTTAAATAGGGGAAATTGAAGGCAGCGCCTGTCCTGAAAAACAAAGACACCACTGAGAGGTAAATCTGGCCGCAGTCATTGTCAGACCTTCACGTTTTACTGTGGCCTCACCTCTTCCTCAGCTCTGCACGCGACTTGTTTGACATCATGCATAGATCTCAACTTGTATATATTTTCATATTTGCGCCTTCCGCAGTGGACTGCAGGGGAATGAAGGAAAAGAAGGGAATAATTCTACCAACATTTCAATGGTTATCGCTGATTCGTCCAAAGATGCTTCCCCAGTGGAAGGTAAATCTGTGGATTATTGCCAGTATACTGAGCATCCTGTGTTGAAGTCGTCTTATTTGTCACTTCTAGTGAACTACTGTACTTTTAAAATAACATATAAATAAGTAATATTATTAAATATTATGTTATATTTTGTGTAGGGGCGAAAACAGCCAACGGCTCAATGAGTTCTGATGAAGGCTGGTACAAGAATCTTCTGTCCAAAGGAGACGCCGCAACCATTGAGCACTCAGGAAAGATGGTGCTGCTGTTTGAAATCCTCAGAATGTCTGAAGACCTGGGAGATAAAGTGTAAGTTGTGAAACACAAGAGTGGCACAACGCTGTCCTTCACATCTAACCAAATCCATTTTGATGTTTTAAGGCTTGTGTTCAGTCAGTCATTGACCTCATTGGACCTAATTGAATATTTCCTTGGGGCATCGCACCGCAACAGAGAGCCATTAACATCCTCTAAAGGTATGACTGTGACGAATAACATTTGAATACATTTACAGAATGTCTCGACAGTGCTTATGTTCGGTTTGTTTGCCTAATGGTTCTAACAGAGGGCAGCTGGATTAAAGACATCGACTACTATCGTCTGGATGGCTCCACCAATGCTACGCTGAGGAAGAAATGGACGGATATGTTCAACAATGCTGACAATGTCCGGTACAGAGCTTCTGATTGGATTTATTGACATTAAAGTAAGATTTAAGCAGATTTTTTGGTCTTTTATTAATTAATGTATTTGACTTCTCGTTGTAGCGGGCGATTGTTTCTCATCTCAACAAGAGCCGGCTCTCTGGGCATCAACCTTGTGTCTGCCAACAGGGTGGTGATCTTTGACGCCTCATGGAACCCTTCTTATGACATACAGAGCATATACAGGGTTTACCGCTTCGGTCAGAATAAACAAGTGTTTGTGTACCGCTTTCTGGCTCAGGTGCGCTCATGGGACTCCTTCACTTTGACTAGACATTGCTTTTAATTTGTTTGGAGGTGCCTCGTTCTCACCTACAGCTGTTATGGCCGCCGTCATCTCTAGGGAACCATGGAGGAGAAGATCTATGACCGTCAGGTGACCAAGCAGTCTTTGTCCTATCGAGTGGTGGACCAGCAGCAGATTGAGAGGCACTTCACCCTGTCTGAACTGACGGAGCTTTACTCTTTTGAGCCGGACCTGTTGGATGACCCAAACGCTAAGAAAAGCAAGCGAGTCACTCCTGCTTTGCCAAAGGTTAGATCGCCGTCTTTATTTTGAGGTTTCTGCTTCGATGCCATAGAAATGTTCCAAAAATGGATTTGCAGCAAGAATTGACTTCTTTTTTATTTCCCAGGATGCCGTCCTGATGCAGTTATTAGAAACGTGCAAAGATCAGATAGTGTCGTATCACGAGCATGAATCTCTGCTGGACCATAAACAAGAGGAGGAGCTCAGTGAAGCTGAACGCAAGGATGCCTGGGCTGAGTATGAGGCTGAGGTACAGAAATTAACAATGGCATGAGCAGCAGCATGTTTGGCTCATTTCACACCAGCGTGTGTCAGAATTGTGTGTAATGTATGGAAATGTGTCTTTTCCTCAGTCCAACACAGCTAAAAATTCAGTCAGCATGAGCCCGGACTCCTTGAATACAAAGCCCAATGAGCTGCTTCTGGTAAGAATACAACTTCTAAGGCCTCTTCTTAGATTTGCAGCTGGTGACGTTGGAGTTTTATACAAGATTCTACACAACAATGTGTTTGCAGGAATTGCTCAACAAGACCAGAGCAAATGCATCAGAGGCCTTCCTGTCAATGCAGAAGATTAGGTCTCACACAATTGAGGAATACAAGTTCCAATTGGTGAGGGAAATTTTAGTATGTGTCAGTAACCTTTTACTTATTCACTGCAGAGGTCCACATCGTCCTCATTGCTCAGTCGTAGTATCGTGAAGAAAGCCATTCATTTCTAATGACCTCTGATCTCTTACAGAAACAACAGTATCCTTACCTGCGTGATGAGGAGGTTCAGAACAAGGCTCAGACTTGGAAAACTTGTGACGAGAAGGATCAAGAACGGAAACGGGCCTTATATCAAGAGGTTCTTAGGCAGCAGCAGTTGGTGAGTCAGTCATCCAAATGCTTGTGGACACGCAGACAAGCAGCACGTCTCATGGCTCAAACCCGTCTCTTCACAGCTCACGCTGCACATTCAGACGATACTGAACACGAGAAGAAACCAACAGATGCAGACTGTGCAGCCTCCAGTGACCACCGTGGTCCTTGCGGCCTTAAACCAGCCTGGACAGACGTGAGCCTGATGAAGTGGAAGTTTACACTTGTGACCTTATTTGACCTATCAATCGCTGAACTGGTACATTGAAGGTATATTTAGAATGTAACACTTGAGAGCTCTGTCACTTTAGTGCTAAGTATTACATTAAGCAGGTTTTGTTTTATAACATTGAGCACTCGAAAAAACAATATTTCAATGCTTCTGCTAAAACTGAATAATTCTTCAGCTTCTTTTTACTAAAAACATTATCAAAACTATATTTGTATAATGGTTAACTAGAGTGTGCCTTTATAAGTGCTTTTCCACCTATTATTTATATGTTGAATGTTTATTACATGTTGCCATATAATAAAAATAAATCATTGAAATGGATTTAGTATTTTGTGAATCTTGAACCAGTTTTAGCTGTACAGCATTAATCTTCAGTAAAGTCTCAGAGGAAGCAGTGCAGCTGTTCAGCTCATCTGATGCCACAGCACAGGATAGCATAATGTACAAAACTGTAGGCTGGGAAAGGATGTCTCAAAAGGAAAAAAAACAAAACTTTTTTTTAATAAAATATAGGACAAAAGGCATTAGACTGGGAAATGTGTTTGAGCATTTACAAATTTCTTGCAGTTTCACTATCATAAAATGTGTCAGGTGTGCAATGCATGCACTATTACCACAAAATCAGCAAGAATATTAAACCTGTAAACACACACACACACACATACACCTGTACAAAGCAATAATACAAGTTCCAACTTGTTAGACAGTGCATTTCAGTAATGTATATACTTTTAGACACTTACATTTTAATGCACTGAATGGATTAACAAATTAAAGCTCATATCAAATACAGTGATGCCAATCCAGCATGCAGTCACTAATTTGATCTACCTCATTACTGCATTCAGGCTACAGGAGCTGCCTTGTATCCCAGCATGCACTGGGTGGGAAAAAAACAACAGTCCAGGTTTAACAGTCTGCTGTTAATATTTAGATTTACTATTACACTTGCAAGCATTAAAACGTATGTGTTATGGAGAGTACATATTAAGAAATTTAAATCTGTTGACTTTCTCGTTTTACATCGTCTTAGATGCCTGGGTTTCAACAAAATATTGTGAAAAGCATCTAGTAATTAATGCAAATCAAGGGAGTAAAGGATAAAATACATATGATGTGTACATGTTAATGGACTGAGGTATTGCTCATGCATGTAACTAGTAGAGGTTGTTTTATGAGGTGTTAAAAAGAAGGAATTGAAGTACACTCAAGACAGTTCTCTTTAAGTTAATAAAAACATTATAAAAAAATCAATTCAGTCCACAAAAAGTATTTCTTCACAGTGATGGTGGTAGTTACCTGGTCTGGAGGCCCCTCCAAATGGAGTTTTAGCCTCACATGAACAAATCTACAATGCTAAACCCATTGTTCTTGCTTGGAGGCTGATATAGCCCTGAGGATGAGGATTGAGGATGCCCTGAGCTCCAAGCTGTGTTAGTGTCCTGTATCCAGATCCCTCATGTACTCCTGAAGGGCCTGCAGCCTGGCATCGATCTCAGACAGCTCAGCACCCGTATCCATACAGCTCTCTAAAGATGGAGACACAAAGATGAGGATTAGATCTTTTGTATGTGCTTAATATTTTGTTTGTCAGTTTATTACACTGAAAATAAAATAACTTTATAACTCCACACCTTTGTCTTTAATTCTGTGTGTTGGTGTACTGCATAATGGCTTCCTTGTTAAAAGGCCCCCTCTTGGCTAGAAACAGAAATATCACATGAAAATGAACAATGTGCTGTAGTAATTATACAATACTGTCATCATAAAGTCACAGTTTAAAAAGGTAATGCATTATTTATGTACGGATGGATGTATGGATGCATGGAGAGATAGATGTATAGATATACAGACGAACAGATAATAGTTTCTTATCAAAATACAGAGGAGAAATAAAGTATATTAGCATGTCACTCACCATACTAGGTCCGTTGTAAATCTGTTTTCTTCCTCTGTAAACAAAATCTCTGGTCGTAACATAGCTGAACAACCAGAATAATCTAAACCAATAGATTTTAAAAGGTCAGTGATCCCTTTACCTGAACAAAGTTTTGGCCATTTCATCTGTATCCACTAATGAGCTTTCAGAGGAGTTCCTGCTCCCTTTGCGTTCCATGGATAAACTCCTGCCTCTACTGCCAGACCGGGTCAACTGAGGATAGGCTTCCCTGGAACGTGAACGCCCCCTCTCGAGGAGAATAGGTGATGTCAACATGTCCCTCCGCACCTTCCTCAATCTGTTCCACAAAAGACAGTTAAGACTGCTGGCTCAGGAAAGTGCAGCGTTAATTGCCGACGTACCATCAAATGTTTAAAAGGTTAATTAACATATACTAACTTTTTGAGTTCTGCCTCTTTCAGTCTGCGCTGTCTGTCCTGGATGTAGGCGGTCGGGTCGAAGCGTTGCACCCGGGACCCTGTAAAATAACAGACCTTTACTTTTTACTGTGTTTGTAAGAGTATGACACTGGAAACTTCTTTTAAAATATTTAGATCTACACAATCATCTTTTACATATTTACTGAACAATTTAAATAAAAGTAAAACAAAAAAAATTACAAATGCTAGAAAACACTAAAAACATGAATGTGTGTACCAGTGGGGGAAGGTGATGGCCTGGGTATGTGAGCACGAGGTCCTGAAGAGTCTGCTCTTCGCCCCCTTTCGTCTGACCTTTGACCTCTGTTCTCTATCCGTTCCCTAGATCCTGAGCGTGCTCTGACTGTCCTGCAGCCTGACCTCCTCTCACGGGAGAGAGAGCGAAAAATTTCACTATCAACTCGAGAGCTGATGTGACCAGACACAGGAGTCACTCTGCTGCAGACAGAAAGGGTTTTTGATAAATAGATAAACAATTCAGAAGATATCTGAAATTCAGATAACAATTATGCACTATACATATTCCAGTATTCAATAAATACCAAAAAATCAATAAAAATCAAAAGCTTAGATTGTCTAACCCTCTCCGTAGTAATGCTAGTTCACTGGTCAGACTCTTGACACGAACACGAAGGGCACACTCTGATGCTCTTAGCTCCTCCAACTAGGCAGAACAGAAAAAAAATGAATGAATTTACATTTAAGCAATATAAAATAAAAAAACAAAAGAACACTATTTTCAGCTGACTACTCCAACAGGCAGGAAAGGTCCACCTGATCAATTAGGAGCCGGTGCTCCTGGTTTCTCTTGCTTGCTGAGCGTTGACTTTTCACCCGTTCGCTGACAAGCTGCTCCTCCAGTGTCCTCACCACATTTCTGACCCTCCAGTCGTCTCGTCCTGAAGTGGAACCGCTTGCACCAACATGCATTTGCTCTAGAACTTTGGCCATAGTCTCCTTCTCTTCCTTCACCATTGCGAGCCTTAAAAAAAAACAGACATTAAAAAAAAAGCAGGTTCTGTATTTCTTTATAACGGCCAAAATCAATAACTAAGTGCTACCAACTCTGCACGTAGCCTTTGCACTTCCAGTTCCGCAGGTGTGTTAACTCCGTGAGAGGTGAGTGCACTAAGCTCAGCCCTCAGTGCTCGGACTTCCTTCTGCAGGGCAGCTGGGTCCGGTTTACCCACATAAGGCAACGGTAAAGGGTAGTGTATCCTGCAAACATCGACTAATGAAATGAAACTCAAACTAAACCGGTTGTTAAATGATGACACAAAATGCACAAGACAATATGATATGAATACACAATTCTCTCACAGAAAAACACAAACCTGTCAAATTCCACCGTGTATATAAGGATTAGATATCTTTTGGCAGTGAGAGCAGAGGGCTGCTGTTGGCCACGAGGACGACTCACCACTCCTGCTTTTCTGTTACGTAGCAGCTCTAGGTCGGCATAGGTCAGGAGGTCGAGTGTAACAGAATCACTCGTCTGCAAAAGGCTCAAATTAACTATGTAATATCAGAAATATCATGAAAAAAATGCTTCATGGAACAAAACTGACCTATACACAACTTCTACGTACATGCATATAAAAATACACAATTTAAAATTGAATAAAATGTCATGTAAGGAAATAAACGTAAAAAGGTTTATATAATATATTATAACTGTCACACGAGTTTGGCTACTGTACATTATTGGAAAGGAGAGTAGTAATAGGACAGCTCAAGATAACTGTACATTTTTCACTCAAGTGGAAATCGTGAACTCCAATGAATGAGTCCCATCTCAGCTCACACAGCCTCAGGCCTTTTGTGCCTACTCACATCTTTCTATTCACTTTGTATGCATTTGAGCTATTGTATCTTTTACGTTTAAACTAAGAACATACCTTTCTAACAGCCGATTCCAGCATGCTGCAGAAAATGGGAAACTGCTTATAGTTGCCAGTTTTGCGAGTTAGGTCCTCAATGTCTGCAAGGGAGAGAATGAATGAATTAAAAAATAAATAAGCAGGACTTTTGCGTGGTAATACTTAGTCTCTCAAAATCTAAGCTAGGTACACCTTGCAAGGAATGTCGGAATAAACCTCCCAATCAATCAACCTACTGATGTTCTTCATGAGGTGAACATGCAAACTCTATGCACACAGGAAGAGACCTGGGCATCTTGCTATTGGCTAACCACTACACTATCACATTCAATTTATGATAAACATATTATACTTACATGCAGGATTAAATTCACTCCTCCACTGATCTGCTGTCACTGAATCTGAGATTTCGACTATCAGCAAACCCTTGTCCACCTCTATTTTTACAGAAAACTCTACGCCTCGAAAAACAATATCCTCCATCACCTCAGAGCCTTCCTCCATTGCTCTGGATCTGTGCAGAAGGAATAATAACATCAATGCATTACAAACAGTTGGAATAGATTAACTAATCTACAACTACAAACACAGTTAGTGAACATTTCACAACCTTCTGTACAGTCATGACTTAAAACTAAAACCGTGATGATAATTAAGAATAAATTAAGAAAATGGGTTAAAATTTAGTACATATAGCTGCTTATATCATAGATTTTATTAATTATAATACATGTATTATAATATACATTTTATTAATAGCAATTTTTCAAAAACACCCAAGGTCACCTTACAATGAACCACATACAACAGAATATATTAATACACCAAAAAACGGAACAAAAGCTGAGTTCCAGAATAAAACTATAGCACACGGAAAACCCCAAGAAACCAAATACGAAAATGAAGACGACTTATTTTTTGTTCTCAATGTATCTGCATTAGCATCATGATTTTGACCTGTGTCCCTTATTATTCCAGTCTAGCTTCCTCCAAACACACCGCCAGGGACAGTAGCGAGCCGGCCTGCCCATTTTAAAAGGTGTCATCGTTTTTATCCAAAAAGTTGTGGTTTATGGGTCATTTATATGTCGAGGCTTCCGCAGATGTCCCAGCTCGTGATTTAGGGGGTAAGTTATTGACGTTAACTAAACATGTGTCTGATATAACTATGTTAGATTTCGCGCTTCACTACACTTTCTCCCACGGAATGAAATAGACTGTGTGCCAACCTCATTTTTTCCACTGTCACGCGCACACAAACATCATAGACAGTTCGTTTGTGGCTTGTTTAGCTCGTCCACGGGCATCAATTAAGATTTAGAAGTGCCTCTAGGAAATGAACCAGCGCAATTTTCTTACGCTACATTTGTAATAATACAATACGAGTCTGCGAGTCCGAGTCAATAGGTCAGCTAGCGAGAGTTACCGTCGCTGACCAGTGCTAGCTACAGTTAGCTAGCACCGACTGTGGCGTCAGTTAAGTTACTGCTGGATTAGCATTAGTTAACGTGAGTCACATGCAGCTAACTGAACTAGGTTAACTATTATTATTAAGAGTGACACTAACCAACGCACATGAACGTTACCTTTGGCCGCAGCGCTGATGCTTGATGGGGCTTTTGTCACCACATAGCTGCTTGTTGTAAACGCACAGCGGTAGCTAGCTTAGGTGGAATTAAAGGCACAACTAGCCGCCCAACACACTGACTGCAGTCCAAAACAAACTGTGAACCACCGGCACCGCAGAGACCGAAGCGGTTCAATAACCGGGAACCGTTAAATTCTTCTTCGTTTGTTTCTCGGCCGATGCCAGGTCTTTCTCTCTGTACAATCGGACGGAGGGTCCACTCCTCTCAGACGTAGCACTGCCCCCTACAGGTAAGAATTGGGCACTGCAGACGTTATCAGACTACTTCAATGAAACGCCACTGCACTGTCTTCATCCTGTATGTTAAGGCTGCTTATATTGATAATCTTAAATATAGACGTATAGAGGTTTTGTGTCAGTTATAGTACATATTCTACATTATTTATTTAAACATGCATTTCATTCATGTTATCTTTCCAGCAGTGTCCTATTCTTTACACTAAAACATTAGTTTCTTAAGTTTACATTGATCAAATAAACAGTGCATTAGCAAATCAAATCATCTATAACAACACAAGAGTAAATTTTTCTGATAATGGCATTTGTACATTACACGACAGTAACCAGATTAAATTAGAATTTCTGCAAACCACACATCAATTTACACAGTTGTGTGAGCATTGCACACATTTTCAACATATTTAAGAGATTTGGCACCAACAACCACCTTTATCATTCTCAACATCTGTGCGTTCTTCCTTTCATGTGATGGTTCAGATTAGAGATTAATAGCAGTACTTCCTGTAAATGTTTGATAGGCTGTTGCGTAACATCAGAGCTAACTCTGTCGCCTGCATGTCTTCATTCAGTCTTGGCGAGCGGCTGTTACTACGGAGACGTTACTGATAAGTCAAGTGACCTCAGTCTAAAGTCTGTAAAGAGGGGGAAGAACAATGATGGACAACACGGCAGGCTGACCTGGAGTGTGTGTGTGCGCTGAACAATGTCTGACTGAGGAGCTATTATTCAGTAGTTTGCATGGAAGAAAGAAACGGTCTGGGGACATGACTCCTAAGAAGCCCCAGGAATGGCTACAAGTGGTGGGACATGCAGGTTTGTTTACCTGTAACTCTAATTCTGCTTTAAGAACTGTTTTATTTATCACACTATGTCTCGTTGTGAGCTTGTCTTCGTTACCTATCTGCACAGGGAGCTTTCATGTCGGGGATTATGGTACGCTGCTGAAGAGGTTCTGTAAAGGGGAGCAACAGTGCTATCTGAGTCTAATGGACGACTCTTTGAGGCCCTTTGTTCCCGCCTACCATGGAGTGGTGCAGCGGGACAATCAGGATTACAACGTGATAGATAACTTACTGACCCATTTCAATGCACCTGCAATCATGGACTGCAAAATGGGCACCCGGTATGTTTCGATGGCAGCGTTTTTATCTGTAGTTGTATTTGCATGTATATCTTTACTTTTGTATTTTAATATAGTCCGTATAAAGAAAACAAGGCCTTGTTTTTCGCAGCACATACCTCGAGGAAGAGCTGCTGACGTCCCGAGAACGACCACAGCTTCGTCATGACATGTACGAGAAGATGGTGGCTGTGGACCCAGAGGCCCCGACCGACCAGGAACGAGCCCAGCAGGCAGTGCTGAAAACCAGGTACATGCAGTGGAGGGAGACGCTGAGCTCCACCACAAGTCTAGGGTTCCGTATCGAGGGATTCAAGGTAAGCTCCACCTCCACCAACGCTGACCTGGTCATGGCAGGGTATTAATGGAGCAGCACCCATACTGATATATTGTTGTGCATCTGTGTGTTTCCTGTGTAGAAGGCAAACGAAGAGTGTAACACAAATTTCAAAAGGACCAGAACCAAAGAGCAAGTGACAGAGGCGCTTCAGAACTTTGTTGAGTCCAATACACACATAGTGGTGAGTGATTGCTTACTTTCAATAACTGGTGGATCAGTTTTTCTTTCAACCCGTGTGAACCTTTTATCTTTGCCACCAGTGGGAGTATCTGAGGCATTTGAAGCAACTGCGGGACGTCTTGGAGACATCTGACTTCTTCAGAACACACGAGGTTAGTGTGAGAGCATGGGAACATGAGAACATGTTTAAGTAGTGTGTGTTTTTGAGCACATACAGTAGTTATTGGTTGATAGGTGGTTTCCCTGCAGGTTGTGGGAAGCTCCTTGTTGTTTCTGCACGACTGGACAGGCAGAACAGGCGTCTGGATGATTGACTTTGGAAAGACGGTGGCCCTGCCGCCTCCCCTCACCTTGGACCACCGCAGTCCCTGGGTGGAGGGCAACCGAGAAGATGGCTACCTGTGGGGTCTGGACAACCTCATCGATATACTGGCCAACATGCTGTCACTGTCTGAACCGCCAGTGTAAAAACCCATGGGCTCAAACCGCCACTCAAGTGAATGATTTCACTTGGATTAGCGTTGATGTAAAGATGCAACTGCTGTTTGCATCAAATAAATACTTACTAATTGATAGAAAGGATTAGTGGTGATTTACAGGAGCTTAGTACGTTACTATTGAGTATTTTCATTTTTTTTGCATCAGAGCAAAGCACAAACATGGTCCCAGTCTCAGCAGAAAACCATGAAATTACTTTTAACGGCTTAAATTAAATTTGAAAAAATATATATGGAGGATTTAAAATTGGCCCTAAGCCAAAAACATGGTGCTAAAATATGGTCAAGAGGTAAAAATTGGGCTGTTAGTTATTTAATTCTAAATGATTAGAATTAAATTAGTTACATGTATGTTTAAATACAAAACACAGTGGCATCAGACCCCGGCTGTTTACTACAATAAACAAAGAAATTATGTCTTCTAAACATTAACCTAGTCAGTACTATCACTATAAAGACCCCCTTTCACCTTTGAGTTTGTAAGTAGCGTGTTTTCTTGTTTTTATAATGCAGAGCTGTTGACAGTAACTAAATATTGTATCTCTTTGTCATATTGCTGTTTTTTTGGTGGTGGTGGTTACGAACTAAATGGAAATCAGCTTTTCTGAATCATGATGGTTGATGGTGTTTACTTTTTTATTCTTGGTTTGGCATTTTTTGCATGTCTGCCATTTTTGAATCAGTCAAAAACACCAGACTGACAATTTAACTGTTAAAATGAGCTTTTTGAACTAAATTGCATATTCTTATGAAATCCAATTAAAATGTGTCATTGAACGTGAAAAGGAAATACTATAATTATGTATTTTTTATCACTGTCATGTTCCAATGTAAGGCATCAGCAGATTCATGGAAATCATTGCTTATATACAGTCATTAAAATGTGTAAACGTGATTGACAGGCCGTGTGGTGAACCTTACGAGCTATGAATCGACCCACGAGGTTCCGCACCTGATACCGGCTGACTGATGACATGAAGGCAGATGTGCCCTCTGTCTTCCACACCTGTCCACTCCTGCTCTCCAGCCATCAGACGGCAGGAGGCTCGGGGAACTCCTGCCCTTTCCTCCGGCACCAGACAAGATTAAAGGGATGAACAGACAGAAACTGAGAGTCAACACATCCTCCCACACAGGCTGCATCAACAAAAAAAGCTCTGTCAGACGAGACGGAGGCGGCACAATGCAGCCATAGTCTGCTCCTGTGGCTGCTGAGCAAACACCACGACTGTGACTGAGTGTTTGTAGCCACAGGCAAATCTCCGATTTCTAGTCATGACAGTCTCATAGGTTTTCAGTTGATGTATAGTTTAATTAGAAATTTGAGATTCTCTGATTTGAGCTTGACGCGTCCAGCACTGGCTGATTAAAGGACGAACGCTTTGACTTGTGAAACTCTCTGAGGAGCGGTTCATCTGGAGCGCGATGAAGGATAGTACTTTAAAAGTGAAGTGATGGCTGCACCAATCACCGCTGGAGGACGGGAGGGGCTGGGCGAGGGAGTGATGATGTCAGGGTTTGACAGATGAAACATCAGACAGCCACTCAGTTTGAAAAAAAAAAAAAAAGGAAAACTCAAGATGCGTCCTCTCGCCGGTCATTGTTCAGCACATTTATTCAGCAGAGCCGTCAGAACAGCAGCATCCAGGTACAATGTGCTTTTATTCCTGTTAAATATATTAGATTTTATCTAAAGTGCTTCCAACTTTATTGTACTAATTATTATTAAGTTGATTGAGTCTGTTTTATATTATCAATGAAAACCAACTGCAATTACAGTTCTGCAACAACTACACAATATTAATATATGTCATTTTCATTCTGTTACAGGCGATCCTCTTAGTCCCAATAATCCCAGCAGCCCTCTGGGATGTTTGCTGGTCCCGTGCTGGTTTAGCGCCGGCAGAGGCGCTCATGGCTCAGAGGCGAGCGGCCGCGGGCGGCTGCTGCTGCCGCCCGCGGGCGCCCGTGAACGAGGACAACGCCCGCTTCTGCCTGCTGGCGGCGCTCATCCTGCTCTACCTGCTGTGCGGCGCCGCCATCTTCTCGGCCCTGGAGCACCCGTTCGAGCTGCGCGCCCGCCGCCTCTGGAAGCAGCAGCTGGACGACTTCACCCAGAGGCACAGGGTGAACCTGGGCGCCCTGCAGACGCTGCTGAGGCAGTACGAGGAGGCGAACGGGGCCGGGATCCGGGTGGACACGCTGAGGCCCCGCTGGGACTTCGCTGGAGCCTTCTATTTCGTGGGAACAGTGGTCTCCACCATTGGTATGTTTGTATTTATTCAGTTTTTCACATGTCAGTGTCTTAAAGCGTTTGTCCCGCGACCTTTGACCCTCGCGTTTTCCATTTCCAGGCTTTGGCATGACCACGCCAGCGACCATAGCCGGAAAGATCTTCCTCATCTTCTACGGCCTGATCGGCTGCGCCGCCACCATCCTCTTCTTCAACCTCTTCCTGGAGCGCATCATCACCATGCTGGCGTACGTGATGCGCTGGTGCCACAAGCGCCGGCTGAGGTGCGCCGGCGTCCGGGCGGAGGCGAGCGGGGAGGAGCGGCCGGGCGAGGAGGACAGCCTGGAGGGCTGGAAGCCATCGGTCTACTACGTGATGCTGATCCTGGGAATGGCCTCCATTGTAATCGCGTGCAGTGCCTCCACTCTGTACAGCTCCATGGAGAACTGGAGCTACGTGGACTCCCTCTATTTCTGCTTCGTAGCCTTCAGCACCATTGGCTTCGGGGACCTGGTGAGCAGCCAGCGACAGCAGTACGACTCCCAGGAGGCCTACCGGCTTGGGAACTGCCTCTTCATCCTCATGGGAGTTTGTTGCATCTACTCGCTTTTCAACGTCATCTCTATTATCATCAAGCAGACGCTTAACTGGATTCTCGGCAGGCTGGCGTGCTCCGGGAAGCACCGCCTTGGCTCTTGCTCCACGAGAGGCTGCTGGAGGCTCCGCTGCCCGTGCGTCCCAAGCAAAGGCCGCCGCGGCGGGCGCGTGCCCGCGCACCTCCGCCGCAAGCGCCCGAAGCGCAACGCCGTGCAGCCGGCGGCGTCGCGCGGCTCCGCGGGCGCGCACCGCTACACGGACGGCTCGGTGGAGAGCGTGTGCGACAGCGAGACGGACGCGGGCGCGGCGGGGGCGGCGGCGGCGGCGGCGGCCGACGGCGCGCGCGCGGGCCGCCGCGTGTCGGAGGAGATGATCTCCGTCAACGAGTTCATGGTGTCCAACAAGGTGTCGCTGGCGCTGCTGCAGAAGCAGCTGAGCGAGACGGCGCACCAGGGCCCGCGGCAGAGCTACGGCCACCAGAACGGCTTCTCCGGCGGCGTCGGGGCCCTGGGCGTCATGAACAACCGCCTGCAGGAGACCAGCGTGGATAGATAGCGGCACGGAGGCTTTCCAGTTCAACAAAAGTAGAATAATTAATAATGATTTTAGTAGATGCCTGTGCAGCTTGGGTTCTGGACAGCGATTAATTGCAAACATGTGAGAGTAGAGAGACGGCAAAAAGACGGCTAGACTATAAAGGACCGTGAAGAGGAGGCTGATGTCCTGAAGTGATTGGCTCGCGCACAAGCAATCAGATGGAAGAAACGGTGAAGGGCCTCTCGAAGCGGACCGCTGATTTAAGAGGGAGAGATGCGCGAGTGGACGCTGATCATTAGCGAACGCGCAGGCCCTGAACGCAACATCTGCCGTCCCCGCAGCCTCTCCAGCGCAGGAGAGGCATTCATTTGTTGTCGTGCTCACAAGTTGCTCGTCCCGTTGCACCAACGCCCGTCCCTGGAACGTCATGAAAGAGCTCCGAGCGCAGCTAATCAAACGCGGCGCGTGGAGGGCGTCCTCGTGTCGGTAAGTGCTGCGCAGAGGGGAGCGGGGTCACGTCACATCAGCTGGAGGAGATCCTCTACTATGCAAGTAAGCCCACTTTAATTACACGGCGTCCTGCATCAGCTTTGGATCAGTGCGAGATCTTCTAGAGGATCATCGTGAACATCATCAGTGTTCGTGTAGTAAATGGATGAAGAAATACTGCAATTTAGTGCCAGTCAAATATTCTTTATTTGGGTTCAAAACAATCATGTGATGCCTATACACTGAAAATGGAGGATGAATAAGGCAGCACAGACTAATGGAAAAAATACATTTCACATTGTGCTGGAGAAAGTATTTAGAATTATTGTATGAATAAACAGAAGAACTAGAAACAAGAAATAAAACCTATTCTGAAAGGTCAGCTAGGGTGTATGTTGTATTTGATCACGTATGTGGTGTTAGATCAGGGCTTGCCACAACATGCTGTATGATAACAACACATGAAATTAGCTTTAGGTAAGTGGTTCTTAGTTTACATGCTTGAAAGGAAACTTCTCTAGAGTCTAGATGATCTGTGAAATGTATTTTTTCATATTGCATGTTGACATTTAATTAGAACTGTATTAAACAATGTTGTCTGTGTGTGTGTGTGCGTCATTTCAACTATGAGGGAAAAAAGCTGTTATCGCGGGAACTAAACAACAGAACTGACATGTCTCATAATGCAAACTATAATTCTTCAGATTATGATTATTTTACAGGTATACCCGTCTTATCTTACATTCCTTGACTCACCCAATGGTCAGTTTCACAGTTGGCTGTTGCTGAGTTCTACAGGCTGTCGCTTGGAATTATCTTCTGCGCTTCCCGTTGGCTGGATATGAGGCAGAGATTTGTTGCTGGGTCAGAGTCTCTGAGTGAGCTTACAAAATGTCTTTGTCGTGTAGAAATATAAATATACTGTCTCAGACTTTATTGTTAGTTGTATTTTTGCATTGTACTTATTGTGACCAGTTGCTGCTTGCGATTTACACAAGCAAACGAACATCATGTCATTTCCCTTTTTTCTTGGATTGCACATATGAAGAGAACTGCTGCACCGCTGGATCCGCTGGAGACGACGTCCTGCTGGCGTCTCAGGCGTCTCCCAGGCCCTGGACACGTAATGGAGGAGATGATGGTCAATCTACTGTGCGCAGTGAAGGAAACCTCCTCCTATGGCTGGACTGAGTCTGCTGTACTTACATTTGGTACCGTGGGCTTGCGCGTCTCTCTTTGCTGGTAGTAAGCAGATATGATGCAGTTCCTCCTGTAACACACATGTCATAGAGTTATCCTCTGCACACTGTAAATCTGCACACGTACCCCTCTCGCGGCACTCACTTGCTTTGTATGCCTCCCCCTGGTGGCAGACCAGGGATGGCGCTGGATGCGAGGACGGTGAGGACTGACAGCAGGTCCGGCTCCTCCCCTCTGGCGCACAGCTCATCATAAATCTCTGTCAGAACACAAAGTCAATAATAACAACAATAATGATAATAACTAGGCTTCTTTGGTCGACATCATGTGCGGCACCTGCTACTTTGGATTCCAGCAGGTCCTCCAGCTCGGCCTCCTGGTGCAGGGCGTCCGCGGACAGCTGGGGGGCTCCGGGGAAGCACAGCAGGATGATGCTGATGTTGTCCAGGCTGCCCTGTGGAGCGCGAGCCGGGGTCAGTGCGATGACGGCCCGGCGTACGAACCGCCGGCGCGCAGCCACGCGCGTGCGCGCTTTTAGAATCAGATCGTTTGCGCCTCAAGGTCAGGCAGACGCGGTGGAGCTGGAAACGCGTGAATAGGTTGCGCGAAAGAGGCGGTGACGTTTTGAGGTCATTGTGCAAATAGACGCCGGAACCCTGTTACATAATGGAGTGACATGATGGATGTGATGGCCAGAGTGCAGCTCTCACAGTTACATCCTGATGTGACCCTCGCTGTCTTCATACATCAGCCTAATTGTAATGAATGCATAATATAAATACAATTAATGAGAGTGAAGGGAATAATTATTACCTCAGTCATTTGAAATTCATCCCAATGTATTAGGATCAATTCTGTGCTGTTGAACCTTTCACCATCTACACTCAGAGCGAGAGTGGCTGCAATCAGGCCTTCAAAGGAACCTGCAATAATCCCATGTAAGCGGTTCTGACACCTCTGAGGTCTATTTTAAGGTGGTCTGTCACACTATTGTACCAACAGCAGCCACACTGTAAGTGAGACACAACCAGCGCTGGCGTGACTCACTGTTCCTTTCTGCCCTGATTATACATTGGCTGTTCCTTTTTAGATCTCTGCATCCAAACGAGCACAAACATCTGCTAAGCGGCTGTTATTAATATGTTTGTATGGGACCAATGATTCAGTAATGAATAAAAACGACTTTTAATTTAAATATGAATGAAATCCCTTCCAGTTTTTCGTTTTCCGTGACTCTTATGTCATGACGTCATCAGTTGCCTCCTGTGTGTTCGCACGTCATTAGTCCATCAAGACTCGAGGTTTGAATGTGTGCACACACATAACGAGGCGATGACCCACTAAGGAACCTCACGTTGCAGTATCTTACAGCAGCAGAGAATATTGATTGTGAATGATTACATGAGCACAATTTAGTCAACGAGAAGCTGCCAGTCATGACTGCAGGATGGAGCACAGCCTCCAAATTAGAGAAAAGCATCCCATCGTAGTTTCAAGGATCATATTTTTACATTTAAAGCTCACTTAAATGAGGTTCTGACCTTATAGAGGCAGAGGTCGATGACCTGGCAGCACACGTCCCTCAGGTCCGTGCACACGCGCAGCCGGTTGTGGATGAAGGCGCACAGGTCCTCGTTGCCGATGGCGTCCCACACGCCGTCGCACGCCAGCACCAGGAACTCGTCGGCCGCCGAGCGCTCCACGGCGCTCACCTCCGGCTCCGGGGACACCATCTGCTGGCTGGGGCTCCTGTCCCCCGCCGCCTTGTAGCTGAAGTCCCCGAGGGCCCGCGACACGGCCAGCGAGCCGTTGATGCGCTGGACGCACACGGAGCCGCCGGCGCTCTCCACGCGCTCCCTCTCCAGCGGGTGGTACGGCTTGTGGTCCTCGGTGGAGAAGCAGACGCGGCCCGAGCGGCACAGCACGGCCCGGGAGTCGCCGCAGTTGGCGAAGTAGATGCGGCGGGGCGAGACGAGGGCGGCCACCGCCGTGGTGCCGCCGCGCTCCCAGCCCTCCCGCTGCGCCGCCGCCAGCAGGTGCCTGTCCGTCTGCAGGAAGCCCGTGACGAGGCCCGCTTTGACCTTCCCCGGGTCGTCCTCGGGCCCGACTCCACCTGTGGGGCCGTAACATAACAACGCCATTACATCGGCGCAATAATAGCAAGAAGAAGAACAAGCCGCGGCCTCCCACCTGTGGACAGGATGTGACCCAGGAGCTGCTGCGAGCAGTACTGGGCCACGGCGCTGCCCGCGTGCCCGTCGAACACGGCGAAGAAGCTCCAGTCGGCCAGCGGGCCGCCCAGCTGGGGCACGCAGTTGTGGAAGTCCTCCATGTTGGCCCGCCAGCCCTGCATGCTGCCCAGGGCGTAGGTGACGCCCCAGCGGCCGCAGCCGTCCTCCGTGGCCTTGTCCAGGACGGGCCGGTCCAGGTACGGGCTGGGCACGGCCTCCTCCCTGTCGCCGTCCCCCGGCGTCTCCCCTTCGGCCGCTCCCCCGCGGCCCCCTCTGAAGAAGGAGCTGACCCGCTTCTCGGTCTCCTTCACCAGCTGCCGCACGAACGCCGGCATCTCCACGCTGCCCTTCCTCGCCGTCCTCATGGCTGCCGCGGCCCAGACGGCGCGCGGGGGCCCGCGGGGGTCCCGCTCCGGCGCTTCGGGCCGGGGTGGAGGGCTGAGCCGGGCCTGGTGCTGGGCCTGTGCAGCGTCCGCGTCGCCTCCAGGGCTCAGAGCGCCGACGGACGCCGGTGCCGCCCGCTCATCTCCATCCTCCTCCTCTCTGAGGCCTCACTGATCAGCGCTCGCCGCTCCGCTCATCCTCCCCTTGGCTTCTGGCGTCGGTCTCCCCCCGTGCGCTGCTGTGATTTCAGCTTCTCCCTCGCTTTTTCGTAGCTCTTCCGTCTTCAGGCAGCTCTCCCCTCGCTGTGTTATTTTCCTGCCTGGGCTGCGATTGGCCGGCTATTTGTGTGCACCAATCGCTGCCCGGCTGCATCCCCGCTGTCTCTGTCACTGTCCTCCCGTGTGAAGCTCCGTCCCTCCCACATCTTTGTTAATCTCAGCCTTTGATCGGCCGGGATTATAGGCTCCCGCTGCTGTGGATCACAGCACTGGCCACCATTTAGCACAAAGTCTGAGGGCTTGAAGACGACACAGGAAAGAGGAGTTTCTTCCCTTTAAACACATACTGACAGATGATGTAATCCCTGTTTCAAACGCAGCTCCACGAATTTTGAATGAATTTGTCGTGTTTCACCAACAACAATATTCAATATCAGGTTAGGTGAACAAATTTCAGCAAGTCTATTTATTCTCAGCAAGCAAAATTATGATGGGTTTTGCAGGATTACGCATGTCAGAGCAACATGGCTTACAGGCACCGAGCCTCCGCTTCAATCTGTGATGTAAGCCAGGATGACATCGCTCCTCTTTATAATTCCCCACACGCAGCGATGACTGGACTGTTTAGGTTTAATCACTCACGGTGATGATGTTGAATATTCTGCTTCCGCCACATCTGACATTGTGGAAGCTCAGAGTGTCCAGGCAGCGTTTGCTTTTCATTTAAGGGGGGGGGGGGCAAACAATAATAAACATTTGTTATGATGATGTTACATTATGATGTAACGTTGTTCCGTTCCATATTAATATGGATTATTGTTGCACACCGATGTAACACGTTCTTCTCAATAAAAGTGAACGTTTTGTCTGATTGAGTCATTAATTGGTCCTGATGGGGGTTGCTTCTAATTTTAAAGCTAACGCGGCTGCATGCGGAGGCCTCTGTTTGCACCAACTGGCTGAGGAGCCGCGCCGGCCTCTGAGGGCTGGGGGACGTGAACATACTGACGTCTCAGGTTCCCAATTTGAGTGTGTGTGTGTGAATCCAAACAGGGGTTATCCAATACAGGATAAAATTAGGCCGGCCGGGCCTTATACTGCTGACGGCGCTGGGGTGGCCAGAAAAAGCCCAGAGCGCAAGCCAACGGTGGAAGTAGCAGGAAGAGAGAAGGATCCCAGCTGAAATGGCCACCAAACGTAAGGAAACAAACATTGAGTGACATTAGGCTTTAAGTGGAGGGACTCAGAGCAGACAGGGAGCGAGGCAGAGGCCGTCCGCGAGGCGGGTGCGATCGCACACAGGATGGTGACTCACATTCTGGGACCCGCGTGTCTCTGGTGAGGTGTACAGACAGACAGATGGGCTCAGCTGGACCAGAATCTACTGCAGATTGATCCTTAAAGGTCCGAGTTACGAGATGAAATAGTCCCTCATTAAATCTGGGCCGCTTGATTTTGCTCGTGGAGAGAGTGCATGAGCGTCTTCGTCTCCTTTTGTGAACATTTACAGTTGAAGAGAGTGTTTGTCTGATGTTTTGGCCCGACGTAAGGTGATTTATATTTAATTATTCATTTACTATTAATTCACAAATATTCAAAGTGTAAGTTTTCTTTAAGGCACCTGGAAAACCTGGAAAATTACAACATTACCTGATTCATATTTTTGAATACATATTCAAATTCATTTAAAGTGAAACCAAACTTCTTTTAATACAGTTCAGCAGTGTGAGTCACCGTCGCAGTAACTCCTTCCTCTGTGGCTGACCCCAGTTCAACGTGTGCCTGTGTCGGGCAGTAAACGAACTAAAAGTATCTGCTTTTCAGTAAAACCAGATTCGACCTTGATTCTGTTCACACCCAATTAATTGCATTGTCAATCAGAAGGCAACTGCAGACTGTGGTTTTGTGGACATCACCCCCTGCTGTGTCTTGACTGTTTGCCTCTGCTTCGCTCCAGTCTGGGCTGCACTTCCAGTGTAACCTGGATACTTTAGCGCGTGTAATGTCGATCAACCAGCTCTCCGTTGATGGAACCGCTGGTTTGTCCTGCAGTTGTTGATCTGGTGTACTGGCGGAACATGCCGTGGACCGGAGCGGTGTTCACGGGGCTGGTGATCGGCCTGGCCAGCCTCTTCCAGCTCAGTGCCATCACGGTGCTGTCCCACGTCTGCCTGGGAGTCATGAGCGTCACCTTCCCTCTGTGCCTCTACTACAAACTCCTGGAGCTCCTGCGCTGGAACCCCGGGCATCCCTTCCAGTGAGTCCGTCCATTTAAACGCTCCTCCTCCTCCTTAGGGATCAGAGTTGGCAGAGATTTCTAACCCGATGCTCACACTCCCGCCCCCAGGTCGTTTCTGGACTACGACAGCTCCCTGACGGACAAGGAGACGGTGGTGCTGGTGGAGGAGGTGGTGCTACTGGTGGCGTTCGCTGTCACAGAGCTCAAACGCCTCATTTTCATTGAAAGCATCATCGACTCTATCAAGGTGCGATCACATTGATCAAATTATGACCCGACTGTAATGTGAGTCGAGTTAATGGCAGCTAAAAGCCACACACACACACACACACACACACACACACACACACACACACACACACACACACACACACACACACACACACACACACACACACACACACACACACACACACACACTCCTCCATCAGCTCTCGTCTCTTCTCTCCCTCTCCTAGTTCGTGGTGCTGCTGTACCTGCTCACCTACGTGGGCGTCTTAATCAACGGCCTGACGCTGGTGATCGCTGGTGAGCACATTTCTACCTTTAGCCCAGTTACCGGTTCCGACTGGTTCCTGCCTGTTCCTGTGCCTCCATCTGTCCTACGGCACCTGCTGAGAAGCTCTTCACACGGAGGGATTGTGTGTGAATGTGGTGTGACGTCCAAAACCCAAAGTAGTTCGCTATAATGTTACACCACATGGCAGAATCAGTTATAAATGGTGCAAATGGTAATATTAATTTATTTGATTTCATCCTCTGTCTCTGCTTTCCAGCTGTGATCGCCGTCTTCTCTCTTCCTCTCTTTTACAAAAAGCAGCAGGTGAGTCAACGTCTGCTAAAGCAACTTCCCATTATTTTATTCCTGATTCAAATTAACATCAGCAACTTGATTATAGGAATAGATTACAGATTATAGGAATTTGTGTAAACATGTGATCATGTAAATTCTATCATAACCTGTGAGACCAATAATGGAATTTGTGGTAAAGACTCAAACGTGGAGGTGCATCTAATCTGTGTGAATGTGACGGCAGGTGCGGATACGGAGGACCGTCCGAGCATTCAGAGCTTTCATGAAGACGATCAACAACCTGTAAGTCTCGTCCATGACGCCTCCCTGCGTTTCAGTCCCACTGTCACGCCACGTGCCCGTTCCTCCGCAGGTGCCTGGGTCTCTACGAGTCCGTCAGCCCGTCCCATGCGCCCAAAGCCGCCCCCGCAGCTGCACCGGCCCTCAAACAGAAAGCTGCCAAGTCAAAGTAGCTCCTCGGCCGCGCGTTGGGAGCAACGGTGGGATCTGGAAAATGTTGGAATGACGCGCGCGCTCCGCGGGGCCGCCGGTGGAGCTCGTCTCCATTTCTGCACGATGTTTGTTTGTGGGAGCGAGATTTTAATCTGTGCTGACAGCCGAGACAAAGCTGTCGTTCAAGCCGAGGACGGGAGGAATGTTATTTACAGGCATGATTTCTGTTTAACATACGCAGTTCGCACAATCATCGACTCCACACCGGACCCCGTTTGTCTGCTCTTTCATAACGGCTCTATTTTTTACATAACTCGGGAGCACGGCGTTCCCGCAGAATTATTCACGACAAAGCGACGGAGCGTTATTGGCGCTTCCATTATCTGGCGTAATTTATTTTTGGTTGAATTGAATCAGAACGATGATGTGTGATTAACGTTAAATGTGCCTCAGCAGAAGCACTTTCAAGAGATTTACATGAGGAATAGTGGGAGCACCGTCCTCATCAGAGTAATTGCACATAATTAGGTACAAACAGTGAATTCACGGTGGAGGATGTGAGTAAGAACATGCAATGATGTTGAGACTCACCCTAGAACTAAAACATCTAGAACATCTGCTTCTGGATCTGCTTTTGCATAAAGTTAATTAAGTCATCCTGATTCCTTATGCTTTGAATTTAGAATGTGTATTTGTTTAAGGTTTATGGAGCATTAAAAGAAAACTCTACTAATACTTTAGTTACATTCACATTTGGTTTGAGACTTATGTCTTAATGATTTACTAATTAACTCTCTATCTATACAAGAAACTAACACCTTCACCCTTCAGTTACATAATTGTGTGAACTGCTCAGGCAGAATTCATTTAACTCAAACTCATCCTCACGTTACTTAACATCAGACCCAGAGTGGAGGCTGTAGACGTCCTTTTTGTGTGGCTGTGTCTCACTTCCATAAACAAACTGACAAATTCAACGTCACCACCTGCCGCTGACAGCTTGAGAAAAGTGCTGGAGGGACGGTTTGACATGCTGCCACATCAAGACCCGTTGACTTAAAATTAGCTTTCTGATAGTTCTCCTAGTCCACAATGCAAAAGTTCAATATTCCCAATGACACATTTCCACCACAGCTCCAACATTTTCCAAATCAATTTCTTAACTGGATGCATTTTTTAATGACGCCCAGCACAGACACAGCCGCTGTGACTCGACATGAGGAGCAGCATCAGTTCCATCCTGTCACTGAGGATAAGACCAAAGAATGGATGAGAAATTTAAATGACGCTAATAATCATCCATTTCTTTAACGGACGTAAAAAAATGAAACACTAGCGAGTTCAAATTTCAGGTCTAGTTTTTCTTTATTTTGACGAATGAATAGCTTTAGCTGCTAAATCTGAGCCAGTAAACTGTCAGAGTTTGTGCCGTTCACTGCAGCTGTTTCACTAGTGAGAAACTCTAGTGGTTGGTGTTTCAGAACTTACTAATACTAAAATGTCTTAATGAACTCAACTAAGTTACGTTTACTAGGTTTAAGCAGCTCTCAGGTCCATGACACCATGTGCAAAGAGAGCATCAATAGGTTCAGAAAATAAAATTAAAAGGCTGCGTTTTTAGATCTGCTAAAAACTAATACAAACTATTTTAGTAAGAGTAAAAAGGCTACTAGATTTTTTTAAAACAGCTCGAACATTTAAAAAAAACATTGCAGAGGTCAACAGAAAAAACCCTATTAGTTTATAACCACATATCCTGAAAAATAATACCTGAAATTTGAGTGAACCGACTTTTGATGATGCACCGACGCAACAGATCAATCACTTTGGCACCAGGTCACAATGAAAGCATCAGTGCATCATCAGTTTTGCAGCCCACATTTGGTGATTAATATGTAACCAGCATCTTTTTTTTCTACGACTTCATGTGCAAAACTAAAACTTTTAAATCTGGGCATGACCTCCTCTCTGTTCAAAGTTTACTTATTTCTTGGTATAATTGTATTGTTATTTACTACTGTTTTGTTGCTGCCCAATAAAAAAAGTTATGACGTAAGTTTAAGTCCTCCCTCATTTGATTTTGCCTGAGTTCAATTTATTAACAATGGTCTAATTGTAGACATTTAGATATTTGACAGTAAAGGTTCACACGTTATTAATTTAGTGTTGATGGTGTTGTACTTTTAGAACAGAGTACAAATAGGTGTAATCACTTTTGTAAGTCAGCAAAAACAAACTAAACATTCAACACGTATTTGGCAATGGGTAAATGAAACACAAGTAATATGACAACACAGGGTATTTCAATGAGTCAGTTAGAGACACTATAGGTTTATGTTGAGTATGGCTGCAGTGACCAAACAATTTTTGCCACATTTCTCCTACAACCTAATGACAGTATCACTTTCTACTACACCCACAGTCTAATGCAACAGATCAACTACAAATATATGATTTTTCCAGAGAGAAGTTAAGAATCATATGTACACGTATTCGTTGATGGTGCTACTACTGTACACACGTCACCTGAGGCTGCAGTGACAGGGTTGACCACTAGGTGGTGCTCTTGGAAAGTGTCGCCTGCGTCCCTTTTCCCAACTCAGCAGAGACGTCCAGACTGACTGATCTGAACAAATACAATGAATCCCGACAAACATTTTCACCATCAGTGCAGTGCAGCGTTAATACAACGCGAGCACCGGCTCCCCAGACGGCAAACACTGCTCCGTCTACACAAATGTTCCTGGTAAAAAGAAAGAAGAAAAAAATACAACAGCTTCTCTGTCTGTAGCAAGAATCACAGTGGATACAAAGTGACTGTGACCTTGAGATGAGTTTTCTCTGAAAAAGGCCTCACACGTCAATTCAGAGTCTCTTTCAAATCTTCAAGGACTCTCCGTCTTCTTTCTACCTGCAGTGACTCATTCCTTCCTTCGTCACATATGCAGCTTTACGGCTGAAACCGTTTGAAAGGGAGTCCTTCTCTTGACACTGGCTTTTCACTGTAACGCCAATTACACACACATTTATTTTAACGTATAAATAAAAGAAGGCAACAGCTCCTGACCACTAGGTTTCATGGCAGAAATGAGAGAGGAAATGTCTCCAATAATAATTATGGCACTCCAGATTTTCACAAGAGGTCAGACACATTTTACAGTAGAAACGGATGCAATGCCTTATTGTCTTCTTGTTAAGTAGAAGGTTATGACGCTATGTAAATAGTCTGAATTTCAAATCTACGGTATCTAAATGGTGCAGAAACTTCCCTTTATTAATAGTGTATTAATAATATGTCAAACACTGAAAAGTGCTAAATACAGAATATGCAAAACAAAACCAAGGTAAAACAATGAAATGCATAGTTTGAATCTAAGGGAAAGGCTCTCATTCGCTTCATACTGAGAACGTTTCAGTGCATTAAATACTAAGCTACAGATGACATTTACTGTGGGAGTTTAGCCTGAGCAGCATGAAGGCTCATCAGCTACTGTAGCGTGTCGCAACCTAAACGCGGACTAATTGTTTCTCACGTGGGAGGCAGCGTGGCTTCAGCTGAGCCTCAGACGGACTTCCTCGTCTGACTCTCAGCGAGAGATCCGCCAAGTGCAACTTCCTCGCGCAGCCACGGCTCGGAGCAGATCCTCCTCTGCTGACGATGCTCAGTCTCACACGTAGTGCTCCCGGTGGTTGATATAAACCCGCTCTGTGCCGCCCTGATGGGACACCCACTCCAGGCGGGACGGCTGCTGGCCGGGGCGCGTGGCCGTGGGCGGCTGCGGGGCGTCGGTGGCCGCGTGCGCGCGCTCCGCCCTGCGACTCTGCACACGTAAGAAGAGTTCATTCAAATTCACCCTCATTTCCAACCGATGCTTCTCATCTGACACAAAGAAGCACGGAGCATTTTGCCTCCAGGCGCTTTTTTTGGTGGGAGCGTCGTTATGAATGCAGCACGAGGACAAATTAAACACAGATGACGTCTGCCAGCGGGTTGTGGATACTTCCTGTTGTGAACCAGCGCCCGTCGTTAGCGAACCAACTGTTAACGTGGGTCCGGGGTGATTCACACGCGCCGCTTGGGCGCTGACGGGAGGGGGCGGGGCTTACCTGACACAGCCAGGCCACCTGTGACGCGTGGACGCCCAGAGGGACAGCCGGCGCTCTCTCGGAGTAGGGAGGGGGGGGCTTGTGTGTCGGAGGGAGATCGATCCTTCAAGAAAAAGCAAATTGCGTTTGAAGATACATTTTCCAAAGCAGAGGAACCGTAATTAGTTTTAGTTTTGATTTTTGTAGAGGCGCAAATTCAGTTTAGGGGAGAACGTGGTTTGAGTCAAATGCCGCTGAGAAAATAGCAGATTTGGAGTTTTAAGCAAAGAAAGAAAAAAACAACACCAATCACATGGCATGCGGTGATTAATAGGTTTAAATGTACTGCGTTAATGAGGTTTTCCCACTTACTGAAACCTAAAATCTGACCTTGGCTACTGATGAAGACGATGCCATAGGAGGCATTGATTTTTCCCTTCAGCACCTGATGCTGCACTTTTGTGTCATGCTTAGGATGAGCCGCAGTACGAGCGCTCTCACTGACCCGCTGTCACGCGCTCGCGCTCACGTCCGCGGGCGCCGCACGTGAAGGACGCGGCCTGCGTCTTTCATTAGGATGCCGCGTCCGTCGTGGCACCGAGCACAGACTAACATCACACACATCATCGTGCCACCGAGCACCCCCCACCCCCAGCGCCGTTCTCTGCCGGTGTTCAGAGTCAGCAGTAATTATAAGAGAGCTATTTTCACTGCCGTTACGTAATCAGGCAGTTTGAAGCATGCACGGTCAGCGTCTCTTAAATTTCCACAAAGAGGGCACTGTCACCCAGTTTAGTCTTCAGTGTTTGAAATAAAAGGAAACCAAGTCATCGTCATCATTCACAGGTTGACTGGCGGCTGTTATTCAGGCCGACGAGGAGGCTGATTTACTAGAAAGAGAAAGTGATGTTGCGCTCTCATTTCCTGCTTGACGCCGTGCAGTCATGTTTCACTAATGACTTTCATGTAAGAGGGTGTGAAATATGTTTAAAATATACACACACACACGGAAATAATTTCACTTCCGTTACTCTTCTCAGCTTTAACAGTGTGATGCATGCTGTCAATTACAGCAACTACCTCCCACCTCCACCTTGTCCTGCAGCCTCCCTCATCCAGACCCGACCGCCCCAGCTCCCCGAGCCCACAGAGGGGCCCACGGAACCTCGGGAGGTGTCCCGATCATTAATTCACCAGCAGAGCGTGTGGGCGGCATGAATTATTTGAGGGACTTACACTTTGTCAGTGAAGGCTGGCTGTGGGGCCTTGCGGGCCGAGTGGATCACGATGATGAAGACCGTGATGAGGAAGAGAGCGAGGACTGCGCCCATCACCGCTCCGGCCACGGCGATGGAGTTGGACCTCTCGGCCTGGGACTGGTCTGAGACAGAGACACTTTTAGTTGAGAACACACCGGGAGAAATCCGCTGATAGACAAAGCTAATGTTCAGGCTCTATGGCAACATATGTATATGAATTCAAAGTCATTCTTTTAACTAGGTCACAAAGAACCCATTCAAATGCTGCCCCCTAGAGGCCAGTGATGTAACTGCAGCCATTTTTCTTGCAGAGGTCAACGCATGTCCATTTACAAAAAAGGGAGATTTGATGAGTTTGGTACATTTGGTTCTGAAGAGTCCAAAATGTCACGAAATGCTTCACACAAAAAAAACCCAGAAGTCAAGAGTTTTATTGAAAATGTATTTAATTTGTTCTGCTGCAGCGACAACCTTTCGTGAGCTTCAGCTGGTGGACAGTCACCTTGACATTATCCTGTAGGATACTTAATAAAATGTGGAATTCATTTTCTTCTCTGTGGTGGCAAACTCTCCCGGTCATGACTCTGAATGTCCCGTCTAAGTCTCCACACAGTTGTCTGTGTTCTGGCTTCTAAAAGCTGTTGTAATGTCCGTTGTATTAGCTCAGTTGGACCATATGCTTGCATATGCTGTGCTGTCCACGGGTGGGGATTAGGATTAATTGTGATTAAGATGCATTAAACTCGCAGAGCAGCAGGCGCCGGTCCATCAGCGGTAATGTGTATCGCGGCGATTGTGGCACCCTGAACGAACTGGAGGACAAAAGGTGAAGTGGGATGGAAGGCAAAAAAAAAAAAAAAAAAGAGAAGCAACATTTGACTTGATTTAGCTGCTGAGGTGAGAAAGGAAAAAAAATCAATAATGTGCTGAGATGAGAATCTTAAATAACAGCTCCATTGCGATGCAGATTGATCAAGCGGGGGGAACTTCCCTGCTCGCCCCTGAAAGCCACGTCTTCCTCCTCCTCTTCCCCTCGCACCGGTCTCCAACAGTTAATAGCCATTCGATTACCTTTGATGGCTGCTGAACTATGACAAGAGCCTCTCGAGTTGATTAAAACGCCTTTAAAAATGCAGTTCGTCAAGTTGCCCGAGTTAATGCCTGGTGACAAGACGTTTTCTCAGACATCTATAATGTGACGAGGACTATAAAGTGCTCTAAATAGACTGCATGGTGCACGACCAGGGGTCTGTAGGGTGTGATCATATATATATATATATATATATATATATATATATATATATATATATATATATATATATATATATATATATATATATATATATATATATATATGGTCACTATAAATATCTGGACAGGAAGTTTTTTTTTAATTAAAACTAAGATTTGGAACATATCCGAGCGGACGTATTTATAGCTGTACTGTTTTCTTGAACATCTCGCTGGTTCTAAATATCATCCCTTCTGGAGGGGTTTGGATTAGTGGTGGATCAGCTGTCCCCACACTGGGATCTGGCTCCAGTGCAACACTTCTTTTTGTCTCTTCCACTTCAGCACTTTATCTCCAGGAAGCGCCCGCCATGAATTAAACACAGCAGAGCAGGTAGTAGTAGAAGGAGGAGGAGGAGGAGGTGGTGACCTCAGGACCGCAGAGGGAACGAGCCGTGTCCAGACAAACCCATTCAGGTCAAGGATCACGCTCCTGCACAGACAACAGACTCCCCCGTCAGCAGGCAGGAGTGACGGGAGTCGCAAGGTTGAAGCGTTAACTGCTCCATCAGTTTCCTCTCAGACGTCCATTTCAATATTGTCGGCTCAGCGACGGTGACAATTTGATCCGACCTTCACTGGGGGAGCAAATATCAGAGTCTCCCCCGCGCACGGGCGCCTGAGATGTTTACTCAGCCCTTTGTGCGTCGTGAAAAGTATCCTTGGAAACTGTTGTGTCACAGAATCCACCGATCATCTTCACGAGCGCCTCGCGTGCATTCGAGCGCCGCCGGCTGACGCCGCTACCGCGACGCACTGGGAGCGAGCGTGTCCCGTTTCAAGGTCAGGATGACAACCGCTGTGACCATAATGAGATCTATGGACGAGTGGGGCGGCAGCTGGAGTGAAGCCTTTTAGGGGTGATGTGTGTGTGTGTGTGTGTGTGTGTCAGGATGACCTGGGGTTCACGCTTAACATTGTCAAGGTCACGCTGATGTGACGTGTCCTCAGTGCAGCAGGGTGTGATGGGACTTTATTTGCACTATCCATCCGTCTCTTTCCTTTCACAACACCTCAGCTCCACGCGGCGCCCGCGTCCCTATCCCTGCACTGTGTCCAGGTAGCGCTTGTGGGAAGACAGCCTCAAGCAGTAGCTCTAGATGAGCCTGTTGCCATGGGGACAGTCAATAGGCTGGAGAGTGGGGTCTCTGGGCCAGACATAAACACTCAGCGTTTAATTTTGCCAGCTGGTAGACAGTGGGAGAAAGACACATGGGTGAAGTCACAAAGGAGAAGAGCTGTGGGGGACACAGAGCGTCTATGTGCCCAGAGACAAAGCAGACTAGAACTAGTGAAGACGGAGGCGCTGCTTGGCCTCCTGCGCCTAGAAGACGCGGCTAGAGAGGAACAAAGCAATATGTTAAACATTAAAAGTAGCCGTCGAAAGCATTCGTGGATCCTAAAGCAAAAAAAAGGATCACAGGAAGGAATGGGGATATGATTTGGAATTACATCATGTGCAGCGTTCCACATGTGCGAACTGGATTTGAGGGCGGGTGGGGGTGGGTTTATGCAGCATTATGCATTCGCGAGCTAGAGATGATGTCATTTATAGAAGCACAAAGAGGCTGAGACAGAGCTATCTGAGTGATGGCAACCTCAAAAACCTCCAGAGAAAATAACTCACAGGTGCTAAGGTGCTTTATTGAACTGAAGGATCTCAAAGACTCATAAAATAATGCTCCACTGCTGCCGCGTGCATATTTTTTCACCCCCTTTGCAGAAACCTGCATCTTCTTTTGTATATACAAAACAAAAATGACCACAAGGTGCATTTCATCGACAACATGAGACCAAGGTTATTTGTTCAGTTCTTAGACCAGTGATTCTACAAATAAAAAAAACTCTGATAAATACATGTGAAGATATAATTCAACGGATTTTACACCAAAAGTCATTCAAGCTTTGTGTGTTTTAATGCCTCTAGGTTTGCAAGTAGACTGCATCAATACCTGTTATGGTGACATGAGCAGAGAAGTGAATTTGGCACTGCACAGTCCAAAAAGGAACCGCAGCAGGAAAGGCAGAGCACAACGTAGGGCTTCTCAGAGAGAACAGGTACCTAAGGCACTAGTTGTACGTCTCAACCTATAGTGAAGAACAATTGTCCGATAATAAGAGTGATCACTATAAAATATCACTGTACAGAAAAAACAACTCCATTAACCCAGGAACGAGCTGAAAATAAAGCATTGATCAGTTGAATTTCCACCTTAGTGCATAGTGCGGGCAGACAGGAGTTTGGTTTAACTGTGCTGACTGCAAACGCCTGCGTTTTTCTGCCTTCATGCAAAAATCATCAGCACCATCTCAAAAAAAATAAATAAAATAAACTTAAAAAAATCATTGCAAAACATGACTTCATTCAACTACATGAGGAGTTATGGTTTCACAAATTGTCAAAAACACTTCAGGACAAATACAGCAGCGATACAGTATCTGACAGTGCTTACAATTGGTAGAATTTGGAATTTATTTTTTTTTTTATATTTATTATTTGCAAATTATCTGCACTGTGTCACTAAGGTTTTGATCTCCACCGAAGGCAAACTGAACAGAGTTAGCGCTTCTGAAACTCGGAACACAAACTGGTCACTTCAGATAAGCCACGCGTTCTCATGGAAACAACATTGCACCAAAGAAAAAAAAAAAAAAGGGTCATGACATTCTTCACACAGCGCGTTCCTGACCAAAGAAATCCCATAATATGTGCACAGTAAATCACGTGAGTCCAACGGAGTGAAACCTAAGCCAGTCACTGGAGCAGGAAGCTGAAGGTGATGCTCGATCGCAGGGTCATTTCCTCTGCTGGCAAATTACAGTGGCACATTATCTAATGTCACTATGAGAACTGCAGCCTATTCACTCCACAGACCGTTTACCCTGACGAAGAATTATTACTATATGCTCAGAACAATATAAATACTCCCGTTCCAACTAATCTCACTGTACTATTAAAGTGTCAGAAAGCATATTTGTATTTCTATCTCTGACTACATGACCCAGTAACAACAGTAACATGTTTGTCATTTTTATAAGCTAATAATCAGTTGCTATCTAGTCAGTAATACGTCTGTGAGACACATTTCTATATACACAGGTTCAACTAATATTTGGCATCTGGCAGCAGATTGTAACGTTGATCATACTAAGGTCGGCATGTATTCACAAACACCGGTGTACAGGAGGACACTTCTGGATCTCCTCCATGCAGTCTGGTAAACTGATGCCATAATACTATGGATATCATCCATGTGTTCATGGCCAAATACAAGGACTCATCTGGAGTCTGCAGGTTCGAGTCCTGGACCCCTGGTGCTCCAAGTGGCACCGACCCACTAACGGTTTCTCCCCACTTCAATCACAGTACTTGGCACGGAATGCCCTGCAACATAACCCATTATGCAGATTAGCTTTAAAGTGTGACTTGCTGCCCCCTGTTAGAGAGTTTTATTCTAAACAATAACTAGGGACAGGTTTTATGATCAGTGCAACAAAATACCACTCGTCCCTTTTGCTGGATAATCACTGTGCTCTGGGTAATGAGGAGTCAGAGTCTTAATCACGACGGGCGACAGTGACAGCAGGTGCATCAGAGATGACCTGGAGGATCTACACCCTTGTGTTACTGTGAACCAAGGGTAATAATACAGATTTATATTCAAAATAATAGGTTAGAATAATTAGTGTACTATTGCACATTCGGCTAATCCATAATAAGCCTATTAATGCCTCAGACTTGAACAGCGTCTTCTTTCTACAGATTACTCAGACCAGTAACATTAGTCCATGGCTGTTTTGTTGTGGTGGAGTTGACTGTGGCTATGGACTGTGACTGGGCCCAGCGAATGGCGGCAGCCATGCTTAAGACTGCCGACAGCACCCGTGGACTGAAGACTGGACACGGACACGATCGCTTTGAGGCTGAATCCAAAGTGCAACTCCTCTGGAATCGAAGCACGCAACTTAATATGCCCACGTGAATGTAAACTTTGCACGTTGTCTGACAGAGGCCGTGGACTGGCTCCACCCGTGCAGACGACTCCACCTACTATGGCTCCATCCTTTCCACTGGGGACAAAGATGGGCAGAAGACAGAGTAAAAGTGCTCTTACTGTACGTTTCTAAGACATTAGTTTTAAAGGACATTGCAAAAAAAAAAAATGTTTCATATAATCATGACCACCATAACTTCTGGGGGACACACAAATTAGCCTGCAATGCCTCTGCTGTATCTATGAGCCTACGTCCATTCATGGGTTCTGTACCATGAATATCACGTTTAGAAATCAGACGCCTTAAGTGATATCAAAACATACAAATAGAAATAAAGTGTCACATACCCTAAGGCGGTGTATTTAAAGACAACCACATGTGGCGATGAAGCCCCCCAGAGCTGTCGCCCAAATGAATCCATCAGTAATGCTACATGACTTGGCAGTCCACGCAGTAAGGCAGAGACAGCACACGTACGATGGCCTCCCATCTGAACACACATTCAACACGGACGCGTCCACGCTGTAAACACGAAGATGTTGTCTGTCAAAACGGCAGTGCAGGCAATCGTCCTTCCACATCAGGAACAAAAACAAAAAGGTCCATTCTCAGTCAAGACACTTGAACTAAATGTGCAAGTTACGGAAGTAAGCTAAGTCGACATGTACGTACAGAGGAGAAATAATGATTTCTTCCTAATTTAATAAATAAAACCTCTGACTTCTGTTGCATCCTCGCTAGTTCCGAAGCGCGTAGCCTGTCAAACGTACCACTCCCTACGCGAGATGACCGAGCCGTCCGTATGGGACACGTAGTCGCCCTCGGGTCCACTATCGTAGCAGTCATCTGACAGGCAGGGGGGGCCGTTTGCCCGGGGCTTGGGCGAGCGGGGGTATCCGGCGTATCTGCCCTGCTGCGGACTAGGATACTGGGCGTGTTCACGGTGGTGCTTCTGCTGGTGGCCGCTCTCCCTCATCGCCCTAGTGTAGCCGTTGGACGGGTACCCCTCGCCGTTAAAGTTGCTATGGTGACGGCGGTCGCGCTCCTGCTTGAGCTGGCGGTCGCCCCACTCCTCCCGGTCGTGGTCCCGGCGGTCGGAGCCGCTCCCGGTTTTGGTGGGGTGCAGCTCGTGCTGCGCGGGGCATTTCTGCAGGTCGTTGGTGCCCAGGTGCTGCTTGGTGTAGTAGTTCCCAGGGAAGGTCTGCTGCTTTCGGAGGTAACACACGACGACCAGAGCCAGGAGGAGGAGGAGGAACAAGGCCCCGCCCACGGCCCCGCCCACTACGGAGCCGAGATTGCTCTCAGGTAGGGCTTCGAGGGTGGGGGAGCTGATTAGGACGCGGCCCCTCTCGTCCACAAAGGTGGAGGAGGCCGAGCCCATTAGCACAGGAGCAGTAATGGTGGAAGGCAGGGTGGGAGGATCTAATGAGAGAAAGGAGGAGAATGGGGGGGTGCAGGGTGGAAGGGAGAGACCGACAGACAGTAGAGAATGTCAAACTACATTATTTACTAGGAGGGGATATGTTGACAAAAACAGATAAACTACCACACTTTCTAAACTATGGAGTGTGTTTACTGCCAGTGTTACAGAGCTGGTGGATGACTGACTATTAAAATTAATTCATTAGTATAAATAAATCTAGAATCTAGTACAAGGAATTCATGGACATATTAGATGACGGGTGATGGTCAGTTTTTATGAAGTTCTGATTCTTCTTTTGAAATAAAGAACAACAAACATCTTCACTACTGTTTTAATTTTGGTTTGTGTCATTTTTAAGTGAAACTCTCCATTAGAGTTTGTATTCCATGCACACAAAACACTGTTTGCATACAGTTACAGATATTTACGCACTTGCTCTTTATTTGCCAGGAATACGCTTAAAAGCACAGAAACTTAATAAACCGGAGAGGACTTGAATGAATAGGTTTGGGAGAAGTTGCAGCAGAAGTCTAACATCGAGCGTGCGCCACAGTAAACAGCTTTAATGGAAAGTCTATTGTATTTCTTCTCGCTCCCAGAGGCAGCTGCTTTACACTTGGATAATCAATCACGCACAAAGTCAAGTATTTTAATCAAACTTGTTTGTTTCCTAGGTGATGCATGCCAATGATCCTAATTTTACAATTGCATTTTAATTGTGCTTCGCCGAATAAAGCAACTCAATATGAAGCCACCATAAGTTTTAAATAAGCAACAACAGATAAATATGAACCTTACCCTATATTGTATTATTTTTATCTGCTCCCAGTTTGAATGCTGGTGCTTAAATTGCCGGTGAAGAATATGTGTAGCTTTGATCCCTTCTGTAAATATTGTTGGTGTTTCTATACTTAAACACATGGAAACTGTACAGTAGGTCTAAAGCACAGCCCACTTTTCTGTCCTTGGCTTAAATCTGGCTAGGGACACAAACCTTATTTCCTCTAGTCAGTTTCTCCACTATTTGTATTTTAAGCACGTCTTCTGTGCTAACATTACAATAAAATGTACTGTGTTCAGGCTGATTCATGCAAAACAGACAAACCAAGTCATAAGCACAAGGAGCTGAACTAGTGGAAAGAAGTCCACAGGCTTTAATGATAATGCAAAACTGGCCCTGTCGGGTCAGATGTGAGACAAAGATTCACAACTGAGGGACAGGAAATATGAACCTCGGGGTTCATAGTCCACAAGCAGCTTTCCAACTGAATGCTGAGGCAGTGAACAGACTCGTGAGTGCAGCCAAGGCAGCGTACACGGCCGAGGTTAGTCCAACACATGTCAGCTTGTGCATACCCATACAGGTCGTCTCAAAGGAAAACGAAATATGGACGATTAATAATAAATAGGAGTTGAAAAGAACTGCTAAATGTTTGATGAATCTGGGGCATCTCACAGTCAGACTGCAAGCTTCTGCCTCTTTCTGCGTGACACATGCAAAAATAAAGAAACACTGACGTGAAGGCGACATGAAAGAAAAATCACATCACAGGCAGAGCTTCATTCAGAAAGCGGATTTCGTGGAACCTAGAAGAACGCATGACTCGCACACACACCAAAGCATAACACACCTGCCAAGCTCAGCAAGAGGACGGGGCAGAAGCAGTTGCACCGTGGTCAGAAGAGGCCTGAAATATCTGCTGCCGTTCAGCACAGGAACTCCCCCTCTGAGCAGCTAGAAACCTGATACTGTACCAACCAGGGTTTCCCAGCATTCAATTACAATTCAGTCTAATGTCATCAGTGCCAACGCACTGCACCATGGGTGGCTGTTTTACAGTATGGCTGCGAACGGCCCAGTACACCCATTACATGCCTCCTAATGGAGAAGTCAGCTGTGTTCTGGTGCAGACGCTCCACTCACCTTGTATGAGGATACGCACATCCCGACTGCGCAGGTTGATGTCGTTGGCGACCTCGCACCTGTAAACGCCAGAGTCGTTCCGGTGAAGGGGACGCAGGAAGAGCAGGGTACTGTTGATTATCTCCACTCCTTCTGGCATTTCACCGTCCAACCTGTGACAGAAAGATATAGAACGCCATCTAATCATTCATGTAACACTTGCTTGAGTTTATAAAGCAATGACTCATAGCACACACACACCTGATCCATCTGAAGTGATGAGCTGGTGGGTTTGCATTGGCTTTGCAAGTCATCTGAACGTGTTCCCGACCCACATACCAATCTCCATCATAGCCCACTACGGAGATATCTGGAGCAACTAAAGAGAAAGGAAAATACCAAATAAAAGGAGGGCAGCATTATAGGTTTTCTGCCTCTAAACCAGAGCGGAACCACAGCATCAGCCTCAGGCAGATACCCACACTGCACATTGAGCTGGTAGGGGATCCTGAAGTCACCGTGCAGGGCCGGGTGGCGAACCACACACGTGAGCGTCTGGCCTTGGACGTGGCGCGTGGGCTGCCACAGGTAGCGCACCTGCGTGCTGGTGGTCCCGTTGGCTTCGTCAAACAGCTGCACCTCCGACTGGCCAAAGAGGTTGGACTCCCAGGACACCTCGGCGGGGGGCCGCGCCCGCTCGGCGATGCAGGTGGCCACCACGGTTTCATTGCCGCCGTCGATCAGGGCCGTTGAACCCGCGGCCACGTAGATCTTGGGCTCCACTGTGGATCCAGCAGTGAGTGAGCAAACACAGGGAGGAGGGAATGCATTAAGGATCTCAGTCCTTCAAGCTTCACATTACACTGTTCTATCAATAGCAGGTTTCTTTTCCTACAACTATAATTGCATTTTTTCCTGCCGTCCCCTACAACAAAGTCCAAGGCATCATTAGCAGCTCTAGTCGCCCCTGTGATCCGTTCGTGCACAGGCGCGCACTGTTTGTGAGCCTGCGCTGACCCAGATGAACACAAGACGGGGAGTAATCCATTCAACAACGCAGAAAAACACACATCACACACTGCAATTGCTCCCAAATTAATCAACTGTTCCTGTAATATTAGACAGCGACAGGAGCAGTGTTTTGTGATGAGGTCGTATTCATTGCTTTCCATCCTTCTCTGGACCTTTCTGTTTTATGCAGCTAATAATTGTGGAGACTTTTCGTGAAAGGTCAAACAGATTCCTCTGAATCATCATAAGAACAAACAGAATAAGGCAACAGATTCTTTTTTACAATAATACATATAGAGTAGCATGTTTGAATGTACATACTTACCGAGGACACTGACAGTCGTGGAAGCTTGAGTATTTCCCAGGGGAAACGTTGCAACTTTGCAGGTGTAGATCCCCACGTCGGAAAAGCCCACATTTTCCAGTACGATCGAGGCGTCGTACGGGGAGGGGGAGCGGAAACGCAAGCGAGGCTTGAACTCCGGAGGGATGGAGATGCCAAACTGCGGGTTGTAGACGGCCACGGTGACGGAGCCCGAAGGCAGGCGGCGCTCCCAGGAGCTCTGCGTGAGCGTGAGGTTGGCGCCGACCTCCACCCTACACTCCAGCGACACGTTCTTCCCCAGCACGGCGCTCACCCGCTGAGGCACCACGACCTGGCTTCCCCACACACCTGCCACGGACAGAACAACACAGTTCTAGGGGTTTACGCTCCCTCCATTTTGTAAAGTGAAGTAAGTCCATTTGTACTAGTTCAGGTGCAGCACAAGGTTGAATTCAGGGGGAAGGTGTGTCCATTTTTGACTGGAAGAGATCATTTTAATACACTACCTTTAATACTATTTCAGATGCACTATATGAACCATCAGTGGGTATAAGCCTGCAATCAAAGTCTAAAGCCTTGTCACAGTTGCCAGAGTTTTTTTTTTTAATAAACAGACTTCAATGACGTCTTTCCAGTTTTCTGCCTTCTGACCTAAATTCCGGAATTAAAAGCAGTGTTTGCCCTTTGTCCAGATATACTGTAACTAACCTGTGCATCAGGTCACCTGCACTTGTCAGAAATGTACAGTACCAAGTGTTAAAGCTCAACCTTGCACTGAGGAGCAGTCAAAGGAAAAATCAAGAGAACACACTGCAACTGGGAGGAAGAAAGGGAAGAGATATGCTAACACAACGATGACATCATCGCCGAGGAGAGAAAAAAGGCTGAGTGGGGAGAGGCGAGAGCGAAGTCACGTAGGAAACGAGCGAGGGGAAACGTTCCACCAGGATTCTGCTAAACAAACGGCAAAAAGAATAGAGTTATGTTACAGATTTAGAAAACGAGACACAACGCTGCCAGAGCCTTCAACCAGATCACTAATTGCAACAAGCTGCCAGCAGGAAGAAATCATCATAAATCAAACCCTGCTGCGCTGCTTGGCAACTGAATCCAAATATTCTCTTATTTTGCCAGAAACAGCTCAGTCATCAGACATGTTCCCTCCCAAACGGCCACGTCCTCAAATATTAATAGAGTAGAAGGATATTTCTCTACCCTGGAAGTTAGGAAGGCCTGTCCCAAGTGTTTCTGATCTGAACGGAGGGGAAGACACGATGACATAAAGGAGACACAAAAGGGCTGGTGTGGAAGACGCAGTACCTCGACCCAGAAGGTGCATTGTGCTGCAAAAAGATTTTAAAATTCACTGTATCAGACAGGAAAAATGACGAGGCTACAGAGAGGAAAACCGACAAGTTAGGAACGCAGCACGTCTCTGCACTGAATATGTAATGGGAGAGGTATAGCAAGAGAGTATGAAATTTTTATTGGTGACATGACGACAACCTTACATAAGCATGCCCTCCTTTCTCTAACTTGGAAGGGAAAAGTGATGGAAATAAAAGCCAAGTGTATCTGATCTTACGTGCTGCCTGTCCTGACATAGCAACAACGTTTTCTCTGCCTTGTACATTCAGAGACAAAAAGGAAAGACACAAATTCAACTTCTCGCAGTCCCTCAAAGAGACTGGCTACTGTAGCCACTGTCAGATGGGTCTGCAAAAGCAACACAATGCAACTCACTCTATAACCCCCCCCCACACACACACACACGAAAAACAGATTATAGATATCCTGACATCAAGGACACATTGCTCCCTGGAGACGCGCCGCTGCTCGTTCTCACTTTAGTCAATATTACCTTCCCATGCTGCATGTGGCAGCGAGTGCTTTAATATGTGTGTCTTGCCAGAGGGCAGTGTGCCTTGTTAAAAGTAGAACTCAGAACATAAATGGTGATGGTGTTCGGGTGCAAGTGGCAGAGCCAGCTGTGCAGATTTCAGTCACTTGACGGACTGATTTTATCTGACCTTTAAATCACATTTCAGCACTGACATGATTAAAAATACACCATTATTAATGTTATATTAAAGGTTTTTAAGGTTCAACCAGTTCAGCACACACAAAAAAAAATATTGAAATAGTATGTGGCAGTCACATTGAGAAAGCTTAAAAAGTCTAAAACAACCACTTTAGCCAATGACCGTGTGGTGAACACTAGGCACCGCTGATCAGCAGGCTAACGTCATGTCTGCACCAACACATGTGGACAGGAGCATTATGCTTCAAGACGGTTTTAAGCATCGGGCACATGTGAGAGGAAGGTTAAAAAATCTTGTCATGAAGAACGGCATCCACGTGATGAGAGCAGGGCTGAGAGGCTTGTTGGGAGTAGTACTACTGAATTAGCAGTCAAATTACTTCTGTAAATGAAGGCTGCAATTTATTAATTCAATAAATACATTGTGGTATTTAGTGAAGCTGAAAATCTAAAGGGAAAGTAGCTATGATGTCACATCATGGGAATACACTCCATGTGATTGACCGTTATTAAAAGATGGATGTATGACATGCCTCTGCATCAATTAGTTTGTGTCGACGCTCGTTTTTCTGCCCCCTCCTGGTCAGAAATAGGTTTAATGCATCTTTAATGAGCCATTCAATATGCTCAAAACAGAAAAGAAACAAACAGCATTCGCTTCAAGGGCTGGACATTATTAGCTGAAAGGGTATGTGCATCCACTCTGCATTCAACAAAGGCTCAAGGTCAAAGCCCTCATTGAAATGTAAAGCAGACTTAAAGACAGACACATGGGCACCTGCACCTGCCCCTCAATGGGAACCTTCATAAGGAGCCAGATGCTGGTAATAAATATGATGGAAAACCAAGTGAAGTAATAATCTCAGATGCTCTCTAGGTCCATTTACTGGTATTTAAACCCATTTTCTTAATGACAGACTTCTGATCGGTCTCTTAGTTTCATCATGTCAAAGAAAGAAAAGGTTACACGGCAGTCTTCATTTTAAATAGTTATTAAAAAAAATACATGTTTATGTGTTAATATAAATTAAAAACAGTACAGCCATGAAACAAACTAAGTTTGGAAAATGTGACTAAAGTTGGATTGAGGGAGCAGCTCCATGATTTGTGGATGCACACACTTAAATGCATCCAAAGATGTTCAGTCAGCAAGTTTGTGTGGGAGACACCACGGTTCATTCACAGCTTAGTGAGAGTTTATGTCGGACCAGAGCGTACAAATCAATACAAGAATTTCTGGGCTGCTACTTTTTGGAAAAGCTTTTTAGAAAAGCTGCTTGTTCATCCATTTTCGTGCAATTATTTCCAAGCATACTTGCAAGAACAGAACGCGAGCAATTTTCCACTTTGAGACTTTAAACAGTAGTGCTCTTGCTTCCTGGGTGCATCATTAAACACGCTGGAGCTGCGATGGAGGCAGTTGCATAGTTTGAGCCCTTTAGGACTTTGGCCCAAAGTTGCGTGATTCAGGGTGGAGTTAGACATTTCCCACCCCTTGATTAAGCCCCAATGAGCTCCAGCGTTGGCGCATGCGCGGTGGAGCCTCACGCAGACCTGCGAGGCTTTTACGCGAAGCATCGTCTTCGCGTTACGTTTGTGTCACGAGAGAAGTTTAGCATTTTCCAAAAAGCTGCTGGCGTGACACAGCGCAGCATCGTTCAACTTAACGAACAAAACACAAAATGTTTCCGAAGCTAATATGAATGCGTCGAGCGTGACAGAGTGTCGGTTAAGTTAAATATATACGTGTATTACGTTATTTGTCGAGAAATATACAGCGAACTAGCTGCAGATCGCGGACTCGGCTCCGCGGCGGTTTCTATGGCAGCCACGCACCATCCTCCGCGGTGGTGGCGCTGGACAGCCGCCTCTCTGCCTCCACCAACTGAAGTTTCAACCAAGTTTTTTTTTTAGTTTAAAAAAAAAAAAACACCTGCCAGACGCACAACTCCGAGCGACCCGCGGCGGCACGTGGAGGCTGCCGGTTCGGCGGCGGCGCGGGGCGGCGCGGCGCGGCGCGCGGCCGTCGGCTCGCTCGCAAAACTTCTTTGTGACGTTAGTGGAAGACACAAAAGTACCCACGCGACAAAAAAAAAAAAAATCGTGACTCACCTGTGATGCCGCATAAAAGGTGGAATAAGGCGACGCCGCCCCGGCGTCCGACGCGAGTCCGGCGAGAAGGCGCTGACATTTTTTTTTTTGCCTGAGCGGCTCAATCTCCGCGTCGGAGGAGCGAGCCGAGGCTGAGCACCAAATTAACGGTATGTGCTACGGAGGAACCTCCTCAGCAACAACTCCGAACGGCATGTGGACCGTACCATCTGCCCGGCGCGGAGCGGTGAGCGCGCGAGCTCACCTGACGGCCATTTGTCGTGGCTCCTCAGCAACATCCCCCCGGAGGAAGAATCCATTAGTATACACATTACGTCACCTCTGTTGATAACCCGACATACATTGATTCATCTAATGACTTTATTCTCTGCCGTGCTCGTAGGACCCTCTGAAGCCGCGGGCCGCGTGCATTCCAGCGGCGTCCGTCAGTAGCAGGATGATGTGAAAGGACCAGTTTCTGCAACATTTCTGCCAGATAATCAGAACCCGTGTGCGCTTAAAAAGCGCGGTGTTCGTTCGGTTCCGCTGCTTTTTGGACCCACAGACCAGTCCACAGTCCAAGCACAGAGTGTGAAAGGAATCCAGTTTGAACCAGTTCACCATTACCACAAACACACTGACCTGGTAACAAGCTATTAACGTGCTTTGCTCGATTCCCAAGTAATTGTAAGTATTAGGCAAAAAAAGAACAGATGCAATTGTTAAAATGGCCGCATTCCATTTAGTTTGGCCAGTTGCATGGTACATGCATTGAGTCAGAACCAAGGCGTCCTTTATATTATTACTTCCACTTGTTTTATATGTGAGTATAAAATTGAATGTTCATACCTTTGGGGGTTTTAATGTGCCTATAGAAGCCATTTTAAACCGTCTGCGCTGTTATCTCTCACTTTCAGAAATGAAATATTCTAATTGTTCTCTGTGGATTTACAGCTCTAATGTAAATGTCTACCAAGCAAAGTTGAAATTGCTGACTTGGCCACACGGTGCCTTCTGCGGTCCGTTACGGTCGCGGGGCTCCATCGTTTGCAGACATATGTGGCTCAGCTGCCTCTAATAGTTCAGTTAGTCAACAAGTTAATCTTTGCAAAGCAAATGGGTTGGTGGGACGTGGTGGGGGGCTGTGGGGCAGCACCTCCCCCTGCTGACAGAACGCTAACCAGGTCAGTGCTTTAATTTGAATCTCAGCGCTGCACTCTGGAGAACCACAAGGGATTCAATTACTCTCCCATCGCCCCATTCATCTGCAGCGCCACAGTACAAATGTTTGTGCATGCGACAGTGCGCACGGAAGCATAGCAGTCGCTGTTTTTCCAGATTTAACTTGAAGTGGGGAAAATGAGTGCATTGAATATTCCCATTGTTCCTCGGTTCTGTGGGAACACTTTGCTTTGAGCGCAGCGGTCCACATGAAAGCAGTATGTTGGTCTGACAAAGGACTCATGACGAGGGAGAGAAGAGCTGATTTAAAGACCATAAGGCATTTTAGTGGATTCACAGCCACATTACAAACTGTAGTTATGAACTTTTCCAAGGATTTTTTTTAGCATTTTGTTTCTCTTGGAGGAGCAGCAGACATTTCCATTATTACTGTGACCATGATGTTACCAAAACTAAAACTGAATTCTTTGAATCCAGGTCCTGAGGATTCCGTGGTCCTGATAACAACCTCTCCTTTCTGTTCCGTTCTTCTCCGTTCTAAACTGAAGCTGCTCTTGGTCATTAGATACTTTCTGTCTCTGGAATGTTTTGCAACCCTTCAAGTGCTCTTTCATGGAGGCCAGAGTGGTTCTGAGAGGGCTTCATGGCTGTGGTAGAGTAAAGATCGGTTAAATGAGCCCACCTCCCGCTCAGATGCTTCTTTTATTCAACGGGTCAGGCCCTCCCTCCCTTTTTACCCACATAAATTGGCCTCTCTCTGCATCCTGCTTATCCGTTTCTTCTACACAAGTGTCCATCAGTCTGTCTGAACTGTGGGAAAGAACAGGCAGCTGGTATTTCATCCATAATATCGTTTGTTCCTTCTCACGTATCTTTCAAAAGCTCTTTGAAGTTTCATCAGTTGGCATTTGCTAACATGCTTCCATCCTAACATTAAAGGTCGGCACTGTGATGTACACTGAACCATTTACAAAGCAAAGGTGACATCTGCTGGTTTAAAGGGGCAGAGTCACGATACATCATTCTTTTGAAATGTGTGCTCGTGTCTGCATGGGATTCCCTGGGTTCTCCTGCATCCTCAATGCCAAAGACGAGCACTGATCAGTGACTCGTGAGTCTCGTATGCTGGCTCTGTGATATCCTGGAAACTCTGGAAGCTCCGCTTCTATCGTGACCACTGTTTTGTTAAAGTGTCACGCTGATGGCAGAGTCATTTTTCCTACAACTTTCGATTTTCACCTAATTACATTATATGATACAACATTTCACACCTAGTGTATTATACACAAGTTGAAATACACAGTTTTTACAGTGAAGACTTGAAAGTAAATGGTTGAGCCATCATCTACAGTATGTGCAGTTCAATGACAGTGTTTCCTGCATCAGTCTTTATTCATTGTTTCAATTCAAATATTACAAACACAAAACGATGCTATCACTCAAAACATTCAACAAAAAAAGCTTTACATTTCAGAAATAAAAAAATAGTAAAAGGAAAAGAAAAAAAAATCCCAGTATTAAGACAAAAATAAGGCAAAGCTGAAAGGCAAAGTATCTACATAATAATAATAATAATAATAATAATAATAATAATAATAATAATAATAATAATAATAATAATAATACTTGCTCTATAGTCTTATTTTGCGTTTAAACTGTAGGATGATGCAGATGAATCTTGGAACATTTCTTCTATGGCTGCTGGCTTTCTTTAGAATGAAAACTGTAAATTAGCTGGAGAAAAAGTAAAGAAATCTATTTTATTACGCTATTCTTTACATTGACATTATATGTCAACTTATCTTATCCTTCATTGTATTCAACACTTCTATGTTCTTACATCTAACTTGTGTAATGTCTAAGTTCTTACCACAGGAATCCCTCTTTAAACTCAGTGAATTTGTGCCGGACCATAAATGTTGCTAGAGCATCTGCTACCTAGTAACACATGAAAGAGGATCAAGTTTTAAAAATGGCATCTCCTTGAAATCATGCAACTAAGGAATGCATGCAAACTAGTGGGAAACAATGTGTGCATCCCACAGTTGATGTTCGGGTAAATGGTGCTTACTTTTTCAGGCGCATCCTCGTGAACAGCATGACCACACTGAGGAAGAACCTGCATCTGAAACTTCCCTGTGGACAAACAATGAGAGGGGGTGTAACTGAGGTTTGTGGGCAGCTAAAAGGAAGGATAATTTCATCAAATGGGTTCCTTTTAGCTATAGTTATACAAAGGTTGTCCCTATTCATACAATTATCATTTATCTTTCTTACCTTGCATTTGTCCAATAGTAAGGTCTTTGTCAAGCCTGTCCACTCCTACATGAGAACAAATCAAAGGTGAAACTGTAACTGGTGAAATAGCTCAAATTGTGAAGATGCCCTAACCCTCCACCAACCCCCAAATTCATGTACTTCTATGCACAGTATTAAAATACATTACACACTTCCCTGGCAGACACCGAGAGAGATCTAACCTGCAAGCAGAAGCAGTTTTGGGACAGGGCAGGCAAGAAAGAGAGCAGACAGGCCTCTGAACCAGCCCTCCCAGTACTTTTCTGTTCGTGACAGCTCCACTCGCCAAGTGAAGATGCTTTCCTTTTTTACCTGTTTGTAAGAAATGTTTCCTTCATGTACATGTTTTACATAGAGAAAAAAAACAAGAACAAAACAACAACAAAGACAGAATAGGGAAGGACCTCTTGATCATCTTCCTTCATTCGTTTCTTGTTGGATTCTTCTTCTGCTTCTTCTTCCTCATCCTCTTCTATAATACCTTCACCAATGCTGTTAGACACACCTGGGCGGCTGGTGGATTCCTCACATCTGCGATTACAACAGCAAAAAGTAAAACTTGCATCACCTGATATAAAGAAGAGATGAAGAGCATACTTACTTTTTCACTTGTCCTCCCATTGACACTCGTGCTGACTCCATGTTTCGGATCTGGCCACTCTTCACACTATAATGCACAAAAGGATTTAAAAAGGTTTAGCTGCAGTAGAATTGCTAAGGACTGGACACCTCGAACTCCTTCATGTTTACCTCCACTCGATGGCATTCTCCAGCGATTTAAATGTCTTTGGCCGACTTCTGAGGAAATTCTGCATACTGTTCAAAGCATCCATTGCAGTACCTGAAGGCAATAAACAAGTTCTATTTGTTGTTAATCTAACTAGTATGCAAATTTAAATTAAACAAAGTGTAATGAACAGAAGAAGAATATGCATTTACATTGCTCCTTTTTGAGAAAGGGCACATACCTTCCACAACATCAATGACACAGAGGCCGAGCAGGGATGGTACATGATTGCCATTTGCTGTGTGAACTGCAATGGCCCCACCCATGCTGTGTCCAATAATCATGATGGGGGGAGGGTTCTCTCCATAAAGTGCCTCCACCACTTTGCCGATATCCCTTTTTAAAATAAGAAATAAAGGCGGCCTATTAGCGGTGTTACATTTCTACCATATGAGTCAGTGCTTGTGATTGACTGACATTTTAATAAAGATCTGCAACACTTCAGACTTTTTCTACACTATATAATTTCCCAAGGCTTTCTGTGGTTCATTGTTATACCGTGCAAAGTGGGTAAATGATTGTCACCAATTAACTGTCTGCCTTAAGTGCACACACAGCAACTTACTTGGCCATTGTGTCTGCAGACAGATCATCAGGATTTTTCACTTTGGTGTCACCTGAAAGAGAGAAGCACGTTTGATTGAAGCATATGAAAGTGCAAGATTTGTGTCACATAGTATACTTGAATGTATTTTAGCACAGCATTATTTAAAATGGATTCCTAATGCCATTTAAATAAATTCACAAAACTCTATTACCTAAACTAAAATGTAATTAATGCTATATAAACAATATTTACCATGAGATCGAAGATCCATTGCCACCACCCTGCAGGTAATTCTGCTGTATATCACAGCCTACAAAAACAAACATACATGAAAGGTATAATTATGCAGACTTTGGCGAGACAGAGTTGACAGAGCCTGTGCAGCTATAATACTCACTGTGAACACTGCCCAGGAGAGAGCAGAGTGGCCTCCTCCATGGAGCAAGAGCAGCACAGGACCATGGGACCCACTGCAGTAAACTCTAAAAATGTTCAATGAAGTTAAGGCCACATGTATGGATTTAAGGTTTAAAGTTAGTTAATGTTGCTCAAAGAATTAAGACTGTGTTTTGTGTGTTCTGCAGTATAGTCCTTATGTTTACTTACTGTTAGTAACTAGGCTACAGACAGCTTTCCTGAGCAAGCTGATTTCTTAACTGTCAAATAATCTGGAAACCTGGTTTCTGAAAAGAGGGAAGGACATCAGACAAACCTGATTTCCCTAGACCGATTTATTTAAGGAATATCATAATAGTGTAAATTGAACATATACATGTTAACTGACGACAAATAGCCACGATACTTAATTTGTGACCTGGTAAAGTGAAAGTAAATGTGGTCAGTGATGACAGACAACAGATAAGGATATATCCTTTCCATTTTCACTTTCCACCTCAACATCTTCCATGGTTTCAAAGTACTGGCTCCAGGGCAGAGGGGAGAAATCCCTCTTCCGTCCAGGTCTGTACAAAAAAACAAAATGTTCTGAAAAGGGAGTACGAAATTGCATCACAGTAACATTATATAATCAACCAGAAATCCTTAAAGTATCCATTTATTGTAACATTGTTTCCGGTGAAAACAGACAAGAAACACGACGTGACTGTCACAACACACGTCCTTATTGTGGAAACATAACGTGTCCAGCTGAAACCGGTTAGATTGATGTTACCATGATCAGATCCGTGGTTACTAACCGTATAATAATAATAATAATAATAATAATAATAATAATAATAATAATAATAATATGACATTATTCATAGAGTACTGTTAGCACAGCAGGCCCAGGACATCTGATATCGCAGCAGAACTGTCAGTCAACCAACACGCAGTTTCAGCTTACTACAACCTGGATGTGACTGTGTCGAGAACGGGTCTGGGCCGAATTTGGTTGTAATGACAACTGTAGGAAAACTCGACCCGTGAACGGTTCTAGTAGCAACAGCTAACTTAGCCTAGCTAGCGATGCCGCTGTCATCTTTTTCCAGGAATAGCCGACAACTGATGAAACGATGAATAATAGTATAATGTTAATGCTAAAAGGCCAACATGATGCTGGCCAACGTTAACTCACCCCATTTTCATTTTGGAGCTGGACTGAAAACCACCTGCCATAGGAGGTCTGGAAGCTAACAGATTCAGATGCAACTGTTTCTCCATTATGTTGAAAGCGGGCTCGGTCTCTGTCAGGGACTGTTTATTATGACCTTCCCTCTCTTTCGCAGCATATGATTTTTTTTCGATAAGTGCAGCCAACTAACCAGGCATTGGATGATTTCTCTAACTACGTTTGTCTGACAAGCTAAGCTAACGCCTAGCGCTCTTCTTCGTCTGCTAATGTGATTATTGTTATTTTGGGTCTATCTCTTCTTCCCTGATTTTCTTTTTTAGTGGTTTCGCTCGGTGTTTTGCAAAGATTACTGCCACCTACCGACTAGAAAATGGACTGCAAGACTTTTGACAATCAGGGAACCAGATCACGGGCATTTATTAAATGTGGGTATCAAACACAAAACAACTGCTATTAATTCATACACTATAATACAACAAGTGTAATCTTGAAGAAATCACATTTTTACATACAGTATCTAATGTTTCAATACCAGTGTTGCATATTCACAAATATATTTATATTTACAACTAAATAGTTCCTATTCATTCATCATCTATCAATCTGTGAAGATGCCACGTCACATATCTGCTAGGAAATTAGTAAAATTCATAATCATGTAGCTGGAAAATACCTAAGACAGTGTAAGTGCATACCACACCACTGATGGTTAGAAAAAAAACTGCAACAGATGTGTTATTTATATTTTACCCAACATGTATTCATAGTCTCTTGCTGTTTCATAATGCTCATTAAAAGTTATTCCGAAAGCTTTTATAATGTTTGTAAAAAGGCCCTCAAAGCTTAAGTAAATTTCTAAAACCGAGCATCATTCTGCATCCAGCACAGTGGGTTGTGCAGATCCACTTTGCCCTACTAACCTTCATGTGACGCAGTGATGTTATTTATAGTGTAATGGTCTTTATTTATAGTGTAATGGAGATTAGTCATTACATTGCACTGGCTCTGGGTTCTTGGTATTAAAAGCACAGGAGAATAACAGTGGCGATGGCAGCCTGCCCACACAGTTTCATTTTCAGGGGGCTGGAGGGAGGGGGACCACTTTAGGCTGGTTGAAGCCAGACCAGCGAGGTGTTTACTGTGTTCAAAGGTTACTGACGCTATGTCCTCGGGAACCAGTGACGGCCTACGAAAGCGAGTGGTGCTGCTTTCATCAGCTGCTTTGTTTGCCTGGTGCTTAAGGCACATTTTTCCATGATGTTTGTAAATGTTACAGTACAAAAATAAACAAATTCCAGGAAGTTATTTGTGGTAAACATGCAAATCGTGGCCGCTCTTCATAGAAGCAAAATGCTAGAACTCTCAGGTCAAAGTCATTACACAAGAACAACAAGCAGTCACATGTATTAAGAGGTCACCGTGTCTTAAAATGCCTGGACGGGACTAAAGCAGCTATTGTATGTATGTAACATGTGAGGCAGCACATGTAAAGCGCCGGCTAATAATGCAACAATAGATGTGTTCTGAAGACTTAACATGAGCCTGGAGAGTGGAAAGTCACGGGAACAGAGGCATGGTCACTCAGGACACTGACACCCCCCTCAGATCTTTCCATTGACTCCCCAGTCATGCTGTTTCTTTGCATGGACAAGTGCTTGACTACCTGCATGCAGATGCTACTGGAACATTATGTCATTTTATTATGTGCACGGAGGGAGGGTGAAGAAAAGCTTGTACCGCCTGCACAGCTTTGGCATTTTATTGAGGGGCACCAGCACTGAGAACTCGTGTGAGCCGGTCCAATGCCCCAGAGGAGCATGTGGTGAATTCACACAGGCATCTGTCTGACCGGCCACACGCAGTCCGTCACCCCACAGTGAAATGAGGTGCCGTGAACTGAAAACTGTCCACGTTCTGCGAAGTTTGATTCCGAGTCGGGGTAAAACTGTGCGGCATGCGCTCACCGGGCGCGAGTCCGTACAAGGCTGCTCCAGTGACGCTGCTGGTGGCACATCAACAAGCGCTCAAATGTCCCACTGTGCCGACAGAGTGCGGTAAACATGAGAGTCACACAACAGGTGTGTGCTACTGGTCAGGGGGCCTGTCCTGCGTGCATGTGCTAAACGTGACTATAAAGGGAGCTCCTCTCTCGCTCACTCAGAGTCAGATGAGAGCAGCACACTGAGGGACCGACCACATAACGTAACGGAGTGTTTATTCCCACTCTGCTGGAATACGCTAGTTTTCATTTACCCTTTCAGGTAGGTTGTCTTTCAGTTTAAAACGGTTTGTGGTTTTAATACAATCGCTAGTTGAATGATGAATGCATGTTTTCGCAGTGAGAGGTGGTGCTGACCGTCTCACTTCAGAGTTTATGGCCCAAAGTGTTCCCAGGAGTGGACTGCTTTCAGCGACGAGAGTTATTCTTGAAAAGACTTGAAGCTTTGATCACCATTCACAGGTTTACAGAGAGTTGTTGCTATTGAACAGTGCACTTCATTTAGAGTTTATCAGGTTCTAATCACGTTCAGCTAAAGTGACTGATGACTGTCCTTGGTGTGTATGTTGTGTAATGTTTAGGTATAGAGTCATCAACCCATCTGTAGAAATGCCCGTCCGGAAACCCAAAGACCCGGCGCCCTCCGCGTCAGTGAAGTTCTTCGGCGCCGGCACCGCCGCCTGCATTGCTGACCTCATCACCTTTCCCCTGGATACCGCCAAAGTCAGACTGCAGGTCAGATGCTGCTGGTTTAAAGCCTGCATGTTGTTGTCATTCCAGCTAGGTTTTAAAATACTTAAATTTCATCCAGATTCAGGGAGAGTCTCTGGAAGTTAGAGGGCACGACATGGCGAAATATCGTGGCGTGTTCGGCACCATCAACACCATGGTGCGCACCGAGGGCCCCCGGAGCCTTTACAATGGGCTGGTGGCTGGACTCCACAGGCAGATGAGCTTTGCCTCTGTGCGGATTGGACTGTACGACTCCATGAAGCAGTTTTACGCTCCGGGCACAGAGAGTGAGTGTGCTGCTGTTGCATGAGGACGTTTCCCTGCAGAGCGTCTTTGTAAACCGGCCCCGTGCCGCGCAGGTGCCGGGATCGTTGCCCGGCTCATGGCCGGCTGCACCACGGGAGCCATGGCTGTGGCCTTCGCACAGCCGACAGACGTGGTGAAGGTGCGCTTTCAGGCCCAGGTACGACTCGCCGACGGTGAGAGGAGGTACAACAGCACCCTGGGCGCCTATAAAACCATTGCCAGAGATGAGGGCGTTCGGGGCCTTTGGAAAGGTGATAACCAGATGAAGCATCAGATGAAAAAATCCTCAAATGTACTACTTGTATGTATTAACACACAGGCATTTTTCCAGGTTGCATGCCCAACATCACCCGCAATGCCATTGTAAACTGTGCAGAGCTGGTGACCTATGATATAGTCAAAGACCTCATCCTTAAGTACGACCTAATGACAGGTGAGTGCACGGATCTGACCCAAACTGAATGTCTGACTGGCTAAACGATGCGGAGTGTGACTTTGCTCCTGTTCCGTCACAGACAACATGCCGTGCCACTTCACGGCCGCCTTCGGTGCCGGCTTCTGCACGACAGTGGTCGCGTCTCCCGTGGACGTGGTCAAAACGCGCTTCATGAACTCGGCGGCGGGCCAGTACCACAGCGCCGTCAGCTGTGCTGTCACCATGCTGAGGAATGAAGGCCCCACAGCTTTCTACAAAGGGTAAACGAGCACTCACGCAGCAGGGGACGCTGGAAGAGCGAGCGGCGCGGCCGCAGACCTTTACTTTTACTGCCTTTGTCTTGTTCAGGTTCATGCCTTCTTTCCTCCGACTGGGATCTTGGAACATTGTGATGTTCGTGACCTATGAACAGATCAAGCGCGGCATGACGAGGGCGCAGCAGTACTGGGAGTCGCCGTTTTGACCTCGGCTCGTCGGAATGTGTCCTCAGACGTGGCTGCGCAAACACAACAGCCCGGCCTTCGCTGCTACGCAGTGACTGGAGAAGGAGCGCTGTGAATGAGGTGCAGGAGGGGGCTGACGTGGTGTCAGGGGCCCATGGTCACACATGTGGCTCCGAGACGGACTTCATACATCATCAGCCGTAGCTCTGTGATTTCCTGAGTTAACGCCGAGCTTGTGGACATCATTGTAATGCACAGGAAGCGATTATGCACGATAACAGCGAGTACATTCACTGTGATGTTCTTATTCAGGGTTAAAAGACAAACTTAAAACAGCAATTCCACAAAGTCCTGTTCTTTCGGTGCCTCCACAAACCCGATGAGCTGGGAGCTCGACTTGAAAAGACATTTTGATGTTTACATTGATTAGTTGTATGAATGCATTTTCATAGTAGACGCGTCTACTCGCTGCTTCTTGTAAAATGTCGAGAAAAGCATGATTTCTTGCTGGTCAATAAGTCATGAATATGTTGTACAAAACAATAAACAGAGTTCCACTGTTCCTTGTCATTTGGATGCTGTTGGACATCTGCCCTCACTGCATTCTGTCCAGTCCAACACATTTATTAGGCTTTTGCTTCTACCACAGACTTTTTACCTGGCATATTATTTCCCACTCATTTATTCAAGCTAAGGTGCTTTGCTGTTGTGCTGCTACCATGATAATGACCAAACAGGGAGCACTTGGCTTTTGGAAGAGACTGTATTGATTGAACAATGAATGGAGATGTAAATTAAATATTTATAGAGTGGGGTCAGGAGACAGAACCAACATGAATGAATGGCAAGCAGTAGGTGTTTTATGCTCTCGCTTCTTATATTTATTATGTTATTAGTCCAGTGTTTGGGATCCTGATGTGGCGATATTTGTGCTATAATGGCAACAAGTCATGCACACATCTACGTGTTGAATTCAACTCATAAGAATGTAATCACAGTAACTGTTGGTGATAAACTGTTACCACATATAATTAAATGTGATTAACATTTAAACGCTAGTGCTTCTTTGATGAGCTGCTTTTTTTCCACGGAGAGCTTCTCTGGAAACTGGATATCAAAAGTAATGATGAGATTTCCTCTCTGCGAGGGATCCTGGGACACCGGCATTCCCTCTCCAGTCACTAGTTTTTTGTATGAAGGGCTGATGTGACATTGAAATTGTGAACATCAGAAATGATTGAATCAGATTATGCACAAACTGAAAACGTCTAGAGGAAAAGCACCTACTGTACAATCTCATTGATGGGAATGGTGAGGAGCCTGCCATCTAATGTCTCCACATCAACAGAGAAGCCAGTTAAAGCCTGGGGGGAAGTTGCTTTAGATTCAGTGTTTCTTCTACTTCAATCAAAGTGTAAAACCTTCTTTTTGGACTCACCATCTCCAGTGAAACCTGGACCTTGTAGATCAGGTCATTGTCTTGTCTTACGAACTGTAGATGACTCTTCTGACGCACTATGAAGACAATATCTGCAGGGATGCTGTTTGGGCCCTAGAGGTGAAATACTGTACAGCTTAGATGAGTGCATTGTCAGGCTCTGTTTACTAAAAACACTATATGATGTTTTATGAAATATTGACCCTCTATATGTGTTTTACCCACAACTCAACAAATGAGTGAAAGCAAAACAAAGTCTGTCATTATCACCAGAAAGAGGTCTGCTGAGGCCACCTACTGGTGATGATGCAGCACATCAGATTGAACAAATAACTCAAAAATACAATTAACTTATACAATTCATTTATTATGCCTTTGTTACCAAGCATATTGATTCCTCATGAATTGGCCTGATTTCTGAACATTGAGGTGCTCATTCCTGCATCATGGGATCAACAGATTGAGCAAGATGCAAATTATGTTTGCATAAACAGGGCAATTGCTGAAAGCTGCACAAGAGAGAATGAGGCTCACACAGTAGAGTGTGTGTTAGTTAGATGGTGATAGTTTTATCCCCATTCATTAAAATAAGAAAGCCGTTTTACCTGATCTCCCTCTTTTGAAAAGATGATTCTTGTGCCCTCCTTCCACCCAGGCTTCACATCTATAGTCAGTATTTTGTCCTTGATACTGGACGTGTATCCATCTTCATTCATCACCTGTTAAACAAACGAGTACGAATGTGGCTCACTTTTTAACTAGTTAGATGAATGTATGGAACACCTGTTATCCCACACACATTAACTCTTACCCTGCGTGATATCTTAATCTTTTTTGTGGATCCGTGAAACAGATCATCTAGGGACAAATGGAGCTCCCTCTCTATCGGAGGATCTTGAGTCTTGGACACACCGGGTTGAAGGCCACCAAACTGGAGCGGTGCCTCATTTGTAAAGAAATCTAGTGTCAAACAAAAAAAAAAATCATGATGAATGCAGATGGCAGGGAGTCCGCGTGGTCTTTGTCTCTGTCTTTCTCGCCTGCAAATGGATTGTCGCCTCCAAAGAACAGCTTGAAGGTTTTGTGAGGATCCCCGTGGTAGGCGTATTTAGATGACCAGGCCCCGCTGCGGCCAAACTCAGGTGGGATTCCACCTTTCAGACCCTCCTCGCCGAACTTGTCATACGTAGCTTTTTTTCGAGCTGTCACATACGAATAAATGTGTCTGTGTGAGCAAAATGTGGGCAGTAGTGACATCCTAGACTACTAATACAGGGCAAACACGAGCGACCAACCTCTTCCGGTTACTTACGGTCGCTCAAAACTTCGTAGGCTTCACCGATCTCACAGAACCTGTCGCTGCTTTCAGGTTCTCGGTTGTTGCTCGGATGAAACTTCAGAGCCAGACGTCGATATCTGTTAGCACCGATGTTATAATAATTAGCCCCAAACACCTAAAGACTTTAGAGTAGACATTGTTATAAAATCCTAATGAGTTTTGAGTGGTCAAAAACACCTACGCCCTTTTTATGTCTGCGTCTGTTGCGTTTCGGTTTATTTCCAGCGTCTCGTAATAGTCAAAGGCCATTATAGTGTAGATATCAGTCACACGTCGCTTTACTGGTTTTATAAAATGAAAAAAGCTAGGGCTACAAGCTAAAGCACGGACGAACAATTGTTTGGGTTGGTTTCCAAGGTAACAGCTGTTTGGGACGATCTCGCGAGACTTGCGAACAGCGGACCTCGTAGTAACACGTCCACAGCCAAAACATTTGAATTGCAAATCAAAGTTGTATATAGCAAATGTAAAACTGCCAAAGAGACATTGATTCACACTAGCTTCAGTGAGAAGTGTATTTTATTGTAATTTAAAACCATTCCAAAGAGAAACGTTAAGGACTGCTATGCTATACAAAACGGACAATTCTCCATAAGTTTAGACACATTGCACAATATTATCAGTATGACCAAATTGCCATTTACAGCTGTTAGAGGGAGACGCTGATTCTGTTAAAGGTGCTCCAGTCAGATGCATATTTTAATAACAATTCAGGAATCATACCCAAAGTGAAGATATTAACTGCCATAAAAAAGAAACATGAATTCAATTGAAATAAATAAGTCAATGTGGATTAAATACACATGAAGAATAATCACTAACAAAAAGATCAATGCCAAAAATAAAAACAAGCAAACCGTCTTTAAAGTGTTCATAAAACATGATTCCAAACTTTACTCTATATATAGATCCAAAGCCAAGGAAGCCCTCTACAATTAAAGTCCAACGGCATATATCTCCACATCTATGTTCATGGTGGGTTCTTATGATTATGACTGAGGAAATTCTCCTCAAAACTATGATCAATGAAATAGCTTTATCTATAACAGCTGTAATATTTAGAAAAAATAAAGATCTATCAAAATAAAAAGGTGATAGAAAAATGGAAGTCAAGGTAAAAAATAACCCATCTCGAATCAGTATAGGAAAAGAGCAAGGACGGTGTGTGTAGTGACGCCTGTAGTAGGTGTCATGTTATGCTGGTTTGTGGCCATGCCTGTGGTTTCAGTTTGCTGATACATTATCTGATGCTGGTACATTCTGCGGGAAACGTGACTCTGCTGGTACTGGCACCTCAGTGTCCTAATTGCAGCTATGCTAGTGGGTACAGTGCACACGTTGATATCTTCCAAATATGCAACATTTCACACGCATTATTTCAGATGAATCAACATCAATTTGCTAGCAAAACAGTGCATGAAAAAACATCTGCCCAATTACAACCAGATAAATGATGTTAGCTAACAAATGCACACGACTTCCACAATGTGCTCAAGCTTGTCTCCTTGATCTAAAGTCTTAAATGCATTTGTTTTCATGCAATTTGGTGTGCAGTAATTAGACATATTGCTCTTCACCTCAAACAGATAGATAACAGCGCTCTAGCTATGCTGCTGCGTTTCAGGGCACCCTGATGAGAAAGCACATTTCCACAATAGCAAGAATGACAGGTGTAGTGTTCTCTGCTCTGGCTGTGGTTTAGAGGCAAATGTAGTGAAAGGTATAGATACACAAAAGCCAACTGGGTTTGAAGGGGAAACTGTGAGAAATATTTAGTCATGACGTTGGCCGGCATTAGCAGGAACAGCCTCCTTCACTGGCGGGTTGTTCCGGTGGCTTCTCCAGTTTAATGTCAATCACTGTTCAGGAGTTAAGGAACATTATAGACTGGGAAATTTGCAATTCTAAAATACTAGTACTAACAGAACAGCTATCATACAATGTCTTGAAAACCATCAATGTTTTCCAACATATTTCTGAGTTTCCTCAAACAGGTTCGATTTAAGCCTAAAGGTAGTATTCGATAATCAAAGTCTTTTATAGCAGTAGCTCAGATTATACCCAGTGTGACTTTCACTGCTTTGTTTAACAATAGTGAACTGTCACAGTGCTGCTCTACTTTTTATTTCTGGTAGTGACTCCCACGATGTCATGTCAGACCCAGACACTAACATGCACATAAAGGATACTGTCCTCTCTGTTCTTGTCCTGTGTAGTATCCATTCCAGGCAGGGCGGCTGCCACACGGCGGAAAAGCTGGAGAGAAAGAGAACCAGACATATTCTGTCAGACTAACAAATCTAATAGCAGCCAGACAAAAACACAAGATGAAACAATGATAAGGACGTATATTTCCCAGACAGGATCTACAGTCACTTGAAGCTCATCTAGAGGAAGATGCTCAACAGAGCTGCAGCTGACTTTGTTTTTCCAGTAACTTAGTGAGATCTTCCAGTGATGGAGCTTGGAGTACTTTGAGCAATTGATAAAGGCTCATGATTTTAGGAAAAGTGTATGGAATGAATGATGATGCTACGCAACACCCACCCTCAACTAATCAGCATCACATGGTGCTACACTTAATTTCATGCAGATTCCACAGCAACAGAAAGTCACTGTGCTAATCAGTAGAATGGAAAGCATCGGTTTGCAAACTCTTCCTCACCTTTAGTGTTACATGATCAAAGATTGACCAGTGCACGACATTACTTCTAACAGATGGGAAAGAGCTTGAAAAACCAACAGCACACAGCTCACTTATGACGGGAGAAGCTGATGCTGGAAGTACACCTTTAGACACGCATGCGTGTGTGAAAAAAGCCAATCAGAAATAAGCATGAACACTATGAACACACACACGCAAAGAGGTGCACACGCTCTACCTGTTTGACATTGTAGCCTGTCTTTGCACTTGTTTCAATAAACAGAACATTCATCTCTTTCGCTCTCTGTTCTCCCTCCTCTGTGGTTATTTGTCTGTGATGAGCCACAATTCACCACACAGAGACACGCACATACCGCCACAGACACACACAGGAGACAAGAGGGGACAAAATGCAGACTGTAAATATGTTGAGGTGGATTAAAAAGTCGTGCTCCTCCCCACTGCTGCTGCTGCCGCCACCCAAGCTTGAGACGAAAGGTCAGGCCATAGGCATTAAGGATATCCAATCTATCAGCTGAAAACCACAATGGCCAGACAAAGTCTTAAATTTGGATTTTAAGAACAGCTGGTACTGAACATTTACAAATTTAGAGTTTCCTATAATAGTAAAATACTGAGAAAGTTGCTAAAAGTCGTATCTCCAGTTTTGGCTGGTAACCTTTGTAAATGCAGCCAAAGCAGCAGCATCTTCAGTAGGAGTAAAGAGCACGACTCACACACACTCTTACCTGCTTTACGTTGTATCCCGCTTTTGCACTAGTCTCAATAAACATAACATTTAGTTCTTTGGCTTTCCGCTCACCCTCTTCAATAGATACTTGCCTGTGGTAGATAAGGGGGTTAAAAAATTCACAAGAGACAAAACAAATTCATTATACATGTAGATAAAGTGGATCCCTGCAACAAACACTTTCCGATGAGTCATAGCCACAGCTGACACTATAGCTGTGTTCATGAGTTCAAGCATCAAGATTAAATAATCAATATATTGAGGTAAGGAACAAACAAAAGAAGCCATAGAGTCAGAAGATTTGACATCCACAGAGGGCAGAGATAACATACTCTGATCCAATGTGGCCTCCAGAAGGGATGAAGAACAGAGTATTGACAGGCCTGCAGTAACAATCAATGACTTCATTACTATGCTCCTCGTGAATAAGGTTCTCATCAACATAGGAACTAGAGGAGAGAGGATGAGAGAAAAAAATGTTACCTCTTGTCTGCAAGATCTGTCTTGTTTCCCACCAACATGATAATGACATCGCTCCCCCTCTCCGTTCTCACGTCATCAATCCATTTTGTAGTTTGCTGGAAGGAGTTGACATCTGAAAGACAAACACTAGAATTCAGGAAATAAAGAGCTTCAAGTAAGAAGTCTAACAAGAAGACAATACAAGTCACAACCAGAGTGATTTTGTGACTTGTCTGCTATGGTTAGAACTTAAACATGTGAGTACGCTTCAAAACTGAAACAGCACCAAAGTTGCTACAAGATTTCTTAATTACCCACAATGAACAACACCAGCCTGTCAGACTTTAAAAAGCCAATATCTCTATCAACGAAGCAGTAATATGTGCTGTGCACTCTCTTATCTCAGCCTACTCCCAGCAAAACAAAAGACAGCTTGTCTGTTCTTCAGAAGCTACAATATAGTTAGAATACAATTTCCTCTTGTGGAGTGATTGGCTTATGTGTGTTCTTGTGCACATTAGCAGTAAAGTTTAAAATCAGTGACGTTGCCCTTTTCCAAGTTTGAAGTACACTTTCATGATATTTAAGATTATAGTAATTTAAAAAAATGCTTGCAAAATACAATACAGAGCAAAAAAAACTGATACGGATTGTTTGTTAATAAAATAGTATACAGGTAATTTGCCTACTTGTGATGTCGTAAACTACAACAGCAGCAGCAGAGTCTCTGATGTAACTGGGGATGAGACTACGGAAGCGCTCTTGTCCTGCCGTGTCCCACAACTGCAACCTGATCTGTAGGGCAGGAAGGGGATGGGAAACGAGGAAAGAAAAAATAAAAAACACAAAGGATGAAAATAAAAAAAGATAAACTGAGGTCAGAAAATGAGGTTAGGTTATGATAAAAAGCAAATTGAAAAAAATGAACAAGGAATGGAAAAAGACAAAGAAGACAGAGAAAGAGTAGTGTATGCGAGCAGTGACCACCAGAAAGAGCAAGCTGTCTGGGCCTGGACAAGACAAAATAAATAAATAATCACCCTTCACTTGTCATCAATCCTCCTTCCTTGATCAAGTAAGGTGTTTAATTTCAAAATAGAAATAAAGAAAATAGATGGGAGTGGTAGAAAATGACAGGAAGAAAACTTGTGGTGAGGAAAGAAACAAATGCAAACAGAGAAGAGTGATCCAGGGAGTACACCATCCAGCTTACACTAGAGGGACAGTAAAAGTGTTTGTTAGATAAAAAGGGATTACTGAATGAAAAAAGGAAGACGATACAATTGTTATTCATTTTATTAATTAATTATTTAAATTTCAGCAAAACAATGTGACAATGAAGAACAGACAACAACAAAGAGGATTAATTTGACGTTGAAATGACAAAAAGAAAACTTACTGTTCTGTCTTCAAGGTACATTGTTTTCGACAGGAAATCTATTCCTATTGTGGCCTAAAACACAGGAAATAGTTACATATTCACAACCATCTTCAATCTGATAACACCTGATAATAAGAAAACATGGACATGATCACTGCTGAATGAAAAAAAGTGTTAGCCTCACTTGATAAGTGTTGTCGAAGCTGTCATACATGAACCGAGTGATGAGCGAAGTCTTTCCCACTAGAACACAAACAAAATAAAATAGTGTTTCTACAGGTGTAGAATAATATAAAAACAATTATAGAATATAAAAACTAACATGACTGTATTCACATGGTACTAGCACATAGTTGTTGGTACCTTATTTAGTATTAAGTCACTGGAAATGTTTGAGTGTTAGTTAATTTGGCAACCTCAAATTTATTTTTCCATTATTCCTTGCTTTGCCAAACACTGACACCCGTGAACCTACTGACAAGGGAGGAAGCCCTGGACTGGAACAACCCCACACCTCTGCCTTTGTCAACGGACTCATGGCACCAATAGAAACCTTCCTGGCCCACACCTTCTTCCCTAGTGCACCCTGAGTTCAGCTTGGCTGGAAAATCGTGAAATGTGTGGGGAGTGTAAAGGAATGTTACAGGGCAGGTTTGGAAACGGGACACATCATCGTTCCACAACAGCACCCCCGGGGCAGAGAAAAGGCTCCTCCAAGATCTCAAATAGTGCTTTTACTTTTCATTGTACTGACAATATTAATTAAATTAAACCGCTTAACGAAGTTTTATTTCTTATTGGGCTTATCGTTATTGGGTAGAACCACAAGCTGTGTTAGTGGCATGCACTGCTCGTTACGTAAGTTTGTTAACAGACATCAGTAAATCAGTGAGTACACAAAAACAGAAGTGTCATGATTATGTGAAGCGGGGACGCCAACGTGGACCATAAGTCGGTAAGAAGTTACGGTGTCGCAACCACTGTGGCAATTTTATCGTTCTGCTGCTAATGTTAGCCGGCTAACTGCTTCATTACAGGATCAATCCAACAAACTGAGGTGTTAGCCGCCAGCTAACGCGGACCTCGGCTCAGTCCTACGTCCAACTGCGTCACACTTACCACTCTGTTCCCCGAGAAAGACCAATTTAAACTTTCGCAAGGGGTTTCCGAAGTCTCCAGCCGACGACATGACTGTATGAATCAAGCCTCGACAGTAACGCTCGCTACTTTTCAGGTGCTCCCTAGCTAGCCTGCTGATGCTAGCCAACCAGTTGTTGTCAGATATCAAAGGTCCGGTTCTTTGACGTGTCGGGACAACCCTCTTCACAGTGCCACCTGGGGCAGGGCGTTCTAAAAGGTCACTCCTTTCAACTTCAAAGCGCCCGTAAATAACTCCAACTACTGTAGCGAAGTAAATTACTGCCAATTCGGTGACATGTCTAGACCACTACCAGCCGCTATCCACCCAAGGGCCACTCTTCTTCTTCATAAACGAAAATAGCACCGTGTCACTCCAGACCAAATAATGTGCTGCCCTCTACCGGCGGAAAAAGTAATTACACCGAACTAGCGTTTCTGTAATGAACTACAGTACGTACACAAATTCACTAATTCGTTTATACATAGTGTTTAATTATGCAAATTACCACTGTTAGGTAATCAGACAAACAATTAGTTAAAGCTAACTCGGCATATTATTATGTTACCATACTAGTGAAGCAAATATTCATAATCTCGATCTCTCTTTCTAAGCCTATAATTAACCTGCCAGACTTAAGTTCTAAGCCTTAATGCCATTACAGTATAATCTCTGTGTCATTATTATATAACATTTTCTGAGTATAACTTGTTTTTCTTGACTATGTGATTTTATTTTAAATCTGAGCTGACACTCTATGTTAAGACTCTACAGTAAGTCTCTATCGTCAGGTGTGTAGTTTTCTAAATTTAATGATATTTTTTGCTTGGCCACCTTTCAGAATTGAATCCAGTGGCCTTAATTATATTTATGAAGAAAAACTAAATAATTGGTGTAATGCTGTAATAGTTACAGGGTCTACTATTCTGTAGCTCCTTTTCGATTACTTATGACCTTCAGCTCATCAGACAGCTGGTGTTATTCTGAAGCCCCATGGCAACATACAAGGTGACTGGATTCACTTGTTTTACACAATGACAGGACAATGCACACAAATAATTATAGTAAGCGATTTGTAAATGAATGTAGGATCTAATAACCTTAACCAGTTTCACCAAATTACTAATGAAAATATATATCTACTTTAAAGCCCTGTTTATGTTATTAACAGCATACAATTTAATTAGATTAAGGTACAATCAAGCATAGTAACATGAATAATATAAAATCAGTCAGGTTGTTCTGTATCAGACTCTTCAGTTTCATTTGGGTTATTTTACGGATACAGTACATACCAAAAGATGGCTCATAACAGAGCATCATTATAATTTATTTCACTGTTGAAGACAAATGTATCCACTCTAATATATTTATGAAGTGAGGGAATCTGCTAAGGTATCATCAAAGCGGAGTTCATTTGAATACCAGGCTGCACTCAATAATACTCCCATAAATTAAATATCATCTCTGATTTTTATATTTTATTAGTTGCACTTGTGAGCCACACTCCACTGTTACATAATGTCTATGAACATGACACTGGCTTAAAAATTGATTGTTGATGTAAAAATGGGGAACAGGTTTAATGCTTACAGGCATATTTAAACATTAGCTAAAACTCAAACAAAATATTTTGCAAAATAAATGCTGTCTCACTAGAGAATTTGCAGAACATAACCAGGCCACGTACTGTAACAACTAAAACTATTTCGCCTCTACTAACGTACTGCACTTGCAGCATTATGAATGTGTTTTATTATTACGTTGTCTATGATAATACATTGTGATTGTGGGAGTACAGTATGTGTGCTTCTGCCTGTCTGCGCTGGCTGTTCTAGGTCACTGAAGACACACCTGCGCCTCTCTCTCACCATCCAGCTGTGAAGCCTCCTCTCAAAGGCTGATGACAGTCATTGTGCAGCTCTGTTTGTGACCCAGGCCTCATCAAACTAAAGCCATGACACCACACCGCCCGCTTCCACTTCCTTTCTTTTCTCCGCAGCACCTCCGCGCCGTTTACCCTTGGTTGGAGGAAGACCCCGAGTCCTCCTGCAGAAGATGCTGAGCAGACAAAATCCTCTTTCGCTTCGTCTCCCCCACTCAGCCTTTCTTATTATCACACACACACACACACACACACACACACACACACACACACACACACACACACACACACACACACACACACACACACACACACACTTCCAGAGGGATTTTACATCCGTGCATTCATTTGCATGCACTGAAATCAACTACAAATGCACTGTCGCTGTTGTGAATGTGAACGCGTTCACCTTCTTTTGAGGAATGCGCTGGGTTTGTTCAGGTTAACATGCCAGCTGAATTTCCAAAGGCTCCTTAAGGGAAACATCTTATTCTAAAGAAATAAACTGTCAGTGAGAAAAAAAAAAGTGTCATCCAGCATCCAACAAGCGTGACTAACATGAAACGCATGGCAAATGAATTGAACATGTCACCTCTAGCCATGACTTCATTCTGGTGCGCTGGTCTCACTGCAAAATTTGTCTCAGTCTCTATATGGGAAAACTCAACCCTTAAAAGGAAAATAATCTCCTATTTATGTTAGCACTCGTGTCTTGTAGACGCGCACACATTTTTCTTTGTCACCGTAGATATATGAGCATCTTATTTCCATGTCCTACAGCCCATATCTGTGTGCAGTGGAGAGAGACCTTCCCCATTTCACACCACCTTAATATAAATCTAATGAATGCAGTTTTCAATGTCACAGCAAAGTACAATACGGCGCTCACCTCTCCTGAGAGGGGGCGAGAGTTTAGAGGTTGTAATGGAGGAAGGGGAGAGTGGGACACAGAAAGAGAAGATGAGGAGAGGAAATATAAAAAGGGCAGCAGGGGCTGGGTCAGGGTAAAATACAGTAGGTGTTGTCATCACCGGTACAGTAAAATGGAGAAAGGGAGGAGATAGATGGGGGATGGGGTGGAGCAGAGCCAGAGATGTGGTCCTCCTCCTGGAAGCAGGGCTGCATGATGTGAAGCGGGGAGAAAAGAGAGCATGTGAGTGGGGGAACCACCGCTGAGCGCCCAGACCGGAACAAAAGATGTCATGGCAGATGGGACAGAAGGAACCATTAGAGCCCGAATCCCTTCTTCCCGTGCAACATCAGCCGGGGACAGACACAGCAGCGCGGTGGGAGGCGTTCTTGCCAGCGCAAGTGAAGCAGCGATCAGGGTAGCAATCCAAGCACATTTACCAGAGCAGGGAGGGGAGAGAGGGAGGGAGATCTGCGAGAGGAGGAGGAGGGGGGGGGTTGTTGCATGCTCACGGAGTGTGACAGAGATAGAGCGATTCCATGAGCGAGAGAAAAAGACACAGAGGCAGAGAGGAAGAGCACATAGCAGAGATGGGGACGGAGGACTGAGGCAGGGAGAGTTGGCAGGACCGGGATCTGCACACAGACAAAAGGAGGGGAGAGAGGAAGAGGGTGAAGGCTGGAGGAAGATGATGGAGCCCAGAAATAGGCTTCGTCCCTACTCTCTGCAGCAGACGTGACTCTGGGCACTGGACTGTGCTGTAATTAGCCGGAGGGACAACACAGGACAGCAGGTCTGCAGCGCGCTGCCTCGGTTCAGCCCCGCTGGATGCAGCAAGACAGCTGATTTATTACTGAGGGACTGGGTGGCAGTGTGCTCGCGTGTGCTGCTCCCAGTGTGTGTGTGTGTGTGTGTGTGTGCGCGTGGAGGGTTTTATGGGTCCTTGTAGCGCTCGGAGCTGCGGGAGCGACCATTCCTCCAGTCGTAAAATGACATTCAGCAGGCGGGAGCTGCGCGCGCTGGCGTGGATCTGCAGTCCTCAGTAGGAAGTCGGGAGAGTGGGATTCGGAGCTGTCATTGGGTCAAGTGTGTGTGTGTGTGTGTGCGTGTGTGTGTGTGTGTGTGTGTGTGTTCGCGGAGGTGAGTCAAGGAGGACCAGCTAGATGCAGCGCGTGTGTTTAGTTTAGAGCAGCGAGGCTGCAGCAGCGACAGGAGGTCCTGCACAACGCAAGGACAAGCACAGGCTGGTGTTGGTGGCAGGGAGTGCAACGTGAAGTACAAGCAGGGACCCGGGTTGTAGGGTGGAGGACGAAGGCAGGGACGGAGGAGGAAGAGGACAAAGAGAGTCAAGTGGAAAAGCGATGGCTGTCATTCTGTGAGCTATAGCATATGCTGTAGTGCAGAACAAAGTGGTGCGGCAGGGGGAGGACAGGCATCACCGCACAGGGGAGGGGGAGAGGCCGAGGGGGAGACGAGGGGGGGGAGGCAATCAGCTCAGCACCTCTCCTCCGCCAGGACGAGTAGCACAGCGGGACCGGCCCGGGAGGAGACGCTCACTCGCGCTCGCACAGCGGAGGACGCGCTGGCGAGCGTCCAGGTCGGCGCGTAGAGGTCGACGGGGAGCCGGTGCGGAGCTTGTGGTGCAGGGGGTCTCTAACCCCCCCCCCCCTCCTCCCCGTCCCGTCCGGTCGGCCGGCAGCTCCACGAAGGCGGGCCGGTCCTGCGGAGGAAAGAGAGTCGGACGGCGAAGAAAGCTTGGCTCCAGCCCGGTGTCTCTGAGAGCCCCCCCGCCCACCCGTCACCATGGGGGAATGGACCATCCTGGAGAGGCTGCTGGAGGCAGCGGTCCAGCAGCACTCCACTATGATTGGAAGGTAAGACCTCGGAGGATTTTGCGATTCTTTCCCAAATCAGCATCCACGATTTGACGAGTGGGATTGTTAAGTGCGGGGAATGTTATTCTGTGTTTCACTTGATGGTTTCTCTGCAGAGACCCCGTGTCTCTTGTCCCAGTAGTGGTCCACGGTCCCACACGGTCCTCCTCGCCCCCCTCATTGTTTCCATTCCGTGTCCTCATCCCCCCCCACCCATCATTGGTTAAGGATTCAACTAATTGCAAATAATCAATAGGAGGCTTTACTGAGAATTATGGCTAATTGAGAGAGATTCCTGTGATGATAGTACCTAATAGCGTACAGCCATTGACATATAATGCTCGATGCTGCTGGCCACGGACCAATAGGACAGAAGGAGGAGAGGGGAGTGGGAGTGAGAACAGAGCAGAGGTGGGGAAGATGAAAGGCTGGCGAGCAAGCAGGTGTAGAAGGTAAAATCAAAGAGCGACGAATGGCTCTGAACTCTGTGTGAACTTGACACAGAGGGAGGAAAAGGAAGACGAGTTCATTCAGTTTGTCCTTATTCACAGACATTTATTCGCGGCCGCAGCGACAGCGGCTCGTTGCACAGGTGAGCTTTCAGTGGGATTAGCCTCGGCGGCGCGCTCCACATCATCTCTGTCTGATTCGCTCAAAAGTGGAATTTTCCACCCATTAACCACAATCCGAATGCTTTCCGAATGAGTCCCACGCGCTTTATCCCATTGGATGTATGGATTTGTGATTGAAATTGCTTCATGGAGGGAAACAAAATGAATGGAGATCATGAATCCTTGGAGGAATTAATTTAGCGTGAGTGTGTGTGTGTGAGAGTAAAAATTGACTCATGCTTTCAGTGACTACATTAAAGCCTGTGTGCTGCTGACAGCATCAGAGCAGCAGAGATGATGTGAGCCACAAACCCCAGTTCACTGGAGGTCTGAAACCGCGGGAGGTGGAGGTTTTCCTTCTAAGCGAACAGCACAGCGAACCATCAACATCAATCCTCCTCTGCGGAAAAAAACCCCAAGTAGTTTAAAGATGCATTGAGCCATTCCATATATCAAAGAATCGCATGCGTCCCTTTTGTTTGTGGGATCCACTGAATGTGACCAGCGAACACCCCCCCTCATGCTGAAATACCTGCTCAGCACAAAGGTGTCCGGCCTCCGTCTCCGGGTCCAGCATTAAGCTGACATGTTTCTCGTAAGCTGGAAAACCTCACAAGAGCTAAACGCCAGTGAATATTGGGATTACATCCAACAGGTGGCCAGAGAAAGGAGACCACAGAGATGTCCGTGTTGCTCTGTTTCTTCTGGATATGTAAGTAGGCAACCGTTTGCTGACACGTCAGCCATAACCACCTCCTGAGCTCATCGCTAACTGTTGTGAACGTGTTCTGGATTCTTTCCGCCCCCTAGTGGTCAAACATTCTCTTGGCTGCAGCTTTAAAAAGCCAGTTCTGCAGGTGCTGACAGTAATTGTCTGGATGATTCAATGACTGTAACCCACCTAAAGTTTCCTCAGAGGCACAGAAGCAACTCTCAATTTGTCTGCTACTTCTTTCAAAAGTCCTAATAAATATGGTTTGTCGATGACGTTCTGAGCCGACAATTGATCATGCTGAACATTATGAAGGGTCCCTAAAATACTGATAAATAACCTTTATGCAGCACTTTTTGCTGTTCATGAGATCACAGCACGAAGTATGTTAGACTATAAAAGGATAACATAAACTATACAACAGTTAATTCTACTATGTACTGCTGTGTTGAATACAGTGAAACGCTGTGTAAATGATCCCTATGTGTTTTGGCTTCCCTCAGCCTGTGTTTGGCCGAACACGGCTGTCTAGCTGACCCCAGGGTATTAGCTGTAACATTAGCCGCTCAAGCCAAGGCTCCCTCCTACTCTGTTCGTCTATGTCCACACGAGCCGAGATACATTGTCTCTGGAAGCACTTTGCACAATATTGTGTGACTATTCTAGGATGCAGGTCCCTGATTTTCTTTTTACCACTGCCAAAAAAGATTTGGTATTTGTCCCCTTTAAGCATTTTGCTCGCAGGATATGTGTGAAACGTAGTGGTGGTTTGGATCCTGGCTTTTTACTTGTAGACAGACGCTGGTAGATTAGATGTTTGACATTTTGTAGGAACTCTTAGCAGTTACATACAAAAACACCCTAAAGATAATGATATGATTCCTAATCCTAAGCATGTGTCTGCATGGTCAGGAAATCAGAGATGCCTAACATTCAAATAATAGGAGTGATGTTTTTGGATGTACCAGCAAGTTGGAGAATTGTTCACCACTGGCGCAGATTTGTGCCGTAAAGGTGCCTCCTAGATTGATTCCGATCCACTCCACACTGTCTCAAGTACGGAGTCCAAACTGTTGCACTGACCTCTGTGGGTTGAAAGGTTCAAGTCCGTTGCCCCACTGACCACAGCCAACCGTGCCCAACGTTGGGTGTGGTCAGGTGTGGTCTGTTGCACTCGTGAACATAACCAACTGTGATGTAGCGTCGCACTACCGTGCACCGTGAAGCCCCGCACTTCACGGACGTGCGTCCAGAGCATGCAGCCACGGCTGGACGGCACCGGCAGTAGGACGCGCAGCCTGCGTGTAGTCTGTGTCTGAGGAGTTTGCATGCGCGTGCCTGGACGGATGCAGTTCCAAAGTAGAGAATAGCGATGTCGCCCAATGCTGGAATCCCCCCCCCCTTTGCACCAGATCTTTGGAACACGATTGCATGTCAGTCATCTGTTTCAGTGTGAGGAGACGCTGCCATCAGACAGCATTGTTGGATGTCTAGACTGTCTAATCCAGCTACAATTAAGATGCTTCTTAATTGTAGGATTTAAGCTAACCTATGTCCTGGCATAGGCTAATAGAGAGGAGCGATGGAAATAGAAGCAGACCAACCCTACACAGTGGCATAGGTTAGCTTAATTATGGTGTTGGAAAGAGACAGACAAACCGAGAGTTGCTTCTGTGCCTCTGACTAACCACAGGTGGCTTGCATAATGACTCACAGAAGGAATAATGTTGTGTATTGTGATTTGTGTGTGCTTGATTTCTAACTGGATGATGTGCGGTGTGTGCATGGACCAATGATGTGATTGCACATTGAAAGGAACTGTCAACACCTCATTAACCCCACTGCAGCCCAAACCGACACACAATTACACGACACAAATCAAAGTCACAGGGCATCTGCAGGAGCTTTACTACGATTTTCATTTACCTTTTTAACTTCCCTAAATATAGAAAAAAATTACCTAAAATAAACACAATTTTACAATGCAAAAAAAAAATCTAAGATAAGAAACAACAAGCAAAGGTTATTTTTTGCACACATGTGGTGTCCAGATGTTTTGCAGGACACAGGTGTGATAAAGTAAAAGGTGTTGTAGCATGAACGCACGGCGCCTTTGGCCTAGAGTTACACACCTTGCAGGTAAGAACGAAGGCAGAAAAAAACCCCCTGCAATGCTGTAGTGAGGTCAGCACCAGAAACAAGTGGAGCAAAATGGAGAGGCAGCGGCGAGGAGGCACTGAGTGATCTGAGGGAGATAAAACGATAAAGGGTGCGGGATGGTGGGATGGGGGGGGGGGGTGAGGCAGAATAAAACGGGTCCAAGGAGGACGAGAACTTTCCCTCTGCAGAGGCTTTGGCTCCGAGAATCTGTGTCAGAGCCGCTTCCTCCGGAGCCGCGGACGACTGCTGCCTCTAACGAAACACATGTTTCATTTGCATTGATGAGCTTTTCTAAAAATACACAAGAGCTTTTTTCAATTTCACATTCATCTCTATGCAACGTCACGACGGAGCCACTCGGAGGGGAAATTACATGTAATATTCACTATGTGCAAACACAACAGTGCAGGTCTGGCTGAATAGGCAGCAACTCTGATGAGATGCACTCTCTCGCTCCCTCAATGCGTCAACATCTATGTGTCAATCGCACTAATAGATACTTACGAAAGAGCATTTTATCACATTGAATTATTGATGTGCTACAGTAAATTTCTGGATCCGTTCACTTTATTTATTCCTCCCTGTAACATAGGTAAACAGTTTATTATTTAACATCTATCACTCCCCACTTGAGCGCTACACTTTATAAAATGTTCATAATGCTACGTGGCCTTTGTTGTCGTTCATCAAATATGCATGCAGATGCTGTGTGACCGGCCTTTTAGTGTAATGGCTGAAGCCCAGCGCCAAACAGCTTGTTGCTGGTTTCGAAACAACCAGTAAGTGAAAGGACCGTCCCGAAATATTTGACGAGAGCAGAAATATCTGTGAGCTGTAAAAGGAAAATGATGACAGTCTGCGTCTTTTCCCCCCGAAATAGTTCAGTCCTGTAGGTTGTGTTCTCGCTTCACTTTTCCTAAATGGGTCAGGATCTCCACAAGAAGGAGGCATCCTACTTCTCCCAAAATACTTTGACATCTAGAAACGCTCCGCTTTAATTGAGGACACGCGCTGTTTAATATTTAGCCAGGATCTTGTTCTTCTCATCTTCCTGGGTGAAATCTGTATCATCTGGTGTGGAGCGCAACAATGGGGGCAGCTTCTCGCGGTCTGACAGAATTAGCGATCCATCACCCCGCAGTGAGGAGCGGGGACTGTTTTTCAAATTAAACCATTTTTCCGCACATCTAGACTTGTCATTAGTTTATTTGTGCGGCGGTCTACGGCGCTGAAGGCTATCGATCGTCCTGCTCAGCGGGGGATTTCGCCAGGAGAGCTGAGCTCAGCTCCCCTTCGGAACAGGCTATTATTCATTTCACCGCGCCGTCGATAGCATGTGTAGCGGCTGCAGCCGCTGTCCTGCGCTTTGTTTCTCTATACCTCCATTCGCTAATATTTGGACGAGGGCAGTTTTTTTCAGTTTGCAGATACCAAACTTTACTTTACAGCATGTTTGAGAGTTTTGTTTGTATTTTCAAGCACATGGAGATTTTACAGTATGTGATATTTTTCAATATAAGTGCAACAGCTGTTATAGCAGACCAATAATTATCTATATTACTAATTCTAATTAATATTTTGTGGCAGAGGAGACATTAACATAGCTCATTATTTATAGTATTAGTATTTATAGAACTAAACAATGGTTATAATATACCAGAAATCAACACACATCATTTCATGGCTCACCTGAGCTGCGTTCTTCCTTTACTTTGTCTAATCCTCCATCTCCAGTAAACTGCACGCTGTCCAGGTGGGCGGTGCCTAGTGAGCCGTGTCACCGCCCATTATTTCTCAGTAGTTGAGTCTGTCTCACGGGTTCCAGGTTGATTGTTGCCAGTTCAAGGATATTGGGAAACACATAAGAAGGTGGAGATGCGTGTTTCTTCCTTTACAGCCTCAGCTCATGAATTTCACCTCGTGGCGGCTGGAAACTGTTAATGAGTCGCGACGGCAACTCGAACCGACTGACGACTCGCGCGACTCACGACCGTGAGGTCACGCGCGCGACAAACATCCACGTATTAGCGCAGTCAGCACAATGAGAAGCGCCGATACCATTCGTTGAAAGTCCTTTTCCACTCAGTTCTTTTCTGATACAGTAGCATCAAATCAGCATCATTTTGATCCCTTCTAGCTTGAATTTGGATGAAAGCATGAGTTTAAATGGAATAAAGGCAAACGGGTCGAACTGAGGCTGCATCTGCTTCATCACACGCGTGATTGAACTGTGCAGTCAATTCACGAAGAAGCTGTTTGCGCGTCAAACACAGCGTTCTTAAAGAAAGAGCTCCACATAAAAGGACGGCATACGTTAAGTTTCTTGTCTTAAAATAACTGATTGTTTGAGACTCGCCCAATTAACTTTTCCTTTTTTCCTGAGAAACAGTCGGAAGCCATTTCCCTTCGAAGTTGCTGTATGAGCCGTGACATAATTACACTTCTCCATGTGCTGACTCTCGGCCGTGGCCTCCACGATAACGTCTATTTTTAAACCGTTCACGCTGTAACGCGCTCTGTAAAACGTTACCGATAAGCGTTTGAAGAGGCCGCCAGAAACACGCGAAGCCGCGCGGCCGGAGGCGCGCGAGCTCGGCTCTCGCGCTAATGAATTCGTCACGCGCGGCTCTGAGAGGCACCTGGGGTGGTCGCGCGCATCTGCTTGATACGTGGGCAAGACCCGAGACTATTAAAACACTTAGCGAGCGGATGAGCAGCGGGAGGAAAGAAACGTCTGCACGCTGATAATTAAGCCGCCTAATTTCAGCGCCTGCTCAGGTCTTTATTCATTATGTGCTGCCATCAGCAATCAGCGGAGCTTATTGCTGAGGATGTACAGTATGGGTGGGAAGAGTGTCTCACATCATACTGCCCTTAGTCCTCATTTAGAGCCTGCATCTGTGCCCACATGTACAGTAAATGTGCGGGTTGCGGTGTTAATATGTTTGTTACTTTGTTACTCAGATACAGTAAATGTTGATTTGTTCTCAGAGCGTGTGTGTGTGTGTGTGTGTGTGTGTGTGTGTGTGTGTGTGTGTGTGTGTGTGTGTGTGTGCTCGTGTGTGCGTTTCCTCCTGCATCTGCTGCTTTGCCCGGAGCCATTTTTGTCCCTGGAGGCCGATGGCAGCAGCTGCTCTATGAATGAATGCATGTGTGTGTGCGTGTGCGTGCGTGTGTGTGTGTGTGTGCGTGTGTGCGTGTGTGTGTGTGTGTGTGTGTGTGTGTGTGTGTGTGCGCGAAAGCCTCTGGGAAAGAAAGAGCCTGCATGTCCAGCCAACACACCAGCTCAAGAGCAGCCACCATTACACTATAGGCATAATCTCACAGGTCAATCAACTGCCTGCGCATCGGTACTGGAGCTGCGCGGTGCGGACGGGCCGGTCCTTATCTTTGCAGCCTCCTCTCATCGTCGTCCCTCCTGACGTTCACGTTACGTTACCTCGTTGAAGACGCCGGCTGTCCAACCGAGGGACACGGGGCACATTAATTATCTTTCAAATGATATTAGAACCTGGGCGCAGTGCTGGGGATTTAGAAAGTCTCCAAACATCTGCTGATTAGCCTGAGATGAAAGCAGGTCCTCCAGGACGCGGGCGGCTAAATAAAATGATGAGTGGTGACTATTAATTAGTGCAGGGGCTGATTTACTTTTAAGAAGCACGCGGCTCTGCAGCGGCTGCATCTTCCTCTTTTAAATCAATCAGCCAGTGGATTTATTTGAGTATGTGGCCTCTGTGGGTTAAGACGCAGGAAGTCTAAACTCCTTTTCATCATTTATGGAGGTTATTAAATATTCTGCAGGTTCAGGCCTCAGGGCTGTCCCGGCCCAATCTGCTCCAGTGTACTGTATTGGCTTGATACTCTGCAGGAGTTGAAACACTGATGTTTGCAGATAGCCTTAGTCCACTGCTTTCTGCTAATGCAGCAATCTGCCCCGTGCTGATTATCCGGTTATCTAGCAGTATAAACACACACACACATGCACCTGCAAACGCACACAGCACAACACTCAATACTTGCAAAGTGGTGGGATTTTTTTTTTAATGGTAAAAAAAAATGCCCGACAAACAAGCACAGACTGATATCTGCAATACGGCACAACGCCGCCACAAGCGCTGCCCGTTTAACAAAATCAATCTCCGAGGGTTTGGGAGGTGAACGGAACTGCGCTGAGTGAAATGCAAACAGGTTTGTACTTCAGGATCTGTATTATGGTCCCAGTCAGCTGTTTGTGCCCTTACAAAAGGAAATCTAGAAGCTTAAAGCCGAGGTTGGAGTGAAGGTGCAGATTTCCAGAACATTTCCAGTTCATTCCAAACTTAATTAACAACAAAAGACCGGAGGAAATGAACACACACACACACACACACACACACACACACACACACACACACACACACACACACACACACACACACACACACACACACACACACACGGAGGCGCTTTGTTCCGTAGTAAGTCCAAAAAACAAACCAAAGAAGCGCCACTGAGAGCTACTGTAGCGTGTCTGCTGCAGCTGCTCCCAGCAGACGGCCGGCGTCCGTGCAGATGGCTGACTCCCCCCGTCTTCGTCTCTGCGTCTGTCTGTCTCACGCAGAGTCTCCACTCACAGGTGAGGCGGCGTGCTCCACCCGCTGCTCTCACGCTAACACGCGCTCCTCCGCTACGACCTCCCACCTTCACGCTCCCTCCTCTCTTTTCTCCCTGCACTCGGTTCCAAACCCTCACCTTTCACTTATTTGCCGGTTGCTGTGGAAACCAACCTTAAAGGTGAGGCGTGGGCATGATTGGGGCCTCATTAAACACCACTGTAGTCACTGTAGCGTAGGGAAGGAAGCTAAATCTAAAAGCAGATTTTCGTATTTGCAGCAGCAGCCATGTTACTTTGCATCACCTAAACTGAATTAATCATTTTCCACAATGGGACCATGAACGTCCACTGCAAGGTGGCATAAACACCAAAGAGCCACAGTGTGTGCAGGCTTTCCCTGCTTATTAGAAAGCGCTGACAGTGCAGACCCAGACCCAGTCCTCCTCCGCAGTGCTCGCACACGATCGACACCCCGAGATAACAGGACAGCACAACAGTCTTTCAGGAGCCACGAAAAGCAGTCGCTCTGTGAATCTGCCGGTCTTTGAATGCAGCACCGCACTGACGACACGTTTAAAGAGCACATGCGTGGCTAAAAACCATCCCTCCGTGACGCCCGAAGCCGGAGCTCGCTCGGTTCCGAGTGAGTAAACAGACGCAAACCCCACACGCTTTGCAAACGCCACTCTCCTTGACCCATGACATGGTGTCAATCCAACAGCGCCGTGGTATTTATTTCCAACCACCGGGAGATTAAACAGAGTTTTAAGTGACGCTCTCAGATTAGAGGGCTTATGAATGAGTCGCTGACGACGGGTGAGAAAGCCCCTCATGTCGTGGCCCCAGAATTAGCGAAGCTCACGTGTCCGGGCCCCGCAAGGTGGAGGGAGGCGCCGCACTGAAACATCAGCAGTTCCACTTGCAAACATCAGGACCGCACATATTCCCCGAACCTCCGTGCGTTCGCCTCTCATTAACTGACACTGTCTTTCTCCTTTTGCCCCCTCCTCCTCCTCCTCCCGCTCTCTCTGTCTCTCTGCAGGATCCTGCTGACGGTGGTGGTGATTTTCCGAATCCTAATCGTAGGCATAGTGGGGGAGAAGGTGTACGAGGACGAGCAGATCATGTTCATCTGCAACACCATGCAGCCCGGCTGCAACCAGGCCTGTTACGACAAGGCCTTCCCCATCTCGCACATCCGCTACTGGGTCTTTCAGATCATCCTAGTGTGCACGCCCAGCCTGTGCTTCATCACCTACTCCGTCCACCAGTCGGCCAAGGCGCGCGACCGCAGCTACTCGCTGCTGCACCCCCACATGGACCACCACGGACACGGCCACCACGGCCGCCACCACGACCATCACGCTCGCAAGCTTCACGCCCGCAACATCAACGGCATCCTGGTGCACCCCGACAGCAGCAAGGAGGACCACGACATGGAGGTCAAGGAGATCCCCAACGGGCCCCGGGGGGTCCCCCCAACCAAGAGCTCCAAGGTCCGCCGGCAGGAGGGCATCTCCCGCTTCTACGTCATCCAGGTGGTGTTCCGCAACGCGCTGGAGATCGGCTTCCTGGCGGGCCAGTACTTCCTGTACGGCTTCAACGTGCCGGGGATGTTCGAGTGCGACCGCTACCCGTGCGTGAAGGAGGTGGAGTGCTACGTGTCGCGCCCCACGGAAAAGACGGTGTTCCTGGTCTTCATGTTCGCAGTGAGCGGCATATGCGTGCTGCTCAACCTGGCCGAGCTCAACCACCTCGGCTGGAGGAAGATAAAGACGGCCATCCGCGGCGTGCAGGCCCGGAGGAAGTCCATCTGCGAAGTGCGCAAGAAGGACGTGTCGCACTTGTCCCAAGCCCCCAACCTGGGCAGGACCCAGTCTAGCGAGTCAGCCTACGTCTGACAGAGGCTTCGGCGCCTGGGGGCTCAGAGTCCGAGCTTCTCCCCGGCCAAGGACCCCCCACCGTTAGGGCACAAACCTCACCACTGCGTTATTATTCAGGAGCACAGACCCACTTTGTCTACTCGCGCCCAAGCGTCGGTCCACAAAGTAGAGACTCGGAAACTTAAAAAGAGAGTAACCTTCCTGAAGAGACAGCTGTGTTGCTTCGACAAAGCTCCCACCTGAAGCCTGCACAGCGGAGAGTTCGGCTCTGCCTAGGTGACACTAGGTGCCTTTGAAGAACCCAACAAGAAACTGAGCAAATACTAACTCTATATTAAAATGTTGTCGGGAAAGAGGGGCAATTATGTGACGTTTTTCAATATTTGCCTTTGCTATAGGTCAGAAATAATCCCCTCATTTTCCAATTATGTGTGTTTATGCAAGAGCTTTAGCGTGTGCATGCATACGCATGTGTGTGAAAGCCAGTAAAAGAACTTGAATGCTAACTTAGTCTGAGCTACTGAGAGAAAGATAACTGTCATTATCATTACCTTTGAGCCACTTGGAAGAAACGTAAGCACCTTTTTAAACATATACTAAGACGAAAAACGATAGATATCACTAATAGTCTCAGTGCAAGACCTGAATCGTGAGCGGTTGCAAAGAAGCGTCTGGCACCTAATACGACGTTGCCGGAAACTGAGATTTCCCAGAGTTCCTGCTCAAAGTGCGACACGGGACCTTGAAGGCGAGCCGCATCTCCTTTCCAACACTGTGTTACACGCCGCAGGGCTCCCGGGGCCCGCGAGGCCCGCGAGGCGCTCCGTTTACGCTCAGAACCCGGTGAAGCGCGCCGGCGTTTCCACTGCGGCTCGCGTAGGTGTGATTGCTGCCCGAGGGTGTGAGTTGCATAAAGATTTTTTCAATTAAATAGGAAAATATATTGTAGACACAGATATTTTACCGTGTAACCTCAAGTGTTTTTTCACAAGCAGAGTTGGTGCCATGTTTCACAGTTACTGTACATAGAAATACACTTAGCCTTCTCCCTTTGCTGTATAGACGGGCTTCGCTTCGGACGGGGGAACAGGAGTGGGTGGAAATAAAGACTAATCATAGATTGCCAGATTTAACAGTATGTATTATTAATGTGCTGTTTGTTAAACCCTCACCCTCTAATGGAGTCAAAGTGTTTTTCCCCGAGGATTTTGAAACAGGCATGTTGCTGAAGCACTAATAGACGGATAGATTACGACATACAGTACTTAGAAAGAGACTTTTATTTATTTGCATCCTGCTCCTGTGAAATGTAATATTCAGCATGCATGAAGACGAAAATATAGAGATATGAACATAGTATCTAATTATGGGAATATGGAAAGTGAATAAACGAGAGGCTCCAGAACTGCAGCAATAATGATAATATATAGTATGTGAAAAAATAACTAAATAAATAATTATGCAACAGGGATTTTGGCTGTGCTGTGTTACAAATAAGCTGACTTTTATCAAGTTATTACATGTACAATAAGAGGTTCGTGATTATACAATCTGAAAAAAATGAGTAAAGGGAAATAAAATCTGCCGACAGCAGTCATAGATACAAAAATAATAATTCAATTAAGGGTCATTTCATAACACTAGCAGCTAAAGCACCAGACACAGCATGTTGGAAGGTAGCAAGAGTGTTTCAGTGGCATATTCAGCTTTAAAAGGATTTAAAAACCCGCTAGAAAATGAAAACAAAAGTCCTGAATATGAAAAGCATGAAGTTATAAACCAAAACGTCATTACACTGCATTTACATTAATGTGTGTAGTGCACCTGAAGCTGTAGCTTTATATGCTGCTTAGAATGAACACGCAGCACAACATTTAGTACATTGCAGATATTTCAGCTGCACTGATTTAAACGCTCCTTAAATATTTATTATGCAACGCTGACAAACGCAGAGGGATTCGCTCTCTGGGCTGAAGCTGCGCGAGGCGCTGCCTTCGTGGCTTTGCTCTGGTGCCCTCGTGTGTGTCGTGATGTACGGACAGACGTTTCTGACGCATTCCTGCTCCTCGGGTTCAACACGACTTGGACGCTGTCGAGCGCAGCGCATCGTTTCAGTAATGAGGGAGAGAACAGAGGGCTACAAACCTTTTAGCGTTATTAAAGCTTCAGTCAGCGGAGCTGGCGTGAGGCCACGTCCTGGAAAACCCTGAGAGCATAGTGCGACTAGAGGGAGGACAACGGTGATGGAAAGGTGTGTTAATAAAGCTGATTGTCTGATCTGATGAAAAGCAATGAATGTTGTGGTAATTCATTCACTTAAAGGCCACGCTTTGTTTTATTGACGTGGGGATAACTGGGATTGATTCCTGTGTACCACACACACACACACACACACACACACACACACACACACACACACACACACACACACACACACACACACACACACACACACACACACACACACGGTCAATAAATGCCTAAACAGAAGCCCTGATGAGGATGCAGCCAGGCCGGTTGCTGTGGTGACCGGGGGCCAGTAATGATGTTACAGTAAGCACACAGGCTACGGTGCAACAGCAGCACTGCACCATCTCTGCTGCTATTGTTCCGCAGCAGCAAGTCAACTCGAGGAACCCGTTCAAGTACATTCTCATTTGCGGTGACAGTCGGAGACGCGCTGCGCTCGCCTCCCTCCTTTGTAGCAGTGCAGCAGCAGTCACAGGTAAACGCAGCCATTACCAGCTGGAAGCTTCATTACCCATCAACAATAACTGTGCTGAGCTACAGCACTGTGTCATGACACTGATGCGATGATAACTCACTACTGGGGGACACGTCCCATTTCTTTTAAGGGCGGCTGCATCTCTCCACACTGGACCTTGGGACGGAACATGTGAAGCCGACTGTGCACTGGTTGGTTCAGGGCGGACTGCAGCGCCAGCACCAGGGGACGTGCAGGTGTTTGTGACGCTATAAACAAACCGATCACTCAACTCCCACCCGCCCCCGCCGGCACGCTGGCTAGCTAAATGCCACAGCTACCGGCATAGGGCTGTATTAATGCAACGCAAATGGATGCTTCTCCACGTGAAGTGTCCAAGTTCATGAATTCAGGATTTTAGCGCTGTTAATTACATCTAAAATAGCAAACAATCATATGAACACTTTAAAAAACAGGCCAGTGTGTGTTATTCTGCAGAAACTGGACTCAAGCAATGGAGGAGATTATGAAATAAAGCCAGCTATGGGCAGGATAATCATTATACTCACTCTTTACTTTGCATATTTGATTAAATAATAAACATCAGCGTGTTTGATTCCAGCTGTGTGAGTCAGTGAAGGCCTGTGTTTACGTGTTGGCCCTGTGACAGAGCGGCGAGCTCCCATCTCACGTGTCCGACCTCTGGGTCATCGTGTTTTCCTGCGGTCCCCACAGCGAACGGATCTCATCCGACGCAGACCTGTAACTAATGCGGGATGATCGTCTCGGAGCCCTGGCCCCCGCATCAAATTTTCATCTGCTCCGTGGCCACGTCTTGGCAGATGATTTATTATTAGCCCAGTGGTAAGACAGCACATTTCATTACTCCTCTCCTGTGTACCTCGGACGCTGTGGCTCCCTCGCTGCCTCTTCACTCATTCACAGAGATGAAATTGGAGTTGGCTCTTTCCTCTGGAGTCTGCTCCGCTCCTAGTCTCTTAATGTCTTGGATCATCAGCTTCTGTCAGTCTTCATTCCGCTCCCCACCAGTGACCTGGTCTCCTTTTGCGATGGCCCAGCTTGGCTCCGTCTCTCCGCCCTCCCTCTCTCCCCCCGTCTCCATCTGCTCTCCTCCTCCTCCACCTGACTCATTCCCCTCTGCCTTTTCGCCGCTGCCTCCTCGTTCCATTCTGCCCTCCTGCCTCCACTGACCTTCACATACAGTAAAGCCTGCTCCCTGCCTTTTCAGCTGACTCTCACTCAAATAAAACATTGATTGCAATATTCTCTGTCTTTTAATGCTGCTGTGCTGTGCTGCAGGAAACCTCTTACCCATCCATCTTCTCTCCTAAACTCTCTATGACCTCAAATCTTCCTCCTTCTCTCATCACAAAGAATCATGTCACTATTTTTGAAGAGGAAAGTGGGAAAAAGTAGACAGTTTGAAGAGCACATCCTCTTCATTATCCCCTGGTATCAGTCCACCGATGATGACTTGTCACCCACCTGTCCTCCTGCTTGATAATCCTTGAGATATGATACACAGTGTATGGAGCGCACAACTCGTATATTTGCAGTAAAGCTAGTGCCTTATACTGTGGATCCAAACATGATTATTATCTTTGTGAAGGCAGATAAGCAACCCCTTGTTAAACTCTGCAATGTTCAGCCTAAATTCTCCAATGCATATATAATTTGAAGATAATTAGGAGAAATAACACAATAAGGACAAGTTCGCTTCAGGTTCAATGCTTCCTATAAAAAAAGCCTGTTTCTGTCTATGGTTAGAAAAAAAACTCTCCTGCTGCACCCATTCTCTGCGAAACAGCAGCCCAGAGACGTTTAATCACACCCTATGGTGAGCCTCTTTTAGTTGTTTGTGATAAACTCGAGTAGCAGAGGAAGCAGATGTTTCCACTGCAGCTGTGGGAACGCGGCGTTCACAAACGATCGCGTAATTTGGAGTGGCGCGCGAGCGAGTCATTTTCTAATTACCGCCGTGGGAAACGCACGTCTTCAACTTAAATGTCTCTTTGTTCTGTACGTCTGCGCGGTGTCTCATGACTGGGAGACTGATACGGACTTTGAGGATCCCCGTTTAATGTTTTATCATCAGCCTGAAAGGCAGCGCCCCCTAGAGGCCTGAACTGCAAACCGCAGCTCTTTCATAAGTCGGGAACTCTCCAAACCCCCTCCTATTGGTTGGTAATTATATCACTGCCATCAAGAAGTCATCAGCACACATATGTTAGTCATCCCTCCACTCACACACTACAGTGTCTTCACTGGGCTGGAATGGCTCCTGTGTTCAATAGAGATACAGTTACAGCACATCCACTGACCACGAGACGCGGGTTCACACCATGAAAGGGGGAAATGCTATGAATAAAACAGGACTTTGAACAGATGTTCCCTGCTGTGAGCTCCGGTGACTCAGACACAGTCAGACCACCTGCAGCCCTAATCTAGACGCTGTGATTCATCCACATATCTTATCATCACACCCCCGTGCGCATGAAATCTGTGGATTAGGGGGGTTTATCCTTTGTGATTCACCGCGACGCCTGCTTTTCCACAACCTGTCTCTCAAGTTGAGTGCAGGAAGGCATCCCGTACGCATGACAGGCCCCGAAATGAGGCAACTGAAAAAATAATAATTCCCTTTCCGCGGACTGCTCAGTATGCAGAGGCCGACGGCACACAATCACAGCAGCAGTTCGCCTCAAGCTCGCGTCTGGTCACTGGGAGCGTTACACACATGAACCAGTACAATCTGAAACCCAGTCTCAGGCCTGATGTAAATTGCAGTAAGTCAACGCGCTGAAAGATGAATGCATCCCTGGCTCGCGTCCAAAGTCAAAATGGAATTGGTGAATCGTCAACTTCAAATACGAACATGAAATTTTTAATAACCTCCATATCACGAGGATGACTCACTTTGTCCAATTATCAACACTTCTACTAATTCTACTCATTTCAACAGCGAGCTGCAGCAGAGAGACGGATCGAAAGCCCTCATTTCACGTGTGACTTGCGTCGCCCGTCACAACATCACATCCTTCAGGTGGCCGTGGCAGGTCATCCATTCACCACAGGGCTGCTGCTCCACACGTCAGCGTGTCCTTGGGCGAGACACTGACCCCCGAGCGCGTTCTTCACCGGGTGAAACGACAAAATGACTTCATGTGCGTTGGTGGCGCTGATTCATGGGAATCATAGCTTTTCCTATCACATATACTAGTTTGAATTTTAAATGAGATTCTTTTTCCTTTTGACCATAGACTGCTCCGTTACTGCCGCTACAGTTTAGTTTTTAAACCCAAAATAGGTTTGCGGTTAAATAATTTATTCTGAGGCTAAAACAACCAAAAACTGCAGCTCTTCTCTCTGACACTCGTCCCTGGCGCTCAAGTCCTTTTTTTTTAATCCTCTGCTTTCAGCTTCACATTTCACGCCCTTTTGACATCACTGGGGTTTTGTCCACCAGGCATCGCTTTTCCAATTAGCAGCTCTCAGCATGGACATCAACACCCAGCAGTGGGTCATCTAGCTGAAAATAAACCAAAGGCTGCTGCTGGAGCAGTGTTTATGCTGGGGGACAGTGAGTCTAATGCGCCACATTTTCAGGCCATTTAACAAAAAATCCCATTTGCAAAATTGCTTGTTTTAAGTCAAGTCTGAAGCTGCGTTCAAGCTGCAGGGGAGTTAGAGACTGATGTCGCCTCCTGTTTGCAGGAGCAGCCGGTTGAGGACCAGGGGACAGGTCCTAATGTGATTAGAGGACCACATACTTTCCTTCAGTGCAGTGTCTGAACGAACCGGATGACGAGATGCGACTGCATGCGTGTGACGCAACCATCATAATGAGGAAAGGCCTCGAACGTTTACCACAGTGTTAAATAAACAGATGCCGAGTGTGTTTCTCCCTCACGCACATGTGGAATTTCTCATCTCTGTGTTTCTTCACCTTCGCTGACCGTCTGCATAACATTTCCCATGTTTCTACTGCATAGCTCTTAGTCATTTGGCTGTAGCACCACTCTAGTCAACCGGGTCACTGTGTGTTCACTGCTTGCTGGACACAGTGTAATCATTCCCCTACAATAAGGTAGCATCCCAGTGTAAAACAAAAAGTTAAAGTTAAAACTGTCAACCAATAAAATATAAAACAAACATCCGGCAGAGGGCAGCATCACTATAATTGTTTGATTTCCCACCCGTAAATTCGGACTTGTTCCGCATAAAGAACTATTACGCATCCAAGTGGGCGGCACCGCTGATACCAGAGCAGCCGGTCTGAGCACTAACTGACCTTTAGTCCGCTTCGAGGACTCCCATTAAATATCAATGTGTCTTGTAGACGGAGCATGACACCCACCCACCACCCACATTGCGCCACACCGGAGGTAAAACAAACGCACCCGTCGCGTGCGCGCTTAAAGACGCCAAAAGACTGGGGCATTCTAACGTTAACGAGGCAGGAATAGTTTTAACCCTTCGGTTTCTGCTTCAGTATTTTTTCCCTTTCATTCAGATTCGAATGACATAAAGTACTACATACTACTACTACTACTACTACTACTATTACTGCTACTACCACTACTACTGTATTACTGCTACTGCTGCAGACTCCAGATTCCAGGGAATTGTTATGACGAAGAGATCACAAACTCAGGATGCAACAATGAAGTCGAGCCTGCTACAACAAAGAAGATGCAAATGTGCACAAATCAGAAAACGAAGGAGGAAATCAGACAGAAACAGCCTCAGGGCTTTAAAAAAAAAAAGAAGAAACATTAAGCTAAAAAAAGACGCATTTTACTAATGTGCTGCTTCCATCCGCTCTTAGCAGGAACTGTTTAATTCCACTTACAGAACAGCTCAAGGAAGAAGAACAGGTAAATTACTATTTCACACACATATTGACAACACACCTGGGCCTGTCATGGCAGTAAGCTACAGACGGCTGCTACTGAAGGTGATTCATGTGCAGGACAGAGGAAACCAGCACTAAACCGCCTGCGGGTTATCGGGAGGATGCCCTGAAGATTAAATGTCCACTTGTGGAGATGACACAGATCCCAGACGACGCAGGCGTGCGCCGTCAGACAACACCTACATTCCTACACGGCCCATGGCTTCACGCGCTGCCAGCTCCGCGCGGCGCTGTCACGCCTGATGTCAGAGCGTGCTGGTCCGGACCTGCCCCTGACGACAGGGCTGAAACGCCTCAGAGGGGGCGTCTCCCCCCGTTGCCACGGAAACCGCCGGAGTCGAGCGGAGCCCGGGGCCCATCCTCTCCTTCCCCTTTCACTGCGTCTTGATGTGCGTCCCCGCATTCCACAGCGGCCCGTGTGAGTCGCAGACATATCAGAGGGCACAAGCACCACATGGGACCATGAGGGCAGTAAAAAATCTCCCACATGTGCTGCTTTCTAATTACCGTGACTCCCTTCCTGTCACACGTCACTGTCCTGTATGATGTGTGCCTCACTTCCTCCTGCTCCTGTCTCGTTCTTAAGTAGCAGATGGAGAAATTCGGAGAATTCCTTTCATTGACCACACCAAGCTCTGCAGTCACATGCCCCTTTCCCTCCCCCTGCTTCTCCTAAATAAGGAATTACAATTTGAGTTGGGAAAAGGAGAAAGAGCTGAAGGGGCGGGTCATGGAGTGAAACAAGACGACCCGTAGGCGTATCTCTGTCCCGCTCCCTTTTTTTTCTGCTGAATGTGGTGAAGTCATATATTTCAGTCAGGGGTGTTTGCTGTATTTATACTGGCAGTCGTCTGTGGCGCTCTGCACTCTGCTGTGAGGAGGAAACAAGCCCGAACCCAGCGGTCCTCACCTGAAGGCTACCACCCAAAGTAAGTGACCACATCTGCTTCAGTTTGTTCTCAGCGCTGAGGTCCGTCGCCGCCGGGGGGGAGGTTTGACTCCGGGCCCGACTCAAGCAGCGTAATGCACTGCTCTTTGTCTCTTCCTTGTTCACACGCAGCCTCAGGCCCAAGGCTCGGTTAATGTTTAGTTGTGTGTGCGGGGATCAGCTGCCGTGTGAATGAGCTCCACCTGCGAAAGCCTCGGTCTTATCTGCTCCCAGCTTCAGGGAATGTCCAGGTTGAATATAAACCCAGCGTGTCTGTTAAATACATGGACACAGTAAACCTTTATGTGAAATTACATCCTTTGAACTGTGAGATACAGTAACTTATGTAACGTTAGCTGCTGCGTGAGCTTCTCTTCTGTATCTGCAGTGAAGAGCTCTGTAAAATCAGTAGAATTCCGGCCTGTGATGATAAGTGGAACTTTTATCGTTTTGGATCAATCAGCCTTTTTTGTTTTTTTGGCGTAACTAAATGAGTCACCGATCAAATGTGTTAAACACACTCAGAAATGAACCAACGGTGAGGCGGTCGTACGCAGCTGCTTTGTAAAAGCGAGACAGTTGTGAAACGTCTCATAGCGGATGACGGCAAGACACCATGAGACAAAAGAAGAAGAATTTAGGCGGGGGAGAGGAAGATGAAGAGGAGGGTCACATCTGGCATCACATCTGAGCAAACACTTCGCCCTCACACAGCACATGTTAAGTGTGTGGATCCCCACTCATTTGTTTAATGATATATGGGCGTCAGCTGATCTACTTATGATTCATGGTTCCCACATTTAAAAACGCATCCATTACCAACACTCTGGCCTTTAGCGGAGACTGTTCCCAGGAACCGGGCCGCTCCCAGTTGAGGTGTGAAGCGCACAGACACGCTGGGAAGCAAACGGTGCCAAGTCCTAACCTTGTGCACTGGTGCAGACTGGTGCCATTAGAGCGGAAGGTCGCGCTGACTGGGAAACTGGACGTTGACTTCAGCCTTTACTGAGCGTCACACGCGTCTCCACAGAGGAACGCGTGTGACCCAGAGCAGCCACAGACAGTGACGACCTGTGAGGCTGTCAACAAGTGTTGCGTAAGACGCACAAACCTGTGTTTTGTATGGGATGTAATAGGCCTCGCTGCCCTCGGGTGAAACGCGTACTTTACAGAGCGTATCAAACCAGGTCTGCCAACAAAATGGACCGATTCTTGTAAAGACACACGCCGTTCTTTTCACGGTGCAACAAATATGCAGCTTCCCAGCATTCGCAGAGCGCGCGAGGGAAGAACAGTGAGACCTGCCCATCATTCCTAAACATCTCCATATGTTACCGGCTTTGAATTACTGAAAAAAACTCAGGAGAGAGCCAGTAAACGCAGAAACAGCTCCGCGGTGGCTATCGTACATTCAGACGATGATTTAAGCGCTTCAATGAGGCCTTTCTGCCCCAACCCTTGTTACTTTGTTACTATGGTAAGTTGTGTTGTTCTGTTTAGAGCCGTGCAGCTTTGTTGGGGAGCGAGGAAGGAAGGAAGTGACAGCTGAATGAGCAAACAGGATGCAGGGAGTGGGGCTGTACACTGACGCTAACGAGAAGCTCATACTGCATTAAGAAGCCAGATCATAGTAGGATCTAATATCTGAGGACAAGTAGCATCTCTGATTATACAAAACTGTGATTGTTGCCGTCTCATTAACGTCTCATAGTGAAGGAGATTGGTATTTTAGACTAATGATTGACTTGAGTGTATTTGTTCTGCAGGGAGTATCAGTATGATTGGAACCTTTCCGTTGTTACACCTTTTAAATATCCATTTGAAAAAGGACACAATATGCTGCCAGGAAGGAACATTTGCTGAGCTCCTTGTGTATTTACACTTTAAACTTTCCCTCCCAAAAGGATCAACATGGCAAACAAAGGTCCCGCCTACGGTCTGAGCCGAGAGGTCCAGAGTAAGATTGATAGGAAGTACGACCAAGAACTGGAGGAGCGGCTGGTCGAGTGGACCCTGGCCCAGTGCGGCTCCGCCGTGGGCCGGCCCGAATCAGGAAAGCTGGGCTTCCAGAACTGGCTCAAGGATGGCTGTGTGAGTGTTTGCATCGGCACAGAGTAAATGTACCTATTAAACGAGCATCGCGTGCAGCCGGATTTACTGGGTTTGTCTCCAGGTGCTGTGTGAACTCATCAACAGCCTGTATGGAGCCAACAAGCCCATCAAGAACATCAAGAAAGCTCAAATGGCTTTCAAGCAGATGGAGCAGATCTCCATGTTCCTCAAAGCTGCGGAAAACTATGGAGTCACGAAAACAGACATGTTCCAGACTGTAGACCTCTTCGAAGGCAAGACAAGCAGCAGAGTCTATATAATGAGGACAATCTCAGTATAAAGCAGGAAGTGATTTTGCGCTCAGGGCCTCGCTCATTTGAGACTATTGCATGTGTTTAGGAAAGGACCTGGCTGCTGTTCAGAGGACCCTGATGGCTCTGGGCTGTTTGGCAGTCACAAAAAATGATGGGTGTTACAAAGGAGACCCCAGCTGGTTCCACAAGTGAGTATGAGCTTTCCCCCTCATGTGTGAACTAGTGTCTCTGTGGAAAGTTGGGAAAACAAAGGAGGATTCATTTCAGTGCTAAGGAAAGGCATTGTGTGTGTGTGCGTGTGTGTGTGTGTGTGTGTGTGTGTGTGTGTGTGTGTGTGTGTGTGTGTGTGTGTGTGTGTGCGTGTGTGTGTGTGTGTGCGTGCGTGTGTTTTTTGCGTGTGTGTGTGCGTGTGCAGGAAGTCCCAGGAGAACAGGAGAGACTTCTCCGAGGAACAGCTGAGCGAAGGCAAGAATGTCATCGGCCTGCAAATGGGCACAAATAAAGGAGCATCTCAAGCCGGCATGACGGGCTACGGACGACCCAGACAGATCATCAACAACCCCTGAGCGCCGACGCCCCCCCCCCCAACCCCCCACCCCCCCCCCCCCCCCCCCCCCGTTCTCTGGAAGGCCGGCCGGCGAGGACGAAGACACTCTGACTCTGAGCCCGGCCCTTCGGAGAAACGCGACCTGACCTTTTGGAGCATAACTGGACCACAACAGGGACCAACCAGAGCATGTGCACATGTGTAACACATATGAAGATGATGCATTTAACTGTGTCACCTTGTACATAATTTTAATTTTTAAGGATCATTCCAGTTTTCTGCATGTTCTGAGTCACTGCCTTTGAATCAGATGAATGTTTCATTAATAAAAAAAACTAAAAGATTGGATTTCCGTTCCTTTTAGTGCTCTATATAAATGAGCCGTCTCATTGGTTGTGTGCCTTTTGCCTGGCAGTGTTGCTGTTGACACAGTGTTGTTATCAGCCCTTGACCACGTAGGGTCGGGTTTGTAAAGGTTCTCAGTTCAACTGTGTAGGACAAAGTGAGTTGAGCAAGAACGGGCTCAAACAAGCAGCTCGGAAGGTAAGAAGTGCAAGTTAGGAGACATAGAGTGCGTCACAGCATGAAGCTTTGGTGCAGTTTTGAAATGAATGTGTTAAAACGTCTAATACGTTTGTGGCCTCTGATAAAACTATCGACGGCTGTGCTGTGCGCTGGGACACAGGTTATCTAACGCGCATAGCAACCCCATGCAGGTAGCGACAGCACGTTACCTGCAGTCCACGTGTTTGGGCTGAGATAAGCACACCAAATGAAATCCGGCCGAGTACAAAAGGTTTGAAGGACGAGGAGGCAAATCAGAGGAGACAGTGATGAGGAGCGAGGAGGGAGACTGGAGTTTTCCCCATTGAACCGAAGGCGAGGAACGAGCGGGGCGACCGCCGCTTCCTGCCAAGGCTTTGTTCATGCCGTGCTGCTGCTGCAGGAGCAGCTAAGCTGTTCAGCATGAGCTGAGCGAGGAAAGGTCAGAGGTGAAGACGAGAAGCAGCAGGACGGAACGGGGCTCAGAGAAAGAAGAGGAGCCTGTTTGGATGAGAGGAAGCGCTCACGCAGGGGGATGAGGGAGAGGTGCGCGTGAAAAAAGGAATGTCACGGTGGACTCAGGCAGAGGGGATTAAGGTGGCCGAGGTCACAGGGAGTCCAGGTCGGGTCAGGACAGGATTAAAAAAGCAGAGAGCATTTCCAAAAACGGAGCGATCAGTGCAGAGGGAGGGCAAACAAACAGGACTTCCTGTCCCCTTCCTCCCTATTCTTGGTTTGACAATGCAACTGTTATTGTTGAGTATTGATAAATTATTATATTGTAAATTCACCATTCACCATTCATACATGGACAAATTATTCAGATGGCTGCCATGGTGACATACAGCATTCCTACCCTTTCTTTGGTTGATTTTCATTTTTCTAATTTGTTCCCTGCACAATAAAAGCATTCGAAATCCACGCAGCTCATAAACACGAGGAGCTGCTGTGAGGCGTTTAGCACTCGATCATTTCCTGAGTGGTAAAACTTCCAGAACTTCACAGCTTGTTAGCTTCACTCGACTTTAGATGCTTACATTAGCTTACATTAGCAAAAATGGGTTTGGTTATTTAAAACTAATATTTATTTTAACACTAGCAGATGCGTGTGTGCTTTGGCTCTTAAGTGTCACACTAGTCAACACATCTGCTCAGGTTTATCTCCAGGGTCCAGTTCATAATAAGTGTTTAGACTGATCACGGTCGCACCATCAGCTGTTATTTATTTCTTTAGGGATAATTGTGTCTAAAGACGTGATGACGTGAGGAAACTGCAGTTTCCTGTTCCTCAGTAAAACACGGGCTGTTTCCTCTGCTTGTACTTAGTGAGGTCGCCTCACTGTGTGCAGGCAAAACAACTTTGCCTACTTGTCTGTTGAGGGACTTCTCATCGATTCTGGCCTTTTAATTAGTTGGAATAAAAAACCTGCAAACCAACTCAACCTAATTCAGATTCCTCTAAATGCTCTCGGCCTTTTATTACTGGACGTTCTGGAGCGCTGACGTCTGCCCTCTTTGACCCTGTGTTTTTTTTTTAGCTCATCAAGGTCTCAATAAATTGTGGAAACACCAACGTGACACTAACCTCAGTGCACTGGAATGCACTTTCCTGCCATACAGGGGCAGAACGGGGGCGACGACAGAGTTGAGGTTGTAGAAGTAGCCTTGAGACTGGAGTGATGCCAGTTTACATTCTTTGACGGCTGGAGATAATATCAATGGAGAAACTTACGCAACATCTCCTTGAGCTGCTGCTGTGCCACTAAACAAGACAGGCAGAGCAGCCGTCAGCGCTGTGGGGACTGGGACAGAGCTAACGCGGGTACACAGCAAGGTAATTTAAGGGTCATTTAGAAATTAAGGAACTATATATGTCTACATTCTGCAGAGTAGTCTTCAGGGAGGATGCAACCTTGCACAAGCGAACGCGGAGTCTAAATTAGATCAGGTCCAAGGGAATCAGGTACAAACCAGAAGTTCATGGTAAGAGAAAGGGACACGCAGCTTAATTATCAGGCTGGAACTAATACGACAGTGAGGTGACGCAGTGGAAAAAACCCAGAGCTTTAATGATCAGCATCAGCCTTTCAGCTTTTATTATGCACAAATCCAGCAGCGTTGGCAGGTGGGGAAGCGGTGATGGATCACAGCAGCTCCACCGGCTGCTCCGCCGCCGCCGCCGCCTTAATCACACACACACACAAAACGGACGCAGATTAAGAATAAGAACATTTTTTTTATTTTCACAGCAGCGAGGTTACTTTTCCGTCGCTTAGTGCTCAGCTTTCGCTTCACAAATACTTTCACAATAACAGTCCGATTTCATTCCATGCCATATATGAGAGAAGAATGACATTGTAATTTGCAGTCAGGTTGTGTTTGTACACAATGTGAGGAAGGGATGCCATGCATGGACAATAAATCTGACTACAAGGGGGAGGACAAGCGTGGAGTTGTGGAATGTAAGAAAAACAGATAATAATAGATCGCCGGTCAAGTCGTGCAGAGAACAACAGGCTGGTGAGGATTCAGCTGTCGCTGCCTGCCTGAAACAGGCCGAAGACAGCATTCAAACACCAGATCATCTTGTTTTCCTACGACGAGGGCGTGATTGTTTATTTTCCTTGCAGTCGATGAGCGACGGCACCGGGTGACCTCGACCTCAGACCTGCTGAACAAGCTGCAGCACAATTATGGAGAGGCGCAGAGATCAATGTGTGTGAAGGACTTTCAATAAGCTGCTGGTTGAGAAGAGAGCGAAGTAAACCGGACTGGGCGATGTCTTAGGGGATGACATGCATCCGGTCTGAGCTGGAGGTAACGGCTGAATGTGAAATTCATGATGCAAGAATGAATGGGTGAATAGGACTGATCCGATGTTCTAACTGTGTCTGTGGCGGCACTGAATGATAAGAGGGGGAACAAAGTAGGTCGCAGGAGTGTCGGGTGTGAATGGTGAGTAATGTGGATAAGGAAGCAGGTGTTTCCCCTCAAAACCCATGGTTTGAGGCCAAAGGGCGAGATCTGAAAGGTGAACTCGCAGTTCAGATGCAGAGGAAGACGTCGCTGTCGAGGCCGAGCGACGAGATGAACGCTCACATGATTGTGCGCTGGCTGCTTTTTATTTTAGGATCTGCGCTTTAGCAGCCGATTGACCAGTCGTTCTGCAACAGGTTTGCACCTTATGATGTAGGTGTGAGCAGTTATTTGCAGAGCAGGAGGAGTTCTTTATTAAAAGACACCCGACTAAAGCAAATGTTTGCTTCGCTGCTAAGCACCAAATCAAAAATATTACATCAGAAAGGTCCTGAACTTCTGCTTCACAACGACATCGACTTCTGCATTTTAATTCCCCCAACATTACATGATCTACACATGAAGTTATAACATGTGACAAATGTAAGAGCTCGATTAAGTGTAGAAATGTTTGCAGTTTTTATTCTGACAATATAAATTTAAAATATTCAGAGAAATTGGATCACATATTAATAAGTTCGATTTACAGCTGCCTTCTTCCCTTCCTGCTTTTTGCCACCTCCTTTTCATTTGACGATGATGTCACTTTACTTACAGTAAAACCTGCTACAGTACCTTCCTTACATTAGGGAAGCAAGTCAAGATTTTTTATTTTTTTTTAAAGAAGCGAAACATCCCGCGGTGGTCGACTCAACACAGCTGAGGATGTATTTCACTTGGTCCTGCTGAACAAGCAGGAAGTGAAGAAAGCTGTAGTAAAATAGGATCCATCACCTGAAGGTTGCTGAGGTTCCAGACTGAGACACTGGTACAGTAGGTAGGTAGGTTTGTTATTATGAACATATAGCTAAAAAAATACACAAATTTGTAGATGCCTATATATTTTAGATCAAATCCTAAATAAAATTGATAATGCTTCTAAAACCTACAGAGTCTGTAGCAGGTGACGTACAGGCTGCAAACTGCATCCACTGCTGCATTCATCACGCGTGGCAGCAGATTACAAACCCTGACCTCCCTGGTTTGACCATAAAGCACCTCACACATACTGCAGGTGACTCATCTGCAGGCAGCACAAGCATTAACAGTCCCATCACTGCTCGGCTTGTTCGCACCAACAAGGCTGACGGAAAAAAACACACGCGATTGCTGCTTTAGGGTACGACTCCACCCTTGGTAACCTTTATTCGAATTAGATGTCTTTAAAAATAGTTTCATTTCTAAATGAATCATTGTCTAAAATCTGTGTGGCCACTTTAGGACTTAAAAAGGTTGGTAAACTATTGCAACATTACAGGGCTCGCTCTGCTGACAGACAGTTATATCTGCATGAGGGGACTGTTTTGCTGAGAGGAGGCGGCAGAAGCGGTTCTCAGCTCAGTCTGATGAAATGGGTCCCTCTGTTGGCGAGCGCTGGACCCATCACAGGAAGGCTTCAAATGACAGACAACCAATCTGCAACATGTGATTTGATCAGGTTTTTTTTTTTTATTTATCGCAATGCTTTATCATAATGTGACAGCGAGCCAAAACAGATGCAAATACTGGATTGCACCAAACTCAGCGTCCTGCAGCTCCACCTTCATCCAAACAGCCTCCCCTCATGATTTACACAGGTCATATACAGCTGGGGTCCATTCACACACCAAACCTACAACATCCAGCATCAGACACACTTTATACAACGATCCCATGAACACTTAAGGCACACACACACACACTAGTTCTATTTAACACAACGCGTGAGCTTTAGAGAGCGGTGACGTCACAGAATCGGACGCTCGACGGGCGACGAGCGGAACTGAAGCCATGGAGAAACAGCTACAGTGTAAGTGCACGGACGAATGGCTCTCCTCGCGTGACCTGTGACTGCTGGCCAGCGTGTGGCATGACGGGGTCCAGTCGCCTGAGCTTCCCTGCAGGTAGTCACCGTACTGAACCATGAAGGGGCGTCAGGGCTTTAGGCAGCTATAAATACAACACCGAAACGAAGGGGCTAAAAGCAAACGAAGTGGAAACACTGTAAGTGTATTTAAGAGGGAGAGAGTGCTAGTTTGAGTGACTGATTATAAGATCTGCATACAATACACAAAGCAGTTTCAGTGGACAGCAGCTATAGTGTTTGATCCACTTTTAGCTTTCCTGTAATATATTAATGCAAGTGCACAGTTACAATGCTACTGCAAAACACAAGCACGATCATCGAGACGGTGGAATATCATGACCTGAAATGTATGTTGTTGTCAACAACGTGGAACACAGACACAACGCATGATCCTGAAGCACGTTAAGTTTGGTCTTTTTCATTTAAAGGTCGGTTTAGATTCAATTGGAACAAAATGTGAACTTCTATGTGAGAGAAGTGTTTCATGCAGGCGCCAGCATCAGAGGTGGAAGACCTGTGTAGTTAGAAAAGCTGATGTCGCCAATTAAAATGCATGAAGAGAACTTTGAAGAGAACCCCAGCTTTGCTTTGAACGTGCATTTGAGTTCACACGTAGTTCGCTGATGTTTTTAGGGGAGGCAGGACGGACTCAGTGGTCCAGTGTGCTCCACCCATCTACAGTTAGTTATATGAATAAACAATTTGCAGACATCTGAATGGTTGCACATGGTTCAGAGGTGGACATGAAGCAGACTATGAGGTGTTTAGCACACCCAGACCTGGGCTGACGACTTATAGTAAATCATGTAGTTTTGGGGGGAATTCATGCTTTAAGGCTAAATCACATAAGATAGTTTTCTATGACCTTGGCAGGAGCACCTCTGGAGCAGCTGTTTATAACCTTCTTCAGAAAAAAAAAGAAATAGATTCTTACAGATTGTTGTTGTCATTAAAGAGAAATTCCTTCTTTTCCTTATCTTGGCACTATGACCTACTGGCTCCCAGCTGTGCGGGGCAGACCAGCGGTTAGTACTGTGTTGGATGTATGGGTTCATGTGTTACTTACTGTTTGCTGTGACCCACACTACTCGTATATAAAGGAAGGAGGCTTCACATTTAACAGTTCCGACACCAAACAAAGCTTGTCTTTGTTCGCTGGCAAGGCCACGGAAATACTATCTTTTTTCCACAGGCCAAGACTGATCAGGGTATGTGCAACTGCAGTCCTACATTACATAAGCGTATGTTTTAAATTCTTTTGCAATAGAATTTACTACTGCAGTCACAGTGTCTACATCTGTATTGAGGTCTCTCTCCCTCTACAGCACCTCTCCACATCACTCATGGGCCCACTCATACTTGGGTACATATTTCCCCTATGAATGAACCCTTCCTCCTCCAGAAACATGTTTCACATCCTCCACAGGAGCAGGTGAGACACGCCTCTGGATTAACATGTTGCATGGCCGCGGCCATCAAATCAGTGACGCCCGTCTCTCCTCCGGTGTGTCCTCCAGGATTTGAAGCAGCAGGTCACTGAGGGGCTTGGACAGGTTACGGTAGCCTGTCTGTGTGAGGTGAAGATAGTCAAACATGTCCTGTGGGCTGATAGTTCCATCAGAGTGGACAAACTCTCCACTCACATCCAGGAACTGAGCATGGTTCAGTCGGGGCAGCCAGGAACGCAGGAAGCTGTTAACGGCAGCGTTCTTCTCCCTCAGCGGGTTGGGACGCTCCCCTCGAGGCAACAAACCCTGTGAACAGTAAACATTTGACAATATTGTGAGGTTCAGCATGAAGGTTTGATTGATACTATGTATTTGATCCTTTCATTCATCTGTTTAGTATTGGAACCACATCTACTGTTAAAAATCAAGGTGATGCTGGAGCCAATCACAGACAGTTTACCTTCATCAATATTTTCATTTCAATGATAAGACAATACATAGAGTGGAACTGGACTTACCAGTACAACTACCTTCGCCTTAGGGAGGCGAGAGGTGAGCAGTTCTGCAATAGTAAGAATGCCTCCCGCCACTTGCTCAGCAGAGTGTTCATGATTGTTGGTTCCTACCCACAACACCACCACCTAGACAAGAAAGCAGTCAGAACACCATCAGGAAACACATCCCTCCTTTACTCCAGCTGCTGCGCGTTTGTGGGTCTTTGTGCCTTCATTTGTGACCTTTGATACATTTTCCTTCTTTTTAAAATGTTTGCATTGTTCCATTACTTACCTTGGGACGAATATTGTCCAGCTCTCCATTCTGCAGCCTCCACAGCACATTACAGGTGGTGTCCCCTCCAATACCAAAGTTCAGCGCATGAAGTGGGGAGAATAAGTCCCTCCAGACCTGGGGACAAGAGGTCATAAGATTGCGTTTTATACAACAGCTTCTTTATATGGTAATGTTCAGAGCAAGACAAGACAATCTGCTCTGAAACACATAACATTGGACAAGCAGTGCATGAAAACAGATTATAGATATTCAATAAAAGTTAGAGGTGAATGGGTGACATTGATATGAGCTGTCTAAACCAGCACATTCAGAGGCAGGTATTTCCTCTCACCTCATACTGCTGCATTAACTGGATCATAGAGTCGCCCACAAACAGCACATCTGGCTCAGCATCTTTACACTCCTGAACAAATCGTGTGTGCTGTAAACAACACACCAACACGTCAGCGCTTGTGATGTATTCCATAACAGTAAGATAAAGATGTGTTCTTCCATTGACAACATTTCAGTTTGCTTTGCTATCGTGTTGATATGATTTGGTATGTGATGGGTGAGAAGGTTTGTCAGATACTGGTCTAGGTTTTCACATAAACTAAGTGTGATTGTTGTGATTGTTATTACTACAGTATTTATTGGGTTTTTGAACGTGCACTCCTAAAAATATGACTCAATCTATCCACTGATAACAAGTTCATCAAGACAGGTCTAGTGCCTCACTCTAAGAGAGAGCCCGTAGTAAAGCTTTCTTTTCCTAGTAGCCGGGAGGATTAACCTGGCTGAGAACTACCACTGAATAACAGAGATGGTGGAAAGCCCTGCCAATAAAACCTGTAATTGTGAACACATGACCCAATGTTTTAGATGTTTCATTCACTGCTTTAACTTCAAAGTCTTTATCCAGTGTGTAATCCTGCCAGCACTGAACAGCTCCAGAGTAAGATTTAGTAGTAACTATGCTATGAAATGAGGAGCTAGGGGCAAATGATGAATATGTTTACATGACATTATTTATGACATATGTGTGAGTCTGTCGTAAAACGGGCCATCATGTTTGCTCTGTAACACTCCAACCTGTGAGAGCCACCGTCCATCTCCATGAACATCCTCCACTGGCTGAGCCACTGCAGCCGGGTTCACTTCATCGCCACTCATCCTACAGGAGGCAGCGCAGCTTTACGACAAGTACACGCAGCTACTGGACAGCGTTGCATTATAGCATTAATCACGGACGCACTGTGTTGCTTCTACAGTAAAGAGGAGATCATCAGCTCAGCAGCGAACAGGAAACACGCTGTCAGTAGCTTAGAGGCTTGAGGCAGACAGACGAGCCTCTAATGGATGCAGGCGTGAGTTTACAGATCCCAGATCAGACCTCGTCCAATCAACTGGGTTAGTTCACTTGGCGTTAGCTCGTTAGCTAGCAACTAACCAGCTAGGCGATGTTGACGGACGCATCTTCATTCTCACCGTCCGTCGCATACATTTAAATGACATTAGCCGCCTGCTTATGTAGAACGCACTGTACCTGACACGGTGCTGGCCGTCACCTTTCGGCTGCCTCCGCTTATTGTGGCCCGACGTGACTTCACCGCTGTCGTTCAGTCGGCGCGGGTGATGCTCGCTAGCAGCCGTTAGCCGATTCTGGCTGGATGAGACAACAAAAGGTGTGTCAAGAGGCACGCGACGAAGCCACTGTGAGGAGCGGAGCGCCGACGCGCCACCAGCAGCAGCAACGGCTGCGGAGGGCGAACGGAGCAGCTAAATGTGATTTATACGGCGTCAAGTCGAACTCTTAACAAGGCCACAACTAATGACAAGCTCAACCTTTACATAAAAATACATTATTTTCAATGGCTTTTGGTTAAAGCTGCAATCCCGCCGCAATTAACGCCAGAATTAAACAGGCCCGCGATGCATTGTGGGTAAACCGTTAAACATTCTCAATTTATGATCACTTTCAGCTAAATACCGTGACTTTTGATCACCTGGTGTTTTGTAACAGAGGAGGTGTTTTCGTTTAGGCATCGCACAACACTGTCGCCAATTTTTGCTTTCAAGCGATGTTGTAAAACGACTTTTCTCTTCTCCTCGCGACCCATCTTCGATCTCTGAGCCCGCTGTGTCAGCTGATCACAGTGGCTCATAGTCACGTTAGATCAAATGCTGCGTTCTTGGACTGCGGAAAAAGGGAAATATCAGGCCCATCTGTTTCTGAGTGTTGACATCTGTAGGAAAAAATAAATGCGAAAAATAAAAGTCATTAACTCATTTTTCGAAAAACATAGTTAAACTAACAATCGTGCAAAGTTTACATTTTACGTGAATTTTTTACCACCCATTTTTTATATTTTTATAATTATTTATATTAAGCATTATTTTTATACGAGGATATTATAAGACCATTGGTCTCAAAGCCTCTGACCAAAATTTATGCTGTTGGTGAATCACGTGGATGTAATATTGCAGATATTAACATGCATTGAATGAATTATATTGTATTTTAACAAATTTTGTCTAACTTTGATTTATCAGTCTTAAGTGCCTAAGTCTTAGGTGCAATTTTGTGTGTGTCCCAAATTTTCTTCAATCTTAAGATACCGCATCCTTGCATTTAAACTGTAAACATTTATACTAGTTTCAAAATCTGTTCAGGGAATTTCCTAAAAAACGGCACGTTTTAAGTTTATTGTTCCCCACACCTGCTGTGTGTGCAGCACATCATTATTGACACTTTCTTTTGGAGAATATGGAGACATTTAACTTAATCTCAAGAGAACCTTGATTTATATTTAATTACAGCTTGAATCTGAACTTCAGAACACCTCTCAAGAAAGAAGAAAGCTAGTGACAAGTGTCTTACTTAAGGCCACACCTGGAGCCCTGGTGGGTTTGAAGCTGAGACCTTCTGATCCCATGACAATGCTCTACCCACTGAGCTACCAATTTGTCTTTTTGACTTCTAGTTTATTTTTGATGTATTTTAAAGAAAGACAATTGGGTTATTCAAGCTTCTGATATTTATATCCAGATATTAGCATTTATAATTACAACAAAGCGAACCTTTTAGTGTTTCATTTTATTCATAGCTAATGTTTGGATTTTAAACTAAGTCCACTAGGGGGCGCCAGTAAAGAGAGGACTGACACTGCCCTTACAATATACATGTATAAATATATTTATATACACACTCTTTTATGCGTAATGGTCATTATCTACAACCGTTAGGAGCATGTTTTCACACTTGACAATCATCAAGCCCAAACTGTTCTGTGTTGTGTGACTGGGACATTGCGCAAGTGGGGAGGTGCAGTACATTATGTCACCGCCCTCAGGTGCAGTCAGTTTCGAGATCACTTTTCCCACTGTAGTTTGACTAAATATCACTGGGAGACCTACGTCCATGACAACAGCTTTCAAAGCTGCGTGAAGGGTCTCTAACACCGGAACTAACCGGCCGGAGCTTGTTGGTGGAGATGATTCGCCCCGTTATTCGGACGTGGCTCCTGCTGCTGGCAGGTTTGCTGCCAGGTGAGTTCCAACCACTTCCTGGATCGACTCGCGTGTCTGTCCAAGCGCAGAAACAATGTTATTATTCAGACCTTTAAAAGTCTGGTTTTTAAGAAGTTGTGTACACTTGGTAAAGCGTAGTTATTTCAGCGTAAACGTGGAGCTGAATCAGCTGTTTTCAGGCACAGCGCTTCACTTTGCTGTTTGGTATCACTTGAAAGCCGTCGGGCAACTATATACAAACATTAATAATAATGACAATCCAGTCTGATTTATGTAAGTAGATAAACAAAACAATACAAATGCGTCTTTATTAATCAAAATCTGCATTAAAAACCTGGATACATATAATGTCCCCCAGTTGTTGATCAGCATCTGCCATCATATTCAGTTAAATACGTTTTAAAGCCTTCCTTCCAGTGTGTGGCATGCTATTGTATTTAGTCTCCCCGCCCTATGTTTAAGTTTTGAATTAGTATTTGCCCCCAAACACAGTACAGTACACCTCTAACACTAATACTACTAGTACCACTACAGTAATTTCCGTCCTCTTTGCTCAGGATTAAACTTTCTTGGCTGCTTCTTCCTCTCTGCTTTATCAGAAGGAATGTTATAAGCTGCAGGACGAGGCAGAAAGTGATTAGGATTTAGCTGAAGGTTTAACTTTACCAGGTCCCTTTAGTGAAACATGGCTGTATTCACAGGTAGTACAGGAGGTGTAACTGTGGTTTCTGTGCTTGCACCCGTGTGCAATCATTAACTAACAGCTGTCAGTAACAGCTGTCGTAGCGATTCTTAACATTTTTTGTGTTCCTTCCTAATGTGTTCACAGGAAGTTACTCCGCAGAAAAGTGGAAAATCAGGTCATTCAGTGTCGAGCGTAGTATCAGAGTGAGCTCACGATGTCACCATTTATCGCAATTTACAGTGAAGAGCAGAGGTTTGACAGTCTGATTTCACCATTCAAGGATGTTTGATTAGAGATAACTCTGGTACACTTGGTTCAAACCGCTGTGAAACTCACAGTGACCTGCACAGCTTGGGCCGTGAGAATGAATGAATCAGTCGCTGAAGGGTGTGGACGCCTGTTGACGCGTTGATGACTGTTCTGCTCTACTACTCTACTACAGCGGTGCAGCACGTCATCGGCATAGATATTTTCACTACGGGCGAGCTGGAGGCGGTGAATGGGACGGACGTGAAACTGAAGTGCACCTTCACCTCCACTCATCCGGTGACCCTTCAGTCCGTCATTGCGACCTGGAGCTTCCGAGGCCTTAACTCGAAAATCGACGAGTCGGTGTGTAGTGACGGCCTCCGAAAATGTTTGAACCTTTAATATTTCTGGTTGAATATTAGCAAATGTATGAATGGATGTGAAGAGTTTTATCGGATCCCAGTGTGTTCTTTGTGCTGGTGGCTGGCTTTAACCTTTAAGATAAAAAAATAGACTGATGTATCGCACTGAGCGTGTCATATCTAGAGGAGATAACGTGCTATCGCGGCTCTTGGTGGCCTTTAAACATACTTGACATTTTTTTAAAGCAGGCTATTGTCGTGTTGTGACGCCTCGGCCCTCCGCTGTTTGTGCGTCAGGTGTTTTACTACCAGGAGGAGCCGCTCCCTCCCACCGACGGGCGCTTCAAAGGCCGCGTGCTTTGGTCGGGGAACGTTCTGAAGCGGGACGTGTCCATCACCCTGCAGGACGTCCAGCCCACGTTCAACGGCACCTACATCTGCCAGGTGCGCAACCGCCCCGACGTGCACGGCAGCAGTGGGGAGACCGTGCTGCGGGTCGTCGACAAAGGTGAGGCCGGGGAACGTCCACTCTGGCACATCATCCGTCAGAGGCCTATTCATTGACAATATATGGGCTTCCGCTGCTTCTAGTGACGCTCTCGGAGATCGGCATCCTGGCAGCCGCGGTCGGAGGCGCCTGCGGCGTGGTCCTGATCATTCTCGCTATGGTTGTGGGAGTGCGGTTGTGCAGGAGGAATCGAATGGACCACAACATCGAGATGCACCCGAAGGAGCAGGGCCCCGGTGTGTGGTGAGAGCCTCTGCTCCCCTGGGGTGGAGTCACAGACTGTTGGTGGGAAGTTCACAGCTCTAGGACATGTAGATGCACTACTTCAGTATTAGAGACATAATATACAATCATTCCAATTTCTTTTTAAGTACTAAAACTTCCTTTTATATTTTTATATGTTTTTATTTAAAATGTTATCTGATTAGAAGTTTTAGGCTGACAGATTTTAGATATAGTGTTAATTCAGAGCTGACTGCTTTGTGTTTTCCCCTTGATTTTATTCTTTAACATGCACTCAACACTGTACTTTTAAACACATATATTCTGTATATTGCAGGTTTATAGATGTGGACGATGAATGTTTGCCACTGTAACTTTGCTGCTGTCTAGTATTTTGACTTCGGTACAGCTACTTACTGCCAAGAATCCATTGGCTTAGATCAATGTTTTTAAAATTCATGAATTTTCATGTGATCGTTTTTTTAAAAATCAGAGCTAATTTAGCCTCTCGCACTCTGAGACGCTGATTGGTGAATAAAGCTGCATTTACATTTACTGCATTGGCAACAGTCAACAAGTCATTTTACAGTTTGCTTTTGGTACATAGTGTAAAATAAGAACTTTACAGTTTTTAGTTGTGCCCTAAAACATCAACGCTGAAATAAAGTTTTTTTTTTTTAAATGATTCAGTCTCGTGGAATCTTTCAAATGAGGGCGTGGAACAGATCTGATCTGATCTGATCTGAGTGTCAAACGGTCACAGACAGAGGAGACATCTTAGCTGTGCAACAACAGTGTGTATTTTATACTAGAAGCATTTTTTTTGACCCCGATCATGACAATACTCTTATCATTATAGTGGAATCACTCACTGTGTAGCAACTGGAGCATTAAAAAAAACTAGTGTGACACAAGAGACATTGGACACCTCACCCCACGATGGCATGACGGATGTGGAAAGATTCTGAATAGCAGCATTATTCTGCTGACACTAAAGCCAGTACTCGCTTGTCATCCGAGTACTGAACGGTCGAGAGACACTAACCAGCGACATGTAGCAGCTTGTTGCTCGTGTCCTAACCCACAGTGATAGTTGACCTACACTATAGTCACACTGCAGCCTTTCCTTTTTTTTTTTACTTTTCCAACTTGAAGAACAAGATCAGATTGGAGCAGTTGCATAAAACCTGTTCAGCCTGTAGTTTGTTTTAGAGCTGGGTTCAGTTGAGGCCTGTCTGCTTGGACTGTTTTACACATAACGCGGTTGAAAGGAAAGTGATGAAGGTGATGGATGAACTGAGTGCTCTGCTCCGTCACCGATGACCAGTCGCAGCCATCGTTTTGCTGCAGCAGATGCATCTGGACGCAGTTGAAGCTAAAGAACGTGCCAGTATCCCGTCTCTGCACCCGTCTGCAGCAGCTCCTGTCTTTCTGCAGCAGAATGGGTTTTTTTTATTGTTCTTATTGCAGTTCTGGAATGGTTCCCACTGCTGCTGCATTGAAGCACCCCCCCCTCGCTGCCTGCTGTCACCACACATCACCCTTCACCTGCACGCGCCCGGCCCGGAGCCCGGAACCAGCCCGCTGACGCCTGTGCAATCCTTTACCCTCAGCACAGAATCATTACGAGGACAAAACATCAACTTTGCTCTACTTTGCGTCGCTGGCAGCAGTTTTTTTTAAGCAGATACAGGTATTCGAATTTGCCGGCGGGAGCCTCAGCCGCACAAAGATCTACTGTGCTGTAGCTGTTGTGCAGGCGGAAACAAAGGCACCAGCAGCAGGGTCAGTGTCCCCGTGTCCTCTGCCTGTGTAACTGTAGCTCCACTGCCCTCCATTGCACCCTTGTTTGCACTCACAGTTCCCACAGGTAGCAGTGAGGCAGCATCATCGCGTGGATGCACTGTAATAGATGGGGTTTGACAGACGTGGAGGTTTAAGTGGATGCGATGGCCTTATTAAAGCCGTAAACGCCGAGCTAAGCACTTCTTCTCTCATGCGCTGCAGTGAGCGTTGCGGGGGAAAAGCGCTGGTCAGCCGCTCGACCCATTTGTTTGCACGTTCGTGTGGAACAGAGTGATGGATGTGTGCACACGCTGCCTCACGTCATGACGCGCATGCAGCTGCATCGCACTGATCTCAGAACAGCGTGGCCGGTGAGCGTCTGACCTTTAGTCCCAGCGCTTCGGTGCAGTACGGCGACGCTACCAGTGATTGAATGGGACACGCTGGTACCAGCTTGTGTGTCTGACCCAGTCTGGGAAGCTGCATTACACAAATACCCCCCTCCTCCTCCTACAACCTGCACTGCAGAACTTTTTCTCCTGATCTTCACAAGCGCGCCGACAAAAGTGCCTGAGTCTGCACACCCGCCCCGAGCGAGGAGACGGGGAGGAGAGGTGGCAGAGAACAGGGAGGCGCGGACGGGAGTGATGAGGCAGAGAACGAGAACAAGAGGGGGCGGGCGGGGAGGGGGGGGAGGCGGTGTGAGGGGGGTGGGGGGTGCGTGAAGACAGGAGGGGGGGAAAGTTGTGAAACGGGCAGCGCGGAGGTTCCGGCTTCACCGAGGCTCCGCTGGGGAGGAACGAGACCAGCAGCTCGTCCCCTCACTCACCCCCCCCCCACCCCCCTCCCCTCTCTGATCGTCTCCCCTCCCGGCTGCCGCTGCGATGTGGCCGGCTCTGCAGTGATAGCGCCGGCTCGGCTGCTGGCTTCTCCTCGACTGAGCCGCGACCGCGCTCCACCGGCGTCCCGGCCGCGCTGACTCGGCGGCGGAGGCGTCCCGCCGGCGGGCGAGGGAGCAGGTAGGACGCAGATCTGTGCCGAGCGGCGGCGGATGCAAGCGTAGTTCACATCTGTGCCAGGAGTCTAACTTTTTACTGCAGTCCGTGCTTTTATGTCCGGCTGAATTTAGAATAATGAACTTCTCCTTCTCTTCTCTTCTCTTCTCTTGTCTTCGGCTGGAGCTGATAACAGGGTCTCTGCGTGTGGGACGACTGTAGACTCAACCCTGGGACATTTGAGACACAGGCAGCCTGAACCCAGCACACCGGTGGGGAAACTGTGCTCCCAGTCCAGATCCAGGGCTGGATCCTGCAGCACTGCTTGTTGTGGAGCACACCTGGCTGCCATGGAGGTCCAGTGGGTTGTGGTCCAGCCCCCGAGGCCGGGGCCTCCCCACGCGGCTATGGCCCTGACCCTCTCCATACTGATGGGTAACCTCTTTTGCTTGGCTCAACGTCTTTTATTTTGAAAAAGACTGAGACTCACTCTCGCACGGCTCAGGTCAGACGCAGGCGTTTAGCTGGTAGTTTAAAGTCAAGCTGTGATGGAGGAGCTGCATGCGAGGAACCAGAGGCCCCGACGCCGTCGCCTCTGAGCAGCGTGCAGCAAAACGATGTGCATTGGAGTCGAAAGCATGAGGACTTTGAGAGCGTTCATTGATACTGTAGGTGAGAGAGGCGCTGAGGCCATGCAGCTGCAGATGTACAGGCAGTAATGTAATACACAGCGAGGGATGCTGATGCTGGAGGATGCTAACCTTGGACGACACACATCTCAGAGGAGACATTTCTCTAACCTGTCAAGCAAAATATGTAGAAAAAACAACAACAGCAACTTTGTGGGGGTGCATTAGGCAGGTGTACAGTCAGTAAGTCAGGTGGAGCCGATGCAGTGGAGTCCCAGTATTTTGGTCCAAGGATTGCGCATTTTCAAGGCACTAACCTTCACTTGTGCTTTACTATAGTTGGTGTTTTTTTTTTCTAAAATAAGAACGTTTTAGAAGTAAGTCTTCATTAAAAGTCAAGCTGTTGTTCTAAAGTTTGACGTATGTGGGCTAGAAACTGGAGCACCTACATAAGGAATTCAAAACAGACCGTGATTAAGTGAAGTTTGTCAAGAACAAAACGCAGAGACGGACCACTTTGTGGTTCATTTCTGTTCCTCTGCTCTCGAGAAGCCAGCAGCTCGTGCAGTGCGCGAGGAGAGAGAGAGCCTGGTGGCGTCTCCCTCCTCGCTGCTCGCGCTGCTGCTGCTGCTGCGCGGTTTTTCTGCAAGCTCACTGTGCTGCATTGGACCAGCTGACCAAAAACCTGGAGAGAGTCCGATGAGAACGAATCGATAGCGCGCACGCTCGCTCGTGGACGCGCCTTCCCCCTCCCGCTGGCCGGCGCCGTGCTCCCGTGCGCCGCCGGTCACGTGTCGACCTTGAGCCCACGCGGCGGTGCTGCATGCAGTGCGCACCTCCGCCACTAGATGGAGGCATTGCTCACGAGGTGCTTCGGCTCTTGTTTGCTGTAATTCTATGCTGTGCTACCTATGACCTTGAGTCAGGCCTGGGAGGACGTGCTGATCCGATTTAACAACCGCTGTCTTTTATGTCAGACACCAACAGTTACAAAGATTACTCACACTCATGACGCAGCATGGACCCTGCAGCTGATGCTGGTTTTTTAACCCCAGGTGTGTGGTGCACCCAGGCCCTGGAGATGTCAGTGGGGAAGATTCCCTTCCTGGAGGCCGTGAACGGCAGCACGGTCATTCTCCCGTGCACGTACTCCAGCTGCATCGGCATCAAGAACCTCTACTTCAACTGGCAGTTCAACGACAACGGGACCATGCAGAGGGTAAGGCCCCGCCCCCCCACCCGCGGTGCAGTCGCCCGCGCTTCTAACCCACTCCGCTTCATTCAGGTGTGCGAGTCGGTGATCGCGTCGGAGGGCGTGGTGCCGGACGTCCACATATTCCGAGAGCGGGTGGAGTTCGTGGGGAAGAATCGCGACAACAACATCTCCATCCTGCTGTCGAACATCACCTTCGAGGACGGGGGCCAGTACACTTGTTTCGGGCGCAACCCGAAGGAGAAGGACCGGAACCACAGCGCCGTGTTTAACCTCATCGTGGTGGACGAGCGTGAGTAGCGAAAGCCGATGCTGCTCGGCTCCACAGCCTGCGCTGCTGTGATGGTGCTCACGCCTGTGGTGTTTGGTGAATGTGTGCAGTGAGGGTGGTGGACAACACGCTGACCATCATCATCGCGTCAGCCGTGGGTGGAGCCATTGCGTTTCTAATGGGCTTCATGCTGCTGAAGAACCTCACGCTCTTCGTTCTGGCCAAGATGGAGGAGAAGAAGTGAGTTGCCTGGTGCTTTTCGTGCTGTTTCACATTTGGAGCCGCTTCAACCTTGTCTCCCCTCTTCCCCCTGCAGTAAGGAGTGCCTTGTAACCTCATCAGGGATCGACAACACAGAAAACGGGGTCCCAGGATCCAAAGCTGACTCAAAGCCCACTCCCAAAAAGAAATGAGCAAATGCATGTAGAGGAAAACACAGAAGTACTCATCTAAACGATCCCTCATGAACAAACTGGACATGAAAACTCTCTGGCTGTGGGAACACACAGTTAAACACTGACAACATGACCAAATGCGCAGGTGATACGCAACTAAAGAAGGAGGAAACATATATTCACATCTGAAGCCAAAAATGCTTCAGACTGAGTTATTGAAATGATTGTCCCGTGTACAGTATCAGTCTATCAGTTATTTAACCAAGACTGTAGTTCAGTTAACTCACATTTTGTTGAAATTTGACTTCTCATTTCAAATTAAAGGCTTCCATAGACGTCTAGTATATGGTAAATTTAGAAAGTTAAAGCCTGCGTACATAAAGGGCATCAACGAAATGAGAGCCATTCACAATTACTTTTCTAACTGGTTTCTGTTCATTTGTGTTCTCTGAACATTTGAGTGGCGTGTACAGTGCATGTGTGTTGGCTGCTCATTAAAAGAACTAAACCGTTGTGTGTCGGTGCACTGTTGAAGGCACCGTGTGGCCTTCAGTGAATCAATGTGTGTCACCACAGCCAGAGCACTGTCCATCGAAATCTGAGTATTTGACCATTTTCCATCTGAAGATGCAGCAGACATATTTCCCTGTTTAGGTGCTTGCTGCCCGGAATTTAATGCAATATAGACAAAACTGGGCTGAATCCTTCTTCTGTGATAACAGTGTTTCATCAACATTGTTCAGAGGCAGAGAATATAATTACAAATGTGACAAAATCACAGCTTTAAAAGTTGAAATGTCTTTCCACAGAACAACTGAATCATAGGATCCACTGTACACACTTATACTATGACAGTACACGGGCAGACATCATGGCAGGATTCAGCCCAGTTCTTCATCCTGAAACCTCCCTTTGCTTGATAAGTGCTTCTGTGACAACACGTAACACAGCAAACAGCAGCAATAGACCCAGCTTTTGAATGAAACGATATACAAGCCCCCAAACGACCTCCTATTGAAATAACTGTCCTTTAACGACGCTGCTTTTACTACAATAACCGACGCAGTCTAGGCATGTGCAACATGAGGTAGTGCTTGAAAACAGAACGCGTTCTGCTCCACTAACGTCTCGCCTCCGAATCCCACCTGATGCTGTGCAAACGTCATTGCGCTGAGGCCGTGAGCCTTCGACTAACAGTATGTGCCTCTTCACTGAAATAGCTTTATTCTCCGAAACACTGATAAACATTCATTTGGTCAGTGTGTCAGTCTTTGCAATAGAGTCAGGGGCTGCTGCACCTTGGGAGGGTCTCTGCCCTGCTGGTTGTCCAGCATGGATGCTGGTAATGAGCAGCGGGCAGGGCAGTGACCCTTGAGCACCGGGGGTTGCCACCCTGCGGTGCAAATCCCCAGTTTAAATGGGCTCAGAGCTCAGGCTGTGCAGGAAGGTGTGAGTCGAGCATGCGATGCTGGCGATGCTGATGCTGATGCTGATGCGGCGCCAATCTGTGATTGTGTTTTTACACGGAGCATCGGGGGACGGAGGTGCATCAAACAGAAAAACCTACATCTTTGCACTTTAAAGACGCTGAATGTCGGGCTTTTTAAAAAAATACCTCTGACCTCCAGCCTGACCCGGTCCTCACTCACACCCGTCCCACTCGTCAGTGCACCTCCCAGGTCTCGAGCTCAGTGTGATGAGTGGCGAAAGTCTGTGTCGTGTTCATAACAGGATGACTGTTGAGAAAACGCGATCCCGCTCTGGTTTCTGTCCATCTGATTGAACTACGAGAGGAGATGGACCAGACAAACGAGGGGGGGGGGGGGTCAAAGACAGATCTCTAATGTGATAATTTGTGGATTCATGAGCGCTGTGTGTAATATTATTTCTTGCTTGTGAGCAGTGAACTGAACAGGATCGAATGTGTTGTTAGTCAGAGTTACTGGAGTCGTGTTATCATACAGCACAGTTATTGTCCTTGTCTCCAGCTTCTACTCTTAGACTTAGGGTGATGTTAACGAGATTGGTGAGTTTGGTGATATTATGTGTGTGACTGATGCAGGAAATACTGTGGCGGCTGAATTGTACGCGTGTCAACTGTTTCTCATCTTTGAACCCACTTCCAGCAGGTCTGTAGATTTTACAGTCAGATAATGTGATCTTTATTTTTATGCTGTTTTGAGAATGTAAGAGTTTGACAGAATCACCAACAAGGTTTGATCTGATGGACTGACCACCTCTCTGACTCAGTGAGTAACTAAACAAAGCTTGAGGTTAATGGCGGGACTGTGTCAGAATGGGCCTTATCATGATAAACAACTCTATGCAATTACTAGTAGTTTAACCTTTGACCTGTACTGTAACTGTTGTGTAAGCAATACAATGATGATGATGAGATGCAGAGTGAATGAAGAGTGTCCTGAGAGAAGAGTGGGGGGGTTGTGTGGGGGCTTGGAACCCCTTCATCAGCCCCCATATGGTCTCACCCAGTCGTACGCCACTACTGCACATACTGTACTGCTACATATAAAAGGCCCCTGCTTTCTCTCTAACTCTGTCCTCGGCCTCTCATCAATGCATAACAGCTTTTGATCTATTTATTATAGAAATGTAAAATCTAATAAAGTTTTGAATAAAATCCATCCTATCCAGTGTGTTTACTGTGTATTACAATAGTTGCCAAACCCTCCTCCCATGAAGTACAGTACTGTTATTTTAAGGGAAAAGGACATGATGCATAGAGACTGAAGAAACAATAACATAATATAACAGCACACATGAAACTTGATGAGGTGTAAATGTAGCAGTTTACTGGAAAATAAATAGATTTTACAGATGTTTGTTTGGTTTTAAAATTTGTAATATGTTATTATTACACATAAAACGTACAATCAGCATGCAAGTTTTTTGTATACAATCTACTGACGTTGCTACACATCCTCCACTCAGTCGGTCTGTGCTAGATTCAACCAGCAGATGTCAGCAGTGTCTTGACAAACGCTTGAAGCTCAGCACAGGTGAGATCAGGCACCAGATTAAAAGTAGAGGCGCTCAGGAGCTTTGATGAAGGCGTTTAGTGTCAAACATGGACCTCTGAGGTCAAAGATCATAATACATCATATCATAAGTATAAGATCATAAGTAAATTAGTCAATTAGGCCTCAAAAGGGTCCTTTGGGGGAACTGGTATCAGCTTTACGTACATTTTGACATACATGTATGACGATGCAATTGAATGAAGATTCAACAAACACATTCGGTGAATGGATCAATTAAAGGTTTTTCCAAAAATTCTCCCGGTCAAAAAGAAACCACTTAAACAGTTTGTGCGCGCCGGGCACTTGAATGTGTTGCAGAGGAGGATCGCTTCCCGGATCTGCCATCGGCGTCCGCCGTGACTTTAAATATTCCATGAAGCGGGCGTGCAACGCAACTTCTCGCCCTTCGCTAATTCATGTTCACGCGGCGGAGCTCGTGGCATCGGGCGTAACAGAAAGCACGAATAAATAGAAAGAAACGTGTAAAGTTGTTTAATGTCCCTAATCAACTGGAATTCGGTTATAGCTGCTTTGCCTGACTTGTAATTTGCATGCTGTGTTGAAGAGTCATACCCCACACCCCGCTTTTCTCCCCCTCTCTCTCCCCCTCTCCATCCGCAGAGCATTTCTGTGCGCAAACGTCTACGCACGTTTCACGGCTCCGAAAGACAAAGAACGGACACTGGTGGATCCGAGCCGCACCTTCACGTGCCCACGATCAAACCTCTAAGTGGGAGGAAACGTTGGGGCGCATTTTTGCAGTGTTCGCAAGAGTGTGAGCGGCTGTTGTAGGTCCAAATTGCGCCAAAAAAAAGGCGGCTATCAGGGGCGCACAGGTGGGCGCGCTCTCCAAGGTGCCACGGCGCGGCTCCCAGAACCGGGCAATTTGGGCACGAACGGACCAAAATCCACTTTTGGGCTCAAATCACGCTCGGCTGTCTGGGGCCCGTCGTTCCGCGGCGTTTCATCAGGAGAGATGGATTTGCGTGCGCGGCGGCGTTGAGAGGAGAGGAGGGGACATGGGCGGGGCCGAGGCGCCTCTCATTTCCCCTCCACGCGTAGCGGGGCAGCAGGGCTGGAGAGACCTCCGGGGAGCACAGTCGCCAGTCCAGCACGGAGACCCGCCTGGCCACAAAGCCGCGCCGCGCACTCGCCAGGATTGCCAGATATTCCTGAAAAATACACCTGCTCTTTATGGCATGTGGCTTGTAACTTTACTCCTGCTGTACTCTCTCCAAGAAGGTAGGACAGAAAAAAAAATGCATGGGAATACTCACACTTTTGACGATTGCTGTTTTTAAGTTGACGGAAAAGTGAGAGTTAAAGTCCTAATATGTTGTTTTTTTTTTGAAAGGCGCGCGCGGCTCGGGCTTTGATGTAGTGTCGATTGCCTTGTGGGGAGCAATAGGTTGAAAATTACTCTTCAAATGAAAATATATTATCATGCTGCGGCTGAACAGGTATAAATACAGGAAAGTGAAGGTGTAGAGAGAATATCCGGTGGCCTGTGGGTTTGTTTGACGGCCCTCGGTGCCTCAGACGGCACCGGTGGAGCGGATTGTTTTCGCATTACCAACTCCAGTTATGAATATGTAAAATGGCTGAATAGGGAGAATGAGGTGCAAATACAGAGGGAGGGTGCGAGAGACATGAAGACATCCACCGGCCTCCAATTATACCGACCGTTCATCAATGCTGAAACAAATTTTATTAGAAATGTTTCATTTCGATAAAGTTTTCAGGGAGATGTTTGTGATTTTCCATTTTTCTGGCGCTTTTATTCGGTAGCCTTTGCTAATTGCAGCTGCTTTCGGGGGTTGTATTGGGCGCACGCGCTTCATTCCACAGGGACGGTCTTATTTTGTAAAATGAGATTTTAAGGCTTTTTAATCCTTTTTTCTCAGCGCTGACAAATTGATGCTGTTTTAAATTGGGTAACAAATAAAAGGGCCCTTTCTCCCCCACGACGGCCTTATTAGTTTAATAGGTCTACAGCCACATAAAGGCCATAATTAGTGCATTCAGATTTGCCCTCCTCATTTAATTCACTTGTTCTTTTCCCTGTTTTCTTTGTTTTTTATTTATAAATATAAAAGGCGGTCTATTTGTTTAAATGGATTAAATGTTCCTCCTTGTTCAGTATATGCAGCAAATCTCTGATCCCACTGCAAAGTTGATCTTCCGCTATTACAGTGCATTAGAATAATCCTGAACAAATCTGCGTCGAAAATAACCGAAATTCAACACTATCTGCGCTTGAGAGCGTCTCCGGGCCTTTATGTACAGCGTCCTGTCTGTTCAGGACGCATATGGTTTTGGTCCTATTACCAGCGTAAACGACAATGTGCAAATGTATTTATTAAACAACCCGAATATGGTGAATTGGCTGCAGGGGGGAATGTGGCTGTTTTCAGCGCAAACGAGCTGATCAGAACAGGCCATTAGGTGCGTTTGGCTTTTTATGTCACAACATTGTGTTACGTCGGATCAACCAATTTTTTTTAAACTTTGTGTAAATTAGTTTCTTCTGTTTATTGTTCGCGTTTGGCCTTAAATTCCCTGCGTTCGTCACACGTTTGCCGCTGATTTATTGCCTCTTTATTGCCTCTCTGGGTTTCGGGGGGCGAATCATTTTAATATGCACAAATTTATTTCGCCAAATGAGAAACTCCAGGGGCGTGGGTGCAGATTACAGACTTGCCCGGTCATGTTCCCCACTAATGGCGCACCTGGACCCCGCGGACGTGTACGCGCGTGTGCCAGTGCGTGCGTCACGGCTCCTGCCTCTGTGTGCGCGCGTGCTGGCGGGGGGGGGGGGGGGGACACCCCTCGTGGTTTTTGTTGTTGAAGGCTGGACATGTTCGCGTGTTGTTTCTCCCAGAGCTCAACTTGAAGATGTAGCGGCAGAAAAGTTGTTTAAAAACTCAAATATTCTTAAGTAAGTCATTTACACGACACTTGTGTTGTGTTGACACGACTGTTAATTAAACACTAAAAATAGCGTCTGAAATTTAACAGCAGAACAATTACATCACAAGGCGTTTTTTCAAATATTTAACCGGTTTAATTGATGCTTTGCTGGGATTATTAATTGACGATCTGACCACGGAAGGTGTTTTCTCCTAGCTGCCATTAAAATCAAATTTACAGACAGCCTTTTTTGTAATTGTGGGTTAATTAACACTGAATAATTAAGCTTTAGTAAATACCGGCCTCCTATAGGCCTGTTTAAACTCCAAATGTACAATTTAAATGATTAAAACGGAATTTAAAAAAATGATTTGTGTGACATCTTACAAGTGTGTAAAGCTATAAGGTGAGTCCTGGCACACCTGCTCACTCCAGGGAGACCCCTACAAATAGATATATGCAAAAATCCCCCCTTTCCTCCTCAGTCCAATTCCCAGTGCTGCCGTAAGCTGCAATCTGAGCTAAAGGCACCACTGAATGACAGAGCTGCGTGCTCCACAAAGGTGCCAATCATTACTCAGCCAAGGCACAGGCCTTTTTTTTTACCAGCTGAAACCTGGCATGTTTTAGCCTAAATTTAAATGAGACAATGCAAAAGGGCCAATTATTTGGAGTGTTAAAGCAGAAAAAAAGCTAAGAAGCTCATGCTGCTTTAAACAGCATGTGTAATTTTGGTAGAGGATCAATCATCAACTGATTGTTTTTGGGCGATAAAAAGTCTAAGGTGATGAATTAAACAGATTGGCTTATAGTTTCTATACATTTTAACTAAAACACAGCAGTTAAATCTTTTTTAGCGTGTGTAATGAAAACGTGTATGAATTCAAATTTCCGTTCTTGTTGTTGGTGGGTAAAATGTGCCGTCAGCTCGTTGCACTTCCCAGTTCACCAATAGGATGTCACAGCTCTGCCACTACTGTCGCTGCTCCTCCACTTCATCCCTAAATCTAGTGTAAATCCCAAAGAGATCAGATTATGAATAAGAACTAATCATTAAAAAAACAACAGCGAAAAGGATGCAAATGAACACCATTGACCATAAGAAGTTATTTTTTCCCCCAGCAAGATTCCAGTGTAACATGGCACTGATGCTAAATTGAGCCAGACCTCCTCCAAATTTTATTGGACGCCGGAGCAGCACATTTTCGGAAGGAGGGTGTGTTCGGCAAATGTCAAATCTCTGAAGCAAGTAGTTGTTTTTGTTGGATCTCTCTCTCTCCATCCCCATCTCTCTCCCCAGCGCTCCCTCCCTCCATCGCTTCCTCTCGCAGTAACTCCCCTCCCTCTCTCTCCCTCATCACTAGGCAGAATTAAAGGCTGGGGGAGGGGCACTTTATGCAGACTGTGCTGGGACTTGTGATCCACAGATTTGATATTCACATTAAGAGAGAAACCGGCTGCTTTGATGTGAGGGGGAGCAGGTCCCAGGGGCCTGCTGAAGTAGCACACTTTTTTTTTTTTACTGACACAGCACAGGCTCGGGGGGGGGGCGTTGGTGATGGGGTGAGGAGCAGATTGTTGGGGGACAGGGTGTTCGGAAAGCCAGTGGGTGGGGAGCAGACCCCCCCCCCCCCTTACTTACTATATGCCAGACCCTTCACAATTATCCATAAGCTTACACTCATCTCTGTGTCCACCTGCGTATCACTGATGTCCAATTCACACCACCTCTCGCGCTGCATCTGCCTCCTCTGCTGCTGTATGTTGCCACACATGAAGCACGTCTGTAAGCCCGCGTATCGAAAACACAATTTTGCAAGTTTCGAGGAACACCTGAGCGACGGATGTCAAGGCGGCAGGACTGAATGAGGGCTGCTTCTATAGTGGCACATTTGGGGAAAGAGGGAGGTTTATGTGGACGTCGTGTCTCTGTCAGGTTCAATTCTGCTTTTGACCTTTGCTGCGTTATCTGATTTATTCATCATCAAATCAGATCAGGTTGAAATGTCGTGAAGATGATTGGATTTTTATAAACAAAATTTTAAAAAAATGAGTGAGAGGAGGATGGGGGAAGGATGTGTGCTCATGTCTGGGTGTGAGAAAGTGTGAATGTGAATTTTTGGGTTCTGGGGTTTGTTTACCTCCTTATCACAATTCAGCTTTCAGCATTGAGAGAGAGAGAGAGAGAGAGAGAGAGAGTGTGTGTGTGTGTGTGTGTGTGTGTGTGTGTGTGTGTGTGTGTGTGTGTGTGTGTGTGTGTGTGTGTGTGTGTGTGTGCGTGCGTGCGTGCGTGCGAGTGTGTGTGTGTGTGTGTGTGTGTGTGTGTGTGTGTGTGTGTGTGTGTGTGTGTGTGTGTGCGTGCGTGCGTGCGTGCGTGTGTGTGTGTGTGTGTGTAGGCTCCTGTGCACAGTCACATCCTGGAAAGGCGTAGATCAGCTGCATTATGCATGATGAAACCTTGCATAGGTTATGACTTCTCCCTCGCCGACATACATATTCATGCGCGGCTCTGGCAGGATGTATAAATTTGTGGCTGCAGCGCTGACAGCAGACGCTTTAGGTCCAGCAGCGCCGTCACAGCTCCACTTTCCAGCGAGCGCCCGCTTCCTCGCCGGCGCTGTGCCTGAACGCGGCTGATGGAGTCTCCTGGGTGTGGGTGAGGAACAAGGAGCCCCACAGCTTTGGTCAATACAGCGATCAGAGCACTGATCGCTTATAAGTTGCACATGAATTACCTCTGAGACAGGTGGTGTCAGTGAAATGACAAGAGGCACCCATCGTGTCAGGAAAACAGTCGTGCCGGGTTGTCAAAGCGCTACAGCTGCAGGTTTCATAGACTAAATCACAGACTAATATGGAGCTGAACCGTTCTTAGTTCACAGCTTTTGGAATTGGATGATTGCTGCTTTCCTTCTCATCCCACTTATATAATATAGAGTATAGAAATATTTTTGACAGGGACATAAAAAGTTAAAATCAACTTGATTTTAGTTACAAGTGCTCATTGAGCTGTTTATTCATATTAAATCCATCCACTAATGCATTTGATGCATTGTGATGGAATAAATGTTCATCTGAGCTTAAAGTGGTTATTTTCTCGTTCATTTTTAAAATAATTTTCACATTTGCTAATTTGTACTGCCTCAATTGTAAAACTGTAAGTATTGTTCTCTCAAAGTACACTTTGAGGAAACACTTGACTCCCAGTCAGGACCTCACGCTGAGCTCTGGAAACTAGAGACACCTAATAATATTAATCTATGTATTAATAAGAATATATAAAATATGCAAAATTAGATAGAAATGCAGCCTGGTGACGGAGGATGAACCTTTTTTAGAGTCTGCTTGCGTACTGTGCTGTGTTTGAGCACATTTAAGCACATTATTAATGCTTTAGTTTTCATTGGTGTCGCATTATTGCATCCTGTGGCGTTGCTCCCTCTCTACTGTACCTGAGCTGTCTGTGTAGGCCCCTTCCTTGCTCAGTGTCTGCTTTTATTTTGTCAGCAGCTTTTTTTTTTCACACTTCTAGAATATTTATGTAGTTACTTAAAGTATCTAAATTTAGGCTGTTTAGTGGGTCACAGTTGTTACCTTAAATTGTTGCTTTATTTTTCATTCAGGCACGGCTTCAAGTGCCTCCGCCACCATGGCAACCCACTCTGTCTCCTCCTAGTGTGACTGAGAGCTGCGTGTGTGCGTGTGTGTGTGTGTGCGTGCGTGCGTGCGTGCGTGCGTGCGTGCGTGCGTGCGCGCTCCTCGCCTGGTTTTGACAGGCTCTGAGTGGTGGGAGTTTGCTCTGATCCCCTTTCTATTGCACTTCCCGCTCCATCAGTCCCAGTACTCCCCAGCCCCTGCAGCGTCCAGGCCCTCAGGCCATATAATCTACTGTATGAGAGGGTCTCCTGCCGCCCGGCCCCTCCCCCTAACCTCTCAGGGTGACCCCCTCACTTCTCCACTTTAGTCCTGTCCCCCCATTGGGAGATTAGAGATATTGCAATCTTTAATATGGGCTTTATGCTCAGGGGCCATTATCAGTAATCTGCGGAGGGGAGGGAGTCTGACCTGGTTTTTGCCGCCCACCACTGGACCGCCAGACACTTTTCATATACCATCTGTAACATGCTGCTCAACTTCATCACATTCTAGACTGGAGACCTGATGAACGGAGGTTTCGTTGCCCTCCTTCCATCAGTTTAACCCTGTTGATGGTGATAACTTGACCCGGTGGCGTCTGTTTCAGTGTTTTCACTGTTTTCAGTGTAGACGGCGAGTGAGTCACACGCCGAGCGTTTAGCGTCCAGCTTTCCTGCAGACTCATAACGTGACATAACATATGAACCTGAATGCTATTGATTTTAACTTTGTGGTTTTTAGAGCTGAAACAATTAATCGATCGGTCGATCAATGAAAAAATAGTTTGATAATTGATTTATCTGCTCCTATATTTATTTTTCTGACAAAATAATCATTAACTGAATGAGCTGAATGTATAAAAATGTGTTTGATTTATGTTGGGAATAGAAAACAGAGTTATAATTTCATCCAATTTGCATCAAAGTCTTCGTGCCAACGTCATTTCTTAGTTCGTTTTGGGAAGTTTTGTGGAGACTTTTTGTGCTACATTGAATATTAAGGTGGTGGAATGCGCTCTGGCTTGGTTTGTACAGTATCGAAACAAAAATCATTTCCAATCAATGGAGGCTGACGTCCACATCTGTCCACCAGCAGTGTCCCCCTCACTGATTCCTCCTCTAATCTTTCCTATAATAGCCCAAATTTGAGCCGCCCACTGGTCCTGCCCAGTTCCTCTTCCTGCTCTCCTGTATGTGTTTAATCTGAGCCAAGAACAGTCCTGTGTGTGTGTGTGTGTGTGTGTGTGTGTGTGTGTGTGTGTGTGTGTGTGTGTGTGTGTGTGTGTGTGTGTGTGTGTGTGTGTGTGTGTGTGTGTGTGTGCGTGCATGTGTGTGCATGTGTGTTAAATATGTAAGGAGATTAAATCGACTTAAATCTCTGCGTCTGGCATCGAAATTTCAATCACATAACCTATCAGCGCGGTCCCCACCTCCCGCTCCAGCTTTGTTTGTGCCTGTGTGCACACGCCGTACGCGGCCGCGAGCTCCTCCCCGACGCCCGTCCACCTAAACCACCACAGGCTTTGGCCCACATCCCTGGCTTTCCGTGTCACGTGACTGATGTGTGCAGCTGGACGTCTGACATACATTTGTTATGATGATTTTCGCTGCACTTGAAGGGCGATGCCAGTGATGTGATTGTGTTTGCTGGAGTCCTGGTCCTCACCTCCACCTGTCTGTCTGTCCCTGCAGTACACAGTGAGGATGTGGGCTCCACCAGGCTGTACTTTGTGAATGCCTCCCTGCAGAGGGTCACCTACTCCAGCTCGGTGGGGGTGTCCCTGCCCTGTCCAGCAGGGGGCACCCCCACTGCCATCCTGCGCTGGTACCTGGCCACCGGAGACGACATCTACGACGTGCCCCAGATCCGCCAGGTGCTCCCCAATGGCACGCTGCAACTGCACCCCTTCTCGCCCTCCGCCTACAACAGCTACATCCACGACAACGACTACTTCTGCACCGCCGAAAACCAGGCCGGCAAGATCCGCAGCCCCAACATCCGCATCAAAGCCGGTGAGTGGGCCGAAGGTCCGGAACGCGGGGATCACAACAGTGTTGCGGGTGTGATTGACAGCTGCGCAGAAGCACCCGCCCCAAAGCAGCCCGCGTGGACCCGGACACGGGTCGACCTAGAACACGGGGAACATCTGCAGCACATTTTACACCGGGCCCCGGCCTCCGCTCCCACCTGCTGGACCCGAGCTCGCACTTTACACTAGCCTCCAGTCCTCCCGACCCCCTCCAGCTTCATCCACGGCGTCGCGCCATCTGTCAGAATAAACCCCGACACACAAGGGTTAAGAGGCAGCTCCAGCGCGATTTCACGCAATCACATCCGTTATGGACGACATCCTTCACATCCAAAAGCCACGGAACTTTACAGCCACAGCCCAACGTAAAGTCATGTAAAGTCTCTCCCCACACGCTTTTAGGAAATGATCTCGCTCATGGGTGATTTAGTTGGCTTTCACCACATTTAAATGCATTAGATCATCTTTCTTTGCTGTACAAATACAAAAAGAAAGTCAATCCACAAACAAGAGTGATCTATTTTTGGATGTTCTGACCAGAAGCTGCCTTTGTTGCCATCACACTCTCAGCTCGGTCCCTCCTCCTCTCCCTCCTCTCTCACTCTTCAAACTGTCCTCTTGTGCCAGGCTAAATATAGGCGCAGCACACTTCTTTAATTATCTCTGATTAACCAACCTAATTGGCGCTTTCCATTGATTAGACGGTGTGAGGCTGCTTTAATAAGCGAAGCCAAAATCTCATCTGAAGGTAAAACGGTACTTTTGGGGGTTCGGGCTCCACCCGCTCGTCTCAGAAGCTCACATCAAACTGTGGCTGGAACAAAGCGTCAGCTGGGTGATGGTTGTTCTGCAACTATTGTCCAACGACAGCCCTCCATCCTTCCCATCATTCATGCAGGCCGGTCGGTCCCTCCCCCTCCCCTGCTGCCATCAACATCTGTTTTCATATTCTGCCTCCCAACACCGACCTGAACAAATACTCATATTCATTCGACTAATACAAGCGCCAAGTTGAGGATTTGAGCCAGGACCCTGAGCTGCATGCCAGCCGGTCGCTGCCTTCATTCCCACATGACCCAAAAGCCCGGCCTCAGGAGACGAGGGATTAGCCGGAACCAAACATCCCACAGCCAGCAGCCTGTGTTGGCTCACACAATGACTTTTTACCTTCTCATTCGAATAACCTTTATTAACTCACGACGTCCGCGTGCGTTTTCATTGGTCATCGTTCATTTTAACGGGACTTGCTGTCACCCATTCATCCCTGCCTCTCTCTCGGAAGGGCGCCGGTGTGCATTTACATGCGCTCGCATGTGTCCCCGCGCTGCAGCGATGTATGCACGCTGTCACGGTGGCTGTTACCAGGGAAGGGAATCCAAACCAGTTTCTTAGCAACCTCCAGATAGGCCGCGTCCTACAGTAGCTCTCACACGACTTTGCTAATGAGGCGCACGCTCGTTTAAAAACACGAAAGTGTCGCGGGAACTCGGCAGCGGGAGGGACGTTCCCGCTCGCGCCGCTTGGAAAAGTTGAAGACAAGGACCTTAGATCAGCGGCCGATGTTGATGACACGTTAGTGCTGGAAAAATATAATGTGCGTGATTATCCTGCTTAATGGCGGCTCGGTCGCCATCCATGGTGAAAGCAGAGCAGGATTAGAAGAGTTCAAATAAATAATGAATAAATCTGGAGTGCTGTAATTGGTGAAAGGGGGTTAATGTGTTGTTTTCATGATCATTGTTTTGCTGCTTCTGTCACTATGTGATGGGATTAACGCCTCGTGTGTGTAGTTTTCAGGGAGCCCTACACCGTGCGGGTGGCGGACCAGCGCTCCATGCGGGGCAACGTAGCCGTGTTCAAGTGCCTCATCCCCGCCGCCGTGCAGGAGTACGTCAGCGTCGTGTCCTGGGAGCGGGACACCGTCTCCATCGTCCCAGGTGAGCGACGGGCGACCGGCGGTGGCGTGTGTGATTAAAGGGGGGTGGATGTGGATGCGGATGCGGCTCCATCATGTGTGTGAGCGCCAGGGCCGCTGTGCTCCACGTGTGACTGAACCCTTTAACTCGTGTCTTCTGTCTGTTCACTGTTCTGGATCAGCGGTCTGCTCCGCTGCCCTCCTTATCACTCACTCCCTCCCATCACATGCACTTTGCGCTCCTTATATCAAATCCCGCTGCTAATTGTCAGTGACGCTGCATTGGACAGACTCTTCCAGGTTTCAGGACTGTTTTTTTTTTTTCTCCTCATCAGATCTATTTCCGTCCTCTCCCTGCTTGTCCCACCACCTTGTCCTTGAAAAACAGGGCCACAATTAGAGACACTGGATGTCAATAGGACTGTGCCCTCACATTCATCTTCATTAACCTCATTTGTGTGTGTGCGTGTGTGTGTGTGTGTTTGTGTGCGTGTGTGTGTGTGTGTGTGTGTGTGTGTGTGTGTGTGTGTGTGTGTGTGAGAGAGAGAGAGAGAGAGAGAGAGTGAACGAGAGAAGACAAAATTGTGCTCGTTCTGTCTTTTTGTGCATGACATATCTTTGATGGTGTGATTCTATATTGAATCCGAGCTGTAAGTGTTTTTAGTAACGTAGCAGAGGGGGATGAACGAGGATAAAAACTGAACCAAAGCAAGGAGGGTAGTAGGGCAAGAATGGCCCCAGGTCCCAGCAGATGGCGTTTTTATGTTACAGTATATGTATGCAAAACACACACACACACACACACACACACACACACACACACACACACACACACACACACACACACACACACACACACACACACACGCACACACACACACAGGATTTGTTATTTTCAGTCCTTTAATACTGTAAAACTCTGATTTATGTCATATTTTACTCTGCATTTAAGTGACACTTAAATATATGTATTTCTTAGATGTATTAGTTATTAGAACAGACTATATATTACACAGCTTATATTTACTTTCAATATTTCTGTTGGCTTAATACTTCATTCAAAACAGTGTCTTACTTTGCCTTCACTTTCGTGTTCACAGTGATAAGAACGACTTCCCATGATTCCTAACCGCAAATAGACGCGCTCCAGTTCGAGCGCGTCCGTGCTCCGTGTGTGTGTTTGTGGGCTCTGTGCACGACCGTCACGAGGCTGCAGCGTGTAATTAGGGTATATAGGTCAGCTGATGAGCAGTGAGTGTGAGCATCAGATGTTGAACATGACGAGCTGCTCACTGAACTCGGCGCGGCGTGACCGGGTTCAGCCCGACGTCGGCGCTAATCGACACGCTGACCTCGCACGGACGCCGTCCACCTGTAACCTGGGCTCTCTTCTTCTTCTTCCTCTGCTTCTTCTTCTTTGGTAGCGCGTAGTCTCAACCCTGTGATCGCAACTTCGCATGGATGCACAACAACGTGCTGCATGCAGCCGTGCAGCGTGGAGGCTCAATAGTTGTAATGAAGATGTGTAGATTACAATTGATCCCTGCACGTGAGTGAATGGGCGGTTGCTTATCCTCCCTGTCACTATTTCTTGTGCCCGACTTAAGAAACGCAGCAGGAAAGGTTTACGAATTCAAATGAGCAAATCAATAGATGTGCATGAAGGTAAATTCTTCCATCATACTTATTTTTTGCTTGTTTCTGTCCAGACATTCTGACTTGCATGCATGGTTTACATCCCCACTGGCTCCTGTATTAACATATTTTCTACCCAGTTGATAATAAGCCAGTTAAAGTTAGGACACAACATATAATGTTGTTTATGTCTTATTTGTCCTTTAAATTCATTAGACGGCGCTGTCCTGTGTCCTGTATGTGTGTACGCATACATAGAAAAGTGATTATGTGCCGCCTCTGATCAGTATCACAATCACATACTGGTCTCAAGGTTGAGTTGATGACATAACACAACACAGCGATGCCCTCTGAACCCCAACAGGTTCCATTTTCATACACACACGTTCTCCATCTGGAGCCGTGTGTGTGTGTGTGTGTGTGTGTGTGTGTGTGTGTGTGTGTGTGTGTGTGTGTGTGTGTGTGTGTGTGTGTGTGTGTGTGTGTGTGTGTGTGTGTGTGTCCCCTACCCTGCCCCACTTTCCTGTCCAGCCAGGACAGTTGGGGGGAGTTAAGAGGGGAGGGGTGCAGGCAGACTGACCTATTTCCCTTTCACTTCCCCATCACATACATCCCTGTAGTTAAGCTACAGTGTGTGTGTGTGTGTGTGTGTGTGTGTGTGTGTGTGTGTGTGTGTGTGTGTGTGTGTGTGTGTGTGTGTGTGTGTGTGTGTGTGTGTGTGTGTGTGTGTGTGTGTGTGTGTGAGACAATAGACGCCTGCTCGTCTGAGCAGTGATCTGAAGGAGCAGAGCTGGAGCGGAGACGGAGGGTTTGTGGACGGGCATCAAAACAACAGTGGGGCAGAGCGAGGATTCAGTCTGCATATTGAGGCTTTCAGTCTCACCAGCAGAAACCTAATGAGCAGCTCTGATGACTGGAGACGGGACCAGCAGATGGCTGCAACCAACCGCTGCTTTTTTTATACACTGTAAATTGATATACATGCCCATAAAAAAAAAAAATAAAAACTTTGACACCTTTGATCCATTTCAGTCCCAGTCCAGTATTTTGTGTTTAGCCCAAGTTGAACCGATGAGTGTGTAAATGCTGAGTTATCAGACCTTAATGTGAATGCAGATACTAATGGGTGTCACCGGGTGGTGAGGTCATTTACAGGCTATGTTACAGATCAATCCTCCGCCCCTGGGGTCTCCGCTGGAGGTCACGCGGTTCAGCTCCACACACTCACGCACACACGCATGGAGATAATTGGCAACATCTGGAAAATTACAGCGGAGCTGATCAATTTACAGGAGCAGTGGGTCAGAGTAACTAAGTTTGGAGAGTCTCCTGCAGTTACTCACACAAGACGCCTTTATGCTTCTATAGTGATGCAAGCGTTCCTTCAAAATGTCATTTTAAAGGGATATTTTCATCCTTTTTTGTGAGTGACGCAAGTGTCGTATCGTCGCGCGGCGATGCGAAGGTCGACAAATGCAGCGGGACCTGCCGGCGCGTTTGTGCACCTGTGTTTGTGCGCCCGGGAATAAGGTGATACCTACACGTGTCCCGGACGCCGCAGAGCCGTGTAAACACGGTCCACTCCACGACGTACAAATGTAGAAACACGCGCGCCCACGCAGCGCTAACACAATAAAGCCATTTCCAGATGCAGCGTGGATGCGGAGCGCTCATTAAACTTTAACGCTTGCATTAGGGCCATGCTGTGCTGTGACGACTGTCCCGTTGGCGCGTGCACGTGACCCCCCCCCCCCCCCCCCCCCTGTTGACTGGCGCCTCCGCCGTCAACTTTCACGCCCTCCCTCTCCTGCCTCTCCCCTGTCCCATGCGACACCCAGCCGGCCGTGGGGGTCTCAGAGGGGGCTGAATAATGCAGCTGAGGGTGCGGCTATTATGCACATGCATATGCAAATGCAGCGGGATAAATATGCTCATTTTTAACCGCTTTAATTTAGCTTCCAGTTCAACTACAAATGAACGAGCGCTTGTTTTTTTTCCCGCTGGTTCGCCCTCTGTCTGCTTCTCTGCCTTCTCCGAGTGTCTCTGGCCCCGGTGCGCTGACAGTGACTGAAAGCGGGGCCGGAGCAGATGGGCCGCTGGCAGCCATCTTTTACTCAGTTACGTGGAGGAGGCACGTGTGTGGGTGTGTTAATTGGCACAAACAAGCGTGTGCGTGTTTCCGCGCGTGCAAAGGGGGCACAATAGGCATAATTATCTCTGCTTGAGGGGCCCGGTTATGGGGGGGTATGGGGTTGAGGTGGGGGCCGACAATGGCCCGACCGTGGGCTTTGTGTGCGCAGAGCAGAGGGCTGACAAGTGTCGGCTATTATTGACTATTTACACACTGCTACACACGCCTGCTCACGTGCACTTAACACAGACATGCACTCACTCTACCCTGGCTTTTTACACACACACACACACACACACACACACACACACACACACACACACACACACACACACACACACACACACACACACACACAAACACACACACACACACACAGTGTGTGAGTATCAGTGTCAATCAGTGTAAGAGGGAGAGATGGGAAAGCCCCTTCGAGCTCGTCACCCTGACAGAAACCTGGCCACCGTTTCACCCTTGAAGCCAGGCCGTGTCCTGTGGCTTCACGTGGATTTTCAGCTGATTGGAAGCAACGTCTCCCTTCGTTCGCTGAGACAAAGTCATTGTCATGGCTTCTGCAAACATTTATGTACATGTTGGTCCCTGACAATCATTTAAAGATGATGTAAATATCTTATAATATCACCAGTTGAAAGTAGCTTTTCTTCAAAGTCTCCGTAAAGGATGGGTGCTAATCTGCAAATGTAACCACAGCCAGGGTCATTAGGTAGAGTGAAAGCAGGAAGGCTTGTGTCAAGGCTTAGAAGAAAAGAGTTGGAGGCTTTACGAGGCCTGGGTCGGGTTAAGAAATAGGATTTGAATAAAGAGGTTTTTACCCCTTTTCTCCTTCTACTCTTTTGTTTAGACGAGGGAAAGCGGGATTAGTGCGAGGAGATTAAGCAGGCTCTACTAAGAAAATGTGAGTTGAGGAAATGCTTATTTACTCAGCAGCTTGCAGCAGGGGCATGAATTTGGCTTTGATTACCTCCAATTTTTACTGTGTCTTATTCTGAAGGGCAGATTTTTTTTTTCTCGCTAATCCAGTCATAAACTGATTTCACTCTCTGGGCTCAAACGTCATTGTGCTATATCATTAATAGAATTTCACAGGATTTGATGGAAACAATGAGAATAAACAATATTAAACAGAAAATAGGCGTTCAAAACTATTTCACACTGGTGACACTGGTGGTGGACAGATTTCTAGGAAGGCTATCGGGTTGTTTGGGCTTCGTGAGGAGACATGATCGAGGGGCTAATGAAATCCCTGGTGGTGGTCCAAGTGACATGCTCCTACGCGCCCTCTCAATCAGACCTATTGATCTGTCCCCGCATTAGTTGTGGGAACACACATAAACACCAGATCAGCATCACACCCCACGATTGACTCCTGGTGCTGTTGGATTACTTAGATAGAGACCGCAGGAGGAAGTCACTATGTTCTTTGCGGATCAGCGACATTAAAGCACACATGACCATGAAGGGGTCAGACTGATGGTAAGGCAGGAGAACATGGGGAAAGCTGGTGGTCTGAGTACACAACCTCCCCATCAGATGCAAAGGGAACTATGTGAAGGTGAATGGGTCTTTGGGACATTCTGCTCAATGTGGACCTGGGACTGGAGTGAAGTTAGCTGATAGTCTGCTCCAACCTGTTCCTCTCTTCACTGGGCTGGTGAGTTTCCTGTTGACCTGAGGAAATCAACACAGACACACTCACACGCAAATGCGAGTTCTGTACGAAAACAAACCAGTCTCATCCCCATAACCGGCGCCTGGATCATATCAGTGCCTTTAGATTTCGATCTGCTATTAAAGTGCAGTAAGTGATTGGTCTGGTGATTTGGGGCGCTGTTAGTGATTTCGGCTATCTCTCCTGATAAACCACAGGAAATATGTGTGCGGTGCATTTGAGCTTTGTGTGTCTGTGCTGGGCAGTGACACTCCTCTGCCACCAGCACTCTAATAGGGAGGGACCAGGCAGCTCACTCAGTGCCACTAATGCAGCTCAGTGCCTGAGGCCACACACACACACACACACACACACACACACACACACACACACACACACACACACACACACACACACACACACACACACACACACACACACACACACACACCACCGTACATTCAAGTCTGTCTTTTATCTGCAGCTTAATCAAAACAAGGTGGATGGAGAGCGTTTTGCTGCTGGATGTTTACTTTCGCTGAGTGAAATCCTTTAAAGAAGTGAGTTGCTTCGGTGTCGAAGCCCAGTTAGCGTGTGGCGAATGGTCAATAGAAGGTAATGGGACATCCAGCTGAGGGTAGGTGTTGGGCCACGGTGGCACACTTCTGTGTAGGATGTGTGGATATGTGCGTGTGTGAATGTGGCTTCTCCCTCCCGGGACTCTCATTATCACTGCTGTCCCAGATGTCACCCAGCACATGAAACACACGTCATGAATAATGGAGTCCTTTTTTTTTTTAACATCCCCAGTTCTCTCCCATCTTCCCAGCCTCATTCCCCTCCATCCCTCGTTTTGTCTGATGCTACTACTGATGCTTAATCTCCTCAGCGCTGCCTCCATCTGAGATGGTCCATTTAGCTTTATGCAGCCTGTGTGGTTAGGATGGCTTTGTGCAGGGGGGGGGCTGCAGCATTTGTGGAGTTATATCCATGCAAACTGCATTTTTTGCATATGTCAATTTCTGCGTGTCTCCAACTCAATAGGCCGCATGTCGGCCCCTCCCCCAGTGTTTACTGTTTGAAGTCACACAGGGCAAATTGGGACAGAGTGGTCAGTGGAGCAGAAGCGACGCGGGCCCATTGCAGAGGGGAAGTGGACCCGGCGCCCCTCGACTCTGTCTCATCGCTCAACTTCCACCTTTGCACGCTCCCCGCCGCCGCCTCCCCGACACGGCAGCAGAGGGTCAGGGCGGCGGAGCGCGGCTGAAAAATGAGGCGAGGCCGTCAGAGCGGGTTAGGAGGAGGGCAGCGCAGTCAGGATCAGACAGTGAAGCGTGGCTTTTTAATGAAAACATGACGGGGCTGCGTCCGGCGTCGCAGGAAATGAGCAGGCGAGAAGGGCGGCGCGAGAGGCGCGAGCGCTGACGCTCCCGTGCGCCTCATGCGCGCGTCAGCGCTCTGTGTGGACCGTTCGGTGGCGGTGACAAAGTCTCTTTCATGGAGGAAGTGTGTGTGTGCGTGTGTGTGTGGGGGGGGGGAGTCACACAATTAGTTGTTACACTTCAGTTGTGCCAATAAAACCTGCTTTGAATGTGAATTGAAAGGAGTTAAGAGGGTGCCATTCATGGACTCTAAGTAAGTGTGCGGCCGAATAAAAGCCAGGAAAGTGTATATATTTAATTGAGTGACACCTGCTTCTACTTAGGCCTTTAATGTACACAGCGGAGAGCGAGGGGAGGAGGCGGAGGCGGAGTGGGGTGGGCTCCCGCTCTGAATGCAGATACAACACCCCACTTTTGCATAAAGGTTTGAAAGGAGGAGAGAACAGAGCCGTGGACTGTTATCTCCATCTCTCCCTTCACCCCCGTTACCGTATATTCTCACAAACACATCCTTCAGACCCCTGATTTCATGCTTTAACACATCCCGCTACAAAACCGGACATCGGCCGTGATAATTTTACCGCATAGTTCATTTATTTATTTAATTTTTTATTCCTGCAGGGAAATATTTGTGCGTCCTATTTTCATGGCGGTAGGTGTTTCTGTAGGTGTGTGCGCGTCTGCATTTGTAAGCACAGAGCACATTCCAGCACCACAGAGAGTATCTCTGGAATATGTGTGTTTTTTCCCGTCCTTTCTCTTTTCTTCTTCTTTCGGTGACAGTCACAAGTCTTTGATCCGCTCCTCCTCCACTCTCTCTTCTCACCTTCTTTCAAATTCTTCTCTGCAGTTTGCTGTTGGGAGCAGACGTATAAGGCGAATGCACAGAATGCAGAATGCCACTTGTTCTTATTCTGGCAATATTTAACAGAGCATGGGCTAAGGGTTCATTCATACGGGTTCAAATGCAATGAAAGAGTTAAATCAGCTTGTTATTGAACAATCCAAGTTAGTCCAGTACATAAAACTACAAATACTACAAAACATAATTAATAGCGTCCAGATTTCTCATTCATGAGTGTGTGAGCTTCACAGCCTCGTGTCGACACACATCCCAGTTTTCAAGAGTGAGTTATTGAGTTATTAATTGAGTTATTAATAGTTATTTTCATTTCCATCACTGTGAAAACCTCAAGATTGATAACTGAAAAAAAAACAATGCAAACTAAACAGAGCGTTGGTTTGTATTTGTTGTGCCACATTTGTGATCCATTTAACTCCGCTTCAACCGCCGCCGCCGCCGTGTCCTTGAGCTCTGGAATCACATTGCGCTTTAATAACTGCTGAAAACACACCAAATGCGTAACAGGGTGGCAGCGAGAAAAGCCTAGCAACAGTGAGAGGATGAAGAAAGTGGGAGGGATGGGGAAAGATGCAGAACATCAATAAATAATGGCCCCACTGAGGAGGTGGGCCTCGTTATCTTTGCACCGACGCCTTCATTTGCATTCGTGAAAATGAGGCTGCTGCTAACTTACACACATGGTTCACTCACAACTGCACTCTACTGAAAGCCACACGGGCTACAGCGTGGTTCCGATTCATAATGCATTCAAATAAACTGCTCTTTAATGTATTCATAATACATTAAATTAATCTAAGTAATGCGCCTTTCTTAACTATAAAGTGTTTATCATTTTCCTTAACCAGCCTCTCCAATACAAATTAAATAGACACGACCAACGCTGCACAATTTCTTCCATGAGTGCGTCGCATTGAGACTTCGACCAAACTCATACAACACCCAACAATGTCACCATCCTCTAGGCAATGCAGATTCTTTCTGGGTGAGAGGACACGTATAGTTTATGAGGAAAATATCTTAACCTCTAAATGTTTGCTGTGGAGCTTTTCTTGTGGCTTCCTTTATTAACTAATGCTCCTTTTGATTGGGTTTAATCAGTGTTATGCAAAAAATACGGTGCCGCACAGATCGTGTTTGAAACACAGCTCTGGGGTTGAGCCACTGGTGTCATTCCCACTATAGTGTGACCTTTGTGTGTGTGTTCTCACATGACTTAATTCAAAATTTTTCCCAATGCTGAATATATTAAAAAATAGCTAGAATCTGATATTAGAATCATATGAAGGTGGTACAACGAGAAAAGCAGTTATGCAACGCCAACATGCTGCATGGCTGCATACATGTCTGTGTTTTCTACAGTGTGTGTGTGTGTGTGTGTGTGTGTGTGTGTGTGTGTGTGTGTGTGTGTGTGTGTGTGTGTGTGTGTGTGTTTGCGTGATGCACATTGGCTCTGTTTCTCATTATCTAGTCAAGTCAGCATGAATAAAAGCTGAGGGAGCGCAGTGATTTAGTAATTAATATTTAACTCTGTCTGCCACTCTGCTTAGAGAGAGAGAGCAAAAGAGCCAGGGTTCACACAAAGAGACGCACAACATCGAGTCAAGACAAACGGATTCCACCGGCAAACCACCGAGTAAAGCCGGACAAATAGCGAGGGAATTAATGTGCTCTGTGTTGTGTAATTGCTGTTGTTTCGGAGGCTGCTGATGGGATGAATTCAGTCCCCTGCTGAAGACGAAAAGTGTGGCTCTGACAGATCCAGCTGACTCCTACTCGCTGCCCTGTTCTCCCTCCCTGCCCGTGTCACAGTGTTGTGACAGGCGAGTCAGTGTTGTGGGAGTAGCGGTCTTAAAGTGTTCATTATCCTGTAAGGCTTCATTCTGGGGGGCAAACACAGATCGCTGCGAAATTGCAGCCTGCGCCTTCTCCCGGTCTGTGCAAACACACGCAACGGCTGCCGTTCAGTGAATGCGACGCACACACACACACCCTCACCTGAAGAACAAACAGTCACACAGGTGCCTGTGACTCGATGATAGAGTCGTGATAATTAATGCTGCACCTCCTGTATTCAAAAAGGGTGATCGTTGGGACTTCTGGGAGTTTGTTGCTTTGCTTAAAGGCCCGGCCCATTTGATTCGCGGCCTCCTATTTTAACCAGCGATGATCGTGGGCCTATTAAGCGTTTGCATTGCGTTAGCGGCCGTAAATCTGCCTCTGCCGTGGTGCGGTGGATGACCGTCCCGTGTCCTCTAGGCCTTTGAAGGGGTGCCAGGTTTTTGGAAAGCGACATCACCAGTCAGGTAGCGCCAGCTGTGCAGGCAGCTGTTTGTTCCTATTACAGTACGGTCCAACAATGAGCGCGGTTGATTTGAACCAGACCCATCGTCTCAGCTAGCGTTGAGCTAACGGTAGCCTGTGCTGCTCTTGTTTCCCTCAGGTAACAGGTTTCTGCTGACCTCCTTCGGGGCTCTCTACATTTCGGACGTTCAGAAGGAGGACGCGCTCTCCACGTACCGCTGCATCACCAAACACAAATACAGCGGCGAGACGCGGCAGAGCAACGGCGCCAGGCTCTCGGTGATGGGTGAGCAGCTTCCCGTCGCTAACCCACTCATGCGAGTATCCCATTCCAACTAACCCCTACCTCTGCTCTCTAGACCCCAACGAGTCCTCGCCCACCGTCCTGGACAGCTTCCAGGCCGGGGAGGTGAACGCCGGTCAGAGCGTGGAGCTCCCCTGCACCGCGGGCGGCTACCCCAGCCCCACCGTGCGCTGGCTGAAGGACGGCCGCCCGTTGCCCTCAGACGCCCGCTGGACCCGGCGCCTGACGGGCCTGACCATCAGCGACCTCCGGCAGGAGGACAGCGGCAGCTACGCCTGCGAGGTCACCAACAGCTTTGGCTCCAAGGAGGTGTCTGGACAGCTGCACGTCATAGGTGCGACAGGCTCCCACGCTGTCTCCTCGGCGGCAGACAGGCGCGTTTTGGTTTGAGGCGCACGTATGAGTTTCACGCGCGAGCGTCGGCAGGAAGCGTGCGCGCGAGCCGTCATATCGGGCGCCGGGAAGAGAGACGGGCCAGTAATTCAGAGAGACTGGATCCGTAACACAGCTGCCAGCAGCGCTCACCATCAGAGCGGAGGAGAGTGAGGAGGACGGGGTTGAAGACGAGGGGTCACTGATGGGGTGATGCCTGAATCATATTATTGATTGATATTATTGATGTAATAGCAAGATAATTTGAGAGGCGGAGATATATTTTGTTAAAAGTACAAAAAGGGACAAAGAGCAGACGAAGGCAGGACGAGGGTGATGGTGAGGCGGTAGGCTTCGCCAGTGGGCACATCATGGCAGCATCCTCTGTGACTCTGACAGGGATGGGGGGGGTTAGCGCAGTGATGCCCCCCAGCATACACCACCAGCTGCCTTATTGCTCACTGACATTTGAACACACTCACACTGCATACATACAAAGACACACACACACACACACACACACACACACACACACACACACACACACACACACACACACACACACACACACACACACATTGGACAGAGATGTGAGGAGATATCTCCAGCTGCTTTTTTAATGACTGTGTCAGACTGATTGAGTCACCAGCACTGATTGGACGCTGACTTTCGCCCCGCAACAATACACCCGTCGTCTGTGGTAACACACACTTGTAATTGCAACGTGTCATGATCTCGCGTGTTCCTCTCCGTAGATCCACTACGCGTGACCTTATCGCCCAAAAACCTGAAGACAGGCATCAGCAGCACACTGTTCTTCACCTGCACCGTGGAGGGCTCCCCGGAGTACAACATCAGCTGGTTCAGGAACTCAGAGTCCATCGTCCCTGACCAACATATCTCCATCCAGGGGCAACACAACGACACGCTGCAGATTACAGCAGCACAGAAGTTCCACTCTGGGGCCTACCAGTGCTTCGCCTCTCGAAAGGGTCACACTGCTCAGGACTTTTCAATTATTCTACTAGAGGGTATGTGGACGGGGAAGTGCATTGTTTCAACATATATTGCAATCATCAAGAAATACACCAAAGCTCATCCGGCCTCCCCCCTCCCCTCAGATGGTACTCCTCGTATCGTGTCTTCCTTCAGCGAGCGGGTGGTGAACCCCGGCGAGCCCTTCTCCCTCATGTGCGCGGCCAAAGGGGCGCCGCCGCCGTCGATTACCTGGACGCTGGACGACGAGCCCGTGGTGCGGGACTCCACCTACAAGACCAGCCAGTACACACTGTCGGACGGCCTGACCGTGTCGCACGTCAACGTCAGCAGCCCGCTCATTCGCGATGGGGGAGTGTACCGTTGCGTCGCACGCAACTCGGCCGGTAGCGCCGAGTACCAAGCGCGCATAAACGTAAGAGGTGCCTGTCTGCTTTTCAATATAAATGCACTCCACACCCTCTATACAAATACACAGGGGCTAGAGAGACGCATACACTTCTATCTATCTATCTATCTATCTATCTATCTATCTATCTATCTATCTATCTATCTATCTATCTATCTATCTATCTATCTATCTATCTATCTATCTATCTATCTATCTATCTATCTATCTATCTATCTATCTATCTATCTATCTATCTATCTATCTATCTATCTATCTATCTATCTATCTATCTATCTATCTATCCATCTCCATCCATCCATCCGTCCGTCCGTCCGTCCATCCATCCATCCATCCATCCATCCATCCATCCATCCATCCATCCATCCATCCATCCGTCCGTCCGTCCGTCCGTCCGTCCGTCCATCTATCCATCCATCCATCTAGCTACTGTACAGTACTCATCCATCCATCCATCCATCCATCCATCCATCCATCCATCCATCCATCCATCCATCCATCCATCCATCCATCCATCCATCCATCCATCCATCCATCCATCCATCCACCTCTCTCTCTATCTCTATCTATATATCTATCTATCTTACAGAACATCTAATTAGGTTACAATACACAAATATCCTTAATAACCTTTAGTACAGGGAGCTTAACTAACCTCCCTCTCCACCTGTCAACTTGCCCCAATCACCCTCAACCTTTATCTCTTCCCCTCCTGTCTTCGTGGCTGCTCCCTAACTCTGCCATGACCCCCATCACGTCACCCGCCCTCTCTCCGGCCTCTTGCGTCGCTCTCTGTCTCCTCCCTCCATCCCCTCCCTCTCTTCCCTGTGTCTCCAGGTCCACCTCGAATTAGACCCATGCGGGACATCACCGCAGTGGCGGGCAGGAACACGTACATAACGTGCCGCGTGATTGGCTACCCGTATTACTCCATCAAGTGGCTGAAGGACGGGATGCAGCTGCCCGATAATCATCGTCAAGTGGTGTTTGAGAACGGCACCCTCAGGCTGACGGACGTGCAGAAAGGCGCAGACGAGGGCACCTACATGTGTAGTGTGCTCATCCAACCCCAGGTGTCAATCAACCAGACCGTCCACGTCACTGTCAAAGGTGAGACGACAATGGTTTCTTTGCTATTCACACAATATTAACAATAATTATATTTTAAAATGTGATTGGCATAACGTACAAATGCAGTGTTGAGTGGTTTATTTGTGTTCATTTTGCTGCATGTTGCACTGTGCTTAGTCTTGAACGGTGTAACGAAGGCAGCAGGACAGCTGCAGAGGTGTGTGCATGTGTCTGTGTGAGTCTCTGATTTAATTAGATGAATAATAATGAAGCCTAGATTAAATCCCCCAGATGTCTCAGCTGTAGTACCCCCACCCCAACCTCCATTACTATGGCAATAGAACGACTTCCTCCTGCCAATTGGACTCTAACCAGAACAGCTATTACGGGCTGCAAGAGATGGGGGCTGAGAGGAGGCTAGAGAAGAGGAGCCCACTGGCCAATGACCTCTCTCCCAGCATTTCTCCAGATGGCCACAGGGCTGTTCCTCCGCCCCTACTGCTGCCTGTGTCGCTGACCCTCTCTCCACCCCCCCCCCCCAGTGCCGCCGCTCATCCAGCCCTTCGACATCCCCTCTACCTCAGTGGGGAAGCTCATGTACATCGCCTGCGTGGTGTCATCCGGGGACATGCCCATACGCATCACCTGGCACAAAGATGGCCAGCTCATCATCCCAGGCTCCGCCTCTGGCGTCGCAATAGAGACCAAAGAGTTCATGAGCTCCCTGCAAATCTCCAAGGTGACGCTGAAGCACAACGGGAACTACACCTGCATCGCCAGCAACGCCGCGGCCACTGTCAGCTGGGAGAGACAGTTGATTGTTACTGGTGAGGGACTGAGTGACGTGATGATAATGGACTACAAAAACTCATTTAACAACTCATCTTCTGTTAAAGTTAACCACATGATTTTGTTTCATAGTTCCACCTCGTTTTGTGGTGCAGCCCAACAACCAGGATTGTATCTATGGCAAAGCTGGAGTTCTCAACTGCTCTGTGGAGGGTTACCCACCTCCAAAGGTCATGTGGAAACACGCCAAAGGTAAAATCAACAGACCGTCCTCACCCAAACTAGGTCATATGCGCTCTAACATGCATGTGTTGTGTGGTGCAGGTATTGGAAACCCTCAGCAGTATCGCCCGGTCCCGCTAACGGGCCGCATTCAGATCATGTCCAACGGTTCTCTGCTCATCCGACATGTTCTGGAGGACGACCGAGGCTACTACCTCTGTCAGGCCTCCAATGGAGTGGGCTCAGACATCAGTAAGAGCATGATCCTCACTGTCAAGAGTAAGTGTCAATCATTCGCTCTTTGGCTTGAACACAAGCTTTCATGATTACATCTTTTGGACATACACAGATATAAGCTTTTGGTGGGGAAACCGCTAGGCAGCACTTCTGCCCCCGGCTACTGTAGCATACTGAAACCAACCAAACCTGTCCCGCATGTCTCTGACTGGGAGTGTCTTTGCTATTGATTGATCGTCCGTGTGCTCCTGGATGTTTGGTGGTAAAAAGCGTTGATGAATTAGTGATGAAAACAAAACCACAGCAGCCCACTCAATCAATAATCTTAATCTGAGGAAAGCAGGTGGATAAGACGCTGGAAAAATAGAAAGAAGAAGTCAAAGGCAGAGTGGGAGGAGGTGGTGCAGGAGGACCAACGAGGCTTGAAGCGTGAAATGAAAACGTAGAATGATGGGCAGGAATAGAGATGTCTATACATCTGTAATATATCCTTGTTTCCCAATATCACATCCCTGTTCCCTCGTCTCATTACGCCACATAATGCTATTTGTCACACTGACATGTGTCTGTGGTTTCGCTCAGTTCCTGCCATGATCACCAGCCACCCCAACACCACCATAGCGAGGCGGGGCCAGACCAAGGAGCTAAACTGCACAGCACGAGGGGAGCAGCCTATCATCATCCGCTGGGAGAGAGGGGACACTGTCATCGACGCCGAGAGGAACCCCCGGTACTCCATAACCATCAACAAGAAGGGGGACGAAGTCATCTCCACCCTGAAGGTCACTTAAAGACTCATTTTGTTATCAGACTTGGAGTTATTGTATTTGTAGGCACACTTTAACCCGGTTGTGTTTGTTGATGCTCACAGCTGAATCCAGCTGAGCAGGGAGACTCTGTCTTCTTCTCCTGCCATGCCATCAACTCCTATGGAGAGGGCCGAGGGCTCATCCAACTCACTGTGCAAGGTGAGACAACGACCTGTTACAAACACGGCGCCGGGAAGCCGAAAGGTAAATGCTACAGAGTCAGCTCCCACTGCGAGAGCTCTCAGCATTTTACTTTCCCACATGCACAGAACCGCCGGGCCCGCCCGAGCTGGAGGTTAGAGAGGTGAAGGGCCGCAGCATGAACCTGCACTGGATCCAAAGGTTTGATGGCAACAGCATCATCACCAGCTACGACATCGAGTACAAAAACAAATCAGGTACACATGCTACATGAAGAACACGTCACAATAATGAAGATATGCGTGATAAACATGCGTATCTTTGTCTTTTACAGACTCCTGGGATCACATGTACGCAACGAGGAACATCTCACCCACCAACAACCAAGCCAACATCGTGGAGCTGCATCCTGCCTGTGTTTACAGCATCCGCATGTATTCCTACAACAAGATTGGCCGCAGTCCACCTAGTAAAGAGCTAACAATCAGTACAGAGGAAGAACGTGAGTCACCGGAGATCTTATTTAGCTTTTTCTGCCTGTAAGTGGGTCACAAGCGTTGAGTATGAGATTTTTTTTTTTATCCACAGCACCGGACGGCCCACCGATAGAAGTAATACTCCAACCTATGACGTCCCAGAGCATACGGGTCACATGGAGGGTAAGGACCTTTGTCTTACAGTACTGAATAACTTATTATTACCTGCTGCTGTTAAATGTCTATATTACATTCTCAATTTCTTGAATTCAGTCTCCCAAGAAGGAGCTGCAGAACGGGGTGATCCGAGGCTACCAGATCTGCTACAGAGAGAATGGTCCAGGCAGCAACGGCCAGTACAGCATAGTGGAGATGAAAGCCACCGGGGACAGCGAGGTGTACACCTTGGACAACCTGAAGAAGTTTGCCCAATACGGGGTGGTGGTCCAAGCCTTCAACAGAGCCGGGAATGGCCCATCCAGTACTGAGATCAACGCCACTACACTGGAAGACGGTAGGAGAAACACTGCAGGATGCCGTAGAATGAGTGGGAGGATGGAAGGAATGAAAGCATGTAGGTTTCTGATCACTACGACTAACGTATATGAAGAGACAGGTTTTCAAGAGAAATGGTTGAAGTGAAATTGCAGCACATCCCCCATTGTTCTTTATGACTTTAATTAGCTCCCTCGTTAGGCAGAGAGGAACAACGAGCCGCATTACTCTTTAAATGGCTGCCTGCCCACTCTACCTCCAAAGCCCTCCTTCCCCCTTTGTCTCCTCTGCATCGTGGTCTTTCAGCAGAGGGCTCTCTCATCATCTGCTTCACATCACTGTTACTCCTTTGTTTTAGTGGACCATGCCCATGTGAGCAGACAGTAACGGTGATCCTCATGGTAACAGTAATAATAATGGTAGATGTCCAGGCAGGGTCTCATCTGCATTTTAACCCCTTAAGGTGGAGCCGTTTAACTATTCATGTTGCTCTCTCGCTGTGTTCTCCCTCCACCCTCTGACCTCCTCTCCTGCTCTCCTCAGTGCTCTGAAAGCTAGCGGGGAACAAGGAGCTATTGAGATCCAATTTAGGCTTGTTTGACTGATTTATTTCAGCGGAGATTGCCTGTGGGTTGTGGTGTTGAGTAGTCAATGATTATCAGTCGCCATGCTGCATCATTCAGCTCCCAGTGACAGAAATGAGCAAGGATTCCTCCTTCCAATTAGGTCTCATTAACACAGCCTCGAAATGTGTAGATCTGAGCCGAGCTGCACCAACGCCGCCCCCCCGCTCTCTCTCCGCAGTGCCCAGCGAACCCCCGCAGAACGTCCGAGCCATCTCCGTGACTTCGGACGAGGCCGTGATCACGTGGGCGGAGCCTCCACGGCTGACGCTGCACGGCGTGCTGAAAGGCTACCGCGTGGTGTTCTGGTCCCTCTTCCCTGACGGAGGTGGGTGCTGTGGGGGCCAGGCCCAGTGGCCAATGCAGAGTAATTATCACCTATCTCATTCTAAACGTTCACCCCCACATTCTCTCTGTCTCACAATGTGTCAGTGTGTCGTAAAACACTTCCAAATCAAGGAAAGGTTTTCCTTTGTGTTGTGTGTGCTGTTGATTAAATGTTTGTGTGCTTGTGACCTTTAACCTTTACCACATCCGTGTCTCGGCTTCTTGGTTCCACAGATTCTCCCCTGCATCACTTCGTCTCTCTGTTGTCCACCAGCGTAGCTCCCCGATACAATAAGTTTTCCCTCCCTGTCTCCCTCAGAATGGGGAGAGATGCAGAATATCACCACCACCCGGGAGCAAGTGGAGCTGCGAGGGTTGGAGAAGTACACCAACTACAGTGTTCAGGTGCTGGCCTACACGCAAGCTGGAGACGGGGTCCGGAGCAACGTCCTGTACATCCAGACACGCGAGGACCGTGAGTATACATACAAACCAAAAGCGTGCGTTTGTATTTAATTGTAATACATTGTAATGTATTTTATTGTTATTTATTCATGTGTGTGGTGAAACATGTATAAATGGGGTACACTGTAGGCATAAAAGGGTGTTGGGCTGTCTCTCAAACCTGTGACAGAAGCTCATTTATGCTGGGAAGCTCCATTAGCGGTGCTAATGAGAACTAAGAGGCTTTGGGTGCACAGCCCAGGGCTGAGGGGGGGCTGGTGGGACAGTGGGGAGAGGCAGGTCGCTCTCTGAGCATATAGCGTCCAGGAGTCAGGCATCAGCCCCGGCCTGCTTCCTTTCCCCGAGCCCCCTTTGCCATAGGCGAAGGGATTAACCCTCCTTGGATTAGAGAGAATTAATTTTGTGCTTACACCATTGGAGGCGGGATTACAGCCAGATCCATGTCTCTTTATAGGGGAGGGGGAGGAGGAGGAGGAGGAGGAGGGGCCTGGGGGTTGAAGATGGAACGATAGAAAGGTGATCACAGCTTATTCGTGGCTGACAGAGATATAGGTGTCACGGCTGAACATAGAGTCACAGGCATTTTAAACTGGACTTGCATCTGGTATTTGTCTGGTTGAGTCCTACTGTGACGCACTGGAGGATCCTGATTGGCACGGTGTCATGCATCAATGTTGGTAGGGCTCTGCTTCCTTCTCACCACACAGGTTGGGCTGGCTGAGTGGTTCTGTTCTTTGGGCACCAGATGGGACTTAACGCCCCCTCCTCCCAAAACCACTGCTACTTGACATGGAGGCCCAGTTATGATAATGTTGACTGCCTCCTTTGCCCCTCCCCACTGTCATCACTCCCCCAGGAAGTGAATCCATCATTCCCACTGTTCTTTCTCCACCTCTTTGAAACCTCCCTGCTCACATCCAACAGCTTCGTGAAGGGTGGCTGTGTGCTGACTCTGTGGCAGCTCCCTCTCTGGATCCCAGATGAGGCCCACTGTCAGAAGCAAGCTATATTTATGGTGGGATTGAATAGGCTCGACCCCACACTGTACAGCCATTCTAACAAAAGCATTATTGTTCACTTTCACAGGATCCCGTGTCCTGATGTGTTTTTCTCCTCGCTTTAAATCGTTCCTGAGCCTTTGGCCTGGAATAAAACTATTAGGCTGCGTTCAGTGTGAGGCTGAAGTGGCCAGCTGAGGATCAGACGCTGTTGTCTAATCTGTTTGTGGGGTAGAGAGTTAAGAGTTTGCTGGGTGTCACAGAGTCAGAACTGCTGACCAGCGTCTAAATGAACATATGTCACGGCAGTGCACCCAAAGGGAGCTCCTCCAAGTCCTCTCAGAGCGGCTTAGCGCAGGATAAGACTACCAATCTGTAAACAAGCCTGCTCAGTCTAATAGGCATGCAACGCCCAGCATGTAAACACACAAAGCCCACACAGAAGCATGGACACAGTTGCATGCCCTCTAGGTTGCATTCGTAATACATGTATATTTATATATATGTACATTGCTTTCAGTTCCTGGTGCACCTGCTGGCATCAAGGCAGTCCCCTCCTCTCCCAGCAGTGTGGTCGTGTCCTGGTTGCCTCCTCACAAACCCAATGGTGTCATTCGGAAGTACACCATCTACTGCTCCAGTCCAGGCTCTGGACAGCCGGTGAGTGTGTGTGTGTGTGTGTGTGTGTGTGTGTGTGTGTGTGTGTGTGTGTGTGTGTGTGTGTGTGTGTGTGTGTGTGTGTGTGTGTGTGTGTGTGTGTGTGTGTGTGTGGCCCCCAGCAAATGTTCCGCATCGTTAAGAAGCAAGAAATTTGTGGACTTGATAACAATCTGCCAATGTAAATAATTAATTTGTAACCACTCTTATTAATTGAACTGCGTGTGTGTATGTGTGTGCGTGTGCGCGCGCGCGTGTGTGTGTGTCTTTCACTGTGTTTGCACCATCGCTGTATTTCCTGCCCTCCCAGATGAACAGATGAGGTTGTCTTGGCAACGTGATGAGACGTAGATATGCAAATGAGGCAGAGAACAAGCTCACACATGCACACTGCCGCATCAGAAGCACACAAACACGGAGACATCACACTTCAATATTTTCTATTTATACACGTACGGGCGACATTTGAGTCGCGGTTAGATCATGTGCGCCACAAACATCAACACGAATCTGATATCAGGCTCGAATCTCACTTTCTTATTATTCACAAATACTCCTCCGTCTCTGTGCATGAGTGCCATGCAAATGAGCACGGGCAGGGAGGGAAAAGGGAGGGAGGGTGGGGGAAAGGAGGTTGAGAGAGAGAAAGAGACACACCATTAGAGGTAGGGAGAGGCCGAGGGGAAATGAGAGGAAAAAGAGAGGGATGAGGAGCGAGGGAGAGCGGGAGAGGGCGAGAGACAGGCAGGGAGGAAGGGAGGAGCAGAGGAGGGTATCAGTCACATCGAGAGTGCTTTTGTCCGTCTTTTCATTATCTCCCTGTATCACTCCCTGGATCACCACAGCACCGTCGCTATGCTGGAGGAATGTTCCAATGCGCGCACACACACACACACACACACACACACACACACACACACACACACACACACACACACACACACACACACACACACACACACACACACACACACACACACGTCCTCCCTCCCCCTGTCCCTCTCTCCTCTCCTCTTCAGTGAGCTAGACAGAGAAGGGTTGGGAAAAAGAGGGAAAAGCAAATGGTGAAGCAAGTGAAGACGAGCAGAGATGAACAGATTAAAGAGATTGAACAGAGCATCGAGTGGAGAGATAACGCCGGCGGTGTGTGTGCGCGTGACTGCAGGTGTGTGTGTGTGTGGATATATTCTCAGAGAAATATATTATAATCCTGCATTAGATATAAATTGTTATTTTCCTTGACCCCGTCAATAAATGTGCGGATGTGAGGTGAGATCATTTCCTTTGCGTCGATTTTATTTGGTCTAGAGAAGTTATGGCTCTTCTTCCGTCCAAACAGTGATGGATGCATTTTAAAAGCCTCCATATTGTAAAGATTTTAAGCACATTTCCCTAAATGAATAAGTAAATCCACATTTACCCCATACTTTGTTCTGTGTACAGTTTGTGTACACACACATACTAAATGAAAATGTATCTTTTGTGTCACTATAAAATTTATGAATGAACACACTGCTGCCAAAATGGTATTTCCCTGTTTAAATCAACACCTCACTGATCTGCTTTTGTGGTCTGGTGCAGGATTTATGGTAGCAATCGCCTGAGTGGCAAATATAGTTGTTTTTTTTTCAAACCACAGAGGTGTTTGATATCAGCACAATGTTATTATCGTACAAGCAAGAAAACCTTGTTGCAAATGACAAAATAAGATGATGTGCTGATGGTTAAATTAAGGTTATGCATTTAGGCCAAAAACAATAGAGATACAGTAGATAGAATATTCTGATAAATAAAATACAATAAGAATCATAAATATCAAACATCAATAATTAAAACACTTGGCCTACAATCCTACTTATTTATTATTTAATCTGAGTCGTTAAAAATGCTGATATTGCGCCTCTACTGTGCAATAATCATTGTCTTGTTGTTTTTTTCCACATTCCAACATCTTGACAAACTGCAGTGTAAAAAAGAACATGCATAAATGTTCAAATTAATTAAAGCTAAATTCCTGTACAGCAATAGTTTCCCTTCCAGTGGGAACGATGGGTGACTGAAAGTCATTGCAGCACCTGGACTTCCCTTCAGATAAAATATAAAATGGCTGCTGTTTAAACCTCTTCTTGTTCTAACGGGCTCTACTCGTAGGTCGTACAGAACCAGGAGGTGGCAACAGGCCTGTCGCCTCACCGTGCTCTCATGCTAATATGACAGCGTGCCCCCCCCTCTCTCTATCAGGCCCCCAGTGAATACGAGGCCAATCCAGAGATGCTGTTCTACCGGATCACGCACCTCACCCGCGGTAAACAATACCACATCTGGGCCGCAGCCGTGACAACCGCCGGCCGAGGCAACATCAGCTCAAAGGTCACCGTGGAGCCTGCTGGGAAAGGTGGGTGCTCCGGGCGGGCGCTCGCGTGGAGGAGAAGGCTAAAGAGATTTTTGTAAAGGTTATGAGCGAAAGCCTTTTAAAGTCCACCATGAAGTGGTAACATGATCTCCTGCGCCGGGATCGCTTTCATCGCCTTTCGCTCCCTCCTTCTCCCGCTGCAATTGATTGACAGCCCTGGTATTGATTGAGTAGTGGCTATGTTGCAAGAAATGTTGTTGTTAATTATGTGGTGATGAACAGGCCCCATCCAGTGAATTTACCCCAGGGGACAGAGGAAGTCGGTGCTGATCAATACATGGGAGGATGTATGGGGAAAACATAGACTGAGACTAAGACGGGCCATGCAGAAACACGCTGGAGCTTTTACAAGCAGCACCGAGTGAAAATGTTTCCCTTCAGGCAAACTGGGCCACAGCTTTTCAATCAACACGTGTCCGAGTCTTTGTTTATTTATTCCGCCGTCTTATTGTGCGCAGTCCCAGCTAAGATCCTGTCCTTCGGGGGCACCGTGACCACACCCTGGATGAAGGAGGTGCGTCTGCCCTGCAGCTCAGTGGGAGAGCCCGCCCCCACCATCAAATGGACCAAAGACAGGTCAGAGCTCGTCCTCCAGCATCTGTACAGGTCGTCAGCATCACTCACCGTAAGTTAACGTCTGTGATCCGTCCACGTTCTGCCAGCGAGGACTCTGCCATTCCAGTCACGGCCGACAGTCAGCGGCAGATCCTGTCCAATGGCACCCTGGTGCTGCGTTCGGTGAAAGCAGAGGATTCTGGGTACTACACCTGTACGGCCACTAACACCCTGGGCTTCGACACCATCATAGTCAATCTTGTGGTTCAAGGTGAGAAGAGAAAAGTAAAGCTGCGCCTCAGTGTATCTTAAGTAGTGGTGAGTGATATTCAGTGTGTGTGTGTGTGTGTGTGTGTGTGTGTGTGTGTGTGTGTGTGTGTGTGTGTGTGTGTGTGTGTGTGTGTGTGTGTGTGTGTGTGTGTGTGTGTGTATGTGTTTGCTCCCAGTTCCTCCTGACCAGCCTCGTTTGACTGTCTCCACCACCTCCACCTCCTCCATCACCTTGGCTTGGATCCCTGGAGACAACGGTGGAAGCTCCATCAGAGGTTGGTGTGTTTCATGACCAGAGAAGCTCCTTGTTGCTCCCGCACACGTGACCGTGCAATTGTAGTTGTGACAGATTTATTTCCGTATGCTTCACCCACTTTCTATCAGTTGCACCAATGCTGCGACTGAGCTCCGCTGTTTCTGTGGAAGAAGGAAGTAAACTAGAGCTGAATGCGGCTGATTGCTGCCCCCTGGCGTCCAGCACACGTAGCAGCAACAGCCTGTCACTCTCTACAAAGCCTTTTTCTGACAACGCTGTGTGGTCCTGCAGGTTTTGTGTTGCAATATTCCGTGGACAACACGGAGGAATGGAGGGATGTGTTCATCAGCTCCAGTGAACGTTCCTTCCGGTTGGACAATCTGCGCTGCGGAACCTGGTACAAGGTCAAGTTGGCCGCCAAGAACAGCGTAGGCTCCGGGCGCATCAGCGAGATCATTGAGGCCAAGACTCATGGAAGAGGTGAGAGTTGCTAACATGGAGGCTAACATGCAATAATGTAGCCGTACAGTATCACTATGTCTCTAACCCCCCGCTGTTCGGCCCCCTCTCTGCAGAACCAGTGTTCAACAAGGAGCTGCCGCTGCTCACTCACATTAACTCAACCCACGCAGGGCTCAACCTGCAGGGCTGGACCAGTGGAGGATGCCCCATCACCGACCTGATGCTGGACTTCAGACCCAAGGGAACCTGGGCCTGGCAGAGCCTCAAGGCCAATTCCACCTCTCAGCTCTTCCTCAGTGAACTGCGCGAGGCCACCTGGTACGAGCTGAAGATGAAGGCGTGCAACAGCGCCGGCTGTGGCAACCAGAGCTCCCAGTTCGCCACCACTGACTATGACGGCAGTAAGTGAAGGGAAGGGAAGCAGTTCGCCGTCCACCGCTTCCTCCCGCTCGCCGTGACATTCAGCATCCTTCCTCCTCCGCTCCACAGGCACCATACCCCCCATTAAATCGGCTCGGGGAGAAGGGGACGACGTGAAGAAGCTGTTCTCCATCGGCTCTCCCGTCATCCTGGTCACGCTGGGCGTCGCGTTGCTCTTCATCATCCGCAAGAAACGCAAGGAGAAGAGACTCAAGCGTCTTAGAGGTGAGCAGAAAAAGAGAGGCGGGCTATTCTGTTCAATGCATTGATGTAATGTAATGTAGTAACACCCATCGACCTTTTACAGACGCAAAGAGCCTGGCGGAGATGCTGATCAGGTAAGAGCCTGCTCAAGGAAACAATAATAATTATTAATAATAATAATATAGAAACCTCTCTAACCTCATGTGTGTTTGCAGCAAGAACAATCGCAGCATAGACACTCCTGTGAAGGGCCCTCCTCAGGGGCCGAGGCTTCACATTGACATCCCACGTGTGCAGCTCCTCATCGAGGACAAGGAAGGCATCAAACAGATAGGCACGAGGCTCCACTCAAGCACAGAAGCCTTTGGTTTGGCCTATATCCCATAACTAACCTGTTTTGTGCTACAGGTGAGGACAAGGCCGCTGTGCCCGTGACTGACACCGAGTTCAGCCAATCGGTGAACCCGCAGAACTTCTGCACGGGGGTGTCTCTGCACCACCAAGCGCTCATCCAGAACTCGGGGCCGTTGATAGACATGTCGGACATCCGCCCAGGAACAAGTGAGTGTGTGTGTGTGACAGGTGACTAGACAATGAGATGATGCAGTAGGAGTCCTCCTCTGACGGCCGTGACTCCTCCCAGACCCCGTGTCCAGGAAGAGCATCAAATCCGCCCACAGCTCCAGGAACCGATACTCCAGCCAGTGGACGCTGAGCCGACCCAGTCAGAGCCAGTCGACAGCCTCTGCGCGAACTCTGACCTCGGACTGGCGGACAATGGGCTCTCATGGCATCACGGCCACCGAGAGTGACAGCTACAGCGCCAGCCTCTCCCAAGACACAGGTGGGTCAGCACCACCGGGACCCCACTACTCCGTGTACTACTGCTTTTATCTCATTTCCATTTTTACACATAGAAGCAGAAAAATCAATCTGGAGACAACCTGATGTAAATAAAGAAACATGTACTAATCCTATTTATTGTTTGTGTTCAGATAAAGGTCGTAACAGCATGGTCTCCACCGAGAGCGCCTCCTCCACCTACGAGGAGCTGGCGAGGGCCTACGAGCACGCCAAGCTGGAGGAGCACCTGCAGCACGCCAAGTTCACCATCACCGAGTGCTTCATCTCCGACAGCTCCTCCGACCAAATGACCACGGGCACCAACGACCCGGCCGACAGCATGACCTCCCTCAGCACGCCGTCGGAGCCGGGCATCTGCCGCTTCACGGCCTCGCCGCCCAAGCCGCAGGACTACGACCGCGGCAAGAACGTGGCCGTGCCCATTCCTCACCGCGCCAATAAAAGTGAGCGTTAGAGCCCGAGCCATGAATCGGCCCTGCGCAGCCTCCAAATGGGATGACGTCTGAAATCGGGGGTTCCGTCTAACACTCTCTGCTCTGGCATTTCCCAGGTGAATTCTGCAACCTGCCCCTCTACATGAAGACGGACCCGTTCTTCCGAAAGCAGGGGGAGCTGCACGACCCGTGCCCGGCGGTGCCGCCGCGCGAGGCCTCCATCCGCAGCCTGACGCAGCGGGCCTATCACACGCAGGGCCGACACAAGACTCTGGACCCGGCCAAGCAGCAGGCGCTGACGCTGGGCCACTCCGGGCTGGGCAGCCTGGGCTCCAGCTCGGGCACGGCCACGCTGCCCCAGAGGACCCTCACCATGCCCAGCTCCAACGCGGCGGCCACGGCCTCCACGTCCAGCACCGGCAGCAACCCCGCCAGCAGCAACAAGGTGGGCGGCTCCAGAGACTCGCTGCTGGAGAGCAGCTCCTCGGCGCTGGGACGGCTGCAGAAACAGAGCGCCGGCGCCTACTCCAAGTCGTACACGCTGGTGTAGGCGTGCGGCGGCGCACAGACTGGCCCTGCGGACCCCGGCCCTCAGCCTCTCGGCCTCAGCCTGGGCCAGAAAGGGCATGGAACCATCTCATGCTGCAGTGTGAGCCCGGTGGATGGCGAGCTGCCCAGCATCCAGTCTGATTAGGTGCTCTCCCGGACGGAGACCCGGCTAATCCGACCTCTCTGGGACTCTGTGAACGAACTACTAACTCCAACTAACAGTTCCAGCCGGCTGGTGCTCAGCTTCGCTCAGTTGTCAAAGGAGCTGCACAGCAAAAAGACAAAAAAAAAAAATAGAGACAGGCGGTGATTCTATGGTGATTTGGAAGTATTGACTATAACTAAGGATCTACGAGCTCTGTGTTGATGATGACTACGATAGCCAGTATGTTGTTTGGCCATCCCGTCTCTCATATGCACACGTATACTGTCCTTTATAGTTTGAGTATTATTGTCACTTTGCAGCCGTTCTCTTACGTCCCCTCTTTATACTGTATCTCCACCCCCCTGTGTGTCTCTTAAAATCCCATATGACTATTGGCAGTTTCTTTCTCCTAATGGTGAATTCAAATCAAATTATTCATGCTCACTTCCACAAGGATAAACTTTTGATCACTATTATGTCCCCCCACGGATGGCTCTCCTGCTGAACTGCATTTTGAAACAAATCATGACAACCCAAAAAAGCTACAATATCATTTCTCACATTATAAATAGAGACTATTTGGTATTATAAAGAATTAACATATATATTTTTATGTATATTGCTGACGTTTAAGTAAAATTATGACAAAGTATAAATTGTATGTACTACAATAGTGTAGTAGTATATACAGAAGTGTATTGTTAATGTCAAATTTAAAGACAATCGCTCAATCATGAATTTTAAAAGAAATTTTAGAAAAGGTTGGACTGAAGAAAGTAAAAGTTTAGTATATACTATAAACAAAATCCTCTGTGTGTTACTGTGTGTACAGTGACTAAGAAAAGAAAGGGACCCTTTTCAAACCCTTATGATTAGCTGGGAAATGCAATGTAGTCATAGTTTGTAAATCAGCTCCTGAAAAGACTGGTGAACAGGTGAACGGGTCATGAGCTACGCTCTGTACTGCGACGTGTGTGATGGGTGGAAACGAAGCCTCCTGTGATGTGATGCTTAGACTACAGTTGGCTCTTAAACCCGATGCACTGGCAAATACGGTAACGTTCAAAAACCAAATCAGTGTCACAGAGAATCTGCAAGTAAGATTAATAATGAGAGGAGCGATGCGATATGAAGACCTCATGTTTGCGTGGACGGAAGAGGCAGACGGTCACAGGTAAAGCAGTGTCCCACCAGCATCACAGTCAGCCTTAGTGCTACTGAGCCAACCTTCATGAAAGAACCGAGGGGAGAGCTGAAGGTGTCCCTATTATGATGTGAATGACGTAAATTAATATACTGTTGAGAGATGTTATATTGTATGTCAGGGAGTTCAGTTTTAAAATTTATATAGCGTTCACTCAATTGATATGTTTGTTGTTGCCCTGTTTGAAGTACTGTATTTGTCCTGCTTCATCCCTTCATTCTGCGCAAATGTACATTCAAACAAGAATCTGGAATGTCTTTTTAAAGCATTTCCTTATATTGGCTTATATTTATTCATCCGTTTGCTTTGTCTGTTTGTTTGTTTGTTTGAGGGGGTGTCTGTCAGTCTGTTGATTTAGATTTTTTATATTAGTTACAATTTGTTTGGGGTTTAGGTACAAATTTAGGTTCCAGGGATCAACTAGTACTAAGGTATGTGGCCTGTGGCTAAAGCCAGTTCAGCCAGTGAAATCAGGGACTCGTAGCTGTTTTGGTCACACAAACTATTAATGTAATGTGTATATACAGGATTAGAGTTGTTCAATCAGACGCTCATCCTTTTACCCTATTAAGTAAATCAAAGTAAGAATTCACCACCCTAAACATATTAGACCCATCATCTCTACCTGTCAGTGTTGTTTATAGATTAAGTCTTGTACATAAAACACAGTTTTGTATGAAGAGCTATTTTCGTCAGAATAAATCAGGGGACACATGAATGAATGCCCCAGTTTCAAAATTGAAATAGTATCAAAAATGAAATATTTTACTTCTTTAATGGGCAAAACAACGTCTTTCCCTTTATGTTTTGATACTAATTTGTTGAATTTTTATTCTTTTTTTAAAGGTCTTTTTGATGTTGTCATTTGTCCTATTTACTTTTTTTTAAATATTATTTTGTATTTTGTTCATCCTCAAAAAAGTCGTTGCATGCTTGCTAAAAGGGAAAAACTGAAGGAAAAAATGTATGAAAATCATAAACAAAACAAAAAAAAAATGTTGAGGGTATCCCAAACATTTGTTTGAGTTGCTTGTTATAGCAATTGCTTGTGTTCAAAAGTACATTTTCTATGAAAAGAAAGCAAAAACTAAAAAGATCATTCTAACACCTTGTGCAATAAAGCTATCTTTCATACATCATGTCTCCTGTCATTATCTGCGGGTTTGTGTAAAAAACATACAGAAAATGACACTTTGTAGAAGAGCCTCCAACCTGAAAGTAAATGAGCTTATTACTAAAGATGAATAAACAAAAATACTTACTACACATGCAAAAAAGCTGGTGTCAGCTTATAGGAATTGTTTGATTACTGTAACAGCCAATAAAGGCTTTTCTATTGATTATTGAGAAGCGATGAATAATTTAGAAAGCATAACTTTTTGTTTAAATGTGAATAAAAGATGAGTAATCAGTTTTCATTATCTTTTGGGAGAAGAATGTGACATTTTAGGTAAAAACAAAGCAAACAAAAAAACCTGCTTTAGACTTTAGTTCAGAAGATTGCCTGATGTATGAATAATTTCGGAATCGGCTGTAAATAAACAGCTGTAGCAGTGTTTCATGTGGAGATGAGGAAAAAGCAGGTGAAAGAAAAAAATGTCAGCATTAAATCCAAATGTATAAAACTGGAATTGAAGGAAACGTCCATAAAATATACTGACAGCAGCTACACCTGTGCAGCCACAAGATGGCGCCACTTGACTAGGTGTGACACGCTGCACTCGGGTTAACCGATAGTATTCTAGCAAAAGAGTGCACTCATTCATGACGGATATGCTCTGAATAATTGATGCCTTTCAATGCACCTTTGCAGAAATACTACAGCTCGTAGTTCGTGAGGCTGATCTTTTCCTGCATGTGACATCTACTGTGTTGGACCCACAAGGATGCTTCTCTGGTAAATGTGATGATGCCACTTGGATGAGAGAGAGAGAGAAAGCAGCACATATGATTATTATAATGTTAATTAATTATTATAATGCCACTGCAGCTTGTTTACAAAAATCCATAGAAAATGCTTAAAACTACACTACACTACTCCAAAGAGGGAAATGAAGATAATAACAGCCTGTCTAATACGTTGTCAGATGACAGCAGGGTAAAGTGGTGCTTTTCAAAATAATGTCACTTGCCTCCGCCTTTAATGTCACATATTACTAAGGAGTTCAGACAACAAACTTATTAGCCAGATATTAAATGCCTGATTCCCGTGGCGGCTAATATATGGCTTTGTTGAGTGTTTATTCCTAAATACATATGTTATTGGAGTGTTAAAGAAAGATATACTATAATAAAAAATGGCTGGATGTAGTTTTCAAGTAGTAAAGCGTTCATTGAAACATATACAGGCAGCACAAGAAGCTGGGGAAAATTTCACAAGTTTCATTTATTAACTATTGTACAGTTCACATAAGGCCTTCATCTTCAATCACTACTCTCAGTCAGATTCCGTGGTTTGCTCTTGGTGCACAGTTCTTCATTTTCATATTTAAGCTTCATGACTTTAGTTTTAGTCTTGTTCTCACGCTAATTTCATGTTTTTTAAAACAAGAGGCGGCTTTCGCCCGTCTCCCCAGGTGTGTTTTAAATCATGCACTAAACTGAAGTGGCCTGGAACCTTTCACAAAAAATTGTAAAAATGGACTTTCGATCATTGAAATACACACTAGAAATGTTTTCTACCATTGACTAAAGGGTGGTGTTCCCCAACATACAAATAAACAACCATTATAGAGTAGTATGCACTCACGTTTTGCTCATTTCACAACAGACTTGTGTCAGATTTCAAGAGATGCAGTCAGATTCTACACTCGCTATGATGGGACCACTGCCATCAGTCTTAATGTTACATCTTCAAACTCTGAGAAGAATGAGAAGAGCCCTCAGTGTAGACTGATAAACACAAAATGACTGGCTTCTGACAGCACTGCAATTCCAAACGTACCAGAAATGACAATCCCAACGTTGCAGCACCGACCGTCCCACATCTTTGGTCGGTGCTGCACACGAGAACCACATTGGGATCACGATCCCACACTTGTAAACCTGTTTCTAGTGGGTCCCATTGCAAAGACGCTAGCTTCCTCTCAAACATTTAATGGTCAAAATGACCAGATTCATTAACTTCATTTCAGTGCTAACTGCTGAAAATGTGCTGCTTTTTTCATGTAAGGGAGGATAATATACCAGCACAAAACTAATTCACTAGAGCAGGTAAACGGCTGTTGGTGCTTCCTGGATGTGTCTCATTCACAAATATTTTACTTCTACTGGCTGTGGTATCGTAAAGCAGGACAAGCAGTAACAGTGCATTGAGAATATGAAACCTTCCGAGTTAAAGGCCCTTAATATTAGATGATTACAGAGAGCTTGGTTTGATAGACAGCCACAGCAACACATCCAGCAACCGATCGTGTTTCAAGCTTTTGGTTTCTATGGACACAATGGAAAGGAGGCTGGTGTTATGGTAGGACTAGGTTACACATTCAAAATGGCAAAATTTCTCCTTCACTTGACTGATCTCTGATTTAATATCAGAGGTATTAAACCAAACGCTCCTACACACCCACTCTGATTAACCAACAGCTACGTAGAGGACGAACTCTAAAGAAAACTATCTTCACATGGCTGGATGAATGAGGGATATGAGCAGATTCAGATTTCTCATCCACTTAAAACTGAACCTCTGGATCCACTTAAGGAACTTAAGTTTTTACAAAAGGATCTTGTTTCACAAGCCTGCACAGATGCCACACTCAAGCACTAAACACTATGGACAATTGATCAATGTGGCATTGGGTTTTTTTTCAGATTCAATACTACACTATTAAAAAGTGCTTCAGATACGTTTGTGGATACAAAAACAAGGTTGATGTAAACAAAGTTTGATCTGCCAGAGCTCCGAGGAGGCAATGAGTATGGCTGTTTGAGCTGGGAAATTAAAAACACACACAAAATAACAGCATGTCAACAAAACAACCCTGTGGAGGGGAAAACAACAGTGATCGTTAAAGTGCATCCCTGGATGTGTACCCACCTTTTCCCTCCCCTCCCCACGCTGACCCCTCAAGTAGAGACGAGAGAAACCCCAAAGGCAGGCAGAGAAAGCTCTGCTGTGTGAGGCAAACTGCTACTCACACAGGAACATAAATCCAGTGGCAGTACTTTCATGAGAAATAAAAACTAAAAACATTTTTACACAGATAAAAACATGGTGGCCACAGCTTGGCATAGAGGTTTCTATTTCTTGGTAGTGTCGGATAAGTGGTGGCTTCTGACAGGGAGGTGACCTTTGCCCTCTGCTTCGGCCCCGACGTCAAACCCAGGAGATCGGGGCTCAGGCAGCAGAGGAACTGCTGGTAACCTGCCACCATGCACGTGTATGGATGCAAATGGCAGGTCGGGGGAACGCTCTCAGACAGGTCCCGTCTCCACTCCATAACCTTTGTTGTCCATGATCAAAAATGCAGTGTGCAAGTGCACTTTTTTTCCTCCTTCTTCTTCTTCTTCTTCTTCTTTTTAGTGTGTTGGTGATAAGGTCCAGCATCATCATGGGCACACGTGGTTTCATGTCATCGTCTCTCACAGTGTCTCTTGTTCAGCGGCAGGGTGGTGGGGGTGGGGGTGGGGGTGCTGGTGGAGGGGGGGGGAGCAGCGACTGCAGGGGCGACTGGGGCGTGGTGGGCGGCGACTGCTGCAGGGGGCTGAAGTGCGCGGCGGCGTGGGACGGGGACGAGCGGTAGCACGAGTAGGCGGAGCCCCCGCTGAGGGTGGTGGTGGGCGAGGCGGGGAGGCCCCCCAGGCCGGTGGGCGAGTCGAGGAGCGGCTGGTTGTAGAAGAAGAACGCGCACTGGTGGATGAACGTCTCAATGATTGTCTGGTAGGTGCGCGTGGCTGTCAGAGCGTCCATGGTGGAGAAATCTGGCCTCATCAGGGTGGGCCAGAAACAGATGGACAAGTTTTCGCTGGTCATCAGGTTCACCCTGTTTAGCTGGCCCACCCTACGAAAAGAGAGAACACCGTCAGGCACCAATTTATTCACTGTGGAAGAATAACACATGGGTGTCTGCTGGAGAAGAGCAAAGCGGTATAAACACTAGACAAAGAACTTACTTGTGTAAGTGGGTCACCACGTATTTGAAAACATCATAATTCTCCCTGGGGAACCTCCTCAGGACATCCTTCATGGTATATAGCCTCTGTTCTCTGTCATTGATTTCTGCACATAGAAAGGTTACCATAAAACAGATCACTGTGCACCGTAATCTGAGACAAGCGCGTCACCACACAGGATCATGAAATTCTTCGTGTCAACATTAAAAGAGAGCAAAGTCAGTCTTCCAAAACTTTCCCTGCCCTCTTCCCTCCTACACAAATAATCCTTTTATGTTCTGGTAAAGACCCTCCCAGCCCAGCAGTGTTTGCTTACTGAAAGCATCCAATAGGTCCACCTGCAGAGCACAAGGCACCAGGGGCTCAGGCAGCTCAGCGAAGAAGCTTTTGAGGGCTCCAGCCACAGTGTTGATAGAGAAGTCTTTCTCCACGAGGTCTAATCCGTGGTCTACGCGGGGAGAATGAGCGAATGAGAGCAAATGAGCCCTTAAACAGCAGCCGTCATCGAAACCAAGCAATCAGTCGCGTGTCACTTTCCTTCCGTAACTGTTTGTGTTTTGATTAGACAGCCGCGTAATTAACTGTCAAACAGCTGGTTCAAACAAGTCTGATGAGCAACTCACCCTGTTCAAACTGCCGCTGCATGCTTTCCATCTCTGACTTGTTCCCGCTTACGCGGTACAAGCCCTCCGTGTTCAGGCCTGAGGAAAAGTAGGAAAGCAACGCAGCAGAGAGGGGGGGGGGGCGATACAGGGGGGCACAGTGGGGAGTAAGCAAAGCACAAACACTTCATTAGCCGCACTGAAAACAGACGTAACAATACAGATGCTGGCAGTTTCTGGAGGAGCGAGTAGGACGATCACACTCCTTATGTGTGTTATGAACAGGTGCACTGATTGAGACCAACTGTAGAACCAACAATCAGCTGCTCGTCTTTTTATTTGATTAGACAGACAGTTAATTACATGGAAAAATAATCAGACCGTTACTAACACTAAAAGACGACAACTCACCTGTTGTCTCAATGAAACGCACGCACTTCTCGATGAAAAGTGGGATAGGTCTGTCTGGAGATACCACATTCACCAAAGGGACCCCGAAGTAATTGCTTTCCAGGGGCTTGGGGATCGCTGGACGTGGCTTTGGTCGGGTTTTCTGCAAAGAAAGACAGAGGATTTTAAGTGGGACTTGTTGGCTTTTAAGCAAAATGTGTTTACTCTCATCTCTAGTCAATTCTTTTCTCATATTTAGACAGAATTTAATGTCAGGCGCCTCCCCAGGACAAAGCTGCATTCAATAATGAAGTTAAAATAACACACACCTTGGCTGTTCGTCGCAGGCTCTTCAGAATGTTCCTCTTCTTTGGATCCTCACTCTCCTCGTTAGCAAGGCTTTCACCTTTCAGGGTCCCATAGTCATCTTCCTTGGACTTTGTAAGGGCGCCCATCTCGTCATCGCTTCCTATGAAGCTCGTGCGGAAACTGCTGAACTTCCCAAGCCGCTTGGAGCGGTCGCGGTACAGACGCGGCTTCACCCCCACCGCTGAGAACTTCCTCCGTCGCTCTAGAGAGCTGCTGTCCGCTTCGCTGTCCGAGCCGTTGCCGTTGGAGTGCATCCGGTTGGAGTTGCGGATGGTGATGATTTTGCCTTGTGTGCTGTCGTGTGGCACAGAGTAGATGATCTCTTCGTTGCTAGGGCGCGGTTTGGAAACAGCATCCATGGGTTCAGCGTAGTCGGAGGGATCGTAGCCCACGTCCCCACCAGGAACCCAGGTAACAGCAGAGGGGAGGGAGCGACGGTGACCTAGTGTATCTATATACGGGTTGCGGCTCACCTTACGAAAATCAAAAGTGACACCTGGTTTGACTCGGACGTGAGGGGGGACTTTGTTGTTGAGTTTGTTCTCAAAGTCTCTGATATCAGAAATGACAGATATGTCGCTGGAATCTAAATCAGGAAGATTAAACCCTCCGCTATGTGAGGTGAGCGTTCCATCATAGTAGGGGGGCGATGGGTCCACGTCGTCTTCTGAATCGAGGAACATGGTGACGGGGCTAGGGGAACTGCAGCGTGGGGAGTACACGTTTTCATTGGTGCATGACTCAGCAACGTTGTCGTACATGTGCGTGGCCTCCACAATGTTGCGTTTCTCCACCACTTCCATCAGAAAAGAATGGAACATTTCTATCCTGTGCAGGCCTCCCACCACCCCTCCAGATCCGCACACCACACTATTGAATCGACCCTCAATTTCATGGGCTAGCTCCTCCCCCTGGATCTGCTGTTCACAGGCAAAGTCACTGTCAGTAAGCTCTGCCTGACTATCTCCCACTGCCAACAGCTGAATTGGGATGATGTCCTGAACCTCACACAGGAAGGCGCATAGCGTCTCCAGGGACGCTTTCCGGGAGACCGAGTATGCGGCAATGTATCCGTGTACTAACCTGCTCTTCCGCAAAGTGAACGAGGCGTGATATGAGAGCAGAGACAGCTCTATGGCCAGTTTGTGTCCACCAACTGTCTGTTCCAGCAATACGGAGGTGCCACTATTGGACATGGGCCGACAATGCTGATGCATTAGGAAAGGGGACAGAAGCTGCTCAATGTCATAGGAGTCTCCACACATTAAGCACATGACAATGCGAAGATCTGCTTCTGTGACCGGCTGATGGGGAGAGTCTCGGAGTCCTGGTGGCTCAGGGAGGAGAGGTGGAGAAATGCTACTAAAGGATGTGCTCCTCCTAATGTCCAGAAGGCCCCTCAGCACTTGGTTGATCTGAGTCTCATTTACATTATGTCCATAGCCCACACCAGGAGAGGCAGGGTCTAGAAAGCTACACTGCAGTCTCCTTGCCACCTGCTGTCCCTGTGTAATTAGGTTTAAGGCAGTTTCTCGACCTATATCCACATATGATCCTACACCTCTTTTAGTGACTAAAAGCAATGATGTTGGCAATTGAGCTAGCTGGCTGTCCTTTCGACCTAGAGTAGATTCCCTAATGCGCTCCAGGCTTTCCACTACATAGGAAAGGGACTCTTTTGAATTATAAAGACACAAGCATCCATGAGGGGTGAAAGTGGGGGTGTGGAAGGAATTTACTGGAAGACGCACGTTTCCTTCAATGGGGCGGAGAGTCAGTTCATACATCTTCCCATCTAACACGTACCAGTCGTCGTTTGTGCAGAGGGCCCTAATCTCATTAGCGAATTCCCTGGCAAGCCCATCCTTCCCTAGTATGACCAGGTTAATTCTATCAGCTTTCGTGTCGCCAAAATGGGCCTTCACGTCAAAGAAGGGGTAACATGTGGGAAAACGTGAGGCTAAGAGTTGTTCGATTTTAGAGTCTACACAGTGAGGACTGTTGGGGCAGGTCTCCTTGGTAGGATGATAGACAAAATGGATATGCTTCAATACCAGGGCATCTCTTTCAGCTGGAAGCTTCTGTAGTGCCTTGAACCTCTGTTCCTCTCCCAAAAGCTCTTGGATTGCCCCCATCTTCTCCTTACTTGGCTTGGCATCCACCTCCAGTTCATAAAAGAGCTCCGAGTACTCCAGTAAGAGCTCCTGGAAGTCTTCTTTAGCGCGGTCAATGATCTCCTTCTGGTGCCGGTTGTACAGGTCCAAGTACTCTGGCTCTTCAAGCCACTGGTAAAACTCTTCATTCATGATAAAGCTGCGCGCTTCCTCCCAAGGTTTACCGGGTGTGACAAAGGGAGAGGACGCCAGCCTCTGTTTGAACTCCAGCCTCATCTCTGCCCTTCTACACTCATTACGCAGATGTTCCAGATGAGCATTAAAGAGTTCCTCAGCTTCAGCCGTCTCCAGTAGGTCTGAAGGGATCCGCTCGTCTTCCATGTTATCAATGTGAGACGTATCCTCCCATGGTGAATCCTCAAGAACAACAAACCAGTGGCCAAAGTGTTGCTTGGACTCCAGAACCTTCTGTACACCAGACCAGCTCAGCTGGTCTATCTCATCCAGGTCAGGCACCAAAGAACTAAGTGCTAAAGGAAGAGTGCTCAAGTATATTTTGCGACGCCTCTCAATATGTTCCTGTTTCAGACGGTAAACATGCTGCTGAAAAAGTTTCTTGCACTTAGCTGTTCCCTCCAAGAAGACATATTCCTTGTACTCTGGGGAGTTGTTTATCTGTCGACAGATGTTCAACCAAGATTCGTTATGATTCTTCACTTTACAGTTGATCAGCCACTCATAGCGATCCTTGGCAGAGGCTATTTGCTGACTCTGTAACTTGAGGGCTTCAAAATAAGGGATGATTTTGGGTTTGCCCCTACTCTTATCAATAAGCTGAGCCAAGGTAAGGAAGGCAAGGTCAACATTTATATTTGAGCGAGCGGACGTCTCAACTACGGGCAGACTCTTCTTTGTGATAGCAAAGGTATGTGCATCTTTGATGTAGCGCTCCACTCCTTCATCACATTTGGTGAGGACCAGCACAATTGGCTTCTTGGTTTTGCTCAGCTGACCATAGAGGTTTGTAACAAATTTCAGCTGGTCGTCAAAATTACGGTTCATGCCTCGGCTTACATCAACGCAAAGCAGGAAGCCGTCCACCTGCAGTTTGCCCTCGGGCATTTGCTTTTGCTCAAAGTCCTGCTCCAGCCCCAGCTGATCTGTACAGAAGTACATGAGCTTCTCTGCTGAGGCCAGTTTGGTTGCAGCTGCCCGTTTGATGTAGGGCTGCATAGCAGTGCTACGGTGTGGCTGAAATGTCTGGTCATCAATGAACTCAGTTTGCTCCACAACATGCATTCGGCACTCGGGACCCTCCTCCAGGACCCGGGACACCTCTCCCCAAAAAAGAAAGTGATCATTATTAACAACTCGACCCCCGAAGTCGCTGGTGCTCAGCACTGATGTGTGGTCCAGGTAGAAGTCATCAGCACTAGGCCGCACAAACCTGTTGCACAGGCAGGACTTGCCAACCCCACATTGCCCCTTCTCCTTCTCTGTTCCTGACAAACCCACCACAATGAGATTGTAAATGGGTGATCGGGCATCTTGCTTCTTCGCCATCATAGTCTGCTGCCGGTCATCCTGCCATACACAGGCACTGTATAAAAGAGTTCACTTGAGGGTTTGTCCATAAAGATTGCAGATCCACAAGGGATGTCACAACTTGCTTTCTTCTGCTGAGCTTTGATTTGATAAACTTCTTATTTTTGATAGGAGCAGAGGTTGTTTCAGTCAATTCTTAAATATGAATCAGATCCTGTCAAAAAAAAGAAAAGAAATCAGGCAATAGGAAAAAACAGAATATCCAAAAAAACAGCAAATTAAAATTTAAGTTTTACATTTGTAATCCTCCTAATGCTTTTAAATTGAGCTCACAAGCTGAATGCAAAATGCAAAATGGATTCAATTTTATAACAATTTCCTTTGTTTACCAAATCAGATGATTATGATGAGATTGTGAAATAAGTATAATTCAAAAATTAAATCAGTGTAATTCTCTATGATCATGCCTCATATCATGTCTCATTGTTGTGAACGGTAATATGTATCAAATCTCTACAACACATCAAACGCTGCTGTAGTTTTAGAAGCATAGGTGGACAATCCATTACAATATCTGCTGATGAAGTAAAATTTATTTTACAGTCTACTGCATTGTCTATAATTCACATAATAAATATCATTATACGTTTTTAAAATTAAAATGATAATGAGGTAAAATATGACAAACTCCCCATCACATACCCTGAGTCAGGTAACATCTACAATTTGTCTATTATGTCTAGGAGAAACAAACAGTTTTTCAACTGGCTTAAAATTTTTGCCTTGAATATTTTTTTTAAATATTACTTTACCACAAGGGTTGTCAATTAATCTAACACCCACTAAGTACTTAATTAATCAAGACCTTCTAGAGCGAATCCCCTCATCCAAGGAGAACATTTCCAGCCTTTTTTCAGGTCTTCATCATGAGAGGAGGTTGCATAGACCAGCTGCTATCAGCTGACAGGACTATAAGTTGCTGCTTTTGTTTAATTGCTGGTTTACCGCAGCCAGACAGGGCAGATAACGACCCATCCTGATTCTTATTCAGTAGAATTCCACCAGTAGGAGTTATTTATCCTCTCACTGTGACCTGGTGTCCGCTCAACAGATATTATTGGGTTTCTTGCTCTACATCTGCAAGGTCCTGACCTTAATATGGCACGTGCCTCAAGATGACGGTGTTGTGATTTCGCACATCATAAACAAAGCAAAATGACCTCAGTTAAAATCACATCAGGATTGACACGGTTATATTAAAATCTACTGGGAGTGGCACTTGTTAAATGACAAGGTCAGCTGATCGGGGAGTGAAGTGACGAGAATAAAAATGACTACGCTGTGACCACCTCAGCCTCCATTCCCGCAAAACACTTTATCAACCTAAACTAAGAAACCAGCATCATTACCATGTTTAAAGTAAAGACCACCAATGGAATAAAAACACCTAATTAGGACATCCTGTTTAGACATAATGATAATAAACAACTCTGTTAAAACATTTCAAAAAATAAAAAACAATACAACATAGCTATTTACTTGCGTGCAATATGATTGAATGGAGGCAATTCTTAGAGGCACAAAGAGTCCCAGGCTGATGATAAACAGTTAACCTGTCACATGAAGTGACCATACATTAGCGAGCAGCAGCTCACGCTGGGTCAGAAGCGACTACAGGCAGCGCTCAGCTGAGCCAGGCCCGATACTCCACACGAACGGGGCCGGTTCGAATGGAGCCGCCAGGTCCCACAGAGCCACGTCCGACACAGTCCACTGACACGACTTAATAACTCGGATCTTGGGAGGTTTGTAAGTTTTGCAGAGGATTAACGGTTACCATGGTCGGGGGGAGGGGGGGGGCACTGACCACGCCAGGCCCGCTGTCTACATAATGAAATTGCAGAGGCGAAGTCGGGGATTGTCCGCCCTCCCCACGCCGACGGCGAAGCTTTAAAGGGTATTTATGAGCCCAGCTGTGGCGGCTGCAGCGCCAGGCGGCCTCGGCAGCAAACGGCCCCTAAAGGAGAGGGGAGAGCGTGTGGGGTACGTACCATCGCGTGTCTCCCGTCCGCCTCCCGCATCTGTCAGGCCGGCGCTTGCCGCAGCCCTCGCCGCCCGACGTGTTGCACGCGCATAAAGCCGCAGAACGCACCGGCGGCCGCCCGCGATTCACGGACAACGCCGACGCCGCTACAACTTGCGCGACGCGTTCGTTTTCACGCAGCTGCCCATCAGCTCGCCCCGATCCCGTCGTTTGGCACCGCTGGGTTTTCGTTGCGAATAAATAGGTGGAAGGAAGAAATAAATGTCCCCCGGTGATCGAACAATGCAGCCCCGCTCCTGCAAAGGGGCTCTTTTTTTTCCCCCGGGACAAATGCAGGCGTATTAAAATGTGCCCAGCCGTCTCCTTCTCGCTTCACCACGTTGCTTTTTCAATAATTATTCTGTCCATTGTTGTGCCCACAGAACGCTGGGCCGGTCGCACGCGCGAGACAACGGCGACTTGGTCGCGATCGCGGCTGTTTCTTCCGAAATGCGATTCGGCCGCAACCGAACCCGCTCATGTCCCGATCAATTCCTGAGCCGATTGCGTGCGTGAAAGTGGGATTTCTGTCAGCTTTCCGATAATGGCGGCGGCGGCGGCCCTCCTCCTCCCCGGACCTAGTTCTCCTCTTCTTTTCTTTGGGAAAAGGGAGCTGTGGAGACAGGAGCGGCGGAGAGAGGGACTCACCCAGCGGCGCCCTCACACAACTGCAGCAGGTCAGCGTAGCCGTTACTGGCGCCCGTTACCCTCGAGTAACGCATACGTCCACTGGGGTTACCGTCGGTTTTATGGCTACAGGAATGCAAAAAGGGCTTTGTTAGACGTGGATGCCTGCGAATTGTTCAACGAAAGAAAGGTTAAGCGAGAATTACACAATATTACGCCGGTATTATACGTTTTAGCTACTGTTTACTGAGTTTTAAGCTAGTTATGGTGTCACTTCATGCTAACGTTACGCTTTTAAAGTGGTATTTACCAGACTTTGCAACTTTAATTACGTCAGTGTGTTTTAATTCCATATTTACTGCTATGAGCTGCGACGTGTTTAGGAATCTATACAATAAAAAATACCGATGTTTGGAAAAGATTACACGTATTATGATGTCATTTAATTGGGTTTACCCCATGCTAACGTTAGCCGACGTACTTTAAACTAGCTAACCTTCATGTACTTTAACATAATATCACTCACTAACCTGTGCTAGTTGGCAGGTGGTAATTGCGACGTTTGTGCCATGTCAGCAAGCCATAAATTGAGACGGATGTATATGAGGTCCTTTCATGTAGGCAGCATGAGGAGGATGGGGGCAGTTCCCATAGAAACAGCTGGGAAGCGCTCGCGCATCCATGTTGTCGCTTATTTGCTGCTGACGTAGAGACAACTCGAATGAGCCCGATTACTATTTTAAAACAAGCAAATAAAGGGCCATATTTGGTCTTTCCGGTGAAAACCAGCGACATCTCTAACATTTGATGTGGTCCTCTTTTTAATTCCCTAACATTTCCACATGTTCATAATTGTGGATCTAATGATCCCGTTGGCACGTCTTGTTTTGGGTGCATTTCTCAGCACATCCGCAGACAAAGTGTTTCTGTGCACCCGTGAATTGATTCTGCTGCGATAGTCATGAGTTATTGCCTCAATAAAAAATGTGTGAGCCCGTTCCAGCGGCAGCCGTGCGCGTCCATCCATACCACCTTCACTGTGCGTCACGCATGACTTTGCATGTTCTGGATAATGAACAGATCCTTTGTTTTCCCACACTTCGACTTTTGCTTTGACGTGGTTACCATAGAAAATACACGTGGCTCATCCTCTCCTAACGACAAACAGAGATAAATTCATCAGAGGTCATATGGTCGGACGCGCCTCTTATAAGCCGGCCTTTGGGTTCACTATACGGTTCACTAGCATTCAGCTCGTCCAGCTTCACCAGAGGCTGGCATCCGTCATCAGCATCCTATCTGATTACTTTTGGCAGACCATTAACTTTAGCGCTGCCGCCTCCTAGTGGATTTATAGGCGATAAACCCAACGTACTATTACTCACTGTGTGACAGAAGCTTGATGCGTTCCGACTTTTTAACTTTCCCTCAGCGCCTTTTCTGCCCAGTGTCTTTGCGTAATTGATGTAATTGTATCCGTGCGCGGCGGCTCCACGCGAGAGTGGCTTTAGTCTAGACTGCGGTGGGGAAATAAAGGCAGACAGACAGACCGACAGAGCGCCGTGTCAAAACGACCTGCGCCTCGAGTTGGAGCCGAAATTGGGATGTGGTAGAAAGTGCGAGCGTTCATACGCTGCGGAGGAGTTTGGTAAGTATTTAATGTAGTGTACAGTCGGTGTATGTGCGTGTGTTCATGTGCATGTGAATATTCTGTGATGTGGAGGATGAATGCGATATTATTTACAATAATATTAAATATATTAGCTAAAACAAGACACAGTGTCCTGGCTGACAGTGAGTAGACTGATATTCTACTCGGGGGGAGTATGGGGGGGGTACAGAGGTCGCTCTTAGGGAAAACTCTGTACGCAGATGTGGATATTATGGTTGAATTATAAAGTTATAACCTTGGCATTTTCATTTTTTTTATTTTGCCTCTATCACACATATTATTATATTATTATATATTTATTATGTGTGAACCAAATGTCAACCCTTTTCGGAACAAGAAATACATTGTAATTGTCATTGCCACCACTAGGTGGGGCTATAACTCTGTATAGTTACAATCAGAAGGCCATCTAGTAACAAGCTTGTTCTTGTTGTCCCAGTAAAGCAGTTAAGTTATAGACTTCTTCTTCATCCTTGTCTGAAAACGATTAAGAGTACATTTTAAATAAATATGTGTTTCTCTTGTTCTTTGTCTCGTCTGCCTAAATTCTAGCAAATGCATCCCTGTTCGTTGGCTTCTGTTTTACACCTTAATCATTTCCCAAAAGGTGAGGTGATGTAAAATAAACAGCGAATGAATGCTGAGAGAGTTCAGACTGATGAGTTGCAGAAAAAAAGCTAGTTTAGCTAACACAGTTCTATTGGTAGTGAACAGACTGAACCGCTCATCTTTGTAGCATGAATCATGGAGCATAACTCAAGAAAAGAAATGAGGATAATATTTAGTTTGGTAAGATTTAGATGGGAGAAAGAGGAGAGAAACGGCTCGTTTTCTACCCCACCCACATCATCATGGCTTTGGGATTTATCACTAATCATAATATAAAATTAGACAGTTGACTATGAAATGAGGAAACACAGTATTATATCCTAGTTTCAAATGCTGTACGCACAGCTAGTTTATGACATGAATGTTAAGCTATATCAGATGTTGAGAAATTGTTTTGAAGTTTTCATTTAATTATCCAAAATTGAAGTCAGGCACAGTGTGGTGAAAAAACAAAAACACATTTGCTCATGACACCACTTCACTTGAGGTGGGGAGTCAGCGGGTGTAGTCCTCGGTCCCGCCACACTTATTTAAAGAGCTGTTACACTTTAGTGTCAGATCCCAGTTTATAAAACCTATCAGCCTTATAAATCAGTTGTGAATGAACTTTAAAAGGTTTCTTTGAAAGTTTTCTTGTATAGAAGCCAGCAGGGAAGTCCAGTCCTGAATGTCATCTGAAATCAGGAAACAAGTGGGAAGGAAATTCTACTTACCATACAGGAACTGCTAAACAAAGATAGGAACAGTAATTGGAAAAAAAAAATAAAAAAGCAGAGGTGTTTTACAGATTGACTTTAGTGTCCTGTAACACAACAGTTCCCACCACTCTGCTGCAGTCATCCTGCCTATGCCAACTACTGCAAATGCTCTGCCATCATCTCATTGAGCTTGTGATGATTTTCTCTGACCTGCATCAAATCATCATTTCAGTTGAGCACATGCTTTGAGAGCGAAAAGCAATGATTAAAATAACAACCAAAACTGTCAGGGAGCAGAAGCTGGGTTGAGAGAAGCGAGAGAGACGTTCTACATCTGGGTAGCATCACTGAGATTCCTCAGTGTTGGGTATTAGATTATTCTGGCAGAGCAAAGAGAGCAGAGGCGTGGAGACAGAGTGAGGAGAACGCAGAGGGAGAGGACGGACAATAAGGTGAGGAGAGAACGGTTCTGACTCACAAATGATGTGGCCTTGACTGCGCTTGGCGTAATGTGCTAAACACAACATTCTAAATGAAGTGCTGTTGTGCTCTGAACACGCTCAGGAAAACCAGTGGAAACCATTAACAGCAGACTCGAGTCCCATTCAGATGTGACAGTGGAAGTGGGCCATGCGCTGGGGGAAGCAGCCATGCGAATCTGTCTCAGCTTGTGGGAGAAAAGGGAGGGAGCAAACTAAATAGGGAGGGAAGGAAAGAAAGAATGTCCTGAGAGCTCATCATGTGCTTTCTGTTTTTTTCTCCTCCTTTTTTATAGCTGCATGGTGATTACATGTTAGTAGGCTGGGGCGCTTAGTCAACTTTTCCAAAGCCTCTCTCTGCCCTCCGTTCCTCTGGCTCTCTTTCTTCTATTATCCTGCAGCATACTTTCCCTGGGCTCTTTTTCCTTTTTTCTCCTTTCTACTCCACTCGTGACGTGTGCCCCGGAGTTCCTGCCCTTGTTTCACACAGTAGAGTTCGGAGGCAAAGAGAGGAGCTCATGTAGACGCGGATATCCACTGGGACCTGTGAAGGGGAAGATGGATTGAAGGTATAAACGGGCGGAGCGGGTGGTGTTTTGGCCTGCGTGCGTGCGTGTGCTTGGCGCTCACAGGGCAGCCGGACAGGGAGCAGGGGCAGACGTGCAGAAAGGCAGGAAGGCTCGGGGACGGGGGCGAGAAGGAGACACAGTACGTTACCTAAATGTGTTGCCCGCAGGCGAGGTGGATGAGAAGCCAGAGATAAGGAGTCGGACCCAGGAGGAGGCGCGCCAGCAGCACGGGGGGGAACCCGCGGTTCAGCCTACTTCCAGGAACAGCGGGACAGGATGAGGTACCAGGCCAGGGTAAGATCCTGAGTGCCGCGATGCTGCTGGTGGCGTTCTGGTGCTCGGTGCTGCTCACTGGGTGGGTTTGAAGCACCAGATCCGACTCACTGCTTCACCGCTTTACACATGGGGGGGGGGGGCACAACAGAACAATAAGTCACTTGAAGATTCCTTTTCGTTCCACGTACATGAGTCAGTGTGTATTCTGGGTTTTGTGTAAGCCTTAAGTCAATCAGTCCAAAAGGTGCTGGTACATTATCCATTACTGGTACATCTGAAGGAGCCAGCTGTGGTACCAGAGCAGCTCACCTCGGGGTTGTGGTGGTGGGGCAGGCCTTATAAGGAAGACAATCCAAACGGAGGCCGCCCAGCGGGGCTTAGTCATGGGGCTCAGCCTGGAGCCCAGTCCCACTGTTAGGTGGGCTTCCTCACTGGTCGAGGCTGCAGCCACACCTCCGGTCCTGCACTGGTACCAGAGTCATGTCTCACACCCAGACCCGGTCCCAGATCACTCACAACGGACCTGTACTCTTTACTTTCCTCCAAAAAGCATTTAAATACTTTCATGAGATCATCAACTAGAGGAAAGTCAGTTGCAACAGTGTTTCTCTGTTTTGAGAGCAAAGTATTACAGAGGAGGCTTTTATAAATTTAAAGTATTTTTGTCTTGTTTTTGTCACAGTGATGACATTTGTTAGCGGTTAAAGATGTAACCCATGACTACACACAAATATCTTGGACAAACATAAGTCGCTTAGTTTTACTTTCTACATGATAGCAGGGTTTGTTGAATACCTCCATACAGCAGTAAAAATATATTTCTGTGTAGCACAGGAAAACAAATGAGCCAAACAATATGACTACGGGCGTTTGGTGACTATTTTTAAAAGTTGACACTGTCAACGCAGCAGAGCAGCTGCTGGATAATTATCTTCACATAAGGTGTGAGTTCTGAGGAGGATGTGATGGAGCATGAATGTTGCAGTCCAGAGCCAAGTAGTGCTGGTCATTTTCAGTTGCGTCTGCTGATCACACCAAAATTAAGCTGCATTCATATTGTAATTAATATTGTAAGTTGGAGAGTGTGAAATCCTTCTCCATCTCTTTAATACATAAGCTGTTGTCAGTTAAAACGGTTAGTGGAAACGGCTGGATTGAGTGTGATCCTATGTTTGTAGTGCTAATTGCATTCTTGCCTCGTGGGTATCTTAAACAGAGGTGCGGATTTCTTACATGCCAGACACACCAGCTTGCACATACTTCCAGCGTTTGCGTGGAATGCTGCCGGCGGGTCAGCCAATGGAAGCCTGTCCCAGACCTGACCCCCGCGAGCATTTGTTGCGTCCTTTGGAAAATCTGACTGTGATCTGTAAGCGCTATCTGTAGGAGGCCCACCTGCAGGAGTGGAAGAACAATGGTCTAAGGTGAACCCGAACCGGGGGGTGGGGGGGTGGACGTGCACAGCCACTTTCCTTTGCTCTTTGCTTCTTGGCCGTCGTCCACGCTTGTCCTCTTGTTTTTTAAGGGCTTTCCTGCATCCAGTGTGCAGAGATAATGACCTTTTACAGGCTCTCACTGGCTAAATGAGACCCTCGAGAGCCTTTTGGCGTTCGAGCAGAACAGAAGTCGTGTGGAAGTTTAGCCCCTTTGTTCCACCTTCTGATTGTTTTTATGAATGTCGGAGGAAAAGCAGCGGGGCTTCTCTCATAGCGTGTTCTTAGTCCAGACAGAGTGCAGCTGGCTGAGCGGGCGTAGTTTACTAATTACAGCCCTGCGTGTGGATATTCACAGGCAGTAAGTAATAGCAACTCCTGTTTTTATTCCTCTGTATTGGGTGCATGTGGGTGTGTATGAGGCTGTGTCTGTCTGAAAGATCTTTAAGGCATCTGTCAGTGGAGTTGACATGTACACACACCTTCATAGTTGCCTCAGTTAAACCCCATTCAGTGATACAGAGCTGTGTGTGGTGGAATAATAGACTCACTATCTCACTATCGCATAACAGATGAGTCTACGCTGTCTGTTTGTCGTTTAGATTCCTTAAATGTCTTCTTTGTTTAATCTTGGCAGGACTTAGTGGAACTGTTTTTACCGTTGTTTTGGTGATGTGGCCAATACGCCTTTGCAACTTTGACTTTTTGCTCTGTAACTTTGGAGATCATTTTGAAATTCACATTGTCTGATTTCATAAATAGATTCTGTTTTGTAATTTGTCATTTGGCAACAATAGTGATGTTGAGTAGCAGATGATGGGAATAGGCTTTGTTTGCCCCCTGCTGGTCATCTGTGGAATTGCATTTGTTGCAAGGATATCAGTAATAAATGTTGTTTTCCATTTATTTTTTGGTACATTTTTCGATGTGTTCCTGCATGCAGAACAGTGTTTCTCAGTTCAACCTACTCAGACTGAAAGCAGACTAACACAATACAACCACATTTCTCAGAGATGCATATGCAGAGTGTGTTCGGTTCGTCACGTTATTGTTTTCAATCTTCCTGTCTTCCTGTAGGAGGTGGATGTGGAGGGAAGAGTACGTTTAGTGATGGAGAGTGCCCTGACCGCCCGGGACCGGGTCGGGGTGCAGGACTTTGTCTTGCTGGAGAATTACAACAGTGAGGCAGCCTTCATAGAGAACCTACGGAGGCGCTTCAGAGAAAACCTCATCTATGTAATCTATTCTAGATTTCCTCATATGTCCCAGAACGCTTTAGTCGGTGTGGTGAGATATATGTGAATGTGTTGTGTGGTCTCAGACTTACATTGGATCAGTGTTGGTGTCAGTGAACCCATACAAGGAGCTGGAGATTTACTCCAAGCAGCAGATGGAGCGGTACCGAGGGGTCAGCTTCTACGAGATATCACCACACATGTGAGTCACTTCAAATCAACATCTTGATATAATGAACATCAAATTATATATTTTAAAAGATAATAAAGGAGATTTATCTTCATCCCCCAGCTATGCCGTGTCAGACAACACCTACCGGGCCATGCGGACTGAGAGGAAGGACCAGTGTATTCTCATATCAGGTGAGAGCGGAGCAGGTAAAACAGAAGCTTCCAAGAAGATCCTGCTCTACTACGCAGTCACCTGCCCCACTAATGATCACATGGCTGCCCTTGGTGACCGCCTGCTGCAGTCTAACCCTGTTCTGGAGGTAGTCTACCCCTGTTCTGGCACGTTTATGCATGACAGTTAGATTTTGTCAGTGTACTGTCGTTTCACTTCCTCCTTCTAACTCGGTTCAGGCATTCGGCAACGCCAAAACGCTGAGGAACGACAACTCCAGCCGCTTTGGGAAATACATGGATGTTCAATTTGACTTCAGAGTAAGAAGGCTCTTCACTGCTTTCCCAGTCTTTAGTAAAACACATGTGCTGTCCCCTGCAGAACACCCAGTCTGCTTTCATCCTTTGCTGTCTGCTCACATCTCACCCAGGGGGTACCAGTAGGCGGTCACATCCTGAACTACCTGCTGGAGAAATCCCGAGTAGTTCACCAGAACCACGGTGAGCGGAACTTTCACATCTTCTACCAGCTGCTGGATGGAGGTGATGACGACCTGCTTAGCACACTGGACCTGGACAGAAGCCCTCACAGCTACAGCTATCTGGTCAAGGTACGTCTGGTTCAGCCTGATGAACTGCTTGGGTTCCGTGCAGCCGATGGTTAAATGGACCGCATGCTTTTCTTAGGGTAACTGTCCCAGAGTGAGCTCCATTAATGACAAGAACAACTGGAAAGCTGTGATGAAGGCCCTGCCTGTTATTGGCTTCACTGAGGCAGACGTGGAGGTCAGTAACTGAGTGATTATCAACCATACCTCATTCCGTTTTCTCTTCAAAAAACAGCTTGTTTGCTTCTTTAAGCATTTTGTGGTGAGTATTTTAAGAAAGTTGCTTGAATGAGACTTTTACTTCTGGTTCTGATTGTGCTGATCATATTTTGGTAATGACTACTCAGACATCCATCTGGTCTGAAGACAAATATGTAATCTATGAGGTTGTTTTTCCCATATCTGCCTTTAGAAATTGCTGAATATCATTGCCAGTGTTCTCCATTTGGGGAACACACAGTTTGGGGAAGGAGAGGAAGGAGAAACTTATATCACTACTGAGACTCAGATAACGAATGTCGCAAAGGTCAGAGTCGTCCCAACAGTATTACAGGATGTCAAAGTATGCACAAAGAGTTGCAAAAGGCCAGAACAGATGTTGTTTTGTGGTTTTGCAGCTGCTGGCTGTGGATGGCTCAGCCCTCAGAGAGGCACTCACTCACAAGAAGCTCACTGCCAAAGGAGAGGAGGTGACAGCCTCTTTGTTTACAGCGTTTGTGGTTATTTGCTTTGCATTGTGGGCCTGCAGACTTTAATTTGGGGCCTGTGTCTTCATTGCAGATGATCAGCCCACTGAGTTTTGAGCAGGCCATGTCTGCACGCGATGCCTTAGCCAAGGCTGTGTACGGTCGAACCTTCACATGGCTGGTGGAGAAGATCAACCAGTCGCTGGCCATGAAGGTGCAGTAACAGCTCTGATAACAATCCAATGACAGTAGCGTAAAATTCATCCACTTGTTTCAATGTTTTAACGTCTAACTCCTTGATGCGGATGGATCTGATGCAGGATGAAATCTACCACAGTAACAAGGGCTCCTCAGTGATCGGGCTTCTAGATATTTATGGCTTTGAGGTCCTACAGCGCAACAGGTGGGATTCATGCTCCTTCTCTTTCCTGTCGCATCTCACTCTGCCTCTTATTCTATAAAACCTATTGGTGCCGCATGTTTTTTTGCCTACAGTTTTGAGCAGTTCTGTATCAACTACTGCAACGAGAAACTCCAGCAGCTTTTCATTGAGCTCACCCTCAGATCTGAGCAGGAAGAGTATGAGACAGAAGGAATTGCAGTAAGTTCATTAGTTGACTCAAAACAAAGATGTTTGATATATTCAGTGATATTTATATGTGTTGTTTCTCTCTAAATTCAGTGGGAGACAGTGCAGTACTTTGACAACAAGATAATTTGTGACCTGATAGAGGAGAAGCACAAAGGCATCATATCCATTCTGGTGTGCATTTCAATCCATTCTTCATGTGTCCACTATATGAGGTTCTATCTATATACAGTAAAGCTGCAGGTCATCTGTTGTGCTCTTTTTAGGATGAGGAGTGTCTGAGACCTGGAGAAACCTGTGATGTCTCCTTCCTAGAGAAACTGGAGGACACTCTTGGCGCCCATCCCCACTTTGTCACGTAAGCATCATTTTATTTTATCTTCATATATTTGCAGACCTACATGCATTTTTTATACACGACTGTTTGTGTCTTTTAGTCACAAGCTGGCAAATGGAAAAACTCGCAGGGTCATGAGTAGAGAGGAGTTCAGGCTGTTGCATTATGCTGGAGAGGTCAACTACAATGTCCAGGGTACAACAAGCTGTGATTTAGCACTAAATAAAAACACCAATTTATTCATGCAACAGCTCTCCTGTGATTTCTTGTGTTTGGTTGTCTCACTCAGGTTTCCTAGACAAGAACAATGACTCACTGAGCCGAAACCTGAAAGAGGTGAGACAAAAGAAGAACACCTTCACAGCGTTCCGTGCCTCCTGCCGTGCGGCGTTCATGTGTGGTTGTGTGGTCTCGTCCATGTTCAGGTCATGTGCCAGTCAGAGAACCAGATTCTCAGTCACTGCTTCCGCAGAGAGGAAGTGATAGACCAGAAACGTCCAGAGATGGTAGGAACCATTCCACTTTCTCTCCCTGTTACTCTCTCTTTCAGTCTGCGTTGCGTCTCAATGACTGACACGGTAACAAAATCCAGAGAATTTCCCATCGTTTCATTGTTTATTTCTGCTTTAGGCTGCCAGTCAGTTTAAAAACAGCCTCATGAAACTAATGGAAATCCTCATGTCGAAAGAACCATCCTATGTGCGCTGTATCAAACCCAACGATGCCAAGCAGCCAGGTACAGTTCTACATATGCTACAGTACTATTCCTCTCAAATAACAGCTGATATGTGCAAAAGGTGGAGTCTAAAGAATAATAAAACATATCTTCAAAACTAATAATATTGTAACCTAGTTATCTACTGAACAATACATGTTTATCTATTAAATAATTAATTAAAAACCCAACAGCAGTTTCACAATAATAATTTCGTAAGAAAAGCCACGAATAACAATGAAGTGATTTAATATACAGAGATTGTGTTGGGTTTGCATCAACATAGTTCACATGTCATCTATATGCAAATGTGTAATAATACATCCTAATATCTTTTTACACTTAAACGTGTAGGTTGGTTGATTGGAGATTCTAACTTGCCCGTAGATGAGGGTTTGTCTGTCTGTGTGCGGTTCTGTGGAGCCCTCTGTGCACATCGTCTTGCTCCAGTGACAGCTGGGACAGGCTCCAGCATGCCCATCATTTTTCATGAGCAAATACCTATGTCTAATTTGTAATTTGACCTACTGTACAGTACCTTTTTATAATTTTTATCTCATCACTACTCATGCAGTGTATTATATAATGTGCCTGATTGGCTCCAATGCCTCTCTGTAGGAAAGTTTGATGAAGTTCTGGTCAGGCACCAGGTGAAGTACCTCGGCCTGATGGAGAACCTGAGGGTCAGGAGAGCTGGCTTTGCCTACCGGCGTCGCTTTGAAGCCTTCCTGCAGAGGTGACCAAACTCTCCGAATGTTCTAAGGCCCTAGTGTGTGTTTGTTGTGTAGTGCGTATAATCAGTGTTCAGTTGCGGTGAATGTAATGAAATACAAATGCCCTCAGGTACAAGCCGCTGTGCCCTGAGACGTGGCCTAACTGGCACGGTAGACTGGCGGATGGTGTTTCCACACTGGTCAGTCACCTGGGCTACAAACCAGAAGAGTACAAGCTGGGACGGTAAAGATCATTGATGAAGGGAGGACAAGGGGACGTCATTTCCCCAACACCGGCTTAATGTGAGACTGAACCATCTGGCTTTCTGCAGGTCGAAAATCTTCATTCGTTTCCCCAAAACCCTCTTCACCACTGAGGACGCACTTGAAGCCAAGAAGCCTGATATAGGTATGTAGCAGCGGCGATGACTCTTAGTCACGTACGTCCTTTGCGAAATGTCCCCTTTCAACTATAAATGGGTTCCTAAGATGGACACAAACCACAGGAGCACCTGAAGGAAAAGCATGAAACCGTCTTTAATCTCGTGTGTTCCAGCGTTGACCCTGCAGACATCATGGAGAGGCTACAGGGAGAGAGCCAAGTACAAACGCATCAGACACGCAGGTCAGAGCACAACGTGCACACACGCAGCAGGTCCTGGTGTAACTCATCGAGATTAGGTTATTTTCTTTTTGATGCTTTTCAGCTACAAATGGTGCTGCAAAAAATTACATGTTAAATGTATTGTATGCACATGCAAAAGAACATTTGTGGGGGTAAATGTTTATGCACTAGCTATTGTGGGGCGCTGTTGCTTTGCTACCATACACGGCCCACATGTCACATCCTGTATTATCTTTGGGTTTTATTTATATGGCGGTTTTGATTAATTTCAGTTCTCCAACAGTTTTTTTTGAATCTGTGCCAAATTCTACTATTAACCTATGCTATACTAAAGCGGGAGTGAATGCTGATCTATGCGTGTACTGCATGTGTACGTGCAGTGATTGTGATCCAGTCCGGGTGGCGGGGGATGAAAGCACGCAGGAGGGCTAAGCGGCGACGGCAGGCTGCTGAGCTAATACGCAGGTGCCTGAATGACTGTTTGTTAGCGCGCGTGTTGTCGAGGCAGCGTTGTGCATGTAACATACTAGTCTTTTCCGTAATCAGGTTCATTAAAGGCTTCATCTATCGCCATGAGGAATACTGCCCTGAGAACGAGTACTTCCTGGATCACGTGCGCTACTCCTTCCTCAAGAACCTTCGGAAAAGCCTGCCCCAGAATGTTCTGGAAAAAAGCTGGCCAACACCTCCGCCCTCCCTCGTTGAAGTACACAATCAAATCACAGTGACTGAAATTGTTATGCACTAACAGAAGTATGAATATCTGTAAAAACAACGTTTCTACTGTACATTGTGTTTTTAAGGCCTCTGAGCACCTGCGAGATCTGCATATGAGAAACATGGTCATTAAGTACTGTAGGAGGGTCCAGCCTGAATGGAAGAAGCAGGTACAGTGCCTACAGAAGACACGGTCCTACCTGCTGTTTGAATACATACAAACATCATCCTGCGTGGTGTTTGCCTTTCTCTCAGATGATGCAGAAGGTTGTAGCCAGCGAGATTTTCAAGGACCAGAAGGACAGCTACCCTCAGAGTGTCGGCAGGCTGTTTTTGGACTCGAGGCTCGGTACATGTTCACACACCCGTCCAGTGCCTCCCCACATGCATATACAGTACTGTAATGTGGCTGAAGGGATGATAAATACTTTCTTATTGCTTTGTATAGAACGTGAGCAAATCAGCCTGAAAGTCACCCAGACCCTTGGCAATGACAAAGTGCAGGTAACGTTCACTAGCATGATGGCAACACTGAGGATGCTCTGTTGTCTCTAAAGCGCCCCTGTGTTCTCCTCAGTATGGGGTTCCGGTCACCAAGTACGACAGAAGGGGGTTCAAGCCTCGCCCTCGCCAGCTGCTCCTCACTAACACCTTTGCTGTGCTGGTGGACAGGACTAAGATCAAGCAGCGAATGGACTACGCAGCTCTGAGAGGTGAAACACGGTCTTACTCATTAAAGCAGGGCTGTCAGTAATGAAGATGAATCTATGGTCACTGACGATTGTATTCTTTGCACTGACAGGACTAACATTTGTAATAAATGCAAATCTAGAGATGCTGGTATGATGTGATATGTCTTTGTGGTGAACTCAGTCATTCCTGTTTGTCCTTTAAACAGGTATCTCTGTGGGCTCCCTCAGTGATGGGATGTTTGTCCTGCACATGCCCAATGAGGACAACAAGCAGAAGGTACGGCAGGACACACGCCGTCATGACACTCACACGTACTGTACACATAACTGTGCAGCCACTGGAAATCCTGCTGTGTCTCCCTCAGGGTGATGTTGTTCTGCACTGCAGCCATGTGATAGAGCTGGTGACTAAACTCGCCATGATGGCCAACAAGACCAGCTATGTCAACATCAGTCCGGGAAGGTCGGTCCTACGCCGGCAGAAGTCTGTGGTGGCAAGTCCGAAAAATTCTCATTTTATTCTCTCGCTTTCGTTTCTACTTCCTGTGCGCTCGGCAGCATTAGGTTCACTGTGGCGCGAGGGAAGGAAGGAATCATCGACTTTGTGAGGGGCACAGAGTTGAAGGTGGCTAAAGGCAAGAGAGGACATCTGCTCGTGGTGAGTCAGCGACTGATCTGATCATGTGGGGAGCCTGTGTGTGTGTGTGGGGGGGGGGGTTCTTTTTGGATGTCACGAGCATTCCAGCTTATTGTGTTCAATCTGACTTCACTCTGCAGACGGCCCCACAGCTCAACCCCACATGAAGGAACTGAACTCAAAGCAGGCAATCCTTTCAGTTCCTTCAGCGCGGCGGAGGGCTGCTGCCTGTTATTATGCTAGTTTGCCGTTACACAATGAAACCACAAGCTTACACAACATACAACTGAAGGAAGACCCCATGTACGTCACCATTATTAGAAGAATGTCTTCAGTGTTGCAACCGTTCTGATTCTTTTTTTTAAAGATTTGAATATCATAACACAGCCATCACAGTTTTCAATGTTTCACATCTTTATTGTCAGTCATATCTGTGTATCTATTAAACATAGAACATCTTATGTAAACTCTGAACCTCTGTATTCTAAAAAATATTAAAAAAAACACTCTTAAATAAATACTGTGTCAATAAATATGTCAATAAATAGTAAATAACTCTCCGGAAAGTCCAGTAGATTGGTGCTTATGGGAAAAACCGGATGTTTAGTCTCCTGTGTGAGTGCATGGCTGCCTAATTTACAGTTACAGCTCAGACAGAAACTGTGGGAAATACCCAAGAAACCCCTTAAATATACAGTAATAACAAAACAGGCTCACGGAGATCAGCTTCATTGAGTGTTGACAGCAGTAGAATGTTGCAATCTTTTCAAAATGAACTATTTTTACCATTTTCTCTCGGCTCAATTTAGGTTTTACTTCCCTTTTTCTTTTGGCAAGTGTTGCTATCGGGGTCTCCGCGCAGCTCTCTGCTCTTGAGTCATGAGCGTGTTTTGGAAGCCAGTAGGAGGAAGTCTCTTGCCAGCTTGGTTAAGTAAAGGTCTAGATCCCTCAGAATGATGTAACCCTCCACTCGGCTGTCCCACGCTGTTTTTGAGCTGGCTTCTGTGTTGAGGGGAGGGTGCACTGTAGGAGAGGTGGCCTTCGACCAAGAGCGCCTCATGTAATTCATCTGAGGAACAAAGTCAATATATCCATGATGACATTTCTTCCAGAGGCTTTACTCAAACAAAATGTGGGAATTTGAGTAAGAAGTGACACTAATACCTGACTCTTGACTTGATTCATGAGGTCCCTCAGGTCCCACTGGATGTGACTGATAGACCACCGCACCTCCTTGTGATCTCTGTCCTCCTTCTCCAGCTGTTTCCTCTTCCAGTCGAGCATATTCCAGTAGATCTGCATGTCCCAAAAGGCAGCGTGTAGGCGCTCCCAGTCCTAAACACAGCAGCCAAATTGGCAAATCACACATCCCCCTCTGCGGCTCAATATTGTAATAGGTAAATTCCCATCAAAAAGTTTGGCAAGTTTTTTTATTCTGCAAGTGCAAATTTTCTGCCCTCGTCATGGATTTTAATTTTAACCCCCTCAGTGGGAAAAGATACTGACCGTCAGGTTTAACCAGCTGTAAAAGTCTGTAGAGAGTGACGGCAGGGACTTCAGCTGCTGGCTTCTGTCCTCAAAGTGCATATTCCCCAAGTGCTGCTCCTTCTGTTAACACGAGACAGGGATGAAGCTGCTGCGTGGAGGCAAAAGCGGGACGTGGACAGCGCACGTGCGTGTGTGTGTGTTCTCACATATTTTTTCAGCAGCTGTTGAACGTGGGCTCGCGTGGTCCTCGTCAGACGGAAGGACTTCTCGTATCTGTCGCTCGGCGATGGTGCGAGGGAGTGCGCGGCGCTCAGCACGCAGCCAAGGAGGGCGACAGCCGGCCACCACACAGTCATCTGATGGAAAAAGGACACGCGCTGGTAAATCAATCAGCTGCTTTTCATAGAAAAAAGCATGAATCACTTCTGTGTTGATGGAAAATAAAATGACACACAGGATGAAATCCAGCACAAACTGCAGTCTTCTACTTACGAACTGCGATTGTGTTTATGAGAACATGTCAGTCTGTTTCCACAATGTTAATGTGAAAAGAATTATACGGTAGGAAAATCCATCCTTCAGTCACTCACCACACGCCATCCACACACATGTTTCTTTCTTGTGTAATTCAGTCACAGTACTGCTGTTTAGTTAATCACTTCACGAAGACAGTCGGTTTCATTGAGGAAGGAAGCAATATTTCACCATTGTGTGCTTATTGTTTGTGATCTTGCACCCTACTGTGTCAAACTGCCACGATCCTCAGTAAAAGAGTCAGATGTCCTTTCAAAAGTCCTTTTTCTTGTGAAAATCAGCGGTACGAAAACAAAGCCGCTCCTTGTCTTCGTCCGCTCATTTTGCCCAGATGCATCATTAATTCCTGATGAGTTGACATATTACTCAATGAAAGCGTGGAACTGTTTTCAAACCATTCCGCCACGAGAACGGCTCACTAAGTTTTAAATAAGCAGCATAAAAGTGACTGTCAGTCCACTGGTTCATTGACTAGATTCAAGCCCACAGCGATGCTGCAGCTGAAAGTCCCTGATTGTTCCAATACTAATGCACTAACACATGAATCCTCACTGTGATACTGCGCAGAATAAAAGAAATCGCGATACCTGAGTGATGCGACGCCAGCGTGTGAGATGGACTTACCTTGGAGGAGCAGAAAAGGTCACTCTGAGCTCAGATTCCAACATAATCCACTGAGGCAGATGTACAGTTTATATATATACTGTATTGCTCATGTACTTTCGGTTTCTGGAGCTCTGGACTTTTTTTCTTCTTCTCCCTTTCTCTCTCTGTTTCATCACCCGCAGACCACGGTATTACTTAATAAAGCAATACAATAAGTATTGCTTCAAAAGGCTGTGAAGACAATGTGTCCATAGGTGTTTGAATATTCAATTTAATTCAATTTATTTATATAGCGCCAAATCACAAGGTTATCCCAAGTCACTTTACAAAATAAGGTTTAAGACCTTATAACTAAACCCAAGCAAGCATTTAATTTGACAGCAACAGTGGAGAGGAAAATCTTTCTCTCTAACGAGGAAGAAACCTCCAGCAGAACCAGGCTGGGTGTGGGCGGCCATCTGCCTCGACCGGCTGGGGTGAGGGGAGAGAGAGAGAGAAAAGCACAGCAGCAACAGAGCACAGACAGGATGGTTGGACCTGCAGCTGCCCATCACAGACACATGATGATTATACCTGTAGGTGAGGACAGAGTGGGGGAGAGAGAGAGAGCGGGGGAGAAGCACAACTGCAGGAGAGAGGGAGACATGGTTAGTTGAAATGGAAGAAAGGAACGTGGAACAATGATCGAAGGTTATTGGATAGAAGAGATATAAGGAAACAGAGGAGCTCAGTGTATAAATGAAGTCCCTCAGCAGTCTATTGTCCATTGCAGCTTAACTAAGAGATGGTTCCTGTGACTAACAACCATTGCCTGAACCATCGCTAACTATAAGCTTTATCAAAAAGGAAGGTTTTAAGCTTGATCTTAAAGGTCTTTAAGATTAGAAGGAGCTTTATCATGAAGTGCTTTGGAAGTGAGTAGGAGAATTCAAATGTTCATACTAATCAAGAAACATAGCTTCTTTCTCTCAATATCAAACTAGCTCAGTGTAAAACATGTTGCTTTGTTATGTTGACACATTTTTCTTAAAAGTGACTGACACAACTTTCTAGATGATACTCTGCTTGCTAAAGCAATGTGACTCAGAAGAGTTTCATCAGTCATTCAACAGTGGTCAAAAAAAGAGGTAAGTTGAAAGAAACTGCTAAAATCTAAAAGTTTTTGTTTTTTTTGTCGAGACACAGTGATGCTCATTTGACTTTGCATGTCAAGGGAATGTTTCAGGAGTCTCATGATGCACAGTTGATGAGTAATTACTCAATGAGTTTCAGTGAATCTCACAAATATAGACCAAAGGAGAAAAACACACAAAAGGCCCCTGGCAGCGTGACCGACACTCTGTTAAACAATCAGCATGACGTCAGACGAGGAAACTTAACGAGGACATTTAATATTTCAATTACTGTAAAAGATTGTGCACAATTAGTATTTTCTTTATTATATTATTTATTTAGTAAAATTACTTAGACCTTTGCTTTTAAGATCATGATTATGTTTTCCTTGTTAATGTAATCTACAGCTCGCCATTAACAGCTTACCTCAATTTTTTTAAGGAACTAAATAAACATGAAACACTGCTGAGACTTCTCTTTTATGTGAAAACATCTATGGTCGCATGGTGGGAAATTGCTGTGTGTGCCTCTAACACAAGGTAAGTAGTTATTAATTCTTTAATTATAATAGCTGTTCAAACACGGATGGTGATTGGTGATGAATCAGTCCTAGTATAGAAAATTCAGATGCAACCGACACTCTGTAGTGACTCTGCAAGTGGAGGTCTAAATGTGCACGTTATGTAGTTTATCCAACATCAGCCTTTTGTCTTGGCTCTGCAGTAGGTTTTAGAAGCTGATGCTGACTTTGTATCCTTTCACTTATTTTGTGTTGTTTCATATCTGGAACTTTATTCTTCTACGTCAGCACATTTTCCTACAGGTTTTTGAGGCTGAGGTCTGATTACTTCAAGCTGAGGCAGTGAATGAAAATGAAACTGTATTATATAGAAAAGCATGGAGAACTTTATCATTTTACATGTTTCCTTTTTGTGGTCATTTATTTATTTATGTATATTATAATCCTGAGCCTAACTGGAAGTGTTATTGAAAGTATTTATTTCTCATTCTCATTCTTGTGCTCATCTGGAATCGCTCTTCCACAAAATTTTGCAACCATGAAGAGGCGGATCATTTATTGGAGGTAAATCCCCAGACGAATATACCGGGAAGACTGGAAGTCACCCGATATTCAAAGGAATGACGCCTGGGGGATATACTGCTCAGCACTGCAGGGGCCTAATTAAACCTAGTATTGCTACTGTAACATTTAGATGAATTCAGAATAAATACAGATAAATACACTCACCTGGTTATTCAGTGAAATTATAGAGCTACTAAAACACTGCTACATAGAACAATATGAGGGTGGACTTGGATTGAAGTTATGATTAGATTTAATTATCTAAATATTGTAACTGGCATTGTTTTGGTCACATGTGAAGATCTGTTAAATTGTTAAGTGGGTTCCTTAATATAGAGCTTTGATTAAACATATAGTATACTGTACTGTGTTTAATATGTGCTTCCATGTTCATTGCTGCCTGAAACCTTTGTGTACGTGAGGCAGTTGAAAAGAGCAGCTTTTTCACTGTATTATAGAATAAGGGCGTTGAATGGGTGAAGCTGCTTCTTTGAAATGTACAGTATAGGCTATGACAAAATATAATGAGAGTTACAGTGCATGGAGCACAGTGAGACTAGAGGTAAGGTAAGATCTTTTCATCAAATTTCCTGTGATAAGTCCTGCATATGGTTGCAAAACGTCAAAAACTCTAACAAAATCCCTGAAGTTTCCTGGTTACTAGAAGCACTAACCACTGGTGGTTTCGGCCTACCTCGCCGTGGTTTGGCTCTGTCATACTGGCATGTCAGTGGAGTTGCGTTTTGCTTGAAAGCGCAGGTGTTTGTGTGTGTTGGCGTTTGCAGCTTCGAAAAGTCAGACGTGCTGTGATTCTGGTTGACAGTTTATTACTGCCCTAGTTAGTGTCATTAACCCCACTTCAGCACCTTTCAATAAACCTCCTATTCATTATGATGCAGTCTTGTTTTTATGATTCATGCAGGGTCAATATTAAGCTCCCAATTAGAGTAAAGAGGTGAATAATAATGACGTGAATTGGGCTTTAATCAGGATATTGTTTCCACTGATTCCACTGAAAGTGTAAACCAATTACATGATGTGGTTAGAACAAAGACTGATCATTCTAATTAAGCACTAACTAACCACTATTAAATTGCGCTGGAACCACGGTCTTATGGAAACTATGAGTAACTCCAGGTTTCTCGGAGTCAACTTCTCCTTATGGTCAGAAAAGTTTAATGCCGTGTTCTGCTTTAAAAAAAGGGAAGGGCTTCCCTCGTTTTCATAACCTCCTGCCCCCACATTCCCAAACATGTTAAATTCCCCCCGTGACAATTTACTCCTGGTCTAATTTGCCTCCATTTGTGGTTTAAGGCATCCCTTTTAGTTTTGTTATGTATTTCCTTCCTGTTTTAAAATATCGCCTCATGAACTCAGTTCTCTTATTCCACTTATAGTAAATGAACTATGATTTAGATTCAGTTGCTTGTGATGATGAACAGGTTTAACTGGGATATTTAATGATTATAGTGTTTCTCACCGACAGGACAGTTCACTGAGTTGCTTGCTTGAACGGACTGAAACAACAGGATCATGTGCAGAAGAACAAAAAGCAGCTGCACAGCCCAGTTGTAGCTGTGACAAGAGCACACCGTGACCTGACTCATGCAGATGACCTGGTGTAAACATCCCAGCCTTCTATTTAGTTTGGATTACTGTAATAAAGTAGACTCTGGGGGTTGAGAACAACCTGCCGCTGGAAAAGACGCCTCAGTTTCGATTTTCAGATTTTCAAGTTCAGCACTAAAATTTTGTGGCTGTCATTTATATTGTTACTGATCGAGATATTCAGGACAAAAGAAGCACTTTCTCCTTTAGTGTCATGACTCATCTGTCTTGCAGAGATAAACAGAGTATCTGGTGATCAGCTGTGAGCAGCTTTTTAGCAAGGGGGCATTTTATATTAGCAGGCAGGTGAAGCCTATTGGCGCAATTCAGCAGAGCTCTAACGATCAATTATCTTCATGAATGAAATTTTGAATCCAGAAGAAAAGTACGGTTACTTTCATGAATCGAGAAGCTCATAAAATGAAATAAATTGTGCGGCGTATGTTTTTTATTTTATTTTATGATTTTGTTGATTTACTGTAAAGCTTCTGCAAAAGTTCTGCAAGCTCTGTTCACAACCTTGACAAAAATACCTTAATAAGGAGGAAGTATAGTCTTGTGAATGAATTGCTGTTCCACTGATGTCACGGAACAGAGAGTTGTTGAAGAGCAGGTTTCAATATCTGGCAAAACAGGCTGCATCCACGTCTTCATAGACTGTATATGCAGGTCTAGACCCACCATCCATGTACCAGGCACACTTTCATTTAGATGTGTGTTCCCCACAAGACAACGGGGGCTTCAAAAATAATACGCAAAACTGTTATAGAAAGCAGAAAATATTAAGAAACAATTTCACTGTTTTTTGTAAATTGCAAAGAAATATTCATTAGCAACTTGATGATGAAGAAACAAAGTAGTGCTGACATTGTCCATAGAAATAAAAGGCAGCGTCACCGCACTGTGGGAACCCTCTTAAAGTAAAAGTGAAACTTCACCGAAAGCACAGTGAAAATTTAAATATTGCTTTAATAAGTAAAAATACTCACGGTAAGTAATCATAATCTGTGCTAATGGTGCAGTTTGTTGGGCCGAATTCTCATCAATGTATGCTTTGGACATGAACCCCGTTAGCCTCCACACATATCCTCACTTGACCCACCGATGGGGGACAAGCAGAGACAAACAACAGCTGCAAAATCACAAGAGAAGAGACAGACTATAAAGAAATCCTTTTATTGGGTCACCACCAGCCGCTAAAGGCTCTGATATGTTTTGACAGCTTGACGTTTGAAGTGCAGGGGGCTCCGACCCTGTGTCTTTTTACGCAACGCTCAGCACCAGCCGGTCGCCCTATAAAAGCAGCAGTGCCTCCACTGAAGCCCAGATGAGCTCAGCGCCGGTTTCTGCCATCTCCATCTTCACCGTGACTCTCTCTGGACCAGGAAAATGTACGCGGCCGCTACGCTTCTCCTCTTCGTGTGCTTCGGCGCCAGCACCCACGCAGATCATCACCAGCCATGTCGTAAGAATCCGTGCTTCCTCGACGTTTTTTTTTTATTTGATGCGTTGTTTTTGATTTCAAGTTTTCAATGTTTTTCTCTGTCAGATTCACCCAACATGACAGGATTTATGTCTGTGGTAGGTTTTTCCAAATGCACCATTCAAGGCCAATATTCTGCTGTTTTAATGTCTAACATTCAAACTCTCTCTTACTTTGTGTTGGTGAATGCAACTAGACGAATCTAAAGGGTGATGTGAAAGCTTTCGGGGCATTCACTTACGATTCGATGGGCAGGAAGCTACGGTTCAGATCGAACGAGAGCCACCCCACGAACACATCACAAGCCTTGGACCTGTTGATGTTTTTTGCTGAGGTAACGGAGTTCCTTGTTTGCATCAATGCCACAAATTCCGCTGAAAGCCTCACTGCTCCTCCACATTTTAACCTGTTTCTGCATCTGACAGGGGGTGTTCTATGAGATCGACACCAAAAACCAGAGCTGTGAGAAAAAAGCACTGCAGTGCACCATGCATCCTCTCGATATCCCCGATGATGCAACGTTCGCGTCCACAATAAACTCTGGGAGTCCAACCATCGAAGGAGAGGGTTTAAAACTCAACGTGTGGAAAGGGACGATGCCAGAAATGAAAGGTGAAAGGTCGCCGGTATAGAATGCATGTGTCACTGTGGTGGCAGGAATAAAAGGGTAACATCTGTTTCTGTCTTGTTCAGGACACTACTCCATGTCTGTAACTATGGGATGTTTGCCTGTGAATACGTTCTACTTCAGTGAATCCACATCACTGTTTTTCAGGTTAGCGGTTGTTGAGTGCTGACACTCGGGGAGGGTTATATGGTGACTTTAGACTATTCTCTCTAAGGTCATAGGGATTGAATCATTCTTTGTTACTTTCTGACAGCAACACTGATGTTGAAAGCGAGATCAAGGATCCAGATCTCCTCCTGGTGCCTTCCTTTTGTCATGGACTGCCTGAGGAGGAAACACCTGAAGGGACAGTAAACAGTTTCCTCAACGAGTTCATATAGAGGGAGCTTCACCGGCAGAACAAATCAAACCCCTGTGCAAACGTGGCCTATCAGAACTTTAGACGTTTCTCTCCTTTTCACAAGTGACCCTGCACTGCATCACAACTGTTTCCATCACATCCTCCACTGCCCTATGAAGATATGACTTTGAATGGATCATATTGTAAACCTGCATTTTGATGTAAAGGAAAGAGATATGACGCGGATTGTAGAAGTAGTCATACTAACAGTTGGTGGCTTTTAAAGTTTGTACCGCTTACAAAACCTGTAAGATATAATTAATGGAACAATAAAATGCCAATGCTGTCAAAGATGGAGAAGAGATGTTTATTTCATCCATGTAAATATGTTTTTTGTAATATGTTATAATTCTATAAATTGAGTACAATTGAATATTCACAGTTAACACGTTTAACTTGAAATGTTTTCATAACAACTCCACAATTATATATAATACAATGTTATAGTGCTGTATACAGTATAACGTGTTATCCGTGCGGCTCGACAGGCCTGGGCCTCAGTGAGCTGCAGTTCTCGAAGCCACCGACAGGTGGTGTGTGTGCGCCGCAATCGCAACAACGAAAATAGTAAGTGTATCTTGCTATGTTAGCCACCAAGGGGCTTGTTAACGTTAGCTAGCAAATAAACACACCATTTCCCATGATTGGGGAATGACGGGTCCTGCAGAAAATTAACGAAAGCACCCCGATTGTCCAGCCCGCAACGCCTGGATAATCTGGTTTCAGGCCGCTTTTGATTTAAAACAAGGTAAGTTGTAAAATGGCGGATAATGCTAACAAGCAGGGCGCTTGGCACCGATGCAGCTCCGACGCTAGTAGGTCGCTGGTGTTAACGGGAGGCATTAGCAAAGGCAAATGCGAAAATACATTAAAACACACCAAATTAATAAATGCGACATTCCAGTGGCTGGTGGGCGGTTTCGCTAGCCGGAGGAAGCTAGCGTCGTGGCTAGTCAAGCTAACGACGCGATTCGGAAAAATACATCAAAGTCCCAACGCGAATCCTAATCCTGGCGTCCGTACGATACGATCGACGAGAGGCTGCGCGGGCGGCTAATGCCGCGACTAACATCACATGTCGTGAGGGAAGCTCGTCTCAGCCGGGGAGCTGTTACCAAAGACGGCACGTCAGGAAGAGATGAGAGAGGACAGGAGTCACCAGCCTCGGAAACATCTGCGGTTGTGTTTGTAGTTCGGAAGTATACAACTGCGCCTGTCAGATCCGTTTCGATCAACTAGTTTCAGATTAGCAGTAATAGAAGCGATTTTTATTACAACATCCCATTTATGAGTGTGGGAATTTTTTATTGCGCGTACAAGAATGCAAGTAAACGGTGTATTGCAGCGATCAAACCCAGTGTTGGCTCTCATTTCTGGCGTTAGGACTGAAGTCGGGCCCCGGTTCTGCCCAGGACGCCCCGCTCGCGTTGACAGCGCCGTTCGGAGTCACAGTGCGCGTAACTCCCGACACGGAGCATCTACCACTATAACAGTCCGGGTAAATGACATGTCACACAAATTTCAAGCCAGAGAACATTTTTTTTCTTAGTAGTAATTTCGTTTTCATGCATGAAAGGTGCGGGGTCAAATATTAGCAGCAAACTGATTCAAAATAAAAGTCGTCCCATCTTGATGTCTCATTATTGTTATAGCCAACAAAAATTTAAAAAGTGATACAAGTACAAGTAATTCCTTGTATTTAGGTTAACAGTATTTCACATTTATTGTAATTCAACAGCATCTTGCATATGTAGTACATTAGGTGAATTACTTATGTGCCATTTATTTACCAATATTGGCTCAGTGATTTCACCCTAACACACCCTTTTGGTGCATCTTGTCTAGTTCGACAACTTTGTGTTCAGCTGTAGGAATTGTTTTAAGTTCCTCACACTTTGTCTCTTTCTCTCATGGGGGTCATTTACAAGCTTTGACTCCATTAGTGCTTATTGGTGCTTTCTTATGTTGCAGTAGTCCCCTCATTACTCACAATATTCAAATGAATTTCTTTTTGATCAACAGTCAGGAAAGGGGAAGTCATCATCAGCACCTTGAGTGAATGTCTTCTGAACTGGGTAGTAACATCACAGGAAACTTGGATTTCATGATTACCTTGTGCTAACCTTTTTATCAGGTGCACCTAGGGAGACCCCATCGTACTTTGGGTCCACTGAAGCAGAAGGACACATACTCCAGCAGATTCAGAAAATGTTAAAGCAATGATAGCAGCGCAGGATTTACACACTGAGTTTCAGTTTCCACAGTAAGTGCATCAATGAAATGCTCCATTGGTTTAAACACATGGTTTGCTGATTCTGTGTTAGATTGTATGAATACAAATGGAATGTTCTTTGACAAGTCTAATTGTAAATGTATCTGCAATCACTTTGTGTTGTCACAGAGAGCCAGAATCTCAGTTGTCTTCAGATACTGACCTTGAGGAACCTGATGGCAAAAATGCAAGGACAGGAAGAGGCATGGTAGGGGTTTTCAAACCGTATACAGATTAGATTATTTTACTCTTCCTGTTTAACCTTGCTGTGAAATGGCCCTGACTTTGTTTTCTTAAAATGTCAGCTTGAATTAATAAATTAATGTTAGGTCACTGTCCTCCCAGAAGACTCTGCAGTAAACAACAGACAAATCCTATCCTTCTGAATGTCAATATAACATTTCCTTTTCATGGAACAGAGGAGAAATATCACCTTCCATTTAACATGTTTGTCCTCAACAGGCAGCCAAGAAAGGCAAGAAGGCGACTGGAGACAAGGGCAAAGGTGGGGGAGCAGGGAGGGTCTCTGGTGTGGGCTGGATAAATGGCCATCATAAGGAGAATGGGATGGAAAACATGACCCTGTTCGAGGTGGTCAAAATGGGGAAGAGTGCTACACAGGTGAGTGTACATCTGCATTTGGTAAAGAGATTCTTCAGTCTGTTGTAGTTTTATTTAATGCTTTTCTCATTTTCTTTTCACATACATCCCTTTATGCAGTTGTTTTATTTAGAGTTGTTCCACCTATAAATGGTCTCGTACGCTGTCATGTGTTTTTCTTCTAGTCTGTTGTTGATGACTGGATCGAAGCATACAAACATGACAGGGATGTTGCTCTCTTGGACCTAATCAATTTCTTCATTCAGTGCTGTGGCTGTAAAGGTGAGTTTGTGACTATTTATATGCATCATGTTTTTCTCTGCTGGCTGTCTGACAGCAAAATAATGATAATACTAATAACATTAAAACTTTGCTGCAACTCTCTGTTTTTTTTCATTAAATAGGCGCTGTGAGTGGGGAAATGTTCAGACATATGCAAAACTCAGAGATCATACGAAAAATGACAGAAGAGTTTGATGAGGTAATGTAGACTGCAATGTTTTTTCATTTGTGCATTATTCATTAAACCACAAACCTATGTAGCGCAGAGAAAAACCTAACACAAACAAACAGTATAAAACAAGTGTAACATTCCTCACCTGAATCTGAGTTCTTTGCTGTGATCATACAGGACAGCGGTGACTATCCGTTAACTCTGTCAGGACCACAGTGGAAGAAATTCAGGATAAGTTTCTGTGACTTCATTGCAGTTCTGGTGCGTCAGTGTCAGTACAGCATCATATATGACGAGTACATGATGGACACGGTCATCTCGCTGCTCACCGGCCTCTCTGACTCGCAGGTCAGGGCCTTCAGACATACAAGCACACTGGCAGGTCAGTTTTAAAACGCACTTCTTTACATTTGTGCTCATAGTTTGTCCACTTGTTCAAATTTTGCACAGAAGCTGTTGTATATTTGAATGTTGTCTCTTTTGCCAGCCATGAAGTTGATGACAGCTCTGGTCAATGTTGCTCTGAACCTGAGCATAAATATGGACAACACACAGAGACAGTATGAAGCAGAGAGAAACAAAGTCGTCGCAAAAAGAGCCAATGACAGATTGGAGCTTCTGTTACAGAAGCGTAAAGAGGTGAGAGGAAAAGTTATTTACTAAGTACTAACTACTTTGATATGTAATATGTTGAACCGTGTGAACAAACTGCTCATATGGAAACAGCTGCAATGCACATGTTAGTGATTTTTAAAAAAAATCACAGGTTTGATGTGTTCAGAATAATTTTCTTAAAAATAATAATGTTCACCTTAATCATCATTTTGTTTTATTTTTCAGCTTCAAGAAAATCAAGATGAAATTGAAAACATGATGAATGCAATTTTCAAAGGCGTGTTTATTCACAGATATCGGTACGACAAATCTTATTTTACATATGGTACACAGTGTATGTTGACTGCACCTTCATCAAGTTGCTGCAGAGCACAGCCTTGTTGTTTCAGTCGATGGCGCCATCTAGCGTGAAAAGACTGTCATGATATTTTAAAACCTTATCACTTACATGAGAGTATATTGTAGACTTACTCGCTGTGTATGAGTTGAATGTGTTCTTGTTTGCCAGTGATGCCATTGCTGAAATCCGAGCAATTTGTATTGAGGAGATCGGAGTGTGGATGAAACTGTACAGTGACGCCTTCCTCAACGACAGTTACCTGAAGTATGTAGGCTGGACAATGCATGACAAGGTAAGCTAACATATCAGTATTCATGTTGTGTAGAAACAAGTTATAGCAAACTTGATGTCTGGCTTGTAACTGCATGAGGTCCTTCTGACCCCAGCAAGGTGAGGTGCGACTGAAGTGCCTGACTGCCCTGCAGAGCCTGTACTTCAACAGGGAACTCGGTGCGCGGCTGGAGCTCTTCACAAGTCGCTTCAAGGTGAGGTAGAAGGTGCATCAGAGCTTCTTGTGTGGAGCCTTTACTAACTCACTAACAACTCACTTTCACTGACAGGACCGCATTGTGTCTATGACTCTGGATAAAGAATATGACGTTGCAGTGCAAGCCATTAAACTTCTGACTCTTGTGTTACAGTGAGTAACCGTCCTGCCTTTTAAATGTTGTAGTTCTACTTTTGATCAGGCTTTAACATATTAGGAGCTTGAAGAGACATTATTCTGAAAACATCAACATAAAAAAAGCACAAGATCTCACTGAACTTCATAACAAATAGATTTTTCATTTTGTTCGAAATGTGTTTCTATTAGAAAACACCATATTTGTCTACAGATGTAAATATTTGGTTAGTTTTGTCTTTTATCCTAAATGTTTTATTTTATCAATAAGAGTGTCTGCATTTTATCTAACAGGAGTAGCGATGAGGTTCTGACAGCAGAGGACTGTGAGAGTGTGTATCATCTGGTTTACTCAGCTCATCGACCCATTGCTGTGGCAGCAGGAGAATTTCTGTTTAAGAAGTAAGTGTTGTAGTGTTGTAGTGTGATGATGATAAAGCATAGAAGAGTACCAGCTATCAGTCCAACAGCATAATTACACATATCACCTCATAAGTGTGTTAGAACCGAGATTAGCCAGGCAACACTGTGTGGGGGGTCTCTGCACCTCATCTGTACCATTCCATACTACGTTCCTTAATGCTATGTAATGTATGTGGATAAAATAAAAATAATAATGTTGTGCAGGCCTTTTAAACATTCTTATTGCTCTGAATAAAGGCTCTTCAGCCATCGTGGTCCTGAGGAAGAAGGTTTACCCAGGAGAGGTCGACAGAGCCTCAACGGCAGCCTTATCAAGACTACAGTCTTCTTCTTCTTGGAGAGCGAAGTAACCAGGCCTTTCATCTTTATCTTAAAATATTGGTTATTGTAATAAAAAGTCACATAACCACAAATATTAAAATGAATATAGCTTTGTATTTGGATTAGATAAACTAACAAACAACAAAAATAAATTTGAATTAAATGTTGTCTTAATATTTGGGTTGGCATTCTCATATTTCTGTATATTCAACATTTTTACAGCTCCACGAACACGGGGCATATTTGGTGGATAGCTTGTGGGAGTGTGGATCAGAGCTGCTGAAAGATTGGGAGACCATGATCAGCCTGCTGCTGGACGAGCCCATGTCAGGAGAGGAGGGTAGGGACACAACACGTAGACAACAAGTGTCATTTCATTCTTTCTGTTTCTTCCTCACTCAGCAGAACAAGCCCATCACCATAAAAGTAACTCCATGTATCCGTGTTTTTAGCCCTGACTGATCGCCAGGAGACTGCTCTAGTTGAAATCATGCTCTGTGCCCTTCGGCAGGCCTGTGAGTGCCACCCACCAGTGGGCCGGGGCACAGGGAAGAGGGTGAGTGTCTGGTCAACGCACTTGACATAGAAACAACTTTGTTGTTTGATTATTTGATTGGAGTGTATCTTTGTGTGTGCAAAAGGTTCTGACTGCAAAGGAGAAGAAAACACAGCTGGATGATCGGACACGTATTACAGAGATGTTTGCAGTTGCACTGCCTCTACTACTGGCAAAGGTGAGATTTTAAAGTTTCTTATTACCTTGTTTAATCTTTCTTGCAGAGTCAATACTGTTGTTATTCTATCCTGTTTTGTCTGTTGTTTTAGTCAATGTTTCATTGCTGCTGATCACAAAAGATTTTTTCCATCGTGGGATTAATAAAGTTTTATCTTATCTTGTGTTCTACATTTTGTATAGTACATCTTAAGCACCAGGTCTAATTCCGAACCACTGAGTGTTTTGTCTTTTGTTACAGTACTGTGTTGATATTGATAAGGTGACCAATTTACTACAAATACCAAAGTACTTTGATCTCGACATCTACACAACTGGCCGATTAGAAAAGGTTTGCTCATTTAAACTCTCATATACTGAATGATAAAAGGCGTAAAGGGAGTGCAGTGAAACAATCTTACATGTTTTATGATCTTATGAAGCATTTAGATGCCTTGTTGCGACAAATCTGGGAGGTTGTGGATAAGCACACGGACACTGAGGTCCTAGAGGCCTGCTCTACCACCTACCGCTACCTCTGCAACGAGGAGTTCACCATCTTCAACCGCGTGGACATCGCCCGCTCTCAGCTACTTGATGAGCTGGTAGACAAGTTTTCTAGACTTGTCGAGGACTTTTTGCAAGAGGTGGGTGTTCTTAGATGTTTGTTTGCCTGAGCAGATGCCTAAGTGAATGTTTGTCATTTGACAAATTGTGTCTCCTGTTTGTCAGGGTGAAGAACCAGATGAAGATGATGCCTACCAGGTTCTGTCCACACTGAAGAAGATAAGCGCTTTCCACAAGTAAAGACATGTTTGTATTTTGGATTTTTAAAAAAATATATATTTTTTAGATTTTCATTAAACTAATATGTTTTCAGTCCAGCAGTAAATAATTTATTTAAGTGAATAATTAGCATAATTATGGTATGTATTTTTCCTCAGTGCACATGATCTCTCTAAGTGGGACCTTTTTACCAGCAACTACAGGCTGCTCAACACAGGACTACAGAATGGGGATATGCCTGAGCAGGTATCATGGCTACAACCTACTACTACCTTTATCTTGGTGGGAATTCACTTCTTATTGGTTTTGCCTTATATTTTTTCCACTAGATTGTGATTTACACGATGCAATGCACTCATTACATCATCCTGTGGCATCTGGCAAAGGTTTCAGAGGGCAGCACTTTGAAGGTAACAACAGATGAGTAAAATCCTTTTAGGATGCTTTGCAGAAAAACTAATTTCTGATAATCTCCTCTCCTCAGGGTGATATGGTGACAATGAGGAAGCAGATGAGAGCCTTTTGCCTAATGTGTCAGCGTTACCTCAGCAGCATAAACACTGCAGTCAAAGAACAGGTGGGATTGTGAACATAGCATTGTCCTCTCCATGACTTATCTATGTGACCATTCTTCAGTACCAGTGAAAAGTTGCTTTGTCAGTGATAAATGGTCTTGCGTTCATTCCAGGCCTTCACCATACTATGTGATTTGATGTTGATCTTCAGTCACCAAATTATGTCTTCAGGCCGGGAACATCTTGAGCCACTGGTCTATACACCAGACATGTCTTTGCAGGCAGAGCTGCTCAATTTCATCCTGGATCATGTGTTCATTGATCAGGATGATGACAACAACAGCACAGGTCAGAGTCATCTAACCTTCCTTTCTTAAGCCACCACAGTAAAGTGTAATCCTCTGACTAATTTCCTTGTTTGTCTGTCTGTTTTTTTTTGTATTACAGACGGACAGCAAGATGATGAGGCCAGTAAAATTGAGGCACTGCACAAAAGAAGAAATCTTCTTGCTGCCTATTGCAAATTAATCATTTATAATGTTGTGGAAATAAACACTGGAGCAGATATATTTAAACAGTACATGAGGGTAAATTGGGACTTATTTTTAAAATAACTTCCATGAATTGCCCCTGTCCTGCTGGTGTTGGTAACAGTGTTGTGTTTTTGCTGTTAGTATTACAATGATTATGGCGATATCATCAAGGAGACGATGAGTAAAACAAGACAAATCGACAAAATACAATGTGCAAAGACACTTGTGTTGAGCCTGCAGAAGGTAAGATTCTTGGCTGCGGTCATAACAGATAACAGGTTTTTGTGATACATTATGTGCCAACAAATATTTAATGTAATGCTAAACTACATATGACTTTAGTGACTCTAGTGTTTGTCTGAGCTAAGGTGCTCCACTCCTCCAGGAAACAGACTAGGCTGCAGCTGAGACAAAATGCATTTGGTGTAGGATTTAAACCTCTAAGGTGTGAATACTTCTGTTTATTCTCGTAGTTATTCAATGAGATGCTGTCTGAACTTGGCTTTAATTTCGACCGGTCATCGTCAGCTTTCTGTGGCATAAAAGAACTTGCCCGACGTTTCTCATTAACTTTTGGCTTGGATCAAATGAAGACCAGGGAGGCCATTGCCATGTTACATAAGTAAGTAAAATCCCTGCTTCAGTGAGCTGGAAGTTATTCTTACAATGATGTGTATTTGACTAATCAATGCTCTTCATTAATTTCTTCCCTTATTTAATAGGGATGGAATCGAGTTTGCTTTTAAGGAACGTAGCCCACAAGGAGAAGGGGGTCCACCGCTGAATTTAGCTTTTTTGGATATATTGAGTGAGTTTTCCAGCAAACTAATTCGACAGGACAAGAGAACAGTGTAAGTCTTAACTGCAAGACTTGCTGCGATTTAGTTAGGATTGCAAATGGCTAACTTTTGCCATTCTGACTTCTACAGTCATATGTACCTGGAGCGATTCATGACATTTCAAATGGCTCTTCAGCGAGAGGACTGCTGGCTGCCACTAATCTCCTACAGGAACTCCCTGCAGGTTGGTGGGGATGATGACACGATGTCTGTCATCAGTGGGATCAGCAGTCGAGGGTCCACTGTCAGGAGTAAGAAGTCCAAGTCAGCCACTGCTACCAAAAGGAAATTGCCTGACGGTGAGAAATTTCAACATTAATATACTAGTTAAACGTATTCACTGTGCAATTTGATTCAAAGCATAAATTCACAGAATAGAATACACGACATTTAATATATTTCCTCTTGTAGAAGAGAACAGCTGCAGCAGTAGTGATGCAATCTGGATGAACCGCGAGCAAAACGCACAGACGCCAGTGATGATGCATTCGCCCCACCTCACCTCCACCGTACAGCGAGATCCAAAGAAGATGAGACCAGAAGACAGCTACACGGGTGCATACACCTTACCAACAGAGCAGCATCAGCCTTTGACCCCTCAGCAGCAGCAACAGCATCATCATCAAGCTGCCATTGATTACAAGTAAAAGACCATTTTATATTCCTGTTCTTTTTTCACTGTATTTTTTTTAAACTGATCATTTCATTGAGTTGTTATTTAATCCTGACCTGCAGCACCCAGGTTACTTGGATGTTGACACAGAGGCAACAAGCTGAGGCCTGTCAGCAACAAGAGCGGGTTAGCATGCAGTATGCCAAGATGAGAAACCATATGCAGCAAGCAATGTGAGACTGCAGCGCTCTTCACATAAAACAAAACGGTTGGAGTTGTGCCAAAAAGCAAGAGACTTTCATTTTGTGTGTTTCCCACAGTCGTCGAGGCTCAGGACTAATGGAGGATGATGAGGAGCCAATAGTGGAAGATGTGATGATGTCATCTGAGGACATCAATGAGGGCATGGATTTTGACACCATGGACATTGATCTGGTAATTGCAAAATTGTTCACTTGAATTGTGTAAAAAGAAATATCAACATAAGTGTCAGCATTGTCAGAGTGAATGCAGCATATTTTAACTTTTGTTTAACTTTTTAACTCCGCTGTTAATTTTCAGCCGGCATCAAAGAACCGCAGAGAGAGAACCGAGCTAAAGCCAGACTACTTTGATCCATCTTCAATCATGGATGATTCGGTAGATATTGCTTTTTGTTGTCGTTTTTTAAAATATGGGCATGTTTTCAGATTTACAATTACAGTGAACGATTTGACTAATACCAGACACATTATTGTACAATACCAAAATTAAACATTCACAAGCAATGACACAAGGAGAACAGGTGAAATAGCAGCAGGTCTGTGCAGGCATCAACTAACATAACTAACTTTATTCCTTACATTGTTTTTATCCAAATGGACACATGTTGACATATGTGTATTACTGCTATTGCTGTTATTCCAAAATGCTGCTACAACTCTAAAGCTAAATCTAGCTGTCCCCACTGTCCCCAGCTACGTTAAGCTCTTGCTTTAGGTTTTAAACTGTTCTAAAAGGATGTTTACATTGAATTTTATGTTTTTAGGTTCTCAACGTTTCCATGTTCTAGTACAAATGGAATGCGTCAAGGACAGTGTGTCATCCTTGGACAACATAAGATGGATAAAAAATTAAATTGGACTACTAAGGATGGCTTGTGAGACACCAATGTTTGCCTCTTTACCCTTTGTTTAAATTGAAAGGAAGAGCTTGAATTTGAATTTTATCCTGTTATTTTCACACACCTGACTTCTACCACTCTGCAAAAGAAGTCCTTTTGTTTTCGTTGTCCTAAAAATCAAAGTGATGTTAACTTTCACAGAGCTGGACCTGCTATAGCCAGTGTGTGAAACTAGTTTGTTAATCAAGTGCCAGTACAGATGTGGCAGTTGCATGGTGGGAGGACAATAATAGACTGAAATTCAAATTATGAGATGCACCTTTAATAGTTTTCATTCTGTAGACAAAAATTGTCTGATGTAAATAAATGGCTGACATACAGGAGGGATGAGCACAATTTCATGATCAGCCCTGCAAAGATAATATTGGCTTAATGATGCTTTAAGGTTCAGTTGTTATTTGTTGAACACTAACAACACAAAAATGGTGTCAATTAAATTTGGAAATTTTACAGCCATATTTTTACTGTTGATCATAGGGTCAAAGCTTCATCGCTGGTACAATCTGAGTAAGAACTGAACATTAAAGCCTGATAAAGGCAACAATAATTCCAGGGCTGTTGAATTAGACTGCATTACCTTGTAAAGGAGTCAGTGATATTGTGTTTACCTTTTGTATTTGTGAACTGTAGATTTTGGCATGGCATGTAGCCATATATTAAAAACATGTACACAGTAAAGTATAATGTGAACTGGCGTCTTCTACTGTTCAAAGGCCTTGGCACAAACGGTATACGGTATTCTCAGATTTACTGTGTGATGGTATTTGAGACAAGTATGTGATATGCTTTTATACCTTTTAGATAACTTTGATTTATAGATATTTTGTAATGACAATCAAATGTAAATTAATGGTTTCTAATCGTGTTATTTCACATAGCTGCTGAAATAATCATTTTTAATGAAATTATGTTTCTATAGAAATGGCCAGCTGTTCGTATTTTCTTTTCTCTCTGTAACAAATAAGTAAAAGTAATACATTGCACTAATGTAGTAATTTGACAAATTAATGTCTGCATCTAAAATATGTTTTAATATTGGGATCTTGTGGGATCAGATGTGTCATACATAAATTCTGACTCAACCTTAAACATGTAATCTCTTATATACAGTATCTTGACTCTTTCTCCTTTGTATAGTATCTATAATATAATAGTAATAACACAAACATACCACCAACCCAACCTTTTCTGTTTTAAATGGAAGAATTTGAAATATGGTTGAAAAGCAGTGTGTGTTTTTTCCCAGTTTGCAAGTGTGCAGAGGATTTCTTCAAAAAGCCAATTTATTTCTTGTACCACTTTTGCATATATACAAAATATAGACTTATTCAAAATGACAAAGTTTTAGAATTCTTTAGTCAAACTATTATAAGACCAGACGTGTATATTATGCAGTTATAAATGTGTAATTTATTGTGAATCGGTGCATTTATATTTTTCATATTTTCAGTTTGCTTGAAATTTTTAGGGAAAGCTTAAAGAATAGAATGTGACTATTGGTCGTTAGCCTACCACTTTGCAAGTACACCTGCAGTAAGTTGGCAGGTTGAGATTTTCTGGAAAAGGTTTATTGATTTAGTGGGTAGAAGCAAATCCCGAAGTTCCTCAACATCTCCCTATAAACTGGATAAACACTTCACATGGTCTTAGTCTTACTAAATACTACTAGTCATGTTAGGCAGATAAGAAAAATACATCTTACAATTGCCTGTAAATCCACACTAACCGTTTCATTTCTAATCTTTTCTGTTTTGCATTGAACTGCTGAAAATGTGCATACATCTGTACGTTCACACATATTTAAATATTTGTGTATGTTAAATTTGTGTTTTTGATATTTACAAAGTGCCGATTGCATCCTTTAAGATTTGTATTTATGTCTCAAGATGTAACAGAATAAACCCACTGCAACTATGTCATGACTTTTAGAACCTGGTTGTCAAATCCATTCTACCAATTCTGGTGCACATGAATGAAGATGTTGTGAATTGTCTTCATGTTATCTTGTTTGTAATATTTTTGAAGCGTTTAGCCTTCTTTCTTAAGCCCAGTATGGTCACTCCAAATTTTAATTTTAATTGTTAGTATTATTATCACACATGTAATAATACCTTGAGCACTGGGATTTCTGTGGATATTTTATATACATTATAACAGTAGCAGTAAAGCAGTTACAAAGTCAAACATAGGTAAGTTTGAGTTAAATAACAATTATAGTTATTTATTTGTGTGCAGTGTGTGATATTCTTGAACCTTAAACTTAATCTTAAACCTTAGGGTTCTACTGTAATAACAAAGCCTGAACCCGAGACAAGCCTCGGTGTCCCACCATGCAACAGTAAGCTAGCAGCAGCAGCTAATCGCCACATTTGACCCTGTGTACCATGATGAACTAGACATCCGGGCTGAGTGGATGGAAGATGGCGACACCTATCCTCCCTGGTGAATGGATCAAGAACTGGGAAAAATCAGGAAAACAAGAATTGTGAGTTGATCCACGTTTCAGCAAAATGCTACGGGTTATAATGGTTCAACAATTGTTGGCTGATTAAAACAATACGCAGCTAGCATCGCCGTGAAGGCCGTTCCTTCCAAGTTGCTAGGGCTAGCATAAGGTTAGCAGGCTAAGGACAGCTCAAATGGCCCACTGACGTTAACAATAATGTTTGAATAACATGCAGAATATACAGTAGCTACATGTTGATACCGTGTTACGCTGGTTACCGTGTTTATTAGATGGACCAGTTAAGTACATTTAAAATGGAAATGCATTTTTACCTGCTTTCTAACAATCCTGCTAGCTTACGCTCCACCTATACACTCCGTTCATTTGTAAACACGATGACCAAAGCTAAGCTAACGTTAGTTAGCATTCATGTGGAACTCCTAATTTATAGCGAAATCCCGTTATTGGCTTGTAAATGTAAGTACAATATGTGCCTAACTCCCATCAGTTTCCCATACGATGCTTAATAAACTATTTATTGTAAGTCGTCTTTCGCAACCATCGGTTTGTTCGTTATAAAGAAAGCAGTCACTCCACTGGAGGGAAACCATAGCTGTCGAGAGAAGGTTAAGATCAACGCTAGCTGCGACGCTTTTACGGCGTCTAAGACATCGTCTGTCTTGGTAAACTGGTGCATTGAAGGCAAATGCTAGTTAGTTACATTTAAAGGTCTCGTTTGTTCTGGACAAACACCTTTTAAAATGAGATTGTAATGGCATCGGTCAACGTGGAGCTAACGCTAACGCTACACCCTGTTGGCTAACGTTAAGCTAGTTAGATGTTTTATCGGGTACTAATCAAACTCCTGATTTAATTCTGTTAAAATTCACCTGGGTGAACCGACTGTATTCGGACAAAGGGCTAAAGCTGCACATAACGCTCACCAACATCTGGAAGCCAGTACTGAGGGCAGAGGTCAGCTGATCGTTCTTATAACGCAAGAATATAGTTGGTCTTCATTCATTACCTGAAGATCACACACAGACAGAGGCATAATACCCAACCTGTAGCGAGATGGGCTAGTTCTAATAAATGTATTGCACATGAAATATTACATAAACCAATATGAGATGACGTTGCTCCAGCTATTTGCTATAAGTGACTTGTAAAAGTATTCCAGAAAACAAAGTCTCATAAGTATTAAAATAATGCATTAATGTCTCATTTTAGTCTGTTTCTAGCTTTTTAGGTTACAGTTTTATCTTTTGTCTTGTCTGGTGCACATAATATGAAGCACCTCACATCAGCCAGTGTGTTTGTGATGAAGCAGCAATGCACCAGTCAATTTATAAACCATTGTGATACAAAGTTTACAACATAAGCTACATAAATCTGCATTTCCAGTGCTGTGCGTTATGCACGTTCTTTAGTTGTTTTGCCATACAATATGATTTTTTAATGCACTACTGTACCATAGTATCAGTCAGTTATTAACATTGCTTGCATCTAGAAGCCCGGCGGATCATTGAAAGTGAGGTAGAGGAAATCCTGTTGCCTGTGTCTACAGTTTAAACGACATCTGTCAAGCTGCGGTGTGTGTGTGTCTCTGCTGCTTTTCCAACTCTCTGCTGATTACTTTGAACAGGTGTGTCAGTTGGCTTATCCAGCTGCTGATTGACTGAACACATCTGATCTAGGTTATCAGTAGGAGCCGGGGCAGGGAGAGCTGGATAACCAGAAAAGAGTGGGCCGAGTTTCACACCCCTGATTTATACTCAAACTTATAACTTAATAAGACAGCAAGTAAATGGCCCACGGCATGCTCTGTTTAGCAGGGAAAACACACAGGCACAAAACAATCTGTAACACATCAACAAATTTGTGACGCCTATAATTGTTGACTTATTGTTGGCTGTTATTACTGCCTGTTATTTTAGGTTGCTGACACCGAATTACTGGTGAATCTGTTTCTCAGACCAGATTTTTTAGAGATTCTTTACCTTGTTTCATAGTGTACAACTCTGCAAAGAACTCACAGAGAAGACAGACCATGGAAGCGAGCTTAGAGGTAAGTTAAGAACTACCTTATATTCTTGCATTTTGTTTTTTTAGGCTCTTTTAGGCTTCCTTCTTATGCACACATACAAAAGTTCTTTTAGCTTGAACTGATCAGTGGTGTAAGAAAAGTACTTAAAACAAAAAATTTACAACCAGAATAGTGGGTGGAAAGACGTTTGTAAGGTATAAAAACAAGTACGCCAGGAGCTTTGAACAGGCGCCAAAAACCAGAGGCCTTCCTGAGTCCACGTATGCATAAGCAAAGCACAGTCCTTTTAACTCCACTTATGTGAATAATATTCATCCAACTCAACCCAGCTCATATGCCAACACCATTTGAAGACACACCCTAGTTTCTCTCTCTCAATTAAAACTATTCTGCTTGTAGCGTGTTTATAAGCACACAACAAGCTCGAGCAGTTCAGGTGTAAACGTAAAGGAAGTAAGATAAAATCTTTTTTCTTCTTATCGTCTATCTAAATTGCCAAGTGCTGGTTCTACTACTTCTCCAGTAGTATTTAGTTTTGATATATGTTGCGCAACAATAATAGTCACCTGTCAGAAACATTACAGTGGTATATAAATACATAATGTTTTATATGTAATCACAAGAAAGTCCTTCATCTCCAGTGCGACTTGCTTATATTTAAGACTTTGACTTTTGCTCGCAGTGCCTTTGTAAAGTATTTTGGTGAAGGGGCCACTTAATGTTTGGCCTTTTCTTGTGTGCTATATGTATATACAATTAAATGATTTACAAATTTCCTGTGTTGGGTCTGCTTACCTCTGCAGACATGCAGGCAGCTTTGTATGAGCTCTGCTGGCAAGTTGTACAGGGGAACCTGAAGTTGGACCTTGTCGTCACTGTCCTTGGGGACATGATGGTATAAAAGCTTCTCATTCTATTTTGATGTTTACAATATTGTACATGTCTGTGTTTTTAGTTTAGATATCTACAAATTTGTGAATATTACATGCACCTAATGTTGCATGTATTTTTTCAGAAATTTAAATGGTTGCCTGAAGAAACTGGTAAATGTGCATAGCTTGCCTTGATGCTGACCCAATTTTTGTCGATTTGTTTTCCCCTTCAGGAACTCCGAGATGATATGTCATCAATTTTAGCTGACGTGTTCTGTATTCTAGGTATGTTTTATTGTTGGATTTTAAGATTTGTTACGTCTGAAATACTGGATTAATGTTTCCTATAAAAATAGCTTCTAGTGAAACTCTCTTTTTGATATTTAATCTTTTTAACAGATATAGAGACTGGTGCCCTGGAAGATAAAAACAAACGAGACCATTACACACAGCTGGTTGGAGCATGTTTGGTAAGAACAATGCATACTTTATTAAATCAGGTAAATTAAGTGTCACATTACAATACAGTAGCAAAACAATTACATACTGCATATAATTGCAATTTTTTTCTCCATATTTACCTTTAAAGAGTAATGTGATGTAATGTAACTTATTCTTTCACTCAAATATGAAAAAATTAACCAGTAGTGTTTTTATTTCAGATTTTTGTTCCAGAAGCCACCCTGAAAGAGAGACTGGATCCAGAAACACTTGAATCTCTTGGACTAATAAAACAGGCTCATCAATTCAATCAGAAAATTGTAAAAATCAAAACAAAACTTTTGTGAGTGCAGCACAGATTTTTGACCTAGACCTACGATAGCTAAGTGGAAAATGAAAATGTGCTACTTTGTGTTTTGCATCATCAGAAATTTGTTATCTCTTCACAGCTACAAGCAACAGAAGTTTAACTTGCTACGAGAGGAAAATGAGGGCTACGCCAAATTAATCACTGAGCTTGGCCAAGACCTGTCAGGCAATGTCACCAGCCACCTTGTCCTGGAGAGCATCAAATCCCTCATAGGTAATGTTATTACTGGAAATTTCAGATATGAAGCCTAAGATGAAAAAAGACTGAGGATGCAAGTTATGAGTGTTTTATAAATGAAAATTGATATAGACTTTGGACCCTAGAGTCTAATTATGCTTCTGTTCAGGTCCTGTAAAGGTTCATTATCGTAAATCTGTTAATTGATCCTCACTTTGTAAGGTGTTGTCTAAGCACAGTCAATGTAACTAGGCTGTTATCTTCTGCCTCCAGGATGTTTCAACTTAGACCCTAATCGTGTTCTGGACATAATTCTGGAGGTGTACGAGAGCCGATCTGACCAAGATGAGTTTTTCCTGTCTCTAATCAAGTCCTACATGTGTGAACCACTCACCCTTTGCCACATCCTGGGCTTTAAATTTAAATTCTACCAGGTAAGAATACATATTCTTTGACTAATACTAAATGTGTGCAAAAACTGATAAGAAAATCTGCCATTTATTTTTTTAATCCTTTTCTTTTCCTTCTCCAGGAGCCAAATGAGGAAACCCCTAAATCTCTCTATCACATTGCTGCTGCTCTGCTTCATCACAACCTGATAGAGCTTGAAGATCTCTATGTACATGTAAGAAAAACACAGCTGCCAATAGGAAGATGAGTCATGTCATCTGGACGCATCAGATTGATTAATGTAGCGGAATGTTTAAAACTTGATGGAGTCTACATGGCATGAATCAACTTCCTGACACCTGGATGTCTTAGAATCTTCATTGACATAGAAGCTAGTTCAGCTAATTGTCTCAGTAGATAAAGGCTGTTTACCTATGAAGCGTCTTAGCAAACGTCAGCCATAATTAATCAGTTAGTAATGTAATAAGACCTAACAGATTATCTTATGGTATTTCATTTGTGTCACCAGCTGCTTTGTTTGTATTGTAATATCAGACTGAAATGTTATGTAGTCTGAACCTTCTGTAATACAAATTGTTCATGCTCTACTTTTTTCATGTCCCCTATGATTCCAGCTTATGCCACTAGATGCCACCATAATAGAAGAACACAAACGAGACATCTCAGAAGCCAAGCAGATCGCCCGCAAGCTGGTAATGGTTGTGTTGCCCTCAGAAAAAAACGATGACAAAGAAAAGGAGAAGGAGAAGGAGGAAGAGAAAAATGAGAAGGTATCCATTTTGGAAATGACATTTTAAAGCCTATCATGATTCATTAATTCAACTTATATTAACTTTTAGAGTTCTTCCATTACATTTTAATACTGAAAGAAGTCTGAAGTAAATAGTTTTATTCCAGTTTGTTGGTCATTATTGTCTCGCTTACTGTATCATGTATTTCATCATCCATCAAAAGATAGAAAGGCTTTTAAAAAGTCATTATATAAAAGTGCAAAAGCTGTGTGGTTTACAGTCCTATTGGGATTTTCTGAGCTTTGCCATATTTGGTAATACACAGACACTCAATTGCTGCTCTTTTCTGTGCTCACAGCCACCTGATAACCAAAAGCTTGGTCTGTTAGAAGCACTGCTTAAAATTGGAGACTGGCACCATGCCCAGAGTATTATGGACCAGATGCCTTTCTTCTATGCTACTTCTCACAAGGCCATTGCACTGGCGCTGTGCCAGCTTGTGCACCTGATGGTGGAGCCTCTTTACAGAAGGTGACGTGTGTTTTTTTTTGCATGCCTCGCTTCCTTCTCAGCATGAACGTTTACTTGTACCTCGTCTTCCAGTTTAGCATCCTGTTGAGTAAAATTCAGAGTCTGATAATGTGTTTCCTACCTCACAGAGCTGGCGTGCCTAAAGGGGCCAGAGGTTGCGTAATGCATCCACTGAAGAACAAGCGAGCCCCTCAGCCTGCAGAAAACTTTGAAGACCTACGCAGGGACACGTTCAGCATGCTCTGCTACCTAGGCCCTCACCTTTCCCATGACCCCATCCTCTTCGCTAAGATTGTGCGCCTGGGCAAAGCCTTCATGAAAGAGGTAAAAAAGCCCTCATTACTACCAGTGCTGCCTTCAGTACTGTTTTCCCTCGATCTCATTTTGTGGTTTTGTATGCTTCTCAGTACCAAAGTGATGGGAGACCTGATGTCAAGGACAAAATGGTAGGTTTACAAATATGTTAGTGTTGAACAATGGTGTTAAAGACATTTAGAGCTTTGCAAATATATCTCAGTAGTTTATGTTACTGAGATTTTTCTCATGTTTTATTTTCATCGCAGGACACATTGTTGAGCTGTTTCCTGAGCATTGCAGACCAAGTGCTTCTGCCTTCCCTTTCTCTGATGGAGTGTAACGCCTGCATGTCTGAGGAGCTGTGGGGCCTCTTCAAACTCTTTCCCTACCAACACAGGTGAGCCACACACACTCACACACTACATGTGAGTTTTGCGGTAGTAAAGCCTCAGGCAGTGCTCCAGGGTGGCGTTTACTATCTGGGAAAGGAAAAATAGCACACCCACAGTGTAACGTAGTTCTTCAAAACATCTTTTTTGAAATCATATTTTTCCCTAAAAAGGCAGCAATTTTGTTTTTATCTCCTTTTTTATTTAAGTTTTTGAATTAATTATTTCATTTTGTTTCACTTTTGGTTGTGTTATGGATTAAAATAAATGAAATCAGTAGCACTTATATACACTTGTACATTTTTTTTTCCCTATATCTCTAATGTTTTTGTTCTTTGTTTGCTCGTGCTCCCTCAGGTACAGGTTATATGGACAATGGAAGAATGAAACCTATTCCAGTCATCCACTACTGGTTAAAGTCAAAGCTCAGACTGTGGAAAGAGCCAAATACATTATGAAGTGAGTCACTTTGCTGAATCAAGTGTGCCGTTCTAGTACAATCTTCCCCGCTTTCAGTAGTGTGCTTCAAACCGGTATTTCCCCCGTTTGTGCCGGTGAGTATGATAAGTTACCATCATTTTGTGTTTTAATCGTGTACTCTTCTGCTCCCTAGGCGGTTGACCAAAGACAATGTGAAACAGTCTGGAAGGCAAATTGGCAAGTTGAGCCATAGCAATCCCACCATTCTCTTTGATTATGTAAGTGTGTTTTGTTATAATTAAACTTTGCGTGATGTCAACAAAGTGCCAAAAGAATTACATTTGAATTTGTGCTGTTCTACACCATGTAGCACCACAGTCTTGAGCTCTAGAAATTCTTTAAAAACCATGACTCCAAACCATGACATAATGAAAAGTGTAACCTGCTTTCCTGTGATATATAGTAGTGATATATACAATACATATTTCTTTTTTGTTTCAATAATTCTAGCATTAATGTTCTCCCTCTTTTAGCACAAATTGTGCCTGAACAGTTGCACAGATTTCAAGCTTGAGCAAAGTCTCGTCCTGTATACATTTACACCCTTACACATAAACATGGCCTACTGCTCTGCACCTTTAACACGTAGATATATTCTCCTACAACCTTGATGATTTAGACATATTTGTAATAGGGGCATATTGGTGAGAAATACTAAAGAATGTTCTATATTATCTATGTTTCTATTGTGTTTGACAGATGCTGTCTCAGATCCAGTGGTACGACAATCTCATCGTTCCAGTGGTGGATTCCTTGAAGTACCTCACATCCCTTAATTATGATGTCTTGGCCTGTATCCTTTCACTGTTACCAGTTCAATCACTCAGATGAGATTTTGTGTATTCACATGTGTGTCTGTAACTCTTGTCTCATGCATGTGTTGTTAGTGGGTTACATGTGTGAATGGGTTGGTCCTAATTTCTGGGTTGTCGACCTTAACTCTGGTTTTTAGATTGCATCATTGAGGCTCTGGCTAATCCAGAAAAGGAGAAGATGAAGCATGATGACACCACAATCTCTTCATGGCTTCAGAGTATGTGGCCTCATAGTTTACTGGCCTGTTACTTTACCATAATATTCATCTTCAGTGCAAAATTCTAAAAAGGTTTGACATTTAAATGAGTATTTAACATTTGTGTTAAATGAGTGTTTCATTTTTACAAAGGTCTGGCAAGTCTGTGTGGGTCTGTGTTCAGAAAATACCCAATTGAGTTGGCTGGCCTTCTTCAGTATGTTACAAATCAGCTCAAAGCAGGGAAGAGGTACGTAGCTCAACATCGGGTGAAAAAAGCATGTGATTTGCAGCGTATGCTCTGTTCAATCTTTATTGGTTCTACACATGGCCTTTAATCAATCAATAAAAACAGATTTTGACGGTTAAATAAAAGTCTGTCTCGTGAAATGCATGTCTTCTTCTTCCTTACAGCTTTGACCTGTTGATTCTAAAAGAGGTGGTACAGAAGATGGCTGGCATTGAAATCACTGATGAGATGACATCAGAGCAGTTGGAGGCCATGACAGGAGGGGAGCAACTCAAAGCTGAGGTACATGCCTTAATACTGTGGATTTTCTAAAGGTCTTTTGAAAAAGTCTGTATACATACGTGGAACTCTCATTCTGTTCGTGACTCTACCATTAGGGCGGGTATTTTGGCCAAATAAGGAACACAAAGAAGTCATCGCAGCGCCTGAAAGATGCACTGCTGGACCACGAACTGGCTCTGCCACTGTGTCTGCTAATGGCTCAGCAGCGAAATGGTGTGGTGTTCTTAGAAGGTGGAGAAAAACATCTTAAGCTTGTTGGCCACCTCTATGATCAGGTATTACACCCTGTCCAAATGTAATCAAAAAAATAAAATTTGCTGGCACTCAGAAATGGCTTACTTCCTATGTACTGAGATAAATCTAAAACATGTTTGTACACTTAGTATTTTTGCTATTGTTTTCAAAGTAATTTCTTGTTTTTGCAGTGCCATGACACATTGGTGCAGTTTGGTGGCTTTCTGGCCTCAAACCTCAGCACCGAGGACTACATCAAACGGGTTCCTTCCATTGATGTTCTTTGCAACCAGTTCCACACGCCACACGATGCTGCATTCTTCCTCTCTCGACCAATGTACGCCCATCAGATATTGGTGAGTGGATCGTTTTTTTTTTTAAGGTCTTGAATCTATCATTTCTCATAAAATCTAGTTTGTATAAGATCAAAGCTAGAACAATTTATTTTTTCACTAAGACAAAATTTCAGACAAACAAAGAAAATAAGGACTTGACCTAATGCTCTTTATCCACAGTCTAAGTATGATGAGCTAAAGAAAGCAGAGAAAGGTAACCGCCAGCAGCAGAAGGCCCACAAGTATGTGACTGCTTGTGAGCAAGTGATGACCCCAGTGCATGAAGCGGTGGTGTCACTCCATCCCGCCAGAGTCTGGGACGACCTCCGTCCTCAGTTCTATGCCACCTTCTGGTCCCTCACCATGTACGACCTGGCTGTCCCTCAGTCTGCCTATGAGCGTGAGGTCAACAAGCTCAAGGCCCAGATCAAAGCAATTGAGGAAAACCCAGAGATCGTGAGTAGTTCGTAGTAGTACATATATCCACTGCACAGAGCTCTGATCACATCAATCACATCATTAAAGGGCCACATCCAATACCACATAGTGTTACTGCTGCAGCTTAAATAATACCTTTTGTTCTCAAACAATGACATCAAGCTTCAGATCTTATTACTGAACTTATTTCTCTATGCTTATCTTATAAGCTAATCTAGCTAATCTTATATGTTTCTTTAATTCATTCCCAATGTAGCCCTTGAATAAGAAAAAGAAGGAGAAAGAGCGTTGTACTGCCCTGCAGGAAAAACTTCAGGAGGAAGAGAAAAAGCAGGCGGAACATGTTCAGAGGGTTCTTCACCGCCTTAAACTGGAGAAAGACAATTGGTTGTTGGCCAGTAAGTTTCCTGATGTTTGTGCCTGACAGTAGTGGCGCATCTTGGTCTCGGAAAGTTTTACTGTAGCTGATTACTTTTTATAGACAAAAACATGGATTTGTTCCAATAGTAGAAGCAGTTAACATGTGAGGACTAGTTGATGACATTGAGACAAATATGACATCCACAGCACCTGTAATAGAGAAATCCTTTGTTTGTTGTCCCATTTGTCTCTGTTGTTAATATACCTTTAATGCCTACTGATAGAATCCACAAAGAATGAGACCATAACAAAGTTCCTGCAGCTCTGTCTGTTCCCTCGCTGCATCTTCTCCTCCATCGATGCCGTCTACTGTGCCCGCTTCGTCGAGCTGGTCCACCAACAGAAGACACCAAACTTCTGCACCCTCCTGTGCTACGACAGGGTATATATACTTCTTCTACACAGCCTCCTTGCAGCCATTATAGAGTGTGGATTTGTTTTGCACTTTACTAATGCAAACATTTTCTCTTGTGCTCCAGGTGTTCTCTGCTATTATTTACACTGTGGCCAGTTGTACAGAGAATGAGTCCCATCGTTATGGACGCTTCCTATGCTGTATGTTGGAGACAGTGACCCGCTGGCACAGTGACCGCTCAACCTATGAGAAGGTGTCCACTTCATCCTGCTCGCTACACTTTGATTTACATATTCATTCAGTTGAAGTGTAAATCTCTAGTCGGGGCTTACTGAAGTTTATTTTATTGTATTGTATTCTGTTCCATTATGATCTGAGAATTAATATATAATATTTTATTGTTTGTTTGTAGGAGTGTGTCAATTACCCCGGTTTCCTGACCATCTTCAGAGCCACAGGTTTTGATGGTGGGAATAAAGCAGATCAACTGGATTATGAAAACTTTAGGCATGTGGTGCACAAATGGCACTACATGCTGACTAAAGTGAGCTTTTTGAAAATAATATTGATAAATGAAACATAATGACAATTGACTTGACTTGGTGGATTAATGGTGTCCTCTCTCTTTGTCCCTGACAGGCTTCAGTTCACTGCCTGGAGACAGGCGATTACACACACATTAGGAATATACTTATTGTGCTTACAAAGATCCTGCCGTGCTACCCTAAGGTCCTCAACCTCGGCCAAGCACTAGAGGCTCGGGTCCACAAGATCTGCCTAGAGGAGAAGGACAAGAGGCCAGACCTTTATGCCTTAGCAATGGGGTAACACAGCATTGTGTGTTGTTCGCTCTGTGCGGAGCGTACACTTAACATATGTAATTTAACATGACAATATGGGTAGAACTTTGCCCAAATCATTAATAAATGAATACATTGGTATGTTGACTAAACCCAGATATTATAGCATTGATGTGAAAATGGAAGATTAGAAAGGTTGTAGAAGATCTCGGCAAGTCGAATGATCATTACCTTTATAGCTACAGTATAGGACAGACATGGGAGGTTAGTTCAGCTGACGTTTGATTCAGGCCTTGCAGGCTAAAGTTGATAAATGTTAATGCTTGACATTCTCTGCCTCTCAGAGTTATTTTATTTACACCATGTGACATTCAGAAGTTCTTTTGAGGATTTGTCTGTGCCCTGTGCAAACCCCTTATGCGTCTTGCAGTTATTCAGGTCGTTTGAAAAGCCAGAAGGTGCACATGGTCCCTGAAAACGAGTTTCATCACAAGGAGCAGCCAGCACGCAGTGCCACGCCAGCCAATCAACAGAACGGCCCCGGCAGCACAGGCAAGCCCGCCACCAGCGCAAACAAGACGGAAGAAGGGATTTCAGAGGAGGGGGGTGAGTGGGGCACAGTTGTTTTTAACACACTACATCGAAAGTTTTATTTGGTTAGTGAGCCTGCCATGTGGTTGGAATCCTTACTGTGCTTTGCTAACCTCAGCTACTCCTATTTAAGATGTGCTTACTTAGTTTTAAGAAAGATTAAGATGACTAAAGATCACTAATTTAAACACAGAGCAAGCATGTATATCAGTAGTGTTCATATTGTCTTCATGCAGATCGGGGAAAAGACAAATCTCAGGGGTCCACAAAGCCAGTGAACAAAGCCAACAGTGCAGCAGCCAAAGTGACCACCAGCAACGGGAACAGTGCTGTGAACAGGTAGGCCTCAACAGCGTCCCTGATATAAAGTTACTTCAACCAAGTCTAAAAGACACTTAGGAATGGCAGCTTTCCAATAGTGCAGCCTACCAGAGGTCTAATCCTGTTGTTGGATCAGCAGAATATTATATTATATTTGTCCTTTTTCAGCTCCAAAGCAGTAAAAGAACGGGATGACAAAGAGAAGAGTGTGAAGGAGAAAAAAGATAAGAAGGAAAAGACACCGGGCAGCACTCCCGAGACAAAGGCAGAGAACCGCCGGGAGAAACAGAGAGACGAGAGAGCGGGGAAGGAGGAGCGGGCGGCTCGTGAGGGTAAGGAGAAGACGCCCAAGGCCGACCGCGAGAAAGCAAAGGCAGAGGAAAAGATCAGCAAAGACGACAAGGCCAAAACCGGCAACGGGGAGCCCATGGAGCCAACCAGGGAGCGCGATGCCATTAAGGAGGCCAAGACCAAGGAGAAAGGAGACAGGAGTGCTGTGGCCGGGTCCCTCAAGTCACCAGTTCCCAGATCAGAGTCGGCTGAATCTGAGAGGGGTAAGAAGCTTATTTCCAGCTGCGGCATCAATAAAAGTAATCTTTCTAATTAGGCTTTTAAGTAGAAGCCTCGTGCTCCCAAAAGCTCACACTCGCTGCATTTTATCGTTGCAGATCACAAAAGACGAAAGCTCGACACTCACTCTTCTCCATCCCACTCCTCGTCTGTTAAGGTTAGTATGGCTTGAGGAAGGCTGTGCCCGTTTCTTCTCTATCTGCCGGAGCGTTCCCTGCCGTTGCACATTCCAGCAGCCCTGAAGATCATCAAGGAGAGTTGTCGAAATTGCAGGCATGACATCTGGAAGTTCCAAACACATCCATGGGAGTTGAAGAAAAATTCCATGGACTTCAGCATATTTTTGTGAAATTGGGAGGAAACTCCCCAAGGACTTAGCCAAGAGAATGTTGTGTATATTGAGTATTTTCATATTGAAATATTTATCTATTTTGATATTAATGAAAGCAGTCGGTGTGCCTTGGGAAGAAGGAATTTTTTAAGCATTTCTATATTCCTTGTGGATTTTTTGCATTTTTTGAGAATATTATTCACCTGATGTAAAATGGCCTGTCAAGTCAAGAGCTTTCGTCTTTTCCAGTGGCAAAGATGTTTTTTTTTCCACGGAGAGCAGTATTTCACTACTTGTAATGATGCCCGAGATTTTTTTTTTTCCCCCCCCCGTTTTGCAAGCTGAGAAGATTTATTTGTTAAAGTGATGTTAAGTATTTCGCTTTCCCCCTCAACGTCCCCGGATCCAGCAGCGAGTCAGACGGCGTCCAGCAAACCCAGCACCTCTCTGCTGCAGCTGCAGCTGCATCGTCCATCCCCCTTCTGTCTCCGTTTGTCAGAGCGGCCTGCATGCAGCCTCCACGTCACACCACGCATGTTGAGGCAGCCCGGGCTGGTCCAGCCCCTGCAGCATCCCCACAGCTACCAGCCATCAGCGTCTACAGTTGTACTACCTCCTGGCAACCGTTCAGTGGAGAATCAGAGTCACCAGCAACGGAGATCGTCGGAGAAAGTGTCGCAGTTTTGAATCAGCCAAAAAGCAGAGTGGAATAAAAGCCTGCACCTACAGAGAGAATGAGGGAAAGAGTGGGTGAAGCCTGAACCGTCTGGAGTGTTGCCCAAACCTACTGGAAGCTTGTGATAGGTCTTTATTTAACTCTTCCTCCAGAGAAATAGGCTCCATGTGTCTTATCCATTCCTGAACTGTAAGTGACAGCAACAGTTAACCTATGTAGGGATGCAGTAAAGCACATAAGTGATTTGAGTTATGAGTGATTTGTCTTAGAAACACAGGCACATATATATATATATATATATATATATATATACACACATTATTTATAGCACTTGCACTTTAGATGTACTGAATACCAGCTGCGCTGTAGAACTTATATATTATGCTGCCTGAAACATGTCTGTAGTCTTATGGCTATTAGTTATTTCATGTATGCTCAGGGTATTTCTATTTTAAGTATTGACATTCCAGATGTTGAGCTTATAAACTCTTCTCTATGTAATAACCTTTTCAAAGCCTTAGTCCTTGAAGGTCAGTGTTCAAGGGAGAAGTTTGCTGTTGGTCCGGCCAGCCCTGACTCCCAGCTCCCCCAAACCCCTTCCTCCAACTCTCTACTGCTATCTGACAAACCTCCTCCCAACCCCCACCCCCTCCCAGCTCATCTGTCATCTCCATTCATCCCTACAGGACAATAACAACGAACCCAAGGAGACCGCATCCAAGGTTTGAACTGACTTTGCTACTAAAGCGTTTTCTTTGTTCAGGTGCCTGAAGTGTCAGGTTTACATGAAACGTCTTAAACAAAGCAGACGAAATGCATACATTCTTTTGTAATGGCTTTGAAATTAAGTGTGCAGAGCTTCTCCCACACTTTAACGATTGACATTTCCGTCACGATTGCTGAAGATGGTTGTAATCCTGAAAGCTGTGTGAAGGTATTTTCAGGTGAGCTCATTTGATTGGCAGTTTCTCAATTTCCAGGCCCAATATTTGAGCTGGTATCAGAATTATTATCTGATTCATCCTGTCATAGTCTAATTGTTTACCGATGATACAAATTGCTAATTTAAACCCAAAGCATTAACATCCAAGAAGCATAGTTGACTTTAGGATTAGCTTCACGTTGATTATTTCTGACACTGTTGTTTAATAAATCTGATAGAAGTTTAGTATGAATGCAAAACAAGCTTTACTCTTCGCCTTGTTTATTATCTCTAATACTTGCGTATTAGAGTGTGAAAACGATTGGTTGGTTGCAGCCGTGTGCACGCTTAGGACCATGAGTTTCTGTTAGACAGGTTACGTATGGGTTGTATGTGTAATATGATTTCTATATACTGCTATCAGTACATGAGTAGATAATGCTGTAAGTGATGTATAACACACAGCAGCAGGGATGTTTTATGTATGTCTGTACACACACTCCTGAGAGACTGTTACAGCTGCGTTTGCTAAAGTGATTTTCTGTGTTGTAGTTTGCACTGTTGCTCCAAGTGATTGATTACCTGTTTCACCAACGGCGTAACATTAATGCTCCCGCACAAATAGGATTGATAGATTTCCTGCAAAGTACATTTTAATAATTATGTTAAATTGCAGGAGGATTGGGGATGATCTAATCAGTGAACTCCTACCTGGAGTCGTCTAGATCCATATTAATTACTAAACTACTTTTAGTAACGACTAAGGCCGCCCTGACAGCATTAACATTTCTATGTTGTTATGTTGGCGTTTGAATATCTTTGCAGCACCACATCATCTACAATTCAGTAGACCGGTCCAAGAGCAGAGAGGGGGAGATAGAGAAGAAAGATTTGGAGAACTCACAGAGTCGATCCAAAGAGAAGAAGGAAGAAAAGGATCGAAAAGACAGAAAACGAGTCAGTATTTTGCAGCAAAGGTCGTCGTGGTGAAATTGTGATTACTTTGTTCTGAAGTTAGCAAGTGCTCATGGCAAGTTGGATTCAAAATGAAGTGGCAGCCACCCGACCACTGACTGACGTGTTGTTTTAGGACCACACACTCAATGACCGTGAGACGAGCCAAGAGTCCAAACGCAGAAAGGATGAGAATGGAACCAGTAAGTCTGTCCTCAGAGTCCAACGCAGCCGTTCGCTCATAAACCACAATGTGATCACAACAAACTGACAGAGTCATCTTTTCTAGATTCCTCCAAAAACAGCAAAAGCACAAGTCCATCTGACTCCCCACTTTTAGCTGAGAAAGAGAAGAGCAAAAGATCGAAATCTTCTAGTAAAGAGAAGGCAGAGTCTGTGAAGCCTGAGCGGACGTCATCTGGAGGCAAAAAGGTCAGTTTAGCTGCTCACTCGACCACGTCACACACTCTGTGTGTGTGTGTGTGGGGGGGGGGGGGGTTGCTTGTAGTTCCTGACCTTTGTGCACATCGTTTTTGTCTTCAACCAATACGCTCAGTCACACCCTAATACTTAAACACTATAGTTGAAGGTAGTTTTGAGCTGACGACCTTACTTTCATGTTCCAGGAGTCCAGACATGAGAAAGCAGAGAAGAAAGAAAAGAGAGAGAGCAGCGGAGGAAAGGAAGAAAAAAAGCAATATCCTTAAACACAGCGACACTGGCTGATCAGGCTCGTTTGGAGATCAACTGTAGTGTTGTTATGTGTTGGGTTTAACTACTCACTGCAGCGGTTCTGCTTCCACCCTGAGAGATTACCTCCGTTTATTCTGCCACTAAACACATTTGCACACAATAAATGTTGAGGGTTGTCATAACTGCCATATTGCATTGGGAAGCCAGCCAACAGGACTTTCTTGTAAACATAATTAGTGCACTAATCCCCAGCCTGTAACAATTGGACTTGTCTAATTTCAGTTTCCTAAACCTGCATCCTCCTCTCTCCTCCTCAAACCCCTGTGCCCTTTATTTAGGTTTCAGAAGCAGCACAGCCCCAGTTTGCTCACTTCCCTCGTTACTGGCATTTATTTGCACACTGACGCCTGTGAAATCCAATAATATTTTAATCATTGTCTGTAATTGAATATAAGTTAGTGTTATCAGACACTGTCTGAACTATCATGTTGCCCTGTAGTAGATCAAGCCTTTTAGTATCATCCTTGTACAGTGGAGGAGGATGTACACGCTCATGTAATTTGACAAATGTGTTCAGAGGTAATTCAGTACTGGATTTCAGTATTTGATTAATCTACCTTAACGGTCACACTCATAAGTCCTCTGACAAGCACAGATAATGTGCACTAATCAGTGAAGGTAAGCCGCGCTCAGCTTCTAAGCAGCACTAGATACAGCAGCCCTGTTGTCAGTATCTGATGTGTGTTTTTTCTCCTTGTCTCTGATCCTCGTGTGCAGCAGCAGAACTGGAGAAGCTGTGCTTTTATCTGCAAGACATTTGAACTCCATCTGTACTATGTTCTTAAAAACTAATTTCTGCCCGTGTTCTTCTTTCCCAAGTGTTGTTAGCCGTGTTAGCATCTGCACCTGCAGATCACCTCATTATTTCCCCCGTCAGTATAAACAAGCTGCAATATTTGTTTGTTTTTGGATAGTGTTATTTGGTTTCTTTCTTTCAGTACGAGCAAAAGCTGCTGCTCTAATCACAACATTATTACTCTAATTAGAAAATTGGTTACTGTATTAAATTATCTTGGTAGCGTCCGTTAATGAGTTCAATATTCTTGTGCTTGAATTTTGTTTTCTTGTACATTGTCAGGCTTTGCCCTTTGCTCGTTTATATTGGAGTTAACACGCTTTCCGTACTCACTTACCTCATCCTGTTTGAGATATTTAGATACTCTTTATTTATTTATCTCCAACTTTTAATCTGTGTAAGACAGTCACAAATGAGGAAAGCGATTCAAAGGACCAGTTGTATATTGTGTATAATAATAAAGAGGGTAACATGAAATTCACATCATGTTCTTTCTTTCTTTCTTTCTTTCTTTTTTTTAGGTTGGTTTGTCCTTGAAAGTACTTTTGTGATTTTGTGTTAATCTGGTTTTTACATAATTTATAAAACAAAAAAAATACCAGTTTCGCTTCAATTTCTGATTTGAAAATGTAGAATTGTAATAAATTCTGACACTCTGCACTCCAAATGTTTCAGAATCACTTTTGGAGATTTTATCTGCTGTACTCAATGAGTGTAAGCTTTGTTTTGTTTTTGTTTTTTTTAATAAACAATAGTTTTCCTAGTGTGTCACTTTCATATTGTCTCTCTTTATTCTTATACCTCAAACGGAAGGCAGAAAGCATAGAAACACTGAGATGATGTCAAGTCATCCAGGTTGTTACCAAAAAACTAATAGAGAAAATAAATTGAACAAATTCATAAATGGCAGAAGATTGTTTTTAATGGGTAAAAATGATCTTTTGACAAAATACCTTTGTCCAACATTCACAGTGACATTACGTATGTAATTTGTCTTTACATGTAAAAAAGATGAACATCTAAAAGGTGAATATAAACCTGTTTTTATTAAGGAAATGTAATAAAATCCTTTGTACATGGCCTCTCCAAGAGGTTCAGTGTGTCCATACATGCAACTCCCATGGTTGAGTTACTCTCACAAATGACCCGGAAAAACTTCAAACCAAACTGGATCAAATATCATCATCGGACACTGACTGAACTAGGGTCCATTTCAAGTTGCAGTTTGGCAGAATTACCGTCAAATTCACATGCACTTCAGGGGAGAAAAGGATGATCGAAACAAATGTATGCATACATGGGTTGTAGCAGTTTTGGGCTCTTCCGTAAGTCCATCAAACGTTTGCTCGTGGGAACGTACGCGTTTCTATCGCAGCTCTTTCCTCAATGTACAGCTCACCTCCTGCGTGATGCATAGACACACGAAGCCTGTGCTGAACGACCAGAAGAAGCTATGGCGCGTTGTCGTTTACCAAAGAATGCAGAAGTTGCATTTACATGGGAACCAGTGTGTACACGGTGTCAGACCATTGAAACCACTGTCACGTTAAAAGGAGGCCGCTGTCCCAGTATGGCACCACGTGATCGCCGCTTCAATAATAAAAATGGCTGTTTGAAAAATGGTGGCAGCTGAAAGAAATGCAGTCTCACGCAGTTGATTAAAACAAGCATCTAAGTGGATACAGAGTCAGTGTGTATGATGTCTGACAGGCTTCGACAGTGACGCCACCTAAGCAGGTTCAGACGACCACTACGTTCAGATTGTTAGTGTCTAAGTAAGAATCGGGGGAGTGTGAAGTCCGCTTTACTGATGCTTAACCCTATTGATCGATGCCTGTCCTAAATATTATGACACTGAAAATATCCTTATACTAAAACAAGAAAAATGACTTTACTTCACTAAATATAACATTTATCCAACTTAAGGTTTCACCACAAAAGTATGTCCGTACTCCAGTTTCTGTTTCCACTGCAAATCATGGCTTTTTTTTTTCTTCAGATAGAAAACAAGTGAAATTACAACAGTTTATCTAATTGTCGTCCCGTATGACGTTTCGCCCCATAGTTCCACCGGTGTTTCTTTTGTGTTGTTGCCGTCGTCGTCGTTTTTGAGTGAGTGGAATTTTAATTGCATTGCCGCGATGCTCAAATGCTCCATAAGGCACTGCGAGAGGCAAGTCCCATGATTCCAGAAGCAGAAGCCCTGTTGCCCTCTGTGAGTGTGACGGGCCTCGCGGCCCACAACCAGCGCTTGTTGACTTTGTAGGCTTGTGCGCAAGCTGATGGCGAAAAAAAGGCTGTTGCCTCCAGGAAGCCGGCCTCGGGGGGGGGGGGGGGGGGGGGGGGGGGGGGGGGGGGGGGGGGGGGGGGGGGGGTGTCGGGGGTCACGCAGAGCGGCGGCGGCTTCCGTCCAGATGCACCAGGGAGAGTGTGCACGTTTCATCCCTGCGGGACGAAAGACGTGCAGGGGATCCGTTACAGTTTGAATGCTGCAAAGCATGCTGGGAAGTCCAAAAAGCAGTGAAAGGGCCTCACCCTCTAGATCTTCACGCTCTCCGTCCCGTACACGTTGTAGCCTTCGCGGTATGTGGCAAAGTTCTGGGCGTTGGCCGGAGGCGCTGGCTTAAAGTTCTGCGAGTTCTTTGTGAGCTTCAGTTTTTTGGTCTCTTGCCGTGACTTATAGCAGAACTCTATCAGGGCCACGGTCATAGCCAGGCCCAGGCCTCCGACCAGTATATAGAAGACTCCTGCCACGTTGCTCAGGCTTAGTGCACTTGTCTTGTCCTGGGGGGGGGGGGGGTAGACACCACCGTTAAGACGCTTTCAAGCGGCTTCAAGAACACATGTACACGTGCATCCTGCTACACTGCGACTAGACACAAACTGGAAAAGGTCGCTACTCGTGTCCCTCAACCCTCTGAGCTGAAGTTAAGTCACGCTTAATGATGTTTGTAAGTAGGTAAACTGCCTGGACTGTCTACTCTGCAGAGCTGTGAAGGTGAATGTAGAGAGAGCTGCTCACTATCCTCTAAAGGAAGGCGGTCGTGGTCGTACAGGTCTACAGGTTAAACCCCCCGTTCACTAGCACGCTGTAGCTGCTCAACTTCAACACACCGCATCGGTACAATCACAGTGACAGGCTGTGGAAGGCGAATTGAACCATTTTGCTGCTATTTGAATGTACAGTACGGGAGCTTTGCCCTCTGCATCGCGGGCCTGTGGGAGATTTCGTGATCCTAAAGGGGACTTCTCTCGATTTTAATCTAAAAGGTAAATTACTTTCTTGCAATTAATTGAATGTGGAGGAGGTGGGGAAAGGGGGGGGGGGGTGGTCCTGATGCTGACATTCCATCTATGAGACGTGACTCTTAAATACCGCTTGACCGTTTTGCGCTCGGGTGGTATTTAAAGGTCAGTTTCGACTTTGTCAGAATAACGATGCCTTTGGGAAACTAGCCGGTGATGTCAGGGTTAACGCGCGCGGCCTGCATACAGATGAGCGCCAGCGCCAGCGCTAGTTTTACCGGGGGACAAAATAGCAGTATAATGGTTGCAATTCTATGGTTCAACTTTTCAAAATTGAATGGTATGAATAGAGGCTGTGTGTGAGCATGCTGCACTTTAAAAACTTAATGTGATGACTCATGATCGGAGTGGATGTCAATTTCACTATGTGTGGAGGGAGATCTAGGGTTTAATTGTTCTCCTCGGAGCAGACAAGCACATACGCGTGATTAGCATGTCGATTAGAATGTATATGCTTCGGATGTTTGCGTATGAAGAGTTAGGTCAAAATGCATTTCAGTATGAAAAGACCTGCAGCGACTGACCTTACTTCCAGAGTCCTTGGTTCCACATTCACCTTTATCGTACCACCATTTGTTTTTCAGCTTGTCTAAGATGCCTTGTTCACTGAGTTTCAATACTGCAAGGTTTACAGGAGTTCTTCACGTGGGAAATAACATAAATAACATTTTATTATGTTATTTTATGTTATTCAACTGTTTTTTTAACTACTTTATACTGTGCAAAGCGATACAGCAGGGTCCCGGCCAACACATCATAGATAGCAAGCAACACTGCAGTATATATGAACATATGACCTTTCATAATCCAGACTACCCTAGCGCGCCGGACCCCACCTATATCGCTTTGAGTAATCGGCACACACTGATCACAGGAAGAGAAACGATTTGGAGTTGCAGAATAAAGCAGCTGCTGCATAGCTTTCACAGAATGAGAGGGGACAGAAGCCGCTGGGTCTCGTTTAGCACGGCGGATCTAACAGGAACCCTTCCTTGACTAACAGCCGTCCAATTCCACTAACAGCTACTGGAGGTTAATGTCTCACAAAAAGGCCCCCATTAAATCACTGTGACCAATCACAAGAATCGACTGTGTACTTACCATGGAGGAACGCTAGTGGTGGAAGAATGGGTTTGTTTTGCTGTTACTTGTGTTGCTGTAACGTGGGGTCGAGGAAAGCTACGCGCGTCTAAAGACGCCTCGTCTGGACCGAACCCCCTGAGGAGCATTAAAGTGGAGGGTGCTTTTGCAAGACATTATGCTCGGCTTCCCGACTGCTGCATCTCTGCACTCATTTACTTTCAGAACAAAGATCAGTGCTTATAATTCAACAGCATCAAATATATTGCATTCGCCACTGTTTTTCCCGTTTTTGGAGGGGGGGGGGGGGGTAGATTTGCGGGGATTTGGGCTTTGAACGGAGCAAACGTCATGCACGATGGTAGTGAGTGGATGAGCTGCCGCCCTGTTCTCCAGTCAGACGCACGAGGGACAGAGTGTGGGATGTTCCGTTTCCCGCCAGAGGTTTGTTGAGAAAAACTCGGTTCCCGCACTCGGCTAAACCCGTTCGAACGAGCTGTGCGATCACGTGATCCCGGGTTAACAGCCGCACCCGAGAAGCCTCTGAGCAAGGCACTGCTGGTGCTGCTGCTGACCAGGCTTTACCCTCCCTGCACAGAAGAACATTTCATTACATTCATATGGGCTCAGGTGACACAGGAATAACGTTCAAATGAGTAAAGCATCGACTGGATCCATTAACTAACATGTGTCCTATTATTTTAATTATAAAAGGAAAAATTACTCTAGCATTTTTGTTATAAACACACACACATGCTGCTGGTCTTCACTTAAGGACCTGTAGACACCACCAGGTGGTGGCCATGTGCTTTTAAATCATCTAGTGAAGTCCAGGTTCTGTCCCCAGTTTCCCTTTCAGCATTAAAAACTGACTTCTTCTGCCTGACCTCAATAGGTTGCATGCAAACATCTTCCAGCATCAGCCACAAGCATTAGGTTGGATGTCGGGCTATGAATTGTCAACTCCCCCAGTTTGCCCCTGCGTTGGGACGAAATTACAGGAAAATACACCGACGCCCAAAATGAGTGAGCGCGGCGATAAATAAGTGTGATTATCCCACAGGAGCCTGTATGAGACGCCGCAGGGGTGGAGGTGGTTGAAGGGCTGCTCTGAAGAGACAGTTGTCAAAAACACACCATGGGAGGAGGAATAATGAAAGCACAACCTGCACATCCTCCATAAGCAGCTTGGGGTTGTAATTATTTTGTCCCAGACACGAAATTGCAGCATTAAGGTATTTTATATGAATAGCTCCATCGGATATTTACAGTCAAATAGAGGAAGTCTGTGATCGATCCCTGACCTCTGACATAAGATATGAATCTATAACATTAGACAATCTAGATGTACTTATATGAATGTTGTAGGAACACAATTAAGTATTTACTAATGTTTTAAATCACATAATTAAGTAATATATAAACACACCACTGACATCATCCTAGAGCTCCTGGCTGCTACTGTAGATTATGATGCCGTACTATTAGTGTAGTAGTGTTTTAGCTTCACTCGCAGTCTAATGAGATCTGTGCCTTCATTCTTTCTGAAGAACAGGACGACAGGATGCAAAACGTTCACAGGCACATAAAGGACCAACGCATGCACCACAGCGACACGGATGGAAACACGAACAACACGGGTGCCGTGAAATTAAATGTGGACCACGCGGTCAGAACCCACGGGGATGTTCTATATCAGTCAGCGTCACTTTGCTTTTCTGCCTGGGGTTCTGACGGAGCTTCGGTGAGAACGTCTGACTGAACATGTGTCATCGATCGTGTCATTAACTGTATTCTCCCAGTGGTAGTTACATACAATATATTTCCATTTCATTGTTAAATTATCCACACATGCATTTCTGAAAGTGAAATGAGGACAAAGAAGTGTGTCAGTCAGCTGTTCCAGTGTCACACTGATCGTCTTTTTTTAAGGGGGGGGGGGGTGGCAGATTGGCAGCGAAAGGAAGCGGCGCCTCGGCGTTATCCGCTGCCGGCGTCCACGTCCCGCTCACTCGGGAATGGACGACGGCAGCCGATAACGGCGAAGTTCGCCCGCAGCGCTGCGCTCGTGATGCAAGCGGAGGAGCGGAGGCAGAGATGGAGCCGCGGCAGGACTTTCTGCTGCGCCCTGGCGTCAGGGGCCTCATTTATAGGAAGCCTGTGCAGCAGAACCGACCATCAACACCCAATATTTCATAGATGATCTGGTCCAAGCTCCTCTGCAGAGCCACTAAAACCTAAAGACAGATCATGCAGATTGGATCTCAACATAACAGCATCATTAGTATTATTGCTATTGTGCTGCTTCCTTGTATAAATGGAGCCCCTGGTCGTTTCTTACACTCTTCTACTGCAGGGTTCACCAGGTCAGGGCGGCCATGGGCTTTGACTGGCCTTGGATCCAAGACCAACCAAAGGGTTCTGTCAGTCTCACGCTGGATTTGAGTGAGAGGGCGTCGGACAAAAAGAGTCTGGACGGTTAGTCGTCACCTCTGGTCATTAGAATTCTCACGTTTGCCTGCGATGCTTAGTCCCCTCAAGACAACGCTGTTTCCCGTGCTGCCCTAACAACTCCCAGGCGGCGGCAGACTGGAGAGTGCACACGCCATTAGGACGTGGCGACTAAAAGGGACGTGAGACGGCTCAAACGTTGGCCTGTGAATATAAAAACCAGAGAAGAAGACGGGGTCCGGCTTTCATGCCCACAGGTCAAACAAAACACTAGCTGAATCTGTCACAGGTTCCTGCTCTATTTGCTTATCTCACATTATTGGGCTTTTTCTTTCTCCATTAGCCAAGTAAAGGGTTCCCAGTTGATCACAGGCGCACAATAAAGATGTTATAACTCTCAGTATATCTTTTTAACTGGCGTTTAGCTCCAAACACTACGGTCAGTGAGGCCAGCCTTGCCGATTACTCTGTTCTAGGATACCCGACTTTGGTGACATTGAGGCTGACCTTAGAGTCACCTCCCCCGCTGCCGCACTCTCCCTTGTCGTACCACCATTTGTTTTTCAATTTGTCCAAGAGGCCTTGCTCATTCAGTTTTAACACTGCCAGGTTAACAGCATTTCTTGAAACGATAAAACATAACTTGTAAGAAAATGAACAGGTCCGTGAGAAATCTAATATAGAATATTAGTCAAAAATAGTGATGAATATCAATAGCTCATAGGGGGAGCACGGAAGGGACAAATTGGTAGAGAATTTCACTAGTGTTAAAGGGTAAGAAGCATTTTTACAGCAAAGAAAGGGTTAAATATTAGAGAGGTGGCATGGAGGGTTACATCGCTCGTAACTGAAGTGTGCGGGATGGGGACATTCTGTCATTGTTGAATTAGAAATAAGAACATCCAGCATGCGGCGCAACATTCATCACAACTGACGGAGCAGCGTTTTAACTAGCAAATGAATCACACGTAGATTCCAGTGTTGGATCCGAAGCAATGCAAAGGGGCACCACAGAAAAACGAGGGGGGGGGGGGGGGGGGGGGGGGGTCAACCAAGGTTGGGCCGGGGTGTGAAACATCGACATTCAGGTGGTGCGTGAGTAGTAAACCAACAACCGAGACACGAGCCAGGTACACACACACACACACACACACACACACAACTGAAAATGGCTGAATGTGTGGATTCGGGGGTAAAATGAACTCATAACACTGTTCACTTAGTGATGCACTTGAGAAAAAAAAAGGAGAATTAAGAAGAGAATGACAAAAGGAGACATCAGGGTAGGTGGAATACTATAACAACATAGAGGACATTGTTATATTATCCCACCCACCTTAATGCAGAGCCTTTCGGTGTAGCCACACCATAGCCCTTAGAGTCGAGGTTGCCGCCCACTTTCATGGTGTCACATGGTTTCCGCTGCTCTATGTACTCGTTCATAGTGGACTCGAGAAGAAAGGCGAACTTGCCCTTCGACTTTCGTACCCGGGCAACCCCGTCTGGTGTTGTCTTGGCAAACACTGAGGGTTCTGCAGATTTCATGTACGACCACATTTTCTCATACACTGCTATTTTGGAGCGCTGCGTTTGAGGAGAGAGAGGGAGAGAGAGAGAGAGAGAGAGAGAGAGAGGCGGTTTAGTCAAAAACACCAGCAACAGTGAAAACAGTAGCGTGCTGCTCCGATCGGTGACGTCACGCCGGGAGTCGGAGTCTTCATGCCCTCGTGACCCGCTGGAGCTCGGCCGTTACGGTGTGCGCGCGGGTTTAGCCTTCAAACGGGAGCAGTGCGGCGGAGCTAGCGGGCCTCGCGCCAGCGGCCGGGAGCCTCAGCTCCGCAGAAGTAAAGTGCAGCCCGTGTTTAGTATCAATATTAGCAGACGGGCCTCGTCTCCTCCTCCTCACCCTCAGTTTGTGCTTCTACCAGCAGCTCCGTGTGTTTAGCATGATTAAATTAAGGACGTGGCTAAATGTTTTAGCTTTAATCTTCTAACGCCACCTTGTTGTGGCAGCGGTTGCCTGGTGTCGCGTTTGACCGGCTCAGTCACTCCGCGGCCCGGTCCGCTGCCAGCTGGAGCGGCGCGCCGCTAAAAATGGCCGACGCGAGGCTGATCGCCGGCCACCGGGGACCCAGAGTACACAGCTGTCTGCCGCGGAGGGGGAAAATGGAGACTGGCGCGTGGAACTGGGCTGATGGGACCTACCCTTCGCGGCGATGAGGGGGAACCTTGTGCGTTTGCACGAGAACTCGAGAGGGGGGGGGCTCGTCAGCGCGCGAGGGTCCAGGAAGTGGCAGGAAGCCGCCACGTGCACAAGCGTCCGCGCGTGGTGTTGGATTTGGACGAGGCGAGGCTGTGACCGCTCTCATCCAGACTGTGTGACTCAGGCCTCGGTCGCATGTGGTAGGTGAGGGTGCAAGAAAACTTCAGGGCCGACTGACAAACCGTGTCTGGCTGGCGTCGCGCGCGGCGACATAAATAATTCAGCGGAGACGTAATGGATTGTGGGCTCGGGCTGGCGAGTGAATCACTCTTGACATATGCGCGGTTTCAGTTCGGTCGAGTGTTCATGTAAACACTCTTAACGTGACAATAATAGCGGATGACAGGCCGGGCCGTAGTGTGAAAACAGCAATTCTGCATGAAGCCGCACGCTTGTCGGGAGCAGGTTAGCGGAGATCCGTGACCCCCCCCCCCCACGCCGTCAGACGACAAAACACGCAGGAATCATCCCACTTTAACCAAACGTTAATGAATCCACGGCGGCTCCGTCACGACCTGACGTCACCACAGGTCATCTGGTCAGTGACATATGTGGGTTTACTTTAAATCCCGGCTTGGAAACAACAGCCTAAGTCAGATTCCCGCAGCTACCGAGCAGCTGAGCGTGATTCACGGCCCTTTGTGTGCGTCTGTCACGCTGTCAACCCGCCACGGAGACGACAGGACAAACAAAGCATGTGCGCTCACTCTGGTGTCTTATTTTTATCAGCCCGCGGCGGTGGGGCGCCATTAAAACGTATTTAATGTATGTTAACGACGAGAGAAACCCAATAAATGAAGTAACTAGCACGACTCATTTAGCAGCATGTTAAATAGAAATAAAAGCCGAGATTCAGTCTAACTAAAAGCATTCAATCAGAAAATCAGCCTTTAAAATGAAACGGCATGTTGTATTTCCTGTGCTCATATCTGGATAAAAAAAACGTAAAAATGTGTCCTTGGGCACAGACAGGTGCACAAAAACCCCTCTTACTTGTCCTATTGTACACTGAAGGCTGAGAGACACAAAATGACTACAATTGAGTGTCTTTGTGATCATTTCTCAACAGTAAAGGGACATTGTGTCTATTTTTAGTGAGCGTCTGACCTTTGGATGACAAATATTAAGTTACTACTGCTCAGGTTGGTCATGTTCACATGTGCTGGGGCCGATTCTTTCTCTGGGGCTCCTACTAATCCGTAGTGTTCCTGGAGCCAAGGCTCAGAGAGGCTCCCACACTTTGAGTTTGGCAGCGCTCTTTGTCGCCACACGCCTGTCACTGACCTCCTCTGCGGCACCTTTGGCTAATCACAGGCTGCCAAACGCTGCACATCGGAGAAACGGAGCTGCTTTTAATGTGATGATTCACCAGGAAGGAATTTGAATCTTCAGATATATGAGCAACCTACACACAAAGTATAATGCTGCACCTGTCGGTCATTCTCTTAGATAACATTACCTCCACAGATGGAGTCAGGAACCCAGCGGACTGTGTCACTTGTTTATAATGGTAGCATTAAACATTCTGGACCGGGACCTGGTCACTGTTCAGTGGTTAGAAACTATTTGAATATAAATTCTTAATGAAAAAAGGTTTTTCCTTCCTTTTCAGTTCAGTGTTTCGCTCAGTCTGACCCTACGAGAAAACCCGCTCGATACCTCCATTGTGTTTACATGCTGTGATTGCAGATGTGATCCTAAGCCTCCTAAGAAATGCAGGGCTGAAACTCATGAAGCGTCTCGCCTCAGACCCACTCGGAGCCATCACACCCAGAGACCAACCAGGACTAAAAATAGCCACGGCTCAGAGCTGGACATAGGATGTGAATGACATTTCCATTTCAGAGGAACAGCGTGTCTTCTCTGAAATTGTAATTATTTATTTATTTTTTGCCCGCAAATTCTGTTTACAATGACATTTTGGAGAGCTTGACTGTTTTTCTTTTTCCAAGTTCCAAACACAGGGACAGAAGTGGCCTGATAATCACACAGAGCTGTCATTTCCTTTCTTTCCACTTCGTTCTTTATGAATCATGGAACAAATGAGACACAATGCTCATTATTCAGAGGCGAAGACACATCTACCCCCACAGATTGATGGAGAATTTCTAAAATTTTAAATGCGTGTGTCAACGTGGTTTAACACCTCAAGGACACACGCGCGCTCACTAGCAGCTAGCACCTTTCAACGCTAATTGACGTTAAATTAGGAGTAATTTTAGGGCTGAGGCTCTATCTGTTTTTCATTAGGAGACGTTTATGCACTACACAACCTTTATTAGTGTATTCGCGCTTTTGCCTTGACAGCACTTTTGACTGGTAAAGATAGAAATGAATTCTCATATTAATGGAAGCGCCACGAGGCCTCTCAGGGTCTGGTTTACGACTCTGCAGATGGTCGGACGTCGGAGCTTAACTGTCCCAGAAAGAGAACATATGAAAAGCAAGACTTCATTTGCATGATGATAATAACAAGCATTTAACAATCATTTAGGCAGGATGCAGAAAGAGTTATATATAATAATTTCCATCTATGCAACAACAGCAGAGATGAGACACTTACCCTAAAGAACTCCTTAGTGGAGCCTGAGTCTAACGTCCCGTAGGCGATTTCTGTCTGCTTGGCCAGGTCCTCGGCACTCTCTATGGGCGACACCATCCTCTCCACGGTGAGGAAGGCAGCCAGGTTGGCCGTGTAGGAGGAGATGATGATGAGCGTGAAGAACCACCACACGCCTCCGACGATACGCCCCGACAGAGACCTGGGAGGAGGCGAGACGGCACACGGAGACGTAAGAGCAGCGTGCACCAGCGCCGAGAACGTGGGGAGAGGAAGCAGAGGCCTTTCTGTACGAGGACTGCAGAGGCTGATGATGAAAAACTGTTTGAATGTATTCAAATATAGGAGCTAATTTAGGTGAGAAGAGATCTCATATCGCTAAAAAATGCCCAGTCTGACAGCAGCCGAATCCAGAAGCGCGGGTCGTCCTGTCGCGTGAGTTTCATGTATTTACTTCAATAAAACAGCTGCTCAGGTTGTTATTCCTGTTATTCTTTATCCGCTTCTGCTTGATCTTGTCATTTGTCACTGTAACACGGAATCTGAAGCAAAAGCGCCGCCAGGTTCGCTCTGTTACTGAAGCGAGGACGCGCGATGAGCCAGACTGCTCCTCAAACAAATCTACAGTTTCCACTTTGGAGGAGATGCTGCAGCTGCAAACCAGAGCCCTGCAGTTCAAACCCAGACTCATGCATAGTACAACCATGGTGCACTGAACATGCACTGCTCTGGATTTCTCCCAATATATTATCATCACAACATATTCAGGCATTTATGATATTCATGTAATGCTTTTGACTTGTAAATATTTTATTAAGAGCTGCTGAACCTTCTTTGCAGCTCTATTTAGCAAAAAAGTACATTTTTGTCAGGGTGGAAAATGTCACAAAATAATATTCTCCTCTCAAAACATTTTTTTATCGATTTACTTGATTTTCATCTCGGCATAGTGCATCTCCCAGACGCTGCTTACTCTAATATGTGCAGTTCAAGGTGAGCAGCATCAAACAGTGTAACAGTGAGATGCATTAGCCTCAAAGGCAATCAGCTAATAGAGCAACTCACCACGCATTCTTCCCACTAAGCAGAAGTAGGTGAAAAACCAAAAACAGTGGAGACAAGTCACTGAAATGCGCTCGTCATTTACTGGCTGACACTCAGAACCTACGCTAAACCGTCCAACGAATCGTGGCTTAATCCAATCTATCCACAATATTAGAAGGACTTCTTAAGTGATATTTCCTTGTGCAAATAATTTGAATTCATTTAAAGAAACAGAGTTTCACATTCATTCAGATCTGTACACACTCCAGCTTTTATCATAGGTTTCTCTATATTCTTCTCATACGATAGAACAAAAGGCACATCTGAAGCACAAGTCCTTGAAGAAGAGGTCGGGGAGGTCACAGCAGTGATGAGTGAAGAGACATATGTATGAATGAATGGCGGGGCTGACTGGATGATCGCTGCATTGCCGTGCGGTTATGGTGCTGATGATGGTTGTTGGCACAAAACACGTTATATGCACCGAGTGATGATGACCGTAAAATGGGACATGCAGCAAAAACACGGTAGCCCTCCAAGAGTCATGAGGAAGCCAAGCAGATGCTTCGAATGGCAGATAACGACCCCTGTGCATTTTACAGCCCTCAGCATGGTGGATAGAAGTTATTTTGTGGATGCAGAGCATCACTGCCAGCATGCAGCTTCAAAACAAACAGGAGGGAGGGGGGGAAGAAATGGAAGGGAAGCACAGTGAAGTGAAGCATGAGGTTATGTGGACAGCAGCATCACCCAGGCCCAAAATAACCTATATGCACCATGGCAGGGTGGACGCGTATGTCTGGGACTATAAAATGCAGCGAGATGAGGAGGGCAACTGAGAGGTGGTGGACAACGAACACAACAACCAACCTTGGTGAGATATCGCATCCTTGCTGCATGAAGGCGCCCAAAGAGAACCACAGGCTATTAAAAATCCCAAAGTCGTTCGGAGGGTCGGGGGGGCTCTGAGGGTCTTTGGCCTCATCGTTCTCATCCAGATGCCACTCATATGGGCTGAAACGGCTCACCAGGAAGAGAACCACACTCACACCGATATAGGCAAAGACTATGCACATCCAAATCTCATAGGCCAGAGGGTCCAGGAAGGAAAAGACTCCAGGTTTGGACTTTTGGGGCTTCTTGATCATAATAGAGATGCCCAAGCTCATGAAGGGCTTGGAGAAGTCGATCACTTCCTCTCGTACCAGCGTTATAGTTAGAGGAGCGACGGCTATGTCAGCTCTCTGTGAAGACAGGAAGGGGAGCACAGGGAGTTAGGCCGACAGACCAAAACACATCCAGCGTTACATATTAATACAACAACGGAACTACTGTGAGCTCTGCCCGTGTTCACGCGCTCTTAACATCACATATACACAACCAGGCATTCACGGAATAACAAGATTGGACGCGGTGAAACCCAGCAGCCGAGAATATACAATATACAGTACAATCCGGCAGAGAGGGAACCTGCCATTTGAAAATGAGTCACTCAGCATTTGTGTCGGCTGATGCCTTTGTCTGGAGCCAAATCTCCTCCGTGAATTAAGAAGGAGGTTGGAAGATGGAGACGGAGCGGCTTATGTAAGCGGCCGGCGGAATGTGAATCAGCCTGTAAAACTCACCTCCGTCGGACCCCGCGCGGCGCCCGACGGGCCTCATCGGCCGGCGATCGAATGTTTGACTTTGATGATTCATCGCTGAGCCGAAGCTGCGTGTTTTATATTCGCATGCGAGGTTCATCTACATCCAAAAGTCTCATTTATGGAAGTAAAATCTTACTTAATGCAGTAACGCTGCCACGGCCCTTTTAATTACAACAGGGGGTCGCCGCCGTCCGTCCGGCCTCTTAATCCTCACCCTTCCATAAACTACAGGTGTTCAACCTGCGCCAGAGCGCTTTTAAGACTCGGCCGCGCTGGGTGAGCGTTCTAGCATTATTCATTCAGCAGCTGAGCTCTCATAAAAGATGCAAATCGTCTTGTTAGGGCCTGTTCGAGTGTGAGGGAGCCACGATAAAAGCAGTCAAGGTGATTTTAGAGCTGAACCTCGGATGAGGACCCCCCCCCCCCTCGCCTCGATCTGCTTGAAATCTGACGGGACTCTTTATGCCTGAGCGACTACATGGCGTCCTAGCATCAGACGGAAAATGCTGATTCTTCACTTTCACCAATGGACTGACTCCACAGATAAACCCCTCCCCTCATGAGACACACAGGAGGACTGACACTCACCCCATAGACCAGTTCACCCACCATCCCGTTCCACGTCTTGGTGTCCGTGTCCCTGGCTCCGTACTTCCCATCCGGCACTATTGACAGCTTATATTTTATCCCGACATGCTTCGCAATTTCTGACGCTAAATCGACACAGTAGCCTTCATATTTGTCATTCCCCTCCAGCAGCTTATAGTTTTTCTTGTACATCACGTACGGAGCTTCCTGTTAATTAGACATAGTTTTGAGATCACAGCAGAGAAAGCGCACATCCACAACGGTTTGGACTTCATGGGTCACACGGGGGGCTCGACTGGCACCGCAGTGCACGCATGCACGCATGCAGGTGTGGCAGACAGGACGATGTGGGGGGGGGGGGGGGGGCACAGAAGCACAGCAGAGAGCATGTAACTGACAGATTCATGAAGCAGGCTGCTGCTGGAGTAAATAGGCCAATGGGCCGGCGGGGGGAGCGAAGCTGCGTGTGCATATATACATAGAGAAGGAGGCAAAGCGGAACACGGGGCTCCCTCATGCCAGCCTTGTCCAGCGTCTAGCCATAAGCTGGGGTTGCATGTGCTTTACGTCAGCATTTGCACAAAGGGCAGAACAAGCTGAATGGAGCGCTGTTCCGGTTCATCGAGTAAATGTCAGTGACAGCAGAGATTACAGGTTGATTAAAGGCAAAAACTGAGAAGAGCGGTTGAATGACCGAACCCAAAAAAATGTCCAAGTCCTCGTATTATTTGTTCCGCCGTGACAATAAAGTAATCTGCTTGTTGTCTTAATAGCATTGTTTGACTAATCCCCAGCAGCTCTGGGCTTCGGAGAGAAAGTGTTATGTAAATCCGCCCCAATGTAAAACATGTTTGCCATTAAAACTCCATTAGATGAACTAACATCAACGTATGGAGATGTTTTCCTGTTTTCAACCGAATTCCGTCAAATGGCATTCGCATGTTTATTCACAGTCGCAGAAGGAGACCATTATATTCTGAATTTGCCTAAGATGAAACACACAATAGGCAAAGTCAGAAGCAACGGGAGTCCATGGTTTTAAATGTAAGATAGGGAACACCTTATTTTACATTTAAAGATGGCCGATGACAGCTGACCTTTAAACTACCGGGCCCTACTTGAGAACCCGCTCTTCCGATTCAACTCAAATGGGGTGAAATGCTGGGACGCAGGTCGACAACGGAGGCGTCGGGCGGCGTCACCGACGGTTTACTCGATGAGAGGGAAACGCTGTTACTTACGTACGCACTGAATGTGACTACGATGGTGACCTCTAACCTCTACAGTTATCGTTACCAAAGCCGTTATTGTGACGTCACTACTACAACAGCCCACTATGATAGAAAACAACCAAAATGCTTTGGCACCCACACGGATACAGTTGAAACACTCTTTGTGAGTCGACTGTTTCAACATGTAGTGAGTGGATGGAAAGCAACTGAAAATAAATTAATTCTACCCTCCCAGGACAGATTGCAACAATGGACACCTTGACCTTGAGTGGCAGAAATCTTAAGGTGAAACACTTAAAACCTGCTTAAGAGTGTACCATAATAGTAGTGACCACAATTGTTCGGTTTTCCACAGAAGAGGACTCGTTGGTGACCTGCTGATCCATTATAAATACAAATTTTTCGAACTCATTCCAGTACCCGATCTGAAAACGACACAGATACACAGGGTTAGTAAAAGAAGTGGAGCAGAAGACATTTCACAGCAGGGCCTTGCTCTCTCTCTCTCTCTCTCTCTCTCTCTCTCTCTCTGTCTCTCTCGCTCTCTCTCTCTGTCTCTCTCGCTCTCTCTCTCTCTCTCTCTCTCTCTGTCTCTCTCACTCTCTCTCTCTCTCGCTCTCTCTCTCGCTCTCTCTCTCTCTCTCTCTCTCTCTGTTGTTCTCTCTCTTGCTCTCTCTCTCTCTCTGTTGTTCTCTCTCTCTCTCTCGCTCTCTCTCTCTCTCTCTCTCTCTCTCTCACTCTCTCTCGCTCTCTCTCTCTCTCTAGCTGAAAACTGTTGCATTAGCTTGCACTCTTTTATAAAAAGCTCCTGGTGGTGCTTCTTGCTTCACCTGGGCTCCACTTCAGCGGAGTAGGAGTAAACTATTCCTGGCTCAGCGAATGTTCTCTTATGTAACAGTAAAACCAGCACCAGCGGAGCCTCAAAGCGCGATCGGATGAACAGCACCGGTCCAATTGCTCCGGTCGTCCATTAATACCACACGTGGCACTAATGAAGCAGTCTGACACACAGACAAGCGGCGCTGTGCGTCTGCCGGAGCCGACGGGACTCCGGCAGCCAGTCGTTTGGCGCCCTGTGTTTTTAGGCAGGAAGTCAACATTTGATCATTGTGGTCACTGTAAGGAGCCGTACTCACTCGCTGTCAGTGCAGATTGGCTCGCGCTGTGATGTCTGCTGCCTTGTGAGATGAGCTATGTGGACAGTATGGGGCCGCTTCCTCGTTAAAGTTCAGGGTCATGGGTCTGTGTGTGTGTGTGTGTGTGTGTGTGTGTGTGTGTGTGTGTGTGTGTGTGTGTGTGTGTGTGTGTGTGTGTGTGTGTGTGTGTGTGTGTGTGTGTGTGTCTGTCTGTCTGATTTCATAGCTCCCCTTTTTCTAAATCTCTGGCTCCGAGCTGCTTCCGGATCGTCGTTAATGCGCTGTCTCCAGGTTTTGACCCATGTCATCATCACAATCTGCAGCTAAAGCCCGGCCTCTCAGGGAGCGCGTTTTTGGGCCGCCGGCAGCTTCGGCCCAAATCCTTGTGCAGGGGAGCGGGCCGAGAGAAGTCTAAATTTCGATTACAGCGCTGCTTGTGTTTATTAAAACGCGGCGCCGGTGTCGATATCACGCGCCGCGCGTGCGCAGAGGAGTAGTTAATCACACGACATCATCATTAAGGCGAGGCTTACCCTCCGGGGGCCTCCTGACTTCATCTCATACACATTAATTGTGTAATTAGCTCGCCGACCGAACGTGTCAAACTGGATGTTTCCTGTCATACCTTGCACCTGGACCTGTCAGAGAACAACGAGAACCGCTCGTTACAACAGAAGAAAGGAGAGGCCGGACCTCAAGCAGAACCAGGCGGCGGCTCTCACCATTTTGAGGGCCCTCTCGATGTCGATGCCCTGGCTCCAGGGCACGGCGGGGTTGGCGAGGCAGTCCCCCGCGCTCCCCCTGCGCGACACGTCCACCCGCTGCCGCCGCAGGTAGCGGAAGGCCTCGGCGATGACCAGGATGGAGTCGTGGGTCAGCGCCGACGTGTACTGCAAGACAGAAGCAGCGGCGGCGTGTTTATCCAATCAAAGAGGAGCGCCATGATTGACAGGAGAGTCGCTGGGGCGTGAAAGCTGCCTCCGTCCAAGGACAAGCAGGGGACGGGTTATTTTAGAAATGAGTGAAAAGATTCACGCTGACACATTTTCAACGGTTACTACCTTAGAAGTTGAGAGAAGAGGGAGGCGAGGGAGGGAAAAAAGAGCGGCTCTTTGAAGGTATTTTTAAAAACGTAGCGGCCGCGTTGTCACGTTTCGCCTCACTGACCTTCAGCGGAGTGTTTTTGGCTTCTGGAAATTCTCTCTCATCCAGGCGCTCCCAGCGCTGCAGGAACTGCTGGACGATGGGGCTGTCCGGGTTGATGATCTGGAAGCCTGTGATGTTGGCTCCGCCAGAAAACACCCTGTCCAGACTCAAGTTGGAGAAGCCCTGAGAGCGGGGAGCACAACAGGCCGGTTGGTGGTGGGGCGAGGGATCATTAGCGGCAAAGAACAGGGCAAAGAGGCTCCGGAGCGTGTCCATCACAGGCCTCCTTCTCAGTTCTGCTTAATTATTGCACCCACTAGTAAGTCTTTAATGACCACATATAGAGAGGACTAAGTGAGAGGCTCCGGCGCCTCCTTTGCACTACATTGCATCACACTGAGCGGTGAGACGCCGTGTTGTGTGGAGTCGCTTCGCGCTGCAGGCTCTCACCAGGTTGGCGAGGATGTAGTGGTACCCTCTGCTGTTCTTCCCCGAGGTCACCACCTACAAGTCGCAGGAGGAGACGCGCAGTGAGTCACACATCGCACACACATCTAATAACGCCGGGGGGACATTTATGGGGCCGCGATGCAGAAAACGGCCGAGACGTGAGATTGGAAACACACAGCGGTCGGTGGAGGGGAGAGAAGGCGGGAAAGACATTTGGAGGGTGCGTTCTGCAATGAGACGCGGACACACACACACGCACACGCACACACACACACACACACACACACACACACACACACACACACACACACACACACACACACAGACGATGATGATAGTTCTTGTACCTTTCCATTAACTTCAACATGTAAAATAAGGCCAATGCTCCTGCAAACTTTCCTTCCTCTCTCTCTCTCTCTCTCTCTCTTGCACATCTCCTGCTCCTGCTTGTCTCAGTCGCACACACTAGACTTAATTAAACCCACAATGGTGTACAGCACCTGTCGGAGCCCGCAGACACACAGAGCGATGCGCTCGCCGGCTAACCCCCCCCCCCCCTCTCTCTCTCCTTCTCTCTCTCTCTCTCTCTCCTTCTCTCTCTCTCTCCTTCTCTCTCTCTCTCTCTCTCTCTCTCTCTCTCTCTCTCTCGCTCACATTCTCCCGCGTCGTATCCGCCTCGATTCTGATTCTCCACCGCAGAGTAGCATGCTTCAAAAAGATCCTGTGGGGGCGGATGCTTGTTTTTTTTTTCCCTGGTCTTTTCACTTTTTACACTCGCCCACAGTTTTTATAAGTATACTCCGCCACTGAAATCATCTAAATGTTAGATGTCCAGAGTGAAAGTGAGATCATATTGCAGAGCTTTCATAAGCTACAGATGGGAAACATTACAATAGCACTGAATCAAGCACAGACTTCCATGTGCTGGATCTTTTACAGGTCTACTACTCCTGTCTGTGACATTCTCAGCCCCTGGGTCTGCACACGCTTCCTGTCAGTAGCCAGGTTCCTCCAGCTGCTCCTGAACAATGTCTGCACACGCCGCAAAAAGCCAATTAGCAGCTCAATTGTGTGTTTACATAGCAGCGCAATTGGTGTCCTCCAGGGGACGTCGACGTGGGGAAATCAAGCTCTCCAATGCCTTGACCGAGCGGGGAAGACAGCGTTTTAGGTTTCCATGGCGACAGAAGAAATCAGCATCCTCATAAAAGGCGAGTAACCGGGTTAGCGAACGTCCTAAACCCGCAGCGTTCTAATGATAAATCCAGCTTCTTTTCCTTGAAAATGTCAAATTATTTGATCGAGTTTGTCGTTTCACCCTCCATCAGCGTTTGTTCATCAGCAAAGACGAAAAAAACCCTCCTGGAAGCTCCTGTGCCTATTGTCTTCCTAATTGCCTTGAAAGGCTTTTCATCAGGCCTTTGTGGTTCGCGGGAGCCGCGCTGACCCACGTGCACACGCGCCGACGCAGCGAGCAGTTAATGAAGCCGCTGTTTGTCAGCAGCAGCGGCTGTTAGAGCGGCGCGCTGAAAACATCCACGGGTTAGCGTAACCGCGAGGCAGCACACGCGCGCGCACACACACACACACACACACACACACACACACACACACACACACACACACACACACACACACACACACACACCTGCCTCCTGGAAAACGCTGTGAACTACAGTAACTACAGCCTAGTGTGAAATGCTGCTGGTGTTCAATTATTCTACTATTTGTGAGAATAATTAGGCCGCGTTTCGATGATGCTTTACCTTCTGTGCGGCTTTTATTGACTCTCGCGTGTTTGCTGTTTGCTCCGTCACTTGGCTTCGGTGTCGAGAGTTTCTTTCAGAAACTAGAATCTTTTGACTTGCGCGAAAAACAACAGAAAATCCCCCGACAGCTGCGGCGGGAGTCGTGGACTTGGCAGCGGCTCAGACGCTGACAACTATTCTAAAGTTGGGAAATCTGGCTCGACAACTTCAGCTTCCTTCCACTCGGTAAATAAAGCGAGAGGAGACGGGACTCCGGGAGGTTCATGTCAGCGTTTATGCAGCTAATCAGCAAATTAGCGTCGTGGTATTTGGGGATTTTCCTGAGTGTCTTGAGACGAACTAAATTAATCTGACTTTTCTTGACTGCACTTGATTAAACCGGAGTGAAACTAATCAATTCCTTATTGAACCTGCTGCATGAAAAGCTAAAACCATGATATTCACTATGCACCAATTACCCATCTTGTGTTGTTGCTTTATTGACAGGACCATAATTAGACACAAAGCATATTAAACGTTCAATTAATTATCTAATGCTGTCGAGTCAATACAAGTGATTTATTTATGTATGAGGAAATGTCTCCCCTTGTTCAAATAGAACAGACAACAACAGGCCCAGCCAATGTTCAGTGTCATTGTACATGGAGAAGGGTTTAGTATAGCGTTTAAAAATGCTTCCATCCACAGTTACTGTACTAAAACTTTGTTGTGCCTATTTATATTTTCATTTTAATGTGTCACCGCGCGAGCGCCGCACATGTACAGTACAGGATGTCCTTGTGGGATTTGCTCCCTCCTCTGCTGGCAGCGCTTGGCTGAAGAAGCTGAATCTGGGCATAACAAATATTTTTAGGATCCCGATGCTCCACTTTCACGATCCCCCGGGATAATAGCTTTTCCGCGAGCGCGCGAAACCACCAGGAACGCGGGAGGGGGTCACGCGCCGCGGCCGCTAAAGGAACGACCCTCTGGGCGTCGTCAAACAGCTCGAGGGGAAGAAAACCTGCACGGCCCAGTGCTCCGTCCTCTGCATTGTTGATGTTTGGCCAGTTTCTTCACGCTCTCGTCCGAGCGGATCTGTGTTGAGACGAGTTTTATTTTCTCGATGCTCGCACAAACATGACATGTGTAGAATACGAATGAATCCTTGGACCACTGGATTTTCCAGGATAAATAATGTAAACGTCTGCCCTTCTATTTTAAAGTCACTCAGTTCAGCACCTGAATTATTATTTAACATTCTTTATATAAGAAGTTGCGTTTGTTTTTAGACATAAATAAGACTTTTGCAGCATCTGCCCATTAGTATTGAACTCTTTGCTGATGACGTCTCTAGCTTCCTGCCGCCTGCGCACACAGGTCCACGGTGTTCTGTCTGATGAGGGCCCATCAGCCTCCATATTCCACAGGGAACGCGCTCTAATTAAGCGGGCTGCAGCCACAGTCCTGTGCAGCGCTGGACGTCTGCCCAAGTGCCTTCAAGAGGATTTGACTCTCCTCCCGTTGACGGAGGCTCCTCTTTGTTCCAGTGATTTGTCACCGGCCTTCTGCAGAAGTGGAACGGGCATCCTGAGGTTGGCGGCCGTCCCCTTTCGCCAGCGGGCTAATTACTCGCACGCTGCTTAAAGGAGGACGAAGAAGTGCGTGGAGGACAGAAAACAGGAGGAAGGACACGGCCGCGAATCAGTCGGCGGCTGCAGATTTCAGGACGCTTTTTGTCTTTGCGTTATTCGGACTACAAACAAAGATTCTCCGAAGTCCGATACAAAATGAATGTTGCCATTTTTAAATAACGCGGTGCAATTAGTGAAGCACACGCGGTTTCTCGTGCCTTGTTCTGCTGGGTGAGGAGCTGTTCGTCCCTTTGCAGAAGCTGTCAGCTCCTCACTTCTCGGCTTCCTCTCATTGGCTGCCAACTGCAACAGTATAAAAAACGCGTATGAAGTTATAATGTCTCCGCGATGCGTGATTCACTTCTTCGCCTGCCAGCTCTCGCACTTGTGTGCGTTTGATGCTGCCTTTCACTCAGGCTTCTCTCTCTCTCTCTTCGTCTCTCTTGGACCGGTGGCCTCTAACGAAACTGTACAAACTCATTTTCTATTACAACCAGTGTCAATTTACTTTATTTTGTTTAGTTTTTTGCGGTTTCCTCCTATAATTCCAGTAACGTGCTTCAATTTCCTTTGGCTTTTTGAGCTTAAAGGTGCCACTTGTCTTGTCTTATCATCTTTACATTGAGCGTTTCTCACCAAAATACTACGTTTTCACGCGTAAACACAGACGCATACGGAGCCACTGTCTGTGCTCATGGTTTTATTCATGATGCACCCTCATACTCAGACTGGTAGCAGTACATGAAATTAGATGCAGAGAACAGTCAGTTCTAGCTCGGCGTCTACTGCAACTATTGCCTCCAGCTCCTTGATGATATGATGTTGTTGTTTCTGTTATTTATCCCAAAGCATCAAAATGTCATTTACTTTGACACAGGACTAAATACCAGAAGTAATACTAACAGGCTCAGTGGTGGTAAACACCCGCTGAGCATCGGGACTGGGGGCATGTTGGGTGCCGATGGCGGCTAAATGCAAAGCGGTGCCTCTGTACAGCATCACAGAGAATAACACTTCCATGCATCTGTGCAGCCGTCGCCCACACAAAGCAACAACTGCAAATATATTAAATAGCTATCGCAGCGATGTAATCTCATGCCGTTGCACCGAGGAGTGGAATTCCAGTGCACCTCTGGGTGTCCAGGACAGAGAAACCCAACTCCCACAAGCTCCCTGCGTTTGCACAGGCCACCGTGCGGCGGCAGGCGGAGGCTGCTGGAGGTGACGGGTCCTCTGAGGTCGCCGTTATAAATCCACCCCGCTTCTATTATTGATGAGACGCCTCCGAGGTGTTTATCGCTCCGCCGTCGCCTTTCTGAGGGGATGGGCTGACTGATACTTTCAACGGCGGCGAGGGAGCCGCGAGGGGAGAACCGGGATCCTGCAGCAGCAGCCTCGTATCAAATCGAATGATGAAGTGTGTATGAATTAGTGGGTGGACATAACAATGCAAATTGAATAGAATAATTCAATAGTAATAATTCAAGTCCAGAATTGTGTGTGATCAGGCTGTTTGCTCACTCCTTTATGAGAGATCTTCCCCCAGGCTAGGAGGGTAGGCTATTTATAGTAGGCTCATTGTTGTTGCTGTTACGGGACAGTGTGTCCTACTTACGCTGGGAGCTGATATTACATTAAAGCATGTGTTGATGTCGCAGCTCGCATAAGGAGTCATTCTCCAGAGAGGCCCGGTGTGTCTTGCAATCCCTGAGCATCCAGAGAGACACTTGTCAGAAGGACGCCGCCGACAAGGCCACTATTCTCATTAGTGCACGGCAGCCGAGATCACGATGGAATCAGTCTGACGTGACACGGGGAGCGCGCCGTTAATGTGATTGGATAACCTCAATCTAACATGGGAGCGATTTGAGAATATCTGCAGAAACCCTCAGCATCAGCACGAGCGGCGGAGAGGAGCCGGCGCGTCTTAATTAAGGGAAAATGTTCCGCGCCGTGACTAAAAATATTTGGACGTGTGTCAGAGAAATGAAGACGGATCCGCCGTGAAGGTCAGAGCCCAAATGGTGAGGCCGGCGGTAATGAAGATGGTCCTGTCGAGGGCACGAGCGGAAGGTGGAGACGGGGTCGCGATTACGCGTCCAACGAGCTCAACGTGCACAGTGTCTGCAGCTTCACCACATCCATAGCATCGCACTCACAGTTAACCCTCATTGAACCCGGTCCTTAACCACCCTCCCCGGTGCCGCGCGCTTCTGCAAACACTGTGTGTGAATGGGGGCCCGTGGGAAAACTGCGCGCTGGTCGTCACCTAGGAAACAAGGACGAGGAGGCTGTTTAATTCCCCCGTGTGAATTAAGCCCAGGTGACCTCAAACAACGCACGCACCGAAAACAACAAATAGCGCGCTGTGATTGAATGTACCCTGTTTCACCGCCGTCCCCTGAATGAGGATGCTGAGATGTGAGACAATCGCGCTGCGCTCCCAGTGTTTACAGCAACGGCAGCACAAGACATGAAACGCGGGGGAGCAGAGGGAGCCAGCGTCTTAATCCACAGTTCCACATAGAAACGCTGCCGCCTGCGTTCATTCCGTCAGAAACAGGACATTTTGTCTCCGCTAAGCGCGTGCTGGCTCGGTACCTGCTCCAGGATGAGGTTGATCCGGTCCAGTTCGCAGTCGATGAGGAAGCGCTTCTCCTGCCGGCGGTCCATCTCCTCGATGATGCGTCTGTACTCGGTGGGGTCCACGATGTTCCCCACCGAGCGGGCCGTCACCTGCCAGTTATTGGCCACCGCCGACTCCATGATGGCCTGGAGGATGGCAAAACCTGGAGGAGCAGATGGAGAAGGGCTCCATCACACAACTGTCGCTTTTGGAGCGCGCGCGCGAATGCGAGATGCGAGAGTCTAATTGCCGCGAGGGCATTTTGGCTGCGCTTAGCAACATGTTAAAGGCAGCGATCGGCCTTTTATTACACACAAACTGTTTACGTTAGTGAGGTGTTTATCGCTGAATTCGTCGAGCTTGTGATCTGTTTTGAGCAATTATCTGAAATGCACCCAAATAAATGTGAGGTTGTCTGCGAAGCTGATTTTAATGGCCCAGTATGAGACGGTACAGACGCAATCGTTAGCTGGAGAAGAATGACAAAAGGTTCAACAGATTCAATTAAAGCCCTTAACAAAGACAGAGGAGACACAGCATGACTGAATCTGCTAAATGTCCCATGATGCCTCAGCGGAGGTCACAGAGGTCACGTTCGCCATGTCTGAAAAGTTCAATGGTGCGAATAATAAAACTGCTAAAGGAGCAGCTGGGCTAAAGACGCGGTGTGTTTACGATGCAGGGCTCAGCGAGGGATGAATGAGGAGATGAGGCAGAGAAAGGGAGCTGTAGCTGAGCTAACAGTAACCTGCCTGAGCAGCGCCCTCGGGAATCCGGGCAGTTTACTGAGTTACGGATTGTCAGTCAGCAGCAGCAAACACTGGTCACAAAAAGCATTTTTCAGTCAGCCGAAAAGAGATAAAGCCGGTAAACGTGCTTATTGTATTCAAACAGCCGCAGAGACGGAGCGTCGTCGCTGTTAAAAGGAAGCGGAGGCGATCGAGATTGTTCCCAGACGCCAGGACCTCCTGCTGTGTTGGGGCGTCCATGCCGGTTCAACAGAACCTCTGTCACAGCGTGACGCGGCTGTGAATTATAAATCATGATTATGCCCAGATGTAATCTGTGACAGGCGCATCACAGATCACACAGCTCAAGCGCATCCAGCTCACAGCTGTCGTCTGTGTGGATATGATTGTTTTCCAAAAACTGAAAAAAGGCCAGAAACCAGATAAATACAGATGCAGCATCTAGATTTATACAAGTATATATATATAAATATTTCTGTACCAGGTGAACTTTTTAAAATGTAATTAAAATGTACAGGAGGTTACTGCTGTGCTAATGTTAATCAAAATGAGTTGAACTGATTATGATGACTCACTGTATGGTAAAAGCAAAAGCAGTCCAAGGCGAATGAAACATTTCCTCTATAAAATGCATTTTTGTTGTCCATTTCACAATAACGTTAGTAAGATTTGAACATTCAGTGTCAGTAACGGACACGTGAGCCCTGTGTCCGCCACAGCTCCTAAGTATTCAGAGCACAGAGACTCAGCTGACACGTCTGCCCTCCTTTCCCCCGCTGCCGACCTTCACAGCGAGGCGCTCGGCACGGACCCCTCGCATCACGTATGGCCTTTAAAGACAAGCGGTCCTCGCCGGACATGGAGCCCGCGGGCGGCGGGCGAGGAGGCGCGGAGCCGGGTCGAGCCCGGTTGCAGGTCGACTTTATCGGGTCAAGCAGGCAGAAGCATGTCCTCCTTTATCGGCCGGAGCGTATCGGGACGAGGATCGGGCGCGGCGGCAGACAGGAAATGAAAAGGCAGAGTGTCAGCTCTCCTCCCAGTCTGCTGCTGCTCTGAGCCCCGTAAGCTGGATCTGTGACACCTTAAGACACGCTAGTAGCTGCTTAGGAAAGGGGATTTTGGGGAGGATTTACTAATGATTCTCTGGGGAGGGTTTTTTTTTTTTTGTCACAAAACCAAGCTGCATGTTTTCTGTTTTTCAATGAGCACAGACCTTTCGCGTCTGTCAGGAGTCGAGAGTCTTCGCCATGTCATTAACCACTGGACCCGAGATCTGAACGTCAGCAGACGCCCGATTCTCCCCGCGAACATCGACACCGATGTGCACGGACGACAAAGACGCTGGGTCCCAGAGTTTTGCTTGACTTTGTCAACAGATGGTGCGTTTTGCAGCCGCCAGCAGGCAGGGCAGCCATGAAGGGCATTCACAGAGTCATTTATTCAGCAGCAACCTGGGCTGAAACATAATACATATTCAAAACCAGGAGCATATTTCCACACGGCTATTTATAGAACATAAATCATTTCTCTCACATTTGCAAAAAACAGCCTTGATGTGAGAGAAAATGTGACTCAGTTAAGTGTTTCTCAGCGTTCAGACCGCAGCATCCAGCCGAACCGGACGTTCAGCTCAACCCGAGCCGTGCGTTGCGTCACACGCCTCATCCCGTAGGTTACGAACATGCTGGAGGAAGCAAAAAAACAACAGTAGGAGAAGAAAACGGCTTTAACCTTTCACGGCCGCGTCTCCACTTGGCTGAAATCAGTTTTAGTGGCTCTGACGACCGGTCTCCTGAAGAGATAAACAGTGACGTGAACCGGATACGCAGCCGGGTGACAATGGCTGCGATGAGCGCTGACATTTTCAGTGCAGCAACCGCCGACAGTGGCTCCGAGTGGAGGCCGGTGGCCTAATGTGAATCCAGCGCAGGAGGAAAGACACTGGAAAGTTGTTTAAAACGTTTTGGTTTTTTTTTCCCCATCCAACAGTGACGCTTAAAACAAACCAGGCCGCGCTCCCGTCAAACACAACACACACTTGGCTTCGACGTTCATCCGTAAAACGCAGCGAAGGGCGTTTGTGCAGACGATGGCAGCTGCCGAAGCGGGAGCACAAAGCGGCCTTGGCCGGCGCGCGGGACTCCCTTCAGTAAACGAGCTTAGTTGCCCACTTCCGACTGCCCAGGAGATCAGCTCTCCTCTCATATGCTATTCTCTGCTCACAGGATTGGCTTTGGCTATTGGCTTCACAACACCGTGGTTCTCCACGCGTCACAATAAAAGCGTTCACTAATTTCATATATCGCAGAATCATTTTTGACCACAGATTTGTCACATTTGACCTGATCGACCGGCCCGCGTGCTTCCTCTGCTCCGTCTTGAGCAGCGGCTCACGTGGCGGCTGAGGGTGGTGTGTGCAGCCCCCCCAGAAGAAGGTGACCTCTTTAAAATTCTCTCTAAGGCGTCTGAACCGCAGCCGTTGTCATGGGGCGCCCGCAGCTAAGCGCGGCACCAGAGGGAACTCAGACAAAGCCACTGGAGCTACTTCAGAGTAATCTCCGAAACAAAATCTCTCCGGCTCATACGTGGCTCCACAGAGAACCCTGTTTTTTCGGCGGGCCGGCGCTCACGGAGGCAGGGGAAATAATGAAGGGGATTAAAGCTGCCGATTGACAGTAAAAGGACACTTTTGAGTACAATTAGCCTGACGACGCCCACGCCCAATGCAGACCAATGCAGATAACAGCTCCCCGGTCCAAACTGGCTGAACCGCAAAGCGCCCTGCACCCCCACACCACCCACCGCTGCCAAATCCACAATCGGAGCTAATCAAACAGATTATTTCTTATCTAATGACAGCTGCAAACTTGCTAACAGAATGTTGAACGCTTGTCCTCCGGTTTTGGTTTACATAATTGTTTATCCGAGTTTCGGCGAAAAGTTAATAAAATTGCGATAGTCCTGAAGCAGATTCGAATTAAAAAATCATTTAGCCATAAAATAAATATAAAGGCGACTGTACAGTGTAGCATAATTATTAAGTCTAACCGCTCACCCTACAAACAAATGAAATGTTTTTGGGCAAATTTGGATGCACAGGGTTTTTTTTATTAGTCACCTGCATGGTTTAGTCACCAGGCCCGGTACTAAGGTTGGAGCTGGATCTGGAAGACAATGGGAGGGGGCTCCAACGTCCCGGTAAGAAACACTTGGTGCCTCTGACAGCATATTTGACAGAGCCTGGCCCTCTGTGCCATTTGCTGTTTTCTGACGCAAGAGACGAACAAAGGCTTTGCTGACTCCTCTGTTCCTTCCCTCACGCTTCATCCTTGTACCGCTTCATTTTCTTTTCTGTTCATCTCAAGATGCCGCTCCTTCCTCATCGGCGAACAGCTGAGACAACAGTGCTGAGAGGAAAGAATCTCTGCTCTGGCTAAAATAAACCTCTCGCTGAGCTGCTGGCAGGAGTGAACAGCTATTTAACAAAGGGAGGGCAGGACCTGGTGACTGATTAGACAATCAATGATTAAAATTACCATGTGGATTGATTGTTTAAGCAGCAGTATTGTAAGCAGCAAAAAGGAACAATAGGAATTAATCTTATATTATAATAATATAATATGATATAATATAAATATATATATATATATGTATATACATGTATGTATATATAGTAACATAGAGTAGGTATCAATTATAGTTTATAGCTTCAGAGTCATTTGTAGCTATAGTGAGATTTATGTTCTTGTATAACAAAGTGACTACAGTGGCACAACTGTGTCTGTGTAGATATTATTAAAACAAAGCAAACCTGAAGTAGTGCAGACAACCTATTCTCCATCTGCCCCATTCATTTAGAGAGTTTCTACCTTTTCCAGTGCACTTTAACTCTAACTAAATTTAATTTTGGGTCATATTTATTTTGTCATCAGGTAAGACTGCACATACTGCCTCTATGCTGGTGAGAGCTCTGGACGTGGGCACCAGTGGTTTGGATTTCACTACATAGAACGTCTACTTGGAAAAAGTGAGTTTGAACAAACATTGTCAAACACACAACAACTCGTGCTGTTTTGCAGTTTATTCTAATAATTCATGAGCTGAACTCTGCATGCAGCTATGTTGTATGACTGATCTGTGATGTAAAATTACATTTACTGTCACATGACACTAATAAGACGGAGTCCTGCTGTGAGTGTTGATACTGTTGATGAAGAGCCCCAGAACCCCTCATTGATATAATATCTGTAACAACAATACAAAACAAATACAAGCTGTCTGATTATCAAGTAGTGAGTTCCATTTCAGTGTTGTGGGGTTGTTTATCACTGTCACATTGTCATGGTCGACTGCAGCAAGAGGAAAGATCAGACGTATTGTTTCAGTAGCACCTAATTTGTCTTTTCTACTATAACTGTTGTTATGACCTGTTTGGAAGTGTCTGCATTTGCTCATTCTCTGCCTGTTTGTTTTTTTAATTAGTTTTTGTCTGTAGGTTAAAATTGAACGCATCCAGGCACAGCATGAATAATGGAATGAGAAATAAAATCGAGGTAACAGGGAGCTAGAGGAGAAAGAACCCAGGAGCTGTCCGTGGTGCTGAAGCTATGATCTTTGCCAGCTCCAGCTGCCCTCCTGATCAGGCACTGAGCCGATAGCACACACGGTACAGAGCATGTGTAACTATCGCAACTCACTTATTCAAGGAACAAAAACTAAAATGTGATGCAACTGTTTGTAGTTACATAAAAATCTTTCTGAACGTTGCCTTAGCTACACTAGGCTCGTACCGTGTCTGCAACAAAAGCCTGTCAGCCAATCTGTTCAGTAGATGTGTCTTCATCTTTGAAAGCAACTATGTCCATACAGTAAGACAAAGTTGTGTTTAACTTATAATAGCTCATCACAATCGCAATTTATTATTCCTAAGTCATTTCTACAGTAAGTGAACTATCTATTTTGTATGATTTTATAGATACAGATCCCATTACTTCAGTCTGCAGGTAACATGATGCAACGCTTGCATGTGTGATGCTGCTTCTAAGCTGCTGCCTCTGCATGCGTGGATGTGCATGGATCAATTGATGCCTTTTTGGGCATTTGGCAGAGCAGAGTGAGCGTTTGACAACAGACGAGGTTCGGTTCATGCAGAAACACGCAGCTAACACCTCAGCTGTATCTGCTCAGGCGACGCGCAGCCCGCTTTGAGGTTTTCACCAATGAGGTCAGTGCACAGGATGCACACATGCACACAAACAGCGGAGTGTGGACTTTCTAAGCACACTCCACTCCCTGCTGTAAAGCTATCAGCTGTGCGCTTCCCAAGGGTGAACTAGAATACATTCAACATACTAAATGTGGGAGAATTCTCAAAAGTGAGGTGCCAAAAAATGAATGTGTCTATCAACGCTAGGAAAAAAAGGCTGTGTTCTAAGTTGGACGTTTATTACATGCGACGCAGTTCTGTCTTACCTTGGTTCTCTTCTACATGTCTTTTTGTTCCTGAATCCTTTGAAATCCATCTTACAGAAAAGCACCTTTCAGTCACTAGTTGGCAATTCTGTTACATGTGTATCCCAGTTACGCTCTCCTTTCCTCTCACTATGCTGGCTATGATGCATAATGCAGTCCATGAATGGCGGGACAGCATGGGTTTATTATGGGGGCAATGGGAAAATGGTGATTACCCACAGGAGGGAGCAGATGGGGTTCGCTACCTATTGAACCGTGTCCTTGCTGAAGTAAAGGTGCGTTCACGGACGGAAACGACTGCTTGGTGCCGTCCTGTCTGTCTGTCTGTCCTTCCACTCTCCGATAACAAGCCTGACCGCAGAGCGCGTCTCTCTATCAGCATGCAATTAATCATACGTTACCAGGCAGACATTCAGCGGCGGGATGACTGCAAACTGAATGCAAATTCACAATTACAGCCATTTGTCAGGCCGGAGGGAAAAGGTGCAGCTCATGTTGTTCGACTGCAGCGTGGGCCCAGACAGGCAAGAGAAGAAAGCGCTGAGGACTGTTCTGTCACCTGCATATGCACCCTGGAACAGCTCTTTGCAGCGTTCATTAGATAACACGCATGCACATTGTACTTTGATGCCTTTTCACCCGGTGCTTGAACACATGCAGTGTCTAAGTTTGCGCAATTAGCAGTAAATTAGCTACAGTAAATATGAAAAACCCGGTGTGATCCTACTCTCAGCAGCCAGCTGGTGCGGCCCAGATGTTCTTGGGTTTGAGAGGTCTGTTCCGCCAGCGGCCATTAGTCTGTTTAACAAGGACGCTTCATAGCCTGCACACCTACACGTACACAAGGATAAAGACGTCCAAACCCAACTGATAAAACAAACTGAAAGTTCCTCGTTTAGTGACTAACAACACACGCGCCTTTATAGAATTCCTCTGTGGCATATTAGTCCCTCTCTAGCCCCAAATTGAGCCCTCCTCCTATAATGACAATTAAACAGACATTTGGATGACTGGTGGTTATTTTGCTCCAGAGCCTTGATGGGGAGGAGCGCTGGGAGACTGGCAGCCAAAATGGGCCGTCCAGTCGGCCTCTCAGCAAACACAAGCTGTGCGGCATGTGGGGATCCGTCCTAAACTACAGTGTTTACACTGTGTCACACTGTGGAAACGGGCGCACTATTACAGATGGCGGCCCGTCAGCCGCGGCGCCGCGGGCGACTGAGACCAGCAAAGTCGAGCAGAGCTCCGAGGGTCACATCAGGAAACACTTCTGAGAAGGTTGATTGAGCCCAGGAGAGGCTATAAAGCGCTTAATCAGTTTTGTCTCGACCACAGCAGCCAACCAATTATCGGCTCCTGCAATCTGCCACAGAAATACATTGGCAGGATCAGTCAAAAGCGGGCGCCCCCTCCCCCCGCCTCAACAACCTCCTAATGAGGTCATGAAACATGATGCTGAACATACACAACGCAACTTCCTGAGCCGCTCTGCTGAATTAGTTTGTTATAAGGCCCGGGAATGACTCTCACTCTGTACCAGAATTGCTGTGGCAAAATGGCTCTGGTGAGAGGCCGCTTCACGACCGAGCAGCAGATTCGACACCCACCTAACGTGGAGATCTATAAAGCGAGGCGCTAGAGTGAAAAAGGGACGCACTCGTCCTAGAAATGCTCCACGCCGGTTTAAAAATACTTTGAACGCACCGTTTTGAACAGCTCCGGCTGCGACTGCAACCGGATAACCTGCATTTACTGAACAGTCACCACCACTCGAATGGCGTCGCATGAGACACGTTATGATTAGCGGCACCGACGCGCAGACGGGCTGTGGCGTTACACACTTGCTGGCGATGACCCTCGGAGGACGACACAGACCCACTCTGTAAATAGTTGGCCTACATGAAGGGGGCGGCGGGCCAAGAAGCACACGCAGGAAGCGAGATTATGTTTGGCTGTCTTTATATAATCCAATTAGAAGTCAATGGTAATCAGAGAGTACTGAGGATTAGAGGCTCGGCAGTCGGGAGTTGCGCTACAGCGGTGGATCAGCAGCACCTGCGAATGATTCATTCCTCGGAAGCAAGGAGCTATTGGGGGCTGATGTGAGCATTCAGACACTTAGTGAAGTAAACGGGCATCATTACTGTCATGGCGCTGGATGTATCACACCCGGCAGACTGCGAATCGGGGACGGGAGATTTCAATATTGAAGCCCGATCGTCTAGGTCGCGTGACGACACGTCTGCGGGAGCTCGACCTGCCAGCCGCTCTCACCTCGGTCCGTGTCGTACAGATACACAAACTTGTCCCACTTGTAGTGGTCCAGCAGGCTGAGGACGGCGCCGCGCAGGCTGGGCCTCATCTGGATGACGAACTGCACGTCGGCGTCGATGGGGAAGCTGGGCGTGATGAAGGAGGTGTGCAGCGCCCCGCAGAAGGAGGTCAGCGTGTTCATGGACTTCCTGTCGTAGAAGCCGAAGATGGCGTAGACTCCTCTGGAGAACTGGGAGCAGACTGGAGACAGAGACAGAGCGGGGGTTCAGTCCAGGCACGGGCGCACGTTCCGTAACGCCTCGGAAATGAGACGGCTGAGCCCCACGAATGAACAGGGCCCGGCTGAAAAACTTGGGATGAGAGGGAAATTATGGTGACATTAATCTTTATCTGCATCTGAATGAATGGGCGCCATGTGGGATGTCTGCTCCCCCCCCCGGCGACGCTGCGCGGCCCGGTGCCCTTCACTTCTCCTCCATCTGAATGCAACTGCTGGGGTAATCAGCTAGATGTAATGGGGGGGATCAGTGCACTGGGCACAACTATTAATGGGCAAATACACAGGAACGCAGTAGAAGAGGTTCACGGCGATTCCCGATTTGACGCCACCTGAGGTCCCGTGGAAAAACCGGGCCGTACGGCAGCATATTCGTCCTTCGCCAGTTTAACCAGTCCGTTTTTTATGGGCCCTCCACGCATCACGTGGGCCGGAGGAAGCAGCAAGCTCGACTCCACAAATGACCTCCACACACAGTAAATCGCCTCGTTTATGAAAAGTCAAACTGGAATTTCAGCCCTCTGACTTCAATAAATATCATCTAATTTAATTCTAAAATGGAAGCAATAATGGATGCTTGCTTCGTGAAGGTTAAACCGGCAGGACTAATGAAATCATATACAGTGTATTCAGGCTGGTGGAGCTGTAAACACTGGTCAGCTACGGTTAACTCTCCTGATGGTGGTCAGGAATGACCACACGCGTCATTTGCTTTAATACAGCGCGGAAGGGGAGCTATTCATTGCTCTGCAGACTCTGTCCAGAATCCTAGCGCAGCCTTTATCCGCATCATTGGAATCCGAGTGGAGAGTTTCGCCCCTCGCCACTCCGTCCGTTTGATTTTCCCCATCGCCTAACAATCCTGCCTCCGGAGTCGAGGTATAGAGCTGAACCTGTGCCACACGTGCACAGCCGAGCCTACAAAGTGAATTCTTAAGGCCATGTTGTTGTAAGGAGTGGGGGGGGGGGGGGGGGGGGGGGGTGGTAAGAATAACGCCTCATGCAGTGCTTCATACAAGAAAGCATAAATGGGAAAAATGGATGAGGATGAGGAGAGCATCTCTCTTTAGTGTCACTGCTGAGAGACTTGAGATTTAAGGGCATTAAACGCTGCATTTGGAGAACGTGAGCACAACAACTTTACTTTTTGCAGCAATAATAAATAACCTGTTTACGCGCGTGCGGCTGCCGCTGCCTGGTGAGGAATTGATTTTCTACCACAGTCTGAGCGCAAAGCTACAGGAGGAGAGAGCGGGGGGACTCGAGGGAGGGGACGGACCTGCCGTGTTTGTCCCAGGCCCGTTTGTTCAGTGAGAGGAGGACGGACAAGCAGAACCTGTGCTGCATATAGCGACGGCAGAAGAAAAGAATGGGGTTAAGAGGAGAACAGAAACTAGGCGAAAACAGAATATTTGGACCAGTGTCCAATGTCCAACAAGCCCCTTACACCAAACAATATCCTGTGATGCCAATAATCCAGAAGTTAAATATTATAAAGTTATCCAGAGTTTCTAATCAGTCAATGAACTGCTGAGAGTTTAATATAGATTTTATTGGTCCTTTGATTTTTACTCAGAACAACAGCACAAGGCGTTAGGTTTCTTATGGGAACAGGCAGGATCTCTGAGGCGGATTTGCAGGAAGTACATACTATACCTGCTATTTCAAGCAACAAGGAGCAGTGGCTAAAGTGTCGCCGGGACAGGACGTACAGCAGACTGGCTTCACCGCAGTCCAAGGCGTATGTGTTCTGCTACCGTCACCGCTAAGTGCTGCTGCACGTCTGGAGTCACGGAGGCCGGAGCCTTCCCTGCACACGCCGGAGAGGGATCAAAGTCAGCGACGAACGATTCAACGCGCCGTAACCTCCTCCACTGCTCCTCTGCACAACATTAGCGGCGTCGCCGCATTGGATGGTTTTAGTCCAATAATGCTCCTGCCGCGTGTTTTCCGACGCAGCTCGTGTGCTCGGCCGCCATGAAAGTGTGAACTTCATTTGTAAGTCATGTCTCAGCAGAAAGATGTGGAAAAAAGTGAAGCGTCTGGATTCAGTTTTCATCAGTAGTGAAGTAAAGTTAAGGCAGCAGTGGTTTTGAATAAATAAGCGAGCTTGTGTCAAATAACAGACCAAGTCTGAAACGGAGCACATGGTTAAAACCACTTAGGATGGAGAGAGTGAAGGTGCAGGTCCCACTCAGACTGTGGAATGATTGATCCTAAATCACTGTATAACTTATGTATTCCAACCGCGGTTGATGTGTTTTTAAAGCTTCGCTGTCGATCACTACATCATTACCACCACACAGCCTCCTTCAAGCTGCACTCACTCCACCTCATGTTTGGCCTTTCATGAGACTGAGACCCCAAAGACTCGGCTCCTTTCTATTCGTGGCAGTTTTAATCAAGCCAAGGCATTTACGTGAAAGTCAAAAAAAGAACCCATCAAACCCAGATTCGCATCACAACTGTTATTTACGGCGCAGTAGATGTGGAATGAAACGGATTCCACTGTATTTTTAGATCAGCTCTCGTTTGAGGACCGCGGCGCCGGCGTTTCGCCTCGCGTTCCTTTCACGTGGCCGAACAAACGCGCGTCCTGTGCGGCGACACGCGGCACAAGCGCTTCACGTTTCCATCCACACCTCAAACGACCAACGGCGGAAAGGAGAGCTGGGGGCGAATGGGCGGCTGGAGTTCCCCCTTGTGTGCAGATTCCAGCTTTGTGGAAGCACGCGGTTCCCTCCAGTGGGTTCCCCCCTGCAGACGCTCGTTGTAAAGGAGGAGCGAGGCAGCGCTCGCTGGATTAGCCTTAATCTGGGAAGCGCCACTGGATGCGGCCACATGCTAAAACAACAGGACAGCGGGGGGGTTCTACAGCTGGGACACGCAGGCGAGGGCCCCCGGCTGCTGGAGGCTGGAATGGAGGAATAAAAGCCCACTGTGCAAACATACAGGAGCACGGTACCACTGGAGCACTGCAGCAAACGCTGAGGCGCGGATAGAAAGCGGAGATTCTGATGTTCCTCCAAAAATCCATATCTGAAGTCAAATCATCACAGCAGCAGCTCACGGGGACGCGCCTTTGGGCGAGCGTCGCTCTCCGCTCAAGGGCCTCGAGGATCCAGATCCGGCTTTAACAGGAGCAGGTGAGCGCCGTTCGCTCGCAACGGCGCCGCGTCGGCTCCGACGCCGCCGTAAAAACCGTCCCGCTTCCAATAATCGTTTGTCATTCGTGGACGTGTTTATTACGCCGGCCAGAGTCTGTAAATTAAGATGGAAACTATCATTCATAATTCTCTCCTCGGGCCAAACAATTTGAAAACCTTGTCTCTGGTGCTCATGCATCATTCATGACTTGTCGGTTTAAATTAGTTCTCATGGCTACGACAGATCCAAGGTTGTTCGGTGCTGCTAGGTTACATCCCAGCGTGTTTGTTTACCAATGCTAACTATAGCAAACATCCCATATTCATCCTAACCTTTGATATGGTGAAGAATCGCACCTCTTTCCCTGTGAAGCCTCTCAGCTAGTCGTGGTTATTCGTACACGGCTCGGTGCAGAACTCGCCCAACTCCTAATAATGCGGTAGAGGAGGAGGAGGAGGATATGTAGATATGTATGTGCGTGCAGCTTCGGTGGGAACCGTCCGTTGCCTACACATTGCCTCTGTCTGAGCACGCTGGTTGACTCATAGCCGAGGGAGGATGGGAGGCTATAATAGACTCTCAAGCAAGAAGCATGCAGTCAGATTGATGTTTGATCAAATCAGAGTTCATCTCCGGATGAGTTCTGCTCTGCGATGATTCAGTTTAGATAAGAAAAGTGAAAGTGGAAGTTTTCCCATCGCAGTTTCTGATTGGTCCTGTGACTTATTGCAGGAGGCCGTGGTCACACCCCGTCCGCCCAGTCCGCCCAGTCCAGCTCGTGTGCGCGTCCAGCCAGGCTCTGTCTCCGCTGCCTCTCGGCGCCCTGACCCCGGTGCTAATTGATAGAACCTCCGCGCTTCTGCATCCATGCACACGCTCCGTCCCGGCCCGGGGCGAGGTGTCACATCGATACAACCTGCATCCTCGCTCCAGCCACAAATTGGTGAGAGAGTAACGCGGCGGCACGGAGGAGTCCTCTTTGTCGGAGTTCATTCCATTCACTGACGACGACTGGGTGGAACAGTGGAACAGCAACGGATCACTGAGTGTTTAGAGCTTGTTTCGCTATTAATGTTTTGCATCTGCAATGAAACGCGGCGGCGTCGGAGTAAAAGCTGAGGGGGGGAATGGATTTTTCCATATCGGGGAACTAACTAGACACACACACACACACACACACACACACACACCACTGGACTACAGCCTTCCACCCATCGATCCGCGCTGCCAATAGCGCAGTCATTTGCCATGAGGGATTGGGAAGTCACTATACACTGACCCAGCTGGAGCACGGCAGCGTTGTCCTGCTTTATTCCACTCGAAATCCATAAACAAACGGCAACAAAACAGCTTCAGGCCAACTGTGACGTCTCGCTTTCCCACACCTTTGAGCTTATTTAATTCAAAGCCTTTCCCGGCCTGTTCCTAGAATCATAAGACTCAAGTAAACTCAAAGTCGCCGTCATCCTGACACTTGCTCGTATTCCAATATCCAAATGAACGACGGGCGCCGCAGCACGGCAGTGACTAACATGCGGCGCCTGCCAAAGTGTAAATGTGGCAAATCAGACTCATCACATTCGCTTGCTACATCAACACCTGCCAGAAAAGTGCTATAATAAGAACCGCGGCGCTCGGTTTTTACCCTTATCTCTAAGAAACAAAGGGCCCGCTTGCTCTGTCCCGGCCGCTTCGGGGGCCAAATTGCCCGAATAAGAGTGTGATTCCTGCAGACGGATCATCCTAAAGACGCAGCCGCTCCTATAGAATCAATGATCCGAACGGCCAATAAGCAGGACTGGACGAGAAACAGCCCGTTGACGCTGTCGCGAGGAAACTTTTTCTCTGTGTGACTCATTTTACATAACTGCATTTGGCCCCTTGGCGGTGAAAACGGGCCCACGCGGGAGGGTGTGCATTTCATGCCCGGCGCGAACAAGCCGAGCATGTAACGCCCATCTCGTCCTCGGCAGCCACTGATAAAGTGCCCTCGGGCAAGGCACTGACCCCGCCGCCGCTCCGCGTAATCGCCCAGCGCTCGGCTGCGCTCGCGCCAAGGTGTGAGCGCGCGATAGGGCGTAAAGGCTGCGCGCGGCCTCGGGTTTCGGGCCTTTCTCTCACCGACGGCGTCCGGAGCTGAAGCTGAGACTTTAGCGTGAAGCGCGACGTGCAGTTGGCGGGAAGAGGGATAGCAAATGAATTCCCCCGACAGAACTCGGTGCCCTACATGGCAGAGGAGCGACTGCTGGACCAATTAGGGAGCCGTCTCACACTCCACGGCCCGTCCCATCAAATCCATCATGTTGCAGAGATGACTGAATGGATTCAGCATGTTACTGTTACAGTAGCGATTTGTCCATCACAGCTGCACTCAGGAGTTAAAGCTTGATGGGGTGTTTGAAAACATTTGCTTATGAATATTAGGCGAAGTGTTTTGTCCTTATTATACTCTGTAAACTCAATATATACTCTTAGGTTGCAAAGTCATCAGAAGTCAAAACTCTGTCAGCGTCACTGAGATCCTCCACTTTCGAGCTCATTGATGGAGTAACTACATCTTCATCATACTGAATTACTCGACTCCCCAAAAACCACAGGGTGCCGCCAGTAACAGAGCATCGCACTCCAGCGTCCAGCTGGTGGGTTTTAAGAGGACTGGCTGGGCTTTTGTGCTCGCTGGCGCTTGGCAGGTTCCCACCCATTTTACTGGAGCCTCAGTCGCGGCGTGTCAACATGTGTGTGATTGTGTGTTGATTTGTCCGGGCGCTGCGCGTGAACACTGTGGCGTCCACGGCGCGTACTCACAGGCGTGTGTGACGGAGAAGCTGTTGGACGACTCCAGGTTGTCAACATTGTAATTGAGGTGGAAGGGCTTCTCCGTCACATTCTGATTGGTGTTGTACAGCTGCACGGCGAACCTGAAGGCGCTGTGCTCCTGCACAGTGGAGCGCATGAACAGTCCACCTACGGGAGAAAAGTCACACACGACAGCGCTCTAATTACATCATTCCCAACTAACGGGGAGCGCGCGCTCCACTCACGCCACCGACGAGGACGGCGCTTCGATCTGAGATGGAGGAATGAAATAAGGAAAGTTTAGGATCATTTGGAAACTTAATTGTTACCAAAATGCCCGTAATTACGCTTTAACCCCCCCTCCATAGCTGCGCGAGCGCTGAACTTGGCAGTGATTTATGCAAATGACCTAATCAGCGCGAATCAACAGAAATCTTGCATTGGTGTGTGTGTGTGTGTGTGTGTGTGTGCGTGCGTGCGTGCGTGTGTGCGTGCGTGCGTAACCCGTTGAACTTACCGATGTTGATTTGATTTGGAAAACCTGCCCGCGAGTCCCCGACGCAACACAGTAAAACCGCGACCGCCGCCGCCGCCGCGCGCTGCCACATTGTGTCTCGCGAAGTGAGCCCAACTCCCGGTCAGAACGTGCCAGAGGAACGGCGAGGAGAACCATGTACACGGGCTGGTTCGCAAAGAAATCCACAAGATGCGGCGGGTCCCTCTCTCTCTCTCTCTCTCTCTCTCTCTCTCTCTCTCTCTCTCGCTCGCTCCCTGCGTGCACCCACGTTGAACGTGTGCCAGCGCAACTGCAGTGCCAGCCTCTGCTGCTGCTGCTGCTGCTGCTGCTGCTGCTGGGAGCCCAGAGCCAGTGTTTTATCACAAAGATGGTCGTAGAGGAGGAGGAGATAAAGACGCTCCCTCCGCACTGTGAATTAAGACCATTGAAATGGACCACGGAGAGGGAGAGAGGCGCAAAGCGAGGGAGGGAGGGAGGGAGGGAGGTGAGTGGGGGGAGGGAGGGCGTTTATCAAACTTGGTCTGACGTTGAATTATAATAAGAGCACCCCCTCCCCCTCCTCCCCACGTCAATGCAGAGTTAGTGCGCGAGGCGGTGCAGCCCGCGCTGGCGCTGGTGCGGGGCGCAAACGCAGAGCGGCGCAGACCACAGCATCTAGTCAGCGCGGATCAACAGCGGCTGTTGATTTGTGCGTGCGTGCCTGTGCGTGTGCGTGTGTGTGTGTGTGTGCGCGTGAGTAAATGTACCTCCTCGTCCATGTGTCAAGCACCCCCCCCCCCCCCCCTCCCTCTCGTGTTTGCGTGGAGGCAGCACTCGGGCACATGTGGTCCTGCGCCAGCAACGCAATCTTAGGCTGTCCCCTGCAGGCGCGTGTGCGCAAAGACTGCACAGATTTATCGCTGTTTAACCACTGCTTGCTGGACCAGATCATTGGAATCCTTATTGACTCACTCATAAGTCATTTGAAGTCACACTCTTTTTTTTTTTTTTTTTTTGGTTGGCAACATAAATAGTTGAAGCAGGGAGTCCAGCAGGAGCAGGGCAGGCTTGTTGTTATCTACCTGACAGGACTGAGGGATCATTAAACACGGATCAACTCCGACTGCCTGGGATTTACCTCCATCCAAACTCCTACCCTGCAAAGGAAGCGCTGCTCATTAGACGCTCATCGCAGGAGCCCAGTGCACCAGCCGCGTCCATCACTGCGCCCTAAAAGGCGGTTGCTAGGTAATGTCTGGCCCTACATCTCAGTCATATCAGCGGAACCGCAGCTAAACAACCCTCGGATACGCGCCGCCAAAGGGATTGTGGACGTTTTTTGCCTTTTAACCTACACTCAGCAGTTAAAGCGGACACAGCGTCCACACTGATACCTGCCTTTTAGCTTTTAGCGCAGTTTTCGCTTTGAAATGTACCAGTTTTATTCATTGTGCTTATTTTCAATTCGACTGTAGCGTGCAATAAAAGGCAGGCAGGGTCCTCGGTGCTGCACTAGTGGGCGAAAGATGCTGAATTACAAACAGACAGTTTCCTGTTCAGTCCATTGTCTTTAATCGCTTATTTATTTTAAGACACGAGAATGAAATGACTTGATCGGTGTCTGCAGCACCGACTGAATCCTCTGTACGAGTTGCGTACAGCGTGTGCGTCCATTATTTACAGCATGCAGGTGTGTACTGTATGTAACACACACACACAAACAGAGAGAGAGAGAGGGAGATGCACTGTAAATGATTAGAGCGTTCTATCTCCACTGCTGCAAAGCCAGCGCAGCACAACAGGCTAGAGAGCTGTGCTTATTGATCTGGATGTGATTTAATCATTGAATGCTTCGCACACTGCTCCAATCTTTCATGTGACACAGTAAGTAGAACGGCTCCACTAGAATTCAGCTCCGTTTCATGAATGGGGGGGGGGGGGTCCCGTCAGAGGGATGTGACCTTTCCTTAGACATATAGCACAATATCTGACTTTCTACATTCTATTGCATTACACTGGCAACACTAATATAAAACCACAGTAGAGTCACTGTAGAGTAGAGATTCCTCACATCCACACGAATGGAGTCTAAGAGGATCTGGCAGGAAAAATGGGATAAACTGCTCAAATCCAGGTGTGCAGAGCTTGTACGTTGATGCCAGTGTGACATAGCAGGGTCTGCGACTAAATTCTCTGGTTTCACAGCGGATTACAGCTTCCCTCGGTGGGGCTCGACAGCGTTTCGGTGAACGAAGCGAAGGAGTGCTCAGGAGAGCTTTCAGGTTATCATCGCGCCGCCACTTCAGCCACCGTGGGCACGCGTCCCACTTCCCGGAGGAGCAAATGAGATCTGCTCGGGGGAGTCCCCCGCTCGCCGCCTTTTTAGCGCGACTCAATTGAGTGTAAATGTCACCGGCCCTTTTCCTCGGCGTCCCGAGGAGTTTAAGTGAAAATGGCATTTGTGAAGAGCGGGCCCATATGGCGCAATTAGCAGCACGACGCAGGACTGGCGCCGCTCCAAAAAGGCCGGACGTGGTCCACGAACACCTGCAGCCCAGCGTGAGGCCGCGAAGTTAATGCTGAGAGAGGACGGATGAGCCTTTATCACCGAGGATGCTCAGTCACCTGTCAATACCGATCCATCAGCGTGTGTGAAGCTAACCCTGTTTTATATATAGCAATCGCCTGTTATAACCCACAGTATTATGCACACAAGTTGGAGGCCTGAGGGAGTGGACTGGCCTAAATACAGACATATCCAGTGCTAACGCGGAGCACACACTCACCATCAGACACATGAGCCATCCGCAGGAATGAATCAGAAAGGTCACTCACTTGTTTTCATTCTTTAACATTCCGCTGTCAAACACACAGCAGATGGCGAGACCGGCGTAAAGATGCAAACCCGCCCATTAAAGTCAGGCATTCATCTCAGAAAAGTACGAGGGAATCATTTCAGCAGCGTTTGCTTCATGTGTTTTATGTTTTTCATTTAATGGTTTATTAAATCAAATAATATATGTTTTGAGGCTTGTCTCCTTGCCTGTTTATTTTAATCAAAACCTCTATTTTCGGCGCCATTAGTCGGAGTTGGAACCTGTGAAATTGCGTGTGAAGCCACGTGTGCAAATGTGTTTTACATTTAAGGTGACATTAGGCGCGAGGCCTGCTGGGAAAATTGAAAAGTGCACAGCGGTGCTTTGATGCATGTACAGCCTCATTTTCCTAAGGCAGCTAACGTAAATGAGGGCTGGATAATTAATGATGACAAATCCAGCTACGAACAATCTTCAGTTCAAACACGGCGACTGTGTATCTGCTGCCGTTACGTTGTGGGTGAGGGAGGAGGGGCGAGCGAAGAGGAAGTCTGGGTCATAGAGCAGCAGACTTGGGTTTATTACTATTAATATCACCCAAAGTAATAATGTGTCCTTTTACATGTAACCAAACAATACAAGTAACAGCTGATGAAAGATGCAGACACCCAGAGGTCAGGAGATAAAAGGCCTCGTTGAAACTCCTGGTTTTATTATTCCCAAGGCCGTGTGTGAATCGGCTCTGCTGTGTTTATGGCTCAACTTGAAGCTCCAGCTGCAGACAGTGTTCTGAGCCGCATCTGACTAAACTGGCTGTCACTTCATTGCACTTCACTAATAGAGACCGCCTTGTTTGATCCCGACAGCTCAAATCCTGTGTGGTGCAATGCTGTCGCCGCCGCCGCCGCAGGTTATCACTTCGTTAGAAGCAGTTCTGATGTTGTTGCACTGAAGCTTGTGTGTCAGAGCAAAACAAATGTGTTCGTGAACGTGATCAGGCGGAGCAGACAGCGACAATGTCACGTTTGCAGAGCGGCTGTGTTCGTTACAGTAGCATTAGACGTTGCTGCTTCGCTCCAGTGTTTATGTTTTACAGTTGCTGCTGAAAATGCGAACCGATATTAATACTTCTGTTTTGGTTTACAGACAAAGACTGTAAGACAAGATGGATGCATGTGCATACATGAGAATAAAGCTCAGATAATCGCCCAGTCATTATGATTCATCCTGTGCACAACGGACATCTACTTGAATCCTGATGGAAATCCATCAAAGGCAAATTTCTGTATCGATCAAGTGGCAGAGCAAGCGCCGCTTCTCATAGCGCGCGGACAGAGCTCCGCTACTAAAAAGGCATCAACAAAAAAGCCCTATGTGTGAAAAACAAACCTAATTTATTCACAGTTTTATTTTTACAAATACTGGTAATGTATTGTGTTCTATGACACTGTGATTTACCCGGTTGTCTCCAGTGCATTTAATCGTACAGGGAACAGCTGAGTAAGTGGATAAGAAAAATATGTGGACAGGGAACTTCATTTACTGAGCAGAGGACAGGCTGTTTATCGGCCTAATGAACAGACACAAGGGTGTATTTGCCACCTGGCAAATTCACTGCAGGGATAATTAACAAAGCAGTGTGAAGTAGTTTAAAGGCTCAGTGATATGTTAGCTTATACAGTCTAAATGATAATGAATGGCATCATCGAGTATTTAAAGCATGATCATTGTGGTTCGTTATGTACTTATTCTTATATATGATGCGTCCAGGAAAATACAGACTGGAGACCTGCCATGAAAGGATTTACAGTTGGTTAAATGATGTTGATAGTGTAGTGAGAGGCAGCATTTAGGGACTTAAAAAGAGCAAATATGAGTAAGTTAGTAAGTGGACTCTGGGGCTGCCAGCAAAACATCCGACCAAGATGACTTCAGCATGACTGTGTTACACACGGGGGAAGTGCACGACAATAATCTAAACCGGCTGTGACAAAGACAATCCTTGAATCACGGAGCTACAGCCATGATACGGCTTTCACAGAGAAAACAGGGCGACTTAAGAGACGCCGCGGCCGATCAGGCTTCCTCACCGTGCCACAGCAACGCTGCAGCGAAGAACCTGGAGGCTCTCGAAAAAGTGGACACACAGTCAGAGCTGCAGAGATCCTTTAAACGTCAACAGAACTCATCATATATTTGAATTTGATTTAATAATAGCTTCGTTAACTTAAGCTGGAATTGCTGATGCTGCAGCATAAGCAGACTTATTGTCCTATTATGTAATTCTAAGCATGAACATGAGCTTCTGACTGACTACATCTGTGCTTTGTGATGATGACATGATGGAAAAAGAGAAACCGATGGTACACAACACAGCGTGTTCCACTGGGGGGGCCGTCCACTTGTCCATTACTATATGGAGTGTGTAATTAAACTGTCACATCATAATCCTCTCAACTAAAAGTGGGTTTGAAAGAAAGCGCAGCACCTCCATCAAAACGATATTTTGCGGAACAGATTGCTCACAAATGGAGATGATAAAATGATTCTAAAACTCTGGTAATAAGGACGTCTTTTTGAGCAGCGTGTTGGTAACCAGAGGGAGCCAAGGTGCAGCAGAACAGATGAATATTAATGGAGATTTGATTAGACATTCCTACATCTTTCACGAAACATCCCACAGGCAAAGTGCTCGCAGAACAAACAAATTAGCCCGAAAATTTTAATTATCGATGTTCTGTTTTCTCAAACATGACTCATCCCCATTCTCCGCCTGACGAGATGTCAACAACAGATGGCGTTAGGGACACAGCTTTCTGTCCCTCTACTACATAAACCGAGAAGTAAACTTTACTCAACACATGTATCTCGATACGCGATATGTATTTTTAGAAACAGTTTTTCCCAGTTCCTTCCATTCTGCTCATCCCAGTCCTGCCAGTAGAAGCTGATGCCAATGGAAATTGCTTGCAAGCTCGTCCAACAGCGACGCGACGCTCGCTGCCAGCATTTCATCCTGATACAAATGCAAAGAGGACACGAGGGAGCAGTAATGTGTTTTCATGTAGATTCAATCTGCAACACACCGAACCTGACCGCGAGTCAGTCATTGAAGTGGAGGTAAGAAGCAGGAAAAATATGGGCAAGAGCGGGAATGAAAGGACGTTTTGGTGGCAGAGCGTCTCCAACACAGCAACCGGTGCTGCTTGTAGGAGCCCAAGGACCCGTGGTGTGAAGGGTCCAATCCCACAGACTACAGGCTTTTTGACTACTCACACTGAAGTATATACAAGTAAAGGAATTGTAGCTCCGTCTTAAATAAATCACAGCCTTAATGTATCTTCTTCTTTGGTGCTTCCTTCACGCATCAAGCAAACACTGTCAACGCCTCACTGCCGCGCTCTAAATTACGCTGATCATCCCGAAGGGGGGGCTGCAATTTCAGCTCCAAACAAGGTGATTGGCACAGGTGGAGATTTCACTGAGCACGGATCAAGTTTAATGAGGCCGTTTGGAAAACAAAACACATGTTGATATCACCGTTCCACAGTTCCTATGACATGATTGCTCCCTAAGCTCAGTAGCTGAAGCTCTATCTTCCTTCTTTATACCCACTGCAAGATCTTAGCGAAAAGCTTTGGAGTCGATGAAGATGGGAAAGGTTAGTAATCCTGTAACCTAATCTAATCTAATCTGATCTGAGGAAAAAATAAATAAATATAAAATATTCTTTCAGGGTTTAAATACAGTAAGTGTGCTATAGAACTGCATGAGGACCAGGAAATTATTATTCATTCCTTGGAAATGAACATATATCACTAAAGGGAGTCAAACAGTGGAAGGAACCAGCAGATTTGGGCATTTTGTTTACCCCACAAAGGACAGTAGCGGCTTGACGCAGACACTTGATGACAGGCAGGGCAGATGACAGCAGATGTTCTGATTTGACACACTGCACCCTGACAGCACAGCATCCGCCTCTGAACCACACGAAAGGGTGTTTGCACACAAGTGATCCACACAACACAGCAGCCAGTAAGGCATTCAAATAAAGTCAGCAGTGATATCAAAAAATGAAAATAGCCTATAAACATGTTTGATGTGTTGTCTGGATTGCAGAGCTGCTCTAAATGATTTATTCGTTAACCATAGTGTTGTCTGGTATCTATCGCTCCACCCTGCTGATTTTATTCAGGCTGCAGAGCATCACTGGAAAACTTGTTCAATGGATGTTTTAACTGTTTCTAGTCCTGTTCTCTCCTTTCATATGTGTGAATTCAATATAACACTAAGCAGGTCTGAAAAGGTTCCCTCTAGTCAAGTACTGACTGATGGTGGATTCCTCATCACTACACGTGCACTTGTCCTCTAATATCTTATACGAAAAGGGCCTTAAAGAAGAAATGCCTGTTAACAGTACATATATAATCGTAATATAAATAATATCTAGAATATTCTGCCAAGTCCAGCCCAGCACAATCCTGGAATTAAATGCATGTGCTGCCTTTGCCTTGGACAATATCACCCTCTGCTGGTATTAAAGTGCACAAGATTACAGATCTAGCTGACGCTCGACTGCCATGAATCAGTTTAAATATAGACAAATGTTTAATTTAAAACACTTATTTAACATGAAGACATGTTGAAAGATTGTGTGATGTTATACAAAATACCCAAAATATCCAAAATAGCAAAAAGAAATAGTTAAGGTAAAAATGAGATAGAAGATTTAATGAAATACTGCCTTTAAAACGATCTGATATGATTGTTCAAACTTAGACTAAACAAAGTTAGGGTGCGTAACATACGACAGAAATTAAAATGTTCTCAGTCATTATGTGCCATTTGTGAACTCAAACATCAGCTATAGGCAACAGAACCTTAGTGAAATCCAATAAAACACTTAAAACTGTAATTTGATCATCCTGTGCTTACCATGATGAATCACCTCTCAGGCAATGACTAGGTCCCTGCAAAACATTTTCCCTGCTGTTAAAAACATCTGGACTTCTCAGTTTTCATAAGACGATTTTACCCAGAGGCTTAAAATTTGAGGCAAATGCAAAAATTATTAGTTCTTATGACAACATGACAAATAGCACAGTTATGTAGTTTATCAAGATGTTTATCATTGTCCATCTAACAAAAGCAAAGTCAATTTAAAACTGAGCCCTAAAACAAACTTGAAATAGAAAATATAGATTTTTGTCAATATGAAATCAATTGACCATCGTGTTAGAGAGAAGGCAGTCAGTCACAAAGAAGACTTCAAATCCTAAGATTTATTTGTAATAAACATTATAGCAGTACTTTGCAATAAAAAAATACGTTATTACAGTTAGACACAGTCTAAGAATTTAATATTTCAGTCCATTGTGGAATCAACAGAGTTTATTTATGAGTCGTATATTAATTATAATAATATTTATTATAAAAACTGTAACATGTATTTATAACATTTTTAAAAACGTCAAGTTTAAAGCTAAAGCATCATCATTGCTCACCTTTTGCATAAAGTAAAAGTGTGTTCACTGCCCCCATCTACTGTACATGTTTCAACTGTGCAGCAAGTTATTCTGCTCCTCCTCATCTGCAGAGTCCTCAGAGCTGTTTACCACTGCAGCACTGAGAGTGTGGAGCTCCTCCAAAACAGACAGAAGTCTCTCTGATGGGACGCAGACGGGACTTTGATTAGAACAGCCACGTACGTGTCTCACACCTGAGTCGGGACCCTTCTTACCATCTGCAGGTAGCTGGACTTGTGCCTCTACAGAGCAGCTCCACTCTGAATGTTTTTGTTGCTGTTCCCTGGGAGTTGCGAGGCTTTCAAGAGTCGTGTGAATTTTATCCTCACTCGTCCTCCCTCCTTCAGCAGAAGTGGCCTGGAACACATTCAGATTACAGGAGGTCAAGAACAGAAATGGAAACAGAATTTACATTTCGTCTGTCCTTGCTGTTGAAGGTTTACCGGCAGGGTTTTGCACATCTCCTTGGGCTGTATACTCTGATGCTCCTTCTTTGTGTGAGTTTCTGTCATCTCCGACTGTTTTCTTGCTGCCTCTCTCTCAAAATGCCGCAAAGTCATAACTGCATGAGACAAAACCCACAGAACAAACGCCAGTGGGAAATGGTACCATATACTGTGTAAACAATCCCAATCATATTAGATCACAGTCTGCATTACAGATATGACTTCAGTCCCCGGTGTTAAGCTGCTGCTGGCTGAGGTAGAACAGCACTAATCCTGCTACCTGCTTTGGTGTGCTCTCTCCGGGCTGTACTGACTTGAACCTCCATCTCTCTCAGCTTCTCACCACAGCGATCCTCAATCTCAGATACTCTCTCCTGCAGGGCTAAAGGAAACAACCAATGTGTCATTACAGAGTACATTACCAAGTATTAGCAAGATGATTTATGATTTATTAAAAAACATTCATTGGCATTGAAATGAACAATTATTAGCTTGAGATCAAGATAGCACATAACAGATAGTGACATGGCAAGGTTTCAGACAGATGACAAGTGTCACTTTAAGGACATTTCTGGAAATAGGCAATGCAGTTTGCATTCTTGAGATGAGTGAAGGCTGGAAAAAGTAGCTCACCCCTCTCACTTTGCTCCTGCTGGATGAGCAACTCAGTGCACAGTTTTTCCAGGTTGACCCTGCTTTCCTCCAGCTGGGCCTGAACCTGCTGCAGGCCCTGCTCCGCCGCCTCTCTGCCAGCCACAGCCAGCCGGACTTCCATACAGCGCTGCTCTAGGTCCTGCTGCTGCTGCTTCAGTTTGCCTTCATCTGAGAAACATGTGCAAAGAGAGACACACAATGTACACTTCCAAATATAGACACCAAACAGAGCTGCAGACAATGTGTTACACTAAGTCGTTCTGAGTGCTCACACTGTTCTCTAAGGTCCACAAGAGTTTTCTCTATGAGCTCCGGGGTTCTTTTGAGCTCCTGTGTGAGTTTGTCTCTCTCTTCACACACCAAACTAAGCTCAGTCCGGAGGTTTGCGATGCTGCAGGGCAATGCACATAAGCCAATATAGAAACAGAGAAAGAAGAAATAACTGCAAAATGTGCAAAAAGCAAGTGAATAATTTCCTCTTATCAGATGTACTCCAAGTAGAGAAAGTAAACACAAATAATGACATGGAGATATAAAAATACATTTGTTCAATCACTTGGTAATAATCATCTGAAAGAAAAATGCATCATCATGCTGTACCTGTCAGAAGCTTGTTCTGTCAGTTTACTGGCCTGCTGAACTTTTTGTAGAGCCGCCCTCCTCATTAACAAACCTGATGCAAGAGCAATTCAAAATGGGCATTAATTCTCTACCCCTGCAGTCATTCCAGCAGCCTCCAATATGATCAAACCTTGGATTGTCTCCACTCGTCTATTAGCAAAAGTTAGCCTCTGGGTAAAAGCGTTGAGCCTTGATTGAGCTGCGTCCATTTCTGCCACCTTGTTTGCAAATGCCAGACTACATCTGTGGGTTAAAATGTCAAAATACAATAGTAATATTTATCACAAAACACTGACAGCTGTGTTCATTCTATTCCTATAATCTGTCTTACCTCTGCGCCGTCTCTGTCAGGCTTTTAAGTTGAGCTTCCACTTTCTGGCTCTTTGACTTCAGTTGAAAGTTTTCCTTTTGAACCTGAGCCAACTCCTGTTTCAAAGTCTGGGAAGACAATTTCACATCCATCTAACACAAATCTGCCAAAATAGTGAGTTAAGAATGTTTTCATAAACTCTGCCAAGAACCCAGCTATATTTTATTAGCTTTAGCATATTGTGCAGTAGTGGATTTGTCTAAGCAGTCCCAAATTTCTTGTGTATATTTTAAATTGTAGTCATCCCTGCTAATCACATCAATTTCCCTAATACTTACCTCCATTTCTACTTTCCCTAGGTCCAGTTCAGCTACCTTGTCGTCCAAACCGTGTTGGAGCACATTAGCACGATGCTGCTCCTGTTGGAGCTGCTGCTCCATGAATGCAACCTTGAACGCAAAGTATAGTACAACGCAAACATAGATGAAAACACTCTGAGCATGATTATACCGTGATACTGCATAATAGGTGACCAATCTCCTACTTTTGCGAGTAGTTTATCCTTTTCTCCTCTTAGTTCAATGTCCTTTGTGCGAAGCTGGACGCATAGCTTGAACACTTTCTCTCTCCACAGCTGAAGCACCTGAAGGCCTTCGGATCTATTCTTCATAAGTGGGTCTGTCGAGGTCTGATAAAGCACACAGACACACGATAACTCTGCATACAAATCACCCTTCATATTTTCCAAAGCATTCTAAAGCTCATCAGTTACAAGTGATTCTTTTGCTCTTACAGAGAAAAGAGATTTCAAGAAAGTCTCTACTATAAATGCAGCCAACCACACAGAACAACCTCTGTATAACCTCACCAAAGAATAAAGAATAAAAAGCTACTTATGACAATTAGGTTTCTGTAAAAGTGAAAAAAAACTAAAGCTTCAAGGTTAATTATAAAATATAATAAAAATGCATCTGTAAATATTTCATTATCATGTTCTGGTTTGGGAGGTGTCTTCAACATGCAAACAGGTCAGAAAATATTTAGGTTTTAAGTAATGGACACTCCCTTACCTTCTTCACAATTTTTTCTTCTTGGAGGGTGAGTATTTCATTCAAGGAGGTGAGTCTGACTGTCAAAAGCTCTGTGGTCTTTTGAAGAGCTGCTTTCTCTTTGTTCAATTTCTACAAAAAATACAAAAATAAAATGGGAAATATTTTTTCATATATTTCCACCAGTCACATATTTTTATGTGACTGGTGGAAAACGTCCTTTTCCATGCAGTTACCTCAAATTGGACTAATTGCAATCAATACTGTTTTTATTATCTTCACCTTAACAGCGTCATTTAATTGTTCCTTCTCTCCATTCTCTGGGGCAACCTGGCCGATGTAATTTCTGAGGCTGTGCAGTGTTACAGATTGTGTTTCAAAGGCTTGTCCCATTTTGCTAGAAACAGCATCAGAGAAAATAAATCAGTGAATGTTATAACAAAGCACTATAAATCTTTAAATTTATTCAGATTTCGACTGAATGAGGCACCTCAAATGGTCTTTTAGCCCATCTCTTTCAGTAGATACTGCCATCAGAGTGCTTTTTAGCTGCAGCATTTCTGAGGTCATGGACTGAAGTCTGTCCTGTAGCTCAGTGTTTGTTTGTCTTGCTGCATCTAACTTTGCACTGTGAGAATCACTCAACTGTTGCAGCTAAAATTGAAAAGTATAACAGAACTGTTTAACAGACATAAATAATAGATAAACAGATTTCTCTTTTACTCGCTTCCCTCCTAAGGAAGGTCAAAGTGACAGGCTAGTTGCACAAAAACTACTGTAACAAGTGATATTAAAACAGAGCACATATCTACTGATATAAGTTTTTGGATACAGCGACTTGTGAGGTGAACAGAGGTCAAACATCAATATGTATAAGGTTTTTGATTAAAATTTCCTTGCATACACACCTCCAGTTCCTGCTTCCTCTGCATATCCTCCAGCTGTTCTGACAGTTTATACGTCTGCTGCTTAGCCTCCTCCTCAGCCTGTAACCTGGTCATTTCAGCCCTTATAGCAAGCTCCTGGGCTTCCTCTTTGCTCCTCTCTACATCTCTGCAGAGCATTGCGATTTCCTCGGCAGACTCCCTTGTTACTCTTTCAAGCTGCAAGAAATAACAAAGAAAAACTAAAGCATATTGAAATGTAAAATCACTTACTGATGCACTTGGTAAAATAAAGCTTGCGAGTGTGCATGTGACTTTTAGCTACAATCAAGACAGAACAAAAAGCCAAAAACAGTCACTAATAACTCTCAAAGTGCTTGACACCAGCAGCATTACCCTTGAGCTTATTTTGTCTTTCTGTGCATTGCTGTGAACGAGCTCCTCCCTGAGCTGGGTGAGTTCAGACTTGGCCTTGCAAAGCTCTTCGCGCATTTCTTCCAGCTCATGGCTCTGTCTGTCACACAGTACAAGGGTTGTGACATGTTAAGCTCGTTAAATTTTGTTCACAGCTAATCTGTGAAATGTTAGAAATTGCATAATCGCATTAGCGCATCTCCTACCTGCTCACGGTGCTGTCTCTGTCTCTCATTTCTTCTCTATGTCTCCTTGCACTTTCTTTGAGGACCTCCACTTGCCCCTTCAACCTCTCAGACTCAGTCTTGTGCTTCTGTGCCTCTAGATGCCACTCTGAGTCCCATCTGGACCACTGCTCACTTCTCTCTGCAGATCTGTGGAGCAGGAGCCAATCATGTACCCAACATGTGATGCAGGTGACAAATATTCTTACTTCTTACAGCAAACATATTGTGCGATACCGTGCCCTGAGGTCTGAGGACTGCTCCACAGAGACTCTTCCTCGTATGTTGTCCCCTTGTAACATCATGATCTTTTGATTTTCCTTCCTCAGTTCCAAGATTTCCCGCTGAGCCTGCGTGATAGCGAGCCATGGATTGGCTGCGCTCCTGTCTGCTGCTGGTAAGGTTACTGTTGGTACACGCGGGTTCATCCAAGAAATTGGTGTTGGGGGTGCTCCTTGTATTTGAACGCCCCTGTTTGCTCCAGTAGAAGGGAAACAGGAAGCGAAATGCGACGGCGGTACCAGATCCTCTTGGACCTGCCCTACATGACAGCAAATTAACTAGTCGGGATTAAGTGTAACTACCTAACGGAATTGTGCTTAAGTTTTGCAGTTAAGAACATTAAAACACAAAGAACGTCATCGCGGCTACGTATTGTACCTATTAGTTAACGTTAACTTGAAGCTAGCTGACATTCAATTAGCAAAACTAGCTACATTACACTTTTAAGACGCGTTTTATTGGGACACCTGCATTTGTATTGAACCAAAAACGCGACTAACTTACAACAAGCAAACTTACTTGAACCCGTCGATGGCATGAAATCAGTCGGTGCTATAAGCTTTTCTTCCCCAATGTTGTGTCTGTCCATCGTGCACGGGGGGAAACGTGGGCTCATTCGCGCGTCATTCGTCGTTGCCTTAGTGACCGATTTCGCCGCTAACCTCTGGAAATGTGAACTAAGTCTAATTTTGTCAGTCAACTCCCGATGCTCGAATCTAAAATCACAGCTGCCTGGAACATTTTTATGAAAACGTCTGGTTGAGAACAGATAGAAATGAAACTGTTTATCAAACGTAACTGCCACAGACTACACGTGCGCAGTGCACCACGGGAAAGTGGAAGGAACCGCAGCCATTGTGCTTTTTCCCCAGAGTTTTGTCTTGCAGACATAAAACCCTGCGCTGTGCACAATATACCGTTAAATATGCTATGCTTCCTTGTTACAGGCAAAAACAGTATAAACTGGTTGGTACATCACAGTGGGTAAACAAAACATAACGTGTAAAATATGTTGCATCTGCCTGCATGTGAAATTTATGAAGATTATGGGATGCTATTATTTTATAGGGGATTCCCTGAAGCTTTTGAAGGCAGACATTACTGAGACACATGGCTGTTATAAGTGGAAAAAATCCTTCGTGTAGATGCACCTAATGAAAAAATAACCTTAAACCAATTCTGTCGCCTCATACTTCATCACCTCAAGAACACCCAGGGGTGTCTGACAGTGGCATCATTTCTGAGTAAAAATCTCTCCTGCTAAAGAAAAGGGCCACTGAATAAGGCCAATAAGTGTGAGCTTCACTACTTTAGTTCTGTAGTTAAACTGGTTTCTTAAACTGGGGTGCATTGATGCTTATGTTGCCCCATCATGCTGTAGAAGGGTCATTATATAAATAATTTAAATCTCATTTGCATCTATTGACAGATTTCTGTGCGCGCACTTAACTGAACTGCGTGGTCGCTTATTCTGCACTCACTGCATTTCTGCTGTGAATCTGCAGATGTGATCACCTTCTGCTGAAGAACGGCGTTTGCTTGTGACCACTACATTTTCATACACAGTATCTTGTTGGGTTATTTCTCTCAGGCGTGTTTAGCAGCTGTTTGGGTTTACACTCGGATCCGTTTCTCTGCAGCTGGCTTGACCCACTTTCCCCCTGGGGTTCATTAAAGTGTAATCACATCTATTTATAGTATATTAAAAGAACAAAGAAATATTTTAGTTAAATTATTTTAACTAAATAATTTATTATATTGCTATATCTATTACTACAAATTTCTTTCTTTCTATTCTTGTATATTTATGGATTATATTATAATATATACTGTGTCTGCTGCAATTTCTAAAGAATCAAGGGTCTGTTCTGGTCATGTTCACAGGTCAGAGTGACTGTTCTATAACCTTTGTATTTTGGCAGAATTATTGTCAAGGGAATTTCTGAAACAGACTCCAGGAAAGAAATATTTCCTTCTGAGTAAACACTTATTGTTGATCATTGATATGATATCGGGTCAAAAGTTAGAACGTAGCCAAATGTCTAGCTGATGGATCGAGCCCCATGGATCGGTAGATAACTTGTATCTTGGACCATGGGGTTCCAGGACCAACACTCTTCTCCTGCAGGAGACCAGGTTCTCTCAACACTATACTCTTTTTCTCCGTCTTCCTTGTTGATAATAACATGTCATCACTTGTAATAAATCTAGAAGGATTTGTTTAAATGTTAAAGTAGTGGTGGTTTGAGTTTGTGTATTTGAGGCTGGCAACTATTCTTGTTCACCAATAATCTTGAAGTCCCACAGAAAAAACTATAAATATGTGGGGATTGTTGTTGAAGGAGAATCATGGGAATTATGCTGCATTAGGCTCAGAGGAACAGCCGAGGTTAAAAAAGATTTGGAGGGGGCCACATTAAACTGATTAATTATTATCATTATCATTAACAAAATGATACCTAAAATGTCAAGATGTTAAAAATGTCATAATGAAGATTCAGCTTTGTTTACGTTGACATATACTTGAATGTAAGAGTTCATCAAGGGGAATGTTTAATGTCCAAGTTTGAAACATATGTTTGATTACTAAAATTAACATTTTAAGGCATTTGGGAATTGTCACTGAAAAGGCTCATCAAAAAATGGTCTGGGTTTGAGCTACACAGTAGCAGATAAACCTCTCTTCAGCTGTTTCTACCTCAGGGTCCAGAGAAAGAATCAGATGCCAAATTAAAACAGGTACCGTACAGCTTTCTATTCACTCAGTGAAAAGCAGATTGGTGAATGCTTCTGATTTGGCGCAAGGCAACACAAAATGTCAAGATTGAACTTTGCCAAAGACACGCAAAGAAGCCTGATAAACAATGGCACTGCTGTATGATGTCTGGTTGAATGAAAGCAAAATAAATGTGTATGTGTCAGATGGGCTCCAGCATTTGTTGGTATGGAAAACCAAGATGACCACTGGGAGCTAGTGTAAAACTTTTGGATCTTTATACATGTAGATTACGGTTGCAAGTTTAATTACGCAAAATTCTGAAATGACTTATAAAAAAAGAAACTTTACCATCTGAAAATAAACCTAAACAAACAAATCACTCCATGATTTTAAAGAACCCTTGACTGTGCATGTTTCTTACATATAAAACATTTTTTAAATATATTTTATTAAAAGGCAGAGCAGAAAACCTCCTGTAGCAGCTCAAAAGAATGATTTGTGCAGCTGAGCGCTTCTCTGCAGATTTGTGCAAGACAGGTATCACCGTTCCCCGGAGAAATCAAATCCTCCTCCAACATCTTCCCCCAAACTTCTGTTGTAAGACTAGGTGAGAGAGAATGAAAGAGAAAGAGTTTATTCCTTGCTTCAGCATCAATAAATGTGGGCGTTGTAATGAAAAAAAAAGACTCTCCTGGCTTTGGTAACCTGGCTTAAAGCTAACATCACTAGGCCGCATCCGTGTCAAGGGAAGGAAGTTGCTGTGTAAATGCACAGCAGTAGCCAAAAGAAACGTTTGCTCTGTCAGCATCTGTCTGGATGCAGACTCCTGTGTGGCATCCCTGCGAAGGAAAACAGTTGAATAGATAAATGATGCAAGCACTATTTAAATAATTACATATTTAAAATAGGCCCAGACAACGAGTAATGGTAGTGTTTAATGAACAGAGAAGCCTTCATCCCGTCTGTAAGTGTGGTCTCGGTGCCTCTCAGGCACCGTCCAGCCTGTTTGCCGGGGGACCCTGGCGTTTAATGGCTGTTATTGCAAGGCTCATCAGAAAAGGTATGATGAAAAATAGATTCCTATAAAACATTTTGGAGGATGGTTTTACATTTTGCTTGTTCCATTTAATTTTCCACGTGATTTCCTAAAGAGCCCGGGTCGAATTAAATGTACTAAACCTCTCCACACGAGCCCGGACAATTGTTTGGTCTTTCTGGTGCTCAGGTGTAGATTCTGCCGGGGCGCAAAGTGTGCGTGAGTGAGAAGAGCGCGAGCGCCGTTCGATGTTAAGGTGATTAGTTGATGGTTTCTAAATTGGGATTTTCTCGGTGGTTGGAGGGTGATGCACTGGCGTATCCCTGCGGTTGCCTAGTAACGCGCTGGCAGTGGGCGCCGTAGAGAGATCTCTATGGTGGGCGCTCCATTAAAACCGTTGGCGATCCTGACCTTGGCGTCGTGAATGCGCAACGCACGCAGCCCGCGCGAAGCAGGAGATAAGAGTGGAGATCCGCGCGTTTGATGCCGAAGCCGCGGAAATATTTCACGCACACGCTCCATTGTCGAAAGTGACGGGCATGGTTAGGAGGAAATCTCGAGATGGAGCGCGTATCTCCTTCTGTGAAAGCAGGTGAGTTAACCTAATGATGGGGTTTTTTTTTTTCCAGTGGGGCAAATCTCGGTGCGGGTTGATCACTAACATCTGATCTAATCTTTATATGCGTTTGTGAGCGTTTGCTCGGCGGCGGAAAACGTTGGGCCATCCGTTCGGCTCGCCACATTTTCCCCAAATCTGCCCAATATTACACCGTCCTAGACCCAGATTAAACACCAGTCACACCGTGAGGCAGCGCACACACTACGGCAGCGTGTCGATGCCTGGGCTGTGGCTGCATCCCCCCCGGCTTGGGATCATTGCATTCGTTTTAAAGCACGGATCGTTATGTTGACCGGTACCTGCGCGTTGTCTGCGAAGCGCTCCTCCGTGCATCAATGTGCAGTAATCTCCGCGTTATCGCGCTGCTAAACGAGGGGTATTTGGGGAATCCACAAAAGCTGGTTTGATTCGCAGCAGTTGAATTACAAGGGCATTAGCGGCGCTTTGCTGTTGTCTGACACGCAGGCTTCTTTTCAAATGCTTTCATGTTAAGGGCCCCCGGGGTGGGCCAGCATGATCAATAATGCTGTCCCAGAGATTTTTATTAGTGGTGAATTAGTGTTGAATTGTGTGTCTGTCAATGATGTGGGCGTAGAGATAGTAATTCTATAGTAAAACATGATTATAACATTGGGTCTGCAACTAGGATCAAGTCAGTCAAATTACAATTAAAGTATTAGTATAAGTGGATCTGAAAGTGTATCAGAGTCAGGTTGCGTGACTGAGATGCACAGGCTGAACAGCCGACTGCTGCAGAATTGTCAAGCAAAATAGAGCATCCGCTTGTAAAACATTTTGCTTTTTGAACGTATCACTCAGTTGCTGAGTTATTTAATTGACAGGACGTATTTCCTGCATGTGTTCCCTCCTCCGTATCCGGGCTCGTTGCTGGTCTAAACGACCCCCCAAAAACTTGCAGTGCATCAAACCGGACTGAGTGATGGCTCATTTTTATTACTTGGCCCATTTTGTGTGAGCCATAGCCCAAAGCTTTTATCCACATCTGTCAAATCGCAGATCATAAGTCAGAGAGGAACGACTCCACGGTTCAGACGACGGCAGCGTTCAGCCGCTTCGACCGCCTCCATTACAACCAGTAAAACTAGATAAAAGTCTAAAGAAAAGCTACCTCAGCTTTGTTCCAGGTAATTTAATCATATGTTTGATTCCATGTCAACTGGCAGCTCTTTGCTGATATACTGATGCTAATACCATGGGTGCGTGTGTAATATAAAAGGAAATGCCGCTCATTTTAAGAATTCATATTATGCCTTTGATCTGCTGCAGCCCCAGCAGTGCCTTATTTTCTTACTGCCGGAGCTGCTCTTTAGCCAGACACAACGAGCCGGGCCTGAGCGGCGATGTCAATTATATGCGCTTTTACCACTAATCTGATAAGTTCAAACCACTTCCCCAGCAGTTAGTTATTCACCTTCAAATAAAACCCAAACGCTTTGTGAAATGGAAGACCCACAAACGCGCGAGCAGATGTCCAGCTGCGGAAGCGTCTCCATCCAATTCAGTGGTTTGGCAGCTACACATTATTGTCACACGGGGGCTGAGATAAACCTCCATCTTTTTTGGCAACGGGGACGATTCCTATGCATTAATTAGCGCAGGACTATCCTGAGGCGTAGCTGATGTCTCTCAAATATAATATTACCTCAGATTTAATAATTGGCACGTGAGGCGTTCGTTACACCTGCAAAAATGAGCAGCCTTTGTTTGTGTTTACATTCTGCTAGGGTAAACAAAATGTTGGTGGGGGGGTTGGGGGCTTATGCACCACATCTATGCTTAATTAGCTTCTCATACTCCCAGGAAGAAAACGTTCCCAACAGATCTGTCAGGTTGAAAGAGAGCCTTTAGCTGCAGTCTTTGACAGCGTCCGAGGCACCGCTCGTCAATAAATCTGATTAGGTTAACAAGCTTGTTTTTGCTGTGTTCATTGATGAGCCGGTGAGAACCTTGTGTTGAGCATATTATCCCCACCGCCGCCCCGCGCTCAGGGAGGAGACGAGCTGCTTTTTCTGCTGCAAAGTAGTTAATTGGAAGAAGCGATATGCAGTTTGTTGCCTGTGGTTCTCCGTGGGTGACCCAACATTTGACACTTTATTTAGCATCGAGTATGCACATCTAATTATGAATGAACGCGTAGTCTCCTGTTCACTGAAGCGTGCGCGCCGAAGAAGCCGTAACTAGTTATCGCTTGTCATCGCGCAGACACAGCAGTTGGTTTCTGCAATTAGGTTCAAAGTGATTACGCACGTGTGAAGAAAACGTTTGTTTCCCCGCGCCGCGCGGTCCGGTTTTCCGGGGATGACTAAAAAAATCCAGTCGAGGAATCTTTAATGTAGCCCTGAAAGGGATTTCATAGAGGCCCCTGCATCCACTTCATGAAAAGGCAATTAAAGTGTGTTTGTAATGCTGCGAGTGTGGTGTTTACATGCGAGCGGGAAAATGAAAAGATTTTTATGATCACAGAAGCAGAATGAAGCTCACCCACAACCCTGATTGCAGCGGATACCGACTCCAACAAAAAAAAGAAGTGTCAAAGAATCCATTGTTGCTCATAAACCTTCCTTAAGACTTTCAATTAACCTGCAATTACTGGGCTTTATGAGCAGGGCTTGGAGCTGGGCTGATCCCAGCAGACGCGTTTGCTCGGGGAATATTTAACACCTCAGCTGTGCATGAGCACGTCAGGAGCTGAGGTGTTGCTCAGGGGAAACAGACAGAGGTACAGACGTGTCGGTCAGACGTTCTTCTCAGTCTCTCGTCCGTCACGGCTGCACGTTGAAATCCTGTCTGTTTACTTTCTTCCTATCGAGACAAGGGCCTGTTTAACACCTTTTTTATCTTGAGATGCTTTTGCGGCCTCAGTCCAACATCGGTGCGTTTTTCACATTCCTCCCGTCGCCTCCTCCTCGGTCGCACACAGATCAGCGTTCCGAGATTTCGACATGTAAAAGCATAAATCTTTCAAAACTGCAATTTGTTCTGGAAAGGTTACCAGCGCTGGAGTGTTACAGTGGATGTGGCGTAGCGATGTTACGCTTACATAACGACAGGGAAGCGGGTCTGCGAGGAGCAGGAGGTGCAATGGTGGGGTTTTCATCCTCTAATTGTCCCGATCGTTTTGTTTTTCCAGATCTTAGTGCGCTGCTATGAGAAGCGGGAGCGGGAGCGGCCCATACCTGGCGTAGGTGCACCCGGACTCGAGCGTCATCACAGTCAAGGCCACAGAGGGTGATGTCTGTTTGACACAGTCGCTGCATCGGGACTAAGCAGACACCACAGTGTGCGTTTGTGTTGTGCAAAGGGCGCTGCCTTGCCCAGACCATGTGGCTGGCTACGTTCAGAGACCACCTGTTGCCCGCGCACCTGCTCCATCAGCAAGGGACTGTAACCATCACCCACTGTGCTCTTCTCTGGTGGATATTATGTTCCTGCTGGTCGTTCACCAAGGCGACGAGCCAGCGATTCTACCCCACGGTGACCACCCAGTTTGGGAAGCTGCGAGGCCTCAGGGTTCCCGTGCCCAGCGAGGTGCTGCGGCCCGTGGACCAGTACCTGGGGGTGCCCTACGCCGCTCCGCCCGTGGGCGAGAAGCGCTTCATGCCCCCCGAGCAGCCGTCCTCATGGTCAGGAGTCAAGAACGCCACTCACTTCATGCCCGTGTGCCCCCAGAACATCCACAACACCGTGCCAGAGATCATGATGCCCATATGGTTCACCTACAACCTGGACACAGTAGCCACATACATTCAAGACCAGAGCGAGGACTGTTTGTACCTGAACATCTACGCTCCGACAGAGGACGGTGAGTTGCCGCGATGCGATTGTTGCTGCTGTGGTGCTGATGTTGGCCTGTGACACGCGTGTGAGTGCCGCTCATGCCACGGCTGATGTCTCATCAGAAGCAATGTCATCATTGACTTTGGTTGCAGTCGTTTTCCATTTGATACAACAATCACATGGCCATTGATAGGCAGGAAATTAGTCAGATTTTGGTAGCCATGGCAACAGACCGCATTGCTTGGATGCCTCTGAGAAACACAGAGAGACATCAGTAAATATAAATATATAGGAGGATGTGCTGGGTTTGCCACTAATAGATATGGATAATAAATTATTAAGTGAAGGTGTGGTTGAGATATTGGTTCGTCCAAACCCAGCATCATTTCCAGCTGTTAAAATGATGAGTCGAGCATGTTTGGACGACACCTCCAACCATTAGGGCTGAACCTGAAAAAGTGGTGGAGTGAATTCAGCAGTTCTGTGTTTGCAAAAAATTACAATTCGTCTAAATTCCATTAAATCCCTGCTTTGTTCAGACAGTGCGTCTGTTGGGGGCCAATTAGAGAGGTACAGGAGTCAACTGTCTATCGCTTACTGGATCCTAATAGAACTGTGAAATTAAGCAGCAGGGGAACGTTTGTGTGTCTGGTGTGCGTCTGCGGATTAGCGGAGCAGTGCAGCACCACGGCGAGGCCGCGTTTCCTCCACCTAATGTTGACAAACAGACCTTTCTAATTCAGGTTACTTCATTACACAGTACTACATGGCCTCCGAGAATATATTGGCTCCCCCACAGACAGTGCCGGTGTAATACGAAAACAGCCAGCGTTCAGAGCGGAGCCTTGTTTCTATAGCAACGTAGCAACTACGGTTAAACAGGCCGCCTGCCGCGGAGTTGACCGGAACGGTGTAAAGCCCCCGGTCCAAGCGCTGCCTCGAGGCCTCACCACCTCCAGCAGGTCAATGCTAGTTTTAGATTTGCATTCAAATTCTTCAGGAAATGGCAGATCACTTCTGTACATTATAGATTTTGGTCGTTGTTTATTTATAATGCACCTCAAGCATTCTCTTCCTTCATTGTTTGTCCTAGTGTTTGTGCATTTTCAACATTTTTACACATCCCATTTTAATGGGTGACTGAAAATCGCGGCGTTTCGCCCTTTTTGTGATTTCTCTGTCTGGCTCAATGCACCACTGAAGTCAGAGGTTATTAATTATTCAGTAATATATACCTCGTATCGTTAGTAATTATCCTGCAGTGGTTTATCTGGAGAATTGGCATGACAGTTTGTGAGAATATAGCGCTGCACGGAGACAAAATGAACCATGCGAAATGTATTACACTTGTCAAAGCTCCGGCAGCTGGATCAATACAACAATCCAGAGATAATTAAGCATTCAGAGGTAACTGTGTGAGCATGTGCCTGTGTACATAAACTTACACTATGGGCCACTTACTAGCAATGTCTATCAAGGGACAATTATTTCTTGACATCATAAACACTTATTAATTGTCCCCGTCACTCTAAGTCCTAATGTATGTGTGATTGTGTCATATACATCTCCAAAGATTTTATGTCGCCTACACAGCAATTGTCAGGAAGCAATTACAGGAGAAAGTGTAACATACTGTATGCAAATAGGCTAATTTTCTTTTTGCCTCAAATTTATGGATCTCTGGTCTCCTGATTCTGTCAGTTGGATTGGACTGTAAATTAAATAAGAAGCACACACTCAATATGCTTTTTTTAAATTCTGCACTTCTTCTTCCTGCATGTGAATCCCAGGGAGCCAACACAAGAAAAAGGGAGCGGCGTTCTCTCACGCTGAGACTCATATATCTGAAGGTATTTTTTTTAAGAGCTCACAGTCTTGATGCATGATTTCTTTTAGTTTAGGTTTGTTGGACGGGAGGATCCGGGCGGCGGGGAGGTGGGAGGAGGGGGGGGGGGTATTTTATTTTGAGTGGAAAACCAAAATGTTATGCGATTTTTATGATTACATAAGCTTGATGCTACCGCATCTCAAGCTTTATGTCAAACACTGTTAGAGCCCTTACAGAAAGTGGTACAGCTCTTCTGCAATGCACACTGATCCTACAGAAAGAGAATGATCTCTGTATCGCCTGAAATCTTATAGTTGTTTCTTTTTAGTTAATTACTACACACATCCCAATTACTTAAAAAGAGTTTTTCTCTTTCTAAAATTTCAGAGCTGTTTTGTATTTGACCGATCTATTCACGCCGCCCTTGTCGGAGTGTATTTACCATGCATTTCTCTGCACGTCATTACAGCTTGCAGAGCACGGGCCGCCACTGCTTCTTAGCACCTTTTCTGAGCAGTCTTTACTCATACCTCATACTGAACACTTGCAGTATACAGTTTTAGTCACGGTGCTCCATTATTCCCCATTTCATTATGGTTGCCTCTGCAGCTGTTTGCTCAGCATGCGTGTGTGTGTGTGTGTGTGTGTGTGTGTGTGTGTGTGTGTGTGTGTGTGTGTGTGTGTGTGTGTGTGTGTGTGTGTGTGTGTGTTGACGTTGCAGATATAAGGGACTCCGAGGCTCGGCCCGTGATGGTCTACATCCATGGAGGCTCCTATATGGAGGGCACTGGGAACATGATGGATGGCAGCGTGCTGGCCAGCTATGGGAACGTGGTCGTCGTCACGCTTAACTACAGGATTGGAATATTAGGTAATTACAGCGTGTCCGTGTGGTTACACTTAATGGCGTTTCAGCCACGCTACTTAGCTGTGTTTATACCGAGTCAATAAGCTGTAATAATGGTGTCACGTCGTCCTTGCCCTTATTAACCTACAGGAGAGAAAACTGCAAAACAGTGTGAGAAAATACACAGTAAGTAGCCGGGATTGGAGATCTCAGGAGCAGGGCATAGCTAGGTCTGCATCCAGATGTCCTCAGAGGAATAGTGATGTAACCACTGTACATATCACACCTTGTCCTTGTTGGTGAAAAGCTGCTGTATACCCATGCTAACAACACAATGTATCTTCCTATGGATAGATTTATCTAACCTGTACAGAGAACATCAGCCCTCACCATTTAAATACATTGTGCACCAGTGCAACATCCACAAGGTCAAAGGTTCTTTGTTTTACCCCCGCTTAGCATTCCAAACACCTCGTTCTATAGATGAGACTAGACAGGAGAGTAAATAACAGCATTAGCTGTAAGAGCAACCTCTGTGCAGATTGCTGACATTTGTTTTAAGACGCTGAGGAGAAATGTTGAGAAGTCAATATTGAAAGCGAGAAATGAGAGGGTTCAGACTTGATGAGACCTGATCACCTTTGTTGGGGCCCCCGCCACTTGGAGGCTTTTACAGATGCGGTGGGAGAGAGCAAAGGCGCATTTACACCTGAGGGGAAACGGTGTCAGTGTGTTCAGATGCTCTGCTGGGCTTCAACCTCAGATCAAAGCCGTGAACGCTACTGTGGGTTTCTATTTCAGCACAGGCCCTGTTGTGCCTCTGTGCTCCTCAGGCTTCCTCAGTACCGGTGACCAGGCAGCAAAAGGAAACTACGGGCTCCTGGACCAGATCCAAGCTCTCCGCTGGATCAGTAAGAACATCGGTTACTTTGGAGGAGACCCAGGTCGCATCACTGTGTTCGGATCTGGGATCGGTGCATCTTGCGTCAGTTTGCTGACACTGTCCCATCACTCAGAGGGTAAGAAGCTGCTTTACCATCTATCTCTCTCTTGCTGTTTAATGCAAATCGTGCATTTTAATCCTTTGCAGAATTTTGCCCTTTGTTTTAAGCGTAGCTCTCTTCCAGAGAGACCAAGCCGTGTGATATGGGAGTGGGGTAAAGGGGGTATTCGTTAAGTAAGTGATTGCTTTCGGGCCCCACTCCTCTGCCTAATCAGCCTAAAAGCTTTGCCTCTTAAAATGTGAAGCTCTTACAGAGGTCTACTAGTATAATAAAGTTTTTAGCATATCATCACATTCACCTGTGATCATCGCTTGTTATCATCTCAATTCCTCCGCATCACATCACATTTTATTTAGCCTGCTCTACTTGCCTCATTGTGTTGTAAAGGATGAAGCGGGAGCAAAACAATTTTCTAACAAATTTCCCTTTACAAACACACACAAATGCATTTTTCATGGGAAATTCCTTTATCTATAACTGTTGTCATATCACTTAAAGGAGAATAAGCTATACACTGAAAAACTGGTAGCTTTAAACTTGGCATTTGGGGAATTTATACCTATTGGTGCACTTACTCATAGCTGCTTGCAAGAATCAAAGGTGTTTATTTCAATAGGAGCTGCCCGCTGGGAAACGAACCTCTTATCCTCGCTGTATTATTGCGGTGGTCCTCCCATTGATGGCGGTCAGACTCACAAGAAGGGCAGGAGTGGTGCGTCTTTATCAATGCCAGGAAGGCCGCAGCGACTGTCCTTTGTGCGATTTGTATTTGATGCCCCGGCTCGGCTGCAGCAAATGCACAAAGACCTCCGGCTGTCTTTGAACTAGACTCGCAAGCTGCTGCCCTGAAAAAATGTCACATAAATGACAGCAAAAGAAGGAGAAAGTGACACTGTCCCTGCGCTTACGTCTCCGTACCGCGCCTTAACCTCAGCGCAGCATTTCTTTGACGTGATAGATTTCACTTGTCATTTTAGGTTTGGACACACAATTCCCCAGAGACAGAGGTGACGCAGCGCCTATAAACATTACAGTGGCGCGGCGTGTTTACTGTATCAACATCGCGGGATCAGTGTTACTGCATATTTGGCTCCCTGCACAAATCCTCCGCCACACAGTTGGCTTCAGAAGTCTATGTGTGGGCCGCAGCTCGCGAGACACACGCTGAATTAACAATTCTACGATTACTTTGCATCTGGGAATATGCTGTGCAAAGAAACTAGACACCTCTGCGCAGAGGCAGCGCTGCAAATTGATCATTAATACAACATGTTGCCGCTGTCATTTGCATAAAGCAATGAGACCGGAAACAAATAAGGGAAAGAAAATAAGAGAAAAGCAAGTATTTTTTATTTATCTATTATAATGGCAGTAAAAGAGGCCAACTTCAGGTAAGTTGATGAAAAATTCTAATTCATGTTTACTACTGGTTTATTACTAGTTATTATAGTTACTTGAAAACATTGTAATAACGATTTAATGAGCTAAGACACTAACCGCTGTTCTCCTTGATTTTGTCCTATGTCTTTTTGTCCTGACTCTTTTGTCTCAAGGTTTGTTCCACAGAGCCATCATTCAGAGCGGCTCGGCCCTGTCCAGCTGGGCCGTCAACTACCAGCCGGTCAAGTACACTCGCATGCTGGCCGAGAGGGTTGGCTGCAACGTGCTGGACACCATGGAGATGGTCTCGTGCCTGCAGAAGAAGAGCGCTAAGGAGCTGGTGGAGCAGGACATCCAGCCCGCCCGGTACCGCGTGGCTTTCGGGCCCGTCATCGACGGAGACGTCATCCCGGACGACCCGGAGATCCTCATGGAGCAGGGCGAGTTTCTCAACTACGACATCATGCTCGGGGTGAATCAGGGAGAGGGCCTGCGCTTCGTGGAGAACGTGATGGACCTGGAGGATGGCGTGTCCGGCAGCGACTTTGACTTTGCCGTGTCAGACTTTGTGGACAGTTTGTACGGCTACCCGGAAGGGAAGGACACACTGAGGGAGACCATTAAGTTCATGTACACAGACTGGGCTGACAAGGACAACCCGGAGACCAGGCGAAAGACCCTGGTGGCTCTCTTCACCGACCACCAGTGGGTGGAGCCCTCGGTGGTCACGGCAGACCTCCACGCTCGCTACGGCTCCCCTACCTACTTCTACGCCTTCTACCACCACTGCCAGAGCCTTATGAAGCCGGTGTGGTCCGACTCAGCCCACGGGGATGAGGTGCCTTACGTGTTCGGCATCCCCATGGTGGGCCCCACTGATCTGTTCCCGTGTAACTTCTCCAGGAACGACATCATGCTCAGCGCCGTGGTTATGACTTACTGGACCAACTTCGCAAAGAGCGGGTGAGTAGCAGCAAATGCAGCCTGACTGCATTCACTGTCTTATTTTACACAACTGCCTTGTCTTAGAAATAGTCAGAGTGTGGTAGGATTCATCTTTAAGTGGTGTCTCCTAATTAAGCGCAGCCTGAACTCCCACATTCACAATTTCAACCCTCTTATGTTAGTTCACAAGAAGAAAAAGTATGAAAGAAAGTCTGAATCCCTTGATACGTCTGCCCGCACTGTATGTTGGGCTTCTTGCTGTAATTGGTTTGACTACAAAACACTTGGAATATCTTAAAGTTGCACCCGCACCTTTGACAAACAGCGTATTCAGTAAATGGAACTGCTCCAGCCCAACGGCGACAGAAAGGCAGGTAATGCTCCACCGGAGAGTCGCATTGTTTGGGAAAACTGCAGCGTGCACACAATCCCGCGGACGCCGACTAATAGAGCCCCGTTTCCTGAAGCGTCGGGCTGTTTCTTTTTAAAGACTTGTGTTCGGCCGAAGCCTCGTCTCTTCACGCAGACGTAGAGGGATTTACTCATTCACATAAAGCAGTTCCTCTGTGTTTAAGATAAAGGTTATGTTAAAGACAAACATCGAGGAGGCAGTAAAGGTGAACTCTATAAAACCAGTCTGCTTTATAGTGAGCTGTCATTTCAGGCAACCTGTGCAGAGGTCGCCTCTTTCTGCCTTTACTATGGAAGCTTTTATATGTGGTTTAGAGATAAAAATGTTTGTGGCTGCCTATCAATCGGTTTCCTGTTAGATTATCATCACAAGCAGTGGCATTTCAAAGTATTCAAAGAACAGGAGACATTTTTTAGCCTAATACATTTTTCCAGTTTTAGGCCAGTGGGAGTTTATTATTCAAGACAAGTCTGATGCTGATGCTGACGAGATATTACACTAACTCCGGCTCAGCACTGGAAGAGCGTGCTGTTGAAAGTGCGGAAGAATGAAGCCGCGCAGCTCCCGTCCTGACAGCCCGCTTCACAATTTGTCATATAGAGGCAAAGATTTGCTGCCGTGTGCTTTTGAAGATAAGTGACGTGTAAGTGAATTCCGCTGGGGAGGAGGCGTCCCCCTGATGCCCCGCTGGAGCCTAGTGGGAGGCGGAGGCGGCGCAGGTCACTGTGGGCCGTTGTGTGTGGGAACGAGGGAATGCTGAGCCCTGGAGGAAACATGCTGATATTACATTGTGTTGAACTTTTTCACCCGCGTTTTAATGAAACCCTCGTGTTTTTATTTTAGCATATGAAATCGTTGCTTTAGTAGCACAGAATCAGGGCTGGGCAACATGGCTAGAACTAATGTTTAGGTGAGCTTATTTAATATGAAGACTCAATGCCTTCATTTGTAAGGTGATTATCGTAAAAGGGCATTTTATTGTGTTTTTAGGGATCCTAACAAGCCGGTGCCGCAGGACACCAAGTTCATCCACACCAAAGCCAACCGCTTTGAGGAGGTGGCCTGGTCCAAGTACGACCCCTACGACCAGCTGTACCTGCACATCGGCCTGAAGCCCCGCATCCGCGACCACTACCGCGCCACCAAAGTGGCCTTCTGGAAGCACCTGGTGCCTCATCTCTACAACCTCCACGACATGTTCCACTACTCCTCCACCACCACCAAGGTCACGCCGCTCGACCCCACGCAGTCCAACGGCAAGCGCTCGGGCAGCACGGGGCGGGCGCCCGTGTCCACCGCACACAGCGAGGGCGGCCGCGAGATGGGCCCCCTCATCATGCCCAACCCCAGGGACTACTCCACGGAGCTGAGCGTCACCATCGCCGTCGGGGCGTCGCTGCTCTTCCTCAACGTCCTGGCCTTCGCCGCCCTGTACTACCGCAAGGACAAGCGCAGCCGCCAGGACACGTCCCAGCAGCCGAGCCCCCAGCGCGACGCCAAGGGCAACGGCACGGGCCACGCCGCCACCGTGGACGAGACGCTGTCGTCCCAGAGGAACCAGTGCGAGGCCCTCCACAACCCGCTGCACGTCTCGCCCAGCCTGGAGTACTCGCTGGGGCAGCGGCGCTCCCCAGACGACATCCCCCTGATGACGCCCAACAACATCACCATGATTCCCAACTCCCTCATGGGCCTGTCCAACATGAGTCCATACAGCACCTTCCCCGCCGGCTACAGCTCCGCAGGCCTGCCGAGCACCCACTCCACCACGCGGGTATAGCCTGGCGGGCGAGGGAGGCGAGCGCTGGGACGGATGCTGAAGCGGAATGTAAAGTTGTATTTAGGATGTATAGATTAAATAGGAATTGAATATGTTCTGTTCTGTTGTTTCCAAAGGTGCACAACCACCAACATCCTGCCTTCGCTCTCTCATAATGGGAAGTCTAACTGCAAAGTCATTTTATAATAATCACTTTCAAAGGCATTGAAAAAGAAAAAGTGCATTTCATTTTCACTTTGGCTTTTTTGGAACTTTACCTAGCAAGAACTTAGTATAATGTTTATACAGTTGGATTTGTATGGGAAGCTTTTTCTTACTCTGTGATATCTATTTTGATCTTGTGGAACAAAGTGACATTTCAACTCATGGTGGACAAAGATGAGATCTGGAAAAAGCTGAAAAGCAGTATTACTATTACTATTATCAAGCTATTTTATACATATTTCTCATGGTACATTGCTTATTATGAAAATGTATTTTTACTGTAATTACTTTCAAACGTCTCGTAACTCAGATAAGTAATAACTGTGGGATCGTGGACGGCGGTTTTGCTCGAGTACTGGTCACGAGCAACAAAGGACGGGTGGAAGGGAAGCGTTTCTATCTGGAAGAGCAGAGTGCAGGCCTCCTGTGTGTGTGTGTGTGTGTGTGTGTGTGTGTGTGTGTGTGTGTGTGTGTGTGTGTGTGTGTGTGTGTGTGTGTGTGTGTGTGTGTGTGTGCGTGTGTGTGTGTGTGTGTGTGTGTGTATATGTGTGCGTGTCTGTGTGTGTGGGTGTGTGTGTGTATGTGTGTGTGCGTGTATGTGTGTGTGCGTGTATGTGTGTGTGCGTGTATGTGTGTGCGTGTCTGTGTGTGTGGGTGTGCGAGGGAGAAGTGTGCTACCGAGATGTAAATTAGGCAGCGTGTCAAACGAACCATTGAGGTTTGCATATGTGGTGTTGTGTAATCTATTGTAGTCTATTTGAGTATCCTTGCTATTTTTCCCTTTCCTGTGTCCATAATCTTTGCTTAATAAATACACTCCACCTGTAACTTCTGCTTCACTCTCCGAACCCATTTGCTTCGACCGTGTTTCTTTTGGCTTCGCTTGTTTGTACAGAATAAACTTAGACCGACTTTTTCTTTGTTGTTTGTTTATGAACACTGTAAGGTCTCTGAGAAGTTAACTGTAATTAAATTGTACTTGTATGTAACCAACTCAGTTACTCGCATTTTAAAATGAGTTTCATGAAACCTTCACATTATTATCCGGCCCTGTCATACCAACATATATCCAGGGGTCGTCCCTCGCTGAATGGACATGATGGACATTTGATTTAAACCTATCATATTGTTGTTTAATCGAAATAAGACGACTATTAAAAGATTTTTGGAACTAACAGTGACTCTTGTTGAAAATTGGGATTTCATGACACGTTATCTAATGACAGTACACAATAAACTGTATGATGTGGGGAGAACGACTTGATCAACTAAACCCAATTACGATTCTCCAGCGAAACTGATCTATTTTGACGCGTGGCACCTCCAGCGACATCACAGTGCTCCTTTCCCACATTTGTTCTTTAATGTTCCTCTAACTATTGTTGTTCCACTCCTCCCGAAACGCCGGGTTCTAGCTTTGATATGCTAAAACACACTTAGCCGCTCGCAGACGCCCAGACATCAAACGTGGACACGGTCTCGGATTATTCCGACGCAAAATCAAACGCGGCAGCAAACAAACACCCAGTTGGTGTCATCATGGCGTGCGCAGGTAAATCATTCGGGGACGCACCGCAGGGGGTCATTGGGATTTAATTCCTCGGTCTGAGTCTGACAAGGGCCTGTTGGCTTGTTTGTGTGTCTGATGGCTGTTTTGTTCATTCATTCATTCATGTCACAAGATAACGTAGCAGGAGTTCAGACATCTTTAAAGGCTTCCTCCTCCCTTGAATTCATTCAGCGCGTGCGTCTATCGCGAGCGCAGACAATTGTAAAGACAACTGACACATACTGTAGGCCGCCATGCTCCATCTCATATACAGTACAGTACATACGCGCTGAAAGCTGTCATTGCCGTTCATGGCGTAGGTACCACTTTCCATCTGATTATGCAAAATCTATTTGGACACAGGCATCATAACACATTAACACAGCTGAAAGGTTTGAGAGTAATGCTTGTTTGAAACCACTTCATGCATTAACTAATGACTCAGGCCGCCTTATTAAGTGTTACCCAATAATTCATCATCCTAGCTGCTCACATCCCTGACCACCGTCGGCATCAGCTTCGGAGGAACATGCTTTATTCATAAATTGTCTTTTCATGTCATCCAAGCTAAGCGAGCCTCTAAAACTTGTCCTCCCACCTAATCCTTTGATTGTCAACATTACCGCTTATTCACAGCCCACGAGTGAAGCTGACAGCCATTATACACACTAACGCGCGGTCCCAACTTTAATTATTGCTTCATGTCTCTGTCTGTCTCTGGCTCTCGCTCGCTTCAAAGGCATCATTCCTCTGCACTCTTCACTATCATCTTAACAAAACCTGCATCATTAATCCTTTCTACATACTAATTACTTCATCTGCTATTGCTCGAGGTTTTTACTGCACAAAAGGATAAAACCTGGCAACTCAAACCAAATAATTTACCAATTTGCGCAGCTATAATTTTTTATGCATCAACTAAAAAGGACGTATTTAACAACAGATCAGTACCTCATATTCTGTGTATGCGTTGTTGCTTTGGCAAAGACATTCATTTGCTGTCATTTAATGGGTGGATTTGTTTGTAAGTGAAGCCAAAAAAACTCAAATAAAACGAGAGACCTCTCCAGTGAGAAAATGGTGCTTTCTTCACACTGGCTCCTTTGTGCTGCGCCCAGCTTTGACATCAACTGGGTCAAACATGAGAGAGGGAGGGAGGGAGAGCAGCAGCTGGACCAGACCGTCAATGTCACCCTTGTTAGTCAACTTCATCAATGTCAGTCACTGGCATTTAAATTTATTTAACTCTGGTACGTTTTATCTTTGCGTGTCTGTGGAGGTGCTGCTCTCGCCCACAGGTCTGGATCTCTCAGTGTGCACCGTGCAAGAACACCTGCATGATAATGAACAGTATAGTTTGAATCCTCCAAACTCACATGTATCATAATTTAGATCTGCAATAAAAAACATGCACAATGACAATTTGTGCGTTTGTTGTTGAAAGTGAAAAAGCTTTGATTTAACACATTTCCCAGTTTCTGAAATGATTTAACTGACTTTGTGGCAGGTGTGCACACATAAACATCTACTCTTGCTAAAGATTAGACCTATTTGAGCCTTCACACGTATTACACACAGCAGCTAAAGTACAGTGACTGTCAACAAAGTGTCCTGCCCCCCGCACCCAGGCCTAAATCACTGGCCCCATAAATAACCGCTGGCCACTGAAATGGGACTTTGTGACTTTAAGATGTGACTCGTGGAGATGTGGTCTATCTATTGTTGATGGGACAAAAGCGCGAGTCAGATTCATATAGGAGTCGCGGGGAATAACTTGTCATATCCTCATATCACAGTCACAAAGCCGCCCAGCAAAAACTTCAATAACCCCGCACTTCTCTCTGGACATGGGTGAGTGCACAGAATTTTTAATATCTCTTATCATGTTTTATTAATGTGATGTGAAAATGTGAATTTCAATATCTTACTAGTGTTGCCTTTAATATGTCCTTTCTGTCCGTAGACATCACGTTGCCCTGCTGCACTGTGTGCAATATTTAAGGCATATAAACTCTGTGCTTTGATTTATTTCAAGTACTCTAAGAGCAACACCTGTGTTTTTAAGTCATCTTCCATTCATCATCTTCCCTTGTTTGCAGCATATAGTACAGTTTAACATACAGTAATGCGTGCTTATAGTAAAACTCCTGGTTTTCCCCTTTAATCCTTTTTCACCGCCCTGGACTCAGACTCAGCCGGGCAGTGACTCTCATCATGCCAAGGCCATGTCAGGTCACTCATGTGAAAGAGGTCAGACACTCCCACATGTGTCCTGGCTGCATATCAGCATCTTTCCATGAGAACTGCATCTGCTGACCCCTTTCTTTCTCACTCGCAAACAACTTGAGGGGAAACTTGCACTTTAGAAACTTGAACTGTTTCAGATTCCTGATTGATTATCTGGCATCTACTGTAAAAATGAACTGTTGCTTTTTGCACTGAATGCAAATAGAGAGTATAAGACTGTCACACTGCACCTACTGTTGCAGCACAGCTGAAGCGTGGGCGTCTGCAGGCACCATCGTTTCAGTATTTTGGCTACAGCCGTCTTCCTGCTGTTACTATTTATATTTTCATAGCAGTTTGTTTAACTCTCAGCTTCCATTCATTCCAACCAAGATCCTGTGAAATGATTGAGTGGTGGTGGTGGCGGTGTTGGTGTTGATGATGTTGTTGTTGATGATGTTGTTGTTGTTGTTGTTGTTGTTGTTGTTGTTGGTGGTGGTGGTGGTGGTGGTGGTGGTGTTGGTGTTGATGATGTTGTTGTTGTTGTTGTTGTTGTTGTTGTTGTTGTTGTTGTTGTTGTTGTTGTTGTTGGTGGTGGTGGTGGTGGTGGTGGTGGTGGTGCTGTTGCTGTTGTGTAGATATTTAAATGAGCCCATATATTCTTCTTCTTCTTCTCCACCCACGCTTTGAACACTTGAACCCAGCCCCGCCACCCTTGACACTCTGTGTCAGGGTACTGGTCTCAGCATCTGTACATGGCGGTGGCCTGAGCCGTGACCCTGCCAGCGGTGCCGGGACAGTCCTGGTGACCCCCTGCCACCACATACTACTGTGGCCATTGTTCGTTTGACATCGCTGCCTTTTGTTCCCCAACGATCGTCGCAAAGACAATGGACATTGTATCTCCATCCACAAAGAGAAGCTCTTTCTTCTGGGTCCTGAAGCCAGTCTTGCACCAACATCTCCCGCTCGCCTGGTGACGGCAGTGACCGCTGGACAAAGAGGGCCGGGCCAGAGTCAGTAGGGGCTGAGCTCTTGGGTGCTGGTACGAGCAGAGCAGCTTTAACATACGGATGAAATCAGCACAGAGGGGCTTATTTTACAGTAGCAACACCTTGCAGGCAGCACTGTACACCAGCGGCTGGCACCGGGACCTTTCTTGTTGTGGAGTACGGGTATCGAGAGCAACAAATGTTTCCGGTCAGACAGCCTTGGCTTTGCAAAGCCTTAGGTGCTTTCCTCTATCCCATTTCTGTCAATGCATTTATTAACCGTGTGGATATTTGCTACCCGCTTCACCAGCGCAGCTTACACTGGACCAAGTGCATGAGATTCTCCTGTTTTTGTTTGGACGCTGGATTGGGAGCTGCAGCTTGTCCCCCGCTGTCTAGTTTAGCTTGGGTTGCTTTTTTACCTGTCGGTGGGGCTTCGGTGTGCGCTCATGGATTTGCCTTTTTCTTAGCTCCCCCGACGCGGCGTAGATGTGTTGTGTACTTGTTTGTGCGGTGTGTGCCGCCTGTGTGCTGATATATTATGCCCCCTCAGGTTGTTATGATTGCTGTGTCCGATGCATTGGGGCAGTGCCCTACCCGTCCCTGGTGGCCACCTTGCTGGTCTATGCTGGCATGGCGTTATTTTGTGGCTGTGGGCATGAAGCTCTGTCCCAGACCGAAGTCCTTGTGGAGACCTACTTCGCCCGCAACGTTCAGGACTATATGGTCATGGCATCTTTGTGAGTGATGTGCTGCATTTATTTCTCCAAATATGCATATTTTACCTTCAAAAAGCTCTTTTGGCGTTTCCCTGACTTCTCTCCATGACTTTCCCAGTATCAAGTATTTCCAGTACGTGATCTATGGCCTGGCCTCGTTTTTCTTCCTCTACGGCATCCTGCTGCTGGCTGAGGGGTTTTACGCCACCAGCGCCGTCAAGCAGACCTTCGGTGAATTCCGGAGCACCCAGTGCGGCCGCTGCCTCAGCCTGACGGTGAGAACGTGGGAAGGAGGGGGGAGGAGGAGCAAGTGGGGGGCGGGATTAATAGGACGACAGATCATTTAAAATGATTTCTAACCTTAGTGAAACATTCGTTTTTACACAGGATTGTGAATCTGAAGCAGCATTAATAACATGTAGTTCATCACACTGAGACCTGAGCTTCTTTCCCATTTGTCACGTTTGCGCTGAACTTACACGCTGCAACCTTTACTTTAACAGTTTATCATCGTGACGTACATCTTGGCCTTCATTTGGCTGGCCGTGTTCGCCTTCACCGCCATCCCCGTCTTCTTCCTGTTCAACATGGAGCAGACCTGCCACGACATCAACATCCTGGCCGAGACGACCCCCAGCATAAATCAGCACGGCTGGATTTGCATGGACGCCAGGCAGTTCGGTGCGTCATCCTTATAATGAGTGACTGCGCGTCCACTTGTGCTGAATGTTAATGTGTCCCCGACTAATCACCGGCGTCTGGTTTCAGAGCGGCCGGCTGAATTAGTGATCCAATAATGTGAAACCCTGTCTAAACTGCTGTTTCTCTATTACACCGTGTGACATCATCGTGATTCAGCAACTGTACATCACTTACATAATGCCTCCATTTAAGGTCTGCTTCCTTGGAACGCGATGCCAGGCAAGTCCTGTGGAATGACCTTGGCATCTATTTGCAAAACCAGTGAAGTGAGTAGAAGAAGCCCATTTTCCCTTCTAGACCATTTCACGTTTACATCCTCCCATAAACATCAGTGGGCAAATCTATTCTAAATTATTAATGGGTGTGAAAGTGGGCTTTTTAAGAATAAAACAAACAGAGTACGAATCTAAAAACTGGCTTGTTGTTTGTTATGTCCTACAGTTCTACGTCACCTATGACTTGTACATTGCTGCATTCGCTGGTGCTGGGATCACTCTGTTGGCTCTGGTAAGCACTAACTGCTCTCTGGTCAGGTTAAGTAGTGCATTTGATGTGCGAAACGTCTCCATCTGAAGCTTCAAGTTCAAACAATACCTTAGAGGCACCCGGTATGCAGATAGTTCTGGTTCCAGTGTCGCAGTATCTGTTACTGAAGCTTCTGCTGCTTCTCTAATGCGCAGGAGCTGAATCTATTTAATAGGGATTCACTGAGCAGTGTCACCTCACATCAAGAAGGTTACAGGTGCAAATCAAACCCTGCTGGTCCTTCTTAGGTTAATTGGTGACTCTATTTTGAGTACGACCGTGAATATGAGTGCGTGTCTGTCCTCGTGTTCCTGTTCTCACTGATATTGTATGCAGCAAAGTATGTTGCTCATCTGGACTAACGGGCGCTGAGCACCCGGAGCAGCCTGTCAATCACCTCCTTCGCTTGGCAGCGCCACCATATCAGACATTTATATCTCAGACCCTTAGCTGCTCGGAGCTGCCGAGCTGCATGGATTGACATTTCTAGCGACATATTCTTTTACCGTTTAAATGACCTGAAATTACTTCATGCGCTTGACCCACACACACTGTGTGTGTGGTGCACAGAAACCCAGCCTCTCAGCGTTTAAACTGTTTCCTCTCTGCCTTTTCAGTTTCTGTACCTAGTCGCCACCACTTACAACTATGCCGTCCTGCGGTTTCTGGGGAGGAAAGGCATCCGCTAATCGAAACGTCTCCATCTCAGTCGACCCCATTCTCTGGCTGTGGGATGGACAGTCAACATGTGCAGCACTACACTTCTGTTTGTCCTCTTGGGAACAGCAACTTCCAAAAAGCCTGGATCACCTGCTAGTAATTCTTTAGACGTGGCCAATAACAGACGAACGGTTCCCATCACTGTTACGCATGAGCAATGCGTCTCTTAGCTTTGTTGTTCATTTACCTCTTCTGGTTGTGATCTAATTGTATCCTTGTGTAGCTTCACTGGTGCTGATGCTGTTGTGAAGTTTGATGTATCACTTTTCCTGAATAATTACGGGGTCACCTTACTAAGCTAACAGCATGTACAGCATTCAGTGAATGTACCAGGGCTCTTGGTTTGAGATATCCTCCAACTTTCAATTATGCATTCACTTGCAATACACACTCGGTCATAATGCATTTTTTAATCTTCCAATGAAAAGAAGAAATACATATCTGGATCCATTTTGCCATCGGGTTTTTTGTTTCCGGCTTAAATGTAACTGATTCTGTGTCACAGAAGTGCTGATGCTTCCATAACCTGCCTCGAGGTGACTTGTGCTTAATGTTTACCAGTGTTAGTGCTGTGTGTGCTCTTTTCACAATAAAGCTGATTAAACCATTTTATTCTAAGATTTTATTTTAACTACAGACGATACCCATGTATACATACACTGTTAATAAAGATATTATGCTTATTGTAAAGTACTTCATTTAAACGTTGTTGATTAATCACCGCGGGACATGAGACTGCTGTGATGACACATTCGTCCCCCTTGGGCTTCAGGTCTTGAGGGCCTTTACGAAGCAGCCTTTACAGTGGAACAACTGGTTGTGCAGGTAAATGGGGATCAGAAAATCTCCCAGGTCCTTGGCGCAAACACCACACTGCAAAATATACTAGTCAATGTAGGTAGAACCACAAACATGACGTATGATTAGCATGTTTCCTAAAGGACAGAACTAACCTTGAGACATTCGCTGTGGCAGGTCAGTGGTGGGTCACTGAACGTGATCTTGACATTTCCACTGATGACTTGGTCACAGAATGAACAAACAGCCTTGCCTTGTCTGAGGTAATGAGAGAGTCATTTTTAAAAAGCATGAAAACCGAGACTGCGTGGTACAAATGCAGCGAAATGAAACTTTTCCGTGCTACAGTGCAATGAATAGCAACAATAAACCATGAGATGCATTTCACAGTAGAAGTGAATATTACATTTATAAAACGCAGTAAATAAAGGTTTGTTTTCGAATGGACGTACCTGTTGGTGTCATCACACTGGTTTGGTTCTGACCCCTTTGAGTGAGAGTGCTTTGGATCGTTCACAGGCTCAGGAACAGATTCTGCTGTGGGTGGTACCTCATCTAATGCATCTGTCAGTTCAATGGTTTGGTCAGAGGATGCATTTCGAGCAGCTCCACCTTCTTCCACCTTGTTTGCAGGCGGCGGAGTCATATTTTGTTGTTCAGTGGTGATTTTAGCAGGCAGTGCTTCTTTCTCAGCTACTGGAGGTGTTGTCCTTACAACAGGCTCTGCTGTGACTGCAGGTTTCACCTTTGGTTCAGTAGACCTCATTGCAGAATCACCACCACATTTATTAGGTGATTTGGATCCCATATCAGAAACTGGTTTCACACTGTTTTGTGGAGCAGTCTTTACATCTGGAGCTTTTGCCACAACCTGCGTTGGAGAGGCGGTCTTGCAACTCTCCTTTGCAGGTGGTTCTGTTGGTTTTACAACATCAAGGGCCGAAGGTGTTGCCTTTACTGGCTTTGTTGTAACTGCAGGTTCCACTGCCTTCACATCAACTGCAACAGGAACAGGGTCTTTATTTTCACCAGTATCAGCAGACTGATTAGGTGATTTGGATCCAGTATTAGGAACTGGTTGTAGAGCGGAGCTTTTATTTTGCTTTGTGCTTTCAACAGCAGGAGTCTCAGGTGATGGGGTCAGCTCAACATTAGCTTTAGAATCCACAGTCTTTGCCACAACCTGTGTTGGAAGGGCGGTCTTGCAACTCTCCTTTGCAAGTGGTTCTGTTAGTTTTACAACATCAGGGGCCAAAGGTGTTGCCTTTACTGGCTTTGTTGTGACTGCAGGTTCCACTGCTTTCAGTTTGATTGGAACTTCAGAAGTGACTGCAGAGGGGTCTTTATTTTGCTCAGTACCAGCCACAACAGAATTTCCTCCAACAGATGGATTCGATGATTTGGATCCTATATCAGAAACTGGATCCACACTGTTTTGTGGAGCAGTCTTTACATCTGGAGCTTTTGCCACAACTTGTGTTGAAGGGGCGGTCTTGCAACTCTCCTTTGCAGGTGGTTCTGCTTGTTTTACAACGGCAGGGGCCAAAGGAGTTGCCTTTACTGGCTCTGTTGTAACTGTAGGTTCCACTGCCTTCCGTTTGACTGGCACTTCAGAAGTGACTGCAGAGGGGTCTTTATTTTGCTCAGTACCAGCCACAACAGAATTTCCTCTAATGGGATCTTTCACCTGAGCATCAGTAGACTGATTAGGTGATTTGGATGGAGTTTTAGGGATTATTTGTGGAGCAGGGCTTTTATTTTGATTTGTGCTTTCAACAGCAGGAGTCTCAGGTGATGGGGTCAGCTTAACATTAGATTTAGAATCCACAGTCTTTGCCACAACCTGTGTTGGAGGGACAGTCTTGCAACCCTCCTTTGTAGGTGGTTCTGTTGGTTTTACAACATCAGGGGCCGAAGGTGTTGCCTTTACTGGCTCTGTTGTAACTGCAGGTTCCACGGCCTTCAGTTCAACTGCAACAGGAACCTTACCAGGGTCTTTATCTTCACCAGTATCAGCAGACTGATTAGGTGATTTAGATCCAGTATTGGGAACTGGTTGTGGAGCAGGGCTTTTATTTTGTTTTGTGCTTTCAACAGCAGGAGTCTTAGGTGATGGGGTCAGCTCAACATTAGCTTTAGCCTCTGCAGTCTTTGCCACAACTTGTGTTGGAGGAACAGTCTTGCACCTCTCATTTGCAGGTGGTTCTGTTGGTTTTACAACATCAGGGGCCGAAGGTGTTGCCTTTACTGGCTTTGTTGTGACTGCAGGTTCCACTGCCTTCAGTTTGACTGGAATTTCAGAAGTAACTGCAGAGGGGTCTTTATGTTTGTCTGTACCAGCCACAACAGACTGTCCTCCAACAGATGGATTAGCTGATTTGGATCCCATATCAGAAACTGGTTTCACACTGTTTTGTGGAGCAGTCTTTACTTCTGGAGCTTTTGCCACAACCTGCGTTGGAGAGGCGGTCTTGCAACTCTCCTTTGTAGGTGGTTCTGTTGGTTTTACAACATCAGGGGCCGAAGGTGTTGCCTTAACTGGCTTTGTTGTAACTGCAGGTTCCACTGCCTTCAGTTCAACTGTAACAGGAACAGGGTCTTTATTTTCACCAGTATCAGCAGACTGATTAGGTGATTTGGATCCAGTATTAGGAACTGGTTGTGGAGCGGGGCTTTTATTTTGCTTTGTGCTTTCAACAGCAGGAGTCTCAGGTGATGGGGTCAGCTCAACATTAGCTTTAGCCTCTGCAGTCTTTGCCACAACCTGTGTTGAAGGGGCGGTCTTGCAACTCTCCTTTGCAGGTGGTTCTGTTGGTTTTACAACATCAGGGGCCGAAGGTGTTGCTTTTGCTGGTTTTGTTCCAGATGACTCTTCAGGCTTGACTTGGACTGCATTTGGAGCAGAACCTTCAGCGGGGTCTTTACATTTCTCACCAACCAAATCAGAGGTTCCAAGGTCTTTTACATTGGCATCTCCAGAGACCTTGCTGCATTCAGCATCTGAGTGATCAGGCGGTGCAGCTGCATGTGCTTCCTTGTTTTCTGCAGCTGTTGTGGGATCTAATTTTTTTTGTTGTGCCTCAATATTTTTAAATTCTCCAGCAGGTGATTTGATATTGCCCTTCTTAACTGAATCACTAAAACAAAAAAACAAAGGGGAATAATACATTTATAAAAACATATTCAACCCACATTCAAGTTGTGGTTTAAATGTAGCAAAAGGATTTTCAGATGAGCAGTTTCACAGATTGTTTTTAATTAAATTCTGCAAGCACATACCCTTTCCATGGAGTAAGCTGCGTCTTTTTTGGAGAAGGATTCGATGTAGACTCCGTGAAAGCTGCTGATCTATTGGGTAATAACAAGAAATTCACCTTGAAAAGAGCCTTGGCATTTACAATCTCAGATTTTTTGTCCCACTCACTTCTCTTTATTTGCAGCTCCTGATTTGTCAGAGTGAAATAAAATGATCCATATGTGATTCATTAGCTTTGCTTAGTTAGATTCATTCTACATATGTGTGCTTACCTTTAACATCACAGTATCATAGCCCATATTAGCCCAATTACATATATGTTTATAAAGAAAAGAAAACGGTTTCTACATATGATGATGGTAAAAGACATTGTTAAATCCAACTATTTCAATGTTTATATTAAAATTGTACCTTTGCTTATTGCACTTCATTTTAGATATTTTGTCTTTTTAATTCTGTGATTGCTGGCCTCTTATTTTGCCGAGGGATCCTTCAGACCTTTATTTTGAAGACACCCCAGAGCTTCCGGTTTTGCTCAGTTGAGCTTCAGATGTGAAGCTGCGTTTTTCTTGCTTGGCAGGTAAATAAACGCTTATTCCAAGTTAAGCGTTGTCGGTTAACACGACCCACATGCGGGAAACAGCGACGGTGGAATAAACTCTTAAACTCGAAGCTTAAGGTCTTAAGGTCGAAGCTTAAGCGGTTTTTATTCTGAAACACACCGGGCTTCACATGTCGTTAAAGAACAGCAGCGTTGCGGTGTTTTGCGTTAGTGGCAACACACGTCGAGCAGTTTTCTGTAAAGTAAAACTCCGTAAAACCACTGTTAAGTTTCAGTGAGCGGTAGCTGGGATTTGATCGATTCATTCATCGTCGTTTGACATTGACAAACATTCCACATGAACTGTGTCTGTTGTACTAGCTAGCATTAGAAGAACTGAGGTTTCCTGCACGTACGTGAACTTACGTTAGCGTTAGCTTCCGATTCTTGACTAATTATGACTCCGCTCATGCTTCGGTGTTGCGCGTCCTTCATAACAGTTACCTGTTTAACGTACATTTCATTCGCTGTTTTATCATTTGAACAGAGGGGAGCTAAACGACTTCTCTTTGGGATTAAAGAGAATCCTGCTCCACACGGAGCTTGGTTATAAAGTCTGCCCTCATATTAGGTGCTATGTATTCCTATTGTGGCTTTCTGTGTTATGCTGTGTGTATTCATAGTGTTGACATACAACTAGTCCAAACGTGGCCATTTTGATCCTAAGACGGTTTGTGTTTTTTGTTTTTTTTCTAGATGGAATAAATGCATCTTGAACTGTAGAAACAAATGCTTCTGTTTGTGCCATAAGCAATAAATGACAGATGCAAGAGATGTTTCGTTAAAGTGTGACTTTCTGTCGCCATCCTAGGAAAATGCCATCAAGGAATCATCTTGATAAAATTGGGAGAAAGAAGAAGAAGAAATGGACAGAAGAGGCCATGGAGCACGCGCTGGTCGAGGTGAAGTCCGGGAGGTGCACAGTGAGACAGGCTGCCAAGGAGTTTGGAGTCCCCAAGTCTTCACTGGGGGACAGAGTGAGTGGGCGCGTGAGACCAGGAAGTCGCAGTGGGCCGGCTCAGCTCATCACGTCCTCCGACGAGGAGCAGCTAGTGGAGTTCTCCTTATACATGTCCAAGTACGGGTTCCCGCTCACTAAGCAACAGCTGGTGTCCTTTGCCTCGTCCATTTATAAGCGTCAACATCGGAGGGTGGCGTTTTCCAAGCTCGGCCAGACTTGGTGGCTTAACTTCCGGAGACGACAGGAGAAAAACATCACCATTCAGCCGGCGGACAGCGTCGTCCGTGGGAGAACAGTGTGTGTGAGGAAGGAGGCTGTGGATCAGTTTTTCCGTTTATTGACCACCGTCATGGACACTCATGGACTCAGGGACAAGCCGTACCACATCTTCAACTGCAGTGAGACAGGGTTTCAGCTGGGCAGGAGGAGGGTCCTTCTCCCCAAATCTGCCAGTGTGGGATGCAAGGCAGCAGCAGGCTCCAGAGACCATATCTCCATCCTGGCTTGCTTCAACGCAGCTGGGGAGGACATCCCACCGTTTATCATTTACTCCAAAGCCTATCCAGGGGGAGTGTGTTACAAGACACAAGGGCCGTCGAATGCCCTCTATGGATGGTCAGAGTCGGGTTGTGTGAACTCTGACCTCTTTAAGAAATGGTTCCTCAAACATTTTCTCGTGCACGTTCGGAAAGAGCGTCCGCTGCTGCTAATCTTTGACGGCCACAAATCACCCGTGAACCTCGAGGTGGTGGAGGCGGCTCGTAAGGAGGACATCATCCTTCTCTGCCTTCCGCCCCATTGCTCTCACATCCTGCAGCCGCTTGATGCAGGTCTCTTTGTGCTCCTGAAGAAGCACTTTGCAGCACTCACAGGTGACGGCAGTGCCGCTGATAGTCACTTTGCTGTAAGCAAAAAAGATTTCTCAAGTGTATTTAAAGGGACGTATCAGGTGGCAAAGGAAGAGGAGGGTGTCAGGATTGTCACTGAAGGCTTTAGGAAATGTGGCATCTACCCACTGAACCACTTCACCGCTAACGAAGGCCATTTATTGCCACCACACAGCATGAGCCCAGTAGCTGGACCTTCTTTGACTACAGCAGTGCAGGAACTGCACACTGTCGGAGAATTCACAGCTGCTGGACCCTCCTCATAGCTCTTTGCTATCGAAGACTAATGTCGTCCTGTTGCACCTTTTGAGGAAAGAGCGATGGACTCCATTCAACATAGCCTGATTGAACACTCCTGCTTCCCCCAGCCTTCCTGAAGAGTGCTCGGATTGTTGGTTCATTGAGAATAAATGATGTGGGATATTAATTGCAAGTCTTTCAAATTAAGTGTGAGGTGCTTCCAGCGTATTTCTCCAGAGAAAGCTGCAGTGAAACAAGAGCCTCTGGGCCCTGTTTCTAAAGTAATAACCCCTTTCACATTCAGTATCCTACTGACATTTGTGATGATCAACAAAAAGAATCCTGGGCTTGGGCACAGCCTTTGTGAATACTTTGTTATCGGACATCATTTGTTTAAATTGGTACAGTTGTTTCTAGAAAAACAGTTTGAGGTGTTCGGCAATGACTGATTGCTGAGCGAGGAAGGGTCCAAGTGAGCCCCAGCTTGTCTGTGATAACAGCAGGATACAAAGAAGCAGGTCCTGTATTTAGACACCAGAGAAGGTGTGAGTTCTATGCATATGGATGAAATCAAGTAAAGTTGTTCCAGGGATTTTCCCTGTTGAACTTGTCTGGGTTTGTGTTTTTTTTTGTACACACAAAATACAAGAGTTTAACTATTTGCCCACTGCATTGGATATGAATTTGAATATATACAAACAAAAGAAGTAGACATTTCATTTTAGGTGATCACATTTGATCAAACTAAATTTTATCATGTACTGATGGTGAGATGAGGACATGTTACGTGTTTTTATGTTTCATCCTAAATTTACCTTATAGGTAGAATATATTGCCTTTGTCTTTTAGTAGATATTGAGTAAAGCTAAGATTGGTCCTATGCTACATTTAAATTCATAATTCTATTTTTTTCTATTTTTTACTCAGTAGAATGGAGATATTGCATTACTACTGTATGACCTCAGGGACAAACTCCAGTAGGAAGATTTTTGATCCAATATTTTAGGACCAAAATGTCCATATGCTCAATAATTCCCTGTAAAGGGTTGTGCTACTTTTGTGTGTGTGCCATGTACTGTATGTGTTAAAGTCTAGTGATGTAATATCAATGCAATACATGGAGCTGGCTGTAAGGTGAGGCAGTACAGAGTACTGTAAGTATTAATAAGTACAATTACTGTGCACAAACAGTATCAACATTTTAAAGATTATTTAAACAAAGGAGGAAGATGGTTTTGTATGCGACTCTAGTTTTGATCGGTTAACGTTTATGTTCACAATTTACATACAAGGCTTTAAATATTTATACAAGTCAGATTAATATTTTAAAACCGAAGGACAGAGAAGAGATAAGCGGGTGTATATGAATGGTGACTGCGTTATCACTCAGGAGCACTGGTCAGCTCACATCGTACTCGAGGTTGTTGTGGTGCAGCCTCTGGGCTAAGTCAGTGTTTATGTATGTTAATATCACAGACGATTTCCTCCTGGAGCATGAAACAATTATTTATTATTCATTAACTCAACAAAGTCAAAGCACACGATCAGTTTGTGCAGATCTGTTTCTACATTGTTGCTCACATCAAACAGTGTCAGTTGATGGGCATTGCACCGTTAGTAATGTTAGTAACTTGTTGCCTAAAGTGATTCTTTCTATGAGAAACAATTGTTCAATAAAACTGTCAGTTTTTATTTAAATTGATTTCATTTGTTTTATATAAATATATAACCATATTTGAATTTGAATTTATTTGGTAGCACTTACTCAAATTTCTTGGCTGCAGAGGAGACGAAGGACTTGTTCTTGGCTGGAACGGGCCCAGCCTCTGCGTCGCTTTGTGTCCTGCAGGATAAAACTAGTTGTCATGAATGTAGTATGCATATTCGCATTGTCCGTAACTAACAGCAACTCCACAGCTTGTTTTATCACAGCATACTGTAGCTCATCAGCAGGAATGATGGAAATGACGCAGGGTGTTTTTGCTCAGCTGATTAATCTGGTCAAATCACAAAGAGTTTTTTCTTGCCTGTCATTTCCCTGTTTAGATTTGTGGATCCAGCTGCCGTCAGTCTTCAGTGCAGTCCGGACCTTGGTGGTCTTTAACACCTGAGCTCTGTCAACCTCTACGAAAGAAACTTACTTTGTGTCAGGATCAACTTAAACAATGATTGCATGAGATTTTTATTTTAACGTAGGATGTGATACTAATTAAAGTTTTACCTTTTGACATGATGCTGATGTTCAACCTGGTATCAACAAAAGAATTTTAGATTAAAGAGAAATAGAATTGTTCATGGTTTGGTCCCTAACTTTCAAACAAATAGAACAGAAAGCAAAACAGTGAACAGCTTAAAGTTTACCAAAGTGTACAGCACATTATACCCAACCTGTAAACTGCATTCTTTATGTAAGTGTATGTAATTCATGATTTGATACTAAGCACACCTGGAGAGTCAGAGTTTAGAACATGTAGGACCACATAGCTGTCAATTGTGTCAATTAATTTATGACTCTGTGGTCACGATCATTTAATGTCAGAATAAAAACCTAAACAAAGGTTTAAACAATTGGTGAAAAAACTAAATTAAAACCTCATCAAAATTTGCTTTTTCTATTACACAGAGTCCGTATTTACCATTCACTCCACCTCTGTATACAGAATCACTCTGCTCTTTGAGTTCCTGTTATCTATTATCATTCTGACGTATGAGCTTTTAGAATCATTCCTTCCAGGGGTGTCCCAGAACCAACTGACAAGGTCAAAGTAATTATTCCAAACATTACTAAATTGACTCAGACTTTTAAATGAGCCCTGACCTTGCAAAGTTAGAGAACAAAAAATCTATGAAGACACTTTGCTCTGTCCGCCTCTCACCTGTTTGCCTTGTCAGACCACGGTGCTGTCGAGCCTCCTCTGTGTCTCTCTCGCAGACACAGACGAACAAGCAGGTGAACCACCCCCTGTCATTTCCATTTGCTCAAGTGGGTGGGTGGGAAGCTGTTGCCACGTAGTGGACGGACGAGTCTGCCAGAGTCAAATAACTCCTTCCTGAGAAGTTTTCAAGTGACATGTTTATACTCAGATTAACTTTCTGTTCTTAACCTGTTATTGTTTCATTTTGAGTTTCGAAGAAATATATTGTAAAACATTGCTCTTACGACTGAGTAGATGGTAGGAATCAAGAGATACCTGATTTGAAAGCAGCCTTATCAGAAACTCTAAATGCCATTCATGCAAGAAATATGCATCCAACATAACTGAGATACTGTAAAAGCAAAAGTATGTTACCTGCAGTGTAACAATGATAAGCAATTTTCTGGTCCAGGTTAACTCAGCTTTTAAATGACTCTGTAGAAACTTACTGTCACACAGTCCGTACCAAGGGATTCATTTGCACTGTGCCATCAATTTGAAGGGACTTATTTCACAAATTAGAAGCGCTGTTGTTGTTTTGATCAGTGACAAAGTGCTATTTCACACATGCTACAGAACAGACAGGGTAGAATGGGAACAGGTGTAATGCTGCCAAGAAACAGGAGGAGGCTTGTGTTTTGTGCATGTGCATGCACATTCACAAATAACAAAACCCAAAGAAGGCGCTTCATTGACTTTGCTATGTTTGGTTCTAGTTTAGGGAACATCTACATGCATGATATTTAAACTTCCTTCTTTTTTATTAAAATGTCTTCCAGCTTTAGTCATCCAGACAACACTTGTACTGAATAAACCTCTCTGTAACACAATGTCTACTGGATAAACTTTATTCCTGATCAATATTACTTCACTTGTGTGGCTTTTGCTAAGTTCTGGTGCTTTTTCTAGTGGACATTTGATGACTTTTACCTAATTACACTCATTACTTTCATAATCATTCCTGTTTTACAAACTGACACAGTGCATGTATAGCAAATATCTGCACTCATGGGATAATTAAATAAAAGTGACTGATACATATTAAAATGTGAATTTTAGTACTGGTACAAGTTTACGGATTTACTGCACTGTATGATTAAAAAAATAATAAATAAACATAAACGCTGAAAGAGCATCTGGAGCGAGCATCAGCTGATACTCTCTGCCCCCTATTGACCTCATTAAAACATTGCACATGTTGTCCTGGACAGCTGTAAATAACCGATCTAACTGAGTAATATGTCTCCAACTTTATAATGACAACATCGCATGCTTTGTGTAGTGTTTAAATGTTACTTTAAAAATCGAACTAAAGCTTTGATCATTGATATCTCTAAGTTCTCTCCGAGTTGCAGTGATTTCCGAGTTACAGTGAATGCATCTTTTATTCACTAACGTTTCTTTAGGAAGTGACGTCGTTGTGACGCATCGGATCTTCTTTTGTCGTGTGGTTGCAGCTTTGTAAGTGTTTTAAAATATCTTCCAAAATATCAATGATTTCCCCAATCGACTTAATTTCAATTATTATAACTCAATTCCTTGAGTAGTTAGTGTTGAAAGTTGATACACAGAAGGAAGTTTTCCTTGTTTTCCTTCCTACTAGTGTTGATAAACGAGGTTAGCATGTTAGCAATATGTTAGCTTAGTGGCTTGCTGGCTAGCTGCTGTTTTGTACTATTAGTTTGTGGGGTTTTCTCTACTCTAAAATCAAAGTGTGTTTAACTGGGGATTTAACTGGAAATTCTGTGTGGCAAAAAAATCCTCATCCTTTGCCACTAATCTCAATATTTGAAAAACAGTTGGTATTTTGATTCAGGTCATGTAGCTCTGTGGTCTGACAATGTTATTAAGTATAGTTGAGTACTATGTTTAACGTTGCTTTCCACTATGATGGTTGTTTTTTTCATGGCTCTGCCACAGCACAGCCATCAAAGATGACTACAGCTGCAAGACCAACGTTTGAGCCAGCAAGAGGAGGAAGGGGTAAAGGCGAAGGGGACCTGAGTGCCCTGTCCAAACAGTATTCCAGTCGAGATCTTCCGGGTCACACAAAGATCAAATACAGGTCAGCTGATCTGAACTAAATGGAACTAAGTGTTAAATGGAAGTTTTTCTATGTTACTGGGTGGTGCACTGGTGGCTGGCTTCCCAGTCACCAAGGTTCATAATAAAATATTTTCTTAGATGCTCTATCTGCTCACCCGGTAGTTAGATATGCACTGGATCTAATATACATTTTTTTAAATTATTATTCTTTGTATTTAATTGTTTTTTTTAAATGTTGTATTTACATCAGACAACCTACCCAGGATGCTCCTGAGGAGGTGCGCGCCAGAGATTTCCGCAGGGAACTGGAGGAGAGAGAGCGAGTGGCTGCACGTGAAAAAACCAGAGAGAGGGGACCAAGAGGTTTGTATCTGCAAATGTGTGACTTGGTGTTTAAAAATAAAATATAGTGTTTGTGGAAACAGCTAGTTTACATTCTGCCTTGATCTGAATTTGATCCAGAGCATACGACATCATCTTCATCCTCATCGTCATCTTCTTCAAAGAGGCCCAGACTGGATCAGATCCCAGCAGCCAACCTTGATGCAGATGATCCTCTGACTGATGTAAGTGCTTCCATTGGAACATTTGTAATAATGACGCACCTTGCTTACCAGTCATGTTGGATTGTGATTTAGGATGATGAGGATGAAGATTCTGAGGAGGAGAGTGATGACGATGACACTGCTGCTCTCCTGGCAGAACTGGAGAAAATTAAGAAGGAGCGAGCTGAAGAGCAAGAACGCAAAGTAAAGTATCATTTTATAGCATTAATGTGTTAATACTTTTTGTTTGGATATAATCAGTAAGTTAACAAATGGGTCATTGTGTTGTTTACTCATTTATTTTACTTTTCCATCAGGAGCGTGAGCAGAAGGCAGAGGAGGAGAGGATTCGTATGGAGAATATCTTGAGTGGAAATCCATTGATTAATTTAGCCGGACAACAACAAAAGACAAACCAGCCTCCAACTACTTTCAGGGTTAAGAGAAGGTATCTGACATTTACACATAAACACACACCTATGCATAATTAATAATAATGATAATAATAATTATTGAGGTAAAATGTTGCCTTTATCTACCCCTAAACATGTTTTTATTTATCCATTACTATCTTTCTAGGTGGGACGATGATGTTGTGTTTAAAAACTGTGCCAAAGGAGTGGACGAGGCACGGAAAGAGAAACGCTTTGTGAACGATACCCTGCGCTCTGAATTCCACAAGAAATTTATGGAGAAATATGTAAAGTGAATGACCTGTTGTGTTTTTGTTTTGTTTTTTTATCAGATTTTTGTGCCCAACCCTTCAGTTGTCCTATGTCCCAAGTATGGTACACGGGTTTTAAATCCATTCTGTACTGAGATGCATTTCTTTCTGTGTCGCCAACCGATAAAGTGCTGTATATAAATGACTTGATGAGGTGCATCCAATAAAGCTCATTAAAAGTTGAGTGAAATTGTTAATTGTGATACAACCTTGCTTTCCTGTAGCTTTCCTGTAGTATTAGACAGGAGGACATTTGTGAAAGAAAATGAAGAGGGGGGTGAGCGTGTCCTCTTTATATTGATCAATACATATGTATAATATAAACATTCCAACAGTTGAAATTATTTTCTAATCACATTATTATTTAAAGCGTTTATTCTGTTCTTTATTCTAAGAATTTATTCTACATGCAGTTGTTGATTTTTACGTAGATTATTTCAAATCCTAGGAGAACTTTAGTTGGGACAATGTCTACATTTTATTAACTAAAAATTCACAATGATATTTTGTGTTGGCATGTTAATGTGCATTAAAATGTGTAACTTTAAATATAAAATTTCACATTAATATGTATATTTGAAAATTAAAAGCCTGTTAAGGTTTATAAGGAATAAGACTAAGTTTGAAGTATTAAAGTTAAAGAATGTATAGAGGCACAAAGCTCTGTATGTATACTGATGCACATTGTATGATTTCATCATAAATTCAAAAATTATAAAGCCTGTTTTGCAAATAAACAAATTTAATCCAAAAGCACAAAAATCCCAAAAAACTGAGACTGCGCCTTAAGGAAACTCGTGTCGCCTGCAGGGGGCGCCATCCTCAACAATCGCCTCCTTGTGACAGGACTGGGAGGCTGCTGGGAAAAAAACATGGCAGCTTCCTTTTATTTGTGGGGATTTGCTGCACTCCGAGAGAGTTTGTAAATACATTCCCCAGTCGACACACGGCTCGCAGCCGCATACTCCAGCAATCATCCAGACATTTTAATCTGGAGCAGCGAGATGGAGAAGAGCGGCAGCGTCGACAGTCTGGGCTCCAAACGAACCTCGTCCCGACAGCCAAGTGTTGATTCATTGTCGAGGTAACTAAACAGCGAAACGCAGCCCGACACCTTCTGCGAGTTTACTTATGTACTTTTCTAAAATACACTGTCCTCTATTAAACTAGAAACGGCTTCTGTAATGTAGGTGAGGTAACGCCGTTATGAGACCACCATTGACATGAACAGTAAATTAGGTCACTATCGATTAGTTTTCATATTCATTCATTAATATGGAATCATCAAGTTACTAAAGTCCATAAAATTGAATACATTACTATTTTCTCTGACAATAGAGAAAAACAAACAAAACAGACCAATATGGACTGACCTGTTTTTGTTTGTTTTTGTTAGTTTTGATTTGCTTTGATATTTCCTTCTAACATTTGTCTCCTCATCTTTCCACAGCTCATCCACGTCTCGGTCCGACCGCTCCGCTCAGGTCAAGCCTTCCTCTGCCATGTCCTCCGACTCTGTGTCCACCTCCACCGAGTTTTCCCCAGAGCTGCGGGTCCGTATGTGTTGAGTCAAATGTTCTGCTGCTTCACTGACTGAAATATGACTCCTCTGTTTTATGTGCCTTTCAGGTGAAGCCTAAACCTAAGGTATGTCCTGTCATGGCTCTCACATTATCTCATATGCTTTGAGCTTTGCTTTCGACTGGAGTCACGGGATCGAGCCCAGACTCAGGTGAATGTTGTGTCCGATGTTTCCAGCAGGCGCTTAGAGATTCAGTCAAGGAGGAACCACAGTTACTTCCAAATGAAAAAGTGCAAGACATGGGTGAGATTTCTCATTTGCTGCAGTAACAACCAAAATCACATTAGTTTGCGGTAGTTTTGTGTTTCATTTGTTGGCTTTGTTGTGTTCTGTAGCCCATGATGTCACCTATGTCTGTCCCTTCACTGGAGCAGTGAGGGGAAGCGTGACCGTTACAAACTACAGGCTCTTCTTCAAATGCATGGACCGGGTATGCTGCGATTTGTTTTTAACAATGAATATTTGCTTGTTTGTTTTGTTAAGCATTAGTCTGTCTTTAGGAACCAGCGTTTTTGTTGGACCTTCCCCTCGGGGTGGTGAGTCGTGTGGAAAGGATTGCAGCTGGATCAAGCCGTGATGTGTCCTATGGACTAGTTTGCAAGGTGTGTAATCAATACTACATATACTGGACAATACGGAGTAAATTACAGTTAATGCTGTTCAAATACTAGACAGTAACTTGTTCCTAGACACGGTTTCTACAGCAGTGAAACTGATACGTCCCTTGACCTGAGAGCGTGGCTAAGGCCAGTTCTTTCTGCTCTTCTGCAGGATATGCGTAATCTACGCTTTGCACACAAACAGATTGAGGACACGCTCAGGAAGTCCATTTTCGAAGTGCTGATGAAATTTGCGTTTCCTGTTTCCAATGGTCTGGTGAGTGATTTTCCGCCAGTGCCACTTTGGCTTTGCACCTCCGTCTAGCTGCTAATGTTTAATTCTCCCATCCTCTTTAGCAAATCTACGCCTTTGAATACACTCAGGTGTTTCCTGAAAATGGATGGAAGGTGTATGATCCCATAACAGAGTACAAAAGACAGGTATTGGACACGGAGACTAGTCTGCTGGGCTCAAAAATGGACAACTCTTTTTATATAGCTATATTTGTGTTTCTTGAAAGGGCATACCCAATGAAAGCTGGAGGATAACCAAAGTTAATGATCACTATGAGCTGTGTGAGACCTACCCATCAACTCTGGCAGTGCCTGTCAACATACCAGACGAAGAGCTGAAGAGGGTAGCTGCCTTCCGAGCGAAGGGAAGAATCCCTGTGGGTGACCCTTCTTCATCTCCAGTGCAAATCTAATAATGCCTTGTATAACTGCTTCACTTTATTGACTTTATTATTGATATTCTGTTGTGCTCTGTGTGTAGGTGTTGTCCTGGATCCATCCGGAAAGCCAGGCAACAGTGACACGCTGCAGTCAGCCGATGGTTGGGGTGAACGGCAAGCGCAGCAAAGAGGATGAGAAATACCTGCAGGCCATCATGGATGCTAACGCTCAGTCACATAAACTCTTCATTTTTGATGCCAGGCCCAGTGTCAACGCTGCTGCCAACAAGGTTAATCTTTTTAATCTTATTTGAATTTTACTGAGAGCAAAACCACCATAATACTGTTATGTAATATTGTGCACATATTGTGCATGAGGGTTTGAGGTTAATGTCAGTAGCAACACAATTTGCTTGAGTTGGTTTGAGTGTGTTTTTGTCTACTCTGCACGTGTTTGTGCCAGATGAAAGGAGGCGGTTATGAAAGTGAGGATGCTTATCAGAACGCTGAGCTGGTGTTCTTGGACATTCACAACATCCATGTGATGAGGGAGTCGCTTCGCAAGCTGAAGGATGTGGTTTACCCCAACATAGAGGACTCGCACTGGTTCTCCAACCTGGAGTCCACTCACTGGCTTGAACACATCAAGGTGAGGATGACGATGAATTGCTTTAAATGTCAGTTGAGAGAAGAAGGAGGTTAAAGTCCAGGCTCTTGACCAAGTGTGTGTATTCCTGTGCCTTTAGCTGATCCTGGCAGGAGCTCTGAGGATCGCAGATAAAGTAGAGTCTGGGAAAACGTCAGTGGTGGTTCACTGCAGTGATGGATGGGACCGCACAGCACAGCTCACCTCTTTAGCCATGCTCATGCTGGACGGCTACTACCGTACCATTCGTGGCTTCGAGGTGCTGCTAGAGAAAGAGTGGCTGAGCTTCGGGCACCGCTTCCAGCTGGTAAACAGGCTCTGGCCCACTTTATTTTTTCCATTGAAAGGTCAGGTGGCTTTTCAGTTGCGTCACTGATGAGACGTCTATTCCTCTTCTTCTTCCAGCGTATTGGTCATGGAGATAAAAACCACACAGACGCCGACCGTTCACCGGTTTTTATTCAGTTCATCGACTGTGTCTGGCAGCTGACTCGTCAAGTAAATAATAAGGAACACTTACCTGTGAATACATCTTTAAGATTACCTTACATAAATATTGATAAATCTGTTTCTGTTAAAGTTCCCCGCAGCCTTCGAGTTTAATGAATACTTCCTGGTAACCATCCTGGACCACTTGTACAGCTGCCTGTTCGGGACGTTCCTGTGTAACAGTGAACAGCAGAGGTTGAAGGAAGTACGTAAGTCTTTTAGGAGTGTGATTTCATTTGCAAATGTATTGGCAGGCTCTTTGAACATTTGTTTTTATGGCCTCTATGACTTTTTTTGCAGGAGATTCCAAAGAGGACGGTGTCTTTGTGGTCTTACATTAACAGCCAACTGGAGGATTTCACCAATCCTTTGTATGTGAACTACTCCAACCATGTGCTGTTCCCTGTAGTCAGTTTGCGCCACCTGGAACTTTGGGTTGGCTACTACATCCGGTGGAACCCTCGCATGAGACCTCAGGTCCGCCAGGAATCCTGTCTGTTACTCGTAGGCTGTTAATCCAGCTCCAATCAGAAGTATTTCAAACTCCAAACATTTCTTCCTTTCACCAGGAACCTGTTCATCAGCGCTACAAGGAGCTGTTAGCAAAGCGCGCTGAGCTGCGGAAAAGAGTGGACGACCTGCAGCGAGAGGTGACGAACCGATCGGCCTCCTCCTCGTCTGAGCAGCCAGGCTCCCCCACACGCTCCATCACTCCTGTGCAGACTTTTGTTTGACAAAACCACGCTTCAGTTTCACTCCTATAAGAAGGTGCAATAGAGTAGTAACAAGGCCACAAATGGCACCATGAAAGACCTGTGTATCAAACTGCCACAATAGGTGACAAGCCATGTTTATACACTACCACCCAAACTCTGATTGTCAAGCAGGTGAGTGTACTTGCAGGTGCATGTAGAATCTGTTTGCATCAGAACAGCGTCTGGCTCAGCGTCTTGACTACAGGCGCTTTGTACAATTCCTCCAGGGTTGACAGGTGGTCCAGCAAATCCACCTACCCTACCTACGATCAATGTTTAGTTGAAGTACACTAAAATGTTCCTCGGGTTAAATTCAATTCATATGCCTTACTGTACACTCCTTATAGGAACACTAATGTCATCCCACTGCACTGAACAAGTTTGTAAGATATTGACTTGATGAGAAGTAGCAGTTGTGAAGATGAACAATGCTGCAAATACTAGTTACTTTAAGCTTGAAACTGTCATTCTAACACTAACTGAATGGCTTTGGGAGTTGTTAAATGTTCTAAATGTAGCTATAAAGGGCTAAAAGTATAGCATCTGCCAACTACAATAGTCATACAGTGCATTAAACGTAAGTGTTTTATGGACACTTAATGTCACACAACATTGCTCTCATTAAGACTAAGGTTTTGTAGGTTTCATTTCTCTAACTAGTTAACATTATTTATTACCATTTTAGTCCAGACTAGTATGTGTGATTCATAAATAAACGGTCTCATATCATAAGCAATATTCTTAACATGACCCTATTTCTTCCCTTAATAAGCTGCCAGAATATGCAATAGTTCATTAGTCCCAAATGATGCAGAATGCTATTACATTTTTTACACCTAGTGTCAAACAATTCTTTTTTTGCGCGTGTAGCAGAATATGTATTAACTATAATACGCTCTGGGTGTTTATTCTTGATTTAAGATGAATGATAATCGGTGCCTTGTTCAGAGTAAGACTCAGTACTGTTTGAGCATTTATGTGACGTGAGCAGAACTCCCTCAGGTCCAGATCCTGGATTTAACTGTTTCAAACGGTAGCAGTGCCCCAGTTAAATTAATTTGTATGTTAGTGATCCTAGGTTCCCAATGTTATCATTGGAGTTAAAATAATTATGAAACTGCAGTCGCTTTAAAAGAAGTAGCATGACCATTCAGTCTGTTTTATACTCAGGCATCAATACTGGATTTGATATATTTAGCTATTAAAGGTTTGCTCATTTTTATGTAACCAGCAAACTTTCAAAACTTGTTTTCATACAACAGCAGAGTCAAACTGTTATGTATCAATTCAGTTAATAAAAATGCTAAAACAAGACTTTGTTTATTTTGTTATAGCTAACTTTTATGAACAACAAAAAACTAAAATAAAATGTATTATTGTTAGTTTTCTCTCTTCTTGATTGTGCACATTAATTAAACAAGCCTAAATGAAATGTTATTATTGTGCTATTGTGATACAAATAAACTTAGTTTCAAGTCTTTCTGCAACATATTTTATGAAAAAGGTGCATCTGACACGTTTAATTTACTTACATTATTGTGCCCATGGAGAAATTCTTGTCCACAAACACTGCACTTATTTGACAAAGGTACAGACGTTACAGCACAATAACAGAAATGTTTATAACAGAGTGACAATAATAACAGAGAAGACAATAATCACAGCATAATTCACCTGGGCTTTAGTTTGGTGATTTAGTTGCAGTGGTTTAGTTGCAAACATTGAGGTTTATGTGTTTATCCTCAGACCACTTAGTGAAACGTGCAACAGTGCTGTGATAGTCAATGATGGAGTTGTTGTCTTTGAGTGGAACAATAATGGCAATATCATCAGAATATTTTAAATACTTTATGCTTGGTGATGGACTGAGGATGTCATTAGTGTAGAGTACAAACAGAACAGGACTTCGCACGCAGCCTGCGGTGCTGCTGTACTGGTGGTAAGACAAAGAGATGCAACAGAGCCCAGCCTGACTGCTTGCTGCCTGTTGCTGAAGGAATTATGTATGAGGTAAATTAGACGGGTGGAAATATTAAGGTGATACAACTTCTGGATCATCATGCGCCTCTGTATGGAATTAACGGTGGAACTGAAGTCCATGAAGAGCATCCTGGCAAACTCTTCAGGTGCTGACGGACGAGATTGCTGCAGGAAAGCTATAGCATCCTCTGTGACGTTTAGACCCAAGTCTTTGTTATAAATTAACTTGTGTTATAAAACTAAAAATGAATGAGAGGGGACCTATTGCACAACCTAGTGGCAGCCCCTTTGTGGTTAACAGAAACAAATTAATTGCACAGATCATCATATTTAATGCACTGGGGAGATAATTTGGTCACAAAGTGGCCAAGTCCTCCAAATGTCGCAAATGAAGGAGAATACATTTAAAATATCACGTTGGACTGTGTCGAACACTTTCAATAAATCAATAAAATGTGATACAACTATACAAGTACATTAGAATAAAAAGCGCATTAATTCCTAGTATATATTGAAGTTTCACACTAACAAAATACTTCTTTTTGGTAAGGTTGAAATAAAATTTTAAACAGAAATAAAACAGTAAATAAAAGCATGTATATTACAATAATAAGTTATTCAGTTATTACTTAAGTATTAAACCCACTAAGAAAAGTGTAAGTAAAGGGCGTGATTCGATGTATTGGAACGGAGTTGAATGAACCCGGACGTGTGATTGGCTCTGAGCGTTTCAAAATGTAAATCCCGCGGACCAACGTTGTGTCGCGATAGGTTTCCTTTCTTCTTCGGGAGCCGTCGGCCACTTCCGGTTACATGACGACGACGGCGTTGGTACAAAAAGAGAGAAGGAAAACAGGAAAATACATTTCTTGGCGAGAACAGTGGAAACTTAATATACATAGCCGGATCTGTGTTAACGGGTTGCGTATCTGACGTTAGTGCTGATGCAAGTTTGTGTGATCGGATAACGTATGAGCAGTGAAAGATCACAGATATTTGGAGTTTATTGTTCTTCGCCTGCTCCCTCCAGCTAAGCTATTTCTGTTGCTCTGCGCTCCCTGACCGAGCTAGCTAACGTTAGCTAGCGCTGGATGCCAACACTGTGTTTTTGTAGTTTTCAGTTTACAAGCAGATTGAAAAGTAATAGCGCCGTTAATCCGTTCAGTCTGCAGCAGGGCACTGCTATACCCTCCTAGCTCTGTGACACTAGTTGGGCCAGAATGGCAACGTCGGCTCTGTACGCCTGTACGAAGTGTAACCAGCGGTATCCTTTCGAGGAGCTGTCGCAGGGCCAGCAGCTGTGCAAGGTTTGGGAATGTGTGTGATCGAGGATGACTGGAAGCGAGACGTTGACACATCTGATCTTGAAGTGTTTACAAGCGTGTGCCGGCAGTCAACAAGTTAGCCAGGCTCCGATTATGTAAGAGCCTTTATCTGTCCAACATGGAAAGGCTAGCACAGTCACAACAGCAGCAGTGGATCCTTCTACCCGACCATGCTGGCTATTCTAAAGAAACTCTACAATTATATTACGCAATTAGCTGATGATTATTTATCCATGCGTCAGTGTATATAATGAAAACAAAAAGAACTACCATTACTGTAAGCACTTTCCAACTTCATATGCTGCGTTGCTGTGTAAAGCTGAGGAACAGATGTTTCTCTGTAAGAACAGTGGTGTAACACGAGAGGGCAATATTGGAAGCCAAATCCTCAACAAGTGTTAAGTTCCCAACTTTATTTCATCCGTGATCAGTTTGCACTGATTTCTACTTTTATGAGAACACCTGACAACAATGTACAGCAACCATAAACGTGCCTCACGCGCTCTCATTGGGTCTTACTCGTATATTGAAGTATCGTAACTGTAGACAGAACGGTTGAAGTGTGAGGTCAGTTGATGCAGTTAACAATTTCTCTGTCCAGAATTGTTAAATATCTGAAAATGCTAGCTAAGTTATTGATTGTCATCCAAGAATGCTTTTATGTGCTGAGGTTTCCCACATTGCCCTGCCCTGCTATGATGATGTTTGGATTAACTGAACAAAAGCATTATACAATACTGTGCTTACTTGTACACAAGCAAATATTTTAGTCAAAGGTGTTGCATAACCAATTTAAAGTTGTGGTATTTTCAACAAATTTAAGGCAGGATTGTTTCAGATGTGTCCATCGGAAATTGTGCTACATATCTGCCCACGTGTGCTCAAACATCTGTTTGTGTTGTTACCACAGGAGTGTCGCATCGCACACCCAATAGTGAAGTGCACATACTGCAGATCTGAGTTTCAGCAGGAAAGGTGAGATGGCAACCTAACTTCCTTTTCATGGGGTTTTTGTTCATACTGAGTGAGTTCCTTTGCACTGATGTGTTTCTTCTTTGCAGTAAAACTAATACAATCTGCAAGAAATGTGCCCAGAATGTCAAACAGTTCGGAACGGTGAGTATCAAGTTTGTCCCGAAGCATTTTTAACTTCAGTTGCATTGATCCAGTTGCAGTGTTTAGTGCATATCTGGTTAAAGTAACATTATGTGAAAATACTTTATCACTGTGTTTTGTCTTTGTTTGCAGCCCAAACCCTGTCAGTACTGTAACATCATAGCAGCTTTTATTGGAACAAAGTGTCAGCGTTGCACTAACTCAGAAAAGAAATATGGACCTCCACAGACATGCGAACAATGCAAACAGCAATGCGCCTTTGACCGCAAGGAAGAAGGCAGGAGAAAGGTACAAACCAGAGCCCGCGCAGTCTAATATACAGTGTAATGGTTACGTTCAACTGCTGTCTCCTACCTTTGTGCAGGTGGATGGGAAACTGCTATGTTGGCTCTGTACTTTGTCTTACCGCCGGGTCCTGCAGAAGACCAAGGAGCAGAGGAAAGGCTTTGGCTCGTCCAACTCCTCGTCCCTGAACGAGAAAGACCATCACTCCAGATCGCACCATCATCACCACCACCACCAACACAGACACAGCAGTTCACACCACAAGTACGTTCTGTGTTGTGCTACTTCTCCCTGCCACGTTTCTCTCACCAGGCCGCTCAGCCTATCTGCTGTATGCAATTATTTGCCAAGTCTGCCCATCTTTTGCAGACTAAGTGGGAGCTTGAGTCCTGAGCAGGAGCAGGGATTGTGGAAGCCGAGGTGATTTTTTTTCTCTTTATCTCCGTTAAGTTCCAAAAGTCTAGTCAATTGTTTTAGATTGAATGTTGTTATTTGATTTGTTTATTTTTATGCAGCCATAAATCATCTTCTATTCAGAAGGAGACTCCAAAGAAAAAACCAAAACTGGAGATGAAGCCATCCAATGGGGACAGGTGTGACAGCTTTTGTAATAAAATCAGATATTTCACACAATGTTTTGTCTTAATCCTGCCTGCCTTTATTTTTGTTCTGCATACTTTGACTTAGTCTATTTCCTTACCACTCTTTCCTCTCTCTCCCACATCAGTAGTTCCATCACCCAGTCTATGGACTCTGGAGGAACAGACAACTTCATTCTCATCAGCCAACTAAAAGAGGAGGTGATGTCACTAAAGAGACTTTTGCAACAGAGGGATCAGACCATCTTAGAGAAGGACAGGAAGGTACATTAACAGCCTCACTGGATATCCGGCACCAATGAGTCAAAGCCTTGTTGCTATTGCTTGTACTAGTTTGAGGTGTTGATTATAAAACATCCTTCTAGCTTACAGAGCTCAAAGCAGACTTTCAGTACCAGGAATCCAACATGAGAGTTAAGATGAATCAAATGGAGAAGTCCCACAAAGAGGCTATGGAGCAACAGCAGGTGAGAAACTATGTGTAAACATGCAACATGATAATGTTTCACTCATGCTAATTATAATATCTGCTCCTTTATTCCCTCTTCCAATCCCCTGTTAAAATATCAAGCAGAACTAGGCAATCTTATATAATTCATGAAGTTATATATATTTTTTAAGTACAGACTTGATTTGAATCAAGGATTCTGTTACTCTGTCAATGTGATGCATAGATGATTCATTTGTTACATAAATGTTCCGTCTGCTGGTATGGAGATGATGGGTGGGTCAGTTAAGTCATTTCCTGCCAAACTTTGTGGTGTTCAGCGTTATCTCTGGTTGCTGTTTAGTAAATGTTGCGCTGCGGCCGGCCTGATCCCAGTGTTTGATAATGGTTTGCGAAAGGCCTTAATCTTGTAGCAATAAACAAATGATAGGTAGATGCTGTGAAATCTACTGGTTCCAGCTAGTGTGCATGCTACAAGCTAAACTGCATTTAGTCAGGTTTTATTGAATATGAGTCTCCTGAGGCATTAGAAATGTGTAAGTATCCTAACACGGATGATCATTTGTTTCCACAGGCCAAGAACAGGGAGTTGATGAAACAAGTGGCTGCCCTCTCAAAAGGAAAAAAGTTTGACCGAACAGGAAGTTCAATGCTGCTGCCCTAACAATAAGCCAGCCAACGGGTAACAACACAGAGCGGCTTCATTGTTGCAACACTGTGAAGGTCTCCTCCCTGTGTTTCCTCATTGCCATCAGCATCAGTTACTTCTTGATTGGTAAAGCCGGAGACCATGTCAGACATGGAAATGCATTGCTGAATCAAAGAAACTTTGTTTTCTCTAAATGTCAACACATTTTAGATATTTTATGGCAACTTTTCCACTGGATCATAGGACGTGACTCTGGATGGAGTGGAGGATGAAGCCCTCGTTTTTAACACTGCCGGGCCAAAAAAGCATGGTGTGCATATGTGGATAGCATTCTGTCGACTCAGTGTATCCACTTAATTCTTATGGATGTCATGCGATTTATTTATTCAACTGTATTTCTTAGCTTTCATATTTCCTCACAACATACTAGGAGAATATCCCGTATTTTGGGATTTTCTTCGATAGCATTTAGTTCTATTTTTCTAAACGGATGCGATTGCGGAAGACAAGTTCTCCTTACTGGAGACACAGCGCAACTTTACAATATATGCAAACGTGGGACAGGTGACCACCGAGCTGCTGCTCAACTCTCTCTCTATCTCTCTCTATCTCTCTGTTACAAATTGCAAAATGACCAATGAACACTTGAAAAGTATGTCTGAGACCCACTGTGTCTCACTGTGTGACAGCTGCAGTGCTTCGCTGGTTCTCTCAAGTGTAATGACGCATGGTTTTACTGCTGGATACTGGTTGACATTGTGGTCAGACTCTTCCCCCTCCCACCTTTTAATTAGTTTTTTTTAAAAATCACTTGTAAATGTATTACTAGGGTCCGCCATTGTATTTAAAATATTGCTTGTATCTGTTTTAGTGAGTACAGTATGTGTATGGTAAGGCCAGTTGAAATTAACATGTCAGTAGAAGATGCTTTTTAAAAAAACACAACTTTCACCTTGCATTATTGGGCTGGTTTCATACTGTGGCGTCCAGGATCACTTTTGTACTTTTTTCCAAGTGTTTTAAAACAATTAAAACTGGCTAAACTGTTACTGAAGCTTTGTTTTTATTGACCGTATAGATGGGATATAGATTTCTTCAGATTATGGGATCTGATTTGGCTATAGGGAAAAGGAGCAAGCACACTTTTTTGCATTTTTTATTTTAAATCTTAAAAAACATGTCTTAGACATGGACAAATACATTTGGGGGATAAATTATTTAAATATAAAAAGGATTTTACGGAGGCACAATAAAGTTTTTATCTTTTAATTTTTCTTAGTATGACAACACCTTGGCTGGAATCTAAAGTTTCAAGTGACTTTATTTCAGCCCTACTTAAAAAGGTTTGATGTTTGTTTTTAAAGTTCTACTGTCATTATTCCAGTGTTATTAGACACAGTATTGATAGCGTTGAAAATCCCTAATAAAACATCCTTTTGGTTAAAAAAAACATTGTACAGCTTAGTAATACACTGTGTCGCCTGGATATTTGTGATCTCTTCAGAATTTAACTCTTTCTTGATTAATACCGTATATGATTGTTTAAGCCCGCGTCTTTGTGGCAAATGCCACTTTCACGATGAGTTCGTGAACGCGTCATGTTGTTCTTCCGGGTCACATGGAAGTGACGCTGGCTAAGTTTGGCTAACGTTGTTTGCAGCGCTCAGCGCTAGATGATGCACAAATTAGGGGAGTTTCGATCACACCAGGTCGTGTAAAGACAATAAACGTATGATTGTGGGGTGGTTTCGACTTCACTGCGTTTACGCAGGCAACAAAAATATGTTTTCCCAGATTTTAGAGAACTACTAACGTTAACTAATTTAACTGTAATGTTAGCACGTTAACGTTAGCATTCTGTAGTAAACACTTAGCGTTAATACGTAACTGTATCAAGCTGAGTAAATCCAAGCTTGTTGAATCTGACGTGAAGTATCTCAAGGTAAGTGCATCTTGCGTTAATATGTCTTCTATGGTTGCTACTGAACGCCAAACTACTACAACTGCCGTGACTTTGCTGCTGCACAATTTGTAAATGCTAAAAAGAAAGAACAGTGTAAGTTGTTGCGGCTAACCTACAGTGTACAGGGAGAAGCTAAATAACCAGTAGAATATGAAATTGTCAACAGCAGTAAAAACGGGTATTTGCAGTATAGTTTCAAGTTTTGTAAAGGTACAGAAGTGGTGATATGTTCACTTTACATATGCAAATTACAATTACTCATGACTGATGTCTCATTAATCACGCAGGCTATTTAGGAGAGATCGAGAGACGATCTAAAGGTCTAAATGTTTTTCTTGTGACCTTTCAGGATGTCGGATTCCGACAGTGATGAGGACCAAGATCGTCCTTTCTCTCTTACTGGTTTCCTCTTTGGAAACATCAATGAAGATGGGCAGCTAGAAGATGACAGTGTACTGGACAACGTAAGTGTTTTAAATTGTGCACCAACTTTAATTTGATGTGATGTACTATCTGTATGCATAGCATTAATCTACTTTAGTCATTTGGTACATAAATATATTGTTGCAGCTTCGTAAGTGTATTCTCTGACCGTTCATGCTATTATAATGTTTTGTTGTGTTTGCGCTTTTTCTCCTCACCCCAGGAGTCCAAAAAGCATCTGGCTGGTTTGGGTAACCTTGGTCTCGGCTCACTTATTACAGAGATCACTGCTAGTGAGGATGGCGATCAAGAAGAAAGCAGAGACTCTGGTAGCGTGGATGCAGAGGGTAAGGGCGAATTCATCATTGTGCAATAGGTTAAGCAGAAATGTTATGGATTGGTACTTACATTCAGTTACCTAATTCAGGTTGGGTTAAAAGCACTGAAGATGCAGTGGATTATTCAGACATTAGTGAAGTTGCTGAAGATGAGACCAAGAAGTATCGTCAGGCCATGGAGTCTATGCAGCCCTGCAGGAAAACTGGTATTTATGTTCACCTCACTTTAGTTATTTGAATATCTTGAAACAAATACTAAGTAAGATTGCATAAATGTTTGCTTATATTTATTTTCGTACACACATCGAATACAGCAAAAATTAAATTTTTGCTGTATTCGATGTGTGTGTTTTTACTGTGTATAATCTATGGCTATTTAATATATTTCCATATGCTTTAGATGATGAGGATGATTATGATGCAGACTGTGAGGATATTGATTCTAAGCTTATGCCTCCACCACCACCACCAAGTCTTCTTACATCTGTTAAGAAAGAGGAACCTCCTTCTCAGGGCACAAATGGTAAGGACTTGTTTACCTACATTTACCTAGCATATTATTTAGTAATTTTGGATAAGCTGTGTTTGAATTGTTTACAGAGCCGCAGCTCTGTTGAGTAATGGTCATATATTTTGATTGTTGTGACAAGCAGTGAATTTTCATTTAATAAGGGATATTCAGTACCATTTCAAGCTATAATCGAGTATTTAGAACGCATGTATTTTCAGGTTGAATTCATATTGTCTTTACTTATGATCGGTCATTCTCTGTTTTTGTAGCTGCAGAAGATGGTGACGGCATCATTCTCCCCTCTATCATTGCACCATCTTCTACTGGTGATAAGGTGGACTTTAGCAGTTCTTCAGACTCCGAGTCAGAAACGGACCGTCCGTGCCAGGGACCAGGTTCTGGCAGCCCACCAGACAGGCTCAACCTCCCACTTGCTGGTATCATGCAGAAAGATGCTGCCAAAGCACTGCCGGGTGTCACACAACTCTTCCCAGAGTTTAGGCCTGGAAGGGTAAAATGCCTTTACAGCCGCTTATCTAAAATAATACCATCATTATTTTTAAATCATGACATATAGGGGCACTAATTGTCTTGGTTCTCCAACCAGGTGCTTAGGTTCTTACGACTATTTGGTCCTGGAAAGAACATGCCATCAGTTTGGAGGAGTGCTCGCAGGAAGAAAAAGCGAAAGCATCGGGAACCTCAGCCGGGAACACCACCTCCAGAAGGGGAACCCACAGAACAAAACCCAGAGAAGAAGTCCGGCTGGATTTATGAGTATGCTCCCCCTCCACCCCCAGAGCAGTGTCTCTCTGATGATGAGGTAACAGACTCTCATATTGTTAGCTAGTACTCCATCAATATCGCATACTTTTTATTGCTTACATTTATGTGTTTTATATTTTATCCAGATAACCATGATGGCTCCGGTTGAGTCAAAGTTCTCCCAAACCTGTGGTGATGGAGACAAGGAGACAGAGTCTCGACCCAAAGTAGCAGAATGGAGATATGGTCCAGCCCAGCTATGGTACGACATGCTTGGTGTTCCTGAGGATGGGAGCCATTTTAACTACGGATTCAAGCTAAAAGAAGATCACTCTAGTGAGACTCAGAAGCAGGAAACACCTAAAGAAATGACAGAGACTCCTCAAGAGGTATTCAGGTTGCAGACATTATAAAATAGCCTTTACTAAACATCTACTGTACTGATTTTGTTACTGGGGTTATTTATAACATATCTCTAGTTACAACAACAGGACAGCATTGAAGATGGTGATGACGTTGATAATGGTGATAATGATGGACGTAAAGACCCAGCAACTCTGGAGAATGAGCTCTTCCTGATGGTGACTCAGCTGCAGTGGGAGGATGATATTATCTGGAATGGGGAGGATGTAAAACATAAAGGCACCAAGACTCAGCGGGCCAGCCTGGCAGGGTGGTTGCCCTCTAGCATGACCCGCAACGCCAATGCCTACAACGCGCAGCAGGGTAAGATGACATTACAGCATATGGATCCCAGACTTAAAGTTTGAGTGACAAATACCTAAACCTGCAAAATTCCATATATGATTTCCCAGGTCTGACAAGAAGTAATTCCCAGTTGGTGCCACCTACACCTCCACCCATGACAAAAACCTCTTCAATCACTGGCTCTAAGCGAGAAAAAAACAACCATGATAATCACTGTGAGTTTATTTGTAGGTCACAGAACAAATTAGAGTCCATCTGATGAATGTAGATGCTTCTTTCTTAGTCTGACTTCTCACTTCCTTTAATTGTTTTGACTTCTCTGCAGCCTCTCAGGAAGACGACTGTCTCTGGTTCTCGATTTTCCCCATTGACAATGAAGAGTTAGTATATGGACGCTGGGAGGACAGCATCATCTGGGATGACCAGGAGATGGATCACATCCTCATGCCTCCAGTTCTAACACTGGATCCCAATGATGAGAATATTATTCTAGGTATAGTCAGAAATCTTGTCTTGTCAGGCTACACGTTCCTGTTCTGTTCTTTCTAAATTGGCAATTTACAAGCAGCTTATTTTAGACAAGTACAAATCTGCTGTCTCTTGTAGAAATTCCTGATGAAAAGGAGGAAACAACGTCCCACTCGCCATCAAAGGAGAATAAGAAAGAAACTGCAATCAAAAAGAGCCGCATCCTGCTGGGAAAGACTGGAGTGATAAAAGATGAGCCACAGCAGGTAGGATGCTTCTTCAGGCTAGACGCAAAATGCCATGGACATGATCTGTCCCTTCATTTAATATGCAATAGGAAGTTGAGAAATATACCTGTAATGAGGACATTTGGCTTAAAATTAAAATGGAACAGACATGATGAAAACAAACTGAGGGGATATTTGTACCTAAGAAACCTTATGTGGAATGTGAATTATATTGTAATAATTGATCCAAAATATTAAAGGGTTGAATTGCAGTGCTCAACTGTGTTTTTTCTCAGAACATGTCCCAGCCAGAAGTGAAAGATCCGTGGAACCTCTCCAATGATGAGTTCTACTATCCCAAGCAGCAGGGCCTGAGAGGTACCTTCGGTGGAAACATCATTCAGGTATGCAGTCCCACAAAAGCACAGGTTAAGCAACAAGGGGCATAACATCAAGTACCGATTTGATACAACAGAACACAATAATTCAATCATTACAAATCTTTGAATGGGTGAAGTATACATTAGAAAATATGAGAGTGACCAAGAGCAGCTACATGTAAACTGTTTACATTTGTCTGTCTTTAACAGCACTCCATCCCAGCTCTGGAGCTCAGGCAGCCCTTCTTCCCCACTCACATGGGACCAATGAAGCTACGGCAGTTCCACAGACTGGCTTTGAAGAAGTATTCATTTGGAGCATTGGCTCAGCCCGGTCCTCATGCTGTCCAGCCCCTGCTGAAGCATATTAAGAAAAAAGCAAAGGTAAATTTATTCTCCAAACAAGCATTTTTACCTTATCATATTACATTATGACTGACAACAGATGTATTAATATTTATTCATTCTTTTGTGTAGATGCGAGAGCAGGAGCGTCAGGCAGCAGGAGGTGGAGACATGTTCTTCATGCGAACCCCACAGGACTTGACAGGAAAAGATGGAGATCTCATCCTGGCAGAATACAGTGAAGAATACCCTCCTCTCATAATGCAAGTCGGCATGGCAACAAAGATCAAGAACTACTACAAAAGGGTAAGTTTGTGCTACCAGTAAATGCGGATATGTCCTGTATAGATGTAAAATTGTGAATTGTGTCCTATTCTTTTCACTATAAGTAATTGTTTCTTGGTGGAGTAGATATAATATGTTGTGGTGTCCCTGCATTCTGTAGAAACCTGGGAAGGATCCTGGGGCACCTGACTGTAAATATGGAGAGACCGTGTACTGCCACACGTCCCCTTTTCTGGGTTCATTGCATCCTGGGCAGCTGCTGCAGGTCAGTACCATCACAGTCAACATTTCAGTTCCAAATTATGTGAACCCATAAAGCACCATTGCTTTTGTTAACAAGGCAAATTGTGAGATGTTGTGTTCTTCTTTTAGGCATTTGAAAACAACCTTTTCCGGGCTCCAATCTACCTGCACAAGATGCCAGAGACTGACTTCTTGGTTATACGAACACGACATGGCTACTACGTCAGAGAGATTGTGGATATTTTTGTTGTTGGCCAGGAGTGCCCCCTGTATGAGGTTCCTGGGCCCAACTCCAAGCGAGCCAATACCCACATCAGAGATTTCCTTCAGGTGTGTTCACTTGCTTGACCTCACCAGGAGAAAACAACTAGTGATTTTGCAAATATATTAAACAGTCTCATTTGCTATTTGCAGGTGTTCATTTACCGCTTGTTCTGGAAGAGCAAAGATCGTCCCCGGAGAATCCGCATGGAGGATATAAAAAAAGCTTTCCCCTCTCACTCAGAGAGCAGCATCAGGAAACGACTAAAGCTCTGTGCTGACTTCAAGCGTACAGGTTTGTTAATGCCGCACCCTTTGTTTATTATTGTTTTGGACCAACCCCACTGAGTTTAATCAGGGCAGTGTTGAGTGGCAAGAACGTGTGTGTGTCAGTAAACTAAGCAGGGAAAGTGCTTTTGACACCAACTGTGGATTTTCTTTTTGTTTTGGCTTAATTCACTACGTTCTGGAAGATTACTAGCAGTTGTGTGTTTTTTATTTTACCAGGAATGGACTCTAACTGGTGGGTGTTGAAGCCTGACTTCAGGTTGCCTACAGAAGAGGAAATCAGAGCTGTGGTGGCTCCAGAGCAGTGTTGTGCTTACTATAGCATGCTAGTGGCAGAGCAGCGGCTTAAGGTAACTGTTCTGAGTCCTAGTAACGTCAATGATTAATCCTTATGAGTATTGTGGCATTACTTAACTGCAGGATATATCACACCTATAGGATGCTGGATATGGCGAGAAGTCTTTCTTTGCTCCAGAGGAGGAGAACGAGGAGGACTTTCAAATGAAGATTGATGATGAGGTATTGATTTGACTGCGTCTTTTTCATTACATTAGCAACTAAAAATGCTTTCTTCAAACCACGTTGGCCACTCGTTGCAGGTGCGGACAGCTCCTTGGAACACAACAAGAGCCTTCATTTCTGCCATGAAGGGGAAATGTCTGTTGGAAGTTACAGGTGTGGCTGATCCTACAGGATGTGGAGAGGGTTTCTCCTACGTCAAAGTACCCAACAAGCCTACACAGCAGAAGGTCTCTATAAATGGTCTACCTCTGTAAATCGATGCTTGTCTAGACAGTGAGGGAAAACTCTTTGGTGTGGGTTTTTTTTCTTCTCAGGATGACAAGGAGCCACAGCCACAAAAGAAAACAGTGACGGGCACTGATGCTGATTTAAGGAGGCTCTCGCTCAAGAATGCCAAGCAGCTGCTGCGCAAGTTTGGTGTTCCTGAGGAAGAAGTAAGGCTTTGTTGTTTACATGTGACATATTACTTGTAATTGATTTTACATAACAATGTGTTTTTGTGTTAGATCAAGAAGCTTTCACGGTGGGAGGTTATTGACGTGGTGAGAACCATGTCCACAGAGCAGGCACGTTCAGGTGAGGGACCCATGAGCAAGTTTGCCAGAGGCTCTCGTTTCTCAGTCGCTGAACACCAGGAACGCTACAAGGAAGAGTGTCAGAGGATCTTTGACCTTCAGAACAAGTGAGGCACTCACTCACGTTCCTGTTTTTTTTCTTAAGGATCCTCTGAGCAGTCTTTCAGTCATTTTCTCATGTGAACCCCCACCACAGGGTGTTAGAATCGACAGAGGTGCTCTCCACGGACACAGACAGCAGCTCGGCTGAGGACAGTGACTTTGAGGAGATGGGAAAGAACATTGAGAACATGCTGCAGAACAAAAAGACCAGCTCCCAGCTCTCCCGTGAGAGGGAGGAACAGGAGAGGAAAGAGCTGCAGAGGATGCTGATGGGGGAGGAGAGCGACCGCGACAACAAAGGGCGCAAGGATCGACGCAAAGGCTTTTGTGAGTCTGCTTAGTCTTTAGGTCATTAAGTCTAATATACTGTTTATTCTTTAAATAATAAATGTCTTTTATACCTCTGTTTTTTTGTTATATAGCCAGCTCTTTGTCCACCAGCTCCCACAAGGATGATGACGCATCCTCTGTCACCAGTTTAAACTCTTCAGCCACAGGCAGGCGACTTAAAATCTATCGGACCTTCAGGGATGAGGATGGCAAGGAATATGTCCGTTGTGAAACCGTACGCAAGGCTGCAGTTATTGACGCCTACACAAGAATCAGAACCACCAAGGATGAGGAGTTTATGTGAGTGTTTGTGTGACGTAAGGCAGGACAGCCTTGAAGCCATGTCATGCTAAAATTATTATTAAAATGTTTTATTTCCAGACGAAAGTTTGCGCTCTTCGATGAGCAGCACAGAGAAGAGATGAGGAAAGAGCGTAGACGGATTCAGGAGCAGCTGAGGAGGCTGAAGAGAAATCAAGAGAAAGACAAGATCAAGGGTCCACCGGAGAAGAAGGCCAAGAAGGTCAAAGAGAGGCCAGACCTCAAGGTAAAAGTAAGCTTGCCGATTAAGTACTACTCTTTCTCTCTTACTTCACCCGCCTTTCTATCTTGTTAAAAACAAATTTTACGTCCATTAGCTGCTTTCATTCTTTTGGCATTATCATCATCATATAACACCGGTAGAGTCTTGGTCGTGTTCCTTAATGTTTGCCTCTTTTTCCTAGCTAAAGTGCGGCGCATGTGGGGCCATTGGACACATGAGGACCAACAAGTTCTGCCCACTGTACTATCAGACCAACGCTCCACCTTCTAACCCAGTAGCTATGACAGAGGAACAGGAGGAGGAGCTGGAAAAGACTGTCATCCATAACGACAATGAGGAATTGATCAAGGTGGAGGGTACTAAGATTGTGCTGGGCAAACAACTCATCGAGAGGTAAAGTAAAATGAAATTCAAGTAATGCATTGTATCAAAGAGTCCAACTACACCTGTATTACAGTATGCAACATTTTCCTACAGTGCTGATGAGGTGCGCAGGAAGTCTTTAGTGCTCAAGTTCCCTAAGCAACAGCTCCCACAAAAGAAGAAGAGACGTGTAGGCAGTGCTGTCCACTGCGACTATCTCAATGTATGTCTTTACGTGTTTTATAATTCGCTTTGACCCTTTATGAATTCGGTCCCTTTAGCTAACAGCATTTTCCCTGTGTAGAAACCCCACAAGGCCATCCACCGCAGACGCACTGACCCCATGGTGACCTTGTCTTCTGTGCTCGAGAGCATCATCAATGACATGCGGGATCATCCCAATGTAGGATTTGTAACCTTTCACCCATTACTTTTCCTTTTATTCTTCATCCAATGCTCTATTGTGTCTCCAATACCTTCTCTTCTTCTATCTAGACATACCCATTCCACACTCCAGTCAATGCCAAGGTTGTGAAAGACTACTATAAGATCATTACTCGGCCCATGGACCTGCAGACGCTGAGGGAGAACGTCCGCAAGCGAATGTATCCATCGAGGGAGGAGTTCCGTGAAGCCGTGGAGCTTATTGTCAAAAACAGTGCCACCTACAATGGTAAAGGTTTTACTAGAACGCTTGAAGTTAACCTTTAGTGTAACTCTACGTGACTGTTAAGATTTTTGTTTCTCTTCCAATAGGGGCAAAGCATCCAATAACACAAGTAGCACAGTCCATGCTGGACCTGTGTGACACTAAACTGAAAGAGGTCAGTGCAAATGTTTTATTTCACATCTTCCTTGTTCCTTTTTTAGGTTATTTCCTCTTTAACTCTAAAACATCTTTGTGTGTGTTTGTGTGTATGTGTTTGCAGAAGGAGGACAGACTGGTGAGGCTGGAGAAAGCCATCAACCCTCTCCTGGATGATGACGATCAGGTGGCCTTCTCATTCATCCTGGACAACATTGTGACCCAGAAAATGATGGTGGTTCCTGATGTGAGTCTTAAACATTTCCTTATTACAAATAAAATTTCAATTTTTGTAGATGTATTTCTGAATTTCCAATACAACACATAATATAGGTTAAAGACCTGTGCTGTTCAACCCCTCCTCTTTCCGTAGTCATGGCCATTCCATCATCCTGTCAACAAAAAGTTTGTTCCTGATTACTATAAGGTGATTGTAAACCCCATGGACCTGGAGAACATCCGCAAGGTAAGAATCACACAAAGAGTCCAACTTCAAGTTAACAAATTCAATAACCCTGCAACATCTAGCTGCTAATGCTCTTCTCTGTCTTTGCCTTTTATTCAACAGTACATCTCAAAACATAAATACCAGAACCGCGATGCATTTCTTTCAGATGTCAGTCTCATCCACGCCAACAGTATCAAGTATAACGGTAACATCAGTGTTAGTGTGACCTGTAACAAAGTATTGTGTAAAATGTCTTACAATACAAGTACAGCATATACAGTATTTATACTTCATTTCTGCTTATCGTCATTCACAGGGTCTGACAGTCCGTACACCAAGACAGCCCTAGACATCGTCAATGTGTGTAAACAGACCTTGGCAGAGGTATGTTTTGTCAGATTATTTTTATCATGGCAGGTAATATAAAGCCAACTATTAATATGGGTAATTACACGGATTCTGACTTTATTGTCAATAGACAACGCTGTAAATCAATACTGGGGCATAAGATTAATATTTGTTGTTATGTAATGAACTGATAAAACATAATTAGGTTTTATGAAGTATTTTGTTGATTGTTTTCAGTAATAGTCATCAGTCTCTAAGTAGGAACTTAATATTTCAGTTTTTGAAAGAAGCTTTTCCAAACACTGAATATGAATCAATATAAGAACTGATTTCGTAAAGGACTGTACCCGTAGCTCAATGTAACAATACTGTAGTTTTTCTGAGTAGGACATTATCATGTCATATCATAATTATCATGTATTTGCGTTTAACAGTATGATGAGCACTTAACTCAGCTAGAGAAGGACATCTCGACCGCCAAGGAGGCAGCTCTAGATGCAGCAGACTTGGAGAGTCTGGACCCAATGACTCCAGGGCCATACACACCACAGGTAGGGCAGCAGCCAGGGTCTAATTTGGTGACTCATGGTAGTCTGGAACACTGTCAATGGACATTAGGCCTTTAGCTCTCTATAAGCCCCAGCGGGCAGTCTAAACCTTTCTATGTGCAGTACTCTCCTCACCACACCCTGTAGTGCTTCTCCTGCCCTTGTATTCCTTCACACGTTTCAGCGCTAACTTTCCTCTTGTAAACCTTCACCGGTCTAAAGTTTCGATTCTTCTCTTGAGTGGCTCCTTTTTCCCAACCTGTTTTTCTCCTTCACTCCTGCTGTCATGTCCTGTCTGTCTGTCTGTGTGCACGCCCCTCTGTGTGGTGCTGGCCAGCCTGCTGATCTGTTTGACAGTGGGGCTTCAGGGAATCTGCCCAGAGAGCCCAGCAGCCTTTTCTCTGAGGGACCTCTAGTGGTTGCTCCAGAGAAGAGAGGGGGGCAGGTATGGAGAGAGACCGAATCAATGTGCCACCTCTCTCAAACTATGATCAGACCACCACTTTGTGTAGTACCTGTACAATCCTGCACAGGAACCTTACAGTGTAAACAACAGTTGGCCAGCTGATTTTAATAGTGTTTTGAGACTGTCCTGATCGTGCCACTCAGGGACGCCACATGAGGAGACCCGGGGAAGAAGAATCAGACGTGGACATTGAAGGCTTTGAGGAGGATGATGATGGAAAACCCAAGACTCCTGCTCCTGTAAGAAAGATCTTGCCATCACTAAAGCTACTGTACAGTTACACATTTATCTAATCAGAATCAACATCATTTCAGGTTGAGGTTCTTCTCACCTAGAACCACCAACTTGTGTTAGTGTATTTTTTTAGAGGTAAATATAATGCATTAATTAACAGAGCTGTCTGGCCTGTTTCTAGGCAGAGGACGCCGAGGGAGATCTGGAGGATGAAGATGACGATGAAGACATGTTACTGCCACCTCACCGACGGGTCCGTGACCAGGAGGAAGACGATGATGAGGATGACGAGGACGGTGAGGACAGACGATCCAACAGACCTGCTCAAGCCAGCGTGCTGTACCAGGATCTGCTCATGTCTGACGGAGAGGATGATGCCAGCGAAGAGGAGGGTGACAACCCCTTCTCCTGTAAGTCCACCTAAAGCTGTAATAGTCTTTACACCAAAATATAGTCACAGCTTAATTGCAGCCATTGTTTGATGTTCTGTTGTGTTCTGTCTCCTTTAGCCATCCAGCTGTCAGAGAGTGGCAGTGACTCTGACAGAGACTTGGACGTGCGACCTCCTCCACCACGGAGAACTCATGAAACGGCCCGCATGGGTATGGACCAGGACGAGAGCATGATGTCATACGAAGAGAACGGACCCGATGAGCCTCATATGGAAGACAGCAATGTCAGGTACAAAAGGCCTGGCCTGAATGAGTGATACTCATGCATTCATCAATTCATTTCTTCATGAAATATACAATCTTTCTTTGGAGAAGTTTGCCACTAGCCTTAAATCGTCTCTGGATTCCAGGGGCTTCATTTATTCAGCATCACTCCCAATAGTCATACAAATGTTTAGGATCAACATTATGATTATTATATACATTATTATTTATGGTTCCCATTGCTTGTGCTGTTACTTTAACAGATCTTTTCGATTGTCTCATCATAGTTATGGCAGCTATGAGGAGACGGAGAGCAGAAGTCAGTTGCAGAACTCCAGCATAGGGAATGGAGAGGAATATGGCATCAGCGAGGAGGAGGAGGAAGATGAAGAAGATGAAGCACGTAGGAGAGGCCCAGCCGTGCTCTCCCAGGTCCAACTTAGTGAGGACGAGGAGAGCGAAGACTTCCGATCTATCGGAGGAGACAGTGACATGGACTCCGACAACTAGTTTATGCACAGTATCAAAAGATATTGTTTGTACTACCCGATTGGAAATGGAGTTTTTTTCAAGTAAATCTGTGGTTGTACATGATTTTGTACATTATGTCTAATGTTAATATCTTACTCCTGTACTGTTGGCTCAGAACAGTGCACACTGTAAATTTTAATTTGCCTTTTATATGTTGAATGAACATTTGTACTATGTGCTTTAATTGGTAGTATGTTCCAATTTTAAATCATTGTGACATTCAGCTTAAATAATATTTTTTCTTTACTGTCTTTCCTTTGGTTTTAGTCAGCAGAAAACATTTGAAACAAAACTCAATAAAATATATAAACAATGGACACACAAAATGTGGTTTAACACCAAACTGTACTTCTAATATGTTGACTGTATTTCAATATCTGCAAAAAAATAGCCATGGCATTCTCTTATTTGTGTTTGCATGTGAACTAATATTATATTTACTTTATTTACATTATATACCAGCCTTTAAGATACAAAAACAAATTAGATGACATAGAGTTACACAAAAACTATTATTTTGGTATAAAATTTAGATAATCAGAACAATTAGATCTTAAATTTCAAACTAGACACTAAAGATGCATTTAATGACGTCTACACTACAATCACCCCCTCTGTCACCTTACAGTATATGAATATTGAATGAAAAAAATATAAAGCAAAAGCTAAAATTGGAAATGCATTTGTACGACTATGTCATAACCACAAAAAGCATCAGCAGAATGCAGTCCCCACCGAAGTGTCAGAAGGAAACTGCAGCTCTGTTTCCTGGTAACAAGCACCGCTTCTATTATGCAGCAGCCACTGGTTAAACATCTACACGCTTCCTGTTGCAACACCTCCGTAGGCTCACCCAGTAAAGTGAAGTTTGACTGAACTTCCACATTTAGATCAATGGTGAAATTTATGTAAAACCTTTCAGAATCTATGATACATCACTGACGCTACAGCACAGACTATTATTCAAGGACGTCTGCATGGGTTCACTTATTTGCCCCTGCCCCATGTTTACATTCCTTTGACTTCGATACTCTTCAATAGTTTACATTGTTACACTGATACGCAAGGATGTCTAACATGTCTAACATAGAATATAGACGTCAGGACACTTGATGCTGTCCTCCCATTGTTGTTCTTACATGATATTTTAGAGTAAGGTCGTTTAGATCTCAGTCAGCTTATTAATGTACAAGGTATGTGACACACTGATGTGCTCTACCACTGAGCAGGTGGCGTGTTTCTGGTCCAAGCTACCGTGGTTGACCTCTCAGATGAGGCAAAGACACGTCCGTGAAGGGACAGATGAGCCTTAGCAGCGTGGGGAATCCTGCAGGGGCTGAGAGACTGAGACCTGTGGAGTCCCTTAATGGCTGCAGTCCGGACCGAGTCTCTCACCGAGGGCAACAAGCCACTCGAGTCCCTGGATGCTGCCGACAGTGATGGAGAACAGCCACTGGAGCCCTCCTTGGTATATGACACACCTACGACACATTTATATTATGGATGGAAGTTCACTGGGAAAACATGTGCAACAACAGTTTTCAAAAATAATAAGGTTGATTCAAACCTGGTGGAGAACAGTCAGTGTGATCAGCGGGATGCCAGTCATCAGTTTCTAAACTCCGGCTGTTCCTCACTGCCTGGAGGGAACGAAGGCTGGTCCTCAGAGGCGACCTGGTCCTTGCTGTTGATGTTGCTGTGGAACGTGGCATAGTTTTATCCACGAGACACACACACACACACACACACACACACACACACACACACACACACACACACACACACACACACACACACACACACACACACACAGTCTATGTAACTACGTGCTCTGCGTACCTTGATTCTGGGCACGTTTGAGCAGCTTGAACTGGGTGACTTGCTGATGGAGTCTGGCCAGTTTGGGACTTTGGCAGCCGGGCTTAGCTGCTGACGTCGGTGACTGCAAAGTGGAAGAAATCAGCGACGACAGGCTCTGCTGCCAACGACAGGAAGACGAAGCCTGTCTGTTACTTCCTGGACCGATACCATCAACAGTTTCATTGTTGCTGTTGAAATAAGAGGGAAGCATCGCTGGTGCCTCAGAGCCTCTCCTGGATGAAGCAGCAGATGATACAGAAACAAAGTTCTGTCGCAGACCTGGGATAAATACAGACACAGTTACCTCTTTCCAGTTTGCAGCAAGCTGAATACCGTTGATTTAAATCTCAAATACTCACTGGCTTCTTGCAGACAAGCCATAATGTGGACATCTGTCATGTCCTGCAGTCTGTAGTTCGGATTTATGGGGTCACTGGAGATGCTCATCTTATTATCTGAGCAGATATGAAAAATCCAAGACACGTGACTGAAAGAAGCAAGCCTGAGAGCCTGAGAATGCAAAGTCGTCAGTATTACATTACCTGAACTGTCAGACTGATTCTGTGCTGAGCTGACAGGTGTGTTGTCTGTAGAGGAGCCCACGGTGGCCCTGCCTGCAGGCCGTCTGTAGAAGGGACTGTGGGAGCCTGACAGCGAGAATGGCCCTCGATTTAAAAAACGTGGAGCTTAAAACCCATTTTGTGGTTCGTGAGTCAGTGCTTTTTGCCTACTTCGGTCCAGCCGGTTGATGAGCACACGTCGCGCCGCCTCCATCTCAGGGCTGGGGTTATCCAGGACGTGTCGGCACCACCTGAGAGCAGACTCGCTCCCAACAGGCGCCCGCTGCTTTGGAGACTTGTATAACCTGTGACAAATCGGAGGTTACGCGTCCCCTGTCCAAGCGTGGTTTTATTTGGCCAGAATGAAACACACTTTGACGATATGGATGCTTTACTCATTGTTTTAAGAGAAAACATAAGCCTAACTCTCCTGATTAGCATCCTCAATAGCTGCTAGCACTAGTGTGTGGAGTCTGACTGCACCTACCAGCTCTCTTCATCCTCCTCCTCATCTTCCACATCAATTAGTTCTACCAAGTCCAAAGCAGACTCTTCTCTTTTTGTCTCAATGTCACTTTGACAGGTCATTTTGCACAGCGGTCGGTCCACGGTGGGTTTGTAGCCAGACTTCAGATGCTCTAGTCTTTTTCTAGCGTCCACAGCAAACGAGTAACTGTTGCAACCGCGTAGTCTTGGTTCCTCATGTGTCCAGATGCTGCAGTAATAATCTGAATCGTTCTCCAGCTTTGCAGAGCTGCTTTTTAGCTCACTGTGGAGGTGATGGTTGCTGTAGTATCTGCTCCAGTCGTGCTCCACTTGCTCTTGAAGTTCCATTTTCTCACACCTCCTCAGCTGCTCGTCCACTTTTGGTTTATTCCACCTCAGCAATCCACAATGAAGACGCTAAACTAAACCCGCAGTTCAACCTGTAGAATTCTTTAAAGGTGTGCCCATAGTTCAAACATTAGCAAGTGTTGAGCCTCACGATCATCTACTGACCCAGATCTGTTGACTGGGGCTGTTAAGTATAGACACTCAACAGATTGGGTGGATTTAGTGAAGCATCAAAGGCTTACGTGGATTAAAGAGTTAGTGAGCTGCTACTAAATAGGAAAACAAGCCACTTAACATCACACCATCAAGACTACAGTGACCCATATATGTAAAGCAAAAAGCAAATATTTGTTTGGTTTAATCAAACTGTATATCACATCCCCAATAGCATGGATTTGTATGAGAGTTTATGAGTAAACAAGGTGTATTTCTCAGTATAGTCCTTGCTACTGTTTCCGTTCATGGAGGTTGTTGTACTGAGCCGCTGCTTAACTTGGATGTTAAATGCTGCTCACACCAAAGGAAGCTGAGAAGTGTGATCAGACATCTGGGTTTTTTTTTTTTATCACATCCTCGTTTTATTTTCTACAGGATAGGATAGGATACGACTTTAATAATCCCACAATGGGGAAATTCTTTGTTTACAGCAACAGCATGACGGACAAAAAGAAAACACAGTAAAATGGTGCAAAACGAAGCAACAGTAATACTATTCCACACTTGTACTAAGAATACTTGATTTAATAAATTAATGATGAATATAATGTATTTCTAATTGTATGCGTATATACTTGTAGTGAGAACAGTTTCGCCCGGCTGCTGGTGGGGGGGGGGGGCGTCCACCCCTGGGGCCCCGCTGGGCTCCGCTCCTGCACGTATCGGCCAGATATGTTAACTCGGCCGGGTTTCACCTTTGTAGCGAAACAAGACACACCCCAGTCAGTTTATTAGAGAGTTTAGGAAGTCGCAGCCTCCATCTCTCACCAACAGGTCGGAGGGAGGAGGCGTCTGCACCTGCGCGCTGCCTCCCTGCGCCTCCACCTCACCGCCCACCGGCCTGTTTCCTGATCGTCATCGCTGATGTCTCACCGATGCGCTGCGTCCGCCTGACACCGTCGAACCGTCGCCGCTCCATCGCGCGACCCGCTTCACCTCCGGGAGCGTCTCCGCTCACAATGTAAAGCGCGCCGCCCGGAGCCGAGCCAGCGAGGAGGCGCCACCCGTGCCGGAGGAAATGCAGGGCGACGGCGGCGACGCGACGCCGGCGAGCGCCCGCGGAGCCGCGGCCGCAGCGAGCGCGGCGCAGGTAAGAGCGGGTGCTTGCACCGAACCGAGAACCCGAACCCGAACCCGAACCCGGCGCCGGGTCGAGGCTCCACTCGGAGCCGGTTCACCGTGATCGCCCCGGGTCCCGGAGGTGAGCGGTGACGGCAGGGAAAGGATGAAGCGGTCCGACCTGCTCGTCCGCATTGCTGCGGGCTCCCTCCCAGTTTGAGCTGAGTTCTCACTCAACGCGGGTGTCGGGCCTAACTTTTCTCACCGCTGGAGTCGGATTCTGCATTGTTTATTCCCGTAGAGAACAGAGCAGTTCCCACTGATTGTGCGTCAATTAATTAATTACCGTGTTCCGGTAAATTTGTCCTCTGGTCGTTATTTGGGTTAATGAGGTTTTCATGAGCTTAATTTGCTCTAGGGGCCATCGTGCATCAGCTCCTGCTTCCTACGAGTCTCCTGCCTTTGCATGTTTACATATTAACATGTGTTTTCCATACATACACATGTATGGAAAACCCGCTGATACAAGGAATCCTGAAGACATCCAGCAAACAATTAAACGTCATTTGTTTTTCCTCTGCTTTGAATGATAAAAATCCATTAGTTCTTATTAATCATCAGTAAAGGTCATTAACCTTATTAGGTTCTAACTGCTCATCATTTAACGAGTCATAAAACTAATTTTCATTGCATGTCTGCTTGAGGTAATAAAGCTGAATATTACACTTTATTATTAGATAAGACTGACATTAGCTTCAGAAAATTTAATTAAAATAATAATCATAAAATAAACATTCATCTTTGCGACTAGAAATCAAGTGGCAAAATCAAACGGTGGCGTCGACTGGAGAGGGAACTGTTGTTTTTGCATCCGTGCCAGATAATGAATTATTAATGACTTAACTTTTACAATGACAGTGAGAACCTGTAAAGCAGAAGCTCCGATGTTTCCTCCGTCAGACTTCCTCTCTGCAGCTCGACGTCGCAAAATAGCGCCTCTGTTCCTCATCTAGCGATGAATGGAGGAAACACTCCGCTCGATCGCACTCACAAACAGGTTAAACTCTCTCTGCGTCTGATCCCACCGTGTTTCCCGGCGTTTGTTTGTCGTTTTTAGAACTCCGCGCGTGGGCAAACTGTCGCCCACAACGGATACAACTCAACAGCCGACTCCCGGCCCACGAGCCCGACCCCCCCCCAACCTCCGGCCAGGGAGCAGTGGGACGGCAAGTACGAGTTCCTGCTCTCCTGCATCGGATACTGCGTGGGACTGGGGAACGTGTGGCGCTTCCCGTACCTTTGCTACCGCAACGGAGGAGGTGAGTGGACGGCGGTGCCATAAAAGCCCGACTCCGACCCTGTGACATTCTGCTGCAGGAGGAACTCACTGCTCCTCGGCTCCTCGGGGAGCACTCCCAATCCTCAGTCATTCCACAGGTTGCCATAGCAGCTGCCACCGCTTGAGCACAACACAGAGCATTTCCTAATGCTGTCGACACCCTGGCTTGCGTTATACCTGTATAGCCCAGTGTTCATCCTCGTGTGTAATCCGACATGTTGGAGCTTGACGGTAGCTGGATAACATCTGTCTGCGACGGCCACGTCGACGGAGGCTGTGGGAGTGAACTTGCCTCCACAGGCCGCCTGTGGCTGCACAAAGCCAACGTCTGCTCATGACCCCTCTCTCACCCCCCCAGGCGTGTTTCTCATCCCCTACTTCATTATGCTCTTCTTCACCGGCGTGCCGCTCTTCCTCATGGAGCTGAGCCTGGGCCAGTACGGAGCAGCCGGTCCCATCACTGTGTGGAAGTGCTGCCCTCTGCTAAAAGGTACCGACCACGTCAGTGCGGCTATTACATTGCGTTTCCGTATTTCAAACCAGGCAGGCGATGATAAGATCAGATCTGATCGGAGGCGCGTGTTCCTCTGGAATTGCAGGTATCGGCATCGGGATGCTGTGCGTGTCCACGCTGGTGTGCCTCTACTACAACGTCATCATAGCGTGGACCTTTTATTACCTGGGCAGCTCCTTCCAAAGCCCTCTGCCCTGGTCCTGTGACGCCATAGGCAACGCCGCGCTCTGTGGCAACACCAGCACCGGCAACAGCTCCTCGGCCAGAAGCCTCAGCCCCACAGAGATCTTCTGGAAGTAAGTGATGCCCCACTCTCTCATTTGGGAAGCAATAAAAACTCCTTTTTAAATATTTACGGACCCTTCATTATAATACACCTAAGACCTTGCCAGTAATAAATCATTAAGTTTTTAAATAATGAGACTTTTAGGGCTGACTTATTGTACAGGGATGTGAAAATTATATATATTATAATTATTATAATTATAATATTATTAATGCTACAGTCAGTAAATTGTAAATGAAAAGCATAGTGAAGAACTTTCTAAACTGTAACTTAATACACCTATAACATCATCATGGTCACACCATGAAAGCAGCCGCGACCCGGTTTTGACTGCTGAGCCGAATCAAACGAGGCAGCTTCTCTTCTGAATGTGTCGCACCGCTAACCCGCCTGTTGGCGCTTGTCCGTCCCAGCGAGCGCGTGCTCGGGGTGGTGAACAGCGACGGCCTCCACGACCCGGGCCCCGTGCGCTGGCCCCTGGCCCTGTGCCTCCTGGCTGCCTGGGTCATCATCTTCCTGTGCATGCTGAAGGGCATCCGCAGCTCCGGCAAGGTGAGGAAGCCCCACACACACACACACACACACACACACACACACACACACACACACACACACACACACACACACACACAGCCTTAATGGGAGCCTGCTGTGTGTCCTCAGGTGGTTTACGTCACCGCCACCTTCCCGTACTTCGTGCTGGTTGTGCTGATCATCAGAGGCGCCACGCTGGAGGGCTCTCTGGGGGGCGTCGCCTTCTACCTCACGCCGGACTGGGGCCGCTTAGCTAACGCACAGGTGCCCAGGCGGCGGTTCACCGCTTTCACGCCGTCCGCGCGCGTCTATGGGAGCGACTGCATGTATTTCTCTATGTGCCGCCGCAGGTGTGGAACGACGCCGCGTCCCAGATCTTCTACTCGTTGGGCATTGGAGTCGGGGGGCTGCTGTCGATGGCCTCCTACAACAAGTTTGACAACAACGTCATCAGGTGAGCGCGCGCCTCGCCGCTGCCGCGCCCGCGTCCGCGTCGGCCCCTTCTCACCGTGGCGCTTTCGCCTCCAGGGACACGCTGGTCATCACCATCGGAAACTGCAGCACCAGCTTCTTTGCGGGATTCGCTATTTTCTCCATCCTGGGTCACATGGCGTGGAGGAAGGGCGTGCCCGTGGCTGAGGTGGCCGACACAGGTGCTTACTCATCAAAAAATGACTCTTCACCGGCGGCGTCTCCTTCTTTTCCAGGTCCAATCAGTCGTTTTGTCATTCCTACCTCCAGGTCCCGGTTTGGCCTTCGTCGCTTACCCAGAAGCCCTTGCGTTGCTGCCAGGCTCCGTGTTCTGGTCTATTTTGTTCTTTCTCATGCTCTTCATGCTCGGGGTCGATACTCTGGTAAGTCTTCATACTGCTCATCGTGTCACGCGATCCGCCTCCGTGAAGTGACGCCTGCTGCTTCTCTCCTCCCAGTTTGGGAACATGGAGGGAATCACCACCGCCGTGCTGGACGAATTCCCGCAGCTCAGAGGAAACACGCTGCACAAGTCCATGTTCCTGGGCGCTCTGTGCTTCTGCTTCTACCTCATGGGTCTCCTGTTAGTGACCGACGTGAGTGGCTTTGGGACGTCTCTCGTCGGCGATCACGCTCGGTTGCTCATGCTGTCTGTCTCCGTAGGGAGGGATTTACTGGTTCACCCTCATTGACTCCTTCAGCACTAGTTTTGGCCTCATCATCATCACCCTCTTCATGTGCATTGGCATCTCCTTCTTCTATGGTAGCATCTCACACCCTTTAGCGTCACCTTCATCATCGTGATGTTCACCCGTTGCCACACATTTCTGTGCTCATCCTGGTTTTCTCCCCGTGAATCATTCCTGTTTCATTTCTCTCAGGAGTCAACCAGTTTTGCCAGGACATCATCGACATGATCTGCCAGTGCCCCCCGTGGTGCAGCAAAGTGCTGCTTTACTTCAAAGCGTGCTGGGTTTTCTGCACCCCGTTCCTTCTGCTGGTGAGTTTTGGTGTCATTAACACTAATATTAATCCAAGAGCTATGACTTTCAATCTGCAGCATTTCTCCGATCACTGCTTCTCTCTTCGGCCTGTAGTTCATCCTGACATACATTTTCATTGAGATGTACAACACGCCGCTCCACTACGGGTCCTATGTGTATCCACGATGGGGCAAGGCTCTGGGCGTGTGCATGGGCGCTACCTGCTGTCTACAGATCCTCATCTGGGCTATAGTGGCCATCTGCAACGAAACTGGAACGCTGAAAGACGTCAGTATCACCACTATTAGATTCTGTCCACTTAGCTTCAGTTACAGCCCTCGCAAAGCGATTAACACTGTAGCTATTTAAATATATATCAGTCAATGACATGAAGAGGACTGACGTGTATCGACTCTCTGCCGCAGCGCTTCCAGAAAGCCATTCGACCTCTGAATTCCTGGAGAGTCAACAACTTGAACAGCACGGGGCGAGTGGAGGAGCGCGTGGAGCCGGAGCGAGTGGAGGCGCCGTTCACCGTCACACTCACAGACACGGACTTCACTGGGATGAGGTGGGAGTCTGCGAGCTACGCGTGACAACACGGAGCGATGATGAACGCACGACCATGAATTTCACGCTCAAGAGACACATTTAATACATTTGAACGTTGACCCCCCCTCAGCTTGACTCTGGGGCCGTGCCTGACTATGGATTCTGCAGGGCAGTGCATAAGAAACACAGCTGTTATCTATGTTTAAATAATGTTTTTTGTTCTTTCTTCTGGGATGTCGGCAGTAGCGTCATTCTGATCCTATTTATTTTCATAGTAGCAGTGCAATGAATGTTCATCGCAGCAGTCATGTGCATCAGGGATTATGTTTTATCCGTCACGTACACGACAGAACAGAAAATGTGTGCTGCACCGACTGATGTCAAGAAATTACCACAAATCATCAGGTTCCTGGACACATTAATACTTTTAATCCGCTTTACCTTTTAAAATGAATTCCTAGAAAAACAAATCTAATTTAACAAATTATTCAACAAATTTCAGTCTTATGTGGCCGCGGGCGTTTCACTGAGCAGTACCTGCTGATTGCTGGCTTTGTTGCTCCAGAATACATGGAAGTACATTTTTATAATGTGCAGGCTTTTAAATAGGAATACTTAGATTTACAGGAGACAGAGTGGGTGTTTACAGGAACACGCCTTTAGAGTCCTTCAGTGTTAGATGTGTCTAAGGAGGACCTCAGTGGTTGAATGCATTGTCCACTTGACGTGATCACTGTCACTATATCAGTAAAAATCCTTCCATTATTACACTAATTTGAAACCAAAGGACATTCAAACTGTTTTAATGTTTATTTTATATTTTTAAAAGGGTCTTGTTGAAATAGACTGCTTCAGATTTGTGTAACTAAACGGCACCTCTCTGAAAAATTTTTGTAAACCTAAAGATTAAATTTGGAAGTAATATTGTGTCATGATGAAAATAAATACAGTATGTGCTGCATGCCAGACTTGTGGCGTCAGCATTTTATTAAAGGCTTTTGGTGACACAATTTTTTGTGTGTTTATATTAAAGCTCACTTTACATAATATTTCAAGTATTTCTTTTATTTTGAAGTCTTGAATCAGGAATATTTCATGTTTCGTTGTTTTGGGATCATATGTCATGTCATGAAATTTCTACTTTAATTGTTTTGCCTTTATGTCCTGTTGCCATTCTATTGTACAGTCATGCAAATAATTATAAAATGTTCTGCCTTCATATTTGTGCTAATAATTTTCTTTGTTTTTTCACTTACTGTTTACAACATTTCCGGTTGCTCAACATAATATTAAGTTTGAAGAAACATGCGACTTTCACCACTAGAGGGCAACGTTTGCACGGATTCACATACTGTACATTTAAACCAAACCTTAGACTCTTTAAATTGACTTTTGCTGGAGCTAATATATAAGAGAGGAAATGTTTACGAATATGTCAGAAGCTTGATTTACTGCAATTATGGGATGAACGTGTCCTTTATAAATAAAGAAAAGGTACGTGTAACTATACAAACATTAAACAATGGGAACACAAGACCGACACAACAATCCCCATATAAAACAGATCGTGATGACTACAAAATTAGGTCAGACGAGCTGAAATGGACGTCAACCACAACACTGGCCGGTGACCTAGTTTCGCTCTTTGTGGAACGTCTCGCTGGCGGGATAAATGCTAATAAGCGGATATTGCGTAGCGGTTTTCCCGCGTTTTTATCCCGTGAGTTAGGGTTTGTTCGTTTTCTTTGCTCAAGTGCCCAAAAGCGAACGTACACTTTCCTGTGTTCTGACCAGATGTTGAGATAAACATAAGGTAATTTATGATTTGGGTGTAAAGCGCTGGAATTAAACAGAGCTAAACTGTTAGAAACACTCGGTAAAGAGCATTATAATCCAGGGATTGCAAATATTAACCGTGTCGGCGTCGGACAGTTGAGTAACCGCCCACATCGACATACCGCCGCGCGCCGCGGTGTAGAATAACGAACGCACACTGTTGCAGGAAGTCAGTCGGGTTAGGTTGAATTGTTTCCACGGAACTCGTGCTGTGGGATTTAAACGTAGGAACTGTTATTTGTCAGAATAACAACACCGTTTTGCTTTTAACAGTAACGTTGGCCTGTTTGTTGCCGGGATACCAGGATGCCACCTAAAAAACGCAGCTCTGCGGCGTCACAGAGCAAGGAGCCGAAGCCTGGGGCTGAAAGCGCCTCTCCAGACAAGAAAGACGGCTCAGAGTTCTCTGTTAAAAAGTAAGAAAAGTCAGGTTTCCCAGTCAGGCCACGGCCTTCGTTGGCTTCCAGCGAGCGACTTGGCCGCTACTTGGTAAAAAAACGACAGATTAGCCCAACGTTTAGCTAGTTCATGGGTTATCTGGCTTGCTTTTAAGAGGACTAGCTAACTAGCTGCTTTAAACGAGCAGTGCCAGCAAATACGTGTGTCACAAATAGCAGGTCTCTTATTATGTCTACATGCCCTGTAACACTGCTATAACACAAGGTGTCCGCCGTGCCCCGGCTCCAGGGGGCTGTTGTCATCTCTGTTTGCGCTCTCCGTGATGCTGATGTGTGGCCTGTCCACCTCCAGGCACAGAGACAAGGACGCGGAGTTCGTTGCCCTGTGCAAAAGCCTCCATGTGACCGACCTGGTGTGTGACCGTGCCTGGACGCTGTGGAAAAGTGTGGATGAGTCCGCGGATGAGGACGCTGTACGTATTTATGTCGATGTTGATGCTGTGCCACCCAGTAAAAGCATTGGCATCCTCTCACATTGGGCACAACTTGCTTCTTTAAATGTCTTTAGATCAAACTTGTTTTTATTAGTTTCTACAACATTCAATATAGGAGGTGGTGTTGATTCAGTGACTATTTGTAGTATTCCTCTCATGCTGTAAGTTGTTCAGGTGCAAATAATGACTTTCTGTTTTAAACCATATCTAATTTTTTGTTCAATTCAATTTAAACAGACTGAAATGAAGCTAAATAAACACACAGTTGTATAGTCTGATTATGGTTGCAGTTGTTCTTTTTATAAAATAAAATGTTCTCTGTTATAACTGTTCATAATTATAGAACAGTGAACAGTGACTATTAAAGCTTTTGACATTTGTAAGATTTAAACTTCAAACACTTTTATTTCAGCGTAAGCAGCAAAAGCTGTGGGGAGCTTGTCTGTTTGTGACTGCGACAGACATGGATATCGCTTGTTTTACCTTCACTCAGGTTCTGAAGGCAGTTAGTCTAAGGTATGTACACGATCCAGGTTATTGGCAAATATCTGTCAGAATGTTGTTGTTATTTAACCTATGTAAATAAATACTTAAACTGTAATGGAAGTGAGAGGATATGCTGCATATTTTATTTATTTATTTTTCATGAGCATACCCACAATACTAGAGCACTTTGATGCTGATGTGTCATATATCAAATGTTTTGTCTCTGAAGGAGAAAAATCTATCCTGCCTTGCCATTATTTAATAGTTAATGCATATGTAATTATTTAATCAGTCCAACAGATTAGATGTTCTTTTTTAGGTTTTGTTATTGTTTTTGTTTCATCTATTTTTGCGCATGTGCATTCTTCTGTAGTGTTAAAGAGTTTGTGGCTTTGGTGAAGAAGTTGGATGTGAACTTGGATACAATCAGCACCAAGGTGAATTCAGCACTAACGCGTCTGGAGAAGAAATACGACGTGATGCTAGCTCTGTACCAGAGATTTGAGAAGTAAGTCATAACATATAACATTAATCCGTTCCAGGTCATTGATCCACGTAAATCACTGAAACACCGTTAAATGTAAATGACTAAAATATGTCTTCGGGTTTCAGAACATGTAAGAGCATCTTTGCTGAAGTTCCTGATGGCACGTAAGTCTGTTTTTTTTTAACAAGACGGAAATGTTGAGTTTTTTTAGGATCTTTGTTGCCTTTTGTTGAAATGTGATACTGGAGTGTGAATAATAGTTCAAGTATTTAATTTTAAGGGAAAGGAAGACCATGCGCAGCTGTTGGACTATGTTTCTATTGGCCAAAGGTAAGTTAAACCTTAAAAACAATGAGGATCAAGGCATTGATATAAATAATAATTAGTTTTTATGTTGTTCCAGGTTTGTTTCCAGTCCTTCCTCCCTTATGTTTAGCTGGAAACTTCTTCTCTTCATAGTTGGAATCAGTAGCATTGTGATAATAATTCGTACATACATTACTTTGCTGTCTGCAGGAAGGACCTTGCAGATGGAGGATGACCTTGTCATATCATTCCAGCTGCTGCTTTGTGCACTGGAGTTAGTCGTCAAGCGCAGCCCTTCAGAGCTTCTGCAGCCTCTTTACAGTGAGCCACAGTTTTATTTAATAATCTGTCTGTAAGACCTCTCATGAATAAACAAATTATGTTATGTTAATAATGTTTTCTTTCAAAATCAGTCACAAGCAAAGCTCAAAGCCCCCCACAACGAATGTCCCGTCGTAACCAGAGCAGAGCTAAGCCCCGACCTCCAGAGCCAGAGGTGGATGTGGAGCTTCTCGAAACCTTGTGCAAGGAGAATGATTGCAATGCAGACGAGGTCTGGTTCTCGTCCCTTTGCAGCTCATATAGTTATTATTAACATAGACAAAACTCTGCTCTTTGAATGTTCTTGTTCATGATGCCAGTTGTGATTGTAACTGCAGGTGAAGAATGTTTACCAGACCAGCTTCTCTGCTTTCCTGGACTCGCTGGATCTTTCAAAATCCCCAGATTTTCCTCAGGTATAGAGGCAATTACTTCTCTCTTCTAACTGATTACTTACTTCTAGCTTTTGCTATTTGATTTGTTTATATTCATAAGGGTTTCAGGATAGATTATTACAGATGGATACATACTAGTAATAGCAGGTGATCTGTGGTACATATCTAATAGTAAATTATCTTTCATTCATTTGATTAGTTTGAGAAGAAAGAATAATGATACACTTTAGATAATTAGTCTGTATGTAATTTTAATCACAGGTGAACGACCTCGACCAACAATATGAAGAGCACTACCTCAAGAGTAGAGACATTGATGGACGACTGTTTTTTGATGGAGATGAGACCGTTCTTCCACCTAAAGTCGAGATGTAATTTCCTCATTTCCTAAGCTTTTTTGTGTTTAGCTCTTGGGTTTGATGATCTGTTAAAGGAATAAAATTTAAAGAAACTTGCTGAGTAGTGTCTTGTGCTCAGAACACAGGTGGAGAGAACTCCAAAGAAGAACCTGCCAGAAGATGATGCTGTGCTCATCCCTCCCCAAACTCCAATTAGGTAAAGGTTTTTTTTCTTTTCATCCTTGTGTAAATTGAAAATGAAAATTACATTTGTGACCTTATTTCTCTTGCATTTGAATGCATGTTGTTGGGCTTATTACAGTTTGTAATAGCATATCTACATTTCTGTCATCAGAGCTGCCATGACCTCCATTCAGCAGTTAAGATGTGGACTCACCTCCAATGGGGACCAGCCATCTACTGCCCTAACTACCTATTTCAAGGTGGGCACCACAATGTGGAAATCATAAAAAATGCTCCCTCAAAAACTGCATCTCACTGCCTGTGTTCTCATTTTTCCTGTTAAAGAATTGCACTATCGACCCAACGCAGGACGTGCGGAAGCGACTCGAGACGTTTGAACAAGTGTTCAGTGAAAGATTTGCTCAGGCTGTCGGTCCGCGCTCTGCAATACTTGGCAAACAGGTGTGAACTCATTGAGCAGCAGTGGAAACATGCGCTGTGCTGAAAGGACTGAAATAGTTAACATGCATATTGTGTTTGTCTGTCAGAGATTTACCCTCGGTGTGAGACTGTATTACAGAGTCATGGAGGAAATGCTGAAATCGGTACAGTTGTTCAATTCAAATTTTTGTCATTTATTTAAATTCTATACGTTTTTTTCTTTAATTATTTGGGCGTTGGTATAATTGAAATATATACTTTGTTTTTGACTTTAAAGGAAGAGAAACGTCTGTCTGTACAAAACTTCAGGTATGTTGTGGTTTTTACAGTGTTCTCCAATTACTGGAGAATTGTGATGCCTCTGTGTTGATGTGCATTTAATCTAAACTATATAAATTACTTTTGTAGTTTTGGTCTGTAGTGACGTTCATTATTTTAAGATGAGTCTTATGACTTAATTTCCAGTAAGCTCCTCAATGACACCACGTTCCACACGTCACTGTTGGCCTGCGCTTTGGAGGTGGTCATGGCAACATATGGAGGTGTGTCCTGACATCTGCTCACTAATAAGCTCTGCTAATTAATAATGCAATTTTATTTTACAAATATGTAAACATGTTGCCTATGTGTTGTAATTATGTTGTGTGCCCCTCATTTCTAGAGAGCGGCTTTAAGAGTGGAGGATACGGCAGTGGTGGCGGAGACCCGTCTGAAACCGATGTGTGTTTCCCCTGGATACTGGATACGTTCAACATCGCTGCCTTTGACTTCTATAAGGTCATCGAGAGCTTCATTAAGGCTGATCCCACTCTGAACAAAGAGGTCATTAAACACCTGGAGACCTGTGAGAATCTCATCATGGAGAGGATTGCATGGAGAACGGTCAGTTTTGTTTTATTACTACCACAGCATGGGAATGTCACTGCATTTAATCAATTGTACATCTATGTAATGGGATATAAATGTCCAGCTCTAGAATTTTTATAAGAATATATATATTCTTATTACTATTAAAGGAGACAGCTTATATTGCTTTTCATGCTAAAGAATATTGGACTTTAGTGTCTAAATAAGCAGTCTTTTATGCCAAACAGCCCTGTAGACTGCACACTGGCCAGAGTCCAACTCTGTAGAGAACCTATGTGGGTTACACAGCACCTTGCATCACGGCAGCAGTTGCTTAGCTCTCTGTGTCGCTGGAGCACATGGCTATCTCTGATTAAACAGAGATAAAAGAGATTAAAGAGAGTCATATAAATGTAAATGTACTAGAATGTCAAAAAAGTGGATTTTGCATGTGCTGGGTCCTGCAGTTCTGGCTGTGGGAGAGGTGTCTCAGCTGGTGAAGGCCACTCAGGACTGGTAGGAGACGTGGGAGAAATGAGCTTTAAGGGTGATGGTGTAGTGGTGTTGCGAGGCCATGTCCAGCAGGCAGAGTCACACTGAGCATTTGTACCAGATTGCTCCCCATAGCAGCTGTGCAACATGCAAGTGGCCAGGTCTTGTTGTTGTTAGACACCATTAGACTCTCAAAGAAAGGTAAATTACAAGAAATTCACATTTATGACTACTGTTCGTTGTGTGTAGACACTGTTTGTGCATACCCAGACAACTCATGACAAGCCCAAGCAGGAATATGAGGGGCTTTAGCACATAACTGGTGTGCACAGTGCTGTTACGCAGAAGGTGTTAGAACACTCGTCATATTCAGTTCAAGTACTGACCCCTCACTGTTTCACAAGCACAAGTAGGAAATTATTTTGGTTCGTGTAAACACAAGATGGAGGGAGGGATCATGATTGGCAGCATCTGCTAAAAACAATTAAACATTTAAACTGTGGTCTTGACGAGACCTCTCATTATCATATAATGATAACATATTGAACATGACAGACCAGATCTGTCTGTAAATTAAAAGTTATAGTCAAAAAAAAAAGTTATAGTCAAACCTTTGTGTAAATTGGTTTGTAGATTCACATGTGAATATTGTGAAAATGAATAATTCACGGTAGCAGTTGTGTTTATGGCTGCTTGTTGAAAACCTGCACATATGGTTGTAGTTAATCATTCACTCAGCTTTTCACAAAGCTGACAGTAATAATGTTCAGTGCTTGTTCAGTGCGTATAAGAGACAAATCAATTAATGTTGATTAGTGTTAAAAGCCAAAAAAGAAAATAGTTTGATACTTGTGAAAATGTATCTTTCATCAAAAGGTTTCATTTTTTGAAAGCCATCATTCATATTATCCACATCAGATTTGTTTCCACTCCGTACTTACACTGTCTCATCAGTGTAAGTGTCATCGATATGACTACTGACTGTAGTCATATCGACTAGACTGTGTTAATAATAATATGAATATGACATGTTGTTATTTCACCTTTGAGACAGTTTTGAATTAGATGAACATATGAAGTACAGAATGAAATTTGTTAATAACTGGCTAATCTTATCTTTGTCTGATTATCCTTACTAATGACAATGGGATGGTATGTTTTTTTAATTATTATTACTGCTTTGTTACAAATCTGTGTGATTATCGTGTCACTTTTCCACAATGTTAGTTTTCTGACTCTGCGGTGTTTACCTAACCTGAGTCATTAGCTCAGAAGACAACTCTGTTCTGCGGTTTGTGAATAATGTCCTTTCTGAAAGCGTGTTGTTTCCTGTCTGCTTTTGTTTCTCAAGACGTCTTTTTGCATTATTAAGTCACCCCGAGGCTTCTGTGCATCTCAGCAGGAATGTGGTTTTGCATGACCTTCAGCATTACACACGTCACATGTATTTGAGCTACAACATACCCAACTATAGTGTGCAACATTTTTATACAAACTCACTCTGACAACGATTTTTTTCTTTCAAATTTTATGAAAAGTTGCAGCAATTACTACAACCAATGTTGTAGTTGGAGCAATGCCTGGTGCAGTTCACCCATCAGTTATCAACCACACCTCCAAATATCTACCTGTGGTTAAGTTTGCTTCCGACATTACTTGTAGCTTTATGACTAATAAGACTAGAATGAGACAGATGCTAGTCACACCTTATCATATCAGTATATTTTTCTCGTTTCAGGACGAGGTCGCAAACGTAGAGCTTGCTTCGATTACATGTTCTTGAATATATTCTGAAATGTACAGTGCATTAAAAAGAGTTGTGATACTGGTTCAGCAGCAGCCAATGGACTCCTGTTACAGTGTACAACAGATACATATGCACAAGACTATGGCTTATACAACAGGCACTTTTAATAATGTATGTCTTCATAAGTACTTATGAAGAGTTTGCGTCAACATGCTGATGAAAACTATTTTCAGAATCTCCCTTTCTATTTCACTTATTGACTGAATAGGATTCAATGTCACAGCCTCAGAGTCACGATTCTTTGTAATGTCCAGTGGATGGTACAGTGTTGATGTGCTGTCATGACCTGCCAGGCCATTTAATTCCACTTGCACCCCATTATTTAGTTTCACTAGTTATCCTGACACATTAAACACAGTGGTTCTCATTCATCCATATACTTGTTATTTAACATGTTTGTTCGCAGAGTCCCGACCGTCACACTTCTTGGTGTCGTGACCGGAGTGCTCTGTCCACTCTCTGTATGTAGTCTGTTGAAAAACTTGGCGCCATTGTGCCAAACTACAGACCTGTCTTTGATGGAGCTCTGAATGGTCTCTGACGTGAAGTAGTAGATGACGGGGTCGAAGCAGCAGTTGGTCACGGCTAAGCACAGAGCAATGGGGTAGATGGTGCGCACCACCCCTTCAGCGTAGCAGTGCTTCAGGACGTTGGTGCGAAACAGAGTGTAGAAAATTAGATTTAGATTGTATGGGATGAAACAGAAGCAGAAGACGAGCAAATGCACAGTGATCATTCTCAAGATTTTCGCCTTCTTGATGCTTCCACCGCGGCTGATGGTGTTGGGCTTCCTCAGCGTCCGCAGGACCATGACCGAGCAGAAGACGTTGGCCATCAGTGGGACGATGAAGCCCACGGTGCAAAGTACCACCACCACCTTGGACAGCTCAGACTGCCACTGTTTGTTGGAGAAGTTCTCAAAGCAGAATTGTATTGAGGAGCTGGGTGAAGTTGTGTCCACGTGAATGGCCGTGACTATGCCCACAGAAATTACTACTATCCACACGGCGCAGCAGGCCAGTTTGACGTTCCGCTTGGTACGAATAGTCTGGGAACGGAACGGGTGCACAATGGCCAGGAAGCGGTCGAGGCTGATGAAGGTGAGGAAGAGGATGCTGCTGTACATGTTTGTGTAGAACAGGACTGTGGAGATCTTGCAGAGCCACGTTCCGAATGGCCAGACACGCTTAACGAAGTAAAAGATCCGAAAAGGCAAGCTGAGGACAAAGAGAGAGTCCGAGACGATGAGGTTCATCATGAACGTCGTGGTCTCGTTGCGCAGCTTCAGTGTGTGGCTGAATATGTAAATAGCCACCAGGTTAAATGAGAGTCCAACCACGAACACCAGGCTGAAGACGGAGCTGTACAGAGGGTACTTGAAGTCATCGTTTTTGCTGCAGTTCATGTCATTCTGCGTGCCGTTCAGCGGACTGACGTAAAGTTCTAGTGAACTGTTTTTCATCTTCGGATCAGGCTGGTACGTTTGGAACCGAGTGAAAGCCAGAAATCCACATTCAGCTTAGAAGTCCAGCCAACAGGCAGGAAAAAATATATATTTTAATAAATGTTAATGGAAATCCAAAGAATACCTGTCTTATATCCTCAGTTTGTCAGCTTGTTTTTTCCTCATGTGGAACGAAAGTTTTATATTTCCAGAAATCCTCTTTTAAGTAGAGTTTTTAATCCTCTCAGTTCTACTTCACCGTGAGATAATGTTGATTCCAGCTTGTACACGTCACGTACCTCGCTTCTTGCGTGTGAGCAGTCGTTTAGTCCTTCCCCTGTTCTCCTTTTGGTTCCTGCAGCAGCCCTGCACGTGCAGCCGTTACTGGATTGAGGTGGTGTGCGACTTTTCCTCAGAAGAGGCTGCAAATCAGGGGCTGTGTGCCGTCAGGGAGGAGCCTTTCTGACGGTCAAAGTCCTCCCACTGCTGCTTTGTTTTTACATTTACTATAAATTTGACTTGAGATTATATCAGGACATAGTTCCCCATTTTTTTCCCCCTGTTCAGTTACAGGCAGCGATTTGTATGATTCATTCATGATGATCAGATCCAGAAACTTAAATCACTTTTACAATATTTAATTGCTTAATTCTACCCCCCCCCCCCCCCCCCCCAAACAAATAAATAAATTAATTTAAGTGTGACCTTAAAACCTGATTGAGCAGTTGATATTGAATACTTGCTTGATTTAATGGTTTTACTGGACCTCGTAACATTTAGCGCTGTTGCTAATGATTATAAAAATCAGTAAAATAAAGTACTCATAAATTGTGTCAGTAGCTTCACAGAGTCAAGTTTGTGAGTAGTGTACGTTAGAAATTGCACATCCCTGAAGTGTATGTTCAGCCATGTCAGTGGGGTCACCCGGTCTCAGCAGGTCTAATAGGAGGAATGTTCCAATACCAGGTCTGTACTTGCCGTCATTCTGTTACGTTGGCTGGCAAACCGCACCCACCTCCTTGTGAGCTCATTTGCTTTTGTCTGCACTTCCACATTTTCAACTGCAATACTGATCTGCATGGGTTTTAGTGTTTGTTGGCCAACGCAAATTAGTGCATGCGTCTGAAAGTTTGATTTGAGGTGGCATGGTATTTTTGGTTGATAAATGATTTGTTTTTATGAAGGGAATTTCCATGACCATCACTAAAGGCAGATAAGCAACTGAAGGGAGTATCCTTCAGTCAACATTACGTATGGCTCTGTCAGCTCACTTCTTATGTTTAAAATACATTTTTTTTACACATGTAAAAGGTAAAGTACAATGAATAGAAGATTATTTAAGGTAAATTTAAATTGACTAATCATAAATAATAAAAATAAATAGATACATAAATAAATAAAAAACAGTAAAGGTTCATGCAGTAAATCATATACAGTATCTAACCTCTACAGACAACAATACCCACTGATAATGTTAATGTTAGGATAACAGCAGGATTTATAATTTTTCCTCACAGATTAGATGAAATGTGTTTAAAAGCAACAGAGGTGAAGAAGTTTTCACCTTGACCTGCATGTGGGTAGATGTACATCACAGCTGAATTCACATTTCAGTTAGCAGCAGGAAAAAGCTTCTGTGTTTGGCCCCATTCACTGTGGTGTGGTGCTTGTTTTAATGTGACTATTTCGCCTCCTCAGGGCTCCTCGCTGTTTGAGCTGCTGAAACAGGAGCATGAAAGTGGAGCGGCAGTGGAGCAGGTGGAGACGACGGCCAGCTTCAGCCAACCTCTGCAGCACAACCACACTGCAGCTGACTTGTAAGTCTGCGACGACACCGTCACGTGTTGGCGGCGGGTGTTTGGCAACTATGACACGGCCGTTGTAAAATGGCCCTGAGTCATAAACGATCACGCTCATAAACTGATCTGTCATGCCTACAGATATCTGTCTCCTGTGCGTCCGGGCTTTCGTGTCTTACCTCCTGATTCGCCTGCTGCATCCAGCTCTCAGACTTCCTCTCAGGCCCCAAACCAGCCGAACAGCCAGAGTCCACGGCGCACAAAGTCCAATTCCCTAAGTCTCTTCTATAAGAAATGTAATTTGTCAAGTGTCCCTCAAGTACCTCCTGTATAGCTATGTATAAACATGTATGCATTTAGTTTTAATTGCCATGTGTCTGGTCTGAAGTGTACCGTCTGGCCTATATGCGGCTGAAGATCCTCTGCTCCTACCTGCTGTCCTCCCATCCTGAACTGGAGCCCATCATATGGACCCTTTTCCAGCACACTCTCCAGTTTGAGTACGAACTGATGCGAGATCGGCACCTTGATCAGGTAACCTGATGAAGATGTAGCCGTCTGTCCTATTTCTATTTGTCTGTTTCTTGTATACGCGTTTTTTTTTTCTGCACCCTCTAAGTGCTTTTTCCTCTGTAGTTGATGATGTCAGCCATGTATGCCATATGCAAAGTGAAGAGTGTTGATCTGCGCTTCAAGACCATTGTCACGGCTTACAAGAACTTGCCCAACACCAACCAGGAGGTGGTTTTTACTATTTCATCACTACCTTTTCTCGATTTGCATTGAATCATAATAATCATCAGTTTTCCTGGCATGTTGCAGACCTTTAAGAATGTGTTAATCACCGACGGCCACTACGACTCCATCATTGTCTTCTATAACCAAGTGTTCATGCAGAGGCTGAAAACCAATATCCTGCAGTACGCGTCTAACAGGGTGAGACACCTCTCTATAGGACGCTCAGTTTGACATCGATCGTAAGATAAATGTACTGCACACACCCGCCGTACCTTCTCACTGTTGTGGCTTATTATTTTTCAGCCGCCTACTCTCTCTCCGATTCCACAAATGCCACGCAGCCCCTACAAGTTTCCCAACTCTCCCCTACGTGTGCCAGGCAGCAACAATGTCTACATCTCCCCTCTGAAAAACCCGCGTATGTCGCCGGGTATCATGACTCCTCGTTCTAGGTGGGTTCTTTACACTCTTATAACTCAATAATTCCATATTATTCATCACCTTCTGGTTAGGTCAGTTTGACCCTCAGTTTTTTTCTCCCTTTACAGAATGCTGGTGTCCATTGGTGAATCTTTTGGGGTACGAGCATCTCATCTTTTGTTTGCTTTGAGCATAAAATAATCCGGATTTAGTTTTTTATTTTACAATGAAAGTACTATTTTTCTCACTCACTCTGCCACTCTGTTTGTTTTTTTTTAAACCACAGCTGTCGAATCGGTTCCAGAAGATCAACCAGATGGTCAACAGTAGCGATCGCTCCTTCAAAAGGACTCTTGATCTCGGCTCTGCCCCGAAACCTCTGAAGAGGTTACGATTTGATGTGGATGGACAAGATGAAGCTGATGGCAGGTTGGTTACAAGTGCTTATATTTTTCATGGTCTACTACTGGATTGGTAAAATTGACTTCATACATTTTTTTACATACATTTCTTTTGAGTGAGGGTTTAGGGTGGATGGATCTATAGTTATTATTGTTATTATTATTATTGTTATTGTTATTGTTATTGTTAATATTATACATTTTTGCAGCAAATCTGGTGGAGATTCTACACTGATACAGAAACTTGCAGAGATGAGTAAGTGAAAAGCTGTTTCATATTTGCCCTCTTCATTCTTCTTCGTGTGTTCCTGGTGTTAGTGAACTGGCCTGTGGTTATGCGTTCCTTTAACAGTTGCATTTTATTCTCTCGTTCTTCTCAGGCTCCACTCGAACTCGCATGCAGGAACAGAAGATGAAGGAGGACGCAGAATCAAAGAAGGAGTAACGGAAAACTACTGAACTGACCTGCACTGTTTGTCACGACGCGAACACTACTTTCTGTTTTCACTCAGTGAAACTTGAGTTACCTTGTACATTTATTAGGTTTTAGTTTGTATTTACCTTTGAAGAGTAATGTTTGAATGCTTTTTTGTTGACTTAACTGAGAGTTTTAACTGAATTATAATCGTTTGAATTTAATTCTTCAAGTATGTTTGGTTTTAGGAGTGATAATATCTGTGTGTCTTCTTTTTGCAGTTTAATTATTGATTATTATGGTCATCATTATGCTTATGTTTTTTAAAGTAGTATTACTCTCTTCAGAAAGGAGGAACAAGAGGGAATTTAAATCACTTGCTATGCAGCAGTTTTACACATTTACTAATAATTTACTCTGAAACTTCCTTATATTCTTTTTTTTAATCGCTCACACCATGTAGTTTGTTTTTATGTAGTTTCGCAAACAAATATTCCATCTATCATCTGAAGGAAATCCATTTGCTCTCTGTAAATAGTTTTATAGCAACATTTTAGGCTGGTTTAAAAAATACCAAATAAAAAAAATGTCTTTCAGCACCAGGAATACTTTTATGTTTGCAGTCATATTTGCTTAGTGTAACTTGGATAATTTATTATTATTTTTTTTTAATCTTGAGGGAGGAAGACACACATTACAGCATTATATAAAGAAAATGAAACGTGGGCTTGATCAAAACATTCTCTACCGGAGTTTTTAAATTAAAATAAGTTCATTTTGTACTTTCTGACAATATAATTTGTTTATTATTTCTCTCCACTGTCCTTACATGCAGGTGTCAGCACGACTCTGATTTCCTAAAAGCAACACTAGCCAAAGCCAGACGAGTGGTTAATTATTTGATAGACTGAGCATGATGATGTTTTCTGTTTTTATTTTGCGTTTGTTCTCTTTATGCACTGACAGTGTTGTTATATTTCTGTATTTTAAATTACATTACAGATTTTCAAGAAGAAAACCTTTTTAGATATTTGTCTCTTTGTTTTCATTATATCCTTTATGATTTTAGTGTTTGCAAAATAAGTAATGCAACAAAATAGAATAAATTGTGCAATTAGTTGCTTTTGATTTGATTAAAACCTCATAAAAGAAAAAATGTTCAGTCATGTTTATTGGTAGCAAGAACTCTCCATGGAAACCGTGATTCTTTTGCTCCCTCTGCTGTGCAAAACTGCAAGCGTACACAACATTACAATTTAGTGAGATACATAAAACCTCTACTGCTTGTGCTTCATTCCAAATGAAACTACACTTAAGCTTGAATCACATCTTTAAAGCTATAGAAAAAAACAAGCATTACCTAGAAAAAGTCTTTTGTTTTTTAGTTTCTGTCGTGCAAATGTATGCAAAGACTGAAGACTTATTAATTCGGAATGTCCATATTTTAGATATTGCATATTCTGAGATGGTGCCAGGATCTCATTAATAAGCACATATTAAGAATATTTCTATAATAATAAAGTAAACTGTTTAATGCTGTTGGTCAGCACTCGCATTAATGACAATTATAATTTTGGTAACTGGACAAAAAGGTTTCCAAAAGAGAAGTGCATTAAAAGGGAGCAGTGAGAATAATTGGTGATTCTTTTGCCCGTTTTCCCTTTGCTTTGTTTCCAGGTTCTCTGGGGAAACATTGACAGCTGCTGCCTGTTTGGTAAGAGCTGCCTTAATTGTACCAGGGCGCTGTTTTCACTGGGGACACCTGACTTAATTCCTCTTTGAATGCAGAAGCAGGTTGGTTTGGGCCCAGCCAGCCATTATGAGCGGGTTACATTTTAATTGGTCTTGGCCTGCTGGGGATTCAATTGAATTGTTAGTGAGTTTGAGGAGTCCTTGTCGTTAGTTAGTAGCAGGACGCCAAAGTCCTCAGTCGTTGTGTAATAAGCTCACTTATCTCTGGGTAATTTCTGGACTTCAAGGGATTTAATTCTGTTTTCACCCTAGGATCATTGATCCAGATTGGATTGGTTTCTATCACCAAGGATGGAAAACCTCACTGTAAGTGCAGCTTTTGTTTGTATTGTGTTGTATTTTCACTGAGTAAAAGGTTCTCCAGTGTATTAATTTGTATTATTTTATAGTATATTTGTGATAAATACTCTAAACTTACTGTAGTATATCAGACCCTCTACACACCTTTCAGAATCTTGAGCTCCTAGGGAGTTGGCATCTGTCGGAACCAGCTTCACAAGAGGGGCAAAAAGGCTGATATAACTCAATAATTCCATATTATTCATCAGAGTCAGTGTTGTCTTTCAAGGCTGTTCTTTGAAATGTTTCTCATAGACATAATTGCTATTAATTCTTTTTGATATCAGCCATTTTCATTTATTTAATCTATTTTTTGTGCTGTACAACACTTTGGAAAGTGTGTCATTATAAATGATTATGTTTTAATAAGAATATGATATCTTTATTTGCTAGAAATCAACTTTAAGTGCAGTTTAAATTTAGTACACAAATAGCACACACATAACAGGGTGTTAATGAGTGCTTTGCCGCTGCTGACTGTCTCTTTCCATCCCTCAGCCTGAGCAATGGCGCGAGATTATGAACAAAAAGATGAAGTTCCCCCCAGAGCTCATCAGCGCAATTCAGGAGGGGAAATCGGAGCTGGTGGGCGGCCTGCTGAGGACCGGCGACGGCATCATCCGCCAGCTGGAGGAGTCTGAGGATCGCCAGTGGAGGGAGGCCCTCAACCTCTCCATTCGCCTGGGGAACGAGGACGCCATGGACGCCCTGCTACAGGGGGTCAAGTTCGACTTCCGGCAGATCCACGAGGCCCTGCTCGTCGCCGTGGACACCAACCAGCCCAGAGTGGTGAAGCGCCTGCTGGACCGCCTGGACCAGGAGAAAGGCAACAAGATGGACGTGCGCTCCTTCTCCCAAGCCATCTTTGACCACTCCATTGACAACTCCCAGTTTGCTCCTGGCGTGACCCCTCTGACCTTAGCCTGCCAGAAGGACCTGTACGACATAGTGACCATGCTGACCCAGAAGGGCCACGTCATCCCGTGGCCCCACAAGATCTCTTGTGCCTGTCTGGAGTGTCGCAACGGGCGTCAGTACGACCTGCTGAAGTTCTCCTTGTCCCGAATCAACACCTACCGTGGCATCGCCAGCCGGGCCTACCTGTCCATCACCTCTGACGACGCCATGCTCAGCGCCTTCAGTCTGAGCAAGGAGCTGCGCAAGCTTTCGCAAAAGGAGCCCGAGTTCAAGGTGTGGGGACTTTCTGAGCGGTTCTAGCGTGTGTGTGTGTGTGTGTGTGTGTGTGGTTCCTCTACTCACGTTCCTGGGGGACCTCTCTCCTGCAGCCCCAGTATCTGAACCTGGAGCAGCTGTGTCAGGAGTTTGCCGTGGAGCTGCTGGGCATGTGTCGCAACCAGAGCGAGGTCACCACCATCCTGAACAGCTCTGGAGACGAGAGCCACGACCGCGCGGACGAGCAGGCCTTCGAGGAGGGGATCCCCAACCTGTCCCGCCTGCGGCTGGCTGTCAACTTCAATCAGAAACAGGTAGCGTGACGCTGTGGAGGTCAGCGAAGGATGAGGGGAAGGAGACATTAAACATGGCCGTGCCCCCCCCCCAGTTCGTGGCCCACCCGATCTGCCAGCAGGTGCTGTCATCTATCTGGTGTGGAAACCTGGCCGGCTGGAGAGGCAGCAGGACGGCCTGGAAGCTCTTCGTTTCTGTGGGGATCTTTCTCACGATGCCCCTCCTCTGCCTCGTCTACTGGATAGCACCGAAGTCAAAGGTGATTGTCTCCAAAAGCAGATTTTGCCATCATTTATAGTAATGCCTTTTTTTTCCCTCACTTCTTTTTTTTGCACAGGTAGGAAAGATACTAAAGATTCCTGTTATCAAGTTCATCCTTCACTCAGCCTCCTATTTATGGTTTCTTATCATATTACTTGGAGAATCGATAACAATGGAGATGTATCGAGACGCTTTTTCTTCCCGGGACCAGAACATCCTACAGACCTCGCTCCACATGGTGTGGGTGGCTGGTAGGTTCTCCCTCTTTATGGCGCACGTGATGCAGTGATGACAGAGAACGGCTGTCTCTCAGGTCAAACTGGCTGTTTCCTGTAGGATTCTTCTGGTACGAGTGTAAGGAAGTGTGGATCGAGGGGATGCGGAGTTACTTGCTGGACTGGTGGAACTTCCTGGACATAATGGTGCTCAGCATGTACTTGGCATCTTTTTCGTTACGAGTGCTCATCATGCTCAAAGGTCAATTCCTCTGCCAAGGCCACAACGACACAGCCGAGTGCACCTACTTCACTCAGACCGGTGAGAAACCAGTCCCTTCCTACTCCAGACTGTGTGATTTGAGTTTCATTGTTTGAAACCCTCCTTCAGCGCGGGACAACTGGCATCAGGAGGACCCCCAGCTGGTGGCGGAGGTGCTGTTTGCGGTGACCAGCATGTTCAGCTTCACGCGGCTGGCGTACATCCTGCCAGCACACGAGTCTCTGGGAACGCTGCAGATCTCCATAGGGAAGATGATCGATGATATGATGAGGTGAAACCTGTCCCACTTAATTATGCATCATGTTTGTGCACGTCACAGAACCAACGTTGTTGCTGTTGTTGTTTCTTCTCCTTTTAGGTTTATGTTCATACTGATGATCATTGGAACAGCCTTTCTGTGTGGTATTAATAATGTCTATGTTCCTTATGTCGAATCGCCACAACTTGGCAAGTAAGAATGTTGGATATTCAGCTTTGTTTAGTGCAGTGGTCAATAAAAGTTACACAAGGGCCACAGATTTTAATATGAATGACTCTGACCTGACTTTGCAGGTTTAATGAGACGTTCCGCTTCTTATTCTGGACCATGTTCGGCGTGGTCAACGAGCAGTACGTGGACATGCCACAGTTCGTGTTCGCAGAGTTCATAGGACGGATCCTCTACGGCGTCTACACCCTGGTCATCGTCATTGTCCTGCTCAACATGCTCATTGCTATGATCACCAACTCCTTTCAGAAAATTGAGGTAAAGAAATACTTGCATGTTATAGTAAACAGTAGAAACTTAAGCTAGGTCTACATGTTACAACCATCTTGTTTCAGGATGATGCTGATGTTGAGTGGAAATTTGCCAGGTCAAAGCTGTACCTGAGTTACTTCAGGGAGGGGCTCACTATGCCTGTGCCCTTCAACATCATCCCCTCACCAAAGGCCTTCTTTTACCTTTTAAGGTGAGCACCACTATGTATAAAAGACCTTGTCCTATAATGTTTCTCCAGCTTATTCATTCTAAATGTTCTTTTAGGAGTTTCTTTAGGCAAATCTGTTGCTGCTGCACCTCAAGCTCTGAGCAAACGTATCCTCCTATAGCCTCCATGGTGAGTGTGGGTAAATGCTGAAATGCAGGAGTTGGTGGGAGTCTAGTAAATCACTGCTGGTTGTGATACTAAGCATGCGTTATGTGATAAGTCACCCAATCAGGGACCTGAAGACAGCCAGCTGTCCTACCGGCGGCAGGTGATCAAGGCTTTGGTGCAGCGCTACATTGAGTCGGCTCGCAGGGAGTTTGAGGAGGCTAAGAGGAAAGGTAGGAAGGTTCAGACTGGGCTTTGCTTACACTTTTCTAAACAAAAAGTGTTTGATTTTGTCTTTGCTTCCCTCAGATATTGGTAATCGCATCACTGAACTGAGCAAAGCTGTCTCCCGAATGCACGGTGACATGAAGGTGGTCCAGCAGCTACTGATGAATGATGGAAATGTGTCAAAGGATGCACTGACTCAGGATGGTTCGTCAATACTGGGAAAATACATCATTGGTGCCAAAAACAACTTTAGAGGTTTTAACAGTGGACCAGTGAAAACAGGCTCTTTAGTTAAAGTGACAGTTCACCATGAAGAGGAAGTGGTGGACGAAGAAAAGTTTGATTCAAAGCTGGAGTCAGATCCTCAAGAGAATCAGGATCAATGTGAATCAGACGAGTTGACGAAGGTGACAGACTGTGATTTGATGACGATGGAGGAAGGTCGAGCAAAACTAGAAATAGAGGACAAGAACGAAGAGTTAGACTCGGACACAAATGAAAACAATGATAGTGAGATCAGGGAGGAGGTAGTGGGGGATGATATTGCAGAAGAAGAGGTGAATACAGAGAACGTAAATCAGAGAGAAGACTTGGTCACAGACACAATCACTGAGCAAAACGAGTTCATCGAAGTCAGCAATGAAAAAATAGACACTAAAAAATTAGTGAAGAAGTTCGAAGACATAGAGTTGCAAGACAAAGGCATGGAGGGAAGACGGGGAACAAGTAGGAAGTTTGGGAATAATACAGCGCAACATGAAGCAAAGAAAACCATTCCCTCGCCTTCAGGAAGCAGTAGCTCCCAGGACACAGGCTTCGGTTCCAGGGAGGGGGAGGGATCGATTGATGGGATGGTGGGAGAAACAGATCAGTTTGATACCGATCCTTCTGTCGCATCCTAAAATGAGCAATGAGCCACCAAATTGTAGCAGTAGCCATCAATTCACGACTCACTGTAGACAAACAGACCGATCAGTAAAGTAGTTATAACTGTGTAATAATCACTACTCTTAAAAGTAAAATACATCATTTTCATGAAACAATTTCGCGAACGTGTCGGAAACATCAGCTCTTTGTTGAGGCTGTGGCTTTACGTTGCCTCCGTGTTTGAGTAGGTGCCACACACACCTGATGCTACAGTGTAACAGCGCAGGTCTCAGCTTGTTTTACACTTATTGCTCCCATGGGTTCACATGAACATACAGTAGCAGTTTATTATTTCATCATCTGTCCCAGGACACAGGGCCCCCAGAGTTCCCTTTGCTACAGTGATACCTGACTAATGTCTGTTTATCCTGCTACAGAATCCATGTCCTCACCAGCCAACCTTTAGTCACAGATACTATTATTTCTCCTAAATGACTACATATTTTATTAAACACTAGCCATTAAATCCCAGTTAACAAGCTATTATTCCAAAGTATCTAACTGAATTTTTAGATCTATTATGCAAATAATGGGTGATGAATTATATTTAACATTTACAAATATGAAGGTACATGCATAAGGATTCCAATGACAATACCGTTACTTAATGCTGTCATGTACCAAATAAAGAACTTCTATCATCGTAATAAGTTTAATTTCCATACATGTTCCTGTAGGCACCTACAGTCATCAATAAGACATACTACACAGAGGTCAAAATAAAAAAAAGGGCATATAATAATTCATCACGCCCTGTACATTCTATACAAACATGCAATAACATAAATTTAATGCTGGCATTCTGGTAAACATTAAATACAAACTGCAAGGATTCGTAAATTGTGCGATCTGATACAACAGATATGTATAAAAAAACAGAAGTTTCAAATATATATCTTGAAAAAAATGTGAATATAGAAACATCTTTTGTAAAGGAACACTTTCCTTAGGAGCCACACATTAGACAATCATCTTTATTTGCTAGTGAACACACCATGGCAGCCATGTTGTGCTCCTTGGTCTCCTCCTCCACGCTCTTCACTGACTGGGCCTCCTTTAGTTTCTCCTTGTTCAGGGTGAACTGAATGGGGTTGGCAGCAGGCTTCGTCCGCAGGTAGTACATGCCAGTTTTCAGGCCCTGCACACAAAGATTGAATGCTTTATGGATGTTTTATTGTACTATGATGCCACAAGGATCAAACCTCCAACCCCTCAGTCTTCACTTACCAACTTCCAGCCATAGAAATGCATGCTGGTCAGTTTGCCATAGTTTGGCTCAGCAATGTGGATGTTAAGGGACTGGCTCTGGTCAATATAAGCACCGCGGTCTGCCGCCATCTTGAGCACGGTCTTCTGGGAGATTTCCCACACTGTTTTATAGAGCTGCTTTAGGTCCTCGGGGATCTCTTCAATATCCTGTAGAGAAAAGGAACAAAAAAGACACTGTGAGCCTGAATAACTTAATGAGAGGAGCTGTTGTTAAGTGTCACCCGTTACCTGGATGGAGCCATTCTGAGCAATCAGCTGGTTCTTCATGTCATCATTCCACAGACCTCTTTCTGTGAGGTCTTTCAGCAGGTGGGGATTCACAATCTTTAAGGGAGGCACAAAATACAGTTAGGTTCCCTCCATGACAGGACAGCTTTAGAGACCCCAAGTCAAATGCACTCCGTGCTGACCTGAAACTCCCCAGAGAGCACCCTGCGCGTGTAGATGTTGCTGGTGTATGGCTCGATAGACTCGTTGTTGCCTAGAATCTGGGCCGTGGAAGCTGTGGGCATGGGGGCCAGGAGCAGACTGTTCCTCACACCGTGCCTGGGAACACGCAGAGGTTGAGAAGGGGGCAATGAGCTACATCACCACAGTGGAGAAATAGCAAAATCAAGAGAAAACTCTGAAGATGACTCACTTTGCTATTCTCTCCTTCAGAGCTTCCCAGTCCCACAAATCGGTTGGCGTTTTTCCCCACATGTCATACTGAAGAATCTAGAGAAGAAATTCCATTAGGATCTAAGCCAACCTGCCTATTTTATTCCAGGATGTGCTTGAGACACTAAAATACTCACCCCCTTGCTGACAGGGGAGCCGGCGTAGGTCTCATAGGCACCAAGCTCTTCTGCGAGCTCACAGCTTGCCTCCAGGGCCGAATAGTAAATAGTCTCAAAGATCTGAATGTTGAGCAACTGGGCCTCTGGGCTTTCAAATGGATACCGCATGAGGATGAAGGCATCAGCCAGACCCTGCACGCCGATTCCAACCGGCCTGTGACGCTTGTTGGAGTTCTCAGCCTGTAAAGCACCACAGAGGATAGGCGCCATTAAATAACCCCGATCACACAGGTTAAGAAGCATGGTCGAGTGAGAGACACCAGATGAGAAGACATACCTCAGGTACTGGGTAGTAGTTGATATCAATGATTTTGTTGAGGTTCCTTACAATGACTTTGGTGACAGATGCTAGCTTTTTGAAATCATAGGTCCGTTCTGGACTAACGTACATGTTGAGGGCAATGGATGCCAGGTTACAAACTGCAACCTGAAGAAACAGGATAAAGGCTCACAACTGTTCTGACATGTTCTTGGTATAATAACAGGAGCAAATACTGCTTTCACCCCCTCACCTCATCTTTGCTCGTGTACTCCACGATCTCTGTGCACAGGTTGCTGGATTTGATGGTGCCCAGATTCTGCTGGTTGCTCTTCCTGTTGCAGGCGTCCTTGTAGAGCATGTATGGTGTCCCAGTTTCTGTCTGAGACTCAATGACCGCGTACCACAGCTGCTGAGCCTTCACCACACGCTTGGCCCTGCCTTCCTTCTCATATCTGAGGACAAAGAGGATTCGTTTGACCAGTCAGCAGAGAAATGAGCCGTTTGTTAAGAATGAGGAAAGGCTGATCCTAACCGGGTATACAGCTCTTCAAACTCCTCTCCCCAGCACTCTTCCAACCCAGGACATTCACTGGGGCACATCAGAGACCAGTCCTGCAGGAACAACAAAGGAACAATATAAAAATTTGTGCCTAAAGTACTCAGATGTCTGGGCCTGATTCTCCCAAAACTGAGTCCGATGTGAAAATGCCTGCAGAATGAAACCAACACTAAGCTAACTGACTGCATTATCCACACCTCATTGCTTTCCACACGTTTCATGAAGAGGTCTGGAATCCACAGGGCGAAGAACAGGTCTCTGGCCCGTTGCTCCTCTTTACCCGTGTTCTTCTTTAACTCCAAGAAGTCAAACACGTCAAAATGCCACGGCTCCAAGTACACAGCAAAAGCTCCAGGCCTCTGAAACCAAATACAGGGTCAGAGTGTATACGCTTAATAACAATGTCCACAATGACCGTACTGGGTGCGTTTTGTAAATCCGGGTCTTTACCTTGTTGCCACCCTGGTCAACATAACGCGCCGTGTTGTTGTACACACGAAGCATAGGAACCAGGCCATTGGACGTTCCGTTTGTCTGAAACACATTAACTGCTTTGAGTACATAATATGAACATGATGTGAATAAAAGCTCCACCATCTGCTTGTTTTAACTCACCCCAGCGATGTAGCTGCCTGTTGCTCTGATACAGCTGACTGCTATTCCAATGCCTCCAGCTGATTTGGAGACAAGGGCACACTGCTTCAGCGTGTCATAAATACCATCAATGCTGTCGTCCTTCATGGAGAGCAAGAAGCAACTACAGAAATCCAAACAAATTCATTTAGAATGCAATTTTGAGTAGAATGTAAGCAGAGACTACAAGTGCCAATCATTTTGTAGTCCTCACCTGGACAGCTGTGGTCTGTTGGTGCCTGCATTGAACAGAGTGGGTGAGGCATGGGTGAACCACTTCTCGGAAAGCAGGTTGTAGGTTTCAATGGCTGCATCAATGTCCCCTTCATGAATTCCAACAGCCACTCTCATGAGCATGTGCTGGGGTCGCTCAGCAACTACACAAATACAGGTTAATTAGAATAGAAAACAGATAATACTTAATTAAAAAAAAAAAAATTATTCCTCAGAAAATATACCCTTACCTTTGCCATTTATCTTCAGCAAATATGACCGCTCAAGAGTCTGTTAGAGCAAAAAGAGCATGATTTATCCTCAGTCTCACAGTGAGCTGTCATAATTCTGAGTCCTTAAGCCGTATTATTACCTTGAACCCAAAGAAATTGTAAGAGAAGTCTCTGTCATAAATGATGGCTGAGTTCAGGCGCTGCAAAGAACATAGGACATTACGTTTAGCGAAAATAAAAGCTATTAAAAGCTAAGAAAAATGTTATTAAAGATCACGCACATCCTTGTTTTCAAGGATGATGTCTAATGTTTCCTTGGAGATCATGGGAGAATGGCGCCTACTTAATGGGTTGACATAGCTGTACAGGTCCTCCATTACATCTGTAAGAATGCAAAAAAAAATAAAAATGTGTACAGTGTTTAATCATTATACTCTGTTTAACTTATCTAAAACAAAGACCACACCCTCCAACATACCCTGATCACTGTCAGACACTGTACTAAGCTTTACTGATAGCACACACAGTTCTGTGTAATCCTTTGCACTTTATACTTGTAGTGTAATATTTATAAATGCATTTTACTCACCACTGAACACTTTCTTGGTCTCCTTGTGCAGGTTAGAAACAGCAATTCGTGCAGCCAGGACTGCATAATCTGGATGTTTAGTGGTTAAAGTCGCAGCTGTTTCTGCTGCAAGGGTGTCCAGCTCCACAGTGGTGACACCGCTGTACAGACCCTGGATCACCTTCATCGTGATCTGAGTCTGAGTGAAAAACACAGGCGAAGGGTTCGGAAATGACCCGTGAGTATTTGCGAACACTGTTGCTCTGCAAAACGTTTGTAATGGCGACACTGTGGCGGTTTTAACTTACAGGGTCCACAAAGTCTGAATTGAGTCCATAGCAAAGCTTCTGGATGCGAGAGGTGATCTTATCAAAACTAACTGCTTCCTTGCGTCCATCTGAAAAACAACAACAGGATTTTTCTTAATTTTAAAGTAAATTAATTAAGTCTGAGTGCCCAGAAAGCAATGCTGTCAGCTGTTGATGTATTCCTGAACACCTGTTAGACCAGTTACACACGACAAAAGGACGCTACTTTTGTATTACTACTTGGCGCCATTACATTTGGGTGCTGTACTTGTCTAATAACTGTCAATAATTGGTCTCCTCTGAAACATTACATATAAACATTAAATCGTGAACATTCAAAATGTTAGTGTGCAAATTACCGCGAATAATGCACGGAACAATAAACAATCGCGTTTCAAGTCTCATCACTGACATTTTAATTTGAGTTAAATCTAAAACACATGCTACTTGCATGCACACAAACCGCAGTCAACACAGTGCGAACTGAAAAGGTTAATCACTTTTAGTGTGCTACTTCAGTCAAGCCTTTGTTTGGTGTTTCGAGGATTTACACGTTGCACAAATAAACATAAATCACATGTTAATAAGCCCCAAAAAGCTTGAGCAAGTTTTTATTTCTGGTGTTTTGTCAAACATGGCTCAATTAAATTTTAAGGGTTTTCCAGGTTTGCATAGTTTTGTTTAATAATTTACAGCATTAAAATTACTCTACTGTACCTCGCTTAATGACGTGCATGTTGCCAACAAAGCTGCTTTCCTCGGAGCGTATTTGCTGAAATTGTCCACTGAGTTAAAATAAAAAAAATAAATGTCGTCCAAAACTGTTACTGCAGGTTACAGCTGCAAGAACAATCAGCTCACACAGTTGAAACTTAAACTGAGAGAGCGCCAATAATCAACAGACCACAAACGCTGCTTTGTGACATCGGCTCGACCAACCAGAGACGACTCGGGCAGACTTTTAAGCCAATCACCATGTATTATCTTAGTCGTGTCATAACTTCCGGTCTGCCTCTCCAGGCGAAATGTGGCGGGACGTTTGGAAACAACAGCTCAATTTTAGTAGCAGTATCTTACTGGTCTGTGCTATTTCTTTGACGTTATACGTAACGTAGTTATATAAATGTGTCTCTATGAGTTGAGTCGAGTGCTAATTGCAGATGCATTGAGTGCATTTCCCTACATAAACAAACGCAGGGGTACAGTAAACAAGCAAGCCTACATAACTTCTGAAATATAAACAAACTTGATTTGAAAAATGTTAAGCTAAGCAGTAGTATACAAAACTGTGTTAAAATTACGTGTTTTAACAATAGATATTTATAGTAATTTGGGTGAACAATAGCATTAAAATAGTGTGGTGTAAAATGAGACTACAGATTAGATTAGTCCCTGATACAAAATACAATGAAAAACAATGCAAACTATTATCCTTATAGTATATGGTGAAATACTAAATCGAACGCGTAAATGGATATTTATACACTGCTGTAGTAATAGAGGCAGCACATACAGACAGAAACAGGTGTTCTGTTTGACCTACATTTTTTGGCACTTTATTTTGAAGAAAACAAGCCGTGACCGGTGACTTAGACCGGATGTGGCCGTTGTAAGTTTGTTGCTAATGCTAATGGACCCGGAACGGTAAAGAAGCACTCCGAAGATGGCCGGGGTGTTTGAGGTGGAAGTTGATGGTGTAGAGCACGACCATGGACTGGAGCATCACGATCAGCCGAACCAGGTAAGACTAACGTGCTACAGCTATTTATTACAAAATATAAAGCATTTGGAGGCTAGCCTACTTGGACCACAATCTGTCAACCATGAACTAGCTAGTACTCGGGTTTAGCTCTACTGTAGAGAGCCGCCCGCTGTTTGTTCATGTTAACCTGCTGATCCATGGTATTTACACTAAACGTGAATGGTTGTGCTTTGTTTCACATAGACAAAAGTGCACGCTAAAACGCCCTGAGAGCACATTAAGAATGCTAAGCTAACTACCCGGCTAACGTTTCAATCCTTTAGTGGTTGTAGTTAGTTATGTCGGCCTTTCGCTAACAGGTCTGTAGCTGTGTGTTTTGTTATTTTATTAAGCGTGTTTGTAGAGTTTTTATATTCTCATGAAAATTGCTTTAAAATTTGTGATTACTTGACTGTGTAAAGATGATGTGGCTCATCGGGTCAAAGGTCACGCATAGTCTTGTTTTTTTTAATCGGCGTCAAGCTGTAAAAGCAACCAAATCACTTCCTGTGGGATTTCAGTTTATGGTACAACAAGCCTAGATGATGTCAGAGCATTAGCTCACGCTACACTACAAAGTGAACTGAAAGCCACAACTTGAGCTGTTATGCTGTTCATTAGATCCACGTGTTTATGGTGTGAAATTAAAGCTGTAAATGAATAATGTCACCTGTTAGCAGTTGTGCCCTGTGTCTTTCAGTATGTGACACGTACACAGCTTATACTTTGATGGACTGGTAGCTACTCCCAATGTATTGTTGTGTTTTTTCAATTATATCAGTGTGGTGACTCACTGTAACCAGGGCACATAGCAGAGCTCATAAATAGGGTGTGTACCCATCCTCTACCAGTTTATTTATTGTCCTTACTAGTAGATTTTAAGATCTTTTAATTTTTATTTTTTGCCGCTTAATTGTTGAAAAGTATTATTATTTTGTCTTTACTGTTTTTTTTCCTTTAGTTCGATGTGTCCAAGCTTTCACCAGAGGAGAAGTGGAGGTCAGTGATTATAATTTAGTTTTGGAACACGTATAGCCTTTTTTAGTTCAGGATTATTTTTTTACCTCCTGTCTGTTCACCAAAAATACACAATGAGATGTTTGTAATGAAAAAAATGTACGGATTCTAATTGAGAGATTGGATTTGTTAACAAAGAATAACAGTGTAGTTCCTACAGTTTAACTAGTTATCATCTTCTTCTGCAGGGTGGAGCACGCTAGAATGCACGCTAAACATAAAGGCCATGAGGCCATGCATGCTGAGATGGTGCTGATCCTTATAGTCACCCTGGTTGTTGCACAGCTAGTCCTTGTGCAGTGGAAACAAAGACATCCAAAGTCATATAATGTAAGTCACAAAAGACACACCGACGTAATGCATTTAAACTCTGTATACCCTTATGTCATGATGGAATAAATTGTGCAGTATTTTCCATCCTGTCTCACACAATCTAAATGTGGAATTTTGTCAGTAGTGTCTGTTTTATGTCTACACATTTATTGATGGTTCTAATAATTAATATCTAATGTAAATGCATCTAACGTAACCACTCTGCTTTTTTGCAGTTGGTGACCCTCTTCCAGATGTGGGTAGTTCCTCTCTACTTTACTACCAAACTTCACTGGTGGAGGTTCCTGACCTCATGGTTTATCTTCTCTATCATCACCGCGTATATCTCCTACCGTGCCACTCGCAAGCCACTGGCCTGCACCACACCAAGGTACAACCATTGTTTACAATTTACCAATGCCTGTAAACAAAGATCATGCACAGTTTAATCCTTAACTGTAGTGTGGATAACCTATTCTTAAATACTCCTGTTTATCTACTGTAGGTTGGTGTACAAGTGGTTTCTCCTCCTTTACAAGATCAGTTATGCCACTGGAATAGTTGGCTACAGTGTCGTCATGTTCACACTTTTTGGTATTAACCTAATATTCAGGTATGTATAGTGAAATGAGTTTGTTCCTGGTCTTGATCCTACTTGTAGCACACAACATCCACTAGGTGATGTTGTTTTTCTAACTCTCTCATGCCCAACATCCATTATTTACCTGAATCTCAATAGTGCTCGTCCTTTTTCTGTATCAAACTTAAGTTATTATTACTGTATGGTTGAATTTGTAACAAGGATAACTGTTTTATGCATCTGTTTTGAAGAGATGTTGGGATAGAAAATTGTAAAACAATTGATAAAATAGTCTTTTGTAAGACTTCTTTGTAAATTAAACCTTTTTTAGGTTTCAGTCTTTTGGTCTCACAAAATGAGATGATAGGAAATAATCAATAATTGGATGGCAATAACTTTAGGTCACTTTGGTTTAAACACTAATAATTGATGCATCATGCATAATTGTGATCAAATTAATCATTTACTGGCTATTGCCAGTATACAGTTAGTATATGGTTTATATTGATAATCAGTAGTCATCTTCCTTGTTTGGGCTATTGTTTCTTGTTTAGCCAGTCTGAAAATTATGCAGGTTCTAATGGAGTTGAAGACCTGAAGATGTTACTCATACACACAAAGTTTACTTATGACCGTTAACGTGGCTCACAGTTTGCCTTGTCGGAGGACTGTTTATTTACAGTCTAGGGGGAAGCTACCTGAGAACTTTGTCGGTGTCCTTCCTTAATTATAGGCCACAACAAATTTATAACTTCCTTACAACACCTTACTAACTGCATTTTAGGCACAGCCATTGGCCTAATTTCCCAAGTGTTCAGTAATTATCAAAATACAATGTATGTACAGGTAATGTTTGCATAGCTGGATATGTTTAAAAAACATATAAGCTTTTCCTATTAGTCCCAAAGCCTAAACCAAAATTGACATTGAACAGTGCTGCAGTCAGAGCCATGATTTCATTCAGTGCCTTCTCTGTGTAGGATAAAGCCGGAGGATGCAATGGACTTCGGTGTCTCCCTGCTGTTCTATGGTCTGTACTATGGGGTACTAGGACGGGACTTTGCAGAGATGTGTGCAGACTTCATGGCTTCAACTGTTGGGGTAAAGTAGACCCACTGTGGAAGGTAATGGTTATAAAATCAAATACATGTGACATTTTTCTTGTCCTGTTTTTTTGTCTTTTAGTATTACAGTGCATCCGGCATGCCAACCAAGCACCTCTCTGATAATATCTGTGCTGTGTGTGGTCAGCCTATCCTCGTGGACGTCAGTGAGGAGGGAATTATTGAGAATACATACAGATTATCCTGCAACCATGTGTATCCTTCTGGTGAAATATGATTTTGTCATGGTGGACAATAGTACAAAACTTGTACCGGTAGTCATGGGCTTGTGCCAGGACTGCGTCAATCTTAACAGGCCAAAGGGAACTCCGCTAGCTTGACCTTTCTGAGTTGTATTACTTCCCCCACGATTATGTTTGTCTGCTTATACTAGGTAAAGGTCATGTCTGTTATATTATCTAGAGTGACATAAATTTAAAATTTCCAGATTTACTGTTTTATTTTTTTATGTCTAATTATTACTTTATGACTTTAGATTATTATAATTGGAATATTCTGTTAATTTCAGTTGTAATTTGTAAACATATTTACAAAAGTAAACAGACAACTTTGTACACTTTGTACAATTAAACAAGTATAATTTTCCTGTTGTGGGAACAAATGGGTAATGAAATCCTTAGTATTAATTAGTATTCACATTAATTTTCACAGGTTTAATTTCAAATTGGTCATTTGAGTTGTTTACCCAGCGATTTACAATCAGCAGCAGAAAATTACAAATGTAATATAAGTTAAAGATATTTTTCTACCTATAAAACCTGTCATTTGTATAGAGACCACTTCACTAATACTACATCCATTTTGGCTTTAACAGGCCTTGAATTCATGATGACAAAGGTTTACCAGTCACTAGTCATCACATGATTAACACACCCCTATCATCTAAAATGGGGCCACTATCATCTCATGATCAGTTATATTTAGCTTAAATTTGCATACACCCCCTTTTCTGCTTGATATTTTGTAATTCTGACAGATTCATACACAATGTGTACAAATATTAAATGCTTTTATTTTCTTATTGTGACTATTGTGAGTAAGACATCTTAAGTCTCTGTTTTAACTGCTTCTCATGAACTTCTTTATGAAGCCTTAACTACGTATCCAGTTTCCATGAATTCTGCATCAGAGGATGGTGTATTGTCGGAAAGAAGCAGATGTGCCCATACTGCAAAGAGAAGGTGGATTTGAAGAGGATGTTTAGTAACCCGTATCCTTTCTAGCCTCTAATCCTCACATATGAGCTTAACTGTTTTTCTTTGTAAATCTGTTTAAATCATAGGTAGAATAATAAATAACATTTATATACAGTTTGTGTAGAGTAGGCAAACAAGTGGAAGTTACAAAGTAATTTTCAGCTTTGACCAGTCATAACATGTTACAATTGTTTAGGAACCCCGTGGGTCATGAAATTACTCAAAGGGTTTCTTTCAGTTCACCATAACGTTTGCTGTGTGAATTTTTTTTATTGTAGTTCCTGTTTTTTATGTGGGATGAATCATTATTTCCAGGCAATACCACACAACAAATCCTATTACTCATGCTGATTAGTTAGTGGGGGTTCACATTGGAACCTCCTGTTAAGACACACCCTTCTTTTTTGCTAATAAAGACTTTTATCCTTGACCAACCTCTAGCTGGGAGCGGCCACATGTCATGTATGGACAACTTTTAGATTGGCTTCGGTACTTGGTGGCCTGGCAGCCAGTTATTATTGGATTTGTGCAAGGTATCAACTATATCCTGGGTCTGGAGTGATCTGGAACTGTGTCACTGGAAATGGACACACTAGCCATATGGAGAAGATATGCAGAGGCTCAAAAGACTGAGGGCCTAACAACTCAAACAACTCTACTTTTTGTCCATATTTATAGGCACATATTGTCTGTATTTACGGTTTATTTGAGTTTTATTAGTAATCTAAATTTTTTTGTCAATTTCCCAGGATTCACACTGTATTAATTGGTTTGTGCATTTTATGGTCTAGTAAAGTGGTTCTCAAAGCCATTAGAGGGGACTAATTTATGTCTTAAGTGTTAGCTAATACTTATTTTTAGGGATCTTACTAGAAATTTTCATCGTCATGTAAATCACAAGCGTAATAAACTCCATAAAAATCAAAACAAACCATCTCCCCTTTGTTCTAGAAAGGAATGAAACCAAATCTACAGATCTGCATTGGAAATGTGTCATTGACTGAGACCTGCTTGTCATTAATCATATTGTGTGTGTAAGTCATACATCATGTGAGGCCTTGTCGTCATGGAGAAACGAAGTATTCCTTGCACAGTACTTCTTAAAATAGGACTGTTTTAGTTACTGCAGCTTCCCTTGTACAATATCTGGCTCTGTTGAATTGTTTTGGCTTCACCAGTGTTTTTTACTACCTTCTTTGAAATACTCAGGTTTAGAAAAACAACATATACAGTCCGTTAAACTCCCTCTTCCATGCTGCGAGTCCTACTAGTTAAATTTTATTACTCTCCATTATATTAAAGTGGCCACAGAATGTTTTACCACATGAAACAAAAATTTATCTGCATGATTAGCATACATGGTTTCATAATTCAATTAACATTTATTTTAAAAAATTGTTTACTGTTCAAGCTACAGTAGTTATATCTGAAAACACGAGGATGAAAAGCTTCCTAGAATGATCCTTCAACACACTGGGAGTTTAGATGGTACCAATTTTACTTTAAATGTGATCCAGCTCCCATTTACTTGGCCTCTCAGGTCGCTGTAAGGTAAAGGCTGGTTATGGTTTTACAGGCACTGTTCAGTACCATCAGGACTGTACAAAAGGCTAACACAAACTGTCAATGTTTAATGACTTAATAAATGTTTCATGGTTTAGTGGTTGTCCAAGAATCCTTTGGCTCAGCTCAATGTTTAATAGTGACATTATGTTTCATTCACTGAAATCACACGACTGGGGCTATTTATTTCATGTAACCTTAGAAAACTTCCCATTGTACACACATGTGTAGGCGTAGGGAAGTCACCAGGGGTTTGTGTATATATAGTTCCCAAACAGCAGTTAGATGCCAAATCCATCTTGTGACATCACTATGAGGCTGTCATCTGCTGTCAAAGGTAGTATATAATACTTAAGACTTCATGTTACTGTATTATAGGGTTGGTTCATGTATTGTATTTTACAACAGCTTTGGCATCGGTGTATTTGCTGCTTACAGATGGACTGTCTGGTACAGTATATTTTACAGGTTATAAAGTAGTATTTAATTTAAAAAAAATGATACATTTATATTCAACAAAATTCATTTGTCAGGTTCCCATGGTGGATCTCCAGAGATCATTGGGCCACGCCATGTCCACATGCATGCATGTCTAGGTAATACCACTGCATTTATGTGTTGTCTAATATTTAATGTTTACAGGACCTTTCTTTTCAAAAGCTGTTTATGAACATGTGTTGAAGCGGTGTTTGGTCGCCTTGCAGGTAAGCCGCTCATTCTTCACTGCGATGCAGTAACAAATTCTGAAGATGGTGTCACACTTATTTACTGGCTTGTCAATAATGAGTTCCCTGAGAACGTACCCTACAATGACACACTAGTTGAACCAGAGGAGTAAGTACTCAACACATCAGATATTTGAATAGATCAATCCATGCATAATTTGTTAGGCATAAATCTTGAGTTTGCATTATTCTTTAACTAGATTACTCTTTTTTTACAAAGCATTGAAGATAAATCATTAACACACCCTGTACCTGTGCTGTGATGACCATTTTAGAACAACTTTGGAGAATGGTGCAATCCTACAGAGGACTTTGCTGTTGAAGAATGTCACATCAGAGGACCTCAAGTCCAGTTACACCTGTGTTGTGACAAATGCTTTTGGAATGGCCAGGAAGCACATGAAACTGTCAGAAGCCAGAAATCTGAAAAATCCAGACTGCAAATCACGAAAAAGAAAACGCAGATTGTAAGACTTGTTTTCTATATAAGTTCTAGAGTCATGAAGTTTTTCCATTTAAAAATGAAATGAAATAACATATTAACTGACAATAAATATTCTTCCCTGCTACCCTAACACTGTTAATAATGCATTGTAGCTTATTAAAGAAAACTGTTTACAGTACATAGAACTCAATGCATTCTTTAATGTAGAAATCTGTCTTTTCTGGCGACAATATTTACCATGTGTACTTACTATACATTATTGAACCATAAAAGTTTAGCTCATAATGAGTCATTTAATCAAATCAATCAATCTACTACTTTACTCACTAACACAAGTAATTGAACACACAGGTGGAACTGGACATGATGCTGATGCTTCCTATAGTTCAGTTATTTAATTAGTTTAGATGAACTGGCAGAACGCATTCCATAAAGGTCAGTGATGCGAGGGAAGTGATACGGACTACAAACACTGTAAGCAGTTCCTTTATATATTATTATTATATACCAAAATATTCATCTAAGCAGCCTTCCTCATGCACTGTGGTGAACGTGGAAACACAAAATCAAAAATAATCAAAATAATTTTTTATATAAAAGTAGAGTAATTTCCCATAACAGTTTACTTTAAAAAACTGAATGCTTAAAACACAGCAGTAGTAACAATATTAGTAACAATATTAGTAATTAATACATTTTACATTTCCAATACCAGGAACATTTGGTTAATGTGTATTATAAGAAGGCACATACAAATTGAAACACACTCAGGCATACATTTGTTTAAAAGATTCTGTTACCACAGTTCATGTTCATCAATGTACCTAGAAGCGATCATGTTTGACTTATTATTATGCTTAAACATCGAACCATTAGTGTAAATAATGGTTAAATTAAATGTTGCTAGAACAGGCAGTTTTGGTGCCCAATGTGAGTCTTGACATATACGTTGATCATGAGGATGCTGCCTGTGATGATGGCAAACCTAGCTCCTCCAAACAGTGCCGCAAATTGTCATTCCTACCGGGATGCAAATTTTCCCTCAACTTCTTCTTAATGAGGGCAGCAGCATCTTCGACGAATGTTGGCCACTTTACAGGTGACGTGCAGAACGGCTGGAGAAGTTCCACGTTAGGCTTAATAGCCATCCCAAAGAGGAAACGCAGAAACATGTCTAGTCTGCCATCCTCAAACGTCAGGCTTTTGTCCACGGCGCTCTTGTACAGCTCCATGTAGTCGGTTCCCTTCCCCAACATTACCTTCAAATTAATTTTCCGCTGCTGGTCAAAAAGGTTCTTTGTCTGATTTGTGAAGGAGAGAAATGCATAAAGAGCAGCCAGGTACTCCTGCATGGTTGGGTGGATAAAGCTCAAGACTTTCTCCTGATACAAGACATATGGCTTTGTTGTGTAATGTATGCACAGGCCACTGTGCAACACTGCCTCCTCCTCACTGACTCCTGACTCCTTCCAGTCAGTCTTGGTTATCTTGAAGTTGCATTGTTCCAGCATAGAGAGGGCCAACTTTCCAAGTTTGATGAGGAAGTCTCTTTCGTTTTCTGGGCTAGTATCTGGAACTCTGAATTTGCGTCGCTGGCGTATGAGCAAAAGCAGCAGCTTTGTGTACATGTAGGTGATGCTCCTTGGCAGCTCTGCCTGAGTTCCCTTTTCTCTGAATATTGCCTGGCATTCATCAGCAACCAGTGAGCAGAACAAGGGCAGGTGGCACATAATGCGCAAGGTTTTAGAAGAGTTGATGTACTCAATCACTCTGGCTGCTTGATCTGGGTCCTTAAATTTCCTCTGGAAGTAGTCTTCCTTGTCAGGGTCATGAAAACCACGTAGCTCTATCTCATCACAATGTGTGTCCCAAGGAACGTAGCGTTTTACTTGTGACCGAGTAGTGACAATGAATAGGCCGCGATAGAGCAGTCTCCCTCTGAGGAGGTTGACCACTATGACATTCAGGTGGCTGACATGTACGGGGTTACTGAGCAGCTCAGCGTTGTCCATGTCAATCTTTTCCGGATACTCATCAAGACCATCAAATATAAACATTATTTTACAGTCTTCAGATCGAAAATCTTCCTCCTTCAGTTTTATTGTTGGTGGGTAGAGCTTTTGTATTATGTCCAATAGTGAAACCTGCAAACCCTCGAACTGTTTGAGTTCTCTGAATGGCAAAGGAAACAGAAAACCTACATGCTTGTGGGCCCGCTCTTCTATCCAGTCGAGGATTATCTTTCTGACAACCATAGATTTCCCTGATCCTGGCGCTCCAATGATTAGCATGAACCTAACATTTAATTTCTGCATCAGTTCAGGATTCAAAATATCCTTGGTAGGTATTTCCTTCCCCGGATCTCGATTGGTGCTCAGCTTGTCTATGGTCATGATTTCATGGTCAATATTTGGACCATTGTTACATGTCGAAGTTATGTAAGGTTTTGTAAAGACATCATCAAAAGGCCTCTTCTCTCCCTGTGCAGAAAAATCCTCATCTACTTCACTGTATTTCTCTTTTAGAATCTCACATAAACCATGGCGGACTTCATCTGAAAAAAAGGACATTGTTTCTGAATAGGTTTCAACGCAAAAACAGAAGTAGTACATAATATACTATATATCAATATAAGAACTTACTTCTGAAGCACGAAATCTGCATATAGTCGACCATCTTTTTCAGACCCATCTCCAGAAGAAGGTTTCTGGTAATTTGCAAAGACATTTCAAGGTTGTAACACTCAAGCAACCGGTCCACAAGGTCCAGCATGTCCATGCCTTGGGGAGAAGTGATGAATGCCTGGGGGTAGCGCTTCCACAGCATCGTCTTAAATGTGTTAAGATCTCCTTCTGTCAGCTTCTTAAGTGTATTACAGATAACCTGTTTCCAAAACATGGATGACTTTCAATTATTAGGTTATTGTGAACCAGAAGGTGTTTTGAAAGTGTGATGAACACAAACTGACCTTGAAGGTGAATGCCACTGTCACAGAAGGGTGCCTAAACTCACTTATGTCTTCCAATACCTCTGGTGACTCAGAAGGTTCTGACACCACTTCCTCTTCACTTTTAACCCTGGTTGGGTGACAGTAGAGGTATATACAGATTAAAACATATTTATCAAAGCAATGTAATATGTAGAAAATACACTAACACGTAGCTATTTGTCAATACTTAGGTATTCTTATTTCACAATCATCACTGTCCAAGGTGTAGCAACTTGAAAATGAACCACTTCTTTCAAACTGAACCCTAAAGTCGAGGAAAAGACAATAATATATTAAAAAATGTTACCATGAAATGCTAATACACTTCTCCATGGACACACTGACAGTAACAACAAAGTACAGTATAATGTTGCCTCTCATGTTTAATGTGTCTATAATGTAGTGCATGCATAGATTTACAGACTTAGGGTTTTGCCAAATAATTTGTCTTTTCGTACCTTGTTGGCAAACTGTCCATTTCCATTTTATCTGTGTCCTGCTCACTTGACATTGAGCTGTAGCTCAGAGCTGGAGACAAGGCCTGGTCAATGTTATGCCTGAGAAGATGCATGACAGTCAGTTTGTTAATTCATGACATGTAAACACTTCCGCTTGGTATTTAAGCTTTGCCAAGTCAGATAGTTACTTGCAATACAGTCAAAAGAAATACTTCAGGTGGCAGATGTGCAATATACAACATAATGTCAATCAGTCAAGCACCTTCAAAAGTATCATGTTGGAGTACATGCCAAATTTCTTGCAAGTCAACAAAAAACGCAGTTAACACTACTACTTCAAAGGAAACTTGTAAACTTCATGTTCAGGTGCTATATTATTAGTGCTTTGCTTTGTTTACAAAACCAGTCTTGGTCAACAGCTGATGATGGAAAGGCATCTGTACTTATGTTTTCTCTTTCATTTAGTTTTTTTTTGTGTGTGAAACTGGAAAGGTGACTTGGTGTACAGCAACAAAGAACAAAAAAAAAGAACAACCCTGGACCAGGCACTAAAACCATGTAAGTCAGTGAAAAGTTGACAAAGACAAGTATTCAGATTATTCTTCCTGCCTCATTTATATGTTTGTGCTTAATGTAATTTTGTTCCTAAAACTAAGAGAGGAAAAAACTAATTTAATTTAATAATGTGAATGAAGATGTTCTTCATTCAGTTCCAGTAGAGGACACTAGTGAGCTACCATAACGCCATCCTGTTAGATACAGAATAATAGAAGTATAGGTATATGTGTGACAAAGATTCTTTGGACTGCACCTACATTTATTTTTCCTGCCAGCCATTAAAGCCAGACAAATGTTGGGAATGTAAAACCATATTCCCACCTCTATATACTAATGTTTACAAATGAGGAAAACGTGTACCAGTGGCTTGTATCCATTGGAGTTGGTCCCAGGTCCAGAGAAGGTCTTCTCTCAGGGATGTAGTAGAGGTCATCATCATCATCATCACCACCATCATTTTCTCCGTCATTAGAGATAGGCTCTCCTCGTCCAGATGCTGCTTCTCCAAGTGAAGCGCTATTTGGAGGTGTGACTTCCGTTTCAGTGACGTCCATCATCTCACAGAGGGTCAGCCAACAACTAACAGGAAAAACACAAGCAGTAATCACTTTCTGTCTTCCATGGTCGTTCTCCTGTACCCGCAGAACTAAAATAACACGTGAGCAGTCAAAGTCCTCTTTGTGTAGAACAGGAAACTTTACACCAAACCAGATTTACAGGTTTCCACATCTGTGGAATTTTGTTTTAACTTCATACAGTTATAAACCAATATTAAAAACCCCATCAGCAGACTGACAAAAACAACGTACTGTGCGTAGTTTCCCTCCTCTTCTTAATCTGAATGTGTTCACCTAAACGTGTAGTGAGCACATCCACCTGAAACTGTTCAGCTGTTCTTGGCGACAGTGTCTGTCTGACCACAGCCTGCTACACGCCTCTCTCCACACGCACTTAAAGTATACTTACTGCTATTGTAGTATGGTATTACTGGTATTGTAGTATGGTATTTTTGGAATTGTAGTATGGTGTTTCAAAGTATTTTATGATCCTCCAAGAGGCGGCTGACATTAGCTTTGCTAGTTTAACTATACTTAGCTTCGAACTTACAACGTGGGATAAACACACTGTAGCTGAAAGGCTCAAACCTAAATACTGCCAGTATGTTCTACGCACAATTAAATAAAAAACTGTTTTCGTAGTAGACATTTAATAATGCTATTACGCTTTCCTTTATGACATTAGTAAACGCGACCCTACCTTCCATATAGCCGATGTCAGGAAGTCAAAGCTTCTTCTTCTATCAGATGGAAAATGTAAGTAGCGAGTTCTGACCCCTATTGGCCAGAGGAGGGAAATACACGTTAGAGGCCACAGTTCTATTTAACAGAACAGTTTTATTCTTGCCTATTTTTAAAATATTATATATATACATTTTTAAATTAGATAACATTGTTAATATATGCTCAGTTTGATGTTACATAACAGTAAATTGCAGGCTACTTAATAATATATTGGAGTAAATAGTTAGACATTAGAATTTTCTGGACCTTTGCTTCCAAGAAATTTGTGTAACAGGACCTCTTTAAATTTTAGTTGCATACCCCTAATTAAAAGTATATTATGTAAAGTAAATATAATGAAAAGTTTGAATTTAATTGCTATCTAATCATTATTATTAGTTAATAGTTATAAAAGTATTAATCCACTTAATAAGAGCTACTCACAGCCACAGGCTATGAGTAAAACACAGTATTCCTGAACGTTCCTGAATCTATAAGTTATAATCATCCAATCCTATTTGTTCGTGTATGTATTTTGCACATGCATTACTCAAAACCCTTGATTATTCAAAGTAAAGACTTAAGAAAACAGCAACAGATGTTTTGTAGTTTATACTTTATTATCACATTGGGGTGAGACCCCTGTGTCTCTGCACAGGACAGAGTGATTCTACTACAGAACCAGTGAACACAGTACCACTGTTAATTAAGTTGTGTTATTTGAGGTGTCTGTTTTTATTTCCACTCTGGGGAATCACCACGTCCTTTTCTCTAAAAGCATATTCACACTCCCTGGTTTCGGAGTTTCTTTTACAAGCTAGTTGTAACTGAAAGTGGCACAGTGTGAGACTCGTCGATACAGGTAATTAGCTGTGACTTTGAAGGGTTCAGGGCATCTCCACCCGAAACACAGGTGTGAGTCAGCACAGGAGGCTGCGGGTCGCTTTCTATGACACCTGCTGGTCCAGAAGCCAGTGACCTCATTGTAAAGCAGGAAAATATGGCCGCTAACTCAATCCTTACTTCCCTTTGCCAAAAAGCATACACCAGCGGGTTGATGAGAGAGTTAATCAGTCCCAGCAGCCACAGATAATCCTGTAGTACATCCGTGAGTTCACAGCTTTTACACAGAACGTGCACTAGGCACACCACAAAGAAGGGGCACCAGAGAACTAAAAAGCAGCCCACGAGCACCGCCACCATCCTAAGGGCCTTGACATGACTCCAGTAACCGCTCCTGTGTTGCAGATGCTGGTACTGCTGATGGTCCTGGTCGTCAGCCGTCCTGGAGCCTGCTTCTCGAACTTGGCAAATCTGCTTCTGGTGGCTGCAGGCGATCCTGAGGATGTCCAGGTAAATGTAGACGAACACTGAGAGCACGGGGAAGAAGCATGTGCTGAATAGGATGATGATGCCCACCTCTTGAATGACAGAAAAGAAGGCGCAGAAGCCGCTGTACCCCTCTGTCTGCAGCTGCCGCACCATGACTGAGGGGAAGAAGTGTAAATCGTTTTCAAGGCCACAATGGTTTCTCTTGTACATGATACCACACAAGAACCTGCACACCATCATCACTACCACTGTTTTTCACCTGAACTTTAATTGTAATTCTCAAATGAATATCAGCTAAATGCTTTGTCATAAAATTATGCACTTTAATTATAGTTTCATCAAAGAATAATTATACATTTTCAAGTTTGCATGTCTCACCTGGCAAGAATCCAACAACAATGGAGCTAATCCAAAGAGCCAGCAAGGACCCGACTGCTGTCGCTTTCCCAGAAAGCAGAGAATACCTCAGGGGCATTTTGATGGCTGCATAGCGATCAAGTGAGATCAGGAGCATGGACATAATGGACGCCGTGCAGGGGGACGCCACAAAGGCCATCTGCATCAAACATCGCGTCTTGCCCTTAGCTAGAAGGGTGCCATTTGTCAGGGTGTCAGCAGTCGTGTGGTTGTGTTGGCTCCGAGTGACATAGGTGAAGTTCTCTGTAGCAAGGCCAGTGATGGCGACACCCACCAGGGCATCGGCAAGTGCCAGGTTGAGGACAAAGCACCAGCTCTGGCTGCTCTTTCTGAGGATCAGCTTAAGTAGAGCAGCTGCCACCAGCAGGTTTGTGGAGATGATGAGGCAGGCAGCGATGGTCAGGATCACACCCATCATCCGAGGCTTCACGTCGGTCTGGGCTGTTGGCCCGTTGGAATCCACACAGGCAGGAGTCATTGTAACTGAGGGTTCAGCGCTCACTGGTCCAGTCAAATATGACATTTACGAAACAAAAAGCCCAAATACACAAAGACTGTGTGCTGTTGCTTTGGGTTGATACCACGTCAGTGAGAATAAGGCTGATACCGGTCACAGTCCATCATAACAAATTACCAGATGCTCCAAAACAAACAAAACTTTGAGAAACACTGAGTCTGTGTAAAAACGAAGAATAAAATATCAAATGTCATGTCAAACAACTTGGTCCAGCTGCTAAACATCTGACAGCAAGCATTAAAAGGTTTTTGATGAAGAATGTAAAAACGCTCCAGCGCTTAATCCAGTATCTTTTTATCTTGACGGAAGGTTGGTCCCAAAACATTTATTTGATCCCACTCCTGTGTTCCGCTTCCATAAGATCCCTCAACAAATGCACAAGGACGAAAACACTCACAGAATTATCTGCAGCCTGTCCCCTCCCCTCCACTCCACTCCACTCCCCTCCCCTCACACACACACACACACACACACACACACACACACACACACACACACACACACACACACACACACACACACACACACACACACACACACACACACATATATATATATATGTACATACAGATATATACCCAAAAACCTGTAGTTTTTATTGGTCGGAGTCAACTTCCAGACCTTAGTATCAGTTCAACACAAAAACAGTAATGTATTTTTTTAAGATGTCTTATAAAATTACACATGAGGCCTGAAACATCACTTAACAAGCTGCTGCTTGTTAAAAGCATTTGACATTTAAACCATCAGATATCCAGTCCTTTACGGCAGGAGAAACGCATATAAAACTAAGTGTAATGACATCTTATCACCATGTCCATTCAAGATAACTGTGCTCTGCGAGCCAGTAATGTTTAGGAACACGTCGTCAGTGGAGAGGAGTGGAGCCCTGTCTGCTCTGACGGCAAACAGCTGAGTTAAACTCTTATCCTGGTCTGGACCCAGAATCCCTGGGAGAGACATCTGGCATGATGGGACCATTTTCCACTAGGATGCACACACAAATAGATCCGGCTAATGATGCTTTCTCACTGTGCAAACTCAAAACATCATCTGGCATCACACCAGCTTCTCAAACTAGTAGCTGATATGAGGCTAAGAGGAAATATTTATAGAAAAACACAAAACACACAGAGCTGAGGCATCAACAGCTAAATTTAAACTGGTTAATAATTCATCTTGACTGTGTCCAGCTAAAACAGGATGTCTGACCTGGACACAAGTCAAGACAGGACTGTTCATGAATCACTTTCTAAGTAAAAACGATTAAGTGAGTATCTCAAAAGGCATTTTAAACACTGCTGCATGTGGAAATATTAACCAAATAATAACTTTGACCTTGATAGAAAAAAAAATCCTAGGTAAAATGTTCAACAAGCACTGACTGTTTTCACACTATCCAACTCAATTAGTCAAACATATCATCAAACTTTTACACTGGAGCACAGTTTCACTGGGTTCACTATGAGTTCACATCAATCTGAGAGGAAGGATCCTCTTTTTATTCCCACTCATACCCTCTCCCTGCCAACAAACCAAAATAACTTCAACAGACACACAATGTAGGGATGTTATTCACCCCTGCTAGACCTTTCAGGACCTTTCACCACAAAGCGTGGGTCAGCAGTAATTGTGTGCAGGGCCCGGCAGCAGCCAGGGAACCTAGATCTACTGCCATCCTCCGCCCGCTGGGACAGATCCTTGTAACGCTACCTGGACCTGGAATTCGCTTCTAGGAGCTTCTAAGTGTTTTGACAAGTGAGACGTCGACAAAGTTTTGGATTCACTAAGAAACAGCTCAGGAAGCGGTTCATCTGGACAGGATTGTTAAGGTGATGTTGATGATGTCTACAGCAGAGTTGGATTTGTGTCTGAGGTCCTGGTGTTTTGGTCGTTTGACTTTCAACAAACTGCCTTGATTCATTTTTTTTGAAGGGAAGAATTTTCTTGACTGAAGAATGTGGTCTGTAAAGTATAACATCTATGCCTTGTGCTTTTTCCACCACCATTTTTCCAGTTCATGTGAGGCTGGAAACAGTGAAAGTGACAGACTGCATTTGTGATTCTGTCAGACTGAAGATGTCTTTGAAGAGACGACTGCTGTCCATGTTGTTGTGCTGTGTTTACTGCGTGGCCTCGCTCGTCTGTCTCCACCCAAACCGCAACAACTGCTTCTCTGTCAGAGCTCGGTGAGTCTGAGTGTTCACATATTAAACCTATAGGCTTTACTCCACCCTTACTCTTGTATTGGCCCCCCACAGGAGTCTGGTGTCAGTCGTCCAGCAGCTTTACCAGCGTGTCATTCGACTGCTGCGCACCACGCTGTGATCAAACATGCCTCCCAGTAGATCCACTGGTGTCGCTCAACTCTTATACTGTAGAGATATCCATCAAGCCAGTGGTGTCTGACCTCCTGCGCTGATATATTTGAATGAATTTCCTCATGAAGGTTGACATTGGACACACAGTATTTGCAGTGTGGTGAAAGAGGTGCAAAACAGCCCCCAATCATTCAAATGTATTTCAAGCTCACACTATGAACTTGGCAGCTCTAATGTCTGTATACGCTTAAGACTGAAGAACATAGAGAGAACAAGCTTGCAAGAAGGAAGCTACTGGTTGCAATACCTGCACTGGATGCTTTGTTCTTCACTTACAGCTACATTAGAGTAAATCATGCAGAGCTGCTTTGTGACACAAGTCCATGAGCTGAGGAAAATCAGACCTGACCCCAAATGCTGTCGACCACATCAGACCAAAATAAGGCCAGTGACTGCGTACGTGTTTCAGCAGACTCTAATTTGAATGTACTGTAGAGTTCCATTACAATAAAGCCAAGTTCATGTGAAAGAATTCTATTGTTTTTTGTGTTTATCGGTAACCATCAGGTCCAGAGGTCCACGTTTTTTTTGTCTTTATAAATTAACGTCTTGTACTAAAATAACGAACTGAGACGTCTGACGCGCAAATTATTTTGAAAGTTCCGCCGAACATCCTGTTTCTGCCCGTTCTGTTGCGTCTACTTTGACATTGGCTAAAATAGCAAGCTAGCAGCAGGCGAGAAGTTTTCTGCGTGCACTTTGTCAAAGTCAAGACACGCGTCCGTGTTAAGACATGGAAAACCGGGCGAAATAACCGTTCGCGGATTTTATCCAAACCACAGAAACGTGACGTCACGGCTGCATGTAACGGTAACTAGTTGATAATCAGTAACCTCGAGGAGAAGCGGGCTAGTAATTTCCAGAAGTGTTAGCTTTCTACCTGTTAGCCTAGCTGTAGCCATCTGCTTCGACCTAACTGTTCCAAACAGTTGGTACGACCTTATCTATAAGATAAGATAAAACACGTTTTATATTCTTCAAACTGTACAGCAGGGAGATAATTAGCTTTTATTCGTTAATTAGGCGGCGAGTGGCTTGACAACATAAATAGCGCCTACGGTAATAAATAACTTAATTTCCTCATAACAGTGCTACTGTCCCCGACCTGTTATTCGTGGATTGCCCTACCCGGCACAGCAGCCAATTGAATCGCTTCAAATTTTGATTGAAGGACGTCACAGCGAATAAGCAACCACAAAACTAATACGACGGCTCTGTTGGCGGTGTTCAACACAGCGGTTTCTCTTTCCGGCGCAGTACGCTGGGATGCTGATGCTGGGAAGCCTCGTTGATCTGTAGCATCATTAGGACTCAATGTTTTTCGACATGTTGTATTGTCTGAAGTTGCAGCACTGTGTTGACCTCTGTCTGGGCGGCCTACTCTTGTTTTTAGCGGGGCTGCAGCAGGTGGAAGCAGCCGCCGCCGCGGAGATGTCCAACTTAAACTGGAAGCCGTTCATCTACGGAGGGATGGCCTCGATTGTCGCAGAATTTGGTACGTGATGCACCACGGCGTGCAGACGCTGTTTATGCATTTGTGTATCATCGATATTACATTCTATCACGATATAAGCAATATGCACGGTTTCTACCAATATTCTTTTAATTCAGTGAAGTATAGCTGTAGGAAATTCTGCGTCTTCGAGCTGATGGTAGCGTAGAAAGGGAATGATGCATCCACTTGAACACATATCAAAGCTGTATGCTGCACATTTTATAGATTGTCCTGCAACTGCGACTACACTTAGTTAGTTAGAGATAAGTCAGTGTTTGCTAATTTTATGTGTGTGTGTGTATCTTTCATCTGTTTGTTTGTCACATTTATTCTGTTTTATATGCTTTTCAGTGTTCAGCTTAATTCAGACCTCTTCACTTTTGTAGACGTTGTGTTGTAGTGCTGTTTATTATTTGAATAGATAACGTTGCCTGAAAGCCTGTTTTCTAATATAGCAGCAGTATGCTGCTTCATACAATCAAGCATTTGTCCCCTGAATGCCGTTATTTTTAGTTTTCAGTTGTTTTTGATGTTATTTCAAGTTGTATTATATTAATAATACTGTTTTATTAATCCTTAGGGACATTTCCTATTGACTTAACTAAGACCCGGCTTCAGGTCCAGGGGCAGTCCCAGTACACAGAGGTGCGCTACAGAGGCATGTTCCATGCCCTCTTCAGGATTGGCAAAGAAGAAGGAATTCGGGCACTTTATTCTGGGTAACAACCTTTTGAGGCTCTGTACATATAACAGTGTCTGACTATCTACACTTTGGCCTTTACTCATTTTTCAAGATCACACCAGATTTACTTTGGTTTACCCTAGTGAATTAAGTCTGGTTACCTTTTCTTGCTACATATTTATGGTACAGTATGCTCCATGCTGTTAGGCACAGCATGTGTTCAACACCTGCAGAAGATTGTGGGTGGTTGAATTATAGTTTTTCTAAAGTAATCAAGTCAAATAGAAAGCATATTCTTGAGTTTTGAAAGCTGGGAGAGGAAGATATGAGAATGAGCATGCCAGGCATTGACAGTCAAATTGGGCGAGGAAAGTTAATAATAAATGCTTTCCCAGAAGGTCAAGGTTAAGCCTGTTCTTTCTGTTCTCTAAGGATTTCCCCTGCTCTTTTGAGACAAGCGTCTTATGGGACTATTAAGATAGGAACCTACAACTCCCTGAAGAGGCTGTTTGTCAGTCATCCAGAAGGTTGGTGAAACTATTTGTATCTCCAGTATCTTGTGTTCTACCTTTCTAAGCTCTGCCTGGGTTAAACACCTGATTTAGCAACACTGCCAGCAAGCGGTATCGTGTATAAACTGTTGTCATATTTCATCATAGCACCCCTAGGTGAGGGCTGCTGGAGCAGTCAGGTGTGTATTGATACAATGCTAAGAGGGACAAGTGTAACTCTGATTTATAGGCAGCATTTGTGCCTGCATAAAAAAACATTAAAACCATTTCCAATTCACTTAGAATTTAATGTTTTACGATGGCAAAGATTATGGACAAGTAGAAAGCATTTCTGAAAGTTACAGTCCTTGACAACACAATGCAAATTCAGAACACATATAATTGCCATGTGAAAGCCTGAAAAGACCATGAAAGCTGATTCATCTGCAACAATGTACTATGGATAGATGTGACCAAAGTGGAGCTGTTTGTTCTTATTAACCCTCCATAGTGAGTGTGTGTGTTTGTAAATGGCTCAAATTCTGGAATGGTTCATTTTGTCTGCTTATGTAGCATCTAAAATTCCTCTTAAACTCCTTTTTAGGCTTCAGAAAAAAATTGTTGGTTTATGTTTCTTAACTTAAATTTACCAGGCAGGTAACCAAAATGTTTGTTCATCTGCTTTGGTTGCCTTCTATGTTTTATTAATTCTTATTCTGAAAATGTAGTCTCTTTTACTCCAGTTGAAGATGCAAATGAATTCAAACCACACGAGCACCTTGTAGCCCTGCTTTGCTCTTTGTTTATCTGGACACTTTGCATGTGCAGATGTTTTGTTAGTAGGCTGTCTCTGTGGCTAATAGAGTCCACTTGCAGCATGTAAACCATACGTGGCTTTGAGCGTACTGCTATATAAACTGCTCCAACAAGTATGAGGTTGGATATTCTGTGGCAACCTGTGTTAACCTGCCTGGAAGCATTGTTAACCTACCAGCACTAATTTGCAATCCTAATAAGAAACAAAGAGAGGAAAGGAGAACTCAACTACACTCATTCTGATGCTATAAGCTCTCACTACCCTAAATTGTTTTCTATTTCATTCTTGGTCTCTGGTTTTAGCTTTTCTGCTTTACACAACAACCTTATATTTGTTGTTGTGTGTAATATTGGTATAACTGTATGAAGGTGACATTCTTTGTTAATAATTCAAAATGTAACAGCCTTATTTCAAATTTTTTTTAAATTGCAGCTAAATAAAAGCAACTTTTCCAATTGTAACTTTCATCGATCTTGTGTTGTTTCATGTATCTGTACCTGTATCTTACCATTCACAACTGGTAAGATACAGTAAGTGTCTCAGATCCCAAGTACTGAACTGTGTATTAGCAGAGTTGAGGTGTTTTGTTTACATGAATAAAGGTGCACACATCATATTTGAAAGTCATAATAAAAAATAAAGTGGACTCAAATAATCCTCCTCTCTGTTGACAGACAAAAAGAACCCCTTGAGTTATCAGTGAAAATGGGTTTGTGCTACATTTATCAACAATTGGCTGGCGCCAGCACAGCTCTGGGACTCAGGAAGTTTCTGGCCATAGGCCCCCTCTTCCTTATTGCCTCTATATCTGGCTTTTATTTTTTGTTCTCCTTTTCTCGTTCATTATTTTTTCATCGTTTGATACGAACACTCTCTCCCTTAGTTCAGGATCATTTCAGTTCAGTTTTCACTCCTTCTGCTTCTCCTCTATTCCTGTCAACATTTCATAGTTAATATTTAATAATAATATTGTGTATACTGGTATATGTACTAGATATGTCAATAATAGAACAGATCAAAGTAGGAGAACAGAAGTGAGTGTGTGGGTGAAAGACACACACTAATAACTGGCTGTTGAAGAATTTGCCAAAATACAAAACACCCCTGATTATTTGCCTTTCCACACTGCCTGCCATTTGCTGCAATGGTGCCACTGTGTCTTGAATGCTTGTTTTGATACAGGCTTGGGTTTGTCCTGTGGTTGTGGTGGGGATCGAAGGCCCGTTCCCCTGCCCAAAAAAATGAGAGGTGGAGGGACCCCACTTTAACAGATTGGTCAAGGATCACTGTAACTATTGTTCTAAATTCAGCTATTACTTTGTCTACCTCTCTTTTTGCTTCTTCCTCCACTCTAATGTGATCCACCACATCCTAACACTGGAAAACTCTGCAAAGACTAATTGCTAACAATTGCTCCTGTTAATTTATTGCCAGTGTCCGTAATGTGCCGTAACATGAAAAATGTTGTTTTAATTTGGTCTGCTTGCAGTGCAAGGTGGGTGGAGTTTGACACATCATGAGATTAATAGAAGACTGTGGGATTGATAAAAACTCTGTTAGCTCTAATTAGCTGTTTAGTCTGACACTAATTGGTCTTAACTCCTAAAACCATTCTTACGTAAAGGAAATATTTGTGTAAAAATTAACTGTGTGCAAACAGGTTCTCATGGGTTAAAACTGTTACCTCCACCTACTTGTGTCTACTGTCCAAAGCAGTGTATGCTTACAGTTTTCATTAGAGATAATATAACTGATGATGATTGTTGACCATGAGGACATCATACTTTCTACGTGTGTAAAGTTATAGTAAATAGATAATTTATATCGGCATTGGCATGCATGATTGATCTTTTGAGATCTGGGAGCATATATAATCCTTCCAGATGCCTGTTAATCTAAATGTACGTCTAGGAATTTTATTGGGATTCTGTTGGTGTCTTTTATTGCAGCTTTTGACACGAAGTCTAAATAAACAGCAACCTTTTTTGTTTCTTCCTGGACAGATGAGACTATGGTCATCAATGTTTTCTGTGGTGTTGTGTCTGGAGTCCTGTCGTCCTCTCTTGCCAACCCTACTGATGTCCTCAAGGTGAAGCCTGTAGTTTATAGCTTTTAGTGCCTGTTAGTGATAAAAACAGATCTAGACACTTTTATGACCTTCTATTTATTTATATTATGCTACTATAATAATAACCTACAACATTAATGCAATATAACCAGAGAGTCAATACAAGCTGAAAAGGATTTTATGATTAGTGATTTAAAGTAAATAATTTTATTTGTTTAGATTATATTTTTAATTGAAATCAATTAATTTATTATTACTGTTTTAACTCTTAATGAGATTACAAGAAAAACAAGCCTTAAGATTCTGCAACTATTCAATAAATATTGATATTGACTGATATAGGAAAATATATTAACATTGCTGTGTTGAGCATTAAGATGATTTAAAGTATCTTTATGATATGAACAAATCCCAGTGTGACACAGAATGAAGTACTGTTTTTCCCCTGTCAGACAAATGTTATTATTTTGTTTCAGATCAGAATGCAGGCACAGGGCAGCCTGCTTCAAGGCAGCATGATGTCCAACTTCATTAACATCTACCAGACAGAGGGAACCCGGGGGCTGTGGAGAGTGAGTGTTGGATTAAGCCTGAAGATGATATAGATCAAAATATGCATCGGCTGCTTTATTTGGCCCAGCTTTTAATTGGACGTACCTGGCTAAACTGTGATATTTAAAGACATCTCAGTTTATCACCATTCTGAATGTTTGCTAAACTCAAATATACATTTACAAGCAGCCTTATTGACCCTCATTTTCTTTATCTGGTCCCCAGGGTGTCATTCCTACAGCACAGCGTGCAGCCATTGTTGTTGGGGTGGAACTTCCTGTCTATGACATAACAAAGAAGCACCTGCTTCGCTCTGGCCTCATGGGAGACACTATTCTGACGCATTTCATGTACGTTTATATACTGTATACAAATGTGGAAACATTTCCAATGCTGTACATTTCTTATTCAATGATTGGTTTACATATTTGCAGTGGTCTATTAAGATTTTTATTTGTGTGCAGTTCAAGTTTCACGTGTGGCTTGGCGGGGGCGCTGGCCTCCAACCCTGTCGACGTGGTCCGGACCCGCATGATGAATCAGCGAGTTCTGTCAGGAAACCCATTATACAAAGGAACACTGGACGGAGTGATGCAAACTTGGAAGAACGAGGGCTTTTTTGCCCTCTATAAGGGGTTCTGGCCTAATTGGCTGCGACTTGGGCCTTGGAACATCATTGTATCCTTTTAAAATGTACATAAGTTCTTTATATGGGAAAAAACAGAAACAGACTTATGATCAGCTCTGGCCTGGAGGTGCATGTTGAAATTAATTTTAATGTGTTGCATCAAGTCCGCTTTAGAATTCTTACTGTGTTGAGAGCCTGTTGAGAAAACTCTTAGCTGTACAAAGAACTCAATTTCAGAAAGTCTCTAGCCTTAAATTTTCATATGAACCGTAAAATGTTCCTTAATGTACTGTTCAGTTTTTCATCACCTTTGAGCAGTTGAAGAAGCTTCCATTTTAACAGGAGCAGAATATTGGACCTCAGCGGTCTACTAGACTGTGTGGGGAAAAGTGGGATGTGAGCACGACAGCACCTGATTTGACAAGTATAATCAGTCTCCTTTAATCCACATCAGTAATACAGCACACACTGTCTCTACTCATGATTATCCAAATTAAGTTTTTATTTCTTTATATTGCCCCTAGTTCTGTTTTCATACAGTTTTAAGGACCTATGCTTTGATGGTTACTCCCACCCTTTGTCACCTTTGACACTCCCCAGGCAGCTAAGCTAATTGTTTGGTTGTATATGAAGATTGATTCTTTTTTCTTTTTGAATTGAGATGTTGAGAAAGGTGGAGTTTGCCACTGGGGTCTGGGTGAGTGGAAACCCAAGTAAAAAGGATGTTTATGAATGTTTGATTTGAAGAAGGTCAATGAATTCAGTACTGAGCCTCTGGGTTGTTAGTCTAGACATTTGTGACTAAGCACTTTGTGAAGCTTAAAATTTAAGACTTGATGTGTGGGAACCCTGTAATTTAGGGGGAAAATGCAATGCATGAATAATCTCGGCAAGAAATGTTGAGGAATTGCATGAATGGTACAAAAGACAAAGTGACTGTTACTGTACTGTAGTTACACTGAGAACAAACTACACTCTTTCATTAAGGAACAGTGTAGAAAAAATGCTCAGCAGCAGATAAGTTCGGGTTTGTGTTGAACATGATACAGCACCACATATTGTGATTTTAGTCTCGGTACAATGTCACAAACCAGAGACACATTTTACCCTTCTCCAACTCTGAAATAATGAGGAACATATAGAAGCTTCTATTCTCAACAAAGTGACATTTTTAATTATTATTTATTGTTGGGCTGAATCCAGGTTCGTCACACTCAAAGAAGTTCAGTCTGCTGCAGTATTAGGAGTTCATGACTTACGAGCAGGATTTTAATGATCCAGTACTGTACAAACTCTCCCACACAGTTAATGTGCATGTATTTAATCTTCAGCATGTTCACATGTACATAAGTTGCTTTGTGCTGTTTTTTTCTGTCATGGTGGGAAGGAGGTCGCTGGTGTTGCTGGTATACTAGTTCTTTATGCCAAATGTTTCTACCAGTCTAGCTTCTGCTTATTGCAGGTGGGCTTCATTTGGATGCTGCATCTCCTGTAAAATTTGGTTTGCAGAAGCCTGGAGTATTGGGGAGGCGATGCAACTGAATACAGTGCTGTGACATCTATGACATGTTTCTGCAAGTCACATTCACTAAAATCAGTCAGTAGAAAACAAACCCAATTTATTTGTTCAGTATTTCTTAAACATAATTGCAACAGATTCAATTTTATTTATTATAATATATAATTTATTATTATTTGCAAATATGAATTTCCTTGTGTTTTGACTTCAGGACACATATAAATAACTTATCCCTCACATATACGTCCAATCCTTTCTAATGACCATTCTTTTTAATGTAAAATTATGTAAATTATTAACCTACTGTTGGAACATTTGATTAATTTAAAGGAGAATACATTTTACCAGATCACAGCAGGTCATCACATCCACTGCAGAATCCAAAATGAAAGTGTTTCCAGTCTAAATGTAATCTCTATTATATTTACTACTATTATGATGTTTTGTATTCACCAAAGCAGAGTAAGTTGTTCATTACCATTTGATCTTCTGATTTTCATGACAGTCAAGTGTGTCATGTTCATCACACCAGCTTAAGTTGGTGCTCGCTTTGTTCTCCCACTGTGCAGCTCAGACCACAGGTAGAAAATAGTGTCAGACTTCATTCAGCCTTTCTTAGACTGAAGAGTCTTTGATTGTGTTTGACGCTTGAGCGCAGCTTGTTGTAAATTGTGTCGAATGTGTCTAATAGGATTCTGTTATGATGAAGTCCTGGACGAGTTGCACTGTTACAGCCTTATGTTTTAATCACATTGTGGGATTAGTTTAGATTAGATTAGAGACTTTTAGCAGAGTTTAGCTTGTTTAGGAGATGTGTTCCGTTACCTCAGTCCTCATGCTTTACTGAGCCGTTTAAACCGTCCATGAACTGTTTCTCATAGTTGTAGAGCGCAGACCCACTGCCAGCCCCACTTCATCTGTCAATGTTTCTTTCCTGTAAAGCTATGTTGTCGTCCTGACCAGTAACCTTAAGTTGTCCACTTAGCTTCAGGTGACAACAGGTCTAAGTGCAGCGATGCACTGAGCCCAGTGACGATTTTAGGAATACGACTATTGTGTTTAGTTTTGGATTTAAAACATAAATATCAAACATCTGAGAAGAGTTGTTGGAAACCTGTTTTGACATGTAGACATCAATTTGTTTATTTTTAAACATTTTTAAATATGCCTTTTTCACCTGGCTTCCGATATTTTCACACACAACCCAAAAACAATGGAAGGTGAATTTTCTCCTACAGAGTGAGTAAAAAAAAAAATCACGTTCATCAAACATTTACATTCTTTTGAGTCAGATGATAATCAGCAGGTGTGCTATTGTGTACTCTTTTTTATTGTACTGTATTCATCTATTTTGAAAGTGGGGGTATGTTCTCATCTTTTCTTTTTATTGTTACATCAACAGGGTGTATTCACTTTGTGTTTCATGTTAAGAACTGTCCAGCCTTTAAAATGTCCAAAGGTTTTAGTTTTTCAGTTTTCACTTGAATGTCCTGTAGTTTAACTTGTGTGTTGTGGGAGATGTAATTTCTACAAACAGATTGTAGAAGTATATGTTTAAAAATGTTTCATTTTTAAGCTCATGTTGATTTTTATGTATTTGAAATTATTTGGAAGTTTTGCTTTTTATGTTGATGCCTTACAGTGATTTATTTATAATATAATCAGTTCTGCTGATGCTGCTTTTCATTCCTGCTTTGATTTCTTTATAAAAGCGATTCATGCTCAAGCTGCCATGTTTTTTTTTTCCTTTTTATGATATATTTTATTTGATCTGATCTAATTTATCGATTTCATTTGCCAAAATGTGAGCTCCCCCAAAGTCCAAAACACATGTTGGGTTTATGTGCTTCAGCATGTTTTGCAGCCAGCAACCAGCTTCAAAACACTGCATTCTCTCTGTGTAGATTAAGCAAACTATTAATTTCCATTCATTTAGTTTATTAATTTGTAGAAATTAGTTCATGAAATGATGCATTAAGATAAAATGCATCTTGTGTTGTTACCCCACAGTAAACACTGATATTTTTCATCATTCAATGACAGAAAAGGAGCCTCTGGTTTTCTATCTCGTTAGCTGCAGCTAGTAGATAAGTAGATAAACGTCTGCCCTTGGCTTTGAAAGGTTGATAGTATGATATTTCATCAAGGACAACACACTGGTGTTTCTATGAACAATTCAACTGTCCAGTTTTCATGATCAGATGGTTTTCACTGATGATGATGCCACGGTTGTACAGTTTATGGTGAAGATGGTGCTTGTTAAGCAGTCAATGCTGGAAACAGACAGCTTTTTCTCCTGCTTTTGTTTAAGTTGGTAGATAACACACAGCTTAAGTTGTTGGTTTGTCTCCAGCTGTGTAATATCACACTCCAGGAAACGGTTACACAGGTGGTATTGGTAGCGCTCCCATGATATTAAATGTTACTGTAGTTGAGAGAAAATGTTTTATGATATCTGATTGAAGGTTTTCTCCTTTCATTTAATCACAGCAATCATCCATTTCACAGAATATTCACTTTCCCTTAGAACATTATCTCTTTCTGTTTTGATCATTTTCATTGATCTGATTTTCATTGATTTTATGATTAAATGGTTAAATTTATGTAAAAACCAGGATGGGTGAAATGTTTGTCTTATTTTGAATGTTCACTAAGATTTTAAGGATTATTTCATCTATTAAAGGCCAAAGTTGTGAAATCTACAAACAAATCAGGTTTTTGAGACGCCATTGGTCACAAGCTACAGTTCAGTCCAAATGTGTCATCATTCTGAATTTTTAGGGGGGCCATTGTTTGTCCACAGATTGTGTGCCAGTCAAGTCTTTTTGTTAATGATGTTATCACTTCTACTGAGCTTGTGCTCTCCAGTCTCCGCTCAGCTTGATATCTACAGCCTCTGTACTATTTTACTTTATGAATTTCTATGGTGGTGCACCATATTCAGGTACAAAGTACTACATTTTTATGTGAATGAATAAATTGGCTTTATTATTTTTTAATTCAGTGATCACTCAAATAAAATATAACGTGCTGGTTTCTCTCTGGGTTATTATTATTTATGGCTAATGAGGTTATTGGGCATTGACTTAAGAAAAGGTTTGAAGGAAAGGTTTCAACATAAGTTACCTTACTCTCTCTCTCTCTCTCACTCACTCACTCACTCACTCACACACACACACACACACACACACACACACACACACACACAGAGTCATCAAGTCAGACCACATTCAGCTGTGTCACCTTGTCACCCACCTGAACTGTGGTTAATTAAACCCACAAGAGGACTAAAGAGTCAGTGACTGAACAAGCTACTGTCACACACAGATGCATGTGAATCTATAGGCCTGGTTATTTATTTGTGTTTGAGTATTAGAAGTCACAGCTGAGTTCTCTCTAGAGCTTCAGCAGCAAATATGTTTGCTGTTTGATTCACAGTTTTTCTTGTCATTTTTACTGTATGTAATTTTTGGGCCTTACCTGGAACAGTAGGATCACCCTACACATTTTATTGTGGTTTTAACAGTGTGGCTTTGAGTTTAGTTTTTTGTGTTATTTAACTAGAGTCTAGATAAGTGTGTGTGTAGTCATGAAGGAGGAGATTGCTGCTGCCGTGTTCTTTGTGGCTCGGCTGGTGAAGAGATACGGCTGCTTGGACAACGACAGCAGAGAGCGATTTGCCGCTGCCCTCACCTCTGTTCTGTTTGAAAACTACAAGAACCACTGGCACCCAGCAGCTCCAATAAAGGGACAGGCATACAGGTCAGTGAACCTCCAGTCAGTCCACAACTGTCTGGGCTGCGTTGGTTGATGAGCTTTACTTCATTATTCCACTAATCTAAGGTTGGATAACTTACACAATAGTTATAACTACAAATCTTTAAAAACATCATGTCCATTGTGATACTATCTTTTTTAAAAATGCAGTTGTGTGCTGGAAAATCTTGAATGATTAAATGAGTCTGCTAAAAAACATTTTATTGCTACAAAATAAAATTGGTAAAATGTGAACACATGTCTTCTAAAGTCAAAAATGTTCCATTAAAAAAAAAAACAATTGCCTGCCACCGCCTACACCTTCCAGGTGTCTGCGTACGAACCGCGTGTGGCTCCGGGACCCAGTGCTGCAGCAGGCCTGCGAGCGCAGTCTGGTGCAGTACGAGGATCTCGGCCTCCCCCAGGAGCTGACGGTGTGGGTCGACCCAGGAGAGGTTTCTTGCAGGTCAGGCCACTAAACCCCATCTTAATTTTGGGGGGGGGGCATAAAGTTATAGTCAAACATAACTTTACATTTCTTGCATCCTCCTTTCAGATACGGTGAACACAGCGCTCCGTTCTGCGTCTCGGCCGTGGACAGTTGCCGTCGGGGGGATGGGGAATTTTCCCGTCGCATCCATGACGCCGTGGAGCGCGCGAGCCTGGACATCCCATCAGGAAACTCGTCCGATGAGGAGGATGGAGGTGCAGACAACAGCCTGAGCAGCAGTTGCTGCAGCCTGTCAGCTCTCTGCTCTGCTGCGGTACCACCCACCAACCCTGAACCCAAGACCATCCCAACTGTCAGCAACCCCAACAGCGTCTATCGGGTGGGTACAGCCTGCACTTTCATCCTCGTTGCCAGGTTGCATGCACAGAAATTAAGTAAAAACATCAACATGAGTTTAATGATAAAAGTATAGTTGGTATAAATGTAAATGCCAGACTCATACACATATTTCCCATTGTGTCCTAACAATTTGCTCTTCTCCAGTTCAGTGAGTTTTCTGCTGGTGCTCCTCAGATGTGGTTAAGAGAGAAGAGGAAGCCCTTTTCTGGGGACACATTCTCGCCTCACGCTCCCCCAGCTGGAGGCCCAGTCTCCCAGTTCTCTGGTCAGAAAGGCTTCAGCTCCTACCGAGCCACCTTCACCTTCACGGGGCCGCGGGTTGACAAGTACCATTGGGTCAGCAAATCCCGCTAGCCAGCCCAGTCTCCTGCCTACACACAGAACTGGGGTCCTGCTCAGGATCTGAGCTCTGATGCTGAATCAACCCCCAACACACTTTACAGGGTAGTGGTGTCTCTTTAAATGAAATAAGTTTAATATATGTATGTGACTAATGCTGGTCAAGCATTAACTTTTTAAATTGTGAAATATTCAGTATTTTAATGTAACCCTTCATTCTAGATGTTTTTAAACTAAAAGTAAGTGTGAATAAAGTAACATGGACTTGTCATTGAAAAGAAATAAAGCGTCTGTCTGCTCTGCTGGTTATTGGCGTTTCCCTTTTCTTTAATTTTCTTTAATTTATATCTCCACTGAGTGGCTGAATGTGGTGGTGGTTGGACTGGTAGTGTAGTTAGTGATTGTTCCTAAACAACAATCGGCTAACAACACTGCCTGCACAACCACCCCAAGCGGTCCATCACAAAGCTGTAATGTTGCAGTAAATGCTGTTAATATAAACATATTAATACATTTGTTCCTTTTTTTTCTAAATGCAACAGGATATTATCTGTTCACAGTTGGACTTGACCAATTCATATTGATAACTTAAGAGAGAACTCTATCAAAAAATTGCAGAACAATGGTGCACTATTCCTGAACTGTGAAAAGAGTTCTTACCTGCGATCGCTGCAGTTCTCTTAGATCTGTTTACCACAAGTGACCACTGCTGGAGAAACGTCTCCACAGCTACACTAGACTCTGCTCCATGTCTCCAGTCATGCCTCAACTTGCCTGTGTTTGGCAGGTCTGGATCACGTTGCCAGGGTGAGCGGTCAGTGGCAACAAAAGCAAAAGGATTTGCTATTAATTCATGCATGCAAAGCATTCTTAGATTTCATCCATATTTACCCCCTTCAGTATTAATCCAGGATGTTTGGTATTTAGCTCGGTTTCTTTCTTGGAGAACGAGATAAGTCGTTGCAGAAAAAGCACAAGTAAAATGACAAAGGTTATGACTGCTGAGTGCAGGTTTACTGTTGAATGTGTGCTCCATTATAAGCCACTGTAGTAATTGAAAGTAGTTTTAACTGTGCTTATCCTGATATAATATATAAGTCATAAAATATTTGCAGTGTGCATAGAAGTCAAATGAGCAGGTACTCGATACCTACAGTAATGTAGTTGGTTCTATTTTAAAATGAATTCATCTAATGCTTATGGGTTCCAAAACGCAGTTTATTGTTACCGGTTACCAGATCATCCTTCATTCTTTCCAAATGTTATTTGTTTTTAGACTGTTACACACAAAATAATCAACAAATATGAATACACTAGCCCTGCGATGCACTGGCGACCTGTCCAGGGTGTACCCTGCTTTTCGCCCAAAAGATAGCTGGGATAGGCTCCAGTACCGCGACCCTGCGTGGGAGTAAGTGGTAGAAAATGGATGGATGGATGGATGGATACACTAAATGTCGATGTATAGCCAAATTATTACATTTAATAGGCATAACAAGCCTTTTTTTTCATTTAGAACAAGTCCATTATATATAACTGCCATATAATTGCACAACGATCACAAGAACAAAATAATAATCACAAATTATTTAATTTTATAAGTTCACCCTGACATAAGTGGGAACGAAGGATTTGCATCAGTGAGAGCCCGGAATTTAATTTTTGAGCCTAAATCCCCTCCGTTAGCTCTCGTTGGTGGAACTGTTTCGCAGTTTCAATGTATTTCAGCAGAAATATGAAAATGTCATCGTTGTTATAAAAATAGCACACCGCACTTATTTACGCAATGCTTAATTTGTCTCATTGTATATAAAACGATTCTAGAAGGATTTAGAACACCGGAAGCAGGAACGACAGGTTGTGTTTGCGTTCGTCCGTCGCGCATGCATTCAGCCAATCAGTTAACGTGTTCAATGTCACCTAAGTGCATTGTATCCAATCACAAATTTTGTCATTGCAACATGCTCTAGCGCTTGGTCACATCCGGTCGTATATATGTTGCCACGAGTTAGCGGCGAATTTGGAGAGTGTCCATTTTGTGCAGCAAGTCGGCGTATCCAGTATTTTCTTTAAAGTAAGCGCGCGTTTATTTTTGTTTGTGTTGTTTAAAACGAACGAGGCTGTGCAGCTCAATATATAGATCGTTACCATCCGATGTTTACCAGCGACCTACTATTATATGGCTAGCGACTTCATGCTAACTCAATATCTAGCTAGCAGTTTGTTAGCCACAGCAGCGTTAGCACACGTTAAAGTGCATATTACCCTGTGTAAACAACTCCTCTAGCTACTGTGGTAAAAATCTTAGCTCATAAGCTTTTATGACTAATTATTTGAGGGTTTACTTGTAGCTTATAGAAGGATTTCACAGGCCTCTTTACCCTGGTCTAGCCGCCAAGTTGCTAGGCCGGCCTAATCTGTTCAGCGAGCGGTAACAGCAAAGCGCGGTCTGCTTGAATACACCATAAGCACCGTCACGCTGGTGTAGTCCTGCGGTGTGTTCGCCAGCAATATATCTTTATAACTCGTATGTTAACTTACATCTAACGTTACTGATGCTGATTTGTGTATTGATTGCTTTTGATGTTGGTGGCATGTTTCAGAATAAGACGTTTACATCGGCAGCGAAACCTTTACGTTGTGTTAGCTTCTAAGTAGCTGCAGATCCCACAAAAAAGTTGTTTGTTCAGATGGTTGGGGTGTTGATTGTTAGGACCATGTTGTTCAACTTTAGGCACAGTATGTTTTATATTGCTTGATTACTGATGAAGTGATGTTAAAATCGTATTTGCAGGCATTTTATTGTGCCTCTGTCGCTTCTATTATGGAATTTTAATAAAAGGTTAATTGGTAAGGAGGTCATTGTACATATTCTATTACTTTCTGGTCATTCATATTTGTTGTCACATTCACAAATTTAATTTGCACTGAAAAAGTTTGCCTATTTGTTGTGTCTTCCAGTCTCTTCAAGAAACCACTATCACAATGGCAGATGTTGATAGTCTGCTCATGGAGACATCAGAGCAGAACGGCAATGAGGGAGAGGATGACCAAAATGGAGCCGAGCAGGAGCTGATGGGTGCTGATGAGGACAATGAGACCGATGGAGGAAAAATTGATGCCAGCAAAGAGGAGGAGGATGCTGGGTTAGTATGCAGTACAACAGCTACACTTCACTACACAAGTAAATGGGAATATAAACTTCACCTAAAGAGAATTTTCTTGTAGTTTCCAACTCAACAAGTTTGTTGTTTGTGCATTTTAATCATACTACAAATTAATCATTGTAATGAGTGAGTAAGTAATTAATAGCACAATTGTGTTATTCAATTAATTATTCTTGCAGGAAATTGTTTGTGGGTGGCCTCAGCTGGGACACGAGTAAAAAGGACTTGAAAGACTACTTCAGTAAATTTGGCGAAGTATCAGACTGCACTATCAAAATGGACTCAAACACCGGTCGGTCCCGAGGCTTTGGCTTCGTTCTCTTCAAAGACTCTGCCAGTGTTGACAAAGTAAGTAATCTTTAAACTTGGTACAACTGTTTGTCTGTAATCTGTCAGTCAGCGCAGTAATGCAGAAATCAATCAGTGTAATATTGCTAGATTAGATAAGTGTGGATGGTGCTATCGGGCACTGGTGTAAGACAACTATTTTATGCCCACAAACACTCTATTTATTATACAACCACAGTAGTGCAGATCTATTTAACATTTTGATTTTAGTTTTAATGAGAGTGCACTTCCCCTTTCCTGGTTTTGTGGTTGCTCTAAATGTTGTGTAGTAGTGCTTCATGATAACACATTGGTCTGCAGGTGCTGGAACAGAAGGAACACAGACTGGATGGACGCCAGATTGATCCTAAGAGGGCGATGGCCATGAAGAAGGAGCCTGTCAAGAAGATCTTTGTCGGTGGTTTGAACCCTGAGGCTACAGAGGATGCAATCCGGGAATATTTTGGGGAATTTGGCGAGGTCAGTTGTAGTCCTACACACCTGATTTTTCCAGTGTAGATCCCGCTCCGCCATTGGCTAATTTTAAAGTGTAATGTTTTAAGCAGAAGTTTGGAAGGATTGGCAGCTCCTGATTTTATATATTTGTTTATATATGCGCACACGAAATACAAGTATTGCTAGTAGTTTTGCTACTGGTCCACAGCAGTGGAGTGTTGTTAAATTTGAACCAGACACCAGTACCTTAATTAAGCTACTGTCTTAACAAGTAGGTGGTTGAAAACCCAAAAGCCGCTTAATTTGTTCATTTTCTATTGAAAATATTGTCATTTGAATAACCAGTATTTTTCTTTCCTAGATTGAAACTATTGAACTTCCCATTGACCCCAAATCAAAGAAAAGGAGGGGGTTCATTTTCATTACATTTAAAGATGAAGCCAGCGTCAAGAAGTGCTTGGAGAAGAAATACCACAACATTGAGGGTGGCAGGGTAAGTCACGTGGTTTAGGATGCAAAATGTAACTTATCAGTGCTTGATTATTTAGTGAAAACTGTTTTTTATTTAGAACTGTCAAGGTTCTCATGCTTTACTGCAACGTGTTTGTCTCTTAAGTGTGAACTAAAGATCGCCCAGCCAAAGGAGGTGTACCAGCAGCAGCAGTACGGAGGTGGGCGTGGTGGTTACGGAGGTCGGGGAGGCAGGGGCAGAGGAGGTATGGGAACATCAGGACATTACATTAGGATGAGTTATGTTAGTGTTTGTTTTGTGTCAGTCTCTGACTATTTTCTTATGTAAAGACTGTAACCAGATGCTGTTATGTTCTACTACATACAGGTTTTGTCTTTTAGAGCAGAGTCTAACTTCAATTTACCTCTGCTAGTGATTTTGAAGAAATGCTGGACTAGCATATTGACCAAATTCCTTAGTGACCTTTGTCTGTTTGCAGTGATTTCAGAACATTTGGGTTGTAAAAAAACTTTTTGTTTCAGGTCAAAGCCAGGGCTGGAATCAGGGCTATGGAAACTACTGGAACCAGGGCTACGGTAACCAAGGCTATGGCTATGGTGGATACAGTGGCTATGGCAACTATGACTACTCTTCTGGTTACTATGGCTATGGAGCGGGATATGATTACAGTAAGTACACAAGCACTATGACATGAGTTACCCATGGTTAAATGCTCATGTTCAGATGAAGCAATTATGCTTTTTGCGAATCTGTTTCAAATGCTCGCAGTAATCCAAGTAACAACAATAATTTTGTCCATAAGGTCAGCATTGCTGCAGAGATATGGTAAATTCACTTAGTGCGTTGCATTTTTGTAAACGAAATTCGTGTTTTTGAGCTTTTACTTTTTGCATTTGTAACAGGGCCAGGTTCTAATATCTCACAGAGTAGACTCTGTTTACCCCTGCCCACCCAGAAATCCTTAGCATCTTGCTAGATCTTCCTATGCTCAATGTCTACTTTTTGATGCGGAGCAGAATGAATGGCCAGGTTTATGACCGGTCTATTTACCTGTGCCCCACAGGCCAAGGCAGTGCTAACTATGGGAAAACCCCAAGACGGGGGGCACACCAGACCAGCTACAAGCCATACTGATCACATGGTATTGCGAGGTATGGGATTTTTTATTTTTTTTTTTTTATTAACTTTTTTATTCATTTGAAATTACTTTTTCTGCAATTAGTGACTTGTTTTTGTATTAACATGTACCTGATTTTAATGAGGCCATCCCAATCTGTGAGGTTTTAGACAGGTTTTAGACTGCCACAATTGCGTATGTAAAAATTACTAGATGCTTTTTTTGTGTTCTATGTGTGGTCTTAGTGTCTTTGTCAAAAAACCAAATAAGAGGCTTTTTTTTTTTTTTTTTTTTTTTTTGAGTAGGTGTGCCTTATGTGTTCAACACACATAGAACCTTCTCTGGTATAGTTGGATATCCTTTTCGTCCAGGCCGATTTATTCCTGTCCTTTTTTATGTAGCATTAAAAACTGAAACTTGTTACTTGTTTCCACAGGACTTCAGTGATGTATTAACACCGACGGCTGAACAGACTTGCTGGGCCTAACGCGACCTCTTTTATGACAGAAGACCATTTGTACAGAAAACATCTGAAATGTAACTTTTCCATGTGTTTTTTGTTTTTTTTGTTTTTTTTAGGTTTTATTTTCCCCTTTGGTGTTCTCTTCTTTTCCTTCCCCTTTACTTCCTCCACATTTCCATCAGTGGAAGTGTAATTTTTACTGTACTTTTTGGTACCTGTTTTGATTCTATTGTATTGTAAGGGTTGTATTTTACATGTTTGCTGGCTTTACAGGTTGGAAATCTTGGCGCTGTAAAGGAGCTTTTTTGACAAATAAAACAGTTTTCAGTAACTTCTCTTCAATTCAGTTTATTTATTCGATATGAGCATCACACACACTGGACAACCATATGTATTGCACCAGTCAATATGAGGCTTTTAAAAAGGATCATTTGCACAGTACAAAAAAATATTTGTAAAAAGGCAAATTACTTATCTGCGCATTAAGCACAGTGCCAACAGTATGAGACATTTCATTTAAGATTTGTTCTGACTTGAATCACTTTCCTGACATTGGTTCTTTTAAAGATTCAAATCATATATTTGTTTAAATTGATAAAATAGCAGTTGTTGGTACCTAATGGTTTCTTCAATGTGGCTTTATTTATGGTTTAAACTTTAAAAGGATATTAGATCAATGCCCAAGAACCACCACCAACATCCATGTGTAGTGTAGCAGAGTTTGTGTAAATTCATATTAGTTTTATGGATATTGCATAGTTTTTAATTATATTCATTAAAAACTATTTACAAATGTGACAAAATAGTGTAAATGAAATTATTACCTTGCATTAAAACAGGCATAAAATAGAAATGTTATGGCAATCTTTTTAAGGCACGGCACGTTTTATAAACGAAGACGCTCAATTAACTGGCAGTTACGGTATTAAAACGACAAAAAGCTTAAAGTAGGTTTTGACAGAAAAAAAAACATGTTTCCGCCCGGTTTCGAACGTGATAACCACTACACTACGGAAACCCTAAAGGCGCACGCCGACCAGTGCTCAATACAATCCTGTGCAACTGCTATAGCTATTTAAATATAAATAGGTAAATCATATTTATATCAAAATGTAGTGAGTGATACCTACATTACAGCAATATTAACGCTATCTAAAGGAATTTGAAGGAAGCATCCTGGCCACACTCCGGCGCGGTAGGTGTCGTAACGGCCGGTAGCTCTATATGGCAGCTGTCATTAAATCAGTAGAAGAAGAAGCAGCAGCAGGACTCTACTGGCTGCGGGTAGAAATAATGGCCGAGGCGATGCACTCCGATGATTTTCCTTATTTACCTTCGGGGCCGGCGGAGGGTATGGCTTGTTTCTCTACCAACGCTGCCTCTCTTTAAGTATAACAGTGCGCCCGGTGTGCACAGTGGAGACGAACTTATCCTATTTGCTGTCACCTTCATGTGGTTCAGCCCTGGGCGCAGAATGAGGGAGCAGGTTTGCTAACGTGCGCTCGCGTAGAGCTAAGCTAGCTGTAGCAGGTGGGGCTCCAAGGTCGATGAGAGCAACTCCGTATCCGATCTTACTTCATGGTGACAGTGAAGGGGTCGCCTGCATGTGGAGCAGCATGGAGCTCGAGACAGGCGCCTCCACGTTAGGTTAAGACGACATGCGGGCTGCACTTTATCCTGTTTGACACGTGCAAGATACTTTAGAACTTTTGATTGGGTACCGTGGAGCTAAGCTGTGCATGAGTTGAGTTATTTTAAATGATGTCTTATATCTGTGCATTAATATTAAACGGGTTGTAATGAGAGCCTCCTGCCTGCATGTTTCTCCATTTGTGTAACTTCATTCTGCACCTCTCATGTGATGCCAAAACAAACAAGAACAACTGCAAGCTCAGCAGCTCGTAAAGCGCATGTGGTCATGATGACATATTAGATGAACATCTTTAGAAGTAATCGGATTGTTTATAGGATATTGATAGTAATACTTAAACGTGGCCACGTGATTTGATTTAAAGATACATTGTCTTTAAGGTAGGTTGGCACTTGTACTATACATCTTTTGTACACTATGAAAGATTTTGTTGTGAAGCAGTAATAGTTTTCTCACTCAATCTCCAAACGACGTGTTTTGTGTTCTCTCTTGTGGTTGTTGTGTGTTTCTGCCTCTGTCTTAGCAACCCTAGAATAAATACTGCTGATATAAACTCTTGAGGTAATATACATTAAGGTCTGATATCCTTCTACAATGTCATATTTAACCAGATGAGGCCTCGGACTAGTTAAATCACTGTAGTGTTTCCCCAGTTTTTCCTCCCAGATCAAACTGCATTCGCCAGGAACAATGACTCAGTCTCTCAGTCAGAGAAAAATTGCTTCTGTGTCTTGAACTGGTGCCATGCTGTTTCCCAGAAGACGTAGCCTAATTTGAAACCTCCTGTTTTTCTCTTTCCTCCCTGCAGTAAATAAGATGATAAAGGAGCACAGCGACCTGTTTTCTGACTCCCAGTGTAAAATCTGCAGTGCTGTCCTAATTTCCGAGTCTCAGAAGTTGACTCATTACCAGGTCAGTGAGCTCACAGTCTGCTGCTCCTGTTTCCATATCAGGGGACCTTGCTTATTTTTAACAGTGCTACTATGCTCCATTGCTCAGTGACATGAGGCAGAGCTGCCCAATCGTAAGCTGCGAGATATGGTTATTAATGCAACTCATGTTAGTTATTCATTGTTACATTGTTCATGGAAACGTTTTATGTACAGTAATTTCAACACAGAAGCTGTGAAAATGGTGAAGCTGTTTAATGAGAAGGTACGTGTTTCTCACTTTATTAATTTATGCCTGTCTGTCTAGAGCAAGAAACATGCCAACAAAGTACGACGTTATATTTCCTTGCGTGGTGAGAAGGAGGAAGGTTTTAAAAAGCTCAAGTCAGAATCACCTGACACTGTGAGTAGTGCTCTGACATTTCAAGAAGCAACACAAATCTTGCAAACCATTATGAGGATATATTGTAATATATATCATATTTATAAGTTACAATATTTAATATTGTGGATTTTAGAACATAAGAGAACAAAAATAATGAAATAAACACAATAATACGTTAAACTACTAAATTATTGCTGTGTCAGCAGGACTGCAACAATGGAGACACAGACCGCTTGAAGGTGTGTCATGTATGTAACATGACGTTCTCTGCTCCTGTGGTGGCCGAGTCACACTACCAAGGCAAAGTTCACGCCAAGAACCTGAGGTTGAAAAACATTGTTCCTCAGACCCCAGGTATGTAGCACTCATCCGAATCTCTAGCGCTTGACCTTCCATTATCTTCATCTTATTTCCACCACCTTTGTTTGTTCTTTAAAAGTTCAGTCTAAATCAGTTTGTTTTTTTTTCCCTGAAAGTCTTTTATTGCATTTCGGCTTTAACAGTAGCGTCCCAATCAGCACCAACAGTTCAGCTAAAAAAGCAAAGTGCAGATGATACAAGCAGTGTCCTGACAGTGGGCAACATCAGCGACAGCGACCCACACCGTTTCTGCTCCATCTGCCAGGCGTCGTTCAACAACCCCGTCATGGCCCAGCAGCACTACGTCGGCAAGAAGCATCGGAAACAGATGACCAAGCTCAAACTGATGGAGACGTACGGCCCCTCTACAGCACCAGGTCAGACCCCACAGTCAGGACCTCATAGAGTTATGGAACACACGTCACTGCTGGATGCTGTGGACATGAGGGTGTAGTTTATTGCCTTTTTTGTGTGTGTGTGTGTGTCTACAGCTTCAACACTAAAGGGCTACCCATGCACTGTCTGCAACATTGAACTTAACTCTGTGGAGCAGTACCAGTCTCATATAAGTGGAGCCAAACATAAGAACCAGTAAGTACTCACCTGAACTCAATAGTTTCTTTATTCAGGTACCTTGGTTCATTCATTGACCCCAGAAAAACCTGACAAAATCATCTTATTTTTTGTTGTTGTTTGTTTTTTAGAGTCAAGAAAACAGGCCTGAGTGTTTCAGGAAACAAACACCCAGCAGAACAATCACGCGTAGGTGAAAACCAGCTTGCAAGCAGAGACAACCAGTGCAATGCCACTGGGCAAATCCAGTATGACACCAGAGGTGACCAGTATACAGCTGGAGATAACCAGTACACGCCTGAGGACACGGAGTACTCCGAGGCGTACCAGTACACCTGAGGCTGGACTGGGAGGGACTGTACGGGTTTGCGTCAAGGACCTGGAATGAGACACAACAACCAGCCCCTTTAACACATTAAAAATCCATCAGCCTCCGAGGACCTCCAGCTTCTCAGTAGGTTCTCTACCCAAACCAGAAGACCAGAAGTATCACTTTCCCAGCTTAAAACATGTTGTGAAACATGAATTTCTTTTATTTATTGAAGTTCTCTCCTCTGTTGACCTCGTGTGTGTGTTTGTGATCAGAGATTCAGCAGTGTTGAACAAGCAAAGAACATCTGCGGCTTCAACTTTTTTACAGACACAAAACCTTTCTTTAGAATTTTTTTTTCCCAGTACCTTACTTCAACAAGAGTTAAATGCTATTTTTGATTTTGATTAATCACCTTTACTGGCCAAGTAATGCAAGAAATTCGTACATTGTATAGGATTTCATATTTTAGACTTTGCTTTAAATTAGTAAATATACTTTAAATCAGATCCGATTACAGCCACGATGGTAGTTTATGCTGTTGGACTCATTTGAGCTTCTACCAAAATGGAAGTGAGGTTAGAAACTTGGCCTGGATGTGATTCGTGTACATCATCAATATGCAGTTTCGTGGAGTCCTGTCAGTTTGATACATTTGGCTAATATAATAATTTGACCACCACCAACGTGTCCGATTCATAGTAGCTGCACCACATGTACCTGTTGCCATTTTCCCTTCATGTCTGTAGTTTTTTAATTTTATCTGCACAGGGAGGTCAGTAACTGTGGCCAGTTTTGATAATGTCTTTGCTGTCTAACTGTGTAAAACCTTTGAGTCCAGATAAAACTCACACTAGTTCCATTTGGTCCAAATTTCCTTTGCAAGTTTTCTTTTTCTATTTTCTTTGACCCGGCATGTTTTATTTCTTTCTCATTTTAGTACTGTAGTTGTGAAAAACTGAACAATAATTGAAAAATAATTTATTCAAGCATTTTCCTAAAAGGTTTATTTATGCATTGTTTTTCTTGGTCAATGTAAATAATTTTATTTTTATAATTGGTCACATTGCAAAATAGTGAAATATTTCATCATAGAATATTGTGACAGTAAAAATCTTTGCAAGCAGCTCATTTATTTAAGAGATGAAATATGTTAAAGTTCACAAACCTGCGATGTCTTCACATTCATCAAATCCACACTGTCAGTCTTTATTTGTATTTTGTAGAGCTGATGTCATTTTATATGATTTTTTTTAATTTGAAGAGTTTTAGTTGAAAAAAACAGGATGTTACAAAAAAGAGATGAGAGGATTTACAGCAAGTATGAAAACTGTCATATTTCAGATGAATAGAGTTTCTGGATCAGTACATTGATAAATACTGTCAACAGTAAACATTACAATATTTACCGCAGAGATTTTAAAGAGTGATGTCAAATTAGAAAGTGATGTCAAAAATAGTTTTTGTTGTTTGCTTCTAAGTTGACAATAGATTTTTTTTAGTATTTAATATTTAACTTTTTAGCTAAAAGGAAGTTCTTTTTTGAAGTATTGTCACAAAGAGGGCTCTTCCATATTGTGCAGCTTATGATGTATAAAAGACAAATGGCCTATATCTTTTCACCATCATTGTGTTGTTTTTCTGTTTAGGTTATGTACTTAAGGGCAAAGATTCTGTGAATATGCATTAAGTAAATACGTGTTTTAAGAGAGCGACTTTGTTTTTATTAGGGTTTGGTGGAACAAGGGTTTTCCCATCACCACATGACAGTAAGTCACTTGAACTTTAAAAACAGAAGTGATTGTGACTCAGTTTCACCTGCTTCGGTGCAACAAGGAGACACGGGCAAGACAAATGCTCTCTCCTCGTGTCCTGACTCTTTTACTAGTGTTGTCACAGCTGGTGGCAGTAATATCTGCAGCCCAGGCAGGTTGCACAGGTTGTAGACCAGTTGCTCCGAGTTGGAACGCGACTATGTGCCGTTACACGAACGTCCGATGTGTTTCACAGCAGTCTTCACGGCGTGGAGGAGGTCCCAGGAGAGCAGCGTGGACTGAGCCATGGACGGGAAAGCAGAAAAACGAGCTGGAGCGGGCCAACGTACAGAATGCGTGTAAAAACAGGGGAGGTGGGATTACACGAGGCCAAGAGACGTTAGTCGCACCCGTCCACCTGGTGGCGCTCTAACCCTGCTGCTGCTGCTTCATCAGTGGCTTCTTTAATCTCACAGGAAACCTTAAAATCGGGAAATCTTAAAGTTTGCCGAGGGATGTTTGAGAGCAGGTTTTTCTACATCGTCCCTCATCCCTTTCTTTTATTGCCCAATCTCATATGAGATGCTTTCAGACATTACTTTAGGAATCTCCTCCAATAACAAACAAATGTGATATTAGTTTATTTCATCACTTGCTGCAATCACAATGTTGTTCTGCAGTTGTGGATGAGTGATCACTGTTGTTAATGAACGTGTCCGACATTAACTATGTGACTTGTGTGTTATGTAATGCTTCAGTCCGCTGCTGGCTCTGCACACAGCAGAATTTCACAATAAGATGCTTCCTGGCAAAATGCTCCTTAGGAGTCAAAGTTGTCGGAGGCCTTGCGTAAACAAGCCTGAACCTTCAGTTGCACATAGAGACTGAAGAATGGGATTCATGATATTAATTAAACTAAAACAAGAACTTTATATGTAAGCTTTAATGTTTATACTCCAACAGTATCGTCTTACAGTTTCCATGCGTGTATGAGTCTGAATCAATGCTCTTGTCCTGTCAGTTGCATCTGCCTGCCTGTCCTTATAAATGCTTCGGCTGTCGGATCGTGTTTGGGAGAAGCTTGTGTGAAAAGCGAATCACTCTGTGTTTCTCATTGTCTGTATGTAAACCTAATGCTGGGTTACAATGATGTGTGTTTGAATGCAGATTCATCCATCAAGTCCAGATGTTCTTCTCTTTTGTTCTTGTTCTTAGAGTAAAACCAACGCATTGGATGGAAGCTTCAGCCAGAGGCTCCATTCTGCTTCTAATGAGCTGTGCTGTATGTTGGACTATTAAACGCTGGCCCGGCCTTCACATTATTCTCAATCATTACATTTCTCCTAAACACGGAAGTTTGTTTGTGGAGGTTTTGGCTCATACGGAGCAAACACGGAGCTGCTACTCACGTCTCACGTGTGATGCCTTATCCGGTTTCTTCTACTTTGTGGTTCATATGTGGATAAAATCACAAGGCTCATCCCCTGAAGTTGTTTTATGGCATCTGATCTGTCTGCAGGGTTTCCGATTCACATCCCGCATCCAAAAGAAAACACCACGGTGCCTACCAGAGCGGCCCTGCGTGTCTACTGAGGTTTTTGTAATAGCTCGTTTTCTTGATGTACATTATTTATCCTTTTCTGTTGTCTGCTTAAGGGCGCTAACCCAACAGACCGCTGGGAAGAAATGTTCAGCCAAAAGGAAGTGGGGCCAATCTGGCTGTCATCAGCTCGTTCCCCAGCATGCAGCAGTCTCATTTCCCATCAGCCTTCAGTCAGCGAGCCACTTTATTACTGACAGACAGCCATGTAGGACCAGCAGCATTTGCCTCCTGTGCTACCTGATGTCTGCAGGAGTGCACCTGGGTGGGGGCAGACACCTGGATAGGGGGGCGTGTGGCGTCTTCCTTGATAATTAATCACTCATATCCTCTGTTTGTGTCTGTATCTCTGATGTGCAAGCTTTTGTTTGATTTCAGTACTATCTTAAATTGAGAAACATCTAGAGTTGTTGGTCTGGTAATAGTTCAAGTTTAGTTGTTTAATAATGGTTGTTGGTTGCGGAACCGTGGTAAGTGAAGGTCCTAATGAGGGGTTAACGGTCAACATAGTGCTGAACAATCAGCTGATGTGGCAACAGTTATGTCAGAGTAGGTCTCTTTCCTGTAAGGGGCCTTTTTACATGACTTTAGCAGCCATGTCAATAATGTAGAGACACACACACACACACACACACGCACGCACGCACGCACGCGCGCACACACACACACACACACACAGAAAGCAAGCGAGTGTGTGTGGACCCTTTTTTCTCAGGGGTTTCTCAGCCGTCTGCTGCAGGTGGCTGGGTGGTTGGGTTACAACCCCAGTTTAAGTACACACACACACACACACACACACACACACACACACACACACACACACACACACACACACACACACACACACACACACACACACACACACACACACAAACAAGCACCATGTGTCCATCTGTCAAGAGAATTAGAAGTAATCCATAGGAATTTTCAGATGTCATGGAGTGTGTGTGTGTGTGTGTGTGTGTGTGTGTGTGTGCGTGCGCACCTGTGCGTGTGCGTGTGCACGAGACAGCAGCTGGGAGCACAAGGTAAAACCAGTATGCAGGCTGCTGGGAGCGTCAGCAGACACCTGTTCATACCCCTCCTTCTCTCTACACTGCCCTATTTTTTCTCCTCCAGACACTTGATACACAGAAGAGAGAGAAAGTGAGGGAGGAGGAGGAGGAAGAGGAGGAGGAGGGGTGAATGAGACAGAAACAGATAGAGGAGGAAGGGGAGAAAGGGAGAAAACAGCTGGATCAACTGAATGTTTCCGTTTTGTGTTTCCTGTCTCAGGTCTGTGAGGACTGTCTCTAGCAGGGACTCGGGAGTCTTAAAGGGGCAATCAGTAAAATTTAAGCTTCTCGCCACCATGAAGCAGTTATGGACTAATGCTGACATGCTGTGATTGCCTTATTTTACCAGATGTTGAGGCTTTGCATTTTCTCTTAGATCCTTTTATGGTCAGAGAGCTGAAGTTGATCCCCTGAATATTTACAGATATAAGATTTATATTCTTAAACGGAGGGCAAAATAAACAGAGAGCAGTTTTATGTTCAGTTTTTTCCTGTGTCAGGCCTTGATGTAATAAACAGCAGAGCGCTGTATCGCGAGGCTGCCATCACCCTGTGGTATCAGTGTGTGTGTGTGTTTGCAGACAGAGAGAAACTGCACATATAAAAATAGCGCTTGATAAAAACATGCCGCTAATGAAACAGTGCAGTCGTCTGTGAATGTAAAATGAGAAAGTGTTTTAATTCTTGATTCACGGGTTCATATGGTTCACATCTTCATATCAGCTCAAAGGTCCAGACGGGCCAGGTTCTAGTTCTGAAGGTGTCTGTGTGATCACCGTTCACCTGAACTGAGTGCTTTGGGTGTTTTTACCCCAGACACAGTGAAAACTGTCGGCCCCATCTGTTCTCGAGTTGCAGCGCAGGTTGCGGTGGGTGATTTATCCGGTGTCAGAATGTTTGCTGGGAACCGTGGAGCAGGCGGACATGAGACGAGCCAAGGCCTCCAGACCACGGCGCAGCAGTGCCAGAGCCGCAGTCAGACAACAGGTGAGCCGTTACGCTCTCAGGCACGTCTCATTGATATTCTAACCTATTGCACTTTCCCAGGGAGAGGACTCCCCCGAGGAAAACATTACTGCCCTACAGCTCCCTCTCCAGGCTTTGATCCTGTCAATGTGAAGCAGATCTCGGACCAGGCTCAGCGCCCGCTAATACGACCAGCGTGTCCGCGGGAGAGAGATGTGAATATATCTGCAGAGGCTCGACAGTCAGTGGGTGTTTGGGGGCGAGCACGAAGGTGTTAACTTGATCTCAATGCGTTTTTTTTTATTTCTGGTTTTGATTGGTTTTGATTTTTTTGCTTCTCAATCCAAACATAAAGCAATTTTAAGTATTTTTAAGTCCCAGTTCACAGATGCTGCCCATCCAGTGAAGCTCTGAAAGGAAGGGGAGGATGAGCAGCCAAATCCAGGTGTGAGATGCCTGTAGAGACTCACAGCTGTAACTGTTTAACGCCCAGAGCAGTAAATGCTCCTCATTTAGTTCATAACATGAAGTGAAAACAACGAGACAGGAAGGCGGGTTTCCAGAGTACAATGGCCGCCTTTCAGGAGTCTGCAGGTCAGAGCTCAACGATGTGCCGAAACAAAGAGCCCGTCTGAATCCAACACCTCTGTTTTGCATGACCTCCGAGCGTTTAGGGAGCTGCGGGTCAGTACCCTCCGTCCGCTCCCTCTCACCTGAGGGGGGGTCTGCTGAGTACCTGCAGGAAACGTCCAGGCGACAAAGCCTCAGGTTGATGCGTTGCCTCTGCGCTACGTCACTGCATCATTGACAACAACACAGTGATTCTGAATGGGTATGAAAAACTCAGAATGAGCTAATCTGTGTTTTGTGCTTTACTTAAGGAAGTGATAAAGTTTTTTTTTCCGCCTCCTCCCTCCACCTCATGTCTCCCTCAGCATCATGCTGCCCAAGTGCCTTTGTGTTTCAAATCAGTGGGGATAAAAGAGCATATTAGGCTTCAGAGCCGGGCTCAGGGGGTTTTAAGAATGAGGGGATGGGGATCCTTTGCTTCTGGGCCTGATAATCAACCGCCTCTCTCATTTCCCTTCAGCACAAAACCCCCCTCTGTTTCTTGTACTCTACGAGGGGGAGTTTTCAGCTCCCTGGGGCGAGACTGAGCCACCTGTAAGACAGGATTTACAGTATGCTCCTGGGGATGGAAGCGGCCTTCTAAATCTCGCTGGTTTTGTAGTTTTGTACTAAGGTTTAGGGCAAGTGATTACGGCTTTTAGACTTCATAGGCCGAATGTAAATTGACTTTGAAAGTCATCCTGGTCACACAATGGAAAGGCCGCCCCCTCCCCTTCGAAGCCACATACATTGATAAGAGGCTTCCTTCCGGAGGAGGAAGCAGAAGCTAAGAATGGGGACAGGAAGGATGAGGGAGTCACCGATGCTCAGCTCCTCAGTGGAGGATGCTGCACAGGGGATCCCAGCTCATTGTTGAAGCCTTCAATGCGAACGTGCCAGTGGATCGTTTTATATAACCTCCCTCCTGTTTGCGAGGCTCCGTCTCCGTCGCCTTCACGCACCCTTCAACCCCGCTCAAAGAGACCCGGGGACGAGTCCCGCGCCGAGGAGCCGAGGAGCCGAGGAGCCGGCGGGCGGCCGGGACGGCAGACAGGCTGGCTGTGGGCGTCTCGCTGCTAACGAGGCCTGACAGCTTCCATGCAGGCTCATGCCACAGTGAAAGGGAGGATTGGCTTCGCTTCGGAGCGTTTGATGTGGCGGCGGCGGCGGCGTTTGAAGGTGCCGCTCGTTCCCCCTCTGTTTGTTTTTTTTTTTTTTGTAACCTGTTGTGTGCGACGGTCTGAGCTCTTCCAGTGACTCGCCAGCTGATATGGTCCTGCTACCAGCCATCGCACAGGCCGGCGCTTCCGCCACCTGTTTAGAAGGTTTCCCAACATGCTCTTTTTTTATTTCTTCATTGCAGATCTGGTGGAACCTTTGTGGAATAAGCCAGGAAATCCTGGGCTGGCGTGCCGGCGTGGACACCATGTCTACTGTCTGGCCAATCGATTACTGCTCCCATTGATGCTCTTCATCCAGCTGTAAAATGTGGTGGTGAAGTGTGTGTGTGTGTGTGTGTGTGTGTGTGTGTGTGTGTGTGTGTGTGTGTGTGTGTGTGTGTGTGTGTGGTGTGCGTGAAAACAAGATGTCACCCCCCCATCCTGTGTCAAAGGAGGGTAAGAGTGGAGCGGTGCTGGCACTGCAGGGATAAAAAACATGCCGTGTTTGCTTCCTGTGTGCTTCCTCTGCAGCGTATCCTCCCTCTGTCTCTGTCTCTTCTGGCCGGACCTATAGGTTTTCATGGTGCATTTCCCCTCTTCCACCGAGGACGTTCTGCTGCGTTTAATGGCATAAGCATAATAGCCTCCGCAGGAACCCTGTCAGCATTAAAACACACTCTGGAAGTGGTTTTCTGTGTAATCTGTTTCTCCCACCTCCATCACACTTAAGGACCAGCAATGTTTTTTTTTTTTCTACGCTGAACAATCACGCTATCATGCCAGTATTAACAGATTACAGCCCTCTGCTCTGTTATTGTGCAACGGCAGAGGAAAGGGGTTGTTTGTGGAATCTTTAACGTGTGTGTGTGTGTGTGTGTGTGTGTGTGTGTGTGTGTGTGTGTGTGTGTGTGTGTGTGTGTGTGTGTGTGTGTGGTGGGGGGGCACGAAGCTCAAAACCACATTTAACAGTAAAACACAAAGCCAACAAAAACACGAGACGTGAGCACATCCTTTGTTCCGGTGTATCTAAAACAGATCAAGACTGTTCAAAATTTCAACTCTGCCACATTCCACCACAAAACCCATCCGGAGGATAATAACACACACTCTTCCGATTACAAAAAAAAACAACAACTCGACTCTTTTCCTTGCGGAGTCATCCCTATTCCCGTGCACCCACATCCGCATCAGGAAGCAGATCTGAGCACAAGGAACAGGTGGATCCGTAACACAGTGAAGCAGAGGACTGATAAAATCTAAAGGCACTAGAAGAGGATGTAGAGAATCTTTTTTTTCATTTTAGTAGTAATGTTTTACCAGGTTTAATGGTATTTAACAACAAAAAAACCAAACATTTATTTAAACGTTTATTGTTTAATATGTATTTTTAAGAAATAGCAAATGTTTTCTAGACATGTAGCACAGATATTATTAAATCTCACTCACTATAGAGCAGAATAAAGAAAAGCAGGAGGAAAGAAAATGAGAATAATTACAGTTTCAGACACTTTCCTCTGTCTCTCTCACACACATTAACTAACTCTAACACACTCTGCATGGAGAGATAGTCCAACATGCCAGGACTTGAGAGGAAACAGATTGGAGAGACTGTCCAAGTGTATATTTTGGATTTCAGATCAGATTTCAACCTTTGGGCCCTGAAGCACCGGATAGATTTTATTACGGCAACAACCACAGGCCAAATGTAATTAGCACATTATTCACAGCAGGATGTCGGCCTCGTGTTTCAACACGAGCAATGTCTACACAGTTTCATGGTCACGGAGAAGAGGATGACAGGCTCCTGGCACCTCGCCTCAGTGTGTTTGTGTTGCCTGATAAAATAATCAGAGAACAGTGAGGTGAAAATATATGATAGACTGAGAAAACCAGAACATTCAACACCAACACTTAGACTAGAACCCACGGTGAGTAAAAGGGCCAGTAAAAGTAGACTGTGAAATAGATTCAATTTAATTTAAAATACAATGTGCTCCTAAAAAAATGAAATATTGGGCTTAGGCACCAGAGGACACAGAAAGCAAGTTAAAATATTCATATTTATGATGATTTGTAAATTTAAACAAACACACAGATGAATTGTAAATATCTCATTCAATCAGATACAACAAAAAAGCTCCGCTGTCTCATCCTGTCCACATTTTGTTGTGTTGTGTGCATGTGATGGGTGTGAATGTGCCCGTTCGCTGGGATTCCTCCAGCGGCAGCCAGAGAGTGTGAAATGCCTTTTAGTGGTTAACAGTAGCCTGTAAAATATAGAATTGGTGTTTTGCTGTGGAAGTCAGTACAGCTGTCCTGTCCAGACACAGGGTGAAGCCACAGAGCGCAGGTTAGTGGACAAAGACAAGAAATTTCCTGCACTTTGTCTCCACACGGAAGCCGCCGCCACTGGACTGTGATGATGGTTTCTGAATGGGGCTTAGACTTAACCCACTGGGCACAGTGGTGAGGTTTTGCTGCTTGACTTAGCCATATCCTGACCCAGAGGCCAGAAAGAACGTTGCATCACAGTCCCGACACATTACCAGGATCTGTGCGGGATTTGGTTCTGTTCATTGTTCACCCAGAGCCACATGGCTTGACTTAACTGCTCAAGTTGAACTTTGTCGTTAGCTGCTGGTCACTTCCTATGAGAGATGCCTGGACCACCCAGACATCAGATTAGTTATGCTCTTTAGGTTGTATTGCATCATTTCTGCTGTAGGTCTGTAGAATTCTTACTGGGTGAATGTAGGTTACTTGAACCAAAAGCACAAAGCACAAACGCTCCGCAGGATTTTTTTGTTCAATAAATTCAAATAACGGTGACAATAATAACTACTAACTAATTACTTTGTTTTCTTGGTTATATTTAGCTATAATGTAAATGGCATCAAACCATTAGTTGCTAAATGCCTGTAAAGAACAAGCAGACCTGAGCTTATAGAGTCATGCATGTAGTCTAAGTTAGAGGTTAAAGGTCAAGGCTCAGCTCACATTGGCCGCCTAAAACGATGGCGCCCTTTCCACTCCAAACAAAATGTATGTATACTTCTGCAAACCAAGGTCACACCAGGATCACATGGTTCACACTGCCTATATGTTCTACCCACATTAAACATTAACTGATCACTGCAAATCAGTATCATGCATGAAAATATTTGTGTTTATATGACAGCGCCATCTAATGTACCCTCTTAATTTAGCTTTTCACCCGGCTGTTCTTTAAATTGGTTGTTGCACAAAACTGAATCCTGCAGGGACTCTGGGGACATTTGACCTGTAAATGTCAAAACACAAAGGCACCAAACCCACCTTTCTTCTTTCTCTCCTTTCAAGGAGAGCCTTGTTAGGACCAGTCTTTGAATCATCTGCTGATAACTTAAACAACAGAAAGAAATATCCAGCTTCTGAAACATATCAGAGGTCCCGTTGTAGATTTGGGAGTGAGTTCTTCAGCATAGTCTGGTATTCGTGGTTAGTTGTATGAGCCAGAGTACAGCGCTGACAAGTTACGCTGTATGGAGGAGGATGAGTCCGCCTGCAGCAGAGAGCAGGTGTCCAGCAACAGGCCACCAGATGCATCGTGTCTCTTCTCTGGGCTGATAGAAGCACAGCTGAATATCCCAGTGCTGCAATGAATGTACGGCTGACGGCTTCTCTTGGACGAAGTTGCGATTTCTACTGCTGGCTGTGTGTATTTGTTGTGATCAGTTTTGGGTTAGATACTTTCAGAGGAGCTGGAAACTAGGTTCAGGATGCCGACAGGAAACCAGAAAACACAGCTAGGACACAACGGTGGAATGAGCACCGAGTAAGTAATATATTGGAGCGCTGTACTCTGGCTCATACAACTAACCACGAATATCAGACTGTGCTGAAGTACTCGGTGTCTACTAAATAATCTACAGCATGACCTATGGCCATTGAATGTTAGTGCTGTAAGCGTATGCGAGGAAAAACAATGGCGGACTGAGCAGTTCCGCTCCAGCAGATGGGCTCCGCCCTTCTCAGCCTGGACCTGCCCCCTCTCAATCTGGCTCCGCCCCCTCTCAGTCTGATCATTGCTGGGGCAGGTACAGAGGAAATCAGGAGGCACTAGTTGTAGTTTTGCCGAGGTGTCTTAACAGAAGAATAAATGCTAACTTCTCTGCATAGAAATTATGAAGGAATGTCCCTTCATTCCTTTTACATTATTATATATTATATTATATATTATCCTAATATTAAGTTTTCTTTCAACATTAAAATCTACATTTTTTTGTTTGTTTCTCAGTTCTATGACACAGTAGTAATTAAATAGTTCATTGTCTGGCCCATTATGAAATGGGATCTCTGTGAAGCAAAAAGGCATCAAGCGGGGGGTGGATGGGTGGGAACGTTGGGCTCATGACAGAATCTCGTTTGAAACCTCTGAAGAATATTTGCCACAGATCTGTACTCTCACTGTTGGGTGAGACAGATACCTCCCAGCTGCCCTGTGTAGTTGTGGGCCTCAAAAATGGCTTCCAGGGACATGTGACCTATAGGTTCAAAGGTCATGGTTCAGACAGCCTGAACTCACCTTCCCCTCCCTGATGTTGAGCACAAAGCTCACATTGAGTCAAGCCTACGAGACCCCGTTTCAAGGGAATAGTGATATTCCATCCAGGCAATTCTGCTTCAGCCTAAGAAAACAACTTTATATTTTCTGAATGGCCAGAAATCAACGGTCTCTCTAAAACAGCGTTATCAATAAACATACAATAAAGCAATATATATATTCATGCGCATGTTCTCATCCGTTTACAATGCCTGCATTTATCCAGACTGAGAAGTGTAGGAGTCTTGCCCAGGTCCTGACCTGCAGACCTTCCACTCACAGCTTTCAAAACAACAGCTGGCATTGAGAAACCGTGTGAGATAAGTGGGGCCAGGATGGGAGAAGACATTCAACCGTCAAGATTCAAAAAAACGTCATAAATCCCTGAGGGACATCGCTTTGCCTAAGAGGAAGGGTGTGTGAAGACCAGAAGTAGAGAAGGAGGAGGATGTGGAGCGTCACTGCAGAGGAGTAGATATTTCTCCAGAGATTTACTGTAGTTTTGGTCATAGATTTTCTATCCAACTGTCAGTCTGTCCTTAGCAGGTTTTCTCCTCCTTTCTCTCCTATGTGTGTTACTGGAGCAATCTATTTCACCTGATTTCCCCTCCTGCACCAAACCCCTCCTCATCAACAGCTTCCTGTCTGTCAAGTCTGTTAAATTTCCCTTTGCATCTTGGAGTCACTGGTTTTCCACCTTTTCCAATAAATACATGAGGCGCTGGGTAAATATGTGAACGTGTGTTGGCCGACAGTATCAGACTTACTAAGAATGTTGGAATGATGAAATGCCACAGACTTGTTTTTCAGTCTCATGTCAGCAGCGTAAATCACTGACAATTATACTTTTGACTATACTTTATGATTTATGGTTTATTTTCCTCAACATCTACAAAATGTATTAAATCATAAATAAAAAGAGACAAGTGTGTACTGAAACATCAGAATACATGGATGTATAACCACACAGGAGGACTGGGTGTTAGCCTTTGGTGCAGAGCATCTGGACAAAGCCTTTAGTGGTTTATGGCCTAAATAAAGAACCTAAACTTATTAGAGCACTTTTCACAAAGAAACTAGAATTAATTCCACAAAACACAGCTGTTTTCATTGACATACCTAGTTATTGTATTTCATTTAGCTTGACAGTGGACATATTCTTGGCTTCATCAAAAGACATCAAGAAGCACAGATCTTTACAAACAGTGTCCAACAAAATCTGGATTCATATCTGTTAATTTGAAACAATGTAATTTAATAAATTTGTCCTTGAAGCTAAAAACATGTCAAGCCTGTCTATTATGTATAAGACTGTGTGTACAGATATCATTGTAAAACAATTTCACGTATTCACTTTCACACTGGCGCGAGTCCACACTCCTTGAATAAGCCTCCGTTTGGGCTCCACGCTCTAATTTGGAACAAAATCAAAGCACGCTTCCCCATAAAAGTGAGCATGCTCTCACTGAGGTGGCATTCCAGCAGGCGCATTTTAAAGAACTTACACACTGGCTGAACTCCAAAGCCTTTGTATGACTGTCCATCGCTCCCTCAAACGTCTCTTGTAGCCCGGGCCAAGTAGGGGGCTTGAGGCCGTGCAATCAGATCCCTGGATCCCTCCTGGCGTTTGTTCCCCGGCTTGTTTTCACTGTCAACACACCACTTGAGAGAATTAAGGGGAGCCAAGTACCTGGAGCTCAGGAGGTAATAAAGCAGTCAAAGCACAATTAAACCGTCAGACACAAGTTGAGTCAAGCTTCTTTAATTTCCCATTCGCTACATAGAGATTAAGTTATGAAGAATTTATCTTTGTAACGTTAAGTCAAAGCTGTAATGTTTGATCTCAAAAACTACAGGCATCTGCTAGAGGACATTGCTATGGAGCATCATCGTCATGTTTCAGACCAAACCAGTGGAACCCAGACAACTAGAAAGCTCGTGAGGAGCTTTTAGCAATCTTTGCATCTGCACCTGCTCTTGGAACAACATCCACTGTGCACTGCTGCCATTAAAGCATAACAAACAGTGCAGTTTATTTTAGAGGGGTGTGGTTACACTTATAATTAATAGCTTTTAGTTTGCATTGTAATGCATTAGACTTCACAGTGAGCCAGTCCACTCATTCATTCTTTGTTTCTCACTTTCGCTCTCATCCCTTCTCTCTCTCTCCTACTCTGCCGGTCTGCATCTCTCGCCCCCTCTCATTATTGCTGCTTGTGTTCACTGTGGTTCCTGGACGGCACGGAAACATCTGCCCGAGCAACGCAAACCCACACATTACATACATTCCACATTTAGCCTTAACGAGGCAAATTAAACTGCGGTTTTGACTCTGCAGGAAATGGCAAACTGGAGTTGTTTGGGATGTAAATGAGATTGTGAGAGATGAGGCCGAGAAGATTTGAACTTATAAACCTCAGGGGTTTTTGGAGAAGGGAAGAGGAGGAGAGAATAAGAAATTCCAGGAAGACTTCTAAGAACAAGCCAGTAGAGCATCAGCAAGTTTTGGATTGTTGAGGAAAACTAGTCATGAACAGCTGATTTACTGCAGCCTACACATATACAGAACTGTGTCATTTTGTTGCTGCAGATCACATTTTATTTTTGTTCAGTTTAATTGTGGAAATAAATACTTATTTTATGAACTCTTTATTAATTTAGATCTTTTTAGGTCTTTCAAACCAGAAATAATTTGAATGGCCTGACATCGGAGGCTGTGTGCCACAGGCATCGTGACCCCTCACATGTCTGGGCCTGCACACAGTAAAACGTGCATATGTCAGGATGCCAAACATCTAAAAGGTGACACTTTATCAGGCATATTCTAATTCTCTCAGATTGCAAAAAAAGCAAGTCCAGGATTAAAGGTTGTCAACTTTACACAGGCTCCATTTATTTCTCCTGCCTTATATGTATCACTGACACAGACATAAATAATAAATAAACAATGAAACAATTTAAAATTCTGTGAACTATGGAGAATTCTGGCACAGTTTGTTAAATCTAAATCCAAAGTGACACTGCCAGGCGGGGGAGTGTGAGTCACCACCTGTGGAGGATGAGTACAGCAAAGTGCTGACAAACACACACACAGTATTTAGGAGTGAACGTGAGAGGCGAGAGAGGTTATTCATTGTAGAGATGTCTGCGAGAAGGAGGGAGACCTGACCACTGGGAGCATTCAGAGGTCAGATGGTGCTGCTAGGACAAGTCCTGCTGACCTTAGACTTAGAAAAAAAAAGAAATTTAAAAGAACCAAGTGTGTTGGTCCAATTTAGACCCACTTGTTTCACACTTTTATAATTTGCTACAGTTGGCAACATTAGACTGCAGCTTCCATCGATTGTTAAATCACCTAAAACTGGATGAAACCATGTACATGTGTTATTAGCTGCCCACGGATGGGGTGGCTGTGGCTTTGAATAGTTTCCATGGCAACGAGCGTCACGGAGGCCCCAAGCAGAGAGGCTGGCTGTGAACGTGGAAGCAGGGTCCATGTGACCTATTTATCTGAGCAGTCATCAGTATTTGATGTTGATATAATTTCAAGTTAAAAAAGCCTTCCTGAACTAAATACTTCTAAATAAATACATACATTTTTACGCAAAACCCAATTACCCATGCTTAAATGAATGTAGAAGAGGAATGAGAGAAAAGCACACATCCCAGCACCTCACTCCGACCCTCAGTAATGTCTTTTGACGCGCTGTTTTACCATAATTTGCCGATTAATGCGAGGCAGATGCGCGTAATGCTTCTGTACGCAGGAGCTGGCCGACCTCAGCGCGAGCGGGAGTGCTCAGGCTATGAGATAATGCCAGAAAGAGGCCAGGCTGGGACTAACGCTGCTGCCACTGCTGTGTGTGTGTGTGTGTGTGTGTGTGTGTGTGTGTGTGTGTGTGTGTGTGTGTGTGTGTGTGTGTGTGTGTGTGTGTGTGTGCGTGTGTGCGCGTGTGTGTGCGCGTGTGTGTGTGTGCAGTCACACGAAACCCCACCAGCGGATGTTTAACATCCTCTTTCCGCTCAATTACCGCCTTTCAAGGTCACAGATATCTGTCCAAGATAACTGCGTGTGTTTCCTTGGCCAACTGCAGCCACAGTGTATTTTTTACATGTTGTTTGGAATTGTTGTGTCTTAACCCAAATGCGAGTCACAGGGGACTGTTTATTTGCTCTTGTAAAAGGCTGTAATGACTGCGTCTGAACCCTAATGCAGGTTGTAAATGTTGCTGCCGTTCTTGGCTCCAGTCTGAGGACCCTATTGTGTCTTGGCCCCCTCATCATCATCATCCTCACCCTGTGACTTCTTTATTAGATCCACCATCCAGCAAGCTTTCCCTCGGCTGTTTGTGATATTTGTTTGCTCATGATCACTTAAAGGATTTAATAGGGGTTTTAGTGTGTGCGGTAGTCACTGAGAGAAAGTGTGTTTGCGTGTGCTCAGCGTGACTCAGAACTCTCACTCTCTCGATGCGTGTGTGCATTCCACCCAGCGACTCGTCCAGCCTCTCCGGAACTGAGCACAGCGCGTCGCTCTAATCCTTCCTTCCTGTTTTCCTGCAGGAGAAGTGAGGTGGAGAGGAGGATCTGATATGAATTAGCCTAATCGTCAGTCACAGTCCGTTTACCTGGGAGGAGGACGAGGGGAGGAAGCAGAGAGGAGGGTTCGGTTGAGTCCTCTGAGCTGTTTGTCGACAGCTTCTCATACGACCAATTAAACTGGAGCATGTCTTAAATGGCACTAGAACATCATTGTCATTAACAATATCAGAAACAACAGGTTAAAAGTAGCTTGACAGCTTGGTTATGGCTCGTAAAAACAGTAATATCGCGGAAAAATGTCTCTGCTACCACAGTCTCCTGTGAGTTTAACACCAGAAATCACTGCTTAGTGTCCTCAATGCCCCAAACATGCTTGTGGAGAGCTGCTGTATTAGATGTTACATAAACACATTTATTAAGTAAATTGCCTGCGCAATCTGACTGAGGAGCAAATCAGTGCAATCACAAAACAGACCCAACGTGGTTTTTGGATTTCCTGAAAGATGAAATATCTGCACACCACAGCCTCCAGTTCCATGTAATTGATTCTCCTGTGGTTGGATGACCTTTAGCTGATGCATCAAAACAAAGCCAAGAGCATTTCTGAGTTTTTCCCATTTGGCTTAAAGTACAAAATCTGGTTACATTGAATGACACAGAAAAACAAGGATAACTATTCCAAAATGGATAAATGTTTCAAACACTGCTTCCCTTTGTTAAAGCTTTGTTACAGAGAGATGTCAGAGATGTAGTTGAAAGAATGAAAACTAAACTCAGACAGAAAGTTAAAAAATGTACTCAAGCACTGCACGTATTCAAGTGGATGCGAGGAGAACCTGGCCACGGGCTCCGTCCTCCTCCCATTGACGTCTCCATCACGTCTCTGGAGCCGACGTCTGAGGAGCGAACGAGACGAGCGCTGGATGGTCTGCTGCTGTTGCCCTGACAGTAATGAAGTGTCTAATGAGAAACTGTCAGCAGCCTGGAGACACCAGAGACCTGGAGACGCTGTGGAGACACACACACACACACACACACACACACACACACACACACACACACACACACGCAAACACACCCACTCGGTGACGCCGGGACAATTACCACCCACCACCAATTACTGCAGCGCACACATGGCCGCGGCTCTGAAACCTCTCCACCATGTGTGGATGGACCTGTGATGTGGTCGCCGAAGCACTAACAGACATGAAGCAGAGGTCCTGAAAACCGCTGAGCCAGGGCGTCACGATGGCTCCGCACACCAAAGAGCTGCACAAGGTTTTATGTACTCACATCCAGTTTATTGGCAGTTTGTGCTGTACAGTTCAGTTTTGAACTTAATATTAATATTAGTAAGTCTAAAATGGTAAACTAAAGTCTATATAACCTCAATACTCTTATATCTTCTCTTATGCCAGTAACTGGGGGTTTATTTTAATGACTTCAATGTCAATTGTCATTTCGTTTATTAACTCTGCACAAAGCTAAAAAAATATATATAAACTGTCACCCATTTTTTTAACAAGCCAGTAAAGTCTACTAGTTATAATTCGAGCCCTGAAATTAAACGAAATGAAAACATGTCAGTTCCGCCGTGACCCTCCACGTGTAGCAGTTAACATGAGAAAAGACGCAGACGGGCTCAGCGAGTGGTAAGAAGTCATCAGGACTGGGAGGGAAGAGCCAGACAGGCCCCCCGCCTGCACGGCATCTGCTGTCTGTTTTCCCTTTACACCTCTGAAAAACAGAAAGAAAAACAAATCGCTGCGCGGCGTCCTCCGCCCGACTTGACAACCTCTTGAACTCGGCTGAAAGCCTCTTGAATGGTTTTGGCTTATCCAGTTTTATTTTCTGTTGAAGGTTTCTTGAGCCACGGGAGGGGGGGGGGGGGGGGGGGGGGGGGGGGGGGGGGGGGTGACAAACCGCAGAGGATGATCTGGTCGGGCAACGGCCACGCGATCCGGGTGATGTGGTTCCCACACGGAGAACACTTGATGGGAAAACAATATAAATGAGGACGAGGGGAGACGGGTGAGACTCAACGGAGGCTGTTTGCAGTCACACTTAATGGCTCTGAGCTTACAGACACCAGGTGAAACGTTGGTTTGACACTTCATACTTGAGGCCGTGATGACAATGGGTCCGGTGCTGCTCCAACAAACAGAGCGGCGCTCTCGGACGGTGCTCGTGCTGAAAACAGTGAACCAGGAGCTGAAAACCGCCGCTGGAGGACGAATGGGCCTCACCGACTTCACGCGTTCTGGATTGGAGATTAGTCCCAATCACAATGAATGGGTGCAGCTCGTTTGTAGCCGGTGCAGGTTTACCATCGATTCACCAAGTCAAATGTTTCCCTGACCTGTCAGCGCGTGCCTCGCAGGCCGCTCACCCCCGGTGGCGCGTTCCAAAGTCCTGGAGCCTCTTCTAGTTCGAGCAGAGACAACTCAACCAGTGGAGCCGTGGTGCCGTACAGCAGAACCTTGGTTCTGGGCCGTTGGTGCCTCGTCCACTTTGCACCGGGACAGTGTCTCCTCACCAGCTGCCGCCGATGCTTTTTACATTAAATAGGCTGAGCTCAGCAGGCGACTGAGCTTTGCTAAGTGTTGTCTGGGGAATAATGTAATTGTGTGTCTCCCGCTTTCTAACCTGAAACCACTTAGCAGAAATCTAATGCTGACCTAATGTCCAAGCCAAAATGCTGCATAGTTTGGCGTAAAGGGCTGTACTTTGCATGTATTACCTCAATTACTACTGATTATACGTACTTAGTGTTTAATTTGAATTCCCGATCATTTTTTAAAAAGTGCTTTGGGGACGGTTTAAATGTTTCACTTATTCAAACAGTTGTTCTTTTTAGTGTGCTGCTTTTAAATGCATGAACTGTGCTGCAACAGTTTCACAAGGAGAGTCAATAAAGGATGTTTTTCATGATTGTGCGTTGTTGTGTTGGTCATGTTCCCTGATCTGACGTGTTGTAACAGTCTCTCGTTTTGTGACAAATACTAACTTAAACCCTCTCTCATCCTTCCTTCCTGCCTCGATTTCTGATGATTAAAATGTATTTAATATCCACAGCTATTTCTAGAACAGTGTCTAGGCTCAATCATGAGCCTCTCTCTGTCAGGATGTGTGTATCAGAGGACGCCAGTGTGGAGCCACGTGGCTGCGTGTTGTGCTATGTCGTCCTCTGTGTGATAAGCGTCTCTTATGTTTCCCCAGTGTTAACCCAACATCCTGTGTCCACACTCTCTTCCTGGCCTTATCACACAGACTGAATTGCTAATACTTCCGGAGGTCAGTAGATAAAGACCAACAAACATCGCACTTGATCACACACATACACTGCGTGTGTGTGTGTGTGTGTGTGTGTGTGTGTGTGTGTGTGTGTGTGTGTGGTCCAGGGTTCAGTTTGCTGTATCGTGTCAGTTAAACTTTAAACTGTGGTAAACACAGAAGCTGCACCATATCAGTCTCTTCACTCCAGTTACTGATCAGATTTTTGATGAGCATATGTCCAATAAAGCAAGTGATGTCCAGTTTTATGCCCAGGTGTATCCTTTAGACGACAGTAAATCTTTATTGCATGTTAGAGTCATGTGTACGAGACACTTCACTGGCATAAAGCAGTGCCAGGTCTCTACTCAACCTACTTTCTATGTGGAGTTAGGCAATCAATCACGGATGGAGCAGACTGAACTTTAGAGATCCAAGCAGAACACGTGTAGCTCTGGGCTTTTTATCGCGTACGCGTAAACTAGATGCTCTTTCAAAATCAATTTTAAACTTGTGGAGGGGAAAGTGACCAAAATGTGAAGTATGTGACTGTGAAGGCCCAACCAGCTCAGGTCTTGTCTGTCTGCTGGGAGAAGCAGGAACCCAGGGTTTTGTTCTTCTCTCTGCTTCTCTGCATTGTTTTTCCAACATTTTACTTCTCTTATTACTATTCTTGATGCCTTACTATTAATGTTACACATGTTACAGAGCCTGTGGGCAGACTCAGACCATTATCACTTCAAACAATACGGGATCTCAGACGCTCTAAATGTAATGAGACCTACCCAACATGACAGATAAGACGCATATACAGACCACACACTGTGTACATGGAGATAAAACACAGACGGACACATAATCATGTACTCAGACACACACTTCCAAAGCCGGGGCTGGCTGGGATCACCGCTACCCTCTCCTCCCTCTCTTGACCTTAAAGCTTCATCTTTAGTCCTTTTGTCTCGGCGTTTCTTTTTCTCCGATCCTGGTCTGTGTTGTATCTTTCTCACAGGTGGTGAATGTGAGCTTTATTAGACATTTACGCCACATACTGTATTTATTAAGTCTGTTCCTATTGCCAGATGTTGTTAATGTAAATGAGAAGAGAGAAACTCACACAGCAGTATTTTATTTTAAATTATACTTTATTTCATATAAAAACAAAACAATAAACAAATAAATTAGATATTTCTAAAATAATTCTTTGAAGAAATGCTTAAAATGCTGTGATTGTATCTAGGAGAAGAGAAGATAACTGGAATGTAAAGATGCAAATGTATCCGGACACTTTATGTAAAAATAAGAGCTTCATTCCAAAATGAGACATCAGTCCGTGGCACCAGCTGTCACAGAGAGACTGGCAACACGCAATGCAAACAAATGAGGAGAGTAGATACATAACGCATGGGTGGAGGAGGACGAGCGCCATGTCTGCAGGGAGGAGAGATCAGAGAATCCTATAACTAACAATGTGGACACAGCTCATCTAAAACCTGCAGACACACTATGTGATTTCTAACAGCTGTAAAAGCTGTTTTCTCTCTCTCCCCCGGTTTCTCGTCCGCGATCGGATTCAGGTTACACACATTTGACATTTTACCCCACGGGGGAGTTTTCTGCAGCTGGTGCCGGTGGCAGTGGTGGATCTGAGTTAAGATTTGTAATTTAAAAGATGGTGGCCGCGGATAAAGATAGGGGCGTTCGGGAGAGAGGAGCACACATTACCATAATAAGAGTCGCTCTCTTCATTTGCACACAGGCCCAAGCCATCCCCACACCAATACCCCCAGAATTCCCTCTGGTCCGTGGTCACACCCATTAAGCCTGCAAAGCCCCCATTGTCCAGCCAGGCTGCAGACCTGAGGACCCCTCACCAGCAGATTGGGCTGGGTGAAGGGTTACAGCCAGACAAAGGAGGATCCTCCCCCTCCTCCTCTATTTGAAATCAATCACACTGGTTTTCACATTCAGTGACCCCCCCCCCCTCGCCTCCAGTGACAGTGGGCTTGGGCCAGCTCCCCACAGAGTCCTCATGCTGAATCTTCAGTCCTCTCTTTACAGTGAGTCCCACCCTCAACACCGTCTCAAACAAAGCAGCCGTGCAGGCAAGAGGCCGAACGAGTGAAGCTGCTGCTGGAGGAAAACCACAAGATGTTGTCTCCCAGTGTACATGGCTGTTCCTGCTTGTAAATGAGCCTGTCTTGTGACCTTTGGGGGTTTGGTGTTTCAAGACTTAGGCAACGCAGCCGAACCCTTTGACACAGTATTTCTCCCAGACAATTGTGTGATTTGTGGTTTTCTTTCAGCAACAGCAACAATAACTGCGTTCCCACTGGTATTTAACCACAAGTGTTTCCTTGGGTTGGACACTGCAGCAGTTAAAAAAAAAGACAAAAGGAGGTTTCATTCCAAATGATTCCCACGTCTAAGCCTAATTAAAAAGCTCAGAATAGTCAATATGACAAATATATGTTTCTCATACTGGTCTGATTCATCTGTGTCAGAGTGTGTGTTAAACGGAGATCATAGGTCCAATGGTTTTATACTAAATGGTACATGATGGTCCTTTGGAATGAAACCTGGACATGAAGACAGTTTGAAAGCTGTGACAGGTTTGGCACTTGTAAATGACTGAGTAAATCCTTCTCTCCTTCCACTTCCCATAACCTTCATTTTTGTGTCATACAGAATAATTTATGAAAGGCAATTGTTGTTCATATGTACATACAATATTTTAATACTCTAATATATTCACAGGAAATCCTAAATTCAGGCACTTCGCTGCCACTACAACAACTTCTTAGCATGAGAGCTCCTGAGATTTAAGACTTTTCTTCTTTTTAAATAAGCAACACAAAGTAAAATAATTTTATATAGAAAGATTTATATTTAACAATCAATTTCTTCTTTTGTTTATCATAGCAAAATAAATCTTTGTTTTTTTTTATGTCTTTTTCACTGAGGACACAGGTCCTGGTTCTGGGCTGAATTGTCCGTGTCTCTCTGAAGGAGAGTGGATCATTTTGAGTACCTGGGTCTCTTCTTGAGTTTAGTGCCAACTTCCCAACATTACATCTGTTCTCGGGCACAGTGCCAGAGCTCATAAAGTACCGTGTTCTGTTTGTCGTCTCTTCTCCCTATCAGAACTCCACCGTGTAATGAAGCCCACTGGTCTTAGTGCTCCGCATCCACACATGTTGGTATTTACCTGTATGTGTCTTAAAAAATGCCCATTCATCTGAGTTGCCAGGTTGGAGGTCTACTGTAAAATGTTATAGGAATAAAAACATTGACTTCAGAAATGCTGCCAGCTGATGGGGGCTCCATTCGAAGGCCCAGAGTCTCGTTCCCTACGTAGCGTTCATATGCGTGTGTGTGTGAGTGTGTGTGTGTGTGTTTGGGTGCCTATCGGAGCGCCGTCTTCATGTCTATCCGGGAGCGCACATCCTGGTATCCCAGGAGACAGGGGTCCGAGGACAAAGCATCGTGGGTAAAAACAGAGTCGTTGTCAGAGGAACAGGAGCTAGACGTGTCCTCACACGACGGGGAGTACTGCTCAAAGGGCGTTGACAGGTCCAAGTACTGAGGGGAGGAAGGAGATTCAGAAATTAGCAGAAGCAGAAGACAAAAAGAAAAAAAATAGATTTTAAGTAATGATAACAATTGGGCATCCACATTAGACCCGCTGTTCAGTGAAAAGTGTATCAGTTCCTGGTTTTGCAGCCTATTTGTCAGAAATATCCCTGTTTAGCATCTGAGACAGTCGCAGCTGAACACGGTCGTAGTTCTGATCCCCGGATCCCACTGTCGACATCTGGCCAGCAGCTTCAAGAGCATATGTCGACATGCGTGCGTGTCTGAAGCCTACCTCGTCAGAGATGGACAGCAGCACTCGGTCCAGCTCCTCCACCAGCTGTTTGAAGGTCGGCCTCTGGGTGGGAACAGCCTGCCAGCACTCACGCATCATCATGTAGCTAAAACACACAATGAGTCGTGTCATTCGAGTCGAGTCGAGTCATTTTTACTGTAACAAAACCAATGCACTATAGCACAAACAACTAAAGGGATGCACACAACAGTGTCCCGCTTACAGTTCATGTGTGCAGTTGGAGGGTTTATCCATTCGGTGGCCTTCTTTCAGCAGCTTGAACAGCTCCTCCACAGGGATGCCGGGGTACGGGGAGCCGCCGAGGGTGAAGATCTCCCACATGAGCACGCCGAACGACCACCTGGGGACAGAGCGCTAACGTTTAGCACGCTGACGTTTAGCGCGCTTCGATCTGTGCTGTGCTCGCGTCTGAACTTACACGTCACTTTGGTGCGTGTAGACTCGGTCAAACAGGGCTTCTGGTGCCATCCACTTCACCGGCAGTCGCCCCTGCAGAGACGCGGAAATCACAGAGCCCGGTTTTCATTTTGCTTCACTGTAAATACGTTTTTTTTTCATGCACTGCCATCTCTGTCACACAGGGCCCCCCCTCCTCCCTCCGCATCTCCCCTTTTGTCTAATTAAGTTCCATTAAGCCTGCTGCCAATCAGAGGAAAACATCAGACATCTGTCTTGAGAAGCATTAAAACCGTGGCAGGAGGAGCCTGCGTGAGGAGCAGATGTGTGCATTTAAGTCCACTACAGTAATCTGAACTTCTCATCTGTGGAAAAGTACAGAGCAAGTAGTAATTGGTTCTACCCCACTTTTAAACTATTTTAAACCAGAGTTTACAAGAGCCAAAGGTAATTCCTGAAAATATGCTGTTCTGAGTGTCACTCACGTTGGTGGTTTTCTTGTAGTAGTCGATCTGGTGGACGCCTCTAGCCAGGCCGAAGTCAGCGATCTTCATCACATTGTCTTCTGTCACCAGGACATTTCTGGCTGCCAAGTCTCTGTGGATACACTGGAAACAAAGAAGAGAGAGAGAATTAAAGTCAAACCCTTTAAATGAGCTTTGGGCCAACTGCTGGGTTTCCAGATTAGAAGATTAGGAAGAAATTTAAATGGTGTAAAGGGTTAAGCTCCAAGTTGGAACAAGGGTCTAAGTATTTTGTTCCTTGTATAAGTTGAATTTAACCTTAATACACAAGATTTCATACTTAGCACTGTGACGCTTCATGCATCTGTGTTTTAGATGCTGTGGCTTAGAGACATCATGTCAGAAAAGCTGGAATATATTTGCTGCAAAATGTCTATGAAAATGAAAAGGCTCAGTGGACCAAAGTCAACACATAGTGCCTCATTTTAGTGAACGTTACAAAATTACAACATCTTTATATAGAATCCCAGGGGTTTAAAGAAAAAAACACAAGTCTAGGGAGGAAAAAGAAAGGCACTGTTAGCCCACACGGAATAGATGTCATTAAGTTTAGTTCGGTTTTTATTCGAAATAGATGTGGGAATTGTGGGGACGTGCAAAATGACCCAGTCGTGGTTAGTGGGTCTCCCCATAATGGAGGGTTAGTTTCAGGATCCTGCATTCTTAGGAGGCCGTAGAGCCAGAAACCTGATGCCTACACCCAGACGCTGTCTGTTTGCTAACAGATTTATGGCAGCACTAAAAAGGACAAAGCCAAGCGGAGGGACAGACAGAGGGACGGAGGAGAGTAAACACCACTGAAGCCTCAGCAGCTTTCTTTCTGTTGAGGAATGTCTGTGTGAGACACAGGCTAGCAGACAAAGAGACGCGTTGATGAGCACACGCGATGAGAAAATGATGACATGAAACATAAAGAAAAGAAAAATCTTCTTACTTTAAAGAGTGAAACAGCTTTGAAACTTTGGGAGTTTTGTTTGGGCTGATATTGAGCTGTTTATGCCCACGATAGATTCGACTTGTTTCATGCTGTGCTACAAATTCCCCTCACCTATCAAAGTGAACTCACCCTCTTAGAGGCCAGGTACTCCATCCCTCTGGCCACCTGGTAGGCACAGGACAGGAGGTCTTTGAAGGTGAGCTGCTCCTCGGGCACTTTGGTCACATCAAAGGTGTAGTCCATGCCTGGAGGCCGCCGGGCCCGCAGGTACTCCCTCAGACTGCCTTTGGAGGCATACTCCACCAGCACATACAGAGGGCCTGGGTGGAAACACCAACAGGATGAAGGACAGGACTACGGGATTGTTGCTTTTGTTGTTCCAGCCTAGAGGCTAAGACCACTTAGCAGAAACGTTCACTAATTTAGATTACAATTTACAATAAAGATACAATAGCAATGTGGTTTGGGAGGAGTTTAAAGACCGGAGTCAGTGATTGTATTGAATTTGAATCAAATGAGAGCATACAGAAAAAAATCAAACCTCAGTTAAGGTTTCTTAAGGTCAGACACTCACCTTCCTGTGTGCAGACTCCCAGCAGATTGATGATGTTCTTGTGCTTGTCCATCACCTTCATCAGCTCCATCTCTGAGATAAGATCTGCAAGATCCTTGTCTGTGGCATCATCTGAGGGAAGAAACCTTGCATTTTAGACGAGCGCGTCTTCACAGACGGCAGACCTTTGCTAATATCCCTTTTTCATGTGTAACATTTCTTCATACCTTTGAGCATCTTGACTGCCACAGTGGAGGCCTGGTCGGGGGAGTCCTTGTTGATGCCGTAGGCCTCAGCTCTGACTACCTGGCCAAAGCAGCCTTCTCCCAGAGGTTTGCCGAGAGTTAAACTAGAGAGAGAAAGCAAGAGGAGTTACTTTAAAATAAGTGCGTCCAAATGAAAACTATACAAATCCATAATTTTGGGCTCTGGCTTTCTAAAACATAGGTTGGGCAGAGTCAAAATAGGCTGCGGGCTTGTTTCTTTTTAGGTCCCCACATGATACGAGAGCTGCTGGAGAGTCTGGATCCAGCAGCCAAACTAAACTCAGAGAAGGAAACCTTTGAGTGACCTCTACATTTCATAGCAGATGTGTCTCATAAGTGTAAAGTAACAGTAAGTGTGATTCCATTTACAAATGAATCATCCACATCTTTGCTGACGATGAGCCAACTTACTTCTCCCTTGGGAATTCCCAGTCGGGGTCGTAGGGCAACTCAAACTCCATGACTCCAGCCAGCATGGGCGAGCAGCTGGAGGACAGGCGAGCCACCCTCATCAGAGACGCGCTGGACTTCCCGGATGAGTTGGATTCCACAGAGTACTGAAGAAGGAGGTGCAGAGAATGAGAGCGCAATCATCGACTGTCTATCAATGCGACTATCATCCTATCGTACACTCCTGTACCTGTCTGCGAAGAGGGAACTTGGAGAGCTTCTGCACGGGAAGCGCATCAAATGGCTCTCTTCTAGGATGGACCTGCATTCGACAGAGCACCACGATGATGATGGCCATGATCAGAGCCAGGAACCCGCACACGTAGATGATGATGTCGGTGTACTTGGTCTCCATGGTTTCCACAGCATCGGCCGCTTCCTCCTCTGTATAAACAAAGACAGACAAAACCATCAGCCACTGAATAATGCTCCCCAGAAAGAGCACAAAGACAATGCAAGCAAATTCAAACTGGACAGGTCTTAATCATTCTTTAGTAGACTTGTTACCTGAGAGAACAGTGAGCCAAGCGGACTGGTAGGCATAACCAATCGAATTTCCTGCCAGACATGTGTACTCTCCTGCGTCCTCCATGGTGACCTTGGACAGGTAGAGCACCTCCACCTCTGACATGTTCAAGCTGCCAGTCTGCAAGACATAAAAGTGCATAGTCGTCCTCATCTGATTCTAAGGCGCCTTTTCTTTCTGCCTGTGGACACGCGTCACCCACCTTGAGGACCTGGACGTAGGGGACCCCGTCGGGGCCGTAGCGGCTCCCGTTCCTTTCGATGTGTTTGAGCCACTGGATGTGAGGCTGGGCATCACTGTAGACCTTACAGTGGAACTGGACGTCACTGCCCACCACGGCTGTGGTGTTGGCCGGCAGACCGGCCTGCAGGATGGGCCTGTGGGGGGAGCGCTCTGTTTGGGGACGGGAAAGGAGGAAACGTCAGCAAAATGCTTCAACTCCAAACGGCGATCTAGAGAATCCAGTCTGCGCGTTGAAGGGCAACAGATCTGACACAGTTTCATAAATATGGCCTAAAAATTCTTAATATGAAGTAGCTGTAACTGTGACATTGTGATGCCTTTGTATTGTGGCAAAAGAGCAGAAAATGTCATTTGGGAATGGAAATCAGCTCTTTGTCGGCCGGTTGCTTTGATCTTCAAGCATTTTCGCTCTTTGATCTCGTTAGTTGTCTCGTTAGTCCTCTCTCCCCGTTGATGGGGACAGAAAGTGACCGTGTGCTGGACGGACAGCGAACAAATAAACCACAGTTTCCTCCATGTCCTGTCAGAGGTCAGTTAGAAAAACTGGTGTAGACGCCTGATGGTCCACAGCCTGATAGTCAACACCGACACCAGGCGCCCCGTCACCTTCTGCTCACCCCTCTGGTCGCCTGCTTCCCCAGACTGGCAACCATGATGCTCTATAATAGCTGAGAACTAAACTGTTGCTCTAGCTGCCATTTCAGAGCCACGTACTGAATTTTAGCTTTAAAGATATAATTATGATGCATATTCGTGAACTTACCTAAGACATCAAGGACGTAGCTGTGTGAGATGGAGCCGTATTTATTCTCCACCATGCAGGTGTAGTTTCCTCTGTCTGATGGAACAACACTCTCCATCACCAGGCTCCAGTGCTGGTGTCTCAGCTAAGCAGAAAAAGATGACGTAACGACACCTGATAAACACCTAGAGACCCCACAGCCATAAAACGCAAGCCTCTGCTGCGGTTCTCACCTTGATGCCCCCGATGCGGTGCTCTCCTCGGAACTCACGCCCGTTCTTCAGCCAGCGGATGCTCGGCATGGGGTTGCCCATCGCAGGGCAACGGAACTTCACGGTGTTGCCAGCGGGGACTGCGTACAGCTTCTTCTCCATGCGCTGCGTGTGGGTCCAGTAGGGACCTGAAAACACGTAGATTTCAATGAAGCCTGGTGTTTGTTGCATCGTACTAAATACTAAAAGGGACCAGTGAAGCGTCAACGCACCTTTGGAGAAGTACACCTGGTCGTTTTCAATCTCAGCCGATGAGTCCTCCAGGCCGTTGTCTTCATCATCGTCTCCTGACCCCATTGAGTCTAGACATATGACAAATAATGACACATGAAACATTCTGACGGTTCAATCAAAACATTTTGAACACTGATATATTTATGCTTTTAAAACTTACCAGCTACAGTGATGGTGAAGTTTCTCACGGGCTCTTTGGTTCCTCTCAGAACGCAAACGTAAATACCCGAGTCCTCGTATGTCACGTCTGTGATCTCCATGACGACGCCTCGCATCTGGATGCGGGGGGTCGGCAGAACCCGAACGCCCTCCTTGTACCAGTTCACTGCCATGCCCGGCCGAGCGTTCGTGTCACAGCGCAGCTTCAGCACGTTGCCCAGCTCCAGCAGGAGATGCTCTGATGTGTCCTCACTAAGGTCCTCGAGAACGTCTGTCAAAGCCAAACAGTAGAAACAGCTTCAGGGTTTGGATCGTTTCGCTTCAACTTCTTTCCAACATGTTTTCTTTCTATTTATTTTTAAATGCATTGCCGAAAGAGTAGCCACGCCATCAGCCATGACCTTCAACTCCCCAACCCCATTATCTCCTATCACCAGACACACTCACAATGATGTTACCATGGAGATCAGGAGGCCTAACCCACCCAGCCCTCCTTCACACACACCCTCCTCTTCATCTATTGTTCCTCTGTGGATTATGGTGGGACTGAGGGCGAGCTAGCTCACACTGAAGAACTCCTTCCCTCCCAGACCAACTCAAAACAAGACTAAAGGAAGCCAAGACGATGAGGCTGAAGCTAATGAACATGTCGCAGCATGACAGTGGACGGACAGCCGATGTGAGGGGCGGTAAAGGTTCACTGGAGATCTAAGTGAGCGAAGGCAGGAGCGAAACGCGCCCCGGCTGGTGGAGAATGGCCCCAGTGTTTGAGCCCCCACACAGATGGCTGCTACAGCACCTTCTACAGCCTGATCAGTTTACATGGAGCAATACCTGGGGAGAATTCAGCAGCGGCCAGGTCCACAGCTTTGGAAATGATGGTGCCTGTGAAACAGAGAAGTTGAGTTTGGACAGCTTTCCAACATGTTACACCTGAAATTCTCCTAAAAGCCGAGGAACGGAAGCCTCACCAGGCAGAACGTCCAGCCAGGCCGACTGCATGGCCTGCACCGTCTGCCCCGCGTGGCTGCTCTCCGCCATGCAGACGTACTCTCCCGCATCCTGCAGAGTGATGTTGGTCAGATGCAGCGTGTGCAGCTTGGACACGTTGCTCTGCAGAGCCTGCGTGGAGGAAAGGTCATGTTAAATGATGATCAATTCAAAAACTCCCGGGGCCCGGTCTCAGTAGGGCATGAAAAGCAGAGCTCACCGTCAGCGCTCTGAGGCCTGCTGCTCCCCCCTGGCCTTGTCCTGCGGAGCCCAACTCTGTCTTCAGCCACTGCACTTTAGTGGATGCTGGCCTGTGGACTTTACACACCAGCTTGGCCTGACCTCCCACCACCGCTGTGGCGTTCTCAGGGTAACCTGGCACAATCAGGGGCCTGGAGACCCTCAGATCTATAGAATGGGAAGTTAGACAAAGAGAAGAACTCAGCCTTTGCAACGGATGAGAAACTGTAACTAAATGTGTATTATTTCATCTTAAGTCCAAATCTGAAAACAGATGTGGTCTGTAGGACAAAAGACGTCTAAACACATCCTGGTGGTTTCAGTTTACCTGTGAAAGGTGCAGCAACAGAACACCATGTTTCTAAACACCCGCTGTCATTTAATGCTCCCAGGAACCGATGATAGAGTGCCCCGATAACCTTCTCCTAGCGTGTCACTCGCTGGTTTAGCTGCTCAGCATATGTGCGCCCTCGCTCGGGACCCGGCCCAGTGATCGCTCACTCAGAACCAGCAACTTTCCCGTGCAATTTTCTGACTGACTGCTTTGTCCAAGTGTTTAGTGACAAGTGAAGTGCTGCCATCTTCACTTATTGAGATCTTTTAAGCGACAGATTTCTCAAAGCGGTTAAAAAAACTCCAAAACATAAGAAGTATTAATAGAACGTTAACGATCATGTAACGTGTGTCCTGAGCTAAACTCCGGACGCGGTGGACCTAGCGGTGTGCGGCAAAGCGCTGAGATGAGCGCACACACTCGCTGCCGTGCTAATGAACTCGCAGAGACGGGGCAGTGCCCCGGAGTTGAACTTGCGACTGAGTGTGAATTGTCACCCAGAGGCGAGGGGGCAAACAAAACACAACGCACCACAAACAAACGGTCGGACTGGCGCGAGACGGCCAGTCAGCGGGCGTGGTTGGCAGGAACCAGAACCAGGAACCAGAACCGCAGCAGAACCGCACACCAACGCTGTGTACATACCTGCTTAGGCCTCTACACAGACCTTTAATGTGACTCACTGTGCAGCTATGTATATATGCATTTTTAAATTAAATGGGAGACCATTATAAAAAAAAAAAACATATCAAAGATTGTAACTTAACAAACTCCATGAAGTGGCTGTGAACTTTGAAACCCCAGTGGTCCCAGAACGCTGCCTGACCAGCAGATGCACTCCTAAAAAATCCCAGCCCAATTATGATGGCATTCTTTGGCACACTCGCTTCTCCTTAATGTTATAAATGGCTCCCTGTCATTGTGAAACGACACAATTAACAGCATTTTTTTTTGTTTGTTTTGTTTCTCGGCGAGTTTAATGGAAAAGGCGGTCCATTTCAGAGGATAAATGCCAGTTCATTGTGGGCTCCTGTGACCCATGCAAGTCATCTTTAGAGGGGCGATGGAGAGACTCTTTCAGCGGACATCAAAGCCGAGTTCTGACGCCTCACGCTCCTTTCAGTTCCCATAATCCGCCATCTTTGGGGAAAATGTACAGTTTTCTCTGCTATCTAAATGCATCAACCCAAGGGGAAATCACAATTCTAGCAATAGCAAAAAAGCCTTGGCTTCTGTTTATGAAGTATCAATGAGAAAAGCCCCTGCACCCCCCCCCTCCATCCTCTACAGCTGGAGCACAGCCAGGCAGATTTACACTTCCGACCCCCAGGGCCTCGGATAGATCAGGTAGCACTTTTTACGGCAGCAAAAACACCGAGAGCTTCCCCCCCTTCGTTAGCCCCTCCGAGACGCGGCAGCAGCCTCTCTGTCAGTTTTTCTGTCACCTTGACTTCCTCTGCGGGAATGGCCGCCAAGAAACAAAGTGAATGAAACTTTCACAAATTGAGAAAAACTACTGCCCAAAGCTTATGATGCCTTCAGTGCCTGTAGCAGAACACAGTTTGGGAGTAACGCAGTAAAACTACTGTGATCTCACCTTTGGTTCTTCCCCCGTCGACAGCTCTGGCCGAGACTCCGTCCGTTAAACAGAGCAGGAGGATGAACGCACAGACCCTCACCATCTTTCGGATGCGCCTCTCGCTGATGAACGGCAGAAATGTGTGCTGGAAGCCTGAAGCGGGCCTCACGCTCTGGTCTTCAGCATTGGCAAACTCAGAGAAGCACCGTTTCTAAATCCGGACCCTGTGGGGGACAAACAAACACACCACCAACAGTTATCTGTCGAGTGAAAACCGGATTCTCCCCAGAGACGCGGCCGCAGACACAGACGGCTCTGTTGAAGTTTAAAGCAGGGGGCAAAAACACAAACAATTGTTCAGCTAAATAGAGGCTGTTTTGACTGTGAGCAGCTGCATTTTTAACCAGATGTCCTGTTAACTGTCCTGCTCAGGCTCACATTGTCCAGGCGCTCCTGCATCATGAATAAGGAGCAGGACTGTTACCGCCTGTTGTTTGCCAATGGATGGTGCTCAGTCTGTCACGGGACGTTTTGTTTTTGTTTTTTTAACTTGCCAAATTCATTAGATGACATTCTAATTCTAGGACCTGGAAAATACAAAGGGCTCGGGAATTAAATGACTTTCTGGACCTCATGAGCTACACGATGTCCCGTTCTTCGCCACAGCTAGAAGCGGTGACAGCCTATAAGAACAGTATTAATGCAGTTGTTTCTCCCCTGCGAGCGGAGCCAACTGCGCACAGGCGCCAGACCCCGGTGTGTGCGCTCCACGCAGGCAGGCGGCGCCCACACGCGCGCGCACGCGCACACACCGTTTTAAAGAACCAGCTTACTGAATGAAACGTATTCTTTCTCAATTAAGGACTGGAAAACTTTTTTTTTCTTTCTGCTGCTGCTAATTCCGCTGGCACTTGGCTGATGCTGCTCTCCCCTGGGCTCGGATTTTACCCTAATAAAACAGTGTTTTTAAGTAGTTTATCATTTTTCTACACGTTCACATAACTGACACTTAATAAAAACCGTCTCGCATTTCCAAAAAAGCCTCAAGCAGTCTATTAATATTACAAGGAATCTAACATTTTCCAGAAATCATACTAGACCTGTTATTATTTATTCTCAATATTTTTTCAGTTTTTTATTACTTGGTTTTAAGTTCGCACGTGTGCCCGACCATAAGTAAACCAATTAGATCAGCTCAGCAGCATCAGGCACTTCACTGGATTTGTAATATATACACATGCTTTCATATTTATACTTTCAGCCAACGCTAAACCCATTAAAGAGAGGATTTTCTTGCACTGGCCAGGAATGTCACCACGAGCGTCATTTTATTATATGCATGTATTTGACGATATTGATGTAATATCACTTTTACATTATTGAGGGAATTCAGTGATCTAACAACGATCAAACTCCGCTCTGAGACACAGAAACAGAAACTTAGTTAAGTTAAAAGTAGTCTTGTATTAAAATCAGCGTATTTGAACGGAGCCCCCGGTTTAGAGTTACCGACCTTCTCTCGTTTACTTTGCAAATGAGCTGTTCTGGCTGCTCAGTGTCCAAACACTTCGTACCTGCCTCATTACAAGAAATACATTGTGTTAGACAGTCGCTGGAAACAAATAAAAGATCCCAGACACTTTCGGGTTTGGAGTAATTGAATGTGAGACTTTCTTGGATTTTTCTCATTTTTTCGTAATCTGAGCCTCGCTCCTCCGCGCACGTTGAAAATGAATGAAACAATTCCCCAAGAATCTCCAGCTGTCTCCGTCTGTTTTCACCCACCTTTCGCCCTCGGCCCGTCCTCGCTGTGATGACTGCCACCAAGGGAAATCACTCCTTGTCCCGGTCGATACGAGGGAATATTGAAATCCTCATTTGGAGCCCTAGTATTCCCTCTGAAGCCAATCTCTTCCCAAAGCAGCCTGTGAGCAGCAGATTTGTATCCTGCCGGACACAAGGTTGAGCTTATAAATCCATTAATACCAGTCCAATAAAACGGGAACAGCAGCTGCCTGTTTCTGCTGGTGTCCCAAGAAAGTAGCCGTGTTCCCGTGGGCAAAGTCCACCGCAACCGGCCGATCACGGCGCTAAATCCATACAGGGCGAGAAAAACCAAACAACGAGCGAGATCGTGGGTTTTTTTGCGCTCGCGAAAAGCTTTTAAAACATTAGGTGTCGCGCGAGACTGGGAGAAAAAAATAAAAACGTGTCCCGCGGCTCACAGTCCACGCGCAGCTGACTTGAAGCGTCTTGGATTTAAATTTGAAAAAAAAAAAAAAGTCTTTGCGTGCGTCTTTACGCGGCGCTTCTGTGGGATCTCGCCACTTTACGCTCGCAAGATCTGAGCACTGATGCTAAAATGTGGAGCTCGCGACTCTTACGGCGCGGAGAGAGAGCGAGCGAGCGAGCGAGCGAGAGAGAGAGAGAGAGAGAGAGAGAGAGAGAGAGAGACTGGGCTCCACACATCAGCCCACCTACAACACTGCTGCTCTCGGGACGGCAGCCACAACAATGGTCTGAGAGCGACCGAGCAAGCGGGGGAGGAGGGGGGAGGAGGGAGGGTGCACTTCTGTTACCCCCCTCGCACACAAAAACACCCCCACTCCCTCCGAGGAGCTGGCAAATAAAACCCAAGACCCTCTCCCTCCTCCGCCGCCGCGCAGCTCGTCTAGTGCCTGACGTTTATTCTTGGTGAGCACTTTGCACTTAGCACATGACTTCTGGTGCCAGAAAGTAAACACATAAATCACGTTATTAACGTTTTTATGACGTCTCATAATTTATTGCTGCTTAATTGACCTTTCAGCAAACACAGCATTAGGGGTCTTTAGAAGGCGCATTCAATTATGTTGCTGAGTGAATGCATGTGAATTGCTTCCAGGTTTTAATTGCATCAGTAAAAGAACAAGGCCCAGTAATCCCATTAGCTGCAGCAGAGAATCAACACTTTGAGCCTTATGTTTACTCTTGCGTGAGAGCTTTACTCAGCAAATTGAGATCTATGTTTTTACCCTGGGATGTTAAATCATACATGCAGCAAAAATCTAAAGAAACGCTGGTTTCGTTTCAGTTCGGGAACAGAAAGATATTTTAACTGGACAGGGTACTCCTGACATCAGCGTGAGCTCAGAATACAAGAGGATTAAAGACAACACCTGATAAAGATGTGACCAAGACGTCACATGAACACTCTCACCAACTTATTAACCTGTACTCTGGTTTCCCTCTATGCCGTCAGTCACAGGAGCAACCAAAGAAGAGAGTAAAAGCAGGGAAAGAGAGAAAATCATAAAAATAAAAGACAATCATCATGAACTCTGGGTGAAATGGAAATGCATGTGGCAGCAGGTCAAACCACGTTCAAGACGGGAAAATTGGAAAACACACCGTGAAGGTGGGATAGGAATTTTGCCAGCAGCAAAATGAATGAAGATGCAGAGATAGACTCCGAAACCGATCCACACCTACTGCACAGCGTTGGAGAGGTTTTCATGAAGGAATGTTTTTCTAGTTTCGTCTGGTTGACGTTTATCAGTCAAAACCAGTTGTCCATCCCGATCACGTTTTTCTGCCTTCACCCCCTTAAAATAGTGGAACCAGTTGAGCAGAACTGGATGAAGCAGGTTTAATTCCCTTAATTTAACTGTGTACGTCTGAGGTTTTATTGAGCAGTGAGGGAGTCAGCGCTGTTATATAATATCTGCTTCAGCCGACTGAGCTACTGTATCAGGACGCTCAGTGCCTTCTAGAGAGCCACCCCCAAAATGAATCACAGAGGAGGAAGCGAAGCTAGCGGCACGCCGTGTTTACGGCAGCCTGAGTGCGTTTAGCTGAAATTTATGTGTCGAAATAAATTCCAGGTTTGACCTTTGAACCCCGCACAGCGCTACCTCAGGTCAGACGCAGCTTTACAGCGAAAGTCAAAGTACACAAATAAACGAGGCCGAGTGGAAGTCATAAAGCAGATAAGAGGCGAGCTGATGCCGGGCGGCGCTGCGTGATGTGTGTGTCACGGCGGAGCGTTTGCGTGTGTGTGTCACCGCCGGTTCAGTGCAGCGGGAGCCGCTGAGACCCCGTCAATCAATAACACAGTCAGGTGTGTGTGAGGCGGCCGCTCATCAACAACGAGGGGAAATCTTCTGATTGGCCTGAATGCAAAGATGCACACATGCACACAGACACACAGACACACAGACACACCACACACACACACACACACACACACACACACACACACACACACACACACACACACACACACACACACACACACACACACACACACACACACGTACTTTGGAGCTGATTTATTTACAACTAACTAATGTTCCAAATTACCAAAACAGAATTTTCTTTTTGATCTTCTTTTTAAATTTCCCAAAAGAAATGTTTTTGAATTTATAGACATGGGTAATTATTAACTAAGGATGGTTCACTTTTTTGGTGCCTTCTTTATCACCACAAACCAGATGTTCAGGCAAAAATAAATCATTAAATGAATCAATAAGCTCAAGAACAATGCGTCACATACCTCTCTGCAGTCATAACCAAACCCCCCCATTTCTGCATTCTTCAAAATACCTCAACTTAAAATGACCGCTGACCAGAACCAGACTCTGCATCCCACCTCTTTATCTGATGACATCACTGATATGGTCGAGCCCTCCCAGCGCCCCCAGGTGCAGATAGCATTGATAGCCTGCTGCATACTGATGTTAATGCTAATGCTGAATACCAGGGCTGCTTGGTGCCTGACAGCTGATAACAGATTGGAGAGGAGGAGGGGTGAGGTTGGGGTGAATGATAATCGTGGTGTGTGTGTGTGTGTGTGTGTGTGGGGGGGGGGGGTGAGTGAGGTGGAATAAAGGTCAGGATGAATGTCCAAGGTGTGGTCAGTCGCTCATTAGTCCATCTCACAACAGGGACACATTACAGAAACATCAGGTCTCATTTACATTTAAATTACACGCTCTCAGCTAATACTCCTTCTATCTGTGTGTGAGAAGATCGTTGGCTTTGTTTTCGGCACCTCGGGATCATAATCGTTAAGCTGGAGCTTTTGTCAGGTTTGGAAGCGGGTCGAGGATTTTACAGCAGATGTAAAGTGTTGACGCAAGACGTCAGAAGACGTCCGCGCACGAGTTTAGTCACTTCCACTGACAGTTCCAGTAATAAAGTGACTCCTGCAATGCATTGAACTGGTTTTCATGGCCTCTGACCCTCCGATGCTGTAGGTTGCAGCATCTAAAAGCATTTTGTTGGCGGCCTGCAAACTTTCAGTGCAGCCTTTACTTTGTATTTTGCTTTGAATCTGCTGTATGTGTTTAATAAGCCAACGCTCGAGCATCAGGCTCGTCACCTTCGGCTGTGAAGCCTGCGGCTGTAAACCTCGGCCCGGCGACGTAGGCTGGAGACCTCAAGGACACGCACTCCCACGCCGGCTGGGGCGCTGGAGCTCCCATTGTTGTGTGTTTGTGTTAATCATTACCTGCGATGTACGCAACACAATGGCTCAAGCTGAGAGTACAGGCTTTGTGATGCAGGGGAGCGTTGCTGCCAAAACACGGAGCTAAAAGACAGGCAGCGCTGTGGGGGCCGGGGAGGGGTCCCACCGCCAGGACCCTGGCACGGCGTGCTGTTGAGCAAACACAACATACGCCTGGTGTAGTAACGGCGAGGAACCCACAGCTGCTCTGTGGCTGCTGTTCAGCAATCAGATTAGCTACACAACATATGAAAATGCCTATTTATGGAAAATGAGTATTGATGAGGCTACTCACTAGAACTTTGCCCCCCCACACACACACACACAGCTGTTTACATGAAGATGGATATCAGTGACAGCCACTGTTTTCTCTCGCCTCTTCTCCCTTTCTTCTTTGCTTCTTTAATCATATCCAGCAGGGCAGTCCCCCCCCCCTCACACACAGAAGGCTGAACCCTATCTGAACCCCGCTGCTTTAATTAATCTTACTGACTTTGTTAATTATTATTGGCTGGCCGAGCGCCCGGGTGCGTGTGTGCGTGCACGGACGCGTCCCCCCTTTGATGTCTGCGGGCCGCACGCCCGCTGGCTCGGCGCTGATAACCTCGGGAGGACGAGGACCCGCCGGGAGTTGTTCTCGGTGACATCACGTTTCGGCGTTTTAAGATAATGTTTAGTCTGTGTTATGCCATAACAGGACATTTCCGGGCAGTTCATTTCTGTTTGCTGGCACCGGGCATCCGCCGCCATCCGCACTCACGCTGTGATGGACCCAGGATGCGGATGCAGCGGCGTGTTTAGTTAACCTCCACGCTGGGGCCTGAGCGAACGCAGACTCCTGGCTGCAGTGTTGTGGAGGAAATACGGTAACGTGCTGCATATGGGGGGCATTATTCATGATTAGAGTCCAATAAACAGAACGAGACGGTGGAAACAGATCTGCGGTCTAACTCTTCCTTCTGTCCCGGCTTCGCTGGGAATCTCCGGCCTTCTCTCCAGACTGTTTACACTGGTACCTGAAACAGTGCGCTGCAATCTGATGCAGCCTCGTGTTGTATCAAACACTGTAATACGTCTTAGCAACCGTCCCCTACAGACTTTCCTACCTTTGATCTGCTCTGTCCTTCATGACGCTGCGTTGTCTTGTCCGTCTACCGCGGTTCCTTTTAGCAAACATAAGGTAATTTCCCTTTATCCTACTCTCTGATGTCTCCCCTCTTTGTGGAAAAAGCATCAGAAAAGACGCTGAAATCTGACAGTACATTGTTTTCATGCAGCAGGAACTAAAACCCCTGGTCAATAGGCGACGGTGAATGGATGGAGACCCCAGCGGCTCTCCTCTTTGAAAGCCCTCAGGGTTCCCGTTCCCCTGCCGCCTGTAGCTATGGACACACCAAAGGTCTCCAGCGCCCGGTGTCACAGTTGCTTTTGCTAATGGATCCACCCGCTCCTTTGGAGCAGGAAGTGAGACCCCTCCCTGCTTCACGTTACCTCTGGCCTCATATGAATGACCCTCACACACCATGTAGCTCCTCTGGTCCCATTACCTTAAAGCTGCTTTAACCGTTAGGTTAAATGAATTCTATTCCACCGCGTCTTGTTTTAGACCTGCTTGGTGATGCAGGAATAAATGTGATCATGTGAGTTATAGGTGCAGGGAAAAACCAAGGGAATGGTGGTGTTAGTGGACCGGAGAGACGGGGCCTGAAGGTGATGGTTGGGTTAAGAGCTGGATGAGCTGTGGATGATGGAAGGCTTTGGGACGGAGAGGCTGGTCGCAGAATAGGTGGACTGCTCTTTCCTGTCCGTTGTTAAGTCATTCTCTATATAAATCTCAGGTGAGAATTAAATGCTTAGGTTTCTTCATTTTCTCGGTCCATCTCTCTTCCCGTGGGTTTCATGTTTCTCCTGTGTTCTGCTACCTTCATGACAATGTGAGAGTCTCCTGGTTTTCTTAGTCAGATGTTAAAACCCTTCACTCAGTCCTTCTCTTCTACTCATGTAAGGGGTCATCAAGCTCAGATTGGTCTGTACATTATAATATGCTTCCTTATTGATGCCTTTCCTTCTTTCCTTCCCTCTCTCTTCCTCTTCCACCACGTGAGGAGGTCATCTCTCCAGGGTGGATCTCTCCCAGTAATCCCTTGGATCAACCCCCCCATCCTGGTCCTCCTCTGCTTATTAGATCAGATCCTCTGTCAAAAGCCAGGGATCTGGGGCCTCATTGTTTGGCCCCTGATTAAGAGCTTCTCACACTGGAGGATCAGGCTTTTACAGAGAGTGAAGGAGAGAGAGCTGGGGGTAAGAAAGAAAGAGGATCTTTCTTTTTTTTGTCTGGGGGGTCTTATGAGCCACATTGTTGCAGAGTTCAGAGAGGCTTCTTTTAAAGGTTGGCTGGATTTAACAGACAATAGGATGTCAGACGATGACGGATTTTAATCTTAAACTCAAACCTTTAAAGGCCTGTGGCCGTCCAGTTGGCCACTGCTGGGCGATGTCCCAGTCCAGCAGATAAGAAGGGAGCTGCTTTGGAGACAGTGAAGGCAGCACCTCAGTATAAATGAGTATCAAAACAACTCAATAAAACCTGATTATGTCAGTGCTTTGACAGGCATGGTGTAATTCACAAAGCAAGACTTATTTGTTTTAATTTGTGTACATACAGACAGAAATATTTCATTTTCAAAATATATACACATATGTGTATTCACATTTAAATTTTAAAGCTTAAAGGCCGGATGTTTCACTAGCTGACAAAGGCCGTGTGATCTTCACAACATGACGCATGCATATGTAGAAATTCCACACCATTGCTTTGTCACTGTCGTATAAAAAACAAAATGAAGCAAACCTAGGACACTGTTCAGATGTAGGATCATATTCTAACGTGCTGGCAGCCTGAAAAGCCAACAGAGGCGTTAATCTCAACAAACTTTCCTTCATGTCCCACCATCCTCCAGGGGGACGCTCTTAATCCCACAGTCTCTGCGGCATCGGCCAATTCATTCCTCCACACGAGCCTCACCAGATACACAAAGGGTTAATTAAAAGTGGTGAAGCTGGAATGTGTGGCGTGGCTTTGTTTACCATAGATGCTTTATTTGCCAGGCATCGGAGAAATCTGCATTCTGCTGCAGATAGAGCTCAAAGAAACGCCCCAGGAATATGCTTGTGCTCTAGATGAGAACTTGGTTTCACTAGACTTAGACTAATTCATGATGATCCTCTCAACAGGTGATTCTCTTTGTTAGAGATTTATTGCTGCCTTCAGCAGGTAGAGACACGATCCCGGGTTCACGTCAGGAGACAAACTTGGCCAAGCAGAGAATGTTCCACTACGTGGCCCTAAGACTAATTGGCCGCCTTGTTTGCATATTCAGGATCATTGTCCTGACACATGGCTTAAAATTGGGCCACTAATTAGAGACGAAGTGAAATGGAAATGATTTGATGGAGGCTGTTGTTCCATGTTTTTATTTTTTGCTGGAACCAGACATGATATCCTAGTTACATGTAGTTCCTGTGAGGTTACAGATGAATGTTTCCATGATGTGTGAGAGCACATGTTTGAGTTATGCTTAAAAAACACCTGTGTGAGCATCAGCACCTCCATCAGGCCACCAGGAAGTACGTTCAGATTCACCTCATTCACTGCTTATGAGTAAAGAACCTCGGTGTTAATGGAGAAGAGAAGCACAGAGTGAATATTGGCTTTAATTTGTCCCGTTTTGCTGCTTCGCCTCTACCTCCTCATCGTCTCCGTGGGACACGGGAGGACAGATGAAATTTCAATCAGCGCTCAGCTTTACAGTCAAACACAGTCATTCCCCTCTGACCAGGAGTTCCCAGTGTGAAATCCGTCATATCGCTCCCATCCCTGACGAAGCGGACACGTCTCCTCCTGCACTGTCGCCATAAATATCTCAGTTCAGAGGTTGACAGCTCAAGCTTGATTCATTTTCACGCATGTACATATTTGGTTTGGATCCCTGTCAAAAACAATTACAATGGTCCCCCAAGGATTTCACCCCCCCCCCCTCCCCCTTTAGAGGCGTCTGCTGTCAAGAATGCTTGGATGATTTTCCGGAGTCGGGGTGTCCACATCTGTGCCTGATTAGCACAACAATGAGGCCCAGCACCCCCAACCTAATGAGAAGGCATCTTCAGCCTCAGCTCGAGGACCCCGCTGACAAAGACGCTATACAACCACGGCTCAAGTGTTTTCCTCCAGCTCCATTAGGCTGAAACTTTCCACCTCTGCGAAGGATCCTAAAAATATTAGACAAGCAGTGATTCTTGTGTCCAGAAAAATGGGTCTTTGTGTTGCGACCCGCGCAAGAATGTAAACTGGAAAATAAAATGGGGCCGGACGTGGAACAAAAAGTAAATGAAAACATCACCCACTGCCAAAATTAGAGGGAAACCTGGCTCAACAATCTGCCACCACTGATCTATTCATTTAAACAGCAACATGTGATGCTCTGTTTTTATGAAACAAAATTACCAAAAAACTTTCCCATCTGTGCCCTCTGTTGTTAACGTCGCCTCCCTGAGAGTCTGAGAATGTCTTTGTGTAAATGTAAAATAAAATTACACAGTAGATGCAAAGGCACAAACACGCAGATGTGGTGATGTTTACGTTCCCGGTTCTGCTGCTCTTCTCTGTCGTTTTCCTTTTTTTTTACGTGATAAATGGTTTGTAGCTAAATTCAACACCGGTGTGCAGAAAGGTTGTGCAAACACTCCTGCGTTTTGCTGTTCATCCTCATGTAATGTTGGTTTGGGATTTGCTCTGTTTTTCTGAGTCCTTCATGTAACGGTCACTCTCCTAAAAGGAAACTGAGATCCAGTAACTTACGACCTGAAACACCTTTCAGCTTTTCCAGCTGTAGGTTTTAATCATAGCTCGTTATTGGTTTATGTATTGATCTCTTCCTTCAGTCAGTTGAACACTGTTGTAGCACTTTCCTTTACAAAGCAGGTATCCTCAGGTTGCTGGTTCAACTCTGGCTCAAAGAAGCTTTTCCTGGTGTGTAACTGCTACTCAACTGGCATTTAGATTTATTTTCTGTAGCAGAGGCGTTTTCTTATAGATCAGACTGTAAACCGAAAAGATTGTGATGAAGTATTTTTTCCTAAAACCAAACTGACATCTTTAAGGCGTTAAGACTTGATTATTTTTATGTTTTACTTGTATTTGACTGCATCTCTTGATTTACAATACTTTGCATATAAAATGCATTGTCTATAAACAACAGGCAAGCTCAAAGTCAAGCCAGCTGATATTCAGAGTTTACCCAGCTACACCCCCCCCCCCCATTGTAAATGGTCAATTAATCTAAATCTTTCAGCGTTTATTGGCCTCCGTTAGCTAAATGAGCGTAGACCCCCCCTCCCTCTTTGGGCTGTAAAATGAAAAAATGGTGCTAGAAACGGAGACTTGCTGATTGGCACTGGCGCCCTGTGTGGCCTTGAAGGAGGGAAGGAAGGTGGTGGTAGTTGGGGGGAGGGGGGGGGGGGGGGGGGGGTCCTTGACAGAAGGGAGTTTTATGAGCCCTTGTAATCACCAGGCGTTAAACTCAACAATTAGGAGCTGCTATTTTGTCGCTGGTTTATGGCAAGAGGCTACGTAGCTGCTGGGCTCTGCAGACGCAGGAGACGGGTCTGAGCTTGAGTGACGCCCGCAAAGACAATGAAACGTATATTAAACCCCGATGGGTGTGTTTGTCGGTTGCAATGCATGTTTGTGGTGCTTCCTGCATGTTTCTCTCTCTGTCTGTCTCACAAACACACACACAGCGTGGGGCAAATGAAAGGAGCAGCTAAATTACAGGTGTGGTTGGTTCCGGCTACGGGTGGTAGTTCATTCAGCAGAGGCTGTTTTCGTCCATGTATATAAGCTAATGCGCACTTTGTGCAAGGTCCAGTTTAACAGGCATGATTCGTTTAACAGATTCTGATTAGCCTAAAAAATCCTGCCCGGTTTGGGTCTGGGTTACGATCTGGGACATGTCGAACCGACACCTGAAACTCGTCCTGTTGCTCTGTGGCAGGTTTTCTAGAGGCCGTGGTCATCAGCTGATACACAATCAACTTAGACATAAAATATGCTTTCTGTCTAATACATACCTAATATATAGACTATGTATCAGCTGGAGAGTTAAAGTCATGCATGTAAGCGTGTACCGCTCTAATGAGCTTTATGAGCCTCCAGTCTGTGAGAGACTCAGGAAAACATCATGCAGGACAACAACAGGCTGTTTGTGTCGTCCACAGACAACATCTAAAAACGCAGTGTCCTTCCCAACAAAATCTAAAATGGATCACGCGCGTCCTTCCCGTCCCGCTTCGTGCACGTGTGGCGGCATAAGTGATTCCAGGCCCGCGTGACGCAGAGCCCGTCACACAGGCGCTCGCTTGTGCGGCCGAAGCCTCACTCTGTGCCATCGCCGTGGCAGGTTTTTTTTTTTCGACGTGTGCAAGCTAGCGGCGCGCTCTCGCGGTTATTTTCTTCCCATCTGAGGAAACGGGCGCGGGTGATACGGGAGCACAGGCAGCGGACTGTTGCTCAATGCATCTCGGCCTCATGCATGAATTACAGCCTTCATGCGTTTCTGAGCGCTACACACGCCGCCTCTGTCTGTGGTCATTATGTCCATTAATTACCTGTGAAATGGTTCTCAGGCAGAGGCCAGGAGCGCTTCATTCAGGCTGCCAGCGGGCCATTTGCCTTGGCATCGAGCCACCGGGCAAAATATTCAGCACAACGCACGCATACATGTTTGGACTTTATATTTGAACCCATTAGCACGTAACCCGCGTTGATTCAGAGTGAGGGCCAGTGGGGAAGAACCCGCGTGTGACCACGAAAGCTCAGAATATGCATCATGTGCAAAGAGAAAAAAGGATTTTTTTTTTAATTCATTCAGGTTTAGTTCAACTCAGGACCCAGGAACCTTCCTCGTCGGAGGCCGGCTCGTTGATCCCGAGGAAAGAAATGCAGCTTCAACATATTCAGGTTCAGGCTAAATGACTCGACAACCTCCTGGGCAAAACACACGGATGAGGATCGCTGGGTTCAGTCATACATGAAATCGAGTCCCGGCGAATGCAGAGAGAGAGTGGCACAAATGAAAATGGGACCTCATTCTCTGAGCGGCGGTGGACGAGCGCCTCTCATGATGCGGTGCAGCGAAGTGCCACTCCTTCAATCATTTCAGTCAAAGAGGCCCATTCATTGCAAACTGACCTTGACAGGCTCTGGCTGAATCCCACCTCCTCTCCTGCCGCCCAGACAGCAGGAGCCTCTTTGGCCTCTTTCTCCATCCTTCTTTCACCTTCGCTGACTGACACGTCCAATCAAAGTACTTTGTGTTCCTCCAAGAGACGCTCCACTCTCTCCCATTCACTCGCTTCTCTGTCCACCTTGTCTTACGTCTCACCTCCACCTCTCACGGCTCCCTCTCCGGGATGAAGGAATTTGTTACGGTCCACTAGTGTCTGTCTGCATGTATCCCTCACTTTCCTGCCTGCATCACACATCCTCCCCTCCCACTTCAGACAGATTTGTGCCAATACTTCTTTTGTTTTGTACAACACACAATTTTAAAAAGTAGTGTGTCAAATGTCTAAACTAGTTCATTTGCCACAATGTCTTGTGATCGTGTTCTTATTCAGTTAAACTGCAGCACAAATAATTTTTGATTAAGATCAAAATTTAATAATAAATCAGAGAGAAATTATATCTGGAACGTAGTAAATGTGAAATTCTTAGACACTCACTGTGGCTCTGTATATTATATTTATATTATTTCAGTCAATACACCAAAACGTCACCTAAAACCACAAAGAGCCTTCTGTTCTTTCCGGATCTTGGAGATGCCCACAATCAACATGTTTGCGATGCGTTCAGGGCGCTCCCTGTGCCCCGGTGTTGTTTTAGCGGCGTAGCAGCAGGCAGCTATCAGCCGCGCCTGTGGTCAGTGATTGTCTGCAGCTGCTAGAACAGGCCCCCGTATCAAAGGGGGCATGTGTCGCTGTGATGTGGCCTTCAGGCCGGTATCACCGGAGCAGAGCCGACCCCCGGCCGCCAGCCGAGCTGCCCCTTAGGCCGGCGGCTTTATCACAGGGGGGGGAGGCGTCGCTGAAGGGAGGGAGACGTGGAGCCAGTCGGGTTTGAGGTTTGTTTGAAGGAGCTAAAAAGTGTTACTTTGAGTAACAAGCCTCTTTTTACACATCGTCCACTTCCTAAGCTCATTTTTTAAAATAAAACTTCAGTTTGTACCTGATAAAAAAACAACATTCAACACACAAGTTACTAAATGGGATGTTTAGATCACTGAAACACTTTTTGCCACTGGATTTCCTACAAACACCTGGACATAAACTGTTTTGTTAATTATTTAGTTTTCCTGACTCCAGATGTTTAAATTCTGGTGATTTTTCGTTTCATGTTTTCTTTTGATACATTTCAAAAAGCATTGAGTGATAAACGTGGAGGTCAGCTACACACACACACACACACACACACACACACACACACACACACACACACACACACACACACACACACACACACACACACACACACACAAACACACACACACAGTCGCTGCTCCGAGCACTGATATCAGCACTTCGCCCTTTGATGTTGCTCCTGGAGGGATAAAGAGCGATTAAAAAGGAAAAGAGAAAAGAGTGACTGAGAGGGCGGGAAATTCGGAGAGATTACAGGAATAGCTTCAGGCGTGTTGTTTTGTGCCGTGTTACAGACCCGTCAGTCTCACACACACACAAGCGCATATCTTCCAATTTAATCCTTATCAGTCCACCTTCATCTTCTGCCTTTTAGGGGGGAAGTCTGCAAGAGATAAAAAATCATTAGGTCTCTAAAACGGAGTGTAGGGTAGAAATGTTAGCAGCCATGCAAATATGTAGATATCAACTGGGTGAGAACCTTTTGTTTTTTAAATTGCTCTAAAATATGCAAAACCCTGAGATCTCTTTATCTGGTTATCTAGTTTTTGTCAAAAATTTCAATTTGCAAAGTTGCACCCAATGATTCTTGAACTTTCAGTATTCTTTACCAACATTGCTGGTGAATAAGGCTGATCTGTTGATTTGAGTAACAGAAACCACAGGTCTCCCATTTTAAATTGTAATATTTTTTTCTGATTCATCTACTTGCACTGAGCTGTTATGTAGCTTTGGCTCAGTTGCCATAATGTTACCATTTAATTAAAAACTACTGTCACGTTTATCATTAATGGGTCAGTTTCTTTCTCAAAACCTGGGCTTGGATGAGTAGCAGCTCCACACACACACACACACACACACACACACACACACACACACACACACACACACACACACACACGCACGCACGCACGCACACGCAAGCACGCACACACACACACACAAACACACACACACACACACACACACACACACACAGACACACACACACACACACACACACACACACACACACACACACACCCCTTCCTGCAGGATGTTATGCTGTGAAACCTGAGCATGACATGAGGAAGAGGAGGAGGAAGAAAAGGGTGGAAGGTGTGTGTCCACTTCCTGTAGGATGTTGTGCTGTGACCTCTGAGGATGAACCTGGCTTGAGTTCTTGAGTGTGGAGCCTCTTCAGTGATTCCTGACACTAATACGATGAGTCTGTGTGTGTGTTAAAAGTCTGGACCAGCATCCTCAATTCCAGCTATGTTTAAGTGTGTGCGAGTGTGTCACACAGTGTGTTACTGATTACACTGCTCACTGATTCTGTTGTCTTTTCACCAACAATTTTAGCTTCCGAATAGAAATAGTACCTTCTTAGCAGCCTTAACTCAACGTCTCCATAGTTCGCTGTTTTTCCCTGCAGGAAAACAAACTTGACCCCTGTGTGCTGGCAAGATGTGACCTCCTCACCTACACATGACGGCCCTCCTTCCCTCTCCCTCCATCTGCAGAACCAGAGTCATGATTCAAAGAGGAGGCCTCACCCTCCTCCATCCAGATCGATGATCAGATCCTCTGAAGCTGGACAGACACCGTAAACAATAAGACTTTCAGGGTGAAAGGTGTGAAGAGGGTCATGACACCGGATGAATTGCCTGAACAGTCACTTGGTTAAAGTAAACTCTGTGCAGTCGACTTGTTTTATATCAGCTGCCCTTCCAGCTTCTAATTGCCTGAACAAACCTGGTCACATGTAATCAGAGTATATGCTTCCTGCACACGGGTAAAGAAGTGTGGAGGCGTAAAACTGGAGAGAAGAGGAGGCCTTGGCCTTTGCTACTGTAGGGGCAGGAGGGGAAGGCTCGCAAACATACTTTTGGTCGGCTGAGGGGTGGAGGACGGCGGCGCGGGGCCGGTGCTGGAGGAAGAGCGAGCGCAGCAGCAACACATGGTCCCAATTTCACAGTTGTGGACGGAGGAGTGCCGGCGGATGCGGGGGCAGGAACAGGCCTGCAATCTGGAGACATTAATACCTCCGTAATAGTCACATTCACTTCCACGACCGGGAAACTCTGACTGTGGACTCGCTGTGTAAATATATGCGGGGATTTTTTTTTTTTTTTTTTGCGTGTGGGTCCAGGGTTCGGCGCTCCGGTCTGTCCTCCCAACACGCTCACACACACTCACACACACACACACACACACACACACACACACACACACACACACACACACACACACACACACACACACACACACACTCACGCTGAGACAGAGCAGACCATAACCAGCAGGGCAGAGCAGGACACGAGAGCCTCACTTCCTGTGCCTCACGTTCTTCCTGAGCTCTTAATGAGACCTGTTACAGTAAACCACCTCCTCCTGTTCTTCACCCATCGAGCCTCCTCTGCATCTCCTCCCTCCTTCTCTACACGCATCCTCCAGTACGTCCAGCTGTATTATCGGTGAGGCCAGTGTAGGTTGCTGTGCATCACATGGTGGGATGTTCTTCATAAACCCCAGAATTAGCAGCTGACTCTCTCACTTCCTGTCCATCGTACGTGGAGGTGTCTTTAAAGAAACCCTGAAGCCCGTAGTAGCATCACCCCGTGCACATCTGGATCAACATATGTCTAATAATGCACAGCTCATTAACACCAAGCACTAGATTCAGTTCAGCTGGTGAAAACAGTGAAACACAGTAACACAGACAGTAACGAAGTTTGTTCCAGACGTCTGAGGACATTCAGGTTCCATTCATTAAATCCGTCTCTGTTTGTTGTTTGGCCTTTAGAAAATAGCTCCACACACACGCACGCACGCACGCACGCACGCACACACACGCACGCACACACACACACACACGCACGCACACACGCACACACACACACACACACACACACACACACACACTCGCAGACTCATGTTCTTAGTGAACACTCTCACCTGTGTGTTTAAGTGTGGATCCTGGAGTCCACCGGAGGTGTTTCATCAATGTCAGGACAAGTTTGAAAACGTCCTCTGTCAGGCCACACTCGCTTAAAAAGAGCCACAGACCTGAGGAAATGCTGAAAGAAGTACTTGAGATGTCAATGGAGCCCTCAGAGGGGGAAAGGGACGGTGGGATGGAGAAATCAGGGGTAACTTTGCCAACAGCTTTTAGTCTAAAGCGCTGTCCCAGAAAATAACAACATTCAAATTCATTGTTTCTGCTTCACATTTGTTTTAAAAGATCCGGTATTATTATGAATTTGTCTTTACTTTAGTCCAAACTGACTGAGCCACTACTGCTACTTGGGTTCCAAACCGTCTCCAGGGGTCAGTGGACGCTTCACATACCAGAGCTTTGATGCTGTGTTGGTAGTTGCTGGTTCACTGATGGAGCAGGACGATATAACAACACCCCCCCAGAGCTGAGAGTCTGTGAGCTGATGTCCAATGATGAAAATGGGCAGCATTACATTTTCCATTTACAAAGAAAATAAAGTCCATATCAGACAAACAGAGCATATACACACACACAACAGTATATATAGAACTGCTGTCAATTCTTTACAGTTATTCGTATGTTTAACCCAAATGCTTTAATGCCTCCCTCCTATAACTCCCAACCCACCCCTCCTTTACCACACTCACCTTAATCTGTGTTGCAGCTCCATCCGTCCAAACCCTACAGCGGCTTAATGCTGTTGGTTCAGACCACCAAACACATACTGCTCACTGGATGCCCTTTAATCTGGGACCCACATACCGTCCACCCACATCACTCCCTGCCTGAACCTTTAATGACCAAAATAGTCTGAGGAGAGAAAAAAGTGGACGAGCTCTGAAGCTGCGTTTTCTGGGGCCCATTTAGTCAAACAGTGGAACCCTGAAATATTTGCTTTAGGTCAGATGTGAAGGTCTGAGTTTGGTTCTGATAAATAGAGCCACTGGTAGATGATGCGCTACCAAAGAAGAAAAGTGAAACACTACGAATGCACTATATTTAATTATTATCCAAAAAACAGGTGCAGTCAGCTTCATTAACATTATCGTGTCAAGTCAACAGAGCATCTTGTTGACACAGTTTCTGTGTGTGAGACAAGATCTGTGTGTTTACTGACTGTCCCTGTTCCTTCAAAAGCAAACTCAGGAGGTGTCAGGGGTCGTTAAGCACCGAGTACAGTGGAATCTCTGTAGCTGAGACATCCACAAACATTACAGGAAGATTTGTAGGTGAGTAAAGTGTGAAGTGCTGTATATGTAGCTATATCTACCTATCTATCTATCTATCTATCTATCTATCTATCTATCTATCTATCTATCTATCTATCTATCTATCTATCTATCTATCTATCTATCTATCTATCTATCTATCTATCTATCTATCTATCTATCTATCTATCTATCTATCTATCTATCTATCTATCTATCTATCTATCTATCTATCTATCTATCTATCTATCTATCTATCTATCTATCTATCTATCTATCTATCTATCTATCTATCTATCTATCTATCTATCTATCTATCTATCTATCTATCTATCTAATGATTTTAAATAAGTGGCTTTTAGAGTAAGAGGTGTGTGTGTGTGTTGTGGGGGGGTCTGCCTCAAATTTATGGCCCAAATAAATCCCTACTCTTTACCCTCTAACCCCTGAAGCAGCCAAGCAGCTCCCTGAAACCTTAATCACTCCCCCGCTGGCCTCCTCTATACCCTCGTGGGCCAATAAAGGAAAGAACGAGACTGAACACTGACCATGTTATTCTCCTGTAAAACCAAACGGCGTCCTGGTAATCACTTAAATGCCCCATCGGCCAGACGGCCAGTGGAGCAGTCATTCAGTGAGACCGTCCGGTCTGTGAGCTGTGTGTCAGATGACTTACAGAGGCCCTATAGTGATTTACCCCAGCTCCAGTCTTACTAATGGGATGGAACTGAAAATGCCTTGTTGCCTGTCACACATAACACTGTTTTTATAACTAGAACAAAGTCACAGATCCAGGAGTTTAATTTTATTTCTGGAGATCCTGTTGTTTGAGTGACTCATGGTCCAGTTACGACACAATGGACCTTCTATACTTCTCCATACTGGCTCTTTGAAGAGAAACCTCCACTGTAGCAATATTCTCACTTCATGGTGGAGGTGCTGACACCTCCAGGCCTCCTGACTGTCTGGTCTGCATGACTCCCCCGCTTGCTATTCTTGTGACGGACAGCAGCGCCGCCCGAGCGGCCGCCGGGCCGGCGTCCTGAGTCCTGCCGCCTGACTGGCCAACCTGTCTGGCTCGCCGTCAGCCTGGCTGACTCACTGGACTCACTGACCGACTTGTTTCCTGGCTGGCAAAGTGCTCGTGTCAGAGTATATTTATGTCGCCTGGCTGTGGTGATAACTCGTTTCAGACACGCTGAACCTCCCACAGGGGAACAATAAAAAAAACAATCACTGCGTCAAATTGTTTTTGCCCAAAATCAATGAAAGTGACAGTAGAAACTTTGTTGTATGTGATAATTTACTGTATCTGCAACACAACAGCACAAAAACATGTTTTCATGTTGATGCTAAGATTGAGGGTGGTGCCAACACGATGACATTTCTTTTTAATTACTTACAGCCACAGAGAAGTTAACTTATTTTAAAGTACCATTCAAGTTTGTCCAAGGAAGTTAAGTAATTTTTGCAATTATTACAAATTCAATTTTGTATCTCTTCTATTTACTATAGTTAAAAATTCATCAATAGAAATACATTCACGCTGCTAATGACTGTCCGTGGTCCAAAATGTGAGTTTGTGCCACTAAATTGCTTTCTATTTGGAAGTGATGTGTGAGGATGTGCAGCATCGTAGGATCTGCTCAGTGTTGCTGTCTGTGCTACTGGATCAGCAGGTTCAAGTCTTTGACATCCTCAAGGACAAAAACAAAGGATGCGGGCTGTTAAGAATGTGCCCACTGAAAGACAGTCGCGAGGAAGCTGCGGCCATAAAGACAAAATAGGAATCCAGAGGTCTCATAAATCACATTTTTTTTAAAACGCACCACTCACCCCCCTCTTTTAACAACACCAACCACTTCCCCCCGAGACCACCGCACACAGCAATAACAGGGCAGGAGAATAATTCTTCCTTAGGAAAGAGATGGGCGTTTAATCAATCTCCTACTATATTTAAAAGAGAGAAAACAGAGACTGTCGGGTGTTCAGCACTTTGTTTTACATCAAGCACCAAAATGGCAGGTGATTCCAATAAAAACACAATTAACACTACATATATTGATGATTTTGGTGATGAAAAATCAACACAAACAAAAAACAACTGAACTTAACTGGAAGAAACAAAACCATCAACGGCTAAAAGGTCTTGAGGAGCATTACTGTAAGAGCAGCATTAGGTTGTATACTGAGTTTACAAACAGCCACATCTGTAAATAATACACAGATGGGTCATTTGAAAACAACAGGTTGTCTGGGCCTTTAAAGAATCATTAGTCAGCTGATGTGAATGATTGCCATCCACTGTAGCCAAGCAGGCCTGTAATTGTCCGTGTGTGGAGCCTTGAGGCTGCGACTGATTGGACGTCATTAAGCCCAAAGTGCGTCATTGGACGTGTAGTGAGTGTATTATAGTCAAACTCCTGCAACCCTAGACTTTCTCTGCAGACTGCAGCTAATGGCCCACACGGTCCAGGTCGCAATTTATGACTGTTAAGTTTTAAATGCTTCCTACTGAGAGGTACGAGTTTACACACACACACACATGACGAGGACAGTAACAGTCAGTTTATCATCCAGCAGCAGGGAGATCGTTTTATCTTTACCACTGGCATTAATGGTGCTGTAATTTAAGCCTGCTCTAGTGCCTCAGGGTGGTTGAACATACACGTCGGATAAAATCACCACGCAGCCCTTTGCATCAGCCAGAATCAGAGCGGTTACGGGATCGTCGGGCAGATTGTGGCGGCTGATTTCACGCAGCCGTGCGCAAAATGTGGTTCTCACGCTGCGAAAAGGCCTCGAACAGACTCTGGTAGCGCGTGAAAACGGCCGCGAGACTCCGGCCCACGACATCACAGCATATGCAGCGGTTTTATTATTTTGACGTCGCAGTCGACCACAGATCAGGACGCGTCTGTGTTGAAGGTCAGCAGCCCCTCCGTGCTCATAGTTTGCTGTTGTTTGGGAGGTGAGGGGCTTTGTGGTCGTGTCTGTGGCTTATCTGTCGTGTTGGTGCCTCTTTGAAATAAAAACGTGTTCAAAGACAGTCAGATTTTACGGCTGGACTGAAAACACAACAAAGACCTATGATTTTGCTTCACACAGACCCCAGAAATGCAACAAAGCCTTTGTGTCTGTTTTACCACTGTCTCTATATATTAACTTGTAACAACACTTTATGTGCGCAGTGACGCTAGCAGCTCTTGAAACATTGCTTAAACCGCACAAAATGGCAAAAATAATCAACAAACCAAAATGATAAAGAAATCACAAACACATGAGACAAAAACAATTCACATCAGGGCGCAAATCGTCATTAACGGCTTAAAAGCTCTTGGATCATCAATAAGGATGAAGACACTACTGTACCAGCAGATGAGGAAACGGGACGAAGACGAATTGGGCAATTATGAAAAACACTGCCAGACAAGCAACGGAAGACAGGTCGGGACTAGCACACGACAGGAAGTCCAGGCAGACACCAGGACAATGAGCTCTCATGCTTTGTGGGGTGTTTTGCCCTTATTCAAATAGAAAACACACACTTGTTATTGTAAATTCATTGATTTGACTTTGGATTCTCAAAAGAACCAACGCTAAACCCAAAATGACTTACACAACTCTGAAGGAAACATAACACTGTCGAGGTGTTCATTGTGATGGATGAGCTGGGTCCAAGTCAAACCAAGCGTGGTAATTAATCTAAAGAATGTGAAAATGAGTCAACATGAGTCATTAGATTGATGCTACTGAGAGCTCAGATTTATGAATTCTAGTCCATTTGTGTTATTTATTGGCTCTGATGCTGTTTTAAAATGTTGTAGATCATATAATTTACAGGTCTGCAACATTACAGGAAAACATTTGTCATATCAGGCTTTTACTTTCACCTGATAACATTTTAATGCAGGATTTATAAATCGTGTTCCAGGTCCCATTTCTTTTTATGCATCAATTCATTTTGTAATAATTTTAAGTGATTTTACATCCAGTACAGACAAGAGCACTCACTTAAACTGAATTTCATACCAAAGAATAACAACATGTTCTCATAACTCAAAAGACTGGAGCAAATGGTTTTTATTAGTTGGGTCGAACACTGGGAGAGTCGTGAGAGGAAAAAAAACGTATAAGCCTCAGAAAATCGCTGTGAAGCTCATGAAAAAATAAGACAAAATCCAAAGAAAAACCACAGAAGAAGAATACGGATGTTATTACTCGCTTTTTCATCCACCAGTAAAATATGTAATTATCTGTCCGGAAGAGCAGAGTCCTCCTCATGCTGTTTATATTGTGATCCTTGCTCTGTGAACGTGTGACTGTTTGTTTTCTCAGCCGCCCTAAAACCTGAACACGACTTCATAAACGGACGCCAAGGACAATGAACAGAATTAAGAAAGCTCACAAAATTGATTGTTGTATGCATGTATAAAATGGTCGTTTGCCCACGTATGCGTGTGTTAACCTGCCAGCTGTGCGTGTAAACTCCAAAGCGTACGAGCACTGTAAGGATGTCAGAGTGGAATCTCCAGGGCACAGGTCGGATTCACACCTGGATGAGATCCAGCTTCTGCCAGGCCACATCTGGAATTGGCCGGAGCGACTCACACATGCATTAAGGAGACCGTGTAAAAGTGGTCCATGCCTTGTTATCACACTAAGTAGCTGAAACAGAAATACAACACTCTGAATAGAGCCTTGTATAACCCTTTTATCTGAATAGCAATGAAGATTCTACATTCTAAAAGGACTCACGGGAAACTCTTTAAACATGTTTGCTTGTCAGGCAGAGTCAACAGTTCTCCTCGTTTAATGTCGAGGCGTCCAATCAACATTTTGTTTACACGCCCCCACTAAGTTAAACGTGCTGTAGCCCAGTCACGTGTGATCTGGCATCCAGCAGATAAAGGTCTTCCCTCAGACTCCCGTCTCCTGCCGGGCCCCGAAGGGAGCACCGAGAAAATGACCAGTCCACGAAGTTCAACGCGGGCCATGTTTTCCTGACGGGGAGGGGGGGGGGCAGTGACCCCCATCCCCCCGTCGCTCCTCGGCGGGCACCAGCAGCTCCCACATCCGAGACCAGTGATCCCAGCGGGAGGTTAATTAAAACAAACTGGCAGTGCTGTTCTAGATGTCGGCAAAATAACCACTATGGCAACACTGAGCCCACCAAGTTAAATAACTTCACCAGCATCAACAAGGCACAGTCTGCAATGAAGCGGATGCACTTACAGGTTTTATAGAGCGTAGAGAGTGGAGGACAGATAACCTCATACCTGAGACAACACAATAAAACATGTTGTATCGGACTTGTCTTTCATTGCAGATGGATCAACCTCAGCTGAGTGAGTCAAGAGGTGAAGCAACCCTGAAAGCAAAGAGTGGGACCGGATCACCTTATTTTGTTAGGGTGTTTGTGAGCTCCGGGCTCTTTGGTGTGTCACTGATCACGGTGTTTGGGCCAGTGATGACAAATTGGCTCTCCTCCCTCTGCTTGTTTGGCAGCGTTTCGCTTTCATCTACAATCCGACAGTACAAGGACCATCTGGGGGGCAGAGAAAGTGACCCTGTGATCTCACCCAGAGGTCAGAGGTCACCCATGTGTTTGGTCCACAGACTCCAAATCTAATAGATTGGAGATAAGACTCTAAAAGGTGGGTTCAGCCTGCACATCTTCACTGTTTTCATAACGAATGGAACTGAACTATTCGCTGCATCTCGCTTCGACCATAATGTTTCCGGTAAAGCTGGAGGGGTTTAACGCGTGTGACCGCTCAGGCCTCACGTCCAAACATGGGTTTCTGAAATAAAGCGTGAGCTGCAGGCATCTGTCTGTCTGCGAGCTGTGGACGGCGCTGTGGGAGTGAGACAGTCTGGCGAGAGGCCCAGTGACCGGGAGGCTCAAACTGTGACCGACGTCTGACAACACAGCTACGGGTCAGTCTGCACAGGCAGACAGGGAGACGGCGGCCGGGGACTCCGGCTCAACACATTAATTACACGTCCACACGCTGTCACGGCTCGGGACCGGGGGACGAGGAGCGCTTCACGTCTGCACACTGTGACTGCCAAGGTTTATTTATTGGGCTGAAATACAGGAAAGAGGTAAAAGCTGCAGACAAAGGTGTGAAACATACTTTTCCACACATGTCTACTACAGTGCTAACATTTAAACGCCTGCAGCCCATAGTGTGAAGGAGCAGGTAAGCTGCTTCCCAGACACTAAGCAGACAGAGGCCTTTGTGTGACAGAGAGAGAGAGAGAGAGAGAGAGAGAGAGAGAGAGAGAGAGAGAGAGAGAGAAAGAGAGAGAGAGAGAGAGAGAGAGAGAGAGAGAGAGAGAGAGAGAGAGAGAGCACTGTACAACAGCCCAACTGCTTGTAACACACGCTGGGTCTATTTACATCTGTTGATCTGTATTTTAACTTACCTACTGCCCACAGTGGGACCCAGATCTGGCAGCGGCCGTTCAGATTATATTCCTAGATAATATGTAATCAGCAGCCGATACAGATATTTTCCTGCATTTCAAAACACTGATTTAAAAGAATTATACGATGCCCGTGAGCGACAGACGTCCTGTGTCTATTTCCATCCTCTAAATTGCTGCTGTGGGTTGAAAGCTCGGGTTTTGTTCATGCTGAGGTTAACGAGGCCTCTACAACACACAGACAGAGGTGACTGTAAACGAGCCATCTATGAGATGCTGTTAAGGACAAATGATGATGAATGTGATGGTTTTTATTGAAACCTGCCTCCTTTAAGCATGAGTGAGGCCGTTGCCGGACTCCGTACGGCGTGAGGTCTGACTGATCCAGCCGTGATCTCAGTGTTGATGCTTTGGGCTTTTGGAGACGAGACACGAGAGAGGCTCACGGCCGCCTTTTGATGAGGCCAGATGAGACCTTCAGCCACATTCCTGGTCAGTCTCCCGGGTTGAAGCCGGCCACATTACTGCCTGCTGTCCAAACAACTGGGGCCGGTCCCAGAGGGCCTCCTGGGCCGACCCGAGCGGTGCCAAGCCAAGCCAGGACAAACCACCCACCTCTCAGTCGAAAATAGTAGAGTCTTCCATTTTAAGTCCAAGAACAAGTAGCGTTTTCTGTCAGAAACAAAGTCCTTCCACATGTTGTGGCCCGGCCTGTTGTTGTTTTCATGTTGATCCAGATGTCACACTTATGACTCGGTGTGTGTTCCTCGAACACAGTCATTTCTCTGAAATAATCATACGGGGACGTAGCTGTGCAGCGGTTTGGTGCAACACTTCCATGAACAGTCAAAGCTGAGCTGATGAGCACTAGCGTTTAAAACCGCCGATGTATTTTAAAGCCACAAGTGTGAATAAAGACAGACTGTGTTTGTTTGTCTTTGTTCCTGTGTGGGAGGGAAGTTCCATGAATGGCTGATGATCAATTCAGTGATGTTATTTAATAAAGTCTAAGTTACAAAGGTTTAAAGTCACTTAGACATAGATAACAGAACAACCTTAATTGAGAGTGAACTAATGTGGTCATTTACTATTAAAACAACACAGGCCACAGTGATCAGACCAAGGCAGCAGCACTGAGTCTGGATTAAAAAAGCCTTTTCTTGCCTGTTATCACTTGTTAATGCGTCGCTGGCGTTTTATGTCACAGTGGATTCCTGTTGAAGTCACCTGTTTGTTTTTGTACAGTCCAAACTAACCAACCGCATGCAAATGCCCCCCCCCCCCCCCCCCCCCCCCCCCCCCCCCCCCCATCTTCCTTCCTCCCAGTCCCTCCAGTAGCTCCTTTCAACTTTGAATCTCAAATATAAAGACTGACGTTTACATCTTAAACAAATGACGGCCATTTACATGGAGCCACACGAACAAACACACACCAGACGATGACTCTGGGAACGACGATGACAGCCAACCAGCAACACACAGCATCCATTAATTACAGAGCATCAGACACATGTAGCAAATGTTCTCATTGGACTGACACATTTTCTCCTCCCTTTTGTAAAACAGTTAACACGAATGTCATTTGGTGACCAAAGAGAAACCTTCTGTTCCTAACTATTAGAAACCAGTAAGACCAGTATGAACTCATCATAGCACCTATTTGACACTCCTCCGTAAAAATCTTCAATTAGCTATCAGTCCTTAGACCTTAAAAATGGTCCTAGGTCTGTGTTGTTCTTACAGTAACAGCATGGATGAAAGAGGTCTAAAGCAGAGACTGGGTATAAACAGTGGCTGTGGCTCAACCTCCAATAGATTTGACTGTAGTTTAGTTTGTGTACATGTATTTTCTGTAATATTTACAATATTTCAGTTTTCCGCCACAGTTTGAAACATGAATGTCATGGATTCACTAAGCATTTTTTTATCTGGATCCAATTCTTTGCATAAAAGGTCAATCTGACATAAACAAATAGCAACAGGCTCCAATGACAGTCAATGAAGCACTGATTCACACTGAGATCAGTGTTTTGTATTTTTCTGTCCACTGTTATGACTGATTGGACATGTTCATGTACTTGGTAGAAAGTTGTATTGTTTAAAGGAAAAAAATATTTTTTGACTCATATTACATACACAGAATGTGTTGTTTCACTGAACGGCTGCGTCAAAGCGACTGATAAAAACTGTAAAATGCATGTGATGACATCAAACCTCACCATAGATGCATGTGAGCAGTGGATACAAACCCTCTAAAAAGTCATTCCTCTACATGACAAGCATCAGGTACCAGTGACCCTGACATAATGCATTTTCTGAGGCTGAATTCCTGCTTGTGTTCTGAGCTTCAAGTCTTCATCACGGCTGTCGAGTCAGATTGACACGTAACCTTTGAAAGAAGCCCTGTCAGACTGCGACTGTGTTACTGTGTGTGTGCGCGTCTTTGTGTCTGCGTCGCCGTGACGGACAGAGACGTCAAGTCATCAAACGCAACAATGCGTCGGCCTCACAGTCGACCTCCAGGCGTCACACAAAGCGGTGGCGTGAAACGTGATGGAGAAGTAAATCCCGTCGGATGAACCGCAGCTCCGGCAGCGACGTCTGAAGACGCGATCAGCTGTTTTTCTTTTTGGGAGCTCCAGTTTTACAGTTTGTTGTGTTTGGTTTGTGTCACGTCATTGTTATGTGGTTGGCCAGGACAAACACGAGCCGAGGTGTTACCGCCAGCGCACGCGCTTCTCCCAGAGCCTGTGATTACAGAGGAGGAGGGCTGATGGGTGAATGAAGGGCTCTCAGAGCTTCCTGTTCAACAAAACAGGTTCAGCTCTGCTGTCAATCAATCAAATCCAAGCAAATTGTGTTTATAGTGAATCATTCATGCTCCTGTTTTGTTTCTGTTTATTTATTTCTACATGTAAAACAAATCCAGTCTCAGTATGGTTCCATATCAAACTGCATCATATGTTTGTCCCACACACACACACACACACACACACACACACACACACACACACACACACACACACGCACACGCACACACCTGCCTCCTCTGAGGATGCTCCTCTGAGCAGCCAGCGGCCCCATCGGTCCGGACCGCGGGAGGTGGTGTCGCGGGCCGGCGGGGGTGTCACTCAAACCTCTCAGGAGAAGAAAGAGAGAGGGAGTTTAGCCAGCATTAGGTCATCCCGCCCCTCCCTCGCGCTCTCTGCGCCGCTCTGACAGGTCTCATCATACAAGGGACCTGCCGAGCAGATTGACAACTCAATGAGGCGCCAGCGTCGGCCTTTTATGAGCACCATTTCACGGCTTCAGTCTTTGGAAGACAACTCACCAACCTCATTTTTCTCCCTTTCCTCATTTCTTTTCTTTACACTACAACCTGTGCTATCACTGTCCTGTTCGGCCTTTGTAGTCTTTGAAAAATAAATAAATAAATGACTTAGGATTAAAATGAATGAGTCAGAAACATTGCTTCAGGCTGAACTATTGCCGCGGCTGCTTTTAGATTTGGGATGTGGCTGTTGTTGTGCTATAAACATTAGTTTGTGTTTGAAAAAAATACTTAATGCAGATCTGGAGTAGAAGTGGACAAACAATAATACATGCTACACAGCCACCACCTCCACACCTTCGCCCTCCACCCCGACAGGTGCGCGTGAACCTGCATAAAAGGAGCGAAGCAGGAAAACGCGTGAGGTGCGGCAGAATAAGAGAGGGAGGCGAGAAGAAACGAGGAAAGGAGGGAAAGTGGGAGGCATGAATGGGAGGGGACACCGTCACGCTTTGCTGCCTCTCAATTGGAGTCTGAACACCGGCCACAAAACCCGGCTCGCTCCATATACCTCATCTTTGCATGTGAAAGGACGGCCCCATTGTCTGGGCCTAACTGCACATTTAACCTGTCTGGACTGAAAGAAAGGGGACATTTCTCTCCCTGTCTCTCCTCTCACACCCTCTCTCGTCTTAACAAACCAATTAGCCGGACATTTCTCCTGCAAAGGCGACTTTTTTACTCCGGGGCTAAATAGCGAACAAGCGGCTCCCGGACGTTTCATTTTGAGCCTCGGGGAAAAAACGGGCTCGTTTGTGTGTGTCCTGGATTTGGATCTCCAAATGTTCTTTGATGCTGGAGTGATGATGTATCTGCTCAAGGACATTTATGTAACTCATGCATTGGGCAAGTGCTAAATATGTGGATATTGTAGTTTTAACAATAAACGTTTGGCATTGGTGTTTTTGTTGTAAATCTGCTGCTCTGTTCATCACTGGGTTGTTCATAATCAGCTTTTCTGTGAGACAGTGTTGCACAGTGACCACAGAACAGGAACAAACCCACTGGTTGTTGCTCAACCTCACATTCAAACATACCAAATCTGACAAAGATGAATAGACTTTAATAACACTCAGCTGAATTCTTGTGCCACATCAGGCTGGATTTATGCTGTAATTAGGCTTTAAAAGCTGTTATTCATAGACTTTGGTGCCTTTGTTTTGACAGAAATCTGTTTTTCCAACTCCTTAAGAAAACATCATGTAATACATGAGTGTTTTGCTGAAAATAAAACTCCTGCAGCCTTGTCTTTAACGGCTGTAGGTGTAGGTTTCAGCCAAATGGAAGTGAGACGTTGTGAAGTGCTGCCGTTCCTGTTGAGTGAATGCTTAGCTTTCATTTCCAGAATAGAAGCAATATGATTCCAAGTTATGCTGTGGCCACAGAGGGTCCAGTGCTCACACAGGGAGCCCAAGTGGAGATCCTTTCTTCTGCCAAAGCCTCCGGCTGTGCTTTGGGTTTAAAAAGGAGGGTTGTTTGGCTCTGAGGCGGCGTTGACCAACACCACCGTGTGTGTGTGTGTGTGTGTGTGTGTGTGTGTGTGTGTGTGTGTGTGTGTGTGTGTGTGTGTGTGTGTGTGTGTGTGTGTGTGTGTGTGTGTGTGTGTGTGTGTGTTTTCATGAAGTAAATTTAACGTTTATGTCCAATCTCACACCCACTGTAATCGCTTTGGACATGGTTGTCAGTAAATCAAGTCATATTTGAAAGCAGACAGAAATGGGGAAGCGTTGTTGAAAGCAGCAGCGCTCCCCACCAGGCCGCCGTGAATGCTGGGTTCCAGAGGAGCCCGGGCGCAGGATGCTCTGCGTACCTGTGAGGTCATCAGGCTGCCGCCGCTGCAGCTGGGCCCAGCCTCAGCAACACAATGTCCACGGGCTGGAGCGGGTCTAAAGGCCGAGTGCTGGGAGGCTCCGACCGGGGCAGCTGCATCCCAGCGGCCCCTCTACGCCCACTCATTCTTCTAACTAGACACATGGAGAATGAGCTCTGCAGGAGCAAGATCTGCCTCGGTTCCACCTCAGACAAAAGACAGGGGACCGGAGGAAAGATGGGTTCTGCGGTGATGAGCAGGTTAAGATGGGGAGCTTCATTCTCCTGGAGCAGAGCGCATAATCAGCTCTATTTGCACATGGTCGGGTTGTGTCTGTTTAATGTGATGGAACGAGTGGAGTCGCCCCACAGCCTCTCACGTCACAGGGCAGGGTCACAGTGATCCCACTATCTGCTGAACCGTCCCAAAGTCCTGAACCCAAACATTATGTCATCTAAGCATACACAGGTACTCATCAAACCTCAACAAACCTCATTTAGCCTGACTGGATTATCAGAAGAGATGACTTGAGCAGCAGGAAGAGGCCTTCAACGCGTTTCATACAAGTGTGTCACAGTGGACATACTGATGTCACTGCGCTAATGATTTGCATTAAACTTCACTTATTTGCTGTGTTGTTTGTTCAAATCTGAATCTCGGCACAACTGTTTGTTTTTCCCTCAATGACATTTTTCCACTGACCTTCCTGCCTGACCCTCATCACCGTGAATGCGCCGCATCCTAATGAGCGAGGATGGGCCGCTCCAGCCCCACTTTGCGAGGGCAGGTGCAGCTTTAAATGACTTGTTGACATTTTTTGCAGTGTGCGGAAGGTGGCAGGTTGTGATCCTACTACCCACATCTCATATGCATAATCCAGCAGGCAGGCGGGCCCCTGCTCCTGTTGAATGGGGGACTCTCTCTTCCTCTGGGGACGTTTCAGGGCTGAAAGGGAGCCCTCGCTCCCCAGCTAGTGGGGGCCCGTGGGCGCAGTGAGAAAATGAAGACCTCTGCACCTCTCTAAATCCCCAGGAATTTCTCATTAAGCATAGGTCCCGAGCTGCTGAGGGCCCTCTGGGCCCTCGCCCACCCCTCGTGAGGGGTCTCCCTCTCTGGCAGGGAGAATAGAGCCTCCACTCCACTTTGTGCTGACTGCCGGCTACCAGGGCCTGTTATTCACCTTTTCCTTTCTCACTCACACAAGAGCTTTCTCCCAATCATGCTTTCAAAGCCCTCAGGACTTCCACTTTCTTTCAGTCCGTTTTTACATAAGTGTGTGGTGTGTATGAATGTGTCTGTGTGTGATGTCTTATGAGATCCAAAAAGAGAGAAAGGCATAATTGAATTTGACATTTTTTAATGGTATCCTGAGATATTTTTGTCCGGAGGCGCCAAAGTTGGAACGAAGCGGACTCTTATTTCAAAGAGCGTTTTTTTTTCACACGTTGTTCTCGAGTACAAGTAGGATTAATGAGGATTATGTATATGAGGGGAGGTAATGAGTTTTGATGAGTGTAGAGAGGATATTTAGTGTAAGATTTTCAAAACATCTCAGCAAGTCAGGAGCAACAGCTGCTTGTGACTTTTCCTTGTTTTATTTTGCAGTCAGTCTGAAATCACTCTTCTCAATCAACCTAAAAATAATATTAAGTTTTTGTATAATGAGGCTTATTATCACGACTCTATCAATATGTCCTGCAGGAGAACATCTCTATAGGCTCATCTGCCCATTGAGAGGCTATCAGTGGCGATCAGAAGGACAGGGAGGGTGATGACCTTAAAGGCCTGATGATGATACAATGATTCAGCATCTGGGGATGTTGGTCATCAGAGCCTGAGCTCCAGGTGCTGGGATTTCTGGCTCTTTGTATCCCCTAAAATGTGTTTTCTCTGGTGGCGTGTCCTCGTTTTGTCCTCGCTACGTGTTGCTGGGTTAGAGCTCATTTCGACTCTGACAGCAAGCTGAGAGATAAAGAAATGTTCTCCTTTTTAGGACATAGTTCGCAGAAGTAAATAGATAAATATAAATTACAGAATGAGCTCATCAACGCAGTCTGCAGACAATCACCAGAAAAATAAATGGATTTCCCACAGAGGTCTATATCTGCTCCATGTTCCCAAAAAATCTGTATACAAAAACCATTTATAATTTGCAAGTTAACAACTTAATAATAAGAGCTTTTTTCTAATTATATTATCTGCAGTCTCACATAATGTTCACAGGCTACAGAATGATCCTATAGATCATTGATTGTTACAGGATTTGATATGTTTTGCTGTTGTTCACTTCAGCAATGTTTTATTGTGAAGGAGAAAGGGGAATTAAAATAATAATAAAAAAACAATACAAGTGAGAGATGGAAACAGAAGGAGAGCGAAAGAGAGATGTCTCATTCAGGCCAGGACAGCTGACAGCTGGGTTCAGCGGGGGTCAGAGGTCATAGATTGGCAGCAGTGGGAGAGTGAAGTGGAATCCAAAACAACAGGAAGACAAACACACACACACACACACACACACACACACACACACACACACACACACACACACACACACACACACACACACACACACACACACACACACACGCATGCATACAGTTCCGGTAGAGGGGTTGAGAGTAGGCCTCCGGATGTTTCACACTCTCCAGCGACAGACTGGTGACTAAAGCACCGGTGGACTCAATGCTTCCTCCCACAAATTTAGCCAGTTGAGCGTGCGTGCAAGCCTGCAGCACAGCAAGCCCTGCAAGCACTGCAGAGGCTGTTTTATTTTTCTGCCAATCACTTTTTAATTTTTATAAAGGAAAAATGCCAAAAGCAACTGTAACACATGCTATATAACTCTTGTAAGAGTCAGTACTGTAAATGTCACAATCATACATGATCCAGGATACACAATCAGTGTTGGTTCCACTAGTGACTGAACCCAGTGCAGACGTGATAACCAATACTCTATAGAACCAAAAATACAAACACACACACACTGTTGTTCTGTATGCAGTTATCTGACGTCTATCTTATGGATCCATGTAGTTTAAGTTGCTAAATTTTATATAGTAGCAATAGTTTCTTCCAGAAGAGGGTCATCAATATAATCCCTAAAAAACTCATTTGCGATTGAAAAACCTGTAAACATGTGTGACAAAGATGATTATATTGTAGTACTTTGTTCCTTTTTCCTTTTTTTAATGTTCAGTTTCTAGTTCATAGCGTGTGTTGTGCCGCCCTCTAGTGGACTCAATGAGTTTCTACCACAGCTGTGCACTTGGTGGTTTGTCAGTTCTAGACACGGACTGGGAAACCTTTAGTAGTATTTTTTCACATAGATTTATTTTAGAGATTTTAATTCAAAAAAGCCTTAGGTTCGTTAGGTTTGGCCTCACACAGTCTGGCATCGTCCAATTTCTATTGAGCTATATATTTTTATTATGGACGCATTAGCCACTATACGTACCGCGGTTAGTTCACACTGAACTAAACCAATCCAGTTAAGAAAAGAACACTGGTTCGGTTATCGGTTGTTAGACAAGGTCTGAGCTGCACATCAGTAATCCTGGAGTCCTGAGCGCACATGTCCTGAACGTAAAAGCAGCCGAACAGCGCACACCCCGAACCAGGAGGTGGCAGCAATGCTCCGAAAGGCCAGATCACAACACGCACCACCTCTTCTTTTTGGGGTAAAATATGTTCAGTGCGAGGGAAGGACAGCTGACCAGTGCACACACATGAAAAAATAGAGAATATTCAACATAGTAGGTTCAAATATGCAGTATGTATCTTTGAACAGAGCTTAGCAAGTGGTTTGGCTGTAGCATTATGTTTCCTGAGCTCACATATCTCATCCTGTTCAAATATTTGTTTACAAAATACACCAAAACTGTTCGCCCCAATCTTTTTTCTGGCACGTGTCAATTTAAATGATCGTAGTCTTCTTCTGTGGTGCTTATATCTCCTTCTAGTCATTATACACCACATACATCAAAAACACAAGTAGGTTGCACAGGTTTACAAAATGGTGGTGGTGAATGTTCTGATAAACGTTAAAACTTGGGTTTATTAATTTTAGTCTGTAGAAGAATGCACTGCGACTCAACGTGTGTGGTTATAGCTCTGTGGTATGACTGCTCCTAGAACTCTGGTTAGCTAGCTTATCGGCTAGTAATTGCTTCTTTAGCTAACCCTAGCTAATTTGACCACAAGCTAAAGTTGATACAAGCTATGTGTATACTATACCTACTACACAACTACATATATGAATAATTATACATTTGGTTGACAGCACAAAGAGGCAAAGAAGAGAGTATGGAGGGAGAGAATAACAGAACATGATGTGGGTGAGAAGCAGAAAAACAGGAAGAACGAGCAGCACATGCAGATGGTGCTCCACTTCAACAGCACAACACTAAAATGTTCAGAACCTTAGGAAATCAGTGCGTGTGTTTACACATGAAGGACCGAAGCCCTTCCCACTCAAAGCTTTTATGAGAAATTGCCTGCTCTGGATTTAACATGCAGTCATTAGCTTTTTATTTCTCATGTTGAACAGTCATTAACCAGAACTGGGCATGTGAGAAATGTCTAGTCCTGTAATGACTGTGAGCTCTCTGACTCTAATGTTACCAGAGGAGAGGCCAGAGAGAAAAAAAGCAGTTATAATCAGTTCCTTGTATGACTTTAGTAACTTAAATTACTCATCGATGTTATTTTTGCATGTACTGCATATTCAGCATACTCAAACACAAAAATGATGATGAGGACCAGCTACGGTGGGACAGTCCCACTGTAAAGTGGAACCCAGAACCATGCATCCACATGTAAGTGATATTAGTCAGAATTTGGTAAAACAAACATTGGACTTTGAATAACAGACAAAGTTTTGGCAACCGCAACAGGATGAAGATCCAAATGGATGATTATGCTGCTCTGTAACTGCTGTACAGGTAAAAAAATGCAACAGTTTAGTCACAAGATTATCTCATAATAGTGCCGATACATTAATGTTTTCCTGTTCGAATGGCCATGAACTCATGTCAGATTAAATGTAAAATACTGCAGTAAAAACAGCTGTCCAATAAATATATATATATATTGTAAGTATTACTGGGGCACTTACACTATAACTGTATATTTATTAAAGTTCTAAGTCGTACAAAATCGTGTTTCATCAAGAGGAAAGTGATTAGACTAAATAAAACCACGTATTAGGAGCCTATTGATGACGCATGGACCTGTCATGCGCCACGCCGCCGACCCGCGGCGCTGTTCTGCGCTGCGCAAAGCCGAAGCAGGCCCGGTCATGTGTGCCTGTCTGTCTCACCTCTTCTCTCCTGTCTGTCTCCGCGAGTCTCTCTCTCTCTCCCTACGTTTCTCACCAAACTCACCCTGCGAAGATCGAGGATTAAACCTGAAATCCACCCAAACCCCGTCCGTGTTTCCTTCTCGGTGTAATACGCAAGCAAACCCCGGGGATTTCCAGCGTTTTCTGGGGAGAACGCAAAATGCTTTTCTCAGATCAGCCTTTGAGAGACGTGTTCCTGTCTCTGGGCTGGGCGATGACCCGGTCGAATCGAACCATAATATCTTCGCAGTCTCACTCAGGGGATAAAGGTGTCTGCTGCCTTACGGCCGTGTCGGTCATAAGCACGTTTCCCACGTCGGCACCCGTGACAAGTGCTTAGTGAGTGTGCGTGGGGGGGGCATTTTTACAGCCCCGCAGCACCTCTGTCCTCCGCCGTGTGTCACATGACGTGGGTTCTCTAATCCCACAGACCTATACATTGTCCCCCCACGGAATGAAACACACACAGGCAAAAAATCTCGCACGTCTTCCATCCCAGCGCAGCCTCGCCGGCCGAAAGCTGCACTTCTTCTGCTTTCACTCCTCCGTCACTAAAAGGGGGGAAAAAAACAGAGCCGTTCGCGTGTTTTGTCTTTATAAGCACACAAACAGCACGCAAGTGAGCCCGGCCAGCGCCGTGAAACGCCGCTTTTGCCGTGAGACATGCGTTTGGCACACACACACCCAGGGATGAACGAGTCCCGGTCGCCCGGTCGAGGCAGAAGCGCTCGTGCTGTAGGAGAGTGACTTTGGGAGGCACGTGTAGTGAAAACGTCCATATCGTGGCATGGGTGATTCGGGTCTGAACCTACAGAAACCCGTCCAGAGCCCGAGAGAGGGGCGCTTTGTGGCTCCGTTTCTCGGTGGCTGGATGAACTTTATATCGAGCATATATTAACACTTTGTGGCCTGTTTTTTTTTCTCCTCCAAGGCAGGAGGACTCCATTTTGAAGGGACCGGGTGAGCAGCCAGAGACTGCACAGCAACTCGTCTCAGGAAAGGAAGCCCATCTGTTTTTCCGGGTAGCCTGCCGCACCATCTCCCTGCTTTTCAGGCGTGTTGGTGGACATTTTTCTTCCTTCAGTCATTTTATTATTTTTTTTTTTTTACTGACTTTGTTTTTTTGTAATCTCCAGGCGCGTGCGTGCTGCCCAAGTGCGTGTCGGGGTGGTGATGGTGTAGAAGATGCCAGTTGTTGGCACAAGTTTGGCACGTGACATGTCATTGGTGATGGCGACGGCAGCCTGGTTTAGGTTAATAATTGGCGCTTGTAATTAGGGGAGGGGCGGGGCGACTTTTTTGGGGGAGTAGGGGGGGGCGCCGCGCGACGGACCGGGGTGCGTTGGGTGTCTGTCAGCGCAGATCTGTCTTTCTTATTTCCGTTAAGGGAGATTTACGGCCCCTTCTGCGCCTGACGCCGTGGACCGGCTGGGGAGGGAGGTAGCGGTGACGACTGGCAGTGCGCACAGCAGAGAGAGGCTGACTTTCAAGGGGCAGGCAGAGTCTGCGGGCAGGAAACAGTTCTTCAACAGAGCCCAAATGCAAAGCCTGGGAATTGTAAAGTTGTAGTTTATCACAAACAAAAGGGGGAGTGTCGCTGGTGGAGCGAGACGCGCCTGGATTTCTATTCCAGGGGCCGCTGGACCAGGCTTTAGCGCATGTAGAGGAGGAGGGAGGAGGAGGAGGAGGGAGGTGGAGGGGGAGTGAGCGAGTACGTTTCACAGGATCCAGGCCTAGTAGTACTGCCGCCGGGACTCTCCTCATCCGCTTTCAAAAAATCGGAAATTAGCACATTTAGACGCCAAAATGAACGGGTTGGGGGTCAGCTTTGCGGTGGCCGACAACGGAATGGTAAGATTCTCGCGGCAGAGCGCGTGTCATTTGCCGTTTTCTCCGTGATTTTGCTGTTTGATGCACATAGCCCGCATCTGTCAGGGGGGGGGGAGCCCGTGGAAGTGTGTGTATGTGGAGGTGAACTTGTTGTGCGTCGACGCCGTTGCATGCTATGGGGCGTCCGTGTTTGTGTCGTGCAGCCACAGAGCCACTGCGAGCCACGGACGACACACGCCGACGAACACACACGCACAAACACACACGTGTAGCTGCACACACCTATACACACCCGCGCGCACAGTGACGCGCGCGCGAGCGGGTCCATTTTATTTCCAGGTCGCGGTTTCAGCGCCGGCGTGTTAGTGTGACGCGGTTTAATAACATTACAGGTTTACAGTGTGTGGATACTGTACGTAGGCTGTGAGTTTATAGGCTGCTGACCTTATTGTGCTTGATGTCATGTTTATCATATCGCGATAATTTTCCTTAAAGCGCTTTCAGTGGGGCTGTGGTGTTTGCGCACGATCTCTTCTAAAATGTCACGTTAGGTCGATCCGCTCGTCGACAGTGAGTGTGTTTACGCGTTTATTTTGATGTAATACGAAGGCACGTTGTGTTGTCGGATGTGATGTCTGGGCTGTGGCTGTCCTGTATCCATTCAAAAATATGTCATTGCGAGCTGTCTCGGTTAACTTTATATTAGCCAATTCAATGTTATGAGACGGTAATGAATAAAAGACGGATTTTAGAAACATACTGTGATGTACAAATAAAATCTAAAGTTTTTTGCTTCTAAGAACACACGTGAACTGTTAGTAATGCATAGGGAAAATATTTGCATAAAAAATAAATTTAATGTTTTCATGTTATCTAAACTGATGGTGATGCTTCAAGTGCCATTGCTACAAGATTTTCACTAATTCTTAATTTTTGTTTCAGGAGGATACGATGCCAGCATGAGTGGGCCTCATCCAGGCCCTAGGAGGAGGACCCATCAGTCCAGTTGCCCTTTGACCCCTGTTTATGACCAGTCTACCCACTCTTGTTCCTCAAGACACCATGACCACAAGATCGGCCTAACCATGTCTGCTGCTGCCTCCTCCCTTAAACATGCTCCAGTCTATGGATTTTCTCAAAGGGACCACCCCTCCTCCTCCCCTCCCTCATCCTATAGTCCTCTCAGGAGGCTTCAACATCTCACCACCATGGTGAGCCAGCCTGACCTGGTCCTGCCAGTGAGGGAGCCAGAGAGAAGCTGGGAATGGGGGACACTGAAAAAGGACAGAGAAACGATGGAGAGGGACCTCCATGCTGATTGCACTAGTAGAGGTTATTCTGGCAGCCAGAATATGAACCGGGAGGAGAATGTCGGTAATTCTTCTGCTGGACAAAAACAAGCCGAAGTCCAAACTGGATGTAGAGATGCACCAGAAGGCAATAATAGCGAACATGTTGGCTCAGAAAAAAAGGCAGAAGGTTGTTTCTCAGGCCCACCTAGCCCAGCCTTTTCCCTCGATAGCAACAGCCCTTTCACCAATGGCTTCCTCCACTTTGAATCCTCTTTATTTGAAGATGATGACAATGAAGAAGTGCGAGAAGTCAGATCACCTATGAAGGACTCGCAGGATAAACATCAGAGTACTGGCAATGTCCTTCAGTCTGCTCCTCAAGACTTAAATTCAAACCCTAAGGATGCAAACATGTTGTCGGCCAAGGTCATTACACGGTCTCAGTCCTCGGGTCAACGCAGGAGATACTGGGATTGTTCGGATGATGAGTGGGAGAGTGATACAGAGCTGTTCTTGTTTGGGGATAGTCCATCACGACATTCAATGGCAAGTTTTAACCTTTTTACCTTAAGTAAGCTAGACGAAACAACCTGCTTGCAAATTTTATAATGAAAAAAAAGCTATCTGGGATAACAGTGCTAATTTAAATGCTACCTCTTGTCATTATGCAAGTTTTTTTGTATAAACCCATCCACCTATAAAGTTACTAACCTCAACTTTAAAACAAAATGTGACAAACATTTAGGGAATTTAGGTTGACTGTTGAAGCATTTCCTAAATGTTGAGCTGTTCTTCTAAAGGCTCCAGTTGGGATTACATCAGAGCAACAGGCAGTATTGGCCCTCTGGCCAGTCCTGCTACATGCCAGCCATAACTCACACCTGCTTTGTGTACCCCACCAGTCTATTTAATCCACTGCCTTCAGAAGTTACTCCACTTCACAGTAAGGTGGATATAGCAGTCATGTTGCAACAGTTTTTCTACTGTGGTTTGTTTTGTGGTATAAACCTATTATTAAACACGAAGTGACGAGTTCAATCTAGGGAAGAGTTAAAGAGGCCTAGACAGGTCAGCCAAGGTAAACAAATCCCCTTACAGTGAGAGATATTGTTCATGGTCAGTTAAATATAGGTTAAAATTACATTTTTAAACTTGTGCTTGTTGTTTGCGATGCACTTTACATCAGTACGCTTATATGTAAAGAATGATGGGCAGGCCTGTAGCTCTGAAACTACAAACTTATTTGCAAGCAGCTAACTTCCATTTGCATTTTCATGTTTTAAATAACAGAACAGCCAGAAGAAAAGGGCTTTGCCACCTGTGAAGTTTTTAGAGGGTGAAGTTGTTTGGGCAAAGTTCGGCCGAAGACCGTGGTGGCCCTGTGAGGTGATCACCGACCCTGTACAGGGAATGTATCACAAAGTGAAAGGTGGGCCTTTGTTGACTTGGTGTAAATTAGCTACTGTATACTGTATGGATCGTCATTCGTGTTTATCTGAGTAAATCTTGGATACAGAGTTTCTGTAAACACTTTCAGAAATGTATAATTATATTTCTTAGGACTGTCTTACAGTATGGTATAATTTGGATATAGATAGATATGGATAGAAAACATGAATACAAAACACTAAATATAGAGAAAACTACATTATACCTTTATCACCCATTAAGTACATGCATGCAGTCATAAGTACTTTGACTTTATACTGTCAAAGTGCTTATTCACTTAATGTCGTTTCTTTGCATTCTATAAAAAGTTTTTGCTGAGTTTTGAGGATCCAGCTTCCTTTTATTTCTGCTGTCTGACAATTATTTTACCAATAAGAATAAATGAATTTCACTGTCTTTTTTCCCTACTAATGATAGTTTTTTATGTTCAAACCTTTCACATCAATATGCACACCTGGATGCACTCTGAATTTCTTGGTAGAATGATGCATCTTTAATTTGTGTGTAATGACAAGGAGTCTTATGTATTGTTATTGTCTTAGAGCCCAGCGATCGTCCATGTCGCCTCTACTATGTCAGGACCTTTGGGGAACCCATGGAGTTTGTGTGGGTGGAGGAAAAAGCCACTCATATTTTTCATGGAGGAGCAGAATTTGAACAGCTCCCCCTAAGGCGTGGGAGGGGGAAGCAACGGGAGCAGAGCTGCAAACACACTGTAATTACTCTTTTATTCATCATTATTATTTCATTGCTTGTATTAAATGTGTTGGTCTAAATCATCTTCATTTCTGGGACATAATTAGATTAGGTAATGTTTCATGCAGAAGAATATGAGACAGCGCCATTTCTGTATGATTAAGTAGTATTTTCCATTACCTTTACCTGCAGATTGCTAAACGTTTTCAGGGCCCTTGGGAATCCAGTGTGGCAGAAGCTGAATCTGTTCTCCGAGACAGACTAAAAACCGCTTCCTCCATTTATTCTTCCTTAAATGATACCTTCCATAACAGTTGCACACCAGAGAGCGAGATCAAGGCCCAACCAACATTTCCTTCCTCCACTTCACCAGAGACAACGCACCTGACAAATGGATCTATTTTATCCCCAGCTATTTCAACCCCAATAAAAACTCCAACAAAACCAAGCACTTTAAAGAAACCATCTGGCAAGAAGAAGCCAAATAAATCATCAAAGGAAAAGAGTAGTAAAAACTCTAAAAAGAATAGCCCTGACCAGTCAAATAGGGACAATGGGGAGTGCCCATATTCTGACCTGGACACAGTGCCTAAGATTCTGTGTCCTAAAGCACTTGAGCGCCAGACTAAGCTAGTTCTGAATCAGCCGTCTGCTGCAGTTGTAAAGGAAGTGAAGAAGCAGCCACCAGAGTTTCAGAGCGGCCTTTGGTTCAGTAAATCAAGCAAAGAGAGGCGACCGAAAACAACCAGTCCAATGCCGGACCGTACTCTCTTTAGTAAAGTGCCCTGTAAGAAAAAGAGCTCATCCCTTAGTAAAAAGATTATGGTTCCCAATGTCTCCACTAATGGTGGACCCAGCGACCAACCAGAAATGTTGGACAAACATAAAACTGTGGTACCCGCTGAAGCAAATCTATCCCTTGAAGATCCGGGACAAGTGACATGCAAAAGCACCCTGGTAGCTATTAGACCTTTCGGTACCCCTGTCAGTCTTGCTGACCAGTCTGAGTTGCCAGACAAGCAGAGGCCCTTGGTCTTGGTTGAGACTTCTGTGCTTCCTGACAAGTGTCAACCCTCAAAGCATGGGCAGATCCACAGCGATACAACGGACACTGTTACTGGTATGCCATCCGAACAGTGTGGTAGCTTAGATGTTAAAACGACGTTAGAGGCCAGTCTGGAAGATGGTTTCAATAACCAATCCATGACCAACCCAGATAAAGTTAAAAGTCTCATACAAACAGACGATCCTCATGTGATTTCTAATAAAAAGGTCAATGTAGTTGACAGGTTGTCTGACCATGCAGAAGAAGAAAATAACATGACTCAATTGTCAAATTTAATTTCTGACACTAGTGATGCATTATCAAAACTAGAAAAGCAGACAAGTTTAGTTTCTGAAAGTCAGCTTTCTTTTGTCAAACTGTCACGCAAAGACATAAAAAGAAAGAAAGTTGTTAACTCTAGTGCAACTATTAGTCCCATTTCAAAACCTGGTTTTACAAAGAATGAAAAGAAAAGAAAAGACAAAAAATCAAATGAAACGTCGTCTAAGCAGTCACACTGTGTGGCTGGCAAGACAGGTGTGTCGAAAGATCAGGCAGAATCCATAAAGGTCTCAGTTAAAAATTTAAAGGCAAACAGTCGGCCTGGAATACTTCTTCTCACGTCTAAATCTACAGAAAGTAAAACGGCTTCCACTGATGAACTAGGTAGCCAAGAAACAGAGAAAACACCAGTCTCAAATGTAACTTGCTCACCGTTGGATCACTCAGACACGTCCGAAGTTAAGAAGACCCCATCCTCTTTACAAACAAGAATGTCTTCTGATCTGTTAGGCAGCTCAGAGCAGAGAGATACTTCTGCCTCTAACACAGCTTTGAATACAACTCAGTCTTCTTCTGGACACAGACATTCAATTTCTAGGAATGCCCATGTTTCCTCTCGGAAACCTAAGAAAATAGGCAAGTATAAGCAAATTTCAAATCAAATGTTACTTCATCAGCCAGCCCACCTCCCTGCAAGCAGTCGGCTGATGACCAGAGCCTTGAAGGCCATGAAGGAGGCAGAGCAGAGGAAGCAGGAAAAAAAGAAAAAAAAGGAGTCCAAGCCAAAAGTATTAAATCCATTAAGAAAAGAAGAGGATGCTGTTTGTCACTCTGCACCTAACAAACCGGACTGCACTAAATCAAAATCCTTTAAACCTCAAAATACTGGTGGTGAGAATGATCCGAACACCTTGTCCAACTGTAGCACCCCCTCTTTGATGCAGTCTGATTCAGCTGACATTGAAATTGTTGTCAAGAGCGAAGACGAAGACCTCTCAATATCCTCAACTCCACCGATGGACTTTATACCGCTTACGTCCAAGGTCATGGCAAAGAATGATCCACTTGCTGATATGTGCTCCACTTCTTCTCTTTCAGCACCTTTTTCTTTTATGAATGCCTTTAAAAATGTCAAAGAGGTATCCTTCCAATCCCTGACAAATGAGGGCAATGGTAAACCAATGTCTTTCAAACCAGACACAAACTACAAATTCAGCACCTTTCTTATGATTCTAAAAGACTTGCATGACACTAGGGAACGAGAGGGGGCCCCTTTGGAGCTGGAGATTGGGCCACCAAGTGCACATGTAAAGGAGGAGCCTTTAGTGATGCCTGGAGAAACTGAACCTGCAATCCAAAATGAACAAGATGAACCTGTTAGTATTTCAAATTCAAGTATGGACAAAATCATAATCCCAAAAAATGTAAACAGTCCAAATAAGATCTCAAAAAGGTCCTATAGCAGAAGAGGGAGCTCTACTGGGGTGAAAAAGAAAGTCAACCGCAAAGTGCCTTCTCGTCCCGCCCGGTCTGGACCTGGCTTCCCAGGAATGGAGTTTTTGCCCGAAGCTGCATCCCTACCAATAGTGGATTCTTCCTCAGGAGTGGATTGCTCATCAGGAGTACAGTCCCTTTTGGATATGCAGGCTGGAATCTGGGAAAGGCCGGCTGGTGGTGACAGCGTGGTTTGGGAAGAGGAGGAAGGCAGGTGGAGCAGACTACATGAGGATCTTCAAAAAGCTGTGTCCTTGGAGCAGCGGGGGTCCGACACTAGACTACACCTGGGACAGCCAAATGGTCTTGTTAAAAACTGCACCGAGAATAACCCAAGCTCGATGCACAACACTGAAGGAGACAAAACTCAAACAAGTAAGAACTGAGTAGTTTAAGATCTGCAACACAAACATGCTCTAAAAGTTAATGAGAGCCTGTCAAAAATTGACTTTTTAGTTACATATTTGTAGATGAATTGAAGAGCATTATCATTATGCAGCAGAGAGGAAATAAGACCAAATACTAAAATTTAGTTGAAGTGTGCATTAAATACTTAACACACAGTTATGATCTACACATTTTACATTCTGTGACTGTCTGAACACATACTTATATACACATAAACACATAAACACATACACATATAGTAAATGCCCACTGTAACTCCAGAACTTGAGAGCATGTCTGCATCCATCTATGCATTAATGGGTACAATGTAAAAAGGGAACAAAGCTAACATAGGCTAAAAATAAGGGTTAAGGTTTAAGTATTCAGGAGACGACTGAACCAAGGGAGTGGGGTGTCCTGCTGTATCATCACTTACATTCAGTGCAGGTGGCCACTCTTAAGGCTTAGACATGCTGCTGCTCTCCTTGCTGATGGGTTTAGAGTAAATGTTGGTTCTACTCACTGATCTACTGTATGTACTGTACTGTATGTGCACAAGCTATCCAATGATGACCATTACAGTACAGATATGCCTGTACACACTGTGCTGTGTAACCCAACACCTCATTCTTACTAGATTAAATATTAAACTAGCTCTCTAGAATCATGACTAGTGAGGTGTTTTGTGTGTCTGTACAGTACAGGGAGGAATCACTAACCTCAAATGATGACAAGATACAAACCTAAAAGCTCATAATACAATAGATGCGCTCAAGTAACCAGCAGGCTAATTTGCCATACTCAAAGCTGCAATTGACCAATTGACTCTTTGTTGAGAATTATTATTTATTAATTTGACTATTGTAAAATATTAGAGTGAAGTGTTAATATTTTATGCAGTCATGCATAACAGAGAAAAATGTTTTGTTGTATATCTTTTTAAGCACATAAACGAATAAGAAAACCAAGCAAGAGGCTGATTGAATGGACTGAAGAGTACGATCAAATTTTCTCCACAAGGAAGAAATCCAAAAAGCCTCTCCAGTCGATTGGAAAGGTAAAAATCAGACAAAGTAAGATCTGTTTTAACTTTGTCTTTTTTATTTTGGTTGTTGTTTATTTTATATCAATTTTAGACACATTGTGGAAAATTTGTGTCAAATTGTGAAATTCTGTTTTTTGTTTCTCTCAGGCAGCCCAACCCATTACCTCTCTGCCTCCCCTGGGGCCAGACCAGAACATCCACGAACACTCAACCTTGAACCTGCTTCCCGAAGTACAGACGCCGCCGCCTGATCACATTGCTGTTCCCACAATACCCTCTGAACTCAACGTTTCTAGCACTGAAAACACATCTCCCCAAGATGCACCAGCGCTTTCCATAGACACACTAACTCCTCCTCCTGAAGTTGAGCTTTCGCTGTCAGAAAGCTTCATCAGAGACAACGGTGAGAAAGCATGTATTAGTATAGTGTGTATACTTCAGTAGGTGTTTAGGTGGAATTCAGTCTTTGTAGTTAAGAAAAGGTTTCAGATTAATAAAACCCTTAACAACAAAGGAATGAGGTCCTATAAAAAGATTCTGTTGTTAAATTCTATTGTCATTCACAGGAAATGCTCCACAGCTGGAGAAGAAACGGAAGAGGAAACCCACTCAGAAGATCCTGGAGTACTGTCTGGAGGCAGAGGCTTCATCAGCCCCCAAGAAGAAGGTACAGCATAGTACAAAACAATCTGTCTGATACAGTAGCTGAACAATGAATTCTGAAGTGTTTTTGATGTGTTTTCAATATTTGTTGTATTTTGTATAATTATTAAAATAAGAATGAAATCTGTAACAATCCTTTCTTTGGCACTTTTAATTATATCATAACAATCCTCTTAGGTCAAAACACTGAAGAGCAATTTAAATCCTGCTCCTCAAGCAGGTTCGTAAACTATCTAATTAATATTTTACCTCAAATCATAGTGAACCTCCTGATAATATAACATCTCTTGTCACTGTATATATGCCGATTAGCCTATTTTAACATTACTCTCTTTATTTTTGCTAGCTGCTGCCAAAACATCCGTCTTGAATCCAGAGTTAGGGCAGCCATCTTTAAAGTCGAGGAGTAAGCACCTCACAGCATCCGCCTCCAAGCCGACAGCCCCGGAGGTTCTAACTTGTACCGCCACGGCCACCGCACATCCTCACAATGACACCGGTCCCAGCTCTCCTGTCACCACCACTCCTGTACCAGCTCCACCTGAACCTGAGCAGGTGGAGACAGAGTCAAAAGATGTAAATGCCCCTGAACCAGAGGACAGCAAGAGTCATGAGCTCCAGAAGGACACATCAGAGCTAGAGGTCAGCCTTGTTTACTTACACATAAAACAAGCAGCACTGTTGATTTTGACATTTACACTTATTAGTTTATAATGTCATAAGTGTTTGTCTTTGAAGGGTGACCCATCTAGCTTGGATCCCAGCTTCCCCTCCGTTAAGGATGACGTGTCGCTTTGTGATGATGCACTTTCACCTGCAAGGAAGATCATAGGGGACCGAGGAGGTCCTGCATCTATGAAGGAGAACATATGTCAGGTATGTTTCCTCATTATGGCCTAATTCACTGATGGAAAATAATTTTAGTTTAAACTTGATAGCCATAACCTTCACTCTGAATAGAATCACTCTAATTAATTCAAATTCATTCATCTCATGCCTTTTTTTAAATATTTACTTAGGTGTGTGAGAAGACAGGGGAGCTGCTGCTCTGTGAGGGTCAGTGCTGTGGAGCCTTTCATCTTCCCTGCATCTCTCTGGCTGAGGCTCCAAAAGGAAAGTTTGTCTGTCCCGAGTGTAAATCAGGTATGTCTGAGTCTAAGCTTCACAAGTTTACAATTTAAAATTTTAATTTTCAAAAACATTTGTAATAACTCCATATTGGTTTCCAGGCATCCATACCTGCTTCGTATGTAAAAAACGCAGTGAGGATGTGCGACGCTGCATGATCCCTGTGTGTGGTAAGTTTTACCATGGGGAGTGCATCACCAACTATGCCCCTACTGCACCTGTGAACCGAAGCTTCCGCTGCTCCATCCACGTCTGTCTCACCTGCTTCATCGCCAACCCCAACAGCTCATCCATCTCTAAAGGTAAAAGGACAGTATGACGTCTCCTTCTACACCTTCTGAACCCACATTCACTAGTTTTGTGTTCTTCTGTCTAGGTCGCCTGGTGCGGTGTGTGCGCTGCCCTGTAGCCTATCATGCTACAGACCTGTGCATGGCAGCAGGCAGCGTTATCCTCTCCAACAACAGCATTATCTGTCCCAATCACTTCACCCCTCGACGTGGCGTCAAGAACCACGAACACGTCAATGTCAGCTGGTGCTTTGTCTGCACAGAAGGTAACATGGAGCAATTTCATTTACTCAACTGCACGATCCCAAAGTGACAAGCAATAAAAAAATTCACCCCAAGAAATTAAACAGTTAGCACAATGCTCCACTTGCTCCTGTGATCCAGGGGGAAGTCTGCTGTGCTGTGAGTCCTGTCCTGCTGCCTTTCACCGAGAGTGTCTGAACATTGAGATGCCTAAAGGCAGCTGGTACTGCAACGACTGCAAGGCTGGGAAGAAACCTCGCTACAAGGACATCCTCTGGGTGAAGGTTGGGCGCTACAGGTCAGTGGAGTCCTGGGGGAACTGTTGACATTTGCTCAGCGTTTTGTTATATCAGTTTTTTTCTCCTTTTTTCAGCATAGTCAGCTCTTTGATGGGATTATTTTCTGGTTATACATTCTTATGTGATTGTCAGCTGAACATCTTTTTGGCTCAGAGAAAATAGGATGTTGTATATGCTAGGGAAATTGGCTAAGTGTCCCTGACCCTGTTATTTGTGTATGTTTGTTGTGGTTGTGTGCTTTTCCACACCTCTGCGAAGGTGGTGGCCAGCAGAGGTCAGCCATCCCAAAACAATCCCAGAGAACATTCAGCGGATGAGGCACGATGTTGGGGAGTTCCCTGTTCACTTCTTTGGCTCCAACGACTACCTGTGGACCTACCAGGCCAGAGTTTTCCCTTATATGGATGTGGATGCCAACAGCAAAGAGAAGATGGGAAAAGGCGTCGATGCCATCTACAAAAAAGGTATCCAATGTGTTCAGCAAAGGCTTGCTTATATATATATATATTAGATTACTACAGGTTTGCTTCACTAACTTCATTTCCATGACTTCTGTACCTGTTGACCTTACTCCTCAGCATTGGAGGAGGCAGCCGTGCGGTTTCGTGAGCTGCAAGCAGAGAAGGAGCTTCGACAACTTCAGGAGGACAGGAAGAATGACAGGAAGCCTCCTCCATACAAACATATCAAGGTCTTGCAATACAATTTAAAGTCTGTATTGAGTCTAAAATGTTGCATTATGCTGATAATTTGAGCTAAACATGATACAATACAGCAAAAGCTTTCTTTTTATTTTGAATTTGAGTTCATTTGAATAAATTTCCTGCCTAATATTTGCACTGCAATTTGTTATAATATTTTTATATTACATTAACAATGACTTGATATATTGACTTAAATAAGTTGAGAAGAGCTAAATACATAATTTCAGACAGAGGGAAGTCTTCATGCTTGTTTGTGTTCCTGTGATTTGTTCAGATGAATAGACCAATTGGAAAGGTTCAGATCTTTACAGCTGACCTATCAGAGATCCCACGCTGTAACTGTAAGGCGACAGATGAGAGCCCGTGTGGGATGGACTCAGAGTGCATCAATCGCATGCTGCTTTACGAATGTCATCCACAGGTACAGAAAAATAGAAATATACTAAATGTAATTGTGAAAGTATTCTTTACAGGACATGTAAAACGCAAACAGATCCTCTATGTGGTCCTTAATTAAGTGTAAAGTACATTATTTCTACAGTGTGGCATGAATACAGTAGGTTCCTACAGTGTGTGGTACAGTCTGATGTGATAATAAGTCTGAACTTACAGGTTTGCCCGGCGGGTGAACGGTGCCTCAACCAGGCATTCACCAAGCGTCAGTACAGCCAGGTGGAAATATTCAGGACCCTGTCCCGAGGCTGGGGCCTTAGATGTGTCCATGACATCAAGAAGGTAACCCATGATTCATACTGCTGCTGATACTGGAACTAGTACTTATTGTGCTACTACCACTGCTGTTTGTCACTAGTTGCTGTGGTTACCATCAGATGGTGCAGGTTTTTAGTGGCTCTAGATTAATTAATGTCTTGTCTCTTGTGCTTTCCTAACAGGGTCATTTTGTGAGTGAGTATGTTGGGGAGGTGATCGATGAGGAGGACTGCAGGTCAAGGATCAGACACGCACAGGAACATGACATCTGTAACTTCTACATGCTAACTCTGGACAAGGTAAAGTTTGAATCTGAGGTGTTGTTAATGTTCTAGTTAACATTTCAGTGGGGGTGGGGCAGCATTTCTTAATTGTTCCCATATTGATCCTCCCCTGCCTCAGATTCCTTAAATAGTTGTCTACACTGTGAATGACTGTTTTACATGCTCTGTATTTCTTTTCAGATCTTCAATTGTGTAAATGAAAAATCTGATGTTAAAAAATGATTATATATGATTAAATATTTTTTTTTACTTTTTTTGTTTTGTTTGTGTGTGTCAGGACCGGATCATTGATGCTGGACCAAAGGGGAACGAGGCTCGCTTTATGAACCACAGCTGTCAGCCAAACTGTGAGACCCAGAAGTGGACTGTGAGCGGGGACACCCGAGTGGGACTGTTTGCGCTCATCGACATTCCTGCAGGTACCTTACATCTCTTACAGCTTGCTTGCCTACATGGATATGTAAAATTCCTCCATAATCCTCCATTTCTACTTTCAGGTGTTCTGCCAGTCTCCAAGTTGATTCTAACCCCCCCCTTTGAATTAGTCAGATCAAGTTTTATCAGTTCTTTGTGTGTCTCTCTTCAGGCACGGAGCTCACCTTCAACTACAACCTAGAGTGTTTAGGAAATGGAAAAACAGTCTGTAAGTGTGGAGCATCAAACTGCAGTGGCTTCCTGGGCGTCAGGCCAAAGGTAGGAATTAAACAGAAGAAGTACAATTCTCCTACTTAGGAATCAAAGTTACAGATTATTTAAATGTCATGTAAACAGGAAATCTCGTTTCCACAATCCATGGCTCCAAGGAGATCATTTCATGGATTACGTGATGGAGAGTTTCCTATTGATGTGTAAATAAGTCAGTTTTCACTGTGTTTTCATTAATGAAGACAGTTTGCACAGCGAGGAGCACTGCATCTCTCTCCTTGATTATCCACCCAGAACACCAATAATCTGGTTACTTGAGTCTATTTAATGCATTGCTCAGTTCCCCAAGCAACCTGGTTCTTCTGGGAAACCTGGGTGCATGTAATTGTACTGATACAGTGCTGAAAACCTGTGGTGCAGTTTTTGAGTTAAAGTGTTGGGAATTTAATTTTCTTTGATCCATTAACATATAAAATTTGGTAAAAGCCTTTTTCATCAAACTCAATGTATATTTGTCTTATGGCTATTAATTAACATTTGTTCATTGCTTGTTCATTCAACCAGAACAACCCTCCATCCGAAGACAAAGGTCGGAAGTCGAAGAGAAGAGGCCACGGCAAGCGGAAGAAAAAGGTGGTTGTCACCAAAGAAAGAGAGGACGAGTGTTTCAGCTGTGGCGATGGAGGACAGATGGTTTCTTGTAAAAGACCTGGATGTCCTAAGGTTTACCATGCTGATTGTCTGAACCTTACCAAGAGGCCTGCAGGTCAGTACAAACCAGGCTGGTTTATTGGTGAGTCTGTTGTCCAACCTGTGTGGATGTAAGTGCTGTTTTTTATAATGCTGATTCTGGACTGGGCCAAGCATCTTTCTCTGTGGAGTTTTCATGTGTGCTTGGACTATGGGTGCTCCAGCTCCCTCATAGTCCAAAGTCAGACATACAGTCAGGTTAATTAGTGACTCTGAATAGGTGTGAGTGTGAATTCTTGTTTGTCTTTTCATCTCTGTGTTGCAAATGATTTTCTCTTGGAGCCAAATAGGGAGTTAAGGTTTGGCCCCAGTAGTTTTGCTCTGTCCAAATTCTTAATGCGGACACATTTTCACGCCTACTATGCTAATTGTTGTAGGTCGTTGGGAATGTCCATGGCACCAATGTGACATATGTGGTAAGGAAGCAGCGTCTTTCTGCGAGATGTGTCCCAGTTCCTACTGTTGCCAGCACCGCGACGGCCTGCTCTTCATCTCCAAGCTGGACGGGAAGCTGTCCTGCAGTGAACACGACCCCTGTGGGCCTGAACCACTGGAGCCAGGTGAAATCCGGGAGTACACACCCGAACCCAGCTCCATGACGTCAGGACTGGGCATGGCAATCATCCCGCCTTCTGCTTCTAACACTACCACCAGTTTAAACCCAGCCACCAGGACGGGGCAGGATATCAGCGCTGGCGCTGGCATGTGTGCTTCTGAGTCATTTCCTGCCTTTTCCATCCCGGTACCTATCACCATTCCTGCTGCATCGCCTCCTCGCACCAGCTCTGATCCTCCCAGCAGCCCACATATGTTCGACCTTCCACACTACTCACCCATCTCCTCATATGAGGAGGAAAGGGATATCTTAGATGATGATGAGGAGGAGGAGGAGGAAGAGGAGCTGTTGGCAGAAGAGGAGGAGGATTTAGTAGAAGAAGGTGAGGTGGATAGGCACAAATCAGATCGTCACAAAGAGGATGGAGAAGCATCAACAGATGAGACAGGGCTGGAATACTTGGAGATCAAAGAAGAGGAGGAAGATGAAACTGAGGAGGAGGACGACGAGTGACATACAGTGCATTATTATTTACAGTGACACTGGATATGGAGGCAGAACAAATCATGTAAAAACTAAACAATAATCACACTACACAGGTGATTCAGCTTGTCCAGTGAGCGAATGGATGTGTGGAAGAATTTGCAGGACAAAACTAAATCAGTATAGAAGTTTATAAATTAAAAAATAAACAGCATAAATACTGTATGGACTAACATGTACATAAACAGACATTACACTATTTATTATTGATTTACATTTGTACTATTGATCATTCCATATTAACGGACCTCGGCAGCGCCTGCTTTAGAGACGGTCACTTTACCCACACTGGTCGGACTTTCATAACAAATGTGACAAAACTGTCTAGGACTGCAACATAAAGCTCGTTATTTACACACCAGTTTCATTCATGTTTGACATTTTGGCCATTTTTGCCTGCTACTTTGTTTTGGTATTTTTTGGTAGTAGTTCAGTGTCATATATGGTGCACCAGCAAGTTGGAGACCTTTTATTGTGTTTCTACACTGACGCTTCCTGTTAGAGTGGGGCTACACTCCTCCGTGAGACACATTACCCCACTTAAACCTCTCCAGGGTTTGGTTGTCCTTTCAGACATGAAAGATTCAATGTGACACAACTGAAATCAGCTTTATCCAGTCCTGATTGCCTGACGCACAGGAGTTGTTCCATCCACTTACTCCAGTCTTGCCTCCATCTCCAGTTCTTCACGCCTCCGATCATTAGATGGTGCGTCGACATCTGAATTCTTCAGGATCAGACCATCTATGAAAATGTGAATGCGCCAGATGATTGGCTACCTGGCGTAACCCATCACTACAACTTTGTGGTTATCATACAGATGTTTAAATGGATGCAGTCAAACACAAACTAACTGTTTTGCAAACTGATATATTTAGTGTTGGGCTCAGAATAATCATGTCAGGGTGGGAAAGACAGAAAGGAAGTATTGGCCATCAGTGGAAAAACTGTCTAAGCGCCTGAAGCTGGTGCAGTAAAAAGAGCAACACTAAACACTCAGTGTTTCCCCTGTGGCTGCTATGAGTCTGGATGCAGAGCGACTACAATGTTTTCTCTAGTGTTTATGCTGTTTATATTCTTCTCTGTTACGCACAAACGATGACGGTGGTGGAGAGTTGGGGTCATCGCATTCCCTCTCCTCTATCTATTGAGGGGGAACGAGTCTTCAACTGAACAATGAAAATGAAGGACCCCTGCCATGATGCTTGCACTTCAGTATGTGTTTTTTGCCATGTGTGTTTCGCTGTCTTCACGCCTATATTATTGTCTGTGTGTTATCTGCCAAGGCCTTAGTGTATTTCATTGGAGATATTTTTAAGGAATGGTTTGGTGCCCGTGAGAGAGAACATTTCCCTAGTGATGCCTTTTTACAGTTGCCCAATAAGACGTGTTTCATTCCAGTTTAATTATGACCTGTTAGATATCAGCCATTGACCTGTTCAAACAACTGCTATATAAATATATAAGAATAAGTCAAAATAAGCACTTTGTACTGGCCTCAATCATTTTTCACACAACATACTGTTTATCTGTGCATTTCTAAAATTAAGCCACATTGTACAATATATAATCTTTTATAGCATCTATTAAATTATTTTGGTTGGTCAGACATTTTTAAATCCTATTTGTATTGGTTTACATTCACTTATTTGAATACATTAAAACAGAAGCCAATGTTCCAGGTAAATTTCACACCATCAAATTCAATTATTTTCCCTTTCAGAGGCTAAAGTGTTTTTTATTATTCTTACTTTAGCTGTAGTGAATCCTGGTTGTACAATGGACTGGTTGTGTTGATGAGTAAGCTGTTTAATGATAACGAATGTTTTGCTTGGTTAACATTAGATAAATAGAAATGGACAAAGTCCAAGCCAAGTGTTTGCAAAAGACACGTTGAATATGGGATAATTATGTCAACAAAACTGAATATAACAAAACCCAGTGTGCTCCTCTGGGCAAAGCCCACAAGTAGGATTTCACTTATATTCTGACATGAGGGAAGAATCGTTGGGTGTCATTCAGGTTTCACCGAATGCCTGAATGTAAATACAGGATAAAATATATCTCTAGACTTCCTCTTTTTACATGAGCATCACTTCGTGAGCTAATGTTCTTGACAGTGTCAGCCCAAACCATGGCGAGTCAACAGACATGTTTCCAGTCAGACTCTGAGCCTATCAGGTGAAACTTCAGTGTCAATGTATTGAAAGATTTAAATAAGGTTGTACAAAGTGACCACATCCATACAGAAAAATAAAAGATGGAACACAGAGGTCAAGCGCTGGGCTGTTAAAATGAGTGTAAACATGTAGCGACGCGTCCACAGACTCTGCAATAAAGTCAACCACATGGTTCATCTCATCAGATTATGGGGTTAACCGTGCTAGACAACAGTATGGATTCAACTGTTCAGCCTGTTTGCGCTTTTCACAGATATCTGTTGAGTCATTCACTTCATTTTATTTGGTCTGAGTTAACATCTCTTTTCAAGGCACAGTCATGTTTGTTTCAGGCTGAGGACAGATGACGTGACACCACAGTGAAGACACAACTACATAGCAATCACTACTACCAAATCAGACTTGATGCAGTACACTTTTACAGCTGAACACATACTGCCAGTATTTTGTATTGAACCCACACAAATGCATTGAAAGCTCTGGTATGACACACAAGAGCAGAAAATAATGAGTCAGTCAAAATGCCAGGCGTACCAGAGCTTTGAAACATTCCTTCAGTAGGCTTTTTAATGCACAGAATGGATTTGTGTTACACCAGTAAAAACAGTGCATCGAAACATCAAAGCAGCAACATCCAAGTCCAAGTGGTAGCGCAACGCAACAGGCAACAAACGGGTGACTGGAGTCTTAAATACGCCTGAAGATGCTGAGAGAACTGCGTACCATATTTCAACATGCAGCTTTTTCCTGTGTTGGTGAAATCTGTAGCTTCTCAACACAGCTGAGAGGAACTTCCATCATTTCTGCACAAGGGGAGTTTTCCAGAAGCGGGAGGAAATATTTCAGTGCTAGAATGACGTAATGATTTGATTGTGCATTTAGAAATACTAAATTGAAAACAGTTTTTAAGAAAAAAAAGTCAGGTTTTGGGGCTTCTAACTTTACTGATCTCTGCATTGTTGGATCATAATCATCATTATCAGCTTGGTTGACCTGTAACAGCCAAACAGCAAACAACACGGTGTGCTCTCTGGTTTGTAGTGCATTAGTGTTTCTCCTGCTGAACCACAGCTTTCATAATTACTAGACATTCATATGTTTATTCATACATAACATAACAACTTGACCTTGGTTGCAGGTGGTTGTGTTCTGTCAACAGCTTGACACAGGTCTAATTTATAAAAGTGGTCTGTGCAAGCTTTTTTAAACAGTCTCAACTGTTGCTATGGGTATAAATTTGCTGCACGGCTGAGCAGCAGCGCTAAAGATTGTAGACACACACAAACCTATGAGGTTTCCTGCAGATTTAACGGCCTTCATAAAGATCATTAGTATTATTTTGCAAATGATATTTCAGTCAGACAAACAATAAGGTTGCTTTGCTTATTCTACATTGGTTTCACTCCATTCGTGCAGGCTTAAAAGCTTGGTTTCCTCAGCAAGGTTATGGTTGACGGTAAAGAAATACTAACTAGTGTAAACAAACCCTTCACCACTTTGAAGAACTTCACAATGCCAAATCACTTCAAGCAGTTTTTTTTCCTGATAGTCCAGGTTTAGTTGATCTTTCCTTTCCATCACTACTGTTTAATTTTGATGGTCACCACAGGTCCTCTGTTAACTTCCAGGTGATGGATCAGTCCACAGCTACCCAATAGTGACCAGCCTATGTATGATAAAATATAAGACATAACTGGGTGAAAGGTCATTCCTTCCAGAAATAGTTGCAGCAGTAGTGGATCTTTTTCCATAAAGTCCTGCAGCCCTCAGTTCTTTATGGCACAAAATATAAACATATGTAACACGATATAAACAGTTTGTTTTCTCTTTCTGTGATTTGGATACCAGATCCAGAATTACCAGAGACCCATCAGCAAATCCTGGTCTGACTTCAGCCAAGGGAAGCCGACCACATTTGGTTTCCTTTCTGTGCTCTGTATCAGTTGTTATGGCAACAGGAGTAGAAATATGAGTCCTTCTTCTGGCCCAAGTCAACGCCTGTTTCTTCTGCTGGAAGTAAAGGATTTTGTGGTTTAGGTCTGACATTTAGTAGCTTTGAGAGCAGTTTCAGACCTCAGCCCTCAGAATCTACACTAACTGTGTATAAATTCCAAATTACTGCAACAGTTGAAGCTGTTTACAACACACACCTGTCATGTACTGCAAGGCAGTGTTGTTGTAATCCTCAGCTACTTTGTGGAACAAGTCATCTGAGAAGCAGAAGAACAAGACACTTCACTTTCAAACCGTTAACAGCACAAGGTGATAAAAACAAGATATACACCCTTTGAACAACCCAGGATGCAAACAATAACTCAATAACTATAATTAGTCTGGCAAGAATCTTGCTCCTATAATCTAGCTGAGCATTGTATGATCAATTTAGGTTTTATTAGATCAAAAATAGAATAGAATACCTTCATTATCCCATGATTGGAAAATTGCCATGTTGCAACAGCAAAATCAGATCAATGCTAAACGTAAAAATCTTTGATAAGGTTGAGACTCACCAACATTGTTTCCCGTTTTACTAGACGTTTCAAAATGTTGTGCACCAATCTCTGCAAAAAACAAACAAACAAAAAAACAAACAAACTTAGGTTTAATATATTAGTTTGTCTGAAAAAAAAGTTGTGCACCATTCTAGAACTAAAGTTAAGCTAACATTAAGGTCATCATCAGACACATTTACATTCAGATTGTGGTATCAGCCATGGAAACAAGAGGTCAACCAATCTGTTTCAGAAGTTTAACCATCTGTCATGTAAACCATGACCCGAGAGGAAAGAGTAAACAAGACACTTGCTTGTCAGTAAAGCTATTTTTAGACATGCAGCAATTCCTGTTAATCTGGCATGTTGGCCTCAGGTCTCAATGAGCTCCATGGTCACTTTTCCATAGAGGTCAGGATGGTAGTTATACCAGGTCCCACTCCCTAACATGGACATGTCTCTTTCAACAAAGCAGAAGTCCAAATTATAGTAGATAGTAGAAATAGACAATATAAAAATGCAATCAGATTTTGCAGTGTGTCCGTTTTCCTATTGTGTGGTAACCAAATGAAAATTTTACAACGTCTGTGTATTTAAAGGTGTATAATAAAAGGGTGGGAGAACCGATGATGACGGGTTTAACCGTGACACTGCAGTTACCTTCAGCAAAGTCCTGAGCATCATGGTAGTCGATTTGACGCAGGCTGCGATCTTCTTCAATCAGGTCATTCTTAGTGCCACACAGGTAAATCTTACAGTGCTAGATGATACAAAAAGAACCGTAAACACCAACACCTAGATAGTTTAACAAGTTGCAAGTGACGTAGCCTGCATGTTTCCACTCACATCAAATAACTGATCAAATTCACTATCATTTATTGGGAAGAATTTCTTTGTTGTTTTCTTTTTGATATGTACTTGTCATGTAGAAAAGCTCTCTCACCTCCTCACAGTTCTGTAGCTCTTTCACCCAGAACCGAGCTCTCTGGAAGCTGCTGCTGTCAGTCAGATCTGGAAGCCACAAGTTACAAACCTGTTGTACGTAGTCGGAAGGTGCATGCAGCAAAAAATATGTAACATAAACCGTGACAGCAGTGTGAGTAACCTAGTGGGAAATACCATCAGCTAGTTTCCAAGTGCCAAAGTTCCTCAATGTGGAACGAGGCAAAGAGGAAATCTATTCCAGTAATGAGCAGTAGCAAGTTTGTCAAGTCTGTATGGTAAGTCATGATCAAGAAAATGTGGTACTATACAGTGGGTTTGTTGAAAAGGCTGTATGGCAACAATACAACAGCACTATCATGCATGATGTACAGTAGTGAGTATTTACCATAGCAAACTATGGCTGCTCGGGCTCCTCTGTAGTATATTCTGCTCATAGCTTCGTAGCGCTCTGATCCAGCTGTGTCCTGGGGGAATAAGTGAGACTGTTGACTGTTGTATAGTCAGATGTGATGTTACAAAAGTATACAGTTAACATTCCTACAATCCACGTGCAGGCTTGAACCCTTATGCAATCCTTAGCATGAAAACCTACACAGCTCATTTGATTGAGCTAAGGAAAATTTAAATAATAGGAAGGATCCTGTTGCCTGAAGTAGCCGCTAACTCACCCATATCCCCAGGGTGATCACTTTGTCTCCCAACTGGATTGGTTTGGCAACAAAAGCAGCACCGATTGTCTGTGTGTGAGAAAAAACCTTGCCTTTCACAATGACAGCAGGCACAAAGGCAATAAGCAACAAACCATCAAGGGAAATGATGAAAACACTCACGTTCTGGTACGGGCCGACCAAGAACCGATGATGAACGTATCTTTCCACCAGGCTGGTCTTCCCGACACTCTCCTTTCCTAGCATCACCACCTTAGCATCCACACGCATTGCGCTCATAGTACCAGGGTTTGGAAAAGGAAGGGTGCTGAGTAAACAGGCGTGCTAATTTACAGTGCTGTGGAAGACCAAAACAAAACATGACCCATTACTGACCGTAACCGTGAGTTCATAAGCATATTTATACCTACTTGAAATATATTGATGTTTTTAATCTAAGGCTGCTCGATAAACCGAACGTGTGCATTGGTTGTGTACAAACGGCTATTAAAGCCCCGGTGGACAGGTTGGATCGCTAACCTAGCTACTACAGCACATCACAGTGGAACTCACCTGGAAGCTAGCTTGACTCAACAAATCCTTGTCACCGCCGGATCCTTCCCGATCAGCAGCTTCCTCGGGCGCCCCGTGTCTACTGCAGCAGGCTCGATGTCAGTCACAGCCAAACCGCTTGTCATCTCTGGCCAGCCTCGCTGTTTGTACACTAGCTAACGGCCGCTAGCTCGGTTACTGACTGTGGCGCAATGGTTGCAATCACAACGGGTCGTCGGGTCACACGTTACAGCCGCAGACACTGGACGTCTGTCATCACCTCGGCTGCGTGAAAACAAGCCCAGACCTCCGGCAGGGAAGGACTAGCCAGCGGCTCTGGCGCAAAACAACCAGCTGAGCTTTGTTTGCTGGGTGGGAACCAAATAGGCGGCAGAGGCGGTTTCCAGGAGGAGGAAGTGCCCGAATTGCCGGAGACAATGACCGGATGTTGAGAAAACTGGCACGAGCCGCAGGGGACTAGAAGTTCCATCTGACGTCACTACACGTTCACAGGTTGGTTACCGAGCCGCACGTGTTTCTGTGTTAGTTCATCAACAGCATATAGCAACTATAAGCATATAGCAAATATACATAAACATAGAGTTCTTAAATATTAAAAAAACAAATAAAAAATTATATAAATTATATTTTGACGCATTGTAAATCCTGATGACGCGTTTGTGTAAATAAATAATAACAGTCACAAATAGACTTATACAATATAATCTGTTACGGGTTTGACAGTAACGTAATTTCGGTACACTGTATGTCTGGAACATAGGGTTGTACTGACAATAAAGCTGACTTTAGAAAAATTGCAATAAAATGAATGTGTTCTTTATCACTTATGGGAAAGAGATGTTTTAATGAAAGTTTGAACAATGCGGTTAACTGATTATGTGGGAGTCTGAACACTGTTGTGAATCTATCCGTAAGCAATCTTTTCCTCAGTCTGCAGCTAACTGGGAGTAAACTGGGACGCTACATTAGCTTTGGACACTGTTATAAAAGCGTGATTGGTGCGGGCACTTGGTTTTAGTGTGCGAGGCCGCAGCAGTGATTGGTGCAGGCTCCCTGTCATCCACCCGTCCCACCCTGCACTCACATACACACACACGAGCCACAGGCAGTACAGACCAACATGGCTGAGTCCGAGGCAAGCGAGGTAACTTCTGGCGGAATCTTTCAGGAGATCTTCACGTCTCCGCTCAACCTGACCCTGCTCAGCCTCTGCCTGTTCCTCCTCTACAAAATCTTCCGCGGGGACAAACAACCAGATTTCGGCGAGGTCGAAAAGCCGCTGCCCAAGATGAAAAAGAGGGACTTCACCCTCGCAGACTTGAAGCTCTACGATGGGGAACAGGATCCCAGGATCCTGATGGGCGTGAACGGCAAAGTGTTCGACGTGACCCGAGGAAAGAAGTTTTACGGACCAGGTGAGGTCAGCGAGCTCCACGGTGATCGGGACCTTAAACTCTGGCTAACTCCCGTCGCTAACGGTAGCTAGCGCCCAGTAGCCGCTGCATTTACGTGGATTCCACTCACTGGACACAATTACAGAATATAAGAAGTACTTTGAGTGTAAAAGTTAACTTCTATTACTGGAGCTAACGTCCCCCAGTAGTTGGTTAACTGAGCTCGCCTTTCACATTGGTAAAACTGCTGTAGCCTTGAAAACAGAGATCGTCTATGAAGGACTTGAGTTACTCTCCAAAGGAAAACGTTACCGACACAGCCGCCATGTTTCCAAAGTGCAGCAAGAAGGCGACGTTAGGTGATCGTCCATAATAGGGAATTTATTTATTATTCGTAATAGAGAAAGCGACTTCTCTTTTAATGCAACTCATCCCCAAAGAAAAGCATGCATTAATACAATAATAAACATCATACAACTTGAGTGACACCTGCTGGTAAAACATTTGTATTAGTTTCTCAATTCTTTGCAAATAAGAGTAAAATGAAATGAGCAGTAAATACTGTATAGCGAACTGTGTTAACAATAGTACTAATTACAGTAATAGGATTTCACAGTGTTGTACAGTTTATCCACGTCTCTGGAATAAAATAGTGCTCAGAGTTAGACCTCGCTGCTATTATCTTATCCCAAATGGTAACCTCTGTTGCGTGTAACCTCTGACCAACATGCAATCATGCAAACTTTTCCCTGCATCATACACTCAGCGTTACAGTTAGAGAAAATCTGATAGGGCTCATTAAAAATGAGTCCAGAACTAGGATCTTCAGGGGCCATGGACCACAAAATGCACTAAAATAACCAGATTCATGTTCATGAAGGATGACGTTGCCAGTGGCCACCATTCACTGCTTCTTGTCCAGCTGGAGCTTGCTAGAATGAAGTGTAAATTGAACTCTCAGCGATCAGGTTTCACCCTTGTTGAACAGTCACCTCACAGTGTGCTTGCTGCATTTTCCCCTCTGGAAGGTGGGCCGTATGGAGTGTTTGCCGGCAGAGATGCGTCCAGAGGTTTGGCTACGTTCTGTCTAGAGAAGGAGGCCCTGAAAGACGAATATGACGACCTGTCTGACCTGAACGCCATGCAGCAGGAGAGCCTCTCTGAGTGGGAGTCCCAGTTTACTTGTGAGTAGAGTAGAGAGTATGTGTATGTCAGATTTTTTTGTATGGTTTGATTTTTTTTTAATCTTTGCATGGAGCATCGGCGACGAAAGTAATTTCAATCAATAAAGTATTTGATTGATTGAACATAACTGTAAATTATGGTAAAGTTTTTATCAGTTATGATAATGTAACTTTCTGAAGCACTGTTATCAAAGCTGTAGTAAAATTGCCTAACTTTTTGATTGGACTCAATTGGTAAACGATTAAAGTTATCTGAGAATGTCTGTTTCAGCAATGTGAGATTTGATTTTCTATTTTCACAGTGAAGTATGACTACATCGGCAAGCTTCTGAAGCCAGGAGAAGAGCCCACAGAGTACACAGACGATGATGAGGGAAAGGACAAGAAGACAGACTAGAGAGTGAAAACTGACCAAGATGGAAAATAATAGATGCCTTAATATTTGTTTGCATTTCAATGCCAATTCAATGACTGTTAGGAGACAACATTACCATATTCTGTACACATTCTAGTATGTTTGAATCATCACGATCTTGGATGTGACTTAAATAGGGCACAACACCCTTGGATTCAACCACACGGTTATATATTAAGTAAAAATGTAGTGTGAGTAGCAGTGACAGCAGCTGTAGGTGGGGGTATAGGGCAGTTATGTGACAATGATGTGAAAGTTGTAAAAACACTTTAGTTCCATCTCTTTACAAAAATGTTTTTGACTAATTGTCTTATAGGCTTGTTATCAAAATATTCCCCTATTGCTGTTTTATTACAGGCTGTACACATTCCTTTTAGACACCATTGATTACCTCGCATTAATTCAAAATGAAAAGCTACATTATATAAGTTTTTCAGCTATCTTTGTGGAAAATATGCTTTAAGCGTAAACTAATGTGAAAAATGTGCTGTTAAGAGCTTTTTTTGAACCAGACATATTAAACGGCCTCAGATGGTTTCTGTTCAATTTGTTAAGCTCTTCCAACCGCGGCAAACCAAGACCAGGGGTGGGACACGAAGGTGGAAAAGACATAAGCTCATGGTTTTCTGGACCAAGCACTGATGAGCTAATTAACATTTTTTTATCATCACAAACACTTACAAGAGTTAAGATCATTTAATTTGATACATCTAAAATGTAGGTTAAATATCGTTTATTATGTGATGCAAAAACCATTGCTGCACTTAAAACTCTAGGAAAGGCAGTTTTAGAAAATTAATGTCTTTTTCTTGGACACTAAACCGCTCATGGCAAAATCATATTCTATTATTGAATAGCAGTCCTTCTGACAGTGCTTTGTTAATTCCCCTACACAGTCCGTGATTTTTGAATATTGCCGAGCTAAGGAAACAACAGATTTTTTTTCTGAACAGTCTGATGATTTGTTTCCAATCTCCGCTAAAGAAAGAAGTGAATGATTTCAGGTGAAGATGAAAAGCATTGATTTAAATTCCAGATTTCTTTTTTATTTTTATTTTTTAACTGTCTTTTATTCTGTCACGGTATTCTCTGCTCTGTACTTTGCTGTTGTGTGAAGTAATTTCCCCACTGTGGGTCTATTAAAGGTTTTCTTATCTTAATCTCCTGACTGTTAACCTGTAATTTTTTTTATAAATGTGTGTATTCCTACAGAAACATTATTATAACTATTACTGTTAATTTTTAATCTTGAAATTAGTGTTTTCTTCTTATATTTGGAAATTTGCTGATTTCAGTAACCGTTATTGTTATGAAGACTAGACCCCATGCCTCAAAAACACATTCAGTGTGGGAAATATTTCAGTTTATCATTATGTACAGTATAAAAATATAATGTTATCTTACTGTCATATGATTATGATCCTAAATATTTTGGATTAAATAAAGGAAGTTCTAAAACAAATGCTTACAGTCTGTTTATTTTATTATGTTCAGAAGATTTTTGTATACTGTAAAATTACATTTGACAGAGGAAGGAAAAATTGATGATTATGTGCAAATAGTTAGGCCAAGAAAAAGGCTAACTCAATTTTAAAAAAACTAATTACAAACCTTTTAATTTATTTAACGTTTGAAAAAGCTAATGGTTTTGATTATACATGTATAATTATAGGTTAATATATCTGGTATTACAAGTGTGCAATATAAAAACTGACATTATAATATCAAAGTATATACATGCTGCCAGTTGTGTAGGTGGTATTTCCGTAAGTAGCAATACATAAAATCAGAAACGTGTTCGTATGTGATTGATTTAAAAAGTACATGTGTCAGAAGTGGGATTCGAACCCACGCCTCCATTCGGAGACCAGAAGTCCCGTTTCAGCGGAAGGAGTTTATCCTTGAGTCTGGCGCCTTAGACCACTCGGCCATCCTGACACGGCATTGAGCAGCGGCGAAGACGTTTCTTTTATAGACGTCTTTACATAGTAATAGAAATAGTAATTTTCTAGAATAATCACAAATATATCAAAAAAGCAAAAGGTCCCTATGCTTTTCTGAAAATACAATGGAAAATTTGTATTTTGCGAACATTTCAAATTTCACGTTTTATTAAAGCATGCGCATTTAAGTGTCGTCATTTCCGGTGTGTGTACGTGCAGCGGCCATATTACACTTCCGCGCTTCAAGGGTATCTGAAGATATCAGGCTAGTCAACATGTACCGCTTTGCTAAAGCTGCAGTGAGCGTTACTGGTGAGCAAAATGCTTTTTTACATATATGTGTCTTGTTTGTATTTGTTCAAGTCTAAGGACCAATTAATATAAGTTGTCTGCATGTTTGACAAGCTTTTCTAGTCGATGACCGTGTTCAGCATGCTAGCAGTTCCCTGCTATCCCTCTAGCATTAGGATATCTCAAAGAACGCGTTATAGTACAACTTATATAGTAACTTGGCAGTAAGTCGTTTTCTATAGCAATAGGCCTATTGAATTTAAAGGTCCTCTATTAAATGCAATGTTTTCCCTGATGTCTGTGTTTAACGCGTTGACCTATGTTAAGTCACGTACCTCACCTGCTTGTGATTGTTTCCGTGTAAAGTGATGTGTATTGTTTATATTCCAACACTATTATTTGTGATATTACTAACACGAACCACCGGGACACAATGATTTCAATGAATCTTCTCCCTAGCGTGAGATAAATATTAGTGTTGTTTTTTGGCCCTGAATTTAAACTTGCATCAATTGGTGCATAATTTTGTATTGCCAGACATTTAAGTTTTGTTTATTTGTAGGTCAGGCCATGCGGCAGGTGAGGCATGGATCGTCTGCCCGCCAAGAGGACTTCCACGCTAAGTACGGTACTGGTTTGTTGCTAGGTGGAGCGGCCTTCTGCACAGTTGTGTGGGCATATGTAAGTGTACAAATCTTTCATTTCCCACTGAATAGGGTACATCTTACAATAAACAATAAGTGACTTGCTTTCCAAAACCAGGCAACATATTAAGACAAATGCCTATAATTGCTTTGCTTCCATGAATTGTGCCTCTATATTGCCTCTATATTTGCCTGTAGGACAGAATCTTGATTTTGTAAGTAAATAACAAATGCCAAATAGTATCTACTAGTTATAACCACTGGAGGGCAATGAACTCTTCTATTGTGCAGCACCTTTTAAGTTTTTCATGCGCAAGGTTTGTTTTCATTGGTTTGTTATTGCTAGTGGTTGTTAGTTACAACAGTAAATACCAAAGCAATAAAGACAAAAAGAACAATATCTGGTTCAAAAAATGTAATTGCTATTAATTACATTTCCTTGATAATGAATTTTAAGTTTTAGGTGCCTTTTTTGCCAAAAGAATTTTTTCAGGCTTGTTTTAAATTAAGTCAGTAAGGTTAATGTTGATGTAAATGTTTAAATTCTGGTAATTCTCCCAAACCTGCAGGTAGTGACTCAGACTGGCATTACCTGGAATCTGTCACCAGTTGGTAGGGTCATGCCCAAACCGTGGAGACAGGATGATGAGTAAAGAGCTTCCATGACAGACCCCACCATTGCATCTAATAAACCCTCTGGTTGTACGGATCAGTGCATATCCATGTGTTCAGACAGCGAATGCCTGTGTTACTTTGTCCAAATAAATTAAGTGATTCCACTGACTTTTACTTTTCTTTTTTTATTTTACAATAAATTATCAGAAATGGATGTGTATGATGGGATGATTATCACATCAATTAAAAAAATAAATTTTAATTTAAGAGTCGTAACCTCTGCTACACATTTACATTTTAAGTTGCTTTCTACAAGTATTGAAGCTTATTTTTGATTTTTTACCTCTTATGCACAGAGTAAATGTCAATATCAAATTTTACTTCTAACTAAAACGTAAATAAATCTGTTAGGTGACTTACTTTCTGGTGCTTGTACTGTAGTAAGTAAGATGAAATCGATGTATAATAAATACTTTCAGCATCTACGCTGGAAGTATACTGGTATTCCATTTATAACAGAATCCTACGTCTGAAAAAACGCGCTACAATATAGGATGTAATGGTTGTTTTCTTTGGTTAGTTTGAATAAAGTTTTATTAAAGCTGGTGACGTCAATGAACAGACAGTATAACAACCCAATTAAAAAAATGTTCGTGTGCAGCTTTAGCCAATCAACAGCGGGTAAGTGCTTTTGACCCCGCCCATAGGCTGTCATTCAGTGCTGCGCTAAGGTCACTGCTGACATTCACTAGCCGTCAGCCAGAGGAGGCGGAGGAGATTCATCCAGGAAGGCGCAAGAACCAAGCAGCAAACCCAGCAACATGTCTCTGTCTAACAAACTTACCCTGGACAAGGTGGACGTCAAGGGGAAGCGGGTAATTATGAGGTGAGCGTTTATCGCCTAACATTAGCATCGCTCGTCGTAGACAGCTAATCGGAAATCGGAGTATTTTTCGTCAGCTGGCTCTGTGACGTTTTATGGCCCCTATGTCCTTTCAGTCGTAACAAAATGTCAGGTAGGACAGCTGTACCAATATAGAGGCATTGAAGTGGTGGTTAACGGTGTTTCAATCAGTTCAGAGCACTGAAATGAGAGCAGGAAGTGAAATGTTAGTCACGTTCCCCCATCCCTGTTACAGTACGTGCCTGTGAGGCGATGCTACATGGATGAAGCCCTCTGCATCATAGCATGATGTTGAAATGACTCCGTTAGAATATATTACAGTAACAAGTAAGCGAGTAAGTAAGTAAAAATCTAATAAATGGCCATTTTAACAAAATCATCGTTTGAATTAATATTTTTATGTGTCAATTAATGGGTTTTAATGACAATAAACGTAGAAATTATAATAATAATAATTGCTCTCCTGTGATGGAATAAAGCGACCTTGACCAAGGTTTAAAAAGTAGTATATGCCCAAACCCTGCGAATATATAGTAAAACAATAAAGCTTATAAAACTAGAAGATGGATGACAATGCTTTGGGACATTTTTCATTAATAAAAGGCTCATTTTGACCCAAAGAAATTCAGGTTTTAATTTTTTCAACAGTGCTGTTGCAATTGTGCAATTTACTCACCAGATTTTTCTGCAAACTGACCAAAGACCACTGGAGACAGACGTACGCATGAAACTGACACCCTCTGGAAATGTCAGAGGGCCATTTTGGTTTGCTCTGCCTAGTGGTGCCACAGCAGGCAGCTAAGGACAAGGTTCATCTGTTGCAGGAGCCACTAGCCTGCATTTCTGATTGTTAAAAGGTCACATTTTAATTTCAGTATAAACTATAAGTGAGCTAAGCTGTTACAACTGATATGAGGCCTACTTTTATCATACCCAGGGCTTGTCATAGCATGCCATTTAGTGACTGCAAACTTCCATATGAAAGCAGCATGCAGGGTAGACCCTGCTTGCCGGAACCTAGAAAAAGGGGAGGACCCAGAGCAGTACTTCGCCTCTGAAATCAAGTTCAGAAGAGACCACAAACTGACTTCCTGTAGTGGCAGCTTCCATAGTTAGACTTTTAATTGTTTAGTTACTCACTGTTGCAACCTTAAAGTATTGCAAACACTTTCTAAAGACAGAAGTTGCTTAGTTTATTTTAAGGTTGAAAATGAAATGGTGAAAATGACAGGAGGAAGATTGTGTAAGCTCGCCACGTGGTCTAGCCACACTCGGTAATCTTCATTAGTATCCTGACCCTCAGTGTAAGTGAGCTGACCTTTTTTATTATTCATATTTTTGTGCTGCAGTTTTGTTTCTACTTTATCAACATCCCTCAGTGATCCTGTGAAATGCTGACAGCTGGGCTATAATGGGACAGTGGATTGTTGCTGTTGTAGCATGTAACCACGTGTCTTGCCAGGTGTTCAGACAGAGAGAGGAGGTATTATGTAACTGATAAGAGGGATGCAGTGTGGACCTATAAGCTGCCGGGGTGCACACACACAAAGGGCTGTGGTCTGAATGAGTTGAACAGTTTAATTATTGAAAGAACCAGTCACCAGACAAACCTGAGCGTTTCAATGATCAAGGAATATTCATCGCATGGCTGTAGCTGTTTTACGTATTTGCAAGTTTACTGTATGAGGCATATGCAGGCTGTTTTTATTTTCTCTCCTTATGTGCTGGATGTCCAGTAATCATACAGACACCATGACGCAAGAACAATCAATTTGAAATGTAGCTTTACTTTTTACATTTGAATAATAATATCATTATACACGGATGCTGTCAACCTTATTCACATCTGCGGAGTAGATGTGGGTTGAAAAGTCAATAAAACCCTTGATAATGAACAAGATACCTTTTCTTTTTTATTATTTAGGTAATTATTTTTTGCAATAATTAAGTTTTTCCTTTTTTAGGGTTGACTTCAATGTTCCAATGAAGGGCAAGCAGATCACAAACAACCAGAGGTAAACTGTCTCTCTTTTATTTCCATATTTTCTGTTTGTTATAAAATAATCTAATAAATAAATTAATTAATAAATAATCTAAAAACCTTCATGTTTTTAATAAGCCAAATTGGTAATATATTCTAATGATTTAGTATTTAGTGTCCTCAAAAGTAGTCTCTGCGGTAAAATGGATTCAATATACAGCTTCTTGCTTGCTCTTCTTCAGGATTAAGGCAGCAGTTCCCACCATCCAGTACTGTCTGGACAACGGAGCCAAGGCTGTTGTTCTGATGAGCCACCTGGGCCGCCCTGATGGAAATGCCATGCCTGAGAAATATTCCCTAGAGCCTGTCGCTGCTGAGCTCCAAACCCTCTTGGGAAAGTGAGTTTGTGAACTGAGGGACTGGTTTGTTTTCTGTTAACCTGTTGTTTTTTTTTCTACAAATTCAAATATGTAATAGGGTGTCCTTGTTGATTTAGTTATACCTGTGGATATTGCTCAGGATTTCAAAGCATCAATAAACCTCCTCACTGATTATCTTTAGGCCAGTCACCTTCTTGAAGGACTGTGTGGGTGCAGAGGTGGAAGCTGCCTGTGCCGACCCTGCTGCTGGATCTGTCATCCTGCTGGAGAATCTCCGTTTCCATGTTGCTGAGGAGGGAAAGGGCAAAGACCTATCTGGAAACAAAGTGAGTCTGTTTTAATAGAGGACACTCATTGTCAGGGCTTCGTCTTTGTTGAACCACCCTGTAATGAGTTGGAAAATGCAGAGTCACTCCTGCTGCAGCATTCACTGAAGAAGCTGCATCACTGTCCTACTGTATGACATCATGGTCAAGTAGTGCAGTAGTAACGCAGCATTACTGTGTCCTACAATATGCCATTATTAACATACACCACCTTTTTAGAGGACGCTTATGAACTTTTTGCATACTGTTGCAGCATGCTGAACGTTTAACACTAGGGGCATGGCATAGCAGTGGGTTCTGTGATAGACACAGTCTATTGCAAATACTATGATACAATATAAAGCATTTCAGCATGCTGGATCAAACTTAGTTTTATTTGGCTTTGTCTGTTGTCAGTGTGTGACTTATCCACTGATATTCAGGTCACCCAATCCTTCTCCTTACAACTAAATAGTCATGGGGCCTGCAGTGGATCTGCTACTTTGACCCTGCTTGACATTTACCCTGAAGGTCAGTGGGTGCCCAGGCTGTACTTGTTTCTTTTCCTGTCCTGGGAGCCCTGCTTGGTATGCAGCCTGTGTAGGTTTTTTTACTGTACCATATCACACATGCAACTTTATTTTAGTTTAATCAAAAACAATGTTTCAGTTCCAAGTGTGCAAGGGACATTAAATGATGTTTTATTAGTAGATGTAGTAGAAACACAAACACACTAAAGCTACATGACAGATGGCACAAATAGAAAAAGTCAGAAAGGACAAAGACTAAATGTAGGAAACTGTAACCTGAGCCTCCTTGTCGCTGACATTTAGATTACAATAAACTTTAACCTTTTACTGCACTTAGGTCTCTCAGTCACAACCTTTGACTCTTATGTTATTAACTAATTCACAACAAACTAATGCTAAACCAGAAAAGCTTGATGTGAGGATTTAGGAGAAAAATACTGTATACAGTAGATTATAGCCACTGATCTATTACTTGTTTATTATCCTCTTAGACCAAGGCCTCCCAGCAAGAGATTGACTCCTTCAGGGCGTCTTTGTCCAAACTGGGTGATATATATGTAAATGATGCCTTTGGGACAGCTCACAGAGCTCACAGGTGAGTAGGACATCCTGACACAATGGTGGTTATGAACTTAAATATCTCTAAGCCCTTCACAGGTGGCAAGATTTTGTTAATGTGTATCCTCCTATCCCTTTCTCCTAGCTCCATGGTGGGCGTGAACCTGCCTCAGAAGGCAGCTGGTTTCCTCATGAAGAAGGAACTTGACTACTTTGCCATGGCTCTGGAGAAACCTCAGAGGCCCTTCTTGGCAATCCTTGGAGGGTGAGGACCAATTATCACATTAATTGTATGAGCTGATGCTATATACCATACTAAAACCTGATTGAATACTTCACCATTCAAAACAAGAGGATAGTGCTCGGTTTCCAGATGAAATTAGGCTAGAAAATTGTTTACATGTCATCAGACTGGAGCATCTTTTAAAAATATTCAGCTGATAATCAAAGAAGAGAGAAGATAAGCTCCTTATGTCATCTGGTGTTAGTCCACCGCCTAGTAAATAATTACCTGAACATTTTCAGATTTTCAAGTTTGTTGATTGTTTTTTTTTTTTTTTTTTAAATCATCATCATACACGTAAACCTGTTTGGTTTAATCTAAATAGAGAAGTATTGCCTTTATACCTGGAGTTACATGGAAAAAATAAAGTTTGTTTTATGGTAATGATGCAGGACATAGGAGTAATAAGCTGGTGCCAGAGTAGATAAGACGCTCACCAAATCGTTTCCTGAGTGATTTACACTCTGGCACCACAGTTGGAAGAATAAAAAGATAACCAAGGCTGAAGCGTCTAAAATATAAGTATTAAAAATATGATTGAGTTCAGACAGCTGTGAAACTCCTAAATCACATCTGAAGACTATAGCTTTATATTCAAATGGACTAATAATTTGACACCTTTTGATCCTAAGGAACTGTGGTAAATAATTTTTCACGTTTGCTTTTTCTTTCCACACTGTCTTGTTGTACTGTCTGTGTTGATGGAATCAGAAGAACAAAGGAGCTGTGGCATTTTACACAGGACATTGTTACCTTTACATGCAGCCTCAATAAGGGCAAAGTATCAGAAATGCTTGAGCCAAAATGTGATTTAGAATTATATCGCTAAACCCTTCTGTTCTATCGTGTGCGAGCCCACTTCTTTGTGTCTCCCCTGAGTAGTTTTTCTCTGTCTGTGCTTCAGAGCAAAGGTGAAAGATAAGATCCAGTTGATCAACAACCTGCTGGATAAGGTCGATGAGATGATCATTGGTGGCGGCATGGCCTTCACCTTCCTCAAAGTCCTCAACAACATGGAGGTGAGGAAGATGACAGAACTTAATGCACCTAATGAATTAATCATCTTATAGTAACTTATGCATAACCAGTAGACTGTAGTATTGAATTTCAAGTGTTTCACAAGTTCATTGTAGTTGCTGCTCTGTGTGTTCTCCTCATCGAGCTGCTAGACTTTTTGTTGAATGAGGACGCTGTTTAAATACTTGTGAAACTGCTTTGTTTTGCGTCACAGCCCCAAGATTCAGAATCAAGTTCATGACCAAAAGTTTAAACGGAGTCTGAACTCGTGCTATGATTTGAAACACTGGACACACAACACTAAATCTGTTTTTTTTCCTCTTTAACTTTTTCACTAGTCTGGATCAAGAGTTTTCAAATTGTACATGAATAACAGGTTAAATGTGAACGGCTTGAGGTACCTTAGCTCAGAGTTGGGGCTGGAGAAAAGCGGACGAAGCCTTCCTTTTTAAATAATATTTAACTATGAATCTTTAAGCGTGTGAGTATCCAGACTAAATCCACTATTCTTTGTGGACACAGATATCTCTACCTGACGTTAGTAGACTAGGCTGTTACTCACAAAAATTTATCCAGGGTCAATCTTTGGTCGTGCCTATTCTTCTCAATCTGTTTTGCAAGTTTGTTTGAACAGCACCGACATTCAGTAACTCTCAGTTGCCTCATCACACAAAGTGTTCATCTGTCTGATTTAGATTTAGCTGGTGGATGTTGGAACTAAGATACATTTGAAGAGCCAGGCAAAATATGTTTTTGCATCACTTCACATTGTGAACATTCTAGAACAAGTGGAAGCAGGAGCTTGGCGTGATACAATTGATCTCAGTCACAGTATATTGCGAAAGAATAGGTTGAACATTTCTGTGCTTTGCTGTGTAGGTTTGAACATCCATTTACAGTAGTTTCACTTTTCCCTTGTTTTAGATCGGTAACTCCCTGTTTGACGAGGAGGGAGCAGGCATCGTCAAAGACCTGATGGCCAAAGCTGAGAAGAACGGCGTCAAGATCACACTGCCTGTCGACTTTATCACTGCTGAAAAGTTTGATGAGAAAGCTGCTACTGGCACTGCAACCGTTGCTGATGGAATCCCCTCTGGCTGGATGGTGAGAAAAGACACTGAATAAATCATCAAATGAACACACTAACGTGAAGGTTTCTTGAATTGTTGCCTCTGTTGTTTAGAATTTTTCATTAACCTTTCCTGCAGGGCTTGGACTGCGGACCAGAAAGCTCTAAGGCCAACACAGATGCGGTGGCTAGGGCCAAGCAGATCGTATGGAACGGTCCAGTTGGTGTGTTTGAATGGGACAACTTTGCCAAAGGGACAAAGACCCTGATGGATAAAGTGGTGGAGGTGACCAAGTCAGGCTGCATTACAATCATTGGTAAGAAAAACAGGATGGAGAGGAACTAAATTTGTTTTCCTATGATTCAGTCAAGTGTGTTACTGTTGGGATGCTTAAGACTTTCTTGTTTAAATTTCAGTAACACAGACACCTTTTTTTTTTTTTTTTTTTTTTTTTAATCCTCTAATCATGTATCATTGGCGCCTGTTTGTAACTAGGTGGAGGTGACACTGCCACCTGCTGCGCCAAGTGGGACACAGAAGACAAAGTCAGCCATGTTAGCACAGGGGGTGGTGCCAGCCTGGAGCTGCTGGAGGGTGAGTGACAGAAAAAGAAAAACGACAGATAAAAAAATTCATCAATTTATTTCAAGGCTGACTTCATGCTTCCATTTGTGTCCATAGGTAAAGTCCTGCCTGGCGTGGATGCTCTCAGCAGTGTCTAAACCTCCCATCAGCTTCTGTTTGTCTGTGTGTGAGAGTATGAGAGGAGGAGGGTAGCATCGCAACCAGACCCCTGTTTTACCTGCAAAGAAACACACCTGCTTATCAGACATGTCTGTGCAACATGGAGCCTTCTGCCTTATTTCAACATGCAGATGAAACCAGTCAGGTCGAAGTGCTGACAATGGGACACGTTACTTGACAACAAGCAAAGACGAAATGCTTTGTGGAGGTGATTTTTGGCGCAAATCATGCATTTCTTTCACTGGATGGTTGGTACACGGCCAAAGTTACAGCCTTAACATCTCCTAACCGCGAGCTGCAAGTGTAAATGCTGTCATTCACTTTCTTGTTTTCTCCCTTTTATGTAAGAGCAGTCGTTGGCATCAACCTCTGAAAAAATTTAAGCGCTGGCTCGTGTGGATGTGGGTGAATTTGTGTTGTCCTCTTTGCATAACTATCCTGGGAATGTTACTACACAACCCTCGATAATGTGTCTACATACAGTACATATTAAATATATATATATATTTAGAAACGGTTAACGTGGTGTGTGTGTGTGTGTAACGGTTTATGTTTTGTCTGTCCACACTTACATCGACTGGTCATCTGTGTTCTCTGGCTGGTGGACTCTGAGCAGCGTCAGACTGACAAGTCGGCGTCAGTTGATCTGTTCAGGTTAATAAAATTCTTCCAGTGTAAACTGTTTCTCTTACAGTTTTTATGTTGTTTGGAGTTTGTATTACTCATTTTGTGTAATAAAGTAGTCCCCTATCAAATCACAGGACACGCTTTAAATGAACCATTTTAATTACTCAATGTTTGCGCAGGTGCTGAGGTGTGTAGAATAAATTAATGAAGTATGAATGTAATCAGTTATATATTCACATCAGTTTTAAACTCATTCACATGCATTTATTCAGACAACAAAATCACCCACTTACTGCTGATCTGTGTCTAGTAGACAGAGTCAAAATGACCTGTTACATCTCCAGAGTTGCAAAGTACAGAGATCCAGAAGTGGGAATGGATTTAGTGGCTATTGATGCATAAGATTTTATACTGCACTACAATAATATGTCTGTGTGTAAGCTGTAGAAGATCTCTGGTAGATGCCACCAATACCTTTTGCACAGTATTTAAATTAGAGAATATCTGATTGCTTAAATCTCAACATTTTCTAGTATTTCTCCCAAGCGCTAACACAACTGCTGCAATTGTCCTGCACATTTTACCACTAGATGGCATCATAGATACAACACATTCAAGGTCTACCAGTATTTATTCACGCAGCTGTCCACATCATTTGCACATCACACATAACAGAAATAAACCGTTGGTACTTCAGTTCAGCACAACCGATGCCACAGTGTCCTGGCCGTTCACTGATGTTCTCTGTTGGGCCTCGTCAGGCGCACTCCCCATTCTCATTCACGTAATCTGGCTCATCTGTAGACAAACAATGCAGATGATTAGACACATGCAGAACAGGTTATAAATCAGTGGTATAGTATGGATACGCTGCACTGCTCTGATAAACCGTGGCTCCTGAACAGCTCTACATTTTCTTCTGCTCAGTGCACACACAGAAGGAAGCGCCTTGTTAAACCAAACACTTGACCACAGACCAACATCTTGTTATACAACCAACCACCCTATAACTAACCTATAAGAATGCACTCTCAACATGTTTTTTAACAGATAGATCCATCGTGAACAGTCACTAACCATCCTCGTCTTGTTCTTTTTCTGGCTTCTGTACACACTGTTCCCAGAACTCTGAGTTCTCATAGTCGTCGTCATCTGTTTGGTGAAACAGTGATTTCAGCATCAGTGTGTGATGCATCATAAACATGAGTTGCTTTGATACAAATCGCCAGACATACCTTCTTTTATTGACAGTGACGTGAAAATATTGGCATAGACGTCTGTATTCTGTTCATCACCTATGTAAAAACACAATGAATTAAGATCAAACCAGATAAAGCGGGAGAGATCAATAAAATATAGTAAACATAGTAGAGATGAACCAGTAAAATGCTCACCAGTTATTCTCTCTGGGGTTTCTTCATTTACATACAGTTGAGCAGGCAGTGGGTCTCTGTAAAACAGTACACGTTTGTTAGCTAGATGTAAATGAACGGATGATTACATGGCTTTTTATTTGATGATATGTCGTGAGGAAAAGAACAAGGAGGGCAGTAACACTTACACATATGTATGTTCTGCATTTGTTTCTATTTCAGCTGCTGCAACACAGGATGTGAAAGACCAGTGACAGAATTCATGCAGTTCTTTGTACTTTTCAAATATATTTCGCCAAAAGTTATTAAATAATGTAATTCATATTTTTGGATGTGTGTTATGCATATACCCACCATCTGTGATATTTTCATAATCTGACTGCTCATCAGTGGGACCTGTAACACATGGTGGTTAAATATAAACCCTAACAGGAACCTTTGCTGTTTAATACGTCATCTTTTATTCTGACTGAAAACCTGCAAGAAATAAAAAGCGCTTACTTGGTGAAAATTCCTCCTCATATGTTTCACTGTAAAACACAGTATTATAGCAGTATTATTTAGTTTGTATTTGTTTGTGTATGGGTTGTCAGTAACTTGCTCTGTTCTGACTATGAAATTAACACCTCGAAAATAGTTTGAGACATACATACACACATATCAGTATTAGCAACAATGACTCATGAGAACTACACTGTGGACTTATATTTAAGGTTTACTCTGGTTCCTGAACTCCATATTCACATTGTGTATGACCTATGATGTATCTTTATATTAACTTAGCCACTAATATATTTTAATAAGAACTGTTCCACTGCCTGTCATTATATGAAGATGACCCAGAGACTAGAAGCTAATTTACATTTTATAGCTACTGAGCATCTAAATGAGGGTTAATTAGTAGTGATCCTCTCTCTCTGTACCACTATGCAATTAAAGAAGAATTATTTGTTTCTGCCCTGGTAAAAGTCTTAAAGGCCTCATAAATAAATAAAGATGATTCATTTTATAGTTTATGTTTTCTACCAGAAATTCCTTCCTTCCTCTTTAGTACAGTACAGTTAATTGTACTGTACTGTAATTCTAGGATGAAATTACATAAGACAAACGAATGTTTAATGTTATATACATACATTGTGGTTGAAGTTATGTGATTGGATCTGGTGACTGAAAATAAAGGTTCCAAGTTAGTTAAATATAAAGTAAATGCTGAATGTACTAAGCCTGTGATGAACAAAAGATGGGGTCTTATTTTACCTGTTTTTGATTGCATCACAGCAAACACACTTCCCCCACGTTGGCTGTCAACAGAATGGTGCGCTGTTATTTATTTATTTGCATATTTCACCTTTGTCACAGAGTTCGGGAGTTACAGCAAATCGAGGAGTACAGTGTTGTCCTCTCAAACAGAGGTGTAGTAGTAGTAGAGTACTCACAATGTCTGAGGGTCGTATATCTGAGTTTCCTCATGTATGATCTCTGCAAGAAAGAAACAGAGCTTTATATATTGTCCGAAACGACCAGTTTATCACATTGAAAAGTTTTGGTTCACAATGATGACAAACTTAAGAGTTGATAAGCATCATCCATGCTCCTGTTACTCTCTGCATGATTCATCTTTCACATGTACATAATCATTATCCGTATTACGATTCCTCAAGCTTTATTGTTTCCAAGCTTCAGACAGGTTTTCCTATAATGCTGCCAGCCATGATTATTGTCACTGTATGTGATGAACAGGCTTCTTCAATAATTACTTGATAAATAATCATTTAAAATACATTAACTATAATATAACCATATTTATAGTGATTTCAAGCATAAATGTGGTTGAACGCAGTACAGACACTGATCATTAGGTAAAACCATTTTAATCCAACCAGTTATCCAGAGAAAATCATTTATGGGGACTGATGTCACAGCCCTGCAACGTCCTATTCATTTATGACTATTTGGAATTACATAAAATCATAGTAAAATCACGAGTGGTACTATATTATCTATTTAAAATGTAGAAAGCCATGTGTAATAGGGAAAACTCTCCTTGTGCTAACTTAGACGGCTGCTGATGGTGTTTTCATATTTAGGTCAGACATGTGGCATCAAACTACTGGTGAGTGAAATAAGAGAAAGGTGGAACTGGTCCTTTTGGGTTTCTTCCGCGACTAACTGTATTTCTCATGCTAAGATTTAAAAACACTGTAGTAGCTAAGATCACAAAAGAAAACACACGCCTCAGTTGTTCTTATCTCCCCGATAGACTTACTGGATTTCCGTTTGCAGCGTAGACACAGAAGCGACAGCAGACTTATTGACACCACTGATGCAACAGTCAGGACTGCAGCCAGCAGACTGGAGTTTCCAATCATGCCTAAACAACACAAATGACCATGTGTTACACGACAGTGAGTCTCAGCGGTAACAACAGTTGTCGTAGTGCTTGGCTGATGAGTACCAACCAGCTCCTGTCTCATTTGTTTTTAAGTGGCGTTTCTGTGCAGATTAAATCAACCTGGTCATCCCTGGTCAGCAATCGGCAAGCGTTCACTCTTTCATGGTTAAAGTAGCTACTGGTTTCCTGTTAACAAGGCAGTGTGAATCACAGGATGTGGTTGGCCGAAACAAAACTGAAACACAAGTTTGCGTCTTGTATTACACCCACATAAGCTGCTGTTTAAGAAGCACCACACACCAGAAGAAGAACGCTCATATTCCTCAGACCACGTGCTGAATTACCTGTTTCTCACACGCTGGCTTTTTAGTTCACTCAATTCAGTTAAATACTCTTGAACATCTCATATGTTTTTGTGATGGACTTGATGCAAAAGGCAGTAAATAGCCTTCCTCTGTGTGGTCTGCCTTGAAAGATGCCCATCGAAGCTCTGATGCAATTCACTGCAATCATCTCATTATTATTGTGGCCAATAAAACACCCGTCCCTCATAACTCGCTGCCAATGTAAGCGATCGGGAAGAAGGACACATAATCCGCATTATATATGAGTTAGATAAATGAAGTGGATCAGGTTTAGTTCGTTTCTAGTACAACTTATACCATTAAACATATGGAGGCAGTCATTTTTGAAAACAAACAGTACAGACGCTGATCATTAAGTGCACATAATCTTTTAGACTGTATTCCACAGGCATCTTATTATTGGTTTAATTAAGGCAGTAAGTTATACAAGTTCTGTCAAGCACTCCATTACCTTAACACTACACCAGTAGATTATTCCAAAATAAACTCATTGTTGACATTGTGGAGTTTTGGTGGTGATTAGAGACTTGGATATGTCAAAGATTAACATCAAAATTGATTTGATTGCATTAGAATTTTTAGATACCCCCTCTGGAGACCCTCATGGCCAAAGGTGCCCCATAGACCTCAATGTAAACAATCTGTTTTAATCTCTCTCATTACTATTTGTGACCTGGTGGCTCAGGGAGTAGAGTGTTGTTCTGGGAAGCAGGAGGCTTCCTGTTCAAACCTAGCTGATCCCACCAGATGTGGCCTTCAGCAAGTCACATCACACTAGCTCTCCGAGCATGTGGCTGCTCGCTGCTACTCCTTGTGTGTGTATGAGTTCAATGCAGGGAAATAATTTCCCCAAGGGAATCAATAAAGTCTCACTTACATCATAGAACCACACATTCTGCAATGTCAGCATTTTATCTTGAAGAAAAGTAGTTATATTTGACATTTTTTGACATTCATGTAGGTTGATACATGAAATTTGTGAACTTTTCGCCTGTTATATTATGAAGTGTTTGACTACCTGGTAAGCAATTAATCTTTCAAGGGTCATAAAAATCAATATATTTTGTCTGATGTCTGATCACAAGGTGCTTGAGTACTGTAAATAAATGGTCTTTGTGTATTTGTATAAAAGTAGTGATATTTGACATTTTGACCTTATTTCACCATATTCAGCACCTTTCCTATTGTTGGGTGATGCATGAAATTCTTGTATTTGTTATATTATGAAGAAGTGTGACTACCTATCAATCTAAGTATTTTGTTTGGGTGTACGTGTTGAATAATTTTTAAAACAACTGATTCATAAGTGAGAATTGTGCAAACTGCAACATCACCAAAAAAGAGAACACAAAAGAACATATGAAATATACGAAACATTTTGAAACAAAAATGTCCAGGTTTGCATATGCAAACACTAACAGTTATATCTGTATACGTGTACAACAAAGTCAAGAGACCATTTATTTACTTTTTTTTATGACCCCTGAAATGATCAGTGATTTCTTATTGATTCACACACAGTTTCTCTCTGTCTCTGTCTCTGTCTCTCTCTCTCTCTCTCTCTCACACACACACACACACACACACACACACACACACACACACACACACACACACACACACACACACACACACACACACACAGATGTCAGGATGAAATGCTGACATTGCAGAATTTCACCCTCATGACCTCCTTTACCATGAGGGTCTCAAAAAGGAGATTTTCGGAGGACGGCATAGGAGTTAAACTAAATTATTATAAATATTGCTACAAGAAAGCAACTTAAGTGATGCAAAATCCTCGTGTAGAATCAGGAATCCAAACTACAGTTAAATATGTAAAAGATGGAGGTAAGACGAGGTTGAACTGTCTTTTGAAGGATGAGGAAAAGATGCCGTGTTGTGCGTACATGTGTCTTCTACAAACAATCCTTTATTTGAGATAAGTGCATAAGTGCTGAAGCAGTTTGTTTTGTTTTGATCCCATTGGCCACAGCACAGGAGCAACTACTCTAAGGGTTTATTCTTATACAGTAGTAAACACATTAGTGTAGTAGGTAACTACACTAATGTAAGCGAAGGAAAAAGAAGACATCACACAACGTCTGTATCTATGCCCTCTTTGAGACGCCGTGTGCATCACGTTCAGAGCTCTGACACGTGTCCACAGAACGTTGAGGTCAGGGGCGCCTTCCTACCTGAACACTCTACCCTCAATTCACTCTACAGTCAGTTTCGCCTGCAGTATGCTCAGCAGCCTCACCACCAATTTCTAACACTGCTGAGGTTGACTGGAAAACCTACTAGTAAAATATACCAGTACTCCTTATGTTCAGAGAGCTGGAGTAACCAAAAATGGAGACGTACTGTTCCAAAAAACACAACACACACCCTGATCAACACACGGTCTTCTAGGGCCAAAACTAGTTACTGGTGACTTAAAAAACACAACGCCGAAAATGTACAAAAAATGAGGCAGGGTGGATTAACGGGTTAAATGAATAATTACGTTCCCCACATGGTCCGTTTCTCTAGTTGTACCTGAAATATCGGTAGACCTGGACTGGAAATGTTTGTTATATGTAGTTATATATGAGTTAAGATCAAATCTGCAATAATCCTGGACGATGTCAACTAACTAGTCACATATTGTAGGTCTAAACATCTGCATATATAACGATACTTTGACACGTCTTAGTTGAATATAAAAATGTAAGCGTTACTGTTGCCACAGTAATTCATGCATTTGATTCAGGTCTTCTGCCACTTATGTTGGTTGTAAATTTAGCCATGACAAATAACCACCAAAGTATAATCAGACATTTTCTGGTTAGAGCGGACGCTGATTGGCCGCTTCAGGACAATATCGTTGTTGTTTGTGGTTGGAGTGTAACACTGGAAAGTAAATGTTTCAAACAAGAAAACAACTGTTTCCAGTGGTTTGCAGGTTTCCATGACCCTTGTGTGTCATGCTGAATTCGTGCTATACTCACAACATGGCTGAAAAGTTCAACCTCACTCCCACATGTTGTTGAGATTCGAAAAGCCTGAGCTTCTGACAGACAGGCCAGACGACCAGTTGCACAACTATAACTATAGCTATAAAAGCGAGAGATATTAACTATAACAACTGTAAAGTCCTTAATTATGCGTAGTAAAATAACCGGTTTTGCATAAACAACAACAGTACGGTTTATGTTAGGGTAGGATCTTGATGAAACATATCTGATAATAACTACACTAAAGAAACGGTCGAGCAGCGAAAAGGAGAAATGCAAAAGGCCTGAGCTCATGCTTAAACTAAAAGCTGACGCGGGAATAAAACATGGGATATGAAAGTAAATGTTTCCCAAACATGAGCTATAATGTAGGCTCACTCTTTTTACATTACTCAGTTCACAATCCACCAACTTGCGAATGATCAAACGATAAAAGCACAATTTTGATGAACGTCCTGTGTGAAAAAAATGACACTGCATTTATTGTACTTAGGTATTATTCTTTTCTTTCTTACAGTATGTGCAGCCCATTTTACACATCATGTTTGCAAATTAATTATGTTATTAATGCTTTCTCCTTGTTGTTGTTGTCCTGTCTGTCTGTGCTTTGTAATCATTTTAAGATCTGAGTCAGCATATTACAGCATTATGTTCATTTTTGTAATTTGTCAATCACTACAACTACTACAACAATAATAACAAAAGTACTCAATGATCTATTTGTTATATTAAAGCTGCTAATTACCATCTTATCATCTTATAAATTAAGTAGATTGCTAACCTATTACATTGATGACATGCTGGATGTTTTAAGTGTAAAATATTTACCTTTTCAGAATACCTGCAGCTGTCACATGTAGAAACGTATAATGAAGCTGTATCAGCTTCTGACATGTAGTAGATGAAAGTGTAGAGTAACATCTAAAAGTTCATACATATAAGTTAGCTAGTTTGTACACTGAGTCTCTGTGTTTATGGTTTAAAATCATTTCTTTTTGGTTCATGGACAGATGCTAATGTGCTATGCTAACTTCCAAAAGTGGTCCGCTCATGAATTTGCATTAGATCACTTTAAACCTATTATTAGCAAATCAAGTCCATTCAAACACAAACACATTTCACTTTCACCTAACTGCCAGTGAACACAATGCTCTAAAGACAAATACCAAACCTCAGATTTTTTATGAGTTATGTTGGCATTTTACCTTCAGTGGTCCGGCTGCCTTCATTCTGCAGTGGCAACGGAACAGCAACTGCTTCCTCTTTCAATGTCTCCCCACATCCGTCATGCTCTAGACAGACGCGACCTCCTGCAGGTGCACATCTGCTGTCGGCGGGCGTCTGAGGTGGACACTGATAAGCTGCTTGCCTCTTTCATGCTGGTGTAGGTTTAGTGTCGAAATGACTTAAAAAGCCTGAATACTGTAACCAGTGTATTCTAGTTAATTTTTACCTGTTGTGTCTCTTATCTCTCCAAAAAAAAACTAAAAGCAGTTTGTAGTTAAAAAAAAAGGCAAAACCTAAAGGGTATAATTTTTGTACACAATTTCTAGTCACTGACTACAATAATAGTACAGTAACTATGTTCTAATCTAAAGTGAAAATAGCCAGACAGCTTATCCTTCTCTTATATGGTTAATATTGTTACTTCATTAAAGGTTTAACATTACATTGTATAAACTACCATTCACAACATAAATGTTTCATAGAATATTGAAATGTGCTGTTTATATTTTGTTTGTTTTATTTTTTAAAAACAAATAAGTAAGATTTTAAATGACATGTAATTGTAACTAATTATTATCTCTTGCACTTTCAACTCCACAGTGGTTCTGAATACTGTGTCCACTACTGACAGGGGACAATGTCAATTTAAACTGAGCTATAGCTAATATATCTGTCACAGCTCTGTCTGTGTGTTTGGGTCAAGATGTACCTCTCACTGTGTACCTGGTTGTTTCCCCTAATGCAGCAGATTATATCTGATAATAGAGCATCAGGCAAATGTGTGTCAGTCTTTCAAACCAGTGGGCAGGAGACACAGATCATACAATACCAACCAGCTCAACCCACGGGATGCTTACAGCGTGAAAGGTAAGCTGTTAAAACAACGTAAAGAGTGTGGAAGCCACATGATTGACAGGTAATTTTAGGACTGATTTACTTTAATCTGCAAAGAAAAACATAATGAGAAATACTGGTTTTCTTATTTTATTAAAAAATACAGAATAATACGCAGCAGGGGCAAATTTTGGTTTAATGACAAGCCAAGAACACATGCTTTAGAGGTGCAGTCTACATCTTATTTATCAGTGCTGCATTGATGTTTTTTGGGCACCATATATGTGTTATATGCGTATGTATTGTATATAAACATTATTGGGTTTTGCATCATGCACGTCTTGAACACTTCCTGTTCAAGTAAAATACAATTCAGAACTTGTATGTGCTTTGTCCATCACAGTTCTCAAGCTTTGTTGTGTGTTGTTCAAGTGTGTCATCATTTAGGGTGACCTTTTTGCATGGTTTATCTTGTTTCAGTTGAACAGTCTACTAACATTAACTGTAACCACCATTTTGTCAGATGTGTGACTCAGCGACAGAGGTGCCAGCTTTTAGCCCCTGAGCTTGACAGTAACAAAGTCATCCATCTTGTCATGCTCTCGCGACAAACCTGCAGTGTCTCACACTCTGACATTTCGCCTGCTCTCACGTGCTATTTATTTTAAAATTTTATTAATCTAATTTGGCCAAATTGATGTTTATGAATTCTAATTAATAGTAGTCCTGCTCTTTTTGGAGACCCAACATAGGTCCTTTGACTTAAAAGATATATTGAAAGATATAGAAATATACATTGAAAGCCAGCAGACAAAAAAACATATGTTCCATTGTTATGGCCTATAGGGAATATTATTATATAAACGAGTGACTCAGGTGTGTCCAAACTGGTGCAAAGTACAGGTAGCATCAGTGAGGTGCGTATAATAACTGCCTATGGCCTACATGCAGTCATTTAAGCAACAGGAATATGGAAATAACAATGTATTTGAGTTATTATTTAAAGCTTGTAACTGTAAAAAATGATTTTGAAACTATTTTGCCATACTGTACATGCAGCAAAAGCTAGGCAACTGATACCAGCCACATCTGTCCCGTGGGAAAAGGCTATAAAAAGATTTAGCTAAATTAAACACCTAATTTTATTTTATTTTTTGTTGAACAACTGATTTATTTCATTAGTACGCAGGGGACGTTGATTCGCTTAAACTGGGAACAGAGTTGGTTGACTTCGTCCCTTGTTCTACAGAGCGCCCACTGACTGTGCGTAATGACGACATCCACCTGGCACGTCCCACCACGTAAGACATCACATTTTCACGTATGACAGGCAGCACGGGCCCATTCCTGGCCGTTACCACTTCAGACTAAATATCCCACATTTCCTCCTTGTCGCTTTCATCGTTTGATTGCAGGAATTCCCCTACAACTGCTGGAGCTCTGCTCAACGGCGGGCTGTGTCCCTGCAGCTGCTGCGGCCCCACCCACTGCCCGCGCGCTGTTGTTGTTGTCATTTTCTCCAGCAGTCGCGCGCCGTGGCTCGTGCCATCGTCCTCTGATTACCGCCGAGACCTGGCTCGTCGCGCGCATGCAGCAGAATGGCTCGAGCGGCTCCAACGGTTCTGATGGCGGCAGTAGGGAGCGACAGACTCTGTCCTTCAGCCCGTTGCCAGCCGCCGCTACTACGCGGGTGAGACGCTTCATTCAGGAGAGGCGGACTCTGCCTTTGCCCAGAGTGATGGTGGTGTTCTCGGCCGCAGGGGACACTGACAAACCGAGCGATGCCATGTCCAGCTCGGACGCTGCGGAGGAAGACTTCCGAAAGTCGGCCTGCCCCACACCGACCCTCACCGTTAGCAAACCGCTCCGCGCCCCACTGGACAGCCAGGAGCAGGACTCCTGCCAGGAGGTAGGCCGCTTCACGGGGAAGCCCACGTTGAGCTGCTCGTAAAACACTGAAGTACTAGCAAGAGAGGAAACACGCCCAGCACGGAAAGCCACATAAGTGTAAATACCGTGTGGCCCGTACGTAGAGTATATGTTAAATTACGGCTGATATAGTGTAAGTAATGAACGTTTACCTTGTCAAACTTTTACTTTGAAATAAAACAACAATAAGAAAGCAACTCAAATATATAGGGTTACAACCAAGTTGTAACATATGAATAATTTACACAATATACTGTATATACCGTGGTAATAGTATATATGGTATAGTAGCTTATATTATCAACACATTATTGTTTGGGTTCGGTTGGCTGAAGTTGTCACGTGACTTAGTTGCTCTGTTATCTCATGACCTGCTTGGACTGTGCAACACTTCTGATGGATCTAAACATGGCTACAGCACAATAATCCTCTTATGTAGCTTGATGCTTAGAGCTTGTACAGTAGCTCGTCACACACACTATCCACAGCTGTTTAAACAGGTATTAAACACTGTTTTTATTAAGATTCCATATGCAGTCAGAACACTGTGCAAATCTGTGTTCATGCTAATCCACTGTTACTGGCCTGGCTTACCTTCAGGTTGAAGTTAGTTGCATCTTCCAGCTGTAAACAAACTATCTTAAAAGCCAGGCAGATACATTAGATACTGTTCAGCAGGGGTTGTTATAGAGGAGCTTTGACTAAAATTATAAAAGCGTGTATAACTACTTTTGTCCCTAAGAGGCAAGGGGGTTCTGGAGCCAATTCCAGCTGTGGAAGTTGTGGAAGCACTGAGTGAGAGACAGGCTCACACTCACTTAAAGTTAATGGCTAAAATATATTTTTGAAGTGAAATGGGTTGAACATATTAGACAGGTTAATACTACCTGTAAATGGATACAAATACAGCATGTACTAAACAACTAAATTCTTGTAGACAACCATACAAGTTTGAACAGGCACTATCATGGATGCAACCTCAGTGTTTTCAGTCATAGTGTCAATAGCAACTAGCACATTCAAACCCTGCAGTCCTGTATATTTGAGTTTATTTAGCCTTACAGTAAGATTAATGTATATTAATCAGTCTCAGGCTTATGCGTAAATGTATATTAATTTTTCAAATTTTTTCAAATTTTCATCACAAAATAAATGTAGTGTGGATTGTATTGCTGACATTTAGTAAATGGCGTTTTTAATTCTATAAATGTTGAATGCAATATAAAGTAATATATAAATAAATCTGGTACAAACAAATATAATTACATGATATATTTTATCTTATTAGCAAAGATTTAGACAGTATCCTTTTGAACATTCTTGTTTGTCAAGATTTTTTGTCTTCACCTCAAATAATATTAATAGAAAAATAGTTTTAAGTTTCTCAAAAGCCAGTATAGTGTCCTTAGACATTTGTCCTTTACCTGTTTTTTTACCCATTTTCATCTGAAGTTTCCAGAAGTCATCTGTCTGAACGTTGGGGGAATGCACTTCACCACGCGGCTTTCTACACTGCGGCGATATGAGGACAACATGTTAGCTGCAATGTTCAGTGGGCGTCACTACATTCCCCGTGATTCAGAGGGACGCTTCTTCATTGATCGGGATGGAACATATTTTGGGTGAGTTGCACTGCACTGTGACTGTGTTGTAACCTGGTTGTTAAGTCCAATAGATTCACTGAAGATACAACAATTGTTACAAAATGATTACTATTATGTTACTTTATATAGACGATTTATCTTTTAGGCATATTTTAATAATATGAATGTGTTTACTAAATGCAACAATATTTAATTTTGATTGTATTATTAAAATGTGAAAATACACAAACGTCAGCAGTGACTGACATTTCTCTCACCACATCAAACATCAAACCTTAAACTGAAACAGGTCATGCTAGAAGAGTGCATACAGCAACCGAGAGGCACTGTAATGGCAACACCAGAGTGTTTGTTAGATCAAAAGGTTTAGACTGCTTTACATGTCTGGTCTGTGCTGCTGTTCCTACCGGTTGTGAAAAGTCTATACTGCGTCTTAAGTGTTTAATCTGCTTGCAAAGAAAGCAATAAAGGCTACAATGCCCTTTGGCCTTTAGTAACAGGTTGTTCTGCACTGTGGAGGAGTAAAGATTGAGCGTAAGCACAACCAGTAGAATATGTTTGAGAACTTACGGGTGATAAAATATTGTGTGGGTTGTGCCTGTTGACAAATCTTAACTTACAGCTGTAATTTTTTTATTTAGCTTTTAGATCCATAGTAGTCTCCTGACAAAACAAATTATATTATTTTCAACTGAGGCAATGACACAGCAAAATTTGTACAGTGATAAAAATACATTAAAACAGACAATACGTTTAGAAATTAAGGTTCTAGATCCAGAGCCTGTCTCTGAATACAATCAAGCAGCCCTAGTGAGTGGAACATTTTGTCAGTATAGCTCAGCATCAGCAGCAGGACATATAAACAGATGTAACATATTACACAATACATAAATAAACAGAAAAGACTTGAATTTGCCACAATGTCAAGTGTAAGGATTAGAGATTAACAGGCATAAATATTCAGGGTGCAAAGTTTAAAAAATTATTACAGGGGTCGGCCTGTCATGCCTCCAAGAGAATCATGAAAGTCATGAAGGTCTATTTTGTACAAAAAATGTTATCTGCCCACCAGTAACTGATATAAATGCATCAGCCACAGATGCTGAGTTTATGGTGGTGCTTTATAGAAGCTGGAAAGTTTATCAAATTCAGTTGGATTCATACTCTGGGGACCAAAAAGTGTGCACAGAATTTAACAAGATATTTTAGTCTGGACCAAAGTGGACCGGCATCCCTAGAGCCACACCACCAGCATGACTAAAAAGGAAAAACAAATTACTTTAAATATGGATGTGATAACAAGCAGAGGCAAGATGTTGGACTTGTGTAAGTAGTGAGTTGAGTAAGGTCAGTTCTGCTGAAATGCCCCAGTGTGTGTCTGTGTGAGGAGGTGTGTATTAAAGATTTAAAGACAAGGAGCTAGCAAAATGCAAGATGATTGATGTGGGACTACATAAGGATATAAAAAATTAAACATGTAGAGGATGCAGCTCCCTGCAGATGTACACGTGGATGGACACTTGTAAAAGGAGTCTTTTAATTTGGAACATACTGGCGTTTCTGGGGCTATGGTTTTATTGGAAAATAAATTCCCAATCCTCCTGATGTTGTACACTGCGGCACCTTTACCTTCTTTGCTCTGCATTTTTTTGTAGTCACTGTTCACAAAGCTGCCACATTCTGCTGCAGAGGAGCAGAATTTAAATTACCTTTATTGTGCAAGTATTATTATTATTATTCTGTGTTAAACCAATTACTGGTATCCTAAAACATTTTTAAACACAGTGATGTGAGCGAGCTGTTTCTAAACTGAAACTGTTTTCTACCAGGTAGTATAATAGCCAATGTACTACCTTTTATTTGTTTTATATTGCCCACTTGGTTGAGAAAAAAACAGCTCTTGGAAGAATTCAGAATATGTTTTTTGTGGGCATGTTGTAATTATACGGTTTCCATCCCAAGGGACATCCTGAATTTCCTCAGAGAAGGTGAGCTTCCTCAGAGAGACCGTGTGCGAGCGGTGCATAGAGAGGCTCAGTACTACTCCATCGGCCCGCTGCTGGACAGCCTAGAGGACATTCAGCCTCTCACAGGAGAGAAAGTCAGACAAGCTTTCCTGGATCTGATGCCCTACTACAAAGGTAATTTTAGTATACTAATGCTTAAGATAATTTATTTACATTTTAGAAAATAAATAATGATAAAATGTTAACCTGTCCATACAAGCCATTCTTCACAGCCAGTGATGAGCAGACTGTTTTTTTATTTTATTTTTTAGCAGTACATGTAATTTAGCCTATGATGTTCACTCCATACATGGATTATTAGGCTGCCACACGAGTGGCAAACTAATTGCTGTTGTCTCAGGTAGATTCAAAACTCTTGACACTGATGAACTGCAAAGACGTTGATGTGGAGAAAAACATAACCAACGTCCATCCAATCAAATTGCCTTTAAAAACAGCAACAAACATTTAAGTTTGGTAACAACAGGATTGGTTGAAATGTGTTGTGACCTTAAGTGACGATGAGAGGCACACGTAATGTACTGCAGGCAAGCAATGATCTGATTGAGGTGTGGTTTGACCACCTACACAATACATACACACTGTTCATCACTATGACTTAGGGACGGAAGTTACAGTACAGAGAAAACAACAACAATGATATGACAATGTTCTGAGATGAGATTATCTTGATTCCTTAACTGTGGTCTCATAAGACAAGACAAGCATTTTTTGATACTTTTGTTCGAAAGTGAAATAACGTAAAAATTGCAATATATATTAATTCACATATGTTGCAATATGTGTTTGAATTTTTTAAATGACATTCATAATTTAACTGGTATCATTTCAGACAATCTGGAGCGTATTGTGGAAATTGCCAAACTCAGGGCCATGCAGAAAAAAGCACGCTTTGCCAAGTTGAAGGTCTGTGTCTACAAAGAAGAGATGCCTATCACGCCATATGAGCGTCCGCTTTTTAACTCTCTGCGCTTTGAACGCTCAGACAGTGAGGCCAAGCTCTTTGAGCACCACTGCGAGGTGGATGTTTCCTTTGGACCTTGGGAGGCAGTGGCAGATGTGTATGACCTTCTTCACTGCATTGTCAGTGACCTGGCAGAGCGAGGCATTGCTGCTGAGCAGCAGTGCATCGGTGTTTGTGACAAGCACCTTATTAACCATTACTACTGCAAGAGGCCCATCTATGAGTTTAAGATCACGTGGTGGTGAAGCTGCAGGGAGACAGTCGTGGCTGAATGGACCAGAAAGACGAAGGGTGGTTGCTCTAGTTTTACTGTAACTCAGCGAATATTGGATTTTGTAATTTGCCAATATTTTGTGCTGACGTCTTAAACTCACAGCATAAGGAAATCTATGTAAAATATTTTTCCTTGCTGTATCACAGTGCAGAGAGGTTGTTGTTTGGCCTCATCAAAGGTCAAAGTAATAAACACAGTGCATAAACAAAGCAATTGAACAGAACCACAACCTGTATCTTTAAATTTAACATTAAGCTGAACATACAACTGAACATTAACACCTTTATCGGGGAAGTGTTAATAACTGGACTGTTCTTGTAGCTTTAGCTTGGGCTGTGTAATAAACTTTCTCACTGACTGTGAACGTGATCCTGTCAGTGAAATCTAGTTTAATAAAAACCTTACTACTGCTGCAGGATGTAACAACCTCTAAAGTCCTGGTGTGGCAGACTTCCAGTGCAGATCTGCAGGTTACCTCCAGGGCTACGTGTGTCAGAGTCACACCAGACGTGGACCAGAAATAAGGCTTTTATTGGATAGGACAGAAACGCTGTTGTCCATTTCTTCATTAAATAACATTTAAAGGACTATTGGCCATTAATTTATTTGACTTTTAGGACACATTTTTATTTTGAGCCAGGATGCTTTTGTTCTTAAAATATTATAAGAATGTGTTTGCCACCAGATTAACTTCTATGTGATATGGTTAGTGGATCAGTGTACACTAATGTTAAGCATTTACGTCGGTTTGCGATGCAACGGAAAAACACTATCCACTGCAGCTCAAAGTGATGTAAATTGGTAACCGTCTAATATTAAACTATCATAAGCTGACCACAATGTCAGACTATGTTTGGATGTAGCTGTGAAATTCTGTTGCATATTTTTTAAAATGTGAATTGAAGTAAACCAGTACTGCTTTGAGACCCATAGAGTTTTCAATTTATTTTCATTCAGCCTAGTTAAGTGACTCTGTAGGGCTATGAGGTCTTCCCCTTTCACATGATTGATCCAGTGTAGACTCTGACGAAGGACTGAAGCTGTAGCTGTCAAGCTCCTCTCCTTGTGCAGCCGATGTTGACAAGGTGTAAAGACGTGAAGCCTGACCTTGTGCGTCACAAGGTGTAATGACGTTTCATTTTATAGGCAGTTCTGCCCTTTTTGAGTTAAATTCTTATGTGTTTATTATGGTGTTTATTTGTGAATTACTCATTATTGTATTTGTAGCTTTGCCCCAATTGTTAAGTGATTGGGTTCAGGACCTGTTGTCATATTTCCAGAGCTAATATTGAAAGAAATGATTATTAATATTGTAAGCAATGTAAGTAAACTTAAGACATATATGTATTTTAGCACTACATTTTATTTAAGAATACAAATGAACTGTTCCTTTTTGATAAACAGTATATTTTAATTATGCAACTTTCAGATGAGTGTTTTTTAAAGTTTTACAGAGTTGAGTGGTTTCGATTTTGTCTTTGTGTTATGTTTCTCAATAGTCTTCATATTTTAGTTGGCTTTCTATTGATGTTTCACATGGCTGAAAGAAGTTAATTATTCCCACACTAATGCAAAATTGCAAATATGTAACACAAGTCTCTGAATGAAAAATGTAACCAGTTGTAATCGGTACAGAAAGAATCTAAATTTCAGCTGTTTGTTGTCAACTTCCATGCTAATTGTGCAACACATACAGCATCAGATGTTTGCTAAAGGGATCTCGTGCTGTTCTTGATAAAATGTGTGATGTACACATATTTTTCTAACTCTGTTGACGGTACAGTATCAGCCAACTGACAACAGTGAACAGCTCTAAAACGCAGCAGGTTACTTATCTTACTTATATAAGTGAGCCAACATGCTTATTTATTTAGTTGATGTTGTTCTGATGATGTGGGAGAGCTGCTACAGTACATTCATCATTTTGGGCACTAATGTTGATTTATACTATTGGGTGTTTGCATTGTCTTAATGTATTATTTACTATTTCTGTTAGCTTCTAGGAAGCTATTGTTCCACAGTGTAGTTCTATTCTGATTACGTTTGTGTGTACTGAAGTTGATAAATTGTCATAAAATAAAAAATAAAAAACTGTTTCCCTCTTATTTACAACAGTGTTAATTATATGTCTTGAAAATAAAACAAGACATTACAGCTTCATGATGTTACTGAATCATTACCTGAGTAATGAACTACATGTGACATGCTTTCTGTGGAGGAGTCTGCAAACACCTTCACGGCTACAAACTGTGACAGCTACTGAATGTAATTGCACCAGGTCCCCTGACCCGTCATGTGCTACTTGTGGATTCCTGTGTCATGTGATGTCACCCAGGGCTCCAAGGGTACTGAATCAGTAGATTTTGGCTCCACACACTGGTGGTGAGATCTTGAGTAAATGCAAAGTAAAAGCTCTGATGCTTTAATGATTGTGACCATCACATCCTAATCAGACCACTTCCAGTGGAGAATTGATTGCTGATCTATTAATAGTTATTAAACAATGGGGTTTAAATATGAAGTGTTATTTATGATTGGTCAACTTCTCTAGACTAAGTCATCAGTCATGACACTTTACAAGTCACCTTTGACAGGATGACTCCTACCAGGGGATCCTCTGTCTTGTGCTGTCATCCCACGAGCGGCATGATATTTTTGGTTTTCAGTGGAGTGACATGAGCGAGCCCAGGATCAGCACCATGGACAGCTCCCTATGACTAAGTAGTGTATTGTAGCCTAGTCTAACAACCACATTTTATAAACCCCTCATGTGTCTTGTATTCAAACATGAAATGAATACGTTTTTTAAAGCTGTTACATTATTTAGTTGCAAATAAAATTATGTTGCTCATTGCAGCTGTAGCAGAGTAGAGACTGAAGTGACTAAGTGGATAAATGTAGTTTAATATCGCACAAGCCTGAGTAAATATGAAGAGCGTTTGATCACAGATGTAAATTAGATTGCTGTTATTTAGCCAATTAATGTCATTTTGAGATTTTTTGTGTTTTTGTTGTTAATGGTTTTACTTCACTATTACAGCAATTATTTCAATATTTCTAAGCCACATTGGTTCAAAATCACTGGAACCTCTATAAGATTTATTTAGAGTCTCTGTGTTTCTTTTACTGTAAACGCAACATTAATTAGACCTAAACGATTCGAATTGGACCACCTGAGGTTTCTGAGCCCCCCTCAGGAGGCGGATCTCGAGGCCGGTACCCGCATTGCCTTTAGGTAATTCATCCTTGCTTATTGCTGTTTCTCCGCCTCTCGCTCTCTTTCTCTCTCCCTCTCTCTCCCTCTCTCTCTCTCTCTCTCTCTCTCTCTCTCTCTCTCGCTCTCGCTCTCTCGCTCTCTCTCTCTCTCTCTCTCTCTCTCTCTCTCTCGCTCTCGCTCTCGCTCTCTCTCTCTCTCTCTCTCGCTCGCTCGCTCGCTCTCTCTCTCTCTCTCTCTCTCTCGCTCGCTCGCTCTCTCTCGCTTTCTCTCTCTCTCTCTCTCTCGCACTCTCTCTCTCTCTGTCTCTCTCTCGCCGCTCGCTCTCCTCGGTGTTTCCCTGCCTCTCTCTCGCTCTCTCTCTCCCTCGTCGTCCACCTATGTCTCTCTCCCAGCTGAGGGGTGGGGGCTGACGGCCGATGCCTTTTTCTGTGGAGAGGATGGAGGAAAGGGGGAAGTAGTAGCTATTCTTCAGTCGGTTTTCGCACAGCGACTTGATAATCAACGACCACTGCCTCAGCGGAGCATCTTATGGGAACAAAACGATTTAAAATGACCCGGGGAGTGAACATTGATCTGCTGCACAAGGTATGCACCTGCCCTCCGCTGTCTCTTGTAGCGATGATAGCTTGTTAAATGTCTGTTATAAGGGGGACGGTGGGGGGTGGATAGTTACATAACAGTGCAAGACGAATCATAGATTAATTAAAGGAATAATCACTATGTATCAGTATGCAGTATCAGTATTGCCGCGCGTCTGCGTAGCAATATTAAGTATGAAGCATCTCGATAGCGGCTTTCTCCCCTGACATGGTGAAGGCAAAGCAGCCCGTTAGATGGAAGAAACTGGAAGGTGTTGAAGAAAATGTTCCAGGCTGTGGACGCCTGCAGGCCCGGGCCTCACATCACCCCAGGACTACAGCACAGATAGAGCCCTACCGGATCATACACAGACACACAACGAACCAACATTAGGAGGCTATTATTATTTTCTGGATCCCCTTCATCTCCATGACAACACGAAATCTCCAGCCTGCTAGTTTGCTCTCTGCTTCCTGCCGATACACCTGCGGAAATCTTTTAGCCTGTCGTGCAATATGAATCTCGTGCTAAGCTCAACAGGACTTTAACTCTTATTGTGACCACAAGTAACAGTTAACGTTCATAAAGAGATTCCGCTTATGGCAGTGGGTTCTATTAACCTAAAAATAACTTTTGATATATAGCTAATGGGAGAAGTCATTGGTATTTTACTAGATCTGCATTGCATGAAAAAATTATAGATTAATAATCACTGCAAACTGTAGATCTATTGTTTCCACTTTCTAATATGTAAGATTACAAAACGTTTACAAGATGCTATTATTGTATACTATTTACTATATATACTTAACATTATACTTAATGTTATACATATACTTAACACAAGTAAAGCATCATGCTTTACTTGTCTTCTGAGCGAGCTGCTTAATTCATTGTAGAGGCTGGTGCTGTGCACTGTTAACAGCCCATCATGTGGAAAAGAGCCGCAGCACATCTGCACCAAAATACATTTGTTACCTGCTAATTAAGATGCAAATATCGATTGTGGATGGTAGAACAGAGGATTTCAATCATGTTTTTAGATTGAAAGCTGCTGATTGACATTTAGCAATGTGTTGTAAAAAAAATGACAAACACAGTGATCAAAATATTTTAAAAGGCCACACGACTGTGAACTTGTTGTTAAAAGCAGCATCAGTATTTCACATTTAGGGTATTGGTATCCTCTTAGCTTACACATAAACAGCAAACCCAACACTGTGTACCTGTATATGTTTACTGTACTGTAAAACATTATTACAATAAGCATTTCATAAATGGATTTCGATCCAGATGTCCTGGAGCTCTTCTCCAGAACATAGGAGGTCACACAGTCCATTGGAGGAGTCTCCCTGATGAATTAAAGAGCTAAAAATACATATTATGCTGGAGGAGGATTTTCCACAACCTGGCAACGAGGAACTAATACATAAAGCAATTACTTATTAACAGCTTCAGAAGCATTAATTACAACGCATAAACTTTTTGCATAAAAACAACACAGACAGAGTAGCCCTCAAGTATTTTATGATTTTGACAAATGTTTATTTGATTTATACTTTAGAGCATAAACAAATTTAATGAATTATAATTTATTTACTCATAATTCAGTTTGTCAGCCATGGCCAACCAAGAATTATGTTAAACCTCAGAAAATAAGGCTTTCAACTCTCAAGTGTGAAAGAGAGAATCTTTTTTAAAGCCACTTTGCTGATCAGACATCAGATTAGATGCATATACCTGAAACCAGTACACAAGTAATTATGTACTTTCTATGTATCTTTTGAGAGACGAGCTGTATCCTGTACAGTTACCTAAACGTAATAACTAATAGCAGTTTTAAAATCACAAAAAATATTATGTGAATAGGAAGGTGGTGAGTGTAACTAACGTTTAGCCCTATTTGCTGTTGGTATTTACCTCTCTGTATAATTACAGATAGATCCCTAATAAAATCCATATAACTCGGCTGCAAGTCCAGTTAATCTGTAGCTTTCTACGACTGAAGTTTAATGACTGAATCCTGATAGAAGCTAATAGAACCTGCCTTAACATGTAGGCTGGTAAAACGCAGCAGGACTCCCCAAGATTAAACACTGGATTTATTTCAGCTTTCGTGGCAGACTGTGCTGGGTTACCTCTACTGTATTTTAGGATCTCGCATGAACTGCAGCTAGCTGGAGGGGCCGTTGGGCTTCATGCATCGTAGTAAAGCGTAGGAAAAGTGTGGTGAGATTTGAAAATGATTTGTGACGTCTATACAGCTTGTGCTCAGCTGTTTCTACGTCTAAAAATAGCTCGTGTCCCCAAGTGGCCCCAGCTCGATTTTGGCCACATCTGGATTTGGATATATGGTTAGCAGAGATAATGAAAAGGAGAGAAAAAGGAACGATAATTGGAAAACATGTCTGATGTGTTGTCGCCGTGTCTTCATGTTGACACACTTCCCCATGTACCACACCTTCAAATGTGCTTGTTCAATATATGGATTTACAGTCTCTGTTACGTTGCAGTAACCTTTACAGTTCAATTACTGCTACCTTTAACAAGGGACTGACAGGATATATCCATGTTTGCTTGTTTTTCCCTTCCTTTCTGCAGCAGGACCATGATGTGAATGAGACTTTAAATCCTGTTTTATTCTGTAACTGCTGAAGGCAAAGATGACAGTGTTGAGAAAACTAGAAAAGCTGCAGCCTGGTGATTTGACTACGGTTCGTTCTGGTTTGGGCCTATGAACAGTCTGTTCTGCTGTATTTAGACCAAAGCTGTTAATAGGAAGAACTGACACCAGACTACAACACAGCAGCCACTCCAGCGAAAGTAAGTTCTTTCTGGTTCAAGCCAAAAAGTATGCATGCTAGCCTTTAAACAAGGTCAAATTAAATAATTTCAATTCATGAATTCAGAAATTAAAACCTAAACTTTCTAAACAATGAAAGGGTCATTTTGTGCTATTTCTTTTAATTTTTTTTTAATGTTTTGATGTCAGTGTAACTTACATGGCTCACAAGCCATGAACATTTAAGTCTCACTGTTCAGCTCAGCTCCTTCCAAACATAGTTGATGTTCCCAGACATGAGCATATAGTGATTGTTGGGCTGGTTCCAATTCTGCATCCTTCAGCTCTAGTGATTAGCAACATAACCCTGAAAACAGGGCCAGTTCCAACCAAGATCTAAAGGTCAGGTTGATGGTAGAGACTCAAACTGCGTCATTAAACCATTTTTATTTTGTAAATGTATTCTGTGAAATGCCTTCCTGATGTGATCTGTCTGGCAACTCGTCTGCTTGAAGCTATGTGTCATCATTCAGTTTAACAATTCAGCAGGTGAAAATTTGCAGCAACAGTGTTGCATCTTTTATGAAGATAATAATAAACAATGAAACATTCATTAGATAAACGCTCATACAGAAACCAAGAGGAAGACGATGTTTTGACTACAACTTTATCTGTGCACGACTTATTATTAATTCAATTTAATTTACAAATATAAATAAGTACTAGAAAATAAAAAAAAAACATTACTTTACAGTACACTTTATCACTAGTAACAGTAAACTATAGTTTTCTCATGTCACTTCACTAAAATCTGCATTTTAAACACGTACCATCACGTTTTGATCCCAGATATTCATATGTTAGATCTGAAACAACAGACATCACTTGACTGACGGTTTTATGTACGAAGCAGCTGCAGAGCATTGTTCTTCCTCAGGCCCTGTGAAACACGATGAAACAGACAAATGTTATCCAACGCCGTGGCCTCATCCACTACATTCCTGCTGTATTGTGAGCACTTGGTAGAGCGAGCTGTGTGTTGCCACGGAAACCAGCGCGGCTCAAGCTCATAATATTCCCATGTGAATGGAGAGCAGATCGTCTTCAACGCAGCCATTTGTTCCAGTGGTAAAAACACTGATGGTGGCTTAGGATGCTCTGATCTGACAGTCCACAGCACAGCAGAAGAAAAAATGCTCTTGATGTGACAGCAACATCAGAGGGATCACGTCGTAATTCTACTCACAAGCGCTGCAAGGATTTATTTTTATCCTTGTGGTGTCTGACTTAGCTCCTGGAGGAACGTGATCCGAGCAGTTTAGAGCAAGAGTTCCGATGCTTTCTTAAATAAAAGTAGTAATACAGTGCTTAAAAAATAATAAAAGGCCTGAACTGAAGATGCTATATAAGTAAATGTTAATTTTTATACTCTATACATATAGACAGTCTTAGATTTTACTTTTAACTTACTTACTTCACAGTATACTTCCGTACTAGAGTAGTAATACTGTATTTGTACAGTATTGCTACTTTGAGGAGAGAAAACCCTTTACAATATTTTTTGCAATGCATCATGGGAACATAAGCAACTGGTGAGCCCACATGCAGTTTGAACTTCAAACCATCTTTCATCTGTCAGTTTGAAGGTAAGTGGCTTTTCTTCTGCTTGCTGGCATTAGTAACATACCAGAACATGACATTACCAAGCAAGTCGTATTTTGCATGACAGGTTCAGATCTTTACAACTGCTAAAAGGCAAAAGCACTTTAGGGAGGACATTGTGACATTGCAAACTGGCACTGACTTTTTTTCTGGTCATTTTGCAAATTATACGACAAGTTTAAACTCACGTCTTGAACCTTGTCCTTCTTCCACTTTACTGTATAATAACATATTATGAATATGATTATTTAGGACTAATCCGTAAATGTTTCATGTTTAAATCGTGTTTGTCTTGGTTGCAGGTGAAACAGCAGGCAGCTGTACTTATGGCTGGATGGTCAGCATTGAGGCGCAGGTCACTTCTGAGGTCGCCAGCTTTTTGTTTGCACTTGCTGCTTTTCTACTTACTACATCTTCAATCTTCATTCTCGAGATGAGACTGAATGCACATTTGTTCAAAGATTAGATGCCTGTATCATTTAGTCTGGTTCTGTGTGTTTACATGAATAAGGGGTTACTCTATTTTTTTGTGCTAGAGTTTTTAGGACCCACAGAACGCAAATGGCCAAAGCTCTTAATGCTAAAATGTATGTGTGGTATAAATTGTCTATGTCATTATTGTCTTTACCTTAGTGGTATGTTGATTTTCATGTATTTCAATGATTATGTTTAATGATGAGTTATAATAATATAATATGTCCTCTAATTCACATTGTGAAACTTGTGATTAGGGTGAAATAAAGTTAAATGTCCAGGGCGAGTCGTCTGCAGGTCTATTCTAATTCTAATTCTATACACTCAAGCTAAATTTTTGGAAAAACTAGAGGGACAAGTAGAAAGCGCCAAAGCGGCCAGCTGGGAAATACACAAATTGAAATTGCCAACGAGCTGCATTTTTAATCGGGGTGAAGCAAGACTTAGATCATGCCTGTTTACGTGTACATGCTGTGCAGTTATTGGTTGAAACAAGCTGATCACGCTGTAAACGGACCAATGAGAATGCTGATATACATGTATGCTAATGCTAGAGACCAAATTGAGCATAACATATGAATATAAACACCCCAGGTTTTGGCTGGTTGGGGAGAAGACGCCCAGACCGGGGAAACATCTGTCAGTCTGGACGGAAACTGGAGAACGGAGAAAGAAAGATGCTTTCAATAGGAAAGACGGCTACTCAGGGCAGCTCAGCCTCTTCATACTCAGGAAGCACCAGTTCAGATCTAAATTAGATGATTTTTAATGATTACATTGTGATTTTGAAAATTTAATTGAGTTTTGATTTATTCATTTTTATCATTTAGTGTTGCTTTTGCTTTTTGCCGAATAAAAACACAACTTTACAGTTAAAGTAACAGCTTCCTCTCCTTTATTTCATCTAAATAAGAGTTTCTTGTAATGAGGTCATAGCCTCTCCTCGTTGGCGTAAGTCAGGCTGATGAAGGTTTAAACCAGACCCAGGAATAAACAAATCCTGCATGGAAAAAGTCTACTTATCACAGAAACTAGTTCCAGCAACCATAACAACATAGAAGGAAGCTGCTGTAACTCACTCACTAACACCTTGGTATCTGTAATCTTCAGGTGCTGATTGAGTGTGAAGCCGGGTGGACATGAGGATTTAAAGTCGTGAATCAACAGAATGAATTCCTTCGCTCCAGCCTAAGTTAGAAACCTTTACTGTTATACATCAATACATCAGCGGTTTACATCAAGTAACCACTTTAATGTGACTGGGGAGGTGTGAGGCTGAGCTGATCTCTTGTTTTGGGGATTACAGGGTAACAAACAACAGCGAATCTCCAGGTCAGTGACCAAGTCATTCAGTCTGTCACTTCAGTCACTTGTTCAGCCAGTTAAAGTGCAGGGGTGGTTGAAATGTATTTATTTTTGAAGAAGTTAGTTCAGTTCACTGGGTTTGGAAGTGGAGAGGAAAAGATGCAGAAGGTGTGAAAGAAGGATGTAAATCCTTCACATAGAGCGTGAAGGAAAACATAAAACTAATGACGCTGGGCTTTTGTTAGCACTTCAGAATAAAATAGTCTGAATGCAAAATTGCCCGTCAGGATACAGAGAAAGCTGAAACGGACATTTATTCATCTATTTACCTTCACTTGGTAATTATCTTATTTTGATCAGACGGGTGTGATTTCCCTGTGGTTGCTGAGAAGCTCCCAAACGCGCGCAAACTAACACAAACTTAATTCAGTGTTACTCGCTCCACACTGCTGGAGTTGCTGTGACAAAGTGTTGCTTGCTTTTGGCAGAGTGGGTGGTGGCACGCGTTCCCTCGGCCTCGATGCACCTACTTTCATGCTGCAACAGTTCAGTGCTAGTGGCGAACGTGCACCCCGGACTCCCTTCAGCTCACGTTGTGCTGTTGCTGGGAATGATGGCGGAGTAGGAGGCCTAGTGTGGTTGATATGATTAGCGTGCACGTCTTGTTTGTGTAGCTGCCACTCAATCATGTCCACACAAGGCAGTCTCCGTTTGTAATAGCGTCTTCTGTTTCAGCCTTGCGATGGAGGCGAAGCAGCCTTTTCCTCCTGAAACGGGGCTTCTGCAATTTGACCTTCAGAAAACGGAAAACATCCCTTTAGTGTTTCCGCGTAAACTGACCTTTAGCAAAACGATCGTGACGCGAAACGCCCGGTAAGTTTGGGAAACTGCGCGGCTGCAGAATCATCATTTCCTCGGCGATTAGGCGTGTGAAATGCCAGTCGTGCGCAGCAGGGCTGAACTCAGCGGACCGTGCATTTAAATAACGATTGTGTCTCTGAAGCGCAGCGGCTGGAAAATGACTGGTGATTGGCTGTCAGATAAATATACAGTGAAAAGTTCAATATTTCCTCTGACATCTAGGGTGAATGCAAGTACTTGGGTGAAGTAGAAGTACCTCCAAAACTGCCTCCGTGACCTGTACGAGCGCTTGTCCTCTCTTCCAGGTTTGAATCCACCTAGAAACCCCATGGAGCAGGATGTGGAGAGCCCAGCCATCGTCAGACAGCCCAAGTTGCCCAAGCAGGCCCGCGAGGACCTGCCCAAACAGCTGGCGGAGACCGACCGGGCCAAGAAGGTCCAGCGCTACGTGCAGAAGGACGGGAAGTGCAACGTCCACCACGGGAACGTGCGGGAGACGTACCGCTACCTGACGGACATTTTCACCACGCTGGTGGATCTCAAGTGGAGGTTCAACCTCTTCATCTTCGTCCTGGTCTACACGGTGACGTGGCTCTTCTTCGGCTTCATGTGGTGGCTTATCGCGTACCTGCGAGGTGATCTGGACCATATAGCAGACGGCCACTGGACTCCATGTGTCAATAACCTCAACGGGTTTGTATCGGCGTTCCTGTTCTCCATTGAGACAGAGACCACTATTGGCTACGGATACAGAGTCATCACAGACAAATGTCCCGAGGGGATAGTTCTGCTTTTAGTGCAGTCAGTGCTGGGATCTATCGTGAATGCTTTCATGGTGGGTTGCATGTTTGTTAAAATCTCACAGCCCAAGAAACGAGCTGAGACACTAGTGTTTTCCACCAATGCCGTCATCTCCATGAGAGATGGGCGCCTGTGCCTGATGTTCAGAGTTGGAGACCTCAGAAACTCGCACATTGTGGAGGCTTCAATCAGAGCCAAGCTTATCAAGTCTAAGCAGACCAAGGAGGGGGAGTTCATCCCCTTGAACCAGACGGACATAAATGTGGGTTACAACACGGGAGACGACCGGCTCTTCCTCGTGTCGCCCCTCATCATCTGCCATGAGATCAACCAGAACAGCCCCTTCTGGGAGATCTCGCAAGCCCACCTGGCCAAGGAGGAGCTGGAAATTGTTGTGATCCTGGAGGGGATGGTCGAGGCCACAGGTGAGTCGCGAGTCAGGTCACAGCAGCAGGTTCCACTCAATCACCACCACTAGAACCGAGTCAGCACCGTTCAGACAGAGGAGGAGGCTTCACATACAGTATAAGGGAGATGGGGAATATGATCAGACTAATTCAATGGCACGGGTTATATGAGTAAAATATTAGATTAGGGTTAGATGCCCAAGCCCTGCACAGTGGTTTGTAATATTCAGAGACAAGGTTGTATAATCCAGTTACAGTTTTCATGAAGTCACTAAAGCAGCAACTGTATGAGGTTCCAGTCGGCCAAAACACGGATACACTGTCAGATGATATCATGGTGCAGTGCGTTTCGCCGTCTCCTGCTTCACTGTGTGGTGCCACTTCTTATTGCATAACACCACTCCAATCGTTTAATTCAGTTTATTTTACTTCACACACTGGGTTTCATCAGCTTGCTACTATGTCCACTAGGTTTCCAGCATCACGTTCACATTGTCAACAGGCGTCCCTGTCGTACTGTGGGAGCGTTTTACCTCCTGAGGGTTTTTGTAGTATTGGAACATTTTGAGTGTAGTCTTTAAAAGAATAAAGCAGTACAATAAGGAAAGCTTTCACTGGTTAAATGCATATACTGTAGTTACTGTTTGAGCAATACCTGAACATAATCATAAAGAAAGATGTAACTCCTCGTGTTGAGACTCCAGCAGCTGCAGGTTCCGGTGCCTGACTACACCGGCTACCTCACAGAGCCCCTAAAATACCCACGTCAAGACGCGTGTGAGTACGCGAAGGCGCCTGATGGCTGCCGAACTGGTGTGTGATCATTTGTCTCACCGTTCGCTATAATAAAATGAAGCGATTGCATAACGCCTGCGTGGCGTGTTCTGAAGCAGCTGCTGGAAGCTCAGAGGACGCCGCAGACAGCTGAGCCGAAGAGCACAGCGAGACGTACGGAGCTGAAGGAGTGGAAACGAGTGCATACGCTCACATACTGTGGAGGGTCTTAAATGCCTTTTCTTTTCATGTTTCACACTCCATCACAATCTAGTGAGTATTGTACTATTAGCTATAATGCCTGGTTATCAAACAGTGTTTTAGAATACAGTAAACTCAATGGTAGCTGAAATTATATTAAGAAACTGTTGACCAAAATGATCCATAATCAAAACAGTCATAGGTTGTAGCTCCGTGAGGCAAATGTGGTGAGCAGAGTGATCGGTCCAGCTGTTCTGGAGACAGCCTGAGCCGCTGATTGACACGTACCTCATCAAGGCAAATTTGAACCATTATCAACCAACTGTTGCAATTAGCGTCAACAATCCTTCTGTCAGAAGCACATTTCAGTTACATCACACACTCATGATTCACAGATTTTTTTTTTAAATTCCACTCCCCGGGGTCATCATTATCTCTAATCTCCGAGTGAACGCCCATAAAAACAATTAGCACTCACAGAAAAACAGATGCACCCTGTAAGAAGTGAATCCATCTTTCCTGTGTGGTTTTAACGGAGCCAGTTGGCCTTAATGAGAACAAACAGGGCTGAGGTCCAGCAGCAGAGCTCGCTGACCGTTGACTGTGTCTGCAGGGATGACGTGCCAGGCCCGGAGTTCATACATCAGCAGCGAGATCAAGTGGGGCTACCGCTTCACACCGGTCCTGACTCTGGAGGACGGCTTCTACGAGGTGGACTACAACAGTTTCCACGACATCTACGAAACCAACACTCCCACCTGCAGTGCCAAAGAGCTCGCTGACATGACCAACCGTGCCCGCTTGCCCCTGACCTGGTCCCTGGCCAGCAAGCTGAGTCAGCAGGGCCTCCCGGAGTCCGAGCAGGAAGGTCAGGAGAGCAAGACCAGCCCGGACGACGAAGGGAAGAGCCAGCAGACCGAGAGGAACGGGGACATCGCCAACTTGGAGAGTGAGTCCAAAGTGTAGCGAGTGCGGCCGCGTAGGGAGAGACGTTCGAGGTCCGTATGAGATTACTGAACTGTCCTGTGCCTCTCCCCCCCTGGAGACGACCACACGAGAACCCGAGGTAGTGAACAAGGATCTATCAGCACAGTAGACCAAGTATCCCTGCACCAAGAACCACTTTTCTCAGTGAGTCACAGTTACCCCAAAAACGACAACTAAACATCTAGACATCGCAGGACTGAAAACCCTTGGCGGCCAGTGCATGTTTCAAATATAATGTGATGTCCTCCCGATGAGATTCCTATTATTTTTTCTATTAAAATATTCCTAGGGGCATTTGCATAAGTATTTTTGTATATACTATAAAATGTTTTTGGTTTTGTTGCGGTGTGAATACTTGACAGATGTTTGATACTAATTCCTTTAGGTTAGTTCTGTATATATATATTCTATGCCTTACTGTTTGTATAAAGCTTTCATTATTTGTTTTTCAGAAATATATAAGCATGTATAAACATTATCAGCAATTCATTTATCTTGTATTGTGTATATACTGTACGATGATAATGTAAGATAAACGTCTCAATGGATGCAAACTCTAGTTTAAACCAATGACAAATTCTTCCCCATGATGTTTGTTTGTTTGAGGCGGTACCGTACATTTCCTCGAGAAGCCATGACTTGCTGTTTAAAGCTGAGTGACTTCAGACAATGGCCCTTTAAAACTGCATTTTGTCACTTTTGCACATTGGAGGCCTCTGCTGGAGAAAAGTAGTTCCTATTTCACTCTCCAGATATCCCTCACATGTCACCTAACAGTATCGACAATAAATAAACAAACAGTAAATTGCAGATTATGACGTTTTCTTCTTTGTGCATGTAGAATTTTTTTAAAGCATTATTAGATTGAAAATATTTTTATGGCACATGAAGTTAGACCCTTTATTTAAGTTTCAGTATTTACATGGTATAATACTTGACAAGCCATTCAAATCAAATGCCATCAGAGGATTAAATAAAGGCCTTTTATGGGATCTTTAAAAGGTTGAGAGCCATATTACATTTTTCTTTTCAAGTTTGTAAACAATTCATTTTTAATAAACACTAAAGTCCCATTTATCACGATAAAGGATCATGTCTATCAAATCAGTTTGAGTGTCACTCACGTCTCTTTGTAATTGTGCTTGTTAAAAACCTTATTTTATGTGAAATGTTAACTTACATGAGCCTCACGATATCTTGTTTCCAGCTGTGCCAACATAATTACAAAAGGGCTGATCAGCAGATTAAATGCAACCTATTACTGAACAAAAGAGAACTGAATCTCTTTTTGTGTAGACATCCCATAATACATTACAACATTATCGATGCCATTGTGGTATTTCTGATCAGTCTGATGTTATCAATTCAGCTGCACTGAAAACAACGACGTATTAAGTGGCACCTAGCTTTTGAAACACAGTGTAGGCAACTGTGGGAAAATCAGCAACTGTGTCATTTTGTTTTTCTATGGTCTCCAGCAACGTCCTCATTGAGTGAATATGATAAAACAGAGACAATAGTGTCCAAAGGTGTGAGCCAATAAAAGTAAAGTGAGGATGAATTAATGCAATGAATAGTTTTATTTGTTTTCTTGCAGTAAACAAAAAAATAATTTGGTGATCACATCAAAATTTAAAAAAAATCACAACAATTTAATGGACTTTTCATGAAATGTTATAGATTTATAATTAAAAGCACCTTATACAAATTTATATGAAATTTAATTGTTCACATTTCTTCAGTAGACTGAAATTTTAGGAAATTTTATTTAGTTTGTCTTTAAAACAGAAAACAAATTGACTATTGATTGTTTGAATTATTGTATGAATGAAATGGTCTTTCAGATCAATTCATTTTGAAATTGCAGAATACAGCATCAAGCTGTGTTTAAATGCACATGACGTTTCCAGCTCTAGTAAATAGTATGATGACATCGCTCAGTTTAACAGTGTTAAAGCAATGTTCAACAGGAAGTAGTTAACGGCAGACAGGTTTTACTTACAGTAATATTACACAGTACATCACAGTCTTAGATTTAATGCCAGATGTGAGCTACAGTACCTTAAAAGTTAAGTAAAACCAGCTACAATAGAAGTTTTATTTTAAAACGTGAGCAATGGCAGCTGAACCTTCACATGTCATAAATATTTAAATAGACAGAATTCTAAAACTATGTCTCCATGATGTTCAGAGCATTAGTAATTTAACATTTAGGACCAAGTTAGTACTAATATTTAACCATAACCTTGGAACTTAATTTTCATTATTTTAGAGTTTATATTATTAGATTATTCAGCAGGATAAATAAAAGCACTTGACTGGATAAATGAGAATTCACTCAGTGACTGTTGTATTGAACATATATTGCTACTACTACATTTCTGTTCTGTTGTGGGGTTGATGTGGAGGCTCAGGATAATGGAGTGTGCAGCAATGTGCACAAAATTTAGTGACCTGGACCTTTAAGGTGCAGTAAGACAGGTGAGATTTGTGCGTTTAGTACGTTACCACCGAGCTCAAGACACAGATACAGGCTGACTTTTAAAAGCAGGAGTGCCGCGGCTGGGTTTGACGTGTTTCTCCTCCCTTCGTAGACTCCACTACCCGGCAAACACCTGAGGCGTGAGGGGTGATGGCAGGTTGTCATTGTCCATGTTGTTGGCATCAATGGCAGACGCTGTGCATGACATCACCTCCAGTGGGTACTTTTCCAGGATACTGTGCACCTCCCTCTGCACCCGCTCCGGCCACGCCTGGAGGTCGGCCTGCAGGCTCCGCGCGGCCGCCATCAGCGACTCCTGCCGACTGCTGAGGCCCGACAACAGCTCCAGGTTGTGGTTGAGCTGAGTCAGCACGGGGTTGGTGGCCGTCACGGCAGGCGTGGGGCCAGCGTGGGGCCAGTCTGCCTCCGAGCTGCTGATTCGTGGTGAAGCTTGGCCTGACATGTAGCGCTCAAACTCCTCTGCAGACAGGTTGAGAGACTGGGCGTCCAGCTTTTCTATGAAGGCCACTGCACAGCACTGAAAACAGGTGACACACAACACAGATTTGGTATAAAAGCCCCAGAATGCATTTCTGTGACATAGAATATAGATGCACAGTACCAGGTTGGTGAAGTAGTATCCGTCCTCTCCGGTCATCAGTCTGCTGGGGTTGCAGAACCGGGTGATGTACTGGATGTTGGACTGGATTCGTGGAGGGTTAGCCTTGAGCACAATGTAAATGAGCGACGGGAGGAAGTCGTCAGCAGAAGCCGGCTCCTTCTTGGTGATCCTGATGGCACTGAAGATGTGTTTGCTGCAGCGCGTGATGCAGGCAAGTTTGTCCCGAGGAACCCTCTTCGAGTCCATCTCAATAATATCTGGAACAGACATAGTTTATAGACTGATCACTTACAAATGTATCAATGAGGAAGTAGAAGGACAAGTAAAGATAAAATCATCTGAAATGGTTAAATGAGGATTTGCCTTCATTTTAATATTTTAATTGACCTTGGAGATTTGAACAAACCAAAGCATTTTAATTGATTGAGCCATTTATAATGAACCACAGTAATAAATTCTAGAAACTCATCAGTAACATAATCTAATGAAACCAAAACATAATAAAACCACTTTTCTTTCCATTTTAATGTGAGTACTTCAAGCAAAGTCTCTGACTTGTTATTGCTTTGAGCACATTATCAGAGACTTCAGGGATTTCTTCATCCATAGACACACACAGCATCTGGATGGTCACCCAGTGTAGGGCCCTGCAACACACAAGACCACAGTCGTGTCTGTTAGAGTAGGCAAAAAGCTTTGTTTTTTTGGCTATGACGTAACCCAGCACATTTGTTACAGTCAGTTCCTCCGTAGGTGACAAACACAAGAACACAACAAGCAGACAACAGCTGCCACTGTGCATTCACATGTAAGAAAAGGCTCAGAGAACACTGCTAAATGGTGGCTATTGTGTAATCGGCTACACAAACAGACTGACGGGAGTCATGCAGTTTTAACAGAGAGTTCAAAACTAAAGAGGGGCCTTAAATCCATGATACGTCTAAAACTGGCAACCTCTCCTCCGAACAGCAGCTGCTCTGTGTGATGCCCACCTTATCCTGTCCTGTGTGGCCAAGTCCTTCTTCTCATCATCGGTGATTTCTGGGCAGAACACGCTCTTATACAGACGAGTCATAATGTATTTTTCCACTTGATCCATCACCTGCTCCACAGAGTCCGAAGAACCTGGTTAACAATGATTAGAAACATCATTTAGAGCTGCAGAGGAGATTCAGAGACAACGTTTAATCTGATGTTTCATTGAGTTTCATTCTATCACAAGCCCCGAATCATGCCACCCCACTAATCAAGTGTTGTGGTGGTGTAGATGCCTAATTTGAGCCCTATTCCCTTAAATTGAAGATTATATTTAAGTGTGTATATTTTCTGAACTAACCTTTAAAATGACTCATCAGTCGATCAGACATGTTCTGGTAGAAATCTTGGACACACTCTGACAGTTCATCGGCACCAAGTTCCTGTCAAGACAAGTTTATATACATACATATGCAATCAGCAATTCTTAAAATGATCAATTTAAATCTTTCTCTGAAATTTGAGGTAAAGTTTCCTGAATCTGCTTTTTATCAGTGCAGAACATTCTAAACTAACATTGAAGCTAAAATCAATCAGTGGTTGATTTAAGTTTCACAAATGCACTTCTTCTTTGACCAACGATAAGCATCTTCATGATCATGTACATTTAATCACAATGCATTTTGGAATCATCCAATTAAAGCCTATATCAGAGCACCACAGACCTTCTTGCTGGACATGTTTACGATGAACGCTCGGCACTGCTTGTGGATCTCCCGACCAGGCTTCTGAAGATTTTTCAGGAAGTCCACAAAGTCCTTGGACACTTGTTCTGTTTCGAAGCTGGCGTGACGGCTGACGGAAGGACTGGGTGTCTTGGCCTCCTGAGTTTCTGATTAAACAAAGAGAGAAACATTAAAGGAAAAAAAGCCAAATTGCATAAAGTTCCAACACATTTACAAGATAAAAGAACCTGAGCACTGTTTTGCAGGCTGTTTTAACGTTCTACCTTTCTTGGGAGGAGTACGTGACGACGGGCTGAAAAACTTTTTAACAGTGGTTACTTTCCGTGTCTTCTCATTAGTCTTCTTCTCCTCAAACTTGGAAAAAGGCCCCAGAGACGCATGTCCTGTCTGGGGTGGAGTGGACTGGGAGTGGGACTGGGTCTGCGCTCCCTGACTACTGGCATACGCTGCCTCCTCCTCTCGTTGCAACCTGAGGTCAAGGATGTTAGAACGGGATACGGCAGCAATTGATTATATCAGCAAAAATCATAGTTTAGTTACAGTATGAAGTTACAAGTACAGCTGATAAGCATTAATTACAAGAAGAGGTAAATGTGAGTATTTCATAGTAAACTGTGAGTAACTTTGTTTCACTTCCACAAAAATCTGAGAGACAAGCTCATGAATGTGTTAAATAGTAATGGCCTCACTTCTCAGCCAAGGCCCAGTCGTCCTGGATCTGCTTCTGTCGTACCCGCTGGTACTCCTCCCTCCAGCACTTGGAGCACAAACCCTGCCATGCTGCGTTGCCGTAGTAACCGCATCCCTTTTTGCACAGCAGGTCTGATTGGTCCACATGGATCCCCCGCCGTCGCTCTGTCCGCTGACTCATGACGCTCGGCCAGCTGGAATCAAAATTTTGTCACTGATTGATTAGTGGATTTGCATGTGCTGCTGTACAAACTGATCTCCCCAGTCTCCACAGTAATTATTACATACTTGACATGCACTGTGATTATGATGTAAGTTTTACACAAACAAACCTTAGATGTTTTTCAGGACAGTAACACACTTAAAAAAGTAATGGGTTGATCAAAATTTAAAATAAACACCACCATAGACAACAAAAGCTATGTGAACATGTCAAGGCATCTGCAAACCATGATGATCTCCATTTATTACTGGCTGCAGAAATTCTTGCATGATCACAATGTTTTCTGTGAGGTGCTTAAACCTAGATTTGTTTACTCCACAACACCAACATTGTGTTGTAATGTAATAATAATGTAATTGTACATTGATCATAACAATCACTAATACAAACCTAACACACATATTTAGCTGAAAGCTGTTTACATAATCAGTTCCTATGGGAGATGCTTCCTCATGCTGTGCTGCAATGATCAGAATATGACTGTATAACTGACATAATGTAAGGAACCATCAGATCGCTCAGTGACGCCTTTTCTCTCTTACTGCTGTGTCTCTATTCCGTGTTTGTTTGGTCGCCTACAGGTCAGCTAGCCGAAGCTATAGCCACAGTTCATGTGGCTGTAACAGAAGGGACGTTAGTCTAAAAATCGGTGTCCTAGTCTGATCACTGACGTTTCACTCTAACGTGTCATAACGCTGGTAGGCTGGGGACCTACCTGTTGTGTTTTCACCGATGATGGTGCAGAAACAGACCTGCTGCCTCCTCCGTGTGTGGCGGCCAGGCTGTGGAGGTGAAGACAGTGACGCGCCTTCACCTGGCGATTAAACACGATTACAATGACGTGACAGGCGGATTCCACTTCTGATCACAAAAGAAGAACTAGCTGTTTCAAGAGCTGTGAGATATTTTCCGGGACTGCTCATTAGGTTAGTGGTTTGTGTACTTCCGCATCTGGGACTAGGCTACGAGGATCGCCACATGTTGTCATGAGCGGAGGCAAGAGTCACGTGACAAACGCGGAAATAGATTCAAAAACAAAATTCACGACGTACAGTAATCAGATACTAAGTAGTCTGGTGTTCTCTCACGCGGATTCATGAACTATGATCAGACTTTCATAACAAATCAGATTTAACAAATAAATTATTTTGTTTTTTCTTAAATGGTCTTGACTCTTTATACCAGACTGTGTGAACGCGTTGAGTAAATCTCTTCATTAGACGAACCTGTTTTACTGGCATTGAGAATAATGTTTATTTATGTATTAATTTTAATTTTAATACACAAAGAAGCTAACGTTTTTAATAATGGAGATGGTGCTTTTTCACAGTAGTAATATTAGTGGTTTTTTGTCTTTATTGACCTGAAAGTATAAGATGTAGAGTCCTTCTGAAGACATGAGACCGGGTTTTATACCTTTAACCACACATCAAATAAATCCTGAACTTTCAACATTTGGCAGGCGAAAGTGAATTTGTTTTTATAATGTAAACAGACTTTCAGATCTTCTGTCGTGATTCTGCAGACAAGAGACAAGTAAAATGACATGAGGAACAATTTAGGAAAATTTGTTAAACCAAACTAGGCGTTGGACAATTGAAGAATTATTAATAAACCTATTTAGGATTTTTATTTCTATACTTAGTGGACAGGACATGCTGATAACGTCATTCTCGCGAGGGCAAATAAACACAGTGGGTCAGAAGCACAGATAACAAGCAAAGCTGTTTCATGCGCACGTACACACACACACACATACACAGCCATGATCCTGGTGGGTCAGAGTCTGTGCATTCCCTCTCCATCCACTGTTCAGGAATTGTTCTCCGTGGCTCGAGATGCCAACATCATACCTGATATTTCCTTGGATCCGGTCCTCACCACCTTCCTCTCGCTGGACTCCTCTGCAGCTCTGCAGCATCAGTATGCTTTCTTACAGCGGAGCATGAGCAGCGAGCAGCAGGATAAATTCAGCTTCAATCTGACTGAAGAGCTGGGAGGCAGCAGTGTCACCTATGGAGGGGTCGGGGTTATTGCTCTGGCTTTGTCTGTGCTGTTCGATCAGGTCGCTCAACAGGTAGGAATAACTTTAGGTCACCAACTAATTAACTAGGATCTTTAAGCTTAGTGCTTCAACATAAACAATATAAATATGTCCTTAGCTATCTGATCTCTTATCCCTCATCTTTACCTGATGGTAAATGAATTGTTAACTTGTTCATTCCTCACCAGGTTCGGGCGCAAGGATCAGCGCAGGTTTGGCTTTCAACCCACAGATCCCAGCCTAAAAAGATGTTTGGCATCAGCACTTCCTCTAGAATTGGGTGGATCATTATGAGCTACCTCCAGGTAATCCCTGGCATTGCCAACGATGAGGAGAAAATGGCTGAGACCACAGAGCTCTATGACCAGTGGCTGAAACTCGAGCTTCTTGACCATTACGAGAGAATGACCACGAAGAAGAGAATGAGTTCGGTGGCCATGCAGCAGTGGCTGGCCGGAGCTGCAATTCATCTGCACATGAGAATCCATCAGGTCAGGAAATTCATTGTTTCAACATCAACATCATTCTTTGATAATGAAAATGAATTTTAGCCAAACAATTTTTTTTTTTTTGCCAATTATTGAAAATCTGGCAAGTAACAGTAGCTGATTAGCTCACTCTTGCTGCTTTCACAGCATGAGGCAGCTGTTTTTGCAAGCAAATGAACAATATTAACTAAATTATGTCAGTTTGGTGTTCACAAGTTGTGTTTGCTGAGTGTGCAAAAGAGCTTTTACACTAGTTTCAGTTTCCTTTCTCAAAACATGCAAGTACAAATCCATCCACTAATCATGAGGCGTGTCTGCCAAGCATAAAAGAGTGATGTCATATTTTTTATTTGTTCCAGGTCCGGTTGCATTCAGTGCCACCAGGATCTGTTGAGTCATTGCGTCTCTCTTATAAAAGCGGGTTAAATCGGCTGGTTCAGGGCTACAAAGCCTATCTACGCAAACACATTAGGGAAACTGAAGCTCCAGGTCCAAATAAGGCCAAGACCAGCACAGCCGGTGGACTAATAAGACAAACAAACACATCTAGGATCAGCAATCCCATGAGCTACCACCCTTTTAACATTAGCCTGCTTAGTTCTAAGAACTCAACTGAGAGATATAATGAGACCCCTGCACCCAATTCAGCTGCTGAAATTTGTTGTAAAGGTTTGATCAACAGAAACACACTCAACAATTCAACGAGGAATAGCACAGAGGAGGAAGCTGGGGCACTGGGTCTGTTAATCATTGAGCCATGGAGCAATGTGAGTCACAGTGTGCAGCATCGTCCCTGTGAGTCTCCAGCCATACAGCAAGCTCTGGTGGCCCGGATTATAAATTCTCAGGACCTGGATCAGAGCAGAAAGTTTTTCCTGTACCCTGAGAGAGTCTTCCACAGCCTGCTCAGACAGAGGGATGACTTTGAGTTGAAAAGGAATTAGACTGACATGAATAGTATGCAAATAAATCTTTTTAAACTTTATTTGTATCGATTTTTTTTTCATTTCTATTTGAAAGACTGTGTCTGTGGATTAAATATGAAGTTGAATTAAACTGAAATGAACATGGAGGAATGTTTATTTTCAGATTGTATAGAGCTGTAGACTGTATACCTGGTATAAAAGTGCTTGTAAAGGAGAAAACCACAGCATATTACCAGGCTAATTTATTTTATACTGTATTTGCATAAAACTAAGACACACACAGGGACTGAAGAGCAGCTATGACAGCACCACATCAGACGGAGACAAGAGAGACATTAGCACTGAATTATGAAAGATAATAGAAGTTTTCTCAATTTGTAAATTATTAGGTCTTTCTTGAATATACATATGGTTATAATAAATAACTGAACTAACTGTAACAGAAAACCGGGTCAACCTAATTTTTTATTCAACCTAACTGAAATTTAAAAGTGAATCAGAAGTAAGATATCACCTAGTAGCTGAATGGAGAGAGGAACAGTGGCAGATACAGTATGTTACAACAATAATGACGTCTGCTGCCTCAGTGATAAAACTGTGTAACATTACCCTCTAGTGGTTCAACTGCAATAATGTAAAGTTAAAGGTCCTGTATTCACTTTTATTATCTTTGGTGGAAAAATCCCAACAATAAATGTAAAATAATTAAAAGACACAAAACATAAAGAAACTAGCATAAAAGTAACATTCACCAATGAAATTCTAAGATGTGATAATTAAGACAGTATTCAAGTTGAATATTACAAGCTCGAAAAATTAAGTAAACACAATTGAATTTCATTTTTCGTAATTCAAGTTTGTTTGAGCCGCACAGCTTTTTAGTCATGCGCTCTGGGGTCAGTCAGCCCCACGTGACACGGCACACTCCACGCGGTAGGCGGCGCTAAAGCACCGTGTTGTGCAGACGTAGAAGAAGAACAAGGCAAGATATAGACCACGAAGAAGAAGAAGAACCAGTCCCATTCGTGTTGACGAATTACGGATGTGTACAGCGCTTCAGTTTTGCTTCTGGACACTAATATGATCTAGGCAAGTTACTGGTAATCATTTACACGATAGTTATTTCAAGGTAAGTATGTTTGGGTCATTAGTGTAATATATCGTGGTTTAGGCTCAGTTCCTCTGCTTACATTATTATCCTAACATTTTTCGTGTTGCTGTGTCGCACTAAATAAACAAAAGTAGGAAGAATGAATCCTACTGTTTCTAGTGTTATTTAATACCAAATACGCTCAGCCACTTTATTATCGAACAGCGACCGTAAATGTGGTGTCTGTAAAACTGTAGTTTTCCAGTTGACCTCTTTGTTCTCTGGCAAACAACAACATTACTGTAATTATTGGGTGGCTCCATGCTAACGTTTGGGAGTGCCACGTTAGCCACATAAAGGTGATCTAATTTCCGAGAGTGCATAAAATGCTTTTAAATTATTAAAAATAGGCGCGCCCGTGGAAAAGTAACTACACTGTGACCTTCCCGGTTCGCCAGTGGTTAGATTGTTTTAAAAGCTGCTTATGTGACCTTTAGTTTACACGGAAAAGAAACAGGAAAAAGAAAACCGAAGAAGGGTGTGTAAAACTGGCGCTCTGTCACACCGAAACATATGTATATTAAGAGCTTCTCTCTGAAATGTAATTCATTAAAACAAACTACTTATTTATATGTTTTGTGGGTTGTGATTTACCTCTTTCAAAATTGTATTTTACTGTTTTAGTTTAAGTTCGACTAGTTTTAAAAATGTATTAGCAAACATTGTTGCTAATAGAAAACTGAAAATCTGTTTGTGACTATATCTTATAGACAGAAAGGACAAATGAAAGGTTATGCACATCAAGCAGTCTTTGAAAACTGTATATGCCTGTTTTGTATTTTTACAGCTTTGGACAAAATGTTTGATTCAGGTCCTGAATACGGGTATGACTTTGAAGATGACACCTATTCATATGTAAGTTTCTAAAATAAATAATAAAAAGGGTAGGATTTAATCACGTTGTTTTTTGTATGTTACTTCAACTGTTCTCTTTCCTTTTTACCCTTAGCTGCCCCGCTGTCCACCAGGTAAGGTGTAATTAATTTTTCATTTTTACATTCAGATTAATACTCATTACAATGCTGCACACCAGTAAAGCAAATTTTTGTCAATGTCATTTTTATGACATTACAGATTGCCTACAATCACAGTTGTAACTGACCTTTTTTTGGGAAACCAGAGATTTCTGAATTTACACACCTAGAGATTACATGTAATAAGCCCTAAACATGCTGACAGTTGAAATTGAGTAAGTCAGTCGAGTTAAACCCTGTATTTTAATTTTATGTCATTAAGCTGAGATGTTTGAGCAATGGGGTCGCATTCCTGTTGAAACCAAAAAAGATGCTGCAGAGCGAATGAAAGTTTGTGCTTTCTGGCATCCCATTCTGCTGCAGCCAGAGTCCAGCAATATTGCTTTCTGGGCTGCAGATGTAGGACTCATCAGCCACAGGTAATTTCAGTTATGATTGCAATTTAAGCATATTTATTTACACCACATAATAAATACACATTTTATCCTTCATTGTTTAGAATCTGAAAGTTTAAAATTTTGTTCTCATAGGGGCAACGATGATCTAAGCCTAAAGCATCTGTGCAAGATAGAAATTTTGGAAACGATCCTTAAAGCCATGGAGAAAGGAAGTGTAAGTCATTGAGTAATACATTTGTTCAGTTTGTCATAATGCTAAACTGTAGAAAGAAAATAAAATGATTTAACTGTATCAAACCTACAGACATCATTTGTTAGTTTGCTGTCACATTTGTGTAAACAAATACATGACTTGATCTGACTAGATTAATTGATTTAAGGCCACAGACACTTTTACTAATTTAACATATTTTATACAGTGACTCCAATTCGGTGGAAAGCTCTCATTAAGAGGCAGATGAGAGATTTTGTCTTGTGTGATTTATTATAAAAATAAAAGAAACATAAAAATAAATAAAAAACATGGTTGCTGATCATGCACATCAACAAACCAAAAACCAGCTGGGGAGATCAGTGCACACACCACGAAGGTGTGATACGAAGAGCCAGTAATCTTTAGGTTGTCTCTGCCTTTAACCCCTTTCTCTGGCTCTGGTGGAATGTCTCTCTGGACCAATAGAATTGTTTGTGCCACCTAATCCGGCTGTGAGTGAGAATGTTTACATTCTCACTTTTGCATTGGTGCATTGGTGTCTTGTTATCAAAAGGAAGTAACATCAAGCTTCAAAGACAAGATGCATTAGGTTTTACAGCATTGGGTCTGGTGGGGAGTCAGATAAGATGGAGCCAGAGACCAGGGTGTAAAAGACAAACACAGACAATAAACTATTAGTCAGTCAAACAGAACATCAGATGTTTAAACTTGATGTATGACAGGGTAGAAGAGATTAGTTGTTTGTGTAAAAATGTTCAGTATTGCACCTAACCAGCACATAATGACTGAAAAAAAAAGAAAAAGCACAAAGGCACAATTTTTCCCATTACACTTTATCTGTAGTGGTCCATGTATTCAATGGTCGTTTACATGTTACCTGAGATGGTGCATAGCACATACTTTATTTAGCTCTGCAGAACAAAATCTGAAACTGATGTCTACTTCTTTTGTTGCAGTTAAAAATCGAGCCAACAAGACAAATCTTCCTGTTAAGCAATGGGCTAACCTCTGTGAGTACTAATACTGTGTATGTTTGTGTATATGTAGCAGAAATAATCTAAATGCCAAGATACAGACTACTAAAAAGATAATGCAACATACAAAAAAAGAAGGTGGACATGTAGTCAGCAAATGTAGTCAGCAAAGGGTTGCCTGCTTTTACTGTATATGCATATGTCATTGTGTCAGGATCCAGATCACTATGGGGTTCTGCGTGTGGCAGTAGACTGGTTGGCAAGAATAGAAGGATCTGGCATTGTCCAGCAGATAGCGGAACTTGGCGACAGAGCTACAACCGTGGCAATTCTACAGGTTGTCTTCACAGAGTGTAAGAGTACAGAAACATTTATCATTTTTAAATTAAACATATTGGACACTTTACAGCAGTTGTGTGCATTGGATCGTTTTTTCACATTGTACGTCTTTTGCTTTTGATCAGTTGCAAAGTACATTCAGGAAATGGCTAGCAACACAGAAAGGACTATGAAAGCACTGATGGCCCGACCACAAGAATATCTCATGGAGGTAAGAAACAACAGCACTTACTGTCTCTGTCCCTGTCCCTGTTGTATAATTAAACATGTTGGTCAATCGTGTTTTTGAATAAATACATTGCTGTGTATTTACCAACACTTTGACAGGGACCATGGCCATCTAAAGGTGGTCATCTGTATTACTTGTGTGATGTATTGTTCTCAGTAGATACTATACTTGCATACTATACAACTAAGATCATCTCCTTGAGGTACTTCAGAGGAACATACATGTATTTGTCAAGTTTAAGCTAAGCCTAAACTTATCTGTTGGAGGCAGTTGGCTCCAAGCTTGACATTAGTGACTTTTCACTACAGTCTTTGCAAGCTTGAACCCTGTTTACTCCAAATACAAACTGGCTTTGCCTTGTTCCTTATTCAGAAATGCGAAGAAATGAAAAGGAGAGGAAATGAGAAGTATCAGAAACAGGAGTATGAAGATGCTTTAAAGTATTATTCCAGAGCCATCCGTCATTAGTAAGTAACATCTTGCGTCAGAATTCTTGTCTTTTTTCTAGTTTATTTAGATGTTTAACATACACATGAAATAGGTGAATATTGTAACAGCAGCATCCCAACATACAAGACTAACAGCTTGCCTCCTTGATAGTGGCAGTAGAGTTAATAACATTGGATACGGTAATAACTTGGTAAATCTGTATAATCCTGTAACTGCTGTCTTTTTGTACCTGCTTCTCATGCAGCCCTGAAAACCACATAATTTATGGGAACAGAGCCTTGTGTTATATCAGATGCAAAAACTATTTGTAAGTACTATTCATTCTGGTGTAAGTACTAAGGTTGTTTGACATCATCAAAATGAATGATGTTCGCTATTGCAATCATCATCACTACCCTGTTTTGATGATTACAGAAAAGCAGTTGTTGATGGAAAACGTGCTACTCTAATAAAACCACACTGGGCAAAGGTACTGCTACACTAGACACGTACTGCACCAATTCTTCCTTAGCTTTGATTTTTATTACATGAGTAAAATGGTTTAAACTCATTGCTAATTGGTCATTGTTTGTTTGCAGGGTCACTACCGCTACTGTGAAGCTTTGTTTTTACTGGGTGAGGTAAAAATGGCTGTTAAAGCCAACCTAATGGCGCAGAAAGAGTGTAAGAGTGACCATGATGGACTGAAAGACCTGGAACAGCAGCAACAAAAGTTCATCATTGAAACCTCAAATCCCAAAGGTGTTTTTCCTCCAGACATTTAATCACATTTGGATTTTTTCATCCACCTGAAACTATAAATATGCCTGAAATGCTTATCTTGGTTTGTAAGGATTATAAAATGTCAAACACTCTAGATACTTTATATGTGTACTACACTGTCACACTACAATTTCTGCCCAATTTCAAAACCTTTTTTATTTGCACTTACATGTTACAATAAAATGCACATAAATTTACATTTTTTTCAGGTCTAATTAGGTCCTGATTAGTTTTTGTAGTTGGTGTCTCTCTAAACTGTTTGTTTTGATTTTAGCTGGTCAACTGAAGAGTAAGAATAAAAGGTGTGTATGAACCTATACATATTGTACAAACATGGATAACAAGTTCTCTTAAACTTATGGAGGATGATATTTTTTGGGTTTATGTAGATCGGGCAGTGCTAACAGACCAGGCACAGTGGAGTCACAGTCTGCAAAAGCTAATTATAAAGCTGGTGATGCAAGCAAAGCGCCACAGACTAAGGTCAGTATATGGTTCTAGTTATTTACTCTTGGGACCATAAAAGTTTGCACAATGAAGCCTTGTTAGATCCATTTCAGGGATAACACGAATTGTGTGTTGGCAGGTCTCAGCTGTTAAACAAAGCAAACAACCCGGTGAGTTTAAACCCTACTCTTTTTAACCAGGGTTTTTTATATCAATTTAGTAATAAATTGCTTGCATGTGTTTTTCTTTGCAGCTATTAACAAATCATATTTAAAAACAAAACAATGTATACATCTCTCACATATATTCTCTGTCCAGTGAAAAGTGAACGATCCACACAGGCAGACAGCAGCACCAAAGACTCTAAACCGTCAAAAAGGTTAGTAATGTTGCTCTTATCTCTTCGATTTTGCTCCATGGTGTCCACTTCCAATTTAGTCCATTGAGGAAAAACATGACTCAGGTGAGGGGCTGTATTCAAAACTTCAGTGACAGTTAAATTAGTTGATTCCTCTTAATTTTATAGTCAGTGTCTATACATCAGTTTTAACAGTGACCACAATAAAAAGAAACAGCTCAAAATGTCTAAAAAAAAAGACAAAGAAAATGAGCAAAAAAATAAGTAGCAGTATGTAAATTTATGATATAATCATCATTAACAATAAGTACATTTTTTTAATCATGCACTTCCAGTGATTTTTCATCAAAGAATGGAAAAGACGAGTCTAGTACTGCGGTGAGAAAGAAAAAGAACGCATGTTTTCAGTCCAAAGAAGAGGTAAGACTGTGCACATGTGTCATGTCTGCAGCTGCAAACACTGCTAGATTTTTGTCAGCATCTTTGTGTATCTGTGCTCTGTTTAAAACCAGAAAGTGGTCGATAGTAAAGCAGTGTGTAAAGAGTTGCGATCCATAGTGCAGGATGCTCACACTGCCCTGACAGACCTCCGCAGCCGGAATGCAGTTCAAGCCTTCACCCAGGCAGTGTTTATAGTGGAAAGCAATACACCTGAGGTAATCACACCTCTGGAAACAGTGCTGCAACCTAACAACAAAACTGATATCTTTCCTTTCTAAAATGTTTCTTAGCCAAATAAAGTTTAACTTTTAAGTCAAATTAGTGAATTTGTGGTGAAAAAAATACTTGTTTCCTTTCAGGAACTTGGACTTTCCACAGTGGATGTACTGCTGTTATCTTATGGTCTTGTATGTGCTTTAACAGACGTCGGCCAGCCTGAGGTAACTACTGACTGATAGCTGAGTTTCAATAGAGACATCACATTACATCACATCATTTACATGCACTATATCAGATTTTGGGGAAGTAACGTTTTTGCTTCCATCATTGTGTTGTAGAGTATTTGAGTAGCATTACAGAAAAGGAAAGCTTCACATGTTCTGTATGTAATAGGATGTTTTTTTTCTGAGACCCCAATTAAACATAAATACATGATATAAGTAGTTAATGCTCCAAAGCTGCGTCGTAAGTGCATACTGTATAGTGTTACATTTCCCCTACATTCAGTATAAGCTCAATGTTTCATGTGTAAGTGATCATACAAATTAGATCAACTCAGAAGCTTGGAGCACTGAGTAAATTTCATGGTTGCAGTTTTAACATATATGTAACATATGAAACAGGAGTTGGCAAAAGCACACTTCCATCTGGAGAAGATCAAATCAGCTGAGGAGAGGACCTTTCATTGTCTGGTGTACTATGCCACTGGCAGGGTGTATCTCAAAGAGAACAGGTACTGTACCTCCAGTTACAACAATGTGATGTCACTGATTCCCACCATCTCCTGTGTCAAACTATTCATATCACTTTACTGATCTTAGAGGGAAATTGCTTTGTCCAGACTTGATTGCTCTCACAGATAGAAAAGAAAGGAAAAAACAACAGAATAGCAGACACAACCAGCATATATAAAAATATACACACACATTCCCTACAAGTTAATTATATATACACATGTCAATACTAATATTTACTAATGCACATGCAAAATTTCCTCTTCCTCTAACAGGTTTGCAGTTGCTCTGCAGCGGTTTTTAGATTCATTGCAGATGGTCAAAAACAAAATAACTCCTGGCAAACTCACCTGGCCTTTAACAAAAGAGATTGTCAAAGAAACAGAATTAGACTATTTTAAGGTAAGTGTGTTGGAAGAGTGTTGTTCTTCAGTGTGTGTATATAGAAAATATCTTTTTATGGCATGGTTGGTAGGGAGGACCTGTGGTTAGAGAATATGTCGAAGTGTTGGGCAAAACATTGAACCCCAAGTTGTTGTTGTTGTTTCAAGCGAGCGCCATGCATTATATCTGTGTATAAATGTGAGAGTGCATGGGTGAATGAGAAACTACTGTAAAGCGCTTTGGATCTTGGAAAGTGTGTATAATGTGTGAATCAATGGCTCACATTTGATTAAAGAGTTTTTATCTTGTAATTTAGGAGTGCAGGTTACAAATTATCATCAGATTGTTTTTGGTGTGTGTTTTCTGTTCAGGAAATTTTAGAAAGCGCTATAGAACTGTGCAAATTTCCTCCTATTCCCGATGCTATTTGCCGACTAGAGAACTGCCTGGTCCCGTTCAAAGCTGAAATCTACTTCACTGATCCAGATTTTAAGGTAACTGGCCTAATATTATCATTTAAAATGTGTAAACCATAAAAATGGTCGATTTTCAAAGATTTGTGATTCCTTTTTATGCAGGGCTTCATTCGACTAAGTTGCTGTCACAACTGCATTGTTGAGTATCACATCACCTGTTGGAAGACATTTAAGACATCATCTTCGTCTGATAAGAATGATAAGGTAAGTTAAGATCTTGCAATTTTCTAGAATTCCTAGGACCCATCCAGGCTGGTTGCTCCATGCTTCAAGTCTAAACTCTGGTAAATGTCTTGCAGGATTTTCTTCTAGAAATGTGTTTGACTCCTGACTGTGTTGGCAAAATCTGTAATATCCAAATCTATGGTCAAACAGGCCTCCTGAAGTGCAAGGTAGGGAAATTATTTGGAGGTAAAATGAGAAATGAGTCAATGCCAATTTATACGTTACAGGATTAATGTTGACCTGATCTTTCTTTCTCTTAGTTTGAAGCTGGCATTGTCAGACCACAGACTGAGAAGAAGCCAAAAGTAAATCAGAAATGTACAAGGTAAGACGGCAATAATGCTTGAAGAAATTACCCACATGCTTTAAACTGAAATTAAATACAAACCAAACCCATTCTCAGTTAAAAAAAAAATTAAAATTTCATCTTTTCTCTGTTTTAGTCTAAAGAAATTGAAATCAAAAGAAGAACGCAGGCATAAGAGAAAGCAGCATAAGTTGTCATTTCAAGAAAAGGAGACGGTTGTCAATCATGATGACATTCTGCCAAAAAAAGAAGACACGGCAAGTCAGATTCAGCAAAAAGGTGATATATCTACCGACACGTCTGAAACACACAACTGTCAGAGGCATTAGTGATTTCAAACATTTCTGCATTTATGGTGTTTCTCTTTTTTCATTTTTTGGTTTTCGTAATCTCTTACATCTAATATCTTGGTGTAATCAGTTTGTGGTATGATGTTGACATCTGCAGTTTTAAAAATTAATTTAGAGTATCTATTGCTTAGAGCTGCATGCTAACTTTGTTTTTGGTTCTTATTGTTCCCTCCCCTCTGTTTTAGCTTGGTTGTTGTACAGGGATCGGGTTCTTCTTCAGATCAGCCAGAACATGGAGCTCCTGAGGGAGGAGAAGGGCCTCCAGGTGTCTGCCCTGACCACCAGTCTCAAACCCTGGCTGGAGCTGGACTTGTCACGAGGGAACCGGTTGGCTCAGAGGATGCTGAACTGGCAGCAGGAGGCTCTGCAGACTGTTGGTCAGGTGTTCGAGCTGCTTCTAGAGAGGAAGAACCGGGTCTGGGCTCGCGTCTTCATCCAGGAGCTCAGTAGCTGTGAGGATGTGAACCCCAAACTGAACACCTGGGCGTGCAAGCTCAACAATGCAGGTCATTATTTAGCATGATGTTGTTCCGAGCTGTGATAGAAAACACACCCAAATATGTGCCTAAACATTATTGGTCAGGTTTAACCTCAATTTTGATTTACTTTTTTTACTCAGGCCTGACTGCTGCAAAATCTTTCATTGAGCGATATGCAGAGCACTTGGAGCAGCTGGACTTGAATCTTCTGCTCAGATTTGGTCCAGTGGAGGATTTAATAATGGAGAAACTTAGTACTACGCCCGAGCTTTTATCAAACATCAGCTTGACTGTGACTGAATACCTGAAACGGGCCCCGCCGCATGACACAAGACTTTTTATCTGGGCTTTGGAGGAGCACAGGGATCAGTATCCTTCCTGCCACACTATACTCGATGAATATTTTGATATGATGGGTGAGCATGTTCATTTAATCAATATTTGCTATTAAGACCTGTATAATCTTTGCCCTGACCTCACATGTTAACTTTTGTTTTTCAGATGGACATTGTTCAGTCTTAAAAAAGTCTGATGAAAGTGATAACGTGAGTCTATTTAGTGTAGTAGTTATGTAGCTATACTGATAAATAATTGGACTTAACCAGCAGTAGTTTTGTACACTGTCCCCTGCACAGGTCCAGTGTTTAGTGATAAAATCATGGTATCTTAATGATAATGTAAAAATGGCTACAAATCAAACTCACCCTCCTGTTAATCACTACTTCTTCTTCTACACTTTGGCAAAGTGGTGCAGCTTCTAAAAATGTTGACACAGCTTAATGCTCTGCTTAATATGATTATATAGATTTGTCGGAATCTTTTTAACAGTACAATGTGTTTGTTTGTGTTTCAGAATTCTCTTATGAAAACTAAGAATCGAGGCCGAAAAAAGAAACAGAAAGAGCCAAAGGTGAGGGGCTGGATTAGTAGTTGTTGGCTGCAGAGAGAAACGCAGTAGTGTAGCATCACATTGACACATTTCCGGTTCTCTCTTTAGGGTGTTATTATTTTATCTGGGGGGAGGGGTGTAACTCCAAGAGATGACTGGGACCAAGACTATTTTGAAGATGATTCTTTGTAAGTAGCACAAACAACATATTGTACATAGATTGTTGCTGCAGTTATAATTTTGTAACTGGTTCTAATCAGCCTCCTTGTTATTAACAGATTATTCCTAGATCCTGCTGAACCTTTCAGTGTGCCGAGCCACCTTCGAGATCAAGTGGCTGATTTTGAGCGCCAGTACAACGGCGCCAGAAGCAGAAGTCAGTGTAATAACATTTTGGACAACAACCCCGACCCAACAAAAGAGACTTTGTATGAGTAAGTGCAAAATATATCAGGTCATTCATGTGGTAGATAAGTGTTTTGATAGGCCTGAGTAACGCGCTGCCCTATGATGATTTACACGTTTAAATCCAAACATGTATAATGTTCTTTCCTAAAATCATTAATTCATGATGTATCTACACATAACCCTTACTCTTCTTCATATAAGTTGAAATGATTACCTTTCTACTACTGCAGCTACTTTGCCCAAATCTTGGAAGAGCATGGCCCTCTGGTTGCTGAGGACCCTCTGTTGGTGGGTGAATTGGAACATTTTCCTTCGGTGGCCCAGTTGAACATCCAGGAGGCAGGCGGCATTGAGGCCTTCCTCCTGAATTCCCTTCGATTCATAAAGATGGGGAGGTGTATTGGTCTGGCTAAGCATGCTGTGTCACTGCAGCAGGCTGGACATGGAAGCCTTCTCGATGAGCTGGATGATCTAGAGGATCCTGACACAAACCCTGAATTTACTAAAGCTGCTTATTCAAACTGTCTGGACAATTATTTATCTGCAGAGGCTGAAGTGTATCTCCCAAATCCTCATCTATATGCGTATGAGTCTGGGCCCAATCTTTACTCTCACTGGAGCAATGGTGACGATCAACTGCAAGAGCCTTACTTTTCCAATATTGACTATGGGAACATTGATTTTTCGGATCTTATGGATCTTTATACATGTGAAGATGGCTGGCAAAAAGACTCCTTGATGCCTGAGGAAAACATTTTGTTCAAACATGCAGCAGTTCAGGTTAATGCCAACATTTTGCTGTCTTTTAATAAAAATAGATGTAATGTAAAAATACATTATTTCAGTTCGTTTTTATTCTTCACAGACATGTCAAGATACAATGAGGAGTGTAGCAGTGAATACAGAACTTTATGAGCCTTTTGAAATCTGCTCGGTGAGTTGATTATTTTTAAATAGAGCTTAGCAGGTACTGCATTTTCTTCCTACCTTTTAGAATGTAAAACAAATCTGTTAACATTAGAGGCCAAATTGCACAGTTGCCCAACTGGCATTACGTGAAACAAACACATACAATATGTCTACTGTATGTCTATTTATTTATTTATTACAGAGGGTGTGTTTAACTGGATTTCTTGTTGATTTATTCTTTTGACCTTCTTCCAGGGAGACCTCAACAAAAAGGCAAAACACAACCAGGAGTTGGAGCAGCAGATGAAGATGATGGCGAACGGCTGTGACGAAATCAATGTAAAGCAAAAAGAAGAAACTGCCAGCCTTGAGGAAGAAATACAGAACATCACCACCAATATACAAGTGATTGGATGACCAGTTGCCGTGAAATTGAATTCTAAGTGAAGGCGATGAATTTGAAGGACTATAAGCATTGGCTTTCATTTCTCTCAAGGTGACCAATACAGAGCTGATGCTGTTCCAGCAGAAGCTGGAAGAGGAGGTAAAGAAAGATCAGAAGGAGAAGAAGGCCAACCAGGAAGCCCTGAAATCCCTCAAGCTGGACACAGAAAAGTTGGTGGAGGAACAGGGAAGGTAAGACTGAAGGATTGCGGTGAGGCTTCTGGGCTGTTCTTTAGTTTATTTTAGCAATGCCATGTTTACATTGATTGTGTATTTGTTTAGCCTGGTCAGAAACATCCGAGAGAAGAAGAAACAATATCAAGCAATGCTGAATGATTTCCTGGAGCTGGGGTAAGACCAGAGATGGCAGAAATGACGACGCCTAAACTCAAATGTACCAGACATTTATTCACTTCTTGTTACACAGAAATCAGTCAGCGGCTGAGAAGATGAGTCTGGAAGATGAGATCAAGCGCTGTAAGGCCTTGTTGGCCTCAGCTAAAAGGAGGTCACACACTGCTCAGGTAACATCTAAGTCAATATAATAAGGATGTTGCTATAAATCTGTTTAAATGGCCCTGACTAGTGTAGAAAATGCTTGCTGTTGAGTTTGTGCTGGAGACGGAAGGAGAAAGGCTTGGCCACCTAATAGACATAACTTTGACTGATGCCTATTTGAGAGTTCAGCAGCATATTAATTGAAAAGTATTGTACAAAGGAGGTTTTGTTTTATAATAGGTAGGTTGCTCATTATTGAGCATTGTGAGGTTCCTGTGCATGGTATATCTGTTGCAGGTTACTTTTTATTCAATAACAACAATATCAAAATCCTGTTTGATTTGTTCTTTTAGTTGTCGTTGTTGGAGAGCACCCGGGATCAGACTTTGTACGGCTTCCACACAGAGCTGGCAGATGCCAAGGCTTTGCTGAGCAAACTCAATGATGTCACTAATAGGTAAAGGAGACAAACCACAGATGTACATTACTCTGTACCGAATGGACTAAAACTGGACCAGATGGTTTCTGAGTGATGCCTTCATATTTTCAGATACACAAACCCAGACTTGGAAAAGACTAAAAGCATCTGGAGGGCCACTGTCCAGGAAGTTGAAGAGAAAATCTCTGTTGCTCAGGTAGATGACTTATATCCTTAAATAAGTGTTTCATTTTTATGTAGTATGTCTGCATTTGCATTGTGGAAAAGAACCTATAATGTATTTGCTGAAGCCACTGTTCCTGTTTGTTCTGTTGGGCAGACACAGTATCAGCAGCGGATCGACCAAGTGAAGAACGGGATAAGACTCAGTGGGTTGATTCCAGTCAATATCAAAAACCAGCCCGAACCTTCAGCAGCACCAGTAAGTCTCCTCACATGTTAATGAACTTCCTTTTTACACTTAACATGTAAGTAAATAGGAAAAATCTGATTTAAGTGTTAAGTTTCCTGTTCTGTGTGTTGCAGCTCTCTGTAGCAGCCAAAGAATTTACTTCTCAGGCTTCAGGCCAGATGCCACACAAAGCTCCATCACCCGTGCATCTCTCTGCAGCAGAGGCACCGGTTGCTGCAGCTCAGCCACAGCACAAACCCAATAGGCCACTGGCGCCTGCACATGCCACCGTGTTTGACAAAGCGATGGAGCGCCTTGCTACCATTTTCCCTGGCTACAAAAGGTAACATGAACCACTAAGTCAAACACTTCCAGACTAGAAGTGACCTAAAGAAGCCTGGCAGCAGTTTCCACAAATGTCCTGGGTACAATGTACCTTTTTTTTTCTTTCACAGATCAGATTTGATGAGGTTTGTTCAGGAGTTCCGTTCTTTCTGTGGTGGAAGTCTTACCAACATGACAGTGGAGAGTGTCGTTAGTGGAGTAACCCAGCTAATCCTGGATCATCAGGTAACTCTACTTTTTAAAGGTTTTAGCAGATGCAAAATTACCTAGAACATTGTGGCCAAGGTTCTTTATTTGCAGTTGTGAAAACCAATGTGTTTGCTAAGAGTAATTCCACTGATGGTCTTATCCTCTCTTTCAGGACAATATTAATTCCAGCAGCTCCAACGCTGCAGGAAATGGGGATCCTGCTCACAGCGCTACTCCTCCTTTGGTGACCCCAGCTCCAGTCTGGCAGTCAGTTGGACACCAAAGAACAACACATTCCAGTGCAGTAAGTCTAAACTATCTAAAGCTATTAAGTGGACTGACATTACAAAACTCTGCGAGGTAACCGTGTTGGTCTCACACACTCTTAGATTTTTCACATTTTGTTACAATGAAAAAAATAGATAAATAAAATTAATATTTACAAATTGTTTTAATTCCACATTTTAAACAGCTGAATGCTTCAATTAAAAAAAATTTAATCCATAAATGCATAATTAAGGAGGGAATGTGTATTTAAGGCAGAAATTCTATATTAAATATTTACTGTTGTCTTTTTATAAGCCGGAACTGCCTTAGGACAAATTAGCAAACTGTTAATTTAGTTTAAGTAAATGTAAACAAAGGGAGCCTTTGTTATGCCAATATGTAGCAGGTGTAATGTATTACCACAGCAATTTACACTCATTATTGACCTGATAATACATTAAACATAACATAATCCTTCACTCATTAAAGAATAACCTGAAGAAAAAAGAACACAGAGCAGAATTATCATCCTACAGTTCTTCTGGGTTACCAGTCAGTAATCAATGTCTGTCTTTATTGCAGCTAAACATGGAGGATCCCTGCATCATCTGCCATGAAGACATGACTGCAGACGACATCTGTGTGCTTGAGTGCAGACACAGCTTCCACAACGAGGTGAGGACGAAGTTTCAACTGGTGGCTGAGCAGTGGAGGATTTTTTATTAGATCTTCCTACCTTCACAGGACATTCACACTAGCAAAACAGAATTAACCATAAAAACATGAATGTGCATTCAGCATCAGCTGGTTTTAATGTGTACCACTTGTGTTCAGTGTATCAGGTCGTGGCTCAAGGAGCAGAGCACTTGTCCCACTTGCAGAGATCATGCCTTGCTGCCTGAAGATTTCCCTGTGCTGACTGGCAGGAGACGGCAAGTCCCATAATGCCTAGATTTGCATCCTCTTCTATACTACCTAAATGGCTTGTTTTTTTTATTACTAATTGTTTTATTAAACTCTTCAAAATATGTCTGTAGCATGTTGCCATTTCTACTGCTCTTCAGCAAAAATTTCACCATTAAATGTCACTAAACCAGTCATGTTTGTTTAAGCATCTAATGCTGTTCAAGTTTACTAAACATTGTGGTACAGTAAGAGATTTGAACTTCACTAATTATGACATCACACAAGTCCGTATAGTGTCTATTTAGGTTATATTTAGAAAGGCAACTGTCCTATTAAAGTCACAACTCATTATCAGAAGAACCTGTCTGCATTTATTTTGCTTACATTTCTAAACAAACCTGGGGCATCATGTCTTCTGCAGTGGACATGTTGGTGTTTGGGGAAAAATAGTGTAGTGGGTTGTCTACCGAGAGCGGCAGCAGGCCTGTGTGCTGATGGGTCTTCTATAGGTTCAGATTCTGCACAGCTTCAGAGGGAAGTTCTCTGTGATCAGATGGTCATCATGAAGCACAACCACAATGTTGACTTCAAACTCTGAAAGACATGAGAGCAATAATTTTTAATTTTCTTTAGATTTTAAAGGTATGCATAACTTTTAGGCTTATCTAGATAGTTTTCTCGAACTCCATTTCTACTCCATGTATATACATATAATTTTTTTATTTACTCACCGACTTTAAAGTTGGTGGTCTCTAATGTGGGGCAGGTGAACAGTCTGGGGAAGATCATATAGATGGGAATAGAGAGGCCATGGCAGACGTCTCCTTCAGCGATCTGGATGTTCTGGATCTCTGTGGCATCTCTGGCGTAGCCTTCAGCACAACCTGAACACGGCAGGCGTTTAGAAAACAAGAGGCTTTGCTGCTGCAAAGCCAAGAGGGGTCCAGGAACATCACAGCAGCAACTTACCGCAGGTCTCCACTCGCACAAGCTGCAGCTCGATACTCTTGATGGGAACGTCTGAGTGCTCCACCACCACCTCTCCAGTTAGAGGCTGGCTGATCACACAGTTGGTGGCGTCTAAGTGACCTCTGATTAGAAACTTTGGCAGTAAACTCCTCTGAAAACAAAGGAAGTTCATAGTGGTCAAGTATCAACATGCAGCTGTGAAATGAATTTAGGACATGACTTGGTTTCCTCACCTCACGGGTGTTTTGCAGGGTGTCTGGTGTGATGGTAAAGTTTACTGGTGTTGGGACAACTCTGGATTTCTGTGGCTAAACATAAACACAAATAATAAAGGGCTGACATCAGAGTTTAGAAAGCGTCAGCTATAAAGCTACTTTAAAGACATTTTTGGTAACAACTGCTGTTTTATTGACCATTTCATATACTATACATGTCATTTAAAATGATTATTTCAAGACTGAATCAAGTAAATGTGATATTTTGAGATCATAGGAGACATCACTATAAAAGGTAAGAGCATTGTGTCCCAAATACTTAATGATTGTATTAAAAAAAAGACATGATTTGGATTACAGTTAGCTAGTTAATGGTTAACAATAAGTTGGATCTAGTTTACACACTTTAAAATAAATTGGTGTCATAAGCAAAAGGAGAACACAGCTGGATGAAAATAATCAAGCTAACCACATCTTTATAGAAATAACTGACAATGGTCTGGTTTTAAATATGGTCACAGACTTAAAATCCTGCAGCCTATTTGACAATAAATTAACAGATGTCACATTAACCACATCATGGTAGTTTACAGACATCAAATCTGTCACACTGACCTGACAGTGCACAATGAACTCACAGTTCCTGCTCAGGTCCTTGGCCAGCAGGGAGCGCTTCAAGTCACAGCGGAGCGTGTACTGAGGAGACACAGGCAAGATGGTGTAAAAAGAATAATAACCTACTAAAACACAGATTAACGTTTTTCTTTTTTACTGTATAGGATTTTGCAGTCTGTATTTTAATTTAATGTAGGCAAATAAAAGCAGCCCTTTAGGTGCTATTATATATCCTGTTTTCGATTCTCTCTCACCTGAATGTTGACGAACACCCCGTGGTAGGTCTCGTACAGGACCTTGTTGCCTTTTGCGTGCAGAGGGAACTCGAACGGGATCTCAGTCTTGCCTCCTGGGATCTTTCCTGCCTTGGCCACCTCAATGTTGGTGCTGATCAGCTGGATGGGCTGTAACATAAAACAGGAATGTCAATAACATTTCATGTTAAGCTAACTCTAAACATAAAAACATCAATCTGATCCTTCCCCTCAGTTTAAGCAGGGTAATGCAACACATATTTTTAATAATAATCGTAAATATTCTGTTGACCACTTGCCAAGCAACAAACAAAGGTTTGTATGAACCTGGATGAATACAAAGTTGCAGAACCAGACAGGACGGGCTTATACCAGTAATCTTTACCTGTATTCATTATTCACTAATCCTACCGGCCTACAGGAATCAGTGACGTTTGAATTATCATGAAGACAGAAACACCATGAGGCTCGTAGTTCACCTTGACAGAGTTGTAGAACGCCTCAAAGACGCCGACGCTCTTGGAGCTCAGCTGCAGGTTCACCAGTCCCTCCATGCTGAGAGTGATGCCATGATGCTGCAGCGGCTCTTTAGACGCCAGCACGATGACACCGGCCACCACCTCCTGTGGATTCGATTACAGCCATGGCTTTAATCGCGAAAAGTCTGCTAAAACAGACCATTAAGCACGGATGCCATCGCCTTTGCATGTTTATGTTCGTTTGGAGATTCGTTTAGTACAGCAGCAATCCACGTAAACTAGCATCTGTTGTTACCAATTTGGTTAAATTAAGCGAGGAGGGGGGTGATTACATTACAAGTGACAGCCAGGTTATAGATTTACTTTTCTACAGCACCAACACGTTCTCTTGTGAATATATGTCAGTGTTTTCCTGTAGTGTGACGGGTCACAGCTTTTAGCTGTAGCTCGTGAGCTGCTGGTCATGTGACACCTTAGTACCAACACTTTGCTGATACTTAATGTTACTATGAAATTAAAGACAGAAAGGCACACTTGAGCTAAACATGTTACAGATGAGGTTTGTTAGTTCACACAAGCTAATTGTGCTCAACATAGTTAGATACTTACCCCTTCACGATAAACTTTATTGGCTCTTTTTAGTCGTATGTCCAAAGTGGCGCTCATGGCTGCACATGGACCAGAAGACAGATATTTAGAGAACTGGTTCCGGACTCGTCCTTGGTAAAACAACAGAAAAATTGCTTAAAATGTTTGAATTTGCCAGCATTGCTCTGTATGTCGATAGCAGCAGAAACGCCACAACTTCCTGTAAAAAAACAGGAAGTCAAACAAGCTTCCGGTCCAAATCCTTCAAAGTAAACGCTTCATTTCAGTTACAGATGAAAGGAGCACTTTACAAATTAAACAAGAAAAGTAATCACATTTTATTTTAACATTATAAGTAGTATATACTAAATATATATCCAACTTACCTTTTATGCAGTAGAACAAACAGATCACACATTTGGGTACAGTATCTTTAGGAGTTCTGATTTCAGAGGTAAAATTGTTTGTTTGTGGAAAAAATTCAAATGATTAAAGACAAAGTAATTGTGTTGGTGTGTTTTGTATTTTTAGACCAGAATAAAAAAAAACACATAATATGCAATGGTGACACTTAATTATCAAAATATTTACTCCATAAATTCTCATTGTTTGTTAATAAACCACCTAAATGTCAAAGTGCTCCTTACCCAAAAACGTAAGACAGCATTTTGTTGTCTAAGTGGTGACACTTTGATGCTAACTGATGTTGTGTTAACTCACATCTATGACATATATGTTTTCTAATTTTAAGAAAATAATATTTTTATTATAAGTAGCTTGCTTGTGTAGAGAACACTTTTACTGATGTGTCTCTGAAAGTAAAAGATCAGTGCTTTGGTTTGATTGTTTTGCCCAGATACAATCACCGGCAGCCAGATCAAGCTCCTCAGTGTTGCCATAACACGACCTGGGAAGCCAGAGAGACAGTCGGTCTGTTGGCTGAACATATTTTATCCATCAAAGGCCTTGATTCATTCATCTTTTCTCCTTTATTCAATTCGTAATTAACACTTAAATAAATGTATCAGCAAACTGTAGTAAAAGTATCAAATGTATCATCCCAGACTGTGTCCATACAGGGTATTATACTACAATAAATGACATATTAATTTATTATTACAGATGTTTTAAGTTAATTTACAAAAACCCAATTGTACTAATTCTAGTATCTGAGTACATTGTACACAACATTGTACATTGTTCTCCACCACCACGTGTTCTACATTTATCTCAACTTCCATAAAACTTTAAACATCACAGTTATTCACTTACAATGTAGTACTAGTTTCTATTAACCTCTACATCACATGCAAATATTCCACCATTAGATACCATTAAATATATATCACCATGCCCAATATCGATTACTAGATCAATTCAGAAAACAAGGTAAATCTATTTTCTATTAATAATGTTACAGTGTGTCATACCTAGAAGGAACAATAATGCTAAAGGTTATTATAACTTTTTTAGTTAAGGTTAAATGACAATTGCCTGATCACAAATTTAGTAACCACTGATTAAAAAAAGCTTTTTTACAAAGTGAAAAATGTATCTAAAGAATGTATTAAAATGTAGTTTGCAGTGAAATGTGATGAACAACAACAAAATGTCACAAGTATTGTTGTGAAAAATTGGATTGAAAGAGTTTTTCTGAGTTTTAGGTATATTATAATGCTCATATAGGTCGTGTTTGGTCAGAGCTGAGAGAATAACTGATGACCAACATATGACATTTTCATGAAACAGGAGCATCTGTCGTCTATTCATTTTTATAGTTCTCCTCGAGTTTTTGCTTCTCTGTGTTGCTACTGACCAGGGCTGGGTTGTTTATGACTTGGACCTTGTCAAAGAACTTGAAGTCTGCAACATAACGTCCACCCGTGCTGCTGAACAGCACCGGCTGGAAGTCGTAGCCCCAGAGGATCTCCTGAGGCGTGTAGGAGGTGCGGCTCTGACACATGGCCGCTGTCGACTCCATCGTGGCATTGAGGGTGACCAGCAGCTCGAACTCTCTTGTGTGAAGGTTCTCCACGTTCAGCCCTGCCAGCGGGCTGTGCTCATCCAGGATATGGTAGAAGGTGATGGGCAGGATGAGGAAGGGGCACTCGCTGCTGGAGTCCACGTGGAAATCAACAGAGCGCTGATATACTTGTGTCTTCTCGCCCTCCTCCGTCACATTGGAGTGGAGGAGCTTTCCAGTCAGCTGGCACTGGATCAGGGGGCTTTTCCTCATGTTCGCCACCCTCACCATCAGACACAGCTTGCCATGGTGCCGGCAGATCACTGCCAACTGGCTGAACTTGATGGTCTCTGCTCGCTTCTTCGGCCGAGCCAGTTTGGCTAAAAAGGCCCCCGTGACAAAGATTTCAGCCAGGCCGGTGATGACGAGCTGAGCCACCAGAGTGAAGATGGCCAGAGGACACTCCTCTGTGATGTAGCGGAAGCCGTAGCCAATGGTGGTCTGGGACTCCAGGGAGAAGAGGAAGGCCCCAGTGAGGCTCTGCACGTTCATCAAGCACGGCGTGTGGCTGGAGTTTGAGCCGGTCTCAAAGTCTCCGTTGCCCAAGCTAATGAAGTAGAAGATGACTCCGAAGAGGAACCAAGTCATGACGAAGGTGGAGGCGAACAGAGTGAGTTTGTAGCGCCATTTCATGTCCACCACGGTGGTCCAGATGTCGTGCAGGTACAGCCGGACCATACCTTCGACGTTGTCAATTCGCACATTGTTGTGGCCGTCTTTGGAGATGATCCTTCGCTTGACCGCCGCCTTCCTGTTGGCCATGATCTGGTGGAGCTGACTAAAGCTTTGTCTCTTCTGAGGGTTTATTTTTGCATTGCCTGACTGACAAAACACCAAAACAGACTGAATTAATAACTTAGCTTTATTAATTGCACATTCTAATAATATGATCTTTTTACACATAAAACTGAACTACATTGTATTAGAAATCAAAACAACGCCTTAAAATAGATCCACCTGATTGTTTAGTTATCCTTGACCCCAGTATAATAGCATGAAATATAATATGCAGCGCTGAACGTTCCAGGAACAGTGAAATAGTTACTTACTAACAACAGAATTGTCCCTCGGGAAACAGTTCACATTGTTCAGCTGAGCTGCTCCCACAGATTCACCACGTCACGCTATTATTCAAGCCATCACAAAATCATATTTCGTCGAAAACATAAAGGCCCCAGTAAACGGAATTTAATCAGGCATTTGTAATTAATTGATTTTTGATCTAAAAGTCATGAAGAGTAAACATAAAGATAAAAAGAGGAACAGATGGCAATGAATGGTAAAATACTTTACAGTATTTCATGTAAACAGAACAAAGTGTCTTAATGACACATCACTGTCACAGATTACGTTAACGCCTTACATTTAAAACAAGCTGAAAGTTAACTTTTTAGCAAACTGTTCGAAGAGCAAGACATAACTTCATCTGGTGTAAAATCAATTGTTGCTTCATTAATAATTATGCAGGATGGATTATACTCACGTTCTGTTGCAGGGTTGTTGATTAATCTCAAATGCCTTCACTTGTCACGCAGTGTGTAAATTGAAGATAGTTCAGTGTCTTGTTTCCTTCTGTGGTTCTGAGATTTGCGGGCTGAACTTTGGCACAGCTCTATTCAGGCTAAAACCGAGATGAAAGACAAAGCTAAGCTGTAAATGCCGTTCTACATGTGGGTTGGCCTTTATGTGCCACCTCCCCTACCTGTGGACAGGTGAGGACAGCAGCTCCTTTTGTGTTTGCTATTGCTTCAGACACTGCCTCAGATCTACCAATAATTCTTTGAAGGGCATCATGAATTCCTAGGAACTTCTTGGTGTCATACAAATAAGTGGTGTTTCGTCTCTATTCCGGTCCAATATTGGAAATCATAACTACAAAAGTTACAAAAGTGTGCATTCAGCGGAAAATGTGCAATTGAAACATGAGCATTATGTGTTTTAATTCAAACAAATAAGGCTTAAATGTAATTTATGTTTTGAAGTTTTTATTGAGAACAGATTTTAACTTTGACCTAGTGTGGTTGAAAAGGCCTGGGGGAAGAAATAAATGAGCAGACTTGTAACCCACGTGTGGAGGCTGGACTTGGCTCAGTAGAAGCACTTTTCTTTATTACTCAGTGCCAATGAGACAATGACAAACAGGAAGCCTGTAATATGTTTATTATCTTATCTGGTAACAAAATGTTTTTAATATTTAAACGCAGACTTATACAACTGGGGTTAACAGAGGGGATTTAATGTCTTACGAAATGTATCATGTGGGGGCAAACAGTAAAAAAATTACCATTCTTTGGATGCTCAGTCAACATGTAATTTTAATTTTTGATGCCTAGCAGTTTTTTTAATGCAGAGTAAAAGTAGAGTGTAAAAAATTAGTGTAACGGCAAATAGGCTGGAAGTCGACCCAAGTCTGAAGGGACAAATGTGAAGTTCCACAAGGGATAATGCATCTAGAATGTAAAAAGGTGAAAGGAGATAGTGGAGAGAAAGTAATACATAAAGTGTGATAGCTAAACAAAGCCTGAAAGGTCAGCTGTAGTGAAAACACTCAGCAAATTCACTGACCTGTAAAATACAATAATCCAATTAAGTTAAAATGGAAATGAATAATACAATAAATGTAAGTATTGAATGAAGCAAACATCATTTAAAGTGCACTGGTCACTTAGTCACTAAGTTGAATCTGTCTCCAGTTTGTCATATGCTGTTTTGTTAAGTCTCTGCAATTACGTTATGACCTTGAATCACACTCCAGAGATTTGTTATTAACATTATTATTGCCCACATTCCTGAACGGTAGACGTGCGTTAATAAAACCCCTTTTCCATTACAGGAGCTGATAACCTGTACAAAAGGTGGTCAGTTCTGGCTGCACTTCTCCTGTCACTCTGTTTGCCTGTGGATGTTGTGCCTGAGCAAACAGGTCTGAGTGCAAACATGTTACAACAAGTACATTAAGGAATCACTAGATCTAAAAATTAGTGTTTTTGCAGGCAGGTATGTTGTTATTAAAAAATAAAAGCAGTGTTACTCTCAAATATAAATTAGACAAAGGCCAAACAGCCCAGCGCCATCTAGTGACCAATGTTTAAATCGCTGCACCCAGAGTTCATATCTTCTTCAATACCCATGATACAGTTTCACAGAATAACATCTGACACAAAAAAGACCAGTAATTGCTTTTATTTACAAAAACAACTCTCCAGTACCCAGTGTTTTAGACAATGTTTACCTAGGTATACAAGGAGCATGGTAATAGAAGTATCTTTCAGGCCAGTGAATAACATGTGCACAGCTCATTTCATGTTGATCGGGTCATTTTCCCCGAACTGCGTGTATAAATTAGTTCAAGTTCCGAACCTGAAAAAGTTTAGGAGAAGTCTGATGTTCACTGTGGTGCAGTGTTTGCAGTGGTGGCTTTCAGGATGCCTCGTAGCACCTTGTAATTGTTAAGTGGTTGGTTTTCTTTAGGGGGGTAACAGGGTCCGCGATCCGTTGAGTATGAATAAGGGAACCTCAGGACCCAAAGACCATCAGGGGGCAACACGATGTCTGTCTGCTCTGGATGAAAAACTGGACATGGAGGAGGACCAGGCTGCACCTAAAAGCCCACAGAAAAAAGGCCATTAATGACATTTGTGTCAAAAATATATTAAACACATGAACTATCAACAGAATTTAACATATACAAAGTGTTCTGGAGAGAGCAGGACTTTACCTGTGGGTTGAGGGTAACTTCCAGAGGGCCATCAGGCACCACAATGAAAAGGCGAGCTAGCTGGGCAAAGTGAGGCTTCAGGCCACGGCCCTGGGACGGGGAAGCGATATAAAGGGGCATGTCTGTGTTGAGCACCCTGGTGGCAGGATCTTTGGCGCCTCCTGGTCCCATCACCTTTACTATTTTATCAGGCCCAGAGCTAATGAAACGTCTTCCCCTGCTGTCTTCATACTCAAACCCCACAAAAACCCGAGCCATGTCATCCCTCCGGCGACTTCTACCCAATCCTCCAGTGCTCCCTCTCTTTCCCACCAGTGTCTTGTTAGGGACTGGCCACGAGGAGTTGCTACCGTTCAAAGGCTCTGTCAGTCCTGTATCGTCCTCTGATCGAGAACGAATTACCAACTCCCACGGCAAAAGGAAGGAGGAGCCGGGGAGAAAGCCTGGCTGTTCCAAGCCCGTGTGACAGTTGTATGACTTTGCTGGGCCCAGTTTGACCAGTGACCAACTGGAGAATTTGGGTAACAGGCCTTTAGGGCAGCCAGAGTGCATCATACCAGGGAGGTATTCCACTGTGGAGGGCTGGCGATCTACAAGGCTTGGCCTCTTTTGCTGGACTTGGGCTTCTGTGCCGTCTCCATCGCCATAGGGCCCCAAACTGTCTGTGGACTGGCCCAGACTAAGAGCCAGACTGAGGCTGGTGTCTCCAGGAGTGTGGCTCTGTGCAGTACTTGGTTCCTTCAGCCTCTCTGGCTCACCAGAACCCGAGGTCTCACATTGCTGTCGCTGAGGTTGGTTAGAAGCTGGGGCTGGGGCTGGGTCTGGAGTGCTGGCCTGGAAAACAGGAAACTCAATCCTCTCCAGCTTCCCACAGCATTTCTCGTCCAGGATCTGTTGATAAAAACAGAAATATCAAATACTTGTAAAAGAGAAGTTATGACTATTCTAATATTTGACTTAGAGTGAAATTTACATTTGAATCTTGGAACAACACTAACATCCATACAGTGAAACTTTCCCTTTGTCAATTAAAATTTAACAAACTATTTCACTGTCAATATCACATTTCTTTTGACACAATAGGCCTTTGGATTATTTAAACACTATTTAGTGTAATAGTAAGTCAGTGTAGGCAACATTGCAAATCACAGCGATGATTTTGCATCAATGGGAGTGAGAGTCTGTGGGACAAAGAGAATAATTCCACCCACAGAAAAGCACTTAATCAAGAAGAAACACATCAGGCAGTTTGACTGACAGCTGATCCCTATAAAGTACAGAATAAGACAACCCACATAAGATCGTTACCAGCACACTAAATACAGATAAGCACAATCAGAGCTGCAGTTGTAATATTTGACAACTAGCTGAGAGAAACGGGGTGTGAAGAGCATCCTGACCTGATAGAAATCATAATTGGCAGCTTGGATGTCGAAGGGATCCTCGCGGGGAGCCTGTTTCCTGCCACAGTTGCAGGAGCTGGTGGAGCGCCCCCTGCTGTTGTGATTCATGATGGGTGGGTTGTGATCCATGTCAGACTTCTCTCCTACAACAAGAATGTTGTGTAACTGGTTTTGAACAGATTCCTCTAAAATATACACAAATTAAATAAACAAATACACAGGTAAATACATGTATAATAACACAGACAAAACGTGTTTCTAAAGATGTTACAATTTTTTGCAGCTACTCAAAAAATGTCTTCCTCTTGTCCCTGGTCACTTAGCATGTGTGTGAAGCTGACTGAAACGTCACTCTTAATATAAACTCCATGGTGGATTATGCTGTGTAACTGTCTGTAACCCAGATGAGGTGTAGCGAAGGACAAGAAAGTAGAAGAGCGGGCTCACCGGGCTGTGGCAGCAGGTGGAACTTGTGAACACAGTGTTGGTCTGTCAGGCTTCGCTCCTCACACAGCTGATGGCCGTTGCTCCAGAACTTATAGCAGTCCTCATGAAGCTGCAGTGCGTAGCGCTGGAAAGCCACACCGCGAGCATGCTGGCTGTACACCCGCAGACCCTGCGCCAGCTGATTTTTGTGTACCGTGGTGGTGTAGTTATGGGGAAGGTTGGACTGGTAAGCACTGTGAGCCAGTGGCAGGGCTTTCTGACACCTGTTCTCAGAGAACTTAGCATCTGCCTCAAGAAATCCTTCCAAAACCTTCAGCTGGCTTTGCGCTTTAGTGGCTAACTCAGCTATTTCTTCTTCTGTGTTAGTAATTAAAACTTGGTAAAGTCGGGAGGCGACCTGGACCCATTTCGAGTAGGTCGGCAGCTCAAAGTGTGAAGGTTGTGGGTTGCGTCCGACGCTGTCGTCAAAGCCTTTCTTAGTTAGCACCAGCTCTACATGCTGCCAGAGAAATTCTTTTAAATTACAGTCCACAAGTTGACCGCTCATGGAGAAACTGCTCGAGTCCCTACTGCAGCTTGACCGCCGAGCTGAACGTCTTATCTGCTGATAACGCCTTGGCCCTGACACTACAGGGGTGGAGTCTTGATCGCACAGGACGCAGTTGGATCGCAACTGAGCAAGCAAGGTCCCCACAGGGTCCTCGTCTGCTGCGGGTATCACGTAGACAAATGCTTGGTTGGCAGGCACCGTGAATAAGCAGTTGCTGCTTTGGTTGGTCAGGACCCTACTTTTACGGAAGATGCGGTAAATTTGGTCCTCCAGGGCATGCTGCAGCCGTCTCCTGGGAGAGTGCTTTTTGGGTTTGTCAGCATTTGCTCCAGAGTCTGAGGTGTTTCCAGAAACCTTGGAATAAAATCGAACAATGTGTAAATAAAACACATACAAAAATCATGGGATTTGTTATTATTACAGCACTCAACTCAGTTCATGCCATAATATTTATGGGAGACAGAGATATGTAAATGGCCCTCAAATACCACTAGTCTGTAATGGGAATAACTATAATATTATAATTTGGGTTCGCTCTGCATTTGTAGCATCTGTGTTTATCACATGCAGTTGTTTTATTGTTTTGTCATTTTATTTAATATATAACGTCACATTAAAAGCAGCTGGTTATAATAAAAAATACAAAACCTTGAGAGTGTCGTTCATCTGGAAGACGAAGAGCAGGCGTGGAGGACACGGCCGACAGTTCACCTTCCACTCTTTGGACACCGAGCACTCTTTGATGGCAGCTCGGATCAGCGGCAGGAGCTTCTGCCGCAAGGCGTCCAGAGCTCGGAAAAGCCGGTCGTAAGTCACGTCGAAGGTCTGGTTGGGGTGGACGAGCAGGAGAACGTGGCACACGGAGAACATGTAGAGAAGGTGCAGACAGTGTTGTCTGTCGAGGCCTTTCCAGAAGTCGTGGGCGTCGGAGTGACTGGTGCTGGAGCTCAGGGACTGACAGGCCCGCAGCAGCTGTCGGCTGTCGCAGACGGAGGACAGGACCAGGTAAAGAACTCGATTCTCCTGGTTGTAGAACGACTGGATGTGGCTGTCCGCTGTGTCGCCGTCCTCCGATTCCCCGAACAGCGGGAAGATGTGTTTGTCCGCCAGCGTGTTGATGAGCGACTCCTTTAGCGGCGCCGACTGCATAATGCTTTTGCCGAAAATACCGACAACACATAAACCTTCGTCCCGGTAGGCAGCGTCCTCGATAATATCTGACTGAAGCAAAACCCCCATACTCACAGGGAGAGCCATGTTTGCTTCCTTCATGGTGGAACTCAGGGGACTACTAACAACGATACACCAATATCCGGTTTTTGAACTATGTCCGAGTAGGCACAACATTCGCATTAAAGTTCCTTTTTGTTTTTTTGTTTTTTTGTTGGTAAATGCTGTCGTATTTGGTGCTATGTTAAGAATTGTTCTACATTAATGTATCATATTTATTAAAATGTTTTTTTTTGTGACCTAATATTAATTATTGCTGTCAAATAAATGTGTTTGCAAAAAAGCACAGTCTGTGCCTTTCAGTTGGTGCTTTAATAATAATCAATTAATATGTTAACTGATTAAGTGATACATACAGCTCACACAATGTAAGTAACAAAACCGATTTGAGAGAAGAGAAAAATACAAAATGCAGACACCATCTACAACTCTACGATCAATAATATTTATTTAATGAGATTGATCTTAATGTGGTTGGCAAACTCTTTTTTAAGGACAGGGAGTATGGCAAGACTATGAAAGATTTATCCATTGTACAATGACACCAGAACAGTTGACATCATATACAGGGTTTGTTGTTCTAAGAATATAGAAATACACTCAGAAATATTATTCGCAGACAAGCAGAGTTTACAATATCGTTATATACTGGCATATCAGATAAAAATTTGACTGTGTATATTGCTAAAAATGATATACTATAACCTTACATCTAAATACAATCACTGCAATAACGTAATACAATACAATGAAGTAGACTAGTCGTTTACCAATACAGAATATACATTTTAATATACACAAATATGTTAATCATTTTTTAGAAAAGCCAGATGATAAATATAGTCTACAATAAAGGCATTGCTTGTTGAAATAGAACATTGGTTGGAGCAAATTCTACTGCATCTCTACAACAGCGTTAAGTTCGGGGAGCCTTATTTTGCTAAAAGGAAAAAGTCCTGGGATCTAATATTAACCTTTCTACAAAGGTCTTAGACGTCAGACGACGGGGCGCAGTGCTACGTGCGCGCTCGTTGCGCTACGTTCTCTCTGACGTCACCGCCCTCTTATCACCTGAAATCCCTGATAACGCTCCGCGCGCTCCCTGTCGGCACTGAATGGGGGGGCTCAGTCCAGCTTCTGACAGCTCGTCCAGTAGTATTATCATAGGCGCCACGGTCCACTCACCCGGTCGGGTCCGCTGCGTTCACACTCAGTAGCCAACGGCCCCGCTCCTCCGGTAGTACACATTTATTCAGGTAGTCTGGTAGCGTGCTGACAGTCCAACTAGTTCCGTTAGTGTTCTGACTCTTCTCTTCTTAGCCCGGCAACTTAGTGTTCTGACGGGCGGAGCTGTCTCTGTCTGTCCAGGAATGAGAAATGATGGCCGGCTCTGCAGCAGAGGAGAAAACCTTCCGACGGTTCCTGGAGCTCTTTGTTCGGGAGATGAGGATGCCTCTGCAGGAGAGCGACCCGCTCCCGATGCGCCCCTTGACGGACCTGGTGTCTGAGGAGGAGGTGGAGGGGGAATGCCTCGACCTGTGTCTCCAGCACCTCTACAAATAGTTAAGTGTCCACTTTTTTTTTTGTCATGGCATGTTGTTATTTCCGTGTACCCACGGCCACCGCTTCGCTCGAAGCAACTGTAGCGGTTAAATTGTCGTGTTTGATCGCCAGTGTGTTGCGGGGAGCGGAGGTGCGCGCACTGCGACCCTAACCGGGTCCGGGTCCGTTCAGTACCGGGATGCCTGCAACCTGCCCCACGCCGCGCTGGGTGTGTCCAGCACAGAGTCTTTATTCACGGCTTATGTGAAACTGAAGCAAAAGGAGAAGTTAAACGCGGGCGCGCGTATTACGCACGTATTACACTGTGTTATACCTACGTATGTGAATGTACACGCGCGCGGCCGGTCGCTGGCATTTCGTGCCACACGTTCACCCCAGCGGTGACGGAGCTGGAGGTCTACAAAAGGTGAACCCCTGGTTTGCGTAACAGCACGACGTCACGATGGTGTAGGAGGAGGAGGACGCCATCACTGCTGAGCGCGTCTCCATGCAGGCTAAAAATAGCCTCACCGGTTACGTTATTAGCCTCGATCGTTGGACCGGTCTTTACAGTGCAAAATCCATGATAACCCGTCAGTCCGCACAGAGGCAAAATCAGTTTTGTGTCACTTTATGGAATTACGCAAACCTTATAATGGCATTTCGCAGATCAAGGCTGTGCTTCTCCTACTTTATTTTATTTATTTATTCGAAAACCAGACGCTATATGCGCGTTCACCGCCGAAGAACGTACACAGTAATCACAAGTAATTACATTAATTTAATAGACACACATTAGATTCCCCAAACTCTGGTTTTGAGGCATAGAAAAACTTGGCAGAAACGCTAGAACTGAGATGAGCTCTGCCCTGAGCTCTGCTGCCTGCCCTGGTTTTGAATCCAAAATAGGTGCAGAAACTGTGCTGGGAAGAACTTAGTGGAAGGACTCATCTAGGGCACTGAGTAGCAAGGGGACTGCTGCATGCATACGTCTGTAACTGACTTCGCACAGAGACCCTATAGGCTCTGTAGTTCTCAGAAGGTCAGGGTGCCCTCCAGCAGTGATACAGCAGCCAGTGGTTGTGCTAAGCTGGAGAACACGATGACTGCTATTGTAAGTGTTCACGCATTTGCGGACAGAGTGTCTGAATAATGAAGCTGTGAAGGGTAAAGGGGAAATAGTTATTCGTGAGAGAATAAATTATATCAATCTTGTCCTCCCATGACAAAAACTGTGGCCTTAATAGCAAATAATACACATATAACAATGCCACAGACCACATTTATTACATCTTACATTTCACTGATTTCATGTTTTTTTCATCATTAAAAGTCAAAGAGTTTCTGTCTCAATTTGTGCTTCTATAAGTATAAATGTTGGATAGATACTATGCAGTTATCCAACATTTATAGTTACTGATTGTAATGTTGCATCCGCCCCATGACTGTAACAGTAAAAGGCATATGTGCACATGTTAAAGTATGGACATTAATCAATTAGTATGATAATACCACAGTAAATACTTTCGCTCTGATACTGATACTGCTAATACTTGAAGTAAAATTTGCATGCTAGATCTGTACTTGTAATGAAGTGTACATTTTCTGTGTTCTGCTTTTACACTAGTAACAGATCTCAGTATTTCTCTTGTGACTGGAAAATACAAGAAGTTCAAAAATAGAGTTTTTAACAACTCTCTGGGCTTCCTGACAACTACACGCCTTCTGATGTTGAACAAAGCTAAAACAAGCCGCCGACGTGCACAACGATGGGGTGTTTGCAAATTATTAGTGGCCTGCTTTCCAAAGCACATGAGACCAGCCATGTTGGTGTGTGATTCCTATTGCTAGTGTGACCAAGTTTGGCCAGATACTGAAGTTGCCACAGTCGCTCAGATGGAGTCCATCCAATCTGGCTTCGTGAAACAGCCATTAGCCGAACGAACCAAAATATCTGCAGTTCGCCGCCAAAGCTTGCTTTGTAAATGATCCCTCTGTCTCTGTTTTCTGGCTGAGGTGGTGTCTTATACAGTACATTTGACTTGTTGGAGCTGATGAATCACATTGGCTCCTCTACTCTACATGTAGCAGTTTATCATACAAAATGAAACCATGCAAAGGAGCTCGTCTCCCATCGGTTCACACATTTTGTTTCTCTATGTGCAGCGCCAACAGCGTTTCTAGCTGGTGAATTGTGATGTGCTAGTAGAGGTCAGCGTGTCATCAAACCCACAAGGGATCATCTTCTTGGCAACATGAATATTCCAGACGGCTATTTCAGTAAAGGGTGTAAAGCATATGTAGGTGCGTGTGAGCAAGCGGCAGAATTTCTGACTTGTTGAGAGCAAAAGAGAACAAATACGATAAATGTTATGAGTCACATGTATGTGTGTTGAGTATGTGCACAGTTCAAGGTGAACGGATTCGTCAGCAAAGCCTCAAGTGTCAAAATGGGAGGCCATTATTTTCCATTTGCAGCCAAATGGAAAACAAACCCGGGTAAGAGTTTCTTTGAACCATACATACTGAGTAAGGTGTTAATTATCGTAAGGTAAGGTAATTATTATTAGTGGCTATATTTATTTTTTGTGGTATTTCAATGTATGAAATTATGAAAACAGCCCATTGTTTGATTGCTTTTGACTGTTTAATTCACTCTCTCACTGTCATAGCAGAGGCTTTGTCACAGCATACACATGTTTTCTCTGCAGAAGCTAGTCAACATAGTTAGCAGTAAGCAAATGTTGGGTATATATATATATATATATATACCGTTTATATATATATATTCTGTTTCGTTTCCCTAAATCTGCAGTAACTAATTGGAGAACTGTTCTGATGTGTTCACTGTACATTTAATTTAACCATCTAGCCTACAGTTGACATTAACAGTCAAAGAACTACTTTTATGAAAAAATCTGCAGTATTTGATATCATCGCTTTAGCAGCTGATCTGTCAGACGGACAGATTTGTGTCGTGTTTCAAGTGTTTTACTGTGTAAAAGGAGCTGCTACAGTATCTGAGAGAAGCTTGCAGACTCCTTCTCTGCTATAACAGTTACAGGGGACACAGATCATGCATTTACTCTCATTCAGAGCAGAAAAAGTCTAATGTATCACTTATTCCTACATTAACAGTACTGCTGCCTGCCGTGCATGCAGGCACACAGGACCTAGTTAAACTGTACAGTCTAAGGAGATCTGATGTGTTGTTTGACACGTCCTTGCATCATATACATCAGTCGTCATGGTAACAAGCCAGGCGTCCTTGCACGAAGTAATAATTGGTTTTTATAATCGGTCTGAATACAGCAGGAATCTTTCAGTCAGACTTTTTTTATAAACACGCACACACACACACACACACACACACACACACACACACACACACACACACACACACACACACACACACACACACACACACACACACCTACAGACGCCAGGACCTGACTGCTCCCTGGAGGAGAACCCTTGCTGCAGGTCTTGAGGCAGCCTGATGTGTGCGTGTTAGTGTGGTAGCCAACATCCTACATGTCTGTCTACTGTAGCTGTGCTGTGAGTGTAATGATAGTTGGAGGCTGCAGCTCTGGTGATTCATCCCAACGTGTCATTAGTTTGTCTCTGGGTTGAACAGCTAATAATAGACTTCTGCAAGAGGAGAGATCCCCTCTGTGTGTGAGTGTTTGTTAATAGGGGGTGGGTGAAGCACTTGGTGTGCTAGAACGAGTTTGGGGGTGTGGACAAGGTTTGTGTGTGTGTGTGTGTGTGTGTGTGTGTGTGTGTGTGTGTGTGTGTGTGTGTGTGTGTGTGTGTGTGTGTGTGTGTGTGTTAATATTACACCAATTAGGTTTTAATCCATTTTCCCCCAGGCAGCTGGGAGTCACATCTGAAAAGAAGAGGATTCGGTCTACTCCCTCCTAAACACTGTGATTTGGTGTGAGTGTGTGGAGGGTTTACACCAAAGGACCATGTGATTTAAATTGATGTCGCTGTTGAACTCAAACAAGATGACATATAGGAGTTTCCATAGTACCACAGTGTGGAATAGCTTTAACATTTAAGCTTAACAAATATGACCTTAACCTCTGATGAGCAGATGAGTGGGAAAAATGCTCACGCCAGTGAGAAATCTCCAGTTAGTTCCACCTGAAGAGAGAAGTACTGTCGCCAAATGTTGGCAGAACAACATAGCTGCGAATTCACCTCTGCTGGCAGCTACTTCAAAACTACAGTTTTCACTAACACCAATACAATTTGATGTGTTTAAATGAGTGTAGGAGCCGTATACTGTTTGTAAGTCTTTATCTGGTGAGATTACAAAGTTACAGTAGCACCAAAGCTAAACGCTTTGGAGCTACAGTAGGACATGTCAGAACAGAGGGTGTCAGCTATTTCTGTATTGACCATTAGTGGCATTGATGTGCCAACAAAAGCGGTCAATCAACAACAGTCACTGTGTTGTTAGGCAATAGACACAACATGTTTTTGTGAGACACATCGAAGTAAAAGTTAATTTTGGACAGTGTTACTGCAATGGCTTAAACCTGGCAGTCGTCTGATATCACTGTGGTACTGACTGCTGATGAACTGATCATGACTTGAAGAGGAGTACACACACACACACACACACACACACACACACACACACACACACACACACACACACACACACACACACACACACCCACACCCACCACACCCACACACACACACACACACACACACACACACACACACACACACACACACACACACACACACACACACACACACACACACACTGAGGGCTGATAGATAGTAATTGAGGGGAGAGCCTTCCTAGACCTCATTAAACAGAGATGTCTCCCACAGCTCAAGTATGTACACACACACAGGCACCATTAGAAGAGTGGGCTGTCCTAGAGGAGCTGCTTGTGACAGGTGTATTATAGGATAAACCACAGACTGGACAACTGCAGCAGCATCATTGCCTCTGGTTTTGCATGTACTCCTACACTTGTTTTTATTAGGGTGGTTTCGTCTTATTGTCCAGGTATTTTCTGGTGAAAAGCCTCAGTTAGATGTGAATTTATGACAGTATAAGTGGACTTATACAGTATAAGTGGACTTATACTGTGGTATAGTATATACTTATACTGTGTTTCCTTCTTATTAAAAAGCATGTTTAATGTTGCAACAGAGCCTGTTAGATAAATAAGCAAAAGGACTTCACTAATGTCAAATGCCCAGTGGACTAATCATACAAAGTCAGCGGTGTCAGTGACTGAATCAGTAGCTTTTAGCAGCGTAGCTCAGCGCTGAGTAAGATCAGCTAACATTCACAGCGTGCTACTTCCTCGGTAAAAGCATGAAAACGCTGTGAAAGCCACAGAGACGATTGTATTCATAAAAAAAGACCGCTGAGCTGTGCAACTTCATGCGCCTCGCAGAACAGATCGCAATGTGACAAAATCGGCGTTGATCGTCTGGACCTGTGAGCGTTACACAGCTGAAACTGAACAGTGGAGCACAGGAACTTCTAGTTATTAGAACCAGTTAGCGCCAGTTCAAACTAAATCTAGGAGCATTTGTTATGCATCATTTAAAAAAAGTTCCAGCCCCGCCATAAAATGTAATAATAATTTAAGTTTAAATCACCTCGACAGCATGTTTGACTGATACACTAGGTGATCATGGGTTGAGGCTGGTTCCACCACCCTATCACATTCGGTGGTTTTCCCCGCTCTTGGCGGGACAGACCTCCACAATTATGAGTCACGTCGTCTACTCTGGTTCAAGGACGGGCTTGCTTTGTTGGGAACAAGCAAACCTCTCAGGGGCTTTATTAACCAGGACTTCCCTCAGGCCATCAAGCAGAAGTAGGATGCTGCACAGGAGAGAGGAAACACGGCCGATGCAGAAGAGTATAGCAGCGCTAATGTCCGCCCGCCCACGCGCTCTTATCGCTTCCACTCTCCAGGGGCTGGTTTCACATGCAAATAGTACTTATCAGAAATTTGTGACCTTTTCTGCTGTAGTAAAATGGAGCAATTTGTACAGAATAGAGAGAGTTTAATTAATAGGTAATAAAATCAATGTAAGCAGTAATGTGGAATGATGACAAATGACAATGTTATTTTAGTTAATGTTAATGCTGACAGATGACTAATAATTAAGGGAATTTGGATACAATTTAAATTATTATTTATGGTTTTTCTCCCTTTATCTTGATATGTTGTCAGGTGGTTTGGTGGAGGTTACCTCAATTTCTTGGTTTTGGTTTGGTAATATGCTGAGCACCGCCTCTTATGAACCATCTTCTGTAGTGTGAAGTTGGCCAACATGCCTCACTTGAAGAGGAATGCGTTTTATCACTCACATCCCACTGGAATTCTAATCACGCCCCATGTCCCACTTAAAATTGCCATTATTTATGATTGTGTTGTGATCACAAATGGCCACTGCAGTTGTACAGAGCACTAATCTACTAAGTGACTGTGGACGGGATATATGTGTAGGTATCTGTACAGATATATCCCTTATATATCTGTACAAATGTCTCGACTGCACGGGGCCTACACACAATTAGGACTATGTGGTGTTGACAAGTGTGGCAGTTATGTGTTAAAAGCATGCACTTATGGCAGCACCAAATGAAGTGTGAAAAGAGCTGTGCAACACCCACAGTCTGTCCTGCTGCCCACATCTGAGCTAACCAAGAGTGATACTGCTGTCATATTTGTCTGCTAAATGCTATGTTACCGTGAGGAACTCAGTTTAGCACAAAGACGAGGAAGCAGCATAATTATGTATGAATGTCATTAACTAGATACAGTGTTGGTGGGGAGCTTTATTCCTAGATGGTGGATTTTGCGGTCTCTGGACAGAAGTTAGTCCCCGTTTCAACTCCAGACTTCCAAATGGAGATGTTGGATGGATCGATTTTATATTAAAAATAATTAGGCATTGATATTAGTTTTTGTTTCATTAAGGAGCTCTTTTATGCTTCAAACGTTTGGTAAAAGCTGCATTTGTGAAGAACCCACTTCTGGCAATATGTTCCTCTTTTTGCTTAATTAGAACAGCATAGGTCAGACCCTCAGCAGAGCCTTCAATAGCAAGGTGTTATGTGATAGAGGAATGCACTGTGTGTTACCACAGCAATGAACACACAATGAAGCTGCACTCCAGCGCTCAGGGAACCGCTGTGAGCAAATGTTGGATGATTTCCTCACTTTTACCGCAGACGAATCAGACCATCCACCGAAGTCCCACATGGACTGTCTCAGAATGAAGCGACCTCCTTTTGAGCTGAACTAGTTTCAAAGACGATGAATGCGGCTTTCATCACATCCGATGTATATGAAACAACAGCGTCAGACGGCCGGTCTCGTGTGATAGCTGCCTTTCCCCATGAAGGAGCATTAATGTGAGCAGACTGAGCTTTCAATGAAAGTCAACATACGCTCAAGCACAGAAAGTGCATTTGCTACCATCTGGCTGTTCACTGTTTAATCAGAGCAATGTAAAGCCAGGAGATTTGATCTCTCTGGAGACATACCTCCTCTGGGGCTCCTGGGAAGTAACTGTGTGGCTTTCTAGAGCACTTCTGAAAATTGAAACTGTTTCAGGCCTCTGTCTCTCTCTCTCTCTCTCTCTCTCTCTCTCTCTTTCATTTCATCTCCCTCTCTTCATCAGCCTCTGTTTCTCCTCAAAAGATTTTTTTCTGTGACTTTTGAGGTATTCTGTCACAGCGTAAGTAAAGCAGAATGAGATTGTGTGTCTTCGTCTCTATCTCTATATCGTCATCCATTCTCATGGAACAGACCTTGGCTGTGTGCTCAATCTGTCATCCATACAATTCACTCTCCTCGGTGCCTCGGAGATCTGGTCTGGTCTATCCCAGTCTTTAAAATTTGTTGCAGGAGTAATCCCTTAATCAGAGTGTCTCGCTGAGATTACTGCTGTCCACCACCACTGGCAATTGAGGCGCCTGCTTTATTTGATTCACCCAGCATTCTCCCAACTAGAAGAAGAGATGCAAACAGGACATACAGTATGTGCCAATGTGATCTTTCTCTCTTCAGCAGTAATAACGTGAACATTGTGCCCCAAATGCTTTAGAATAAATCATGCACTTGTAATGTCAAATAATTGTGTTCACTGAAGAATATTCAATCCATCCATCCATTTTGTACCGCTTAGTCCCATGCGGGGTCGCGGGGGCGAATATTCAATCCAAGTAATCAATCACTCATAAAATATTTATTTTTTAATCAATGATTTATTTATTATTATTTGTATTTATTTGTTTGTTTCAGCTTTTCTATTATATGGATTGTCTACATTTCTTCCTCATCACTAAATATTTGCTGTTTTTGAACTAAAACAGGTTCAGCATTTCTAGCCATCTTCAGTTTAAAGTATTTTAACATAATTATCATTTAAATGAATTAGGTTTTGCGGCATCTATTGTTAAACTTGACCAAAGCATAAATGAGCATTATTTTTCACAATTCATTGTCTTTTTGCTTGTTTGTTTTACATTTCTGTTCTTTTGGGCTAAAGGTGTTCATTGTCCATGACTACAGTAGCTCTTTTTTTCTCACTTGACATGTTCAGCTTTTTGTGTAGAGGTATGTTTTAGCCAGATTTGTGGTTTGTCCATTATAAGCTAGACTGAAATATTTCAACAACTATCAAAGGGTGAGATGTGAAACACATACACATAGACACACATACATAATACTGTGCTGAATGGCCGTAAGGCAAAACCGGCGTCTCCTCTTCACCAGAGCTGTGGGAGGAAAGCCGAGCACCCAAAGGGAAACCATGCAAATACTGAGAGAATATGCAAACTCCACACAGGGAACACATTGGCTGGGAACTACAGCCCCTTTGTCATGTGCCAAAGGCCATTCTGTTGCTACAACAAGATGCGCGTGGCTTTTTTCAGTAAGGGACAGACACACCTCTGAGTTTATATTCACGTCAGCATGTAAAGACATTTGTCCACAGTGTCCAGTCATCTCTGTGTGACAGATGAATAAGCAGCAGCCTAGAAATATCAAAGATGTCTTCAAAAATCAACTAATAGGCTGAAAAATAATAAAAATAACTTAGTCAACATTAATAAAACAAAGAACCGTCTTGATAACCTGTTACCTATTGTAATGTTACTGTTTTACCACATTGTTGGTTCCTGAGTTGTGGACTGTAAGGAATGGAGAACCACCCACTGGCATCTCTAAAACAGGCTCCTTAATTAATTTCAGCTCTGGAGAGGCCCCATTTTTGGACGCGCAGTGACCTTCAAAAGTGTTCAGCGTCCTCTTTTCGCTGCTTACAAGCTGTAAGCACAGACACTTTCCCAGTCTGCTGCTGCGCCAGGTGTTTACAGTTTTGGCAGATGAACCTGATGCCACGAGCACAGCTCACGTTATTGTCCAAAGTTAACCTGTGTCGCCAGGAAGAAAAGCAAATATGTAGCAAAATGGAAAACAGACCAATGTTTTCATAGATGACAGCAACGATCACCAATGTACTAGTTCACTGTCAGGTTTAAAGATGACAGTTGCAGACTGCAGTGATGACACTGTCATAGAAACAACCGAAACAATACTTGTGAAATTCTACTAAAAGGAGCTTCCAGAGATAGTTCAGGTCAGGACACGATGTGGTTCCCCCAGGCCTTCACCAATCTACCAATGATCCAGCTGGTGCATTACATAATACTGCCTTAAGGCTTTGTGCAGAGAAGCACTGGGCCTGCTCAGACCTCACAGGGAATTACATGCCTGTTTCCCCGTGCATCTCGGGAGGCTGGTCAGAGGCCGGGGGCTTATCTGGAAACTGACTACACTTAGCGACAACAAATACACAGCCACTTCAAATGCATGACACATGCAAAGCTTCACGCCTCGTTCTCCCCGTTGCCTTGCGTCACCTTTAAGTCTCCAGTTACTGTCATATCGTATTGAGAGAGCACACACGCTGCCTACACACAGTCCCATATGTACTGTAAGCCGTGGCGGTTTTTCTAATTTTATGACAGATTAGACACGCCTCTCCGCAGCCAGCATTGTGCACTTCAACGTAAGTAGAACGCGGCACTGCAAGTGCGTAGAGCGGCACTCAGTGACGTCTGTAGTCACAGTTGCTCCATCATTTCCACGCTGTTTGAAGTGCACGGCGTTACATCAGCAGAGAGCAGAAATCATCCAGAGGTGTACTTTAGGTAGAACTGCTGAGAGGGCAAAACACAGCACAGGTTCTGTTGACATCTGCTTCTTTTGCACTGCTGCACTCTCAAGATTTAACTGTTTACTACAGATGGCCTGAGAGTAAGACAACACATCTGTATAGAACCGACTGTTATCCCACAGTCAAACCCTAAGAGTCATTAAGGCTCATCATGGTTATGGTTTCATGATTACTCACAGAGTGTTTTTCCTTAAACAACTACAGCTCTACTGAGGTTATTGTAGATGTTCTCACAAAAGGATATTTAAGTAAGAATAAATTTAACAATGAATTAATGACAATGTCTCAATGTCTCAGCCAAAACCTGATTCCTCTGTGCCAAAATCACATTGATGTACTGTTGCCCGTTCATTCTCCTTGACACACACTCTGCTTTATTCTAAATCATTACTGCTGCCACATAGTTAAAGCTCACAAAATGATCACTGATGTGTCATCAGATAGCTAGTGAAGTTGTTTTGTCTCATTGTTCTGATATAAGTGTGTGTGTGTGTGTGTGTGTGTGTGTGTGTGTGTGTGTGTGTGTGTGTGGTGTGTGTGTGTGTGTGTGTGTGTGTGTGTGTGTGTGTGTGTGTGTGTGTGTGTATATATCTCTCTCTCTCTCTATCTCTCTCTTCCTTCTCCTCTCTCTCTCTCTCTCTCTCTCTCTATCTCTCTCTCTATCTCTCTCTCTCTCTCTCTCTATCTCCCCATATATCTCTCTCTCCCTGCTGTCCCCACTCGGGCAGTAATGACCACATTGCTTTTAATGGACTGAAATGAGGCACAATACCCTCTAGCAGCTTCAATAGCTATGATTGTTGTCTTTAGCAAAGTCAGGAGCTTGTGTGATGCAGATCAATTGTTCTGGTGAATGGAATCATCCTCTTAATAGCATTATTGGATCACAAAGCACATACTGTATAATCACCATGTTATCTTTTAATTGCTCTATCTATCAAACTATTAAGTAATGAATGTCGCAAAACTAAATCAGATTATTGTGCATAATAATGAACATGCAACATGTACTGACTTCAAAGTGAAATGAATGATTTAGATGGTGGCCAAACATTTTAATCCATGTAGGAATAAAGAACAAGCTTTTAACTCAGAACCTCAGGCAAACTGTTTCAGCATCAGAAAACATTAATATGTATACAGAGGCCTAACAACACATATGGGAACTGGTGTGTGCATCGCTAATAGACTGCTGCTGTAAATGCTCATGCACCCATTTTATCCATGGCTGAGAATAATCTCCAAACAATTCTGCATTTACTCAGATTTACATTTGCTATAAATGAAAGCAACCAGCTGTTTCTGTAAAATTCTGTAGCGAATACGTCTAAATATTTTTGACCTGTTTTCAAAGATTTCCATCCCCCGCAGGAACCAATGGGTTTATGCTGAGAGCCACAGACAGGATTAGAGACGAACTCACACTAACGATAGTTTAGGATTTTTATGGGATTTGTTTGACAATAATGAAAATGCAGAATAACAGCTGTCTTTTTTTGGAAACATTGAAATAATGGTGTTTAAGATCCAGTAGTCCCCAGTACATCTGCCCAAAGCTGCTTATTGAATATGTAAAATGTGACAAAGATGTGCCTATAGTCAACATATAGTCAAAGTAACTCTACATATTTCGATCCACAGGTTCTTTTATTTTTCTTTTGCTCAGACAGTAACACAGTCTGGGTGGAAACAGAACAATACAATTACCCCCCTGGTCCTGTGGTAAAAGATGTAATGAAGGCTCACTCTTTGATTTCCAGTAGTGTAGATGCCACATCAGTGGATTCCTGCCTCTTAGCATTTGATGCCAGAGAGCCCGGCAACAGACTAAAGCACCACATGGTGTGTGTGGACTGAGGAGACAAATTAATTCATCAAAGTCATTTGAAAGCCATCTTAAGGGAGACAGAGCAGTAAATCACTGAGATTTAAGGGTTATGTAATCTTGTTAGAATCTCTTGAGGATACAGTGTTCACATAACTGTAGTTGCTAGAAACAGACCAGTTTTTTACCACATTTTGGAAGACTGAGTAAAAACGTTTGGCTGGAAATAGGCGGAGGATTTTCTGTGTTCCCAGAAAAGCCTGTGCTGTCTTCCAGGTTTGCTATGAGGAATGCCTGGTGGAAACAGAGCATATCAACAGAGTGGATGCACGCTCTCACCTCCACTTGGCACAGAAAGGCTCAATATTTAAAAGAATGAAGTGGGAGCTTGTTCTGTGGAATTGGCAGCAGGACGACTGACACCACAGACTGTCAGTCACTCGCTTCTGTGTTGCCATGGAAACAACCTTGTTGCTCGACTCCGGGGCTAATTCTGTAGAATAGAACAAGCTTGTAGAAAGCATTGGTAACAAAAAAAAAAACATGGCTGCATGCATGAGTCATCTGCTAACACATACACTCAGGGCTATCCAGCTTTATCACTGCAGGCAGCCTGTCAGAGCTCCCCGCATGATTGAGGCTAAGCACGGCCGCAGAAGAAGACCACCGCAAAGAACAAAAGCAGCATGAGGCCGTAATCACCTGTGCCTTGAGCCTGATGCCTATGCTATGAAAATGTCTTAACTGAGGTCCAACAGCAGGTGTGGGGGTTAGCCTGTAAGAAGACAAGGGATGATGTTACAAATAAAGCTGAAACAAAAAGTCACTTAATTGTCAGCTGTTGTGTTAATCTTCAGTCAGCTTTTAACCAAATGCAAAAAAGCATAGTTTCTGCAGAGAATGAGAAGATTTTTGTTTTTATTGCTTCCTGCGTTCTGGCACTCAATGGTTGTGAGTCCTGTAACATACTGTAAATTTGTTCCTACAGTATATGTTCCTTTGGTGAGTTTGCTCCAGATTATTGAACTTTTCTTTGTTGCTGGTAAACATACGGTGCTTTCTAAATTCCAACCGGCTGGTTCACCACCACACTTGTGTTTCTTGTTATAATAAACCGATAACATTTCAACCTTAATGCCTCCTTAACAAAGCAACTATTGCTCAGTTTGTGGCAAGTCAGTGGGGAGTTGATTAGCTAAATGTTGTGTTCATGTGGGTGTCTCTCACCATACAGTATGTGTTATTTTCATATTTAAACTTTGCAGCAAAATTCCCAAAACGCACTGTAAAATGCATTTACACATAGACTGAATGATGTGTGGAAGTAGTATTGCTCCCACATTACTCTGCATTTATAGCTGGCCAGTCTTACCAGTTTAACCAGTTCAACAGTAGTGTATGGAATCAGTCGTGTTGTTGCAGTGCGATGGTGTGAACTGGGATTAAACTCTCCTTTAATCCTCCTCCGCTCCACATGACCTCACTGTGATGCAAAAGCCACCTGGAGCCATCATTGGTGCACGGGTGTTCTCCTGTGCAACCTGCAGCCAATCAGGGCTCCTGAGCTCAGCATCCACCCCCACAGGGCAGCCAGTGGTGGAACAAGAGGGGAGAGACGGGGGGAAATGGAGTGGGTTTCTATGAATTGAAACATGAAGGAGAGGACGCTGGTGATGAATCAACCTAAATACAGTTCTCTTCTCTTGACCTCTATTTCTTTATTTCTCCTTTTATCTAGTGCACAGCTGTTCAACATTCATCCTTAGTTCTTTAATAGCATGTAGCTGAATCCACAGTAGTAGCCACCGGTGGAACGTAACAAAATCTGGAGCACATTCCAATTTGAGCAGATTTATCTCACAAAATCTTCAACAAATAAGAAACTCTACACTTACAGGCGATTTTACATTTTAAAATTGAACTCCTCAGTATATTTACTACTCATTAATGTAATTTTTCAGACTTGTTTGCAGACGCGTTTCACACTTTGCATGTTCAGCTCATCTGTTCTCCTCTGAATAAAATTATCAAGGCCGTGCCACCTCATCATTAAAGCATGTAATTAAAAATGAAACTGGGATATAGTGGTATATACATGTATATATTCAGAACATGCATAGGTAATAATAAAAATCTCAGCTGATTGAACAGCTGTTGAACATAATGTAATTGTGGCGTTAAAGCTTGAGCTTGTTGTATGTAGACTTCCAGCAGCAATGCAGTTAAGCCAGTACTACATCAGCTCTTTTGAGGCCTAACTCTGACCCGATGGACGCAGCAGACTGACAACAAAGAAACGGAAACTGTGAGTTATTAGCTGGATTTTATAAATAGCCGCTGTTGACGGAAGTTGTTATGCCCTTTAAAAAGGAGAGCAGGACAAGTCACAGATACAGCGGCCACATTTTCAAGGAGAGGTTCTTACCGAAGAGGTTCCTATGGTTACTTCTTTATGGGGACATTCTTTAACCACTGTTACTGTTACTGGTGTTTCTAGCCCTTGACCCAGTTTGAGAACAAAATGAAAGACGATTTTAAGTAATGGAAGCACATTACAGTTTTAGACCATAGAACACCTTTCACCTTTAAACCCAGTCAACAGCAGCTACTGTACATAATAGAACAATTAGCACTTACAGTAACTGAGTCAGAAAAACAAGTAAATAGCACCTGTAGGACACACTTTGCAGAAGTGGCTGTTGAGTAGTGTTACATGATCTCAGAATTGGATACAGTGTCAACCCAAAGCCATAAACCATCAAAAGGCTTCACTTGCTTCTGTTCCGTCCACCAAAGCTGCCCTCCACCTTCCTGGAGACTCCAGTGTATGCATCCCACCACTTTCTCTCCGTGACTAGCTCAAAGCTGGCTCCACCAACTTCCATCTCACTTACTTGTGTAATTGGGAAACATTGTGCCTTTGTGCTTTTCTTGTGCTTTTCTTATTCTGCACATTAATCATGTGCTCTGTAACTGATTAGGCTCAGCTCTGAACATTCTTATACAAAGAATCTCACCCTCAATTGCCCTGTCGTACATCAAGTGTTGACATCTGATGTTCTTTTTGACTGACTAGTTGTTTATGGTCTGCTTCTGCCTTTTACACCCCGGTCTCTGGCTCCCACCAGACCCAAGGCCGTAGAACCTAGTGCATCTTGTCTTTGAAGCTTGGTATTCCTTCCTTCCTGATAACAAAACACCAATGATGCAGAAGTGAGAATGCAAACATTCTCACTCACGGCGAGATAAGGTGACGCGAGCAATTTGATTGGTCTAGAGAGACATTCCACCGGAACCAGGGAGAACGGTTAAAAGGCAACCTGAGAACGGCTGTGATTTCAGGATTATACCACCGCAGTGTACTTTCTGATCTCCCCAGCTGGCTTTTGAATTTGCTTCCCTCATTATTTTTATTTTCTTTATTATTTCAATAAATTAGACAAAAGGACACCTCTCTCATCTGCCTTTTCATCTGCCTTTTCATGTGTGAGTTTCCACCACACATGTTTATAGATATCAAGTTTTATTTCAGTATCGTCATCCAATGTCTGACTTTTTATTGTTACAATATTCAGAGAAAAATGGGAAAAAGTTTTGCTTTTTGTCTGAGTATATTCTGTCCAGTAACAGGATTGAAGTGAGTAATTCATGTGGCATTTTTTTGTTGAATGTCAGTGAAGTTATTTCTAGCTTCTTTGGTTGCCATGGAGAAAAGATAGTCTTCTTTGTGTTTAACTTTTACATTTAAAAAATTGCCTGAACTAAAATGTACTGAGGAGAAAAACTCTTCTTTCTGGGAAACTACAGATTTACATGATTTGTCCAATGCACAAGTTAATGGTGACATGCAATGCAGTTCTTCTGCATGAAGACTCATTCTCTATGCAACACAAAACTGTAGGTTTATGAACTTGAAGTTTGTAGTTTTAGAATTTAGACAGATTTGTTGTACGTATACATTAAAGTGAGCTTGCATAGCTGTTGTGTTAGTGAAGAGATCTTGAGACTCGGGGTTGCCCTCATAAACCTGTCATCAGCCACAGACACCTTATCACAATTAGTAGAAACAGTTCAGTGTAGAATAAGTCTCCACTTTGTGTAATAAAATGCAGTCCATTTATTCTTGTCTGAATGACAACACTAAAACCAGAACAACTTTTAGAGAATGTTTAGTTCAATACATGGGCGCTGTCCTACAGGCTGACATGTCATGCCGTGTAGTCACAGACAGTTATGGTTTCCAGATTCTTAATGCTAATGACTGTGGAGATTCTCTGACATTTCCTCTACTCTAACTACAAGTCTGACATTTGTGAGACGTCTCTGTAATTGTTGGGTGGCTTCTAATGAGATTTGGCTTAAATGTTTATGTCCGCTTTTAATTGTGTATTGTAATCAATAGTAATGATTTGACTTTACACATAACTTAGTAATTAGACAATTTTCTCTCCATGTATGAAAATAACTGCAGAATTGAATAAATGTAGTCCAAAGATACTACTATGGTAAAGTGCTAAACTAACTAACATGTGCGTATCCTTTTTGTTCATGTGGGCTGAACTCAGCTCAGAACATGGTGATGAGGCTCTGAATGCCTGTTCTTCTGTTCTGCTCTTCAGACCACTACTTAAATCTGGCTCTGGTGTTCCCACACTGCCAGACTCCCAAAGTCGTCATCACTTCTTGCTGCGGTTTTCTTATTTGTCGGTGCAGTTAATCAGTTGAATATATAAATTATTTGAATAAAAATAAAATTGATACTTGCGTTAATCATCCTCTTCCACGGCGCTGAAGCAAGTCTTGGCCTTCACCCCTTAATTAATGAGCTGTTAAAATAATGTCAGTTCAGTTTATTTCCAACTTGAGCGTGACGAAGAGTATGCTGAAGTTAGGTTACCATGGTTACCTCCATCTGGAGGTGGCCTAGTTAACTTAGTGATTCATGTACTGCAAGTCTTTAGTCCTTCAAATGACCCCCTCCTCTTCGCTTCTCTGTCCTTAACCTTAAGTGGAGACACACCTCCTCCAGCAAAACTCTGGCCAGATGTGGCAGCCAGATGCACGCCTGCACTCAAACAGAGCTGTTACATCATTGTAAGGTTCTTCAAGGTACAAAGCTTAATTAGGAAGTTACTTTTTGGGTCTGTCAGTAGTTATTGATGCTTGTATATAAAGGGCTGTTTTCTCTTGAAATGTCAGAGGAACGTTTTGTCTGAAAGTTCAGGGTGTTTTTAAGATAATGCTGTTGTATAATGCAGTCATCTCATCCCATCTCTATTAAGTCTGACTGGCGCTTCGTGACTTCGATGATTCGATGACCAGTTGTGCATTATAGCGTGACAGGTATCACGTTTCAAGGCCGATAATGAGATGTTTATTCAGGACTCTGACAAGCTGGTGACGGCAACACAACATGCTTGAGGTTTTTTCTTCTAAGAGTCTCCATCAGGTCTAAGTGACTGATGGCTTGTCCAAAATATTTACCGTCCTCTTTGAAACGACCGGGCGGTTGTCGCCCTGTTTTGTAAGTGCTGTAGCCGGCCTCCTTTCCTCCTGCTGGATTTGTCTTCTGTGGCCATAATGTGTAGCCTTCTGTCCTCAGAGTCGGGTCTAATTTGTCCTTCAGATGCAGGTGGGCTGCTGCTCCCTGCCCCGAGGGGCTGCTTCCCCTGCGCCGGCTTGTGCCACGCGTGGAGCCGCTATTTGGTCCACGCTGTTAATGTGTCATCTGTTAATGTGTACCTCAGGAAGAATTTGTCATTACAATGTCAGCAGGCATATGTAGTTTGACGATACCAATATCTGTGATCGGCAGAAATCAGACGATCGTTTTTGCCAAGCCAACGCCACAGTCTGTTCTGTACTGGCAAAGACAAACGTGCTTCTAGTCTAAGAATAGCATGAGCATCAGTTAGGTGTCTAATCCATCCATAGTGCTGATGTTAGAGCTCCTGCTTATCCTCAGAGTTCACTGTGATTCTCATGAACTGGACAAATAATGTAACAGCCCCTTCATTCCCTTAGTGGATTACAGTACTGTGACATGATTGTAATTCCTGACCCATTCCTAAATGCATCATCTCTTCTCCCCATAGTAACTGTCCATGCTCCTTGGCTGCAGCCTTGGCCAGAGCCACAGCAGACAGCATCCTGCAGACTGACCTCTCCATCCACCACCTCAATAAGACCGTAGAAGATGGAGCTGACCCATTACCACGTGAGTCCTCAGGGAGCCCACGAGACCACACTTTCTCACTACCTCTCGCTCTCTCTCTCTGTCACACACACACATGCACATACTTAGATGCAGAGTCAAATTAGGTCTCTCTCTCACGTCGTCCCACACACATACATGTAACCACCAGGGCTTTGTCCCAGTTCTCCCCCGCAAAGCTGCATTAAGTGGTATTTGACCGCTAGAGGGCAGGAAATCAACTCACAGCTAAAAGCCAGGATATACTACATCCATTATGGCCGACAGTTTTATTGCAATTGACGTCTGCTATACTTTTAGTATAGATGTAATCTAACTCAAGAGTACAGTAGAAGCGCTTTGTGCCCACTCAACACTCCATGCCCAGTGGCACCAAGACAGAGGAGGTTATCGAGCAGCAGTTGCTGTTGTTTTCTTCATGTGTTTCATTTGCAGTAGCAAAGGAATAGAAGAGCTTCACGAGGTTTAAGTTTAGTCTGTGCAGAAAATAAATCTCCCTAACAGACACTAACTTGCTGGAGTCCAGGTTGGTTTTGGCTCAACTCTAACCTTTCCTCAATCCACTGCTTCGCTCATCATATCAGCTTGCATGGCGTCTCTTTTCAGGGCTAATGCATCATCATCTATTCACTTGTGGGAATTTAAAAATCGTTGTCTTTCTGACAGACTTGAATCTGAATCCCTGAATCCTTCTTCAACTGCTTGTGTCAAACAGCTGTTTGGCACTGCACCAAGCGTGGCCCCCGGTTCCAGAAGCAGTGCTGAAACATCCGCATGTGGAGCAAGAGGAGAAAGGGCGCGAAGTGAAGTTTAGTACTGGGACATTGTTGTGATGCGCTCGCACTTTCGGAAGGTGGAGGGGTGAAGTGAGGAAATGGGACGCAGCGTCTTCCAACCTCTGTGCCTCCTATTTAAAAGCAGACTTAGAGAGAATACAAAGGCAAATATAGTGAGGACTTTGTTACCTGCAGCTAACATTAGTAGGTCAAGCCCATTTACTCTCACAGCTTGCGTCTTACAGTGAACCAAGGCTTTGATGCCACCTCCAGGCTCTCTGCTGTTCCACTAACTTTTGTAACTCAGTGCAGTCTCTCAAAGAGGGTTTCTTTCATCTGCCTCTCTGAAAAAGTAAAACGGGTCCCTGGGAGTTTATCTAGGCACAAGGACACGGGTTCCTCCTGGGGATGGAGACTTTTCAACATAAAACAACAGAAAAATGAATTTAAAACTTTCAAAACAAGGAGCCAATCAGTAAAGGTGAACTGAGGAAGACGAACCTGTGTTTGCGCGTCATAGTCGATGTGTCTTTGTGTGCATTTTAGAGATCGAGTCTGTAAAGTTGGCCCGGCTGGTGTTCAACAGGCTCTTTGAGATGTGCTGCCTCTGGCTGAAGGAGCTTCCCTTTCGCCGTCGCCCACAGCCATACTATGAAACGTCTATCCATGCCATTAAAAACATGAGGCGCAAGATGGAGGACAAGCATGTCATTATCCCTGACTTCAACACACTCTTCAAGATTCAGGTGAATACAGCTCATTTCAAGTCACGGTTAGGAACATTGTCACAATGTTGCTTCCTGACCACTGTGTTATATGTGCCTCAAGGATCAAGAGGAACAGGCCTTCTTTGCCGTGTTCGATGGTCACGGAGGCGTCGACGCTGCCATCTACGCAGCCAACCACCTTCACGTCAACTTGGTTCGCCAGGAATCCTTCAACCAGGACCCCAACGAGGCCCTCTGCAGAGCCTTCAAACTCACCGATGAGCGCTTCGTGAAGAAGGCCTCGCGTGAGGTAAACAACCGGCCCGACATCCGTACGAGTGAACAGTTCAGTTCATGTTGTAACGCGTGACTGGTCTTTGGCAGAACCTGCGTTGTGGCACAACAGGTGTGGTGACGTTCCTACGAGGCCGGACGCTACATGTGGCCTGGCTGGGGGACTCCCAGGTCATTCTGGTGAGGAGAGGGCAGGTTGTGGAGCTCATGAAGCCACATAAACCAGACAGAGAGGTAACGCAACGCCATATTGAACAATGATCTAGAAAGATCTCCAAGCCCTGTCCACCACTAAAGCCAGCTGTGCTTCTTCTACAGGATGAAAAGCAGAGGATCGAGGCTCTGGGAGGATGCGTGATCTGGTTTGGCACATGGAGGGTCAATGGTAGTCTCTCTGTATCCAGAGCAATAGGTGAGCCACAAGTTCAGTATTTGCTGTGTTTCCTGTGTTTCCTTTGAAAATATGACCTGTAACAGACAGCTGTTATCGGTGTTGACAGGTGACTCGGAGCACAAGCCCTACATCTGTGGAGATGCAGACCATAGTATCTTTCCATTGGATGGTTCAGAAGACTACTTGATTCTGGCCTGCGACGGCTTCTGGGACACAGTGAGTCCAGATGAGGCAGTGCGAGTGGTCAGCGACCACCTTCAGGAAAACACTGGAGACACTACCATGGTAGCCCACAAGCTGGTAGCCTCGGCCCGTGACGCAGGCTCGAGTGATAACATCACTGTCATAGTGGTCTTCTTGCGGGACCCCCGCTCCCCGCCGCCCACCAGCAACGAGGACGAGGAGGAGGGCGTGGTGGAGGGAGAGGTGGAGGAGGAGGAGGCAGCCGAGGTGGATGAGGAGGAGCAGGAGGATGAGGAAGAGGAAGACGAGGCGGTCAGGGTGGAGCGCGAGGGCGGCGAGGGAGGCAGCACTGCGGACATTGGGGGGAAGGGCCGGGGAGGCTGGCCCCTGCAGCAGTGCTCGGCTCCCGCTGACCTGGCCTATGAAGACCGAACAGACTCGTTTACGGACAGAACTAGCCTCAGCCTGCTGGGCCCGTCGCTGGAGGATCGCATCTCCCTGACCCAGGGATCCCCGTCCTTCTCCGGCTGGAGCCCCGACGCCTTTGCGGCCTCCTACATCTACCGAGAGGAGCGCCCGCTGCGGCGCCGGGCTCGCGTCCCCTGTCAGGACGTCATCTCCGGCTTCACGGACCCCCTGTGGCCGCAGACAGCCACGCTGCTGGGCCCGGCAGCGAGGCCAAGCTGCAGGCCTGGTTACGGCAGCCGCCGGAGGGTTCGGAGGTGGCCTGGAAGATCTAAGGAGATGCTGGGCCTGTTGCCATCTGGCCACTTGCTGCCCCACATGCAGCGCCACGCCAACCAATGGCCCGGAGCGGCAGTGCCTCAACTTCCCCGCGATGCCGCCATCTGAAGTAGTAAACCTAAACCAAACCACCTACATTCCTTCAGCCCCGCATCCTGCCCCCCAAGGCCACCCTCCCACCCACATCTGCCTTCAACAACATGTCTTTCTTTGATAGTAGATAGTTGTGGCTCCTGCGGTTGTTATGTGACTGTTGAATCTGTCAGAAGAGTGGTGCTTTCCGTCCTAAGCCGAAATGTTTCCCGATGCGAGCTGGCCCCTTAAACAGCCCGGCTCGTTAATGCTGTAGGTAAAGCGCAAAAGTGCATCCTCTACATTGTGACCATTAATCATTCACAAGGCAGAGCTGCACATGAAGGCAGGAAAATGAGATGAGTTCAGACTGAACGTGAAGTGAATCGTGCAGACGGCACCGTCTGACTGACTCTAAGCTGTCACATGCACAGTTCAATATTCTGTTTTGGAGCCAAAGCTCTCGAGACAAAGGTTCACTTGAATCCCGTCTGAACACTCACTTAACTTTTAATTTATATGCTTGGTCGCTTCACACGCTTGGCAGTGCCATTAGACAGAAACGTGTTTTGAAGAAGAAGCGTTGAAGGTCAAACTTGTTCGAAGGTACACACTGAAAATAATGGCCTCCACAAGGTTGGAACGGAAAAGGTTTCTGTCTAAAAAGCCATTGTAGCTGTACATTAGCAGTACGATTCCCCTCCATTCAAAATGAAACCAACAGTATACTTATTAGCTGTGCATCATCAACCTATACAAACCTATTTTTCTGTGAATCCAGCCACACCGGAAAAATGAGGCCGACTTTGGTCACTTAGTTGCGCCTTTTGTCTTTCCTTCGGTTTAATGTTGGTAGAAATGCAATGTGAGCTGACAAATTATCTTGAGACAGCTGTCGAGAATGTCAAGCGGCTGAGCATTAAATTATGCTCTAATGGCTCAGGCTGCCTTTCTGTGCCCCTGGAAAATCCTTCAGTGACAGATGAAAAAAAAAAGTTAGAGGAGGCCGGAACAATGGCGGCTCCTGGTTTGTGGGACTGAAAGGATGCTGTCTGCCGTCATCCAGCCATAGTTTACAGATAAAAGCACTTAACAGTGGATTATAGGAGATAAGTAGTCACACACACTACCTGAATAAATGCTTAATGTAGGGAAGGAGTACACTGAGCTAATGGCTTTTTGTGGGGGGAGGGTCATTGTGCATTTAAAAGTAAATTGTTGGGCCACGAAGTTACTGCAAGTATTTCAGGTGTATTTAAAGTACTTTTACAGAAGAAAATGTTCATCCAGATGAATATTAAAGTCAGGATATGCAGAACATGTGCCTTCCACATGTCTTATTTATAGTAAATAAACACTTTGACAGTTTAAGAAATACACTGGAAAGACTTATAGAGTCTGAGGACGACGTGAATTAGTGCACTTTCTTTTGAGTTCAGCTAATAACAACAGCGATTATCACCATCATCAACAACTCCGAGACACCTTCCTCTACTACCTAACGCGTCGCTTCTAGAGCTGCCCCGATTACACACGCTAGGAAACTCTTTATCCATCTGTCTAAGACGTAAAACTCACTTTCCATTGCTATTCTTGATTTTAATATATGTATATGTGTGTAACAAAAACCCCATAGTCACAATTAACCAACAACTATATAACTATTCAATAATAACCCTCATATTGGATTCCTATTAAACTAAGGCTAATATCACTCATATCCAGTTTAACTTGGTGGAATGTACAATGACTCTACTGTCACGTTGCATTGAATGTGCTGTTTGCAGTATAGTAATAATGTATGTAACCATATTAGATAACTGTAAATGACATTTATTAAGTCGGCTATTAAAAAGATAGGTAAACCCTGACCCACTTTAAAACTCTGTCACTTTCACAGTAGCAAAATGACCCAGTTCCCATTAACACACTCAAACTCTCCTCACCCTCATATTGCTTCACTTTTAATCTGTTGAATAGTTTGCTAAGTCCTCATCCCCCCAGTCAATGCTATCATGCCTGGCTCCCTTTTTAGTTACACATTGTTTATCCAGCAACAAGCCTGATGCTTATGTCCATTTTAAGAAGCAGATGATGAATGCAGTGGCAAATGACAAATGTCATTTTTGAACATCCACGTTGGTGATTTTGCCTTGTGAAAGGCGTAGAGTCTGGTGGTACAGGAGCCTGGTGGTTCTGTACTGAGGCAGAGCTCAGCACCACTGTTACATACAGTATAGTGAAACAAGGGAAACTGTAAGATCAGACCATTACTTCTTGCTGGAAGTGTAAAAACACCTTAAAAAGCAGGACAGAGATTACGCTTTGTGTATTTGACTTGAATGTTACAAGAGTTAAGACACTGAAGATGAAGACGAGCCGATGTGTTTGGCAAATGCTATCTCAGGAATAGATCGGGCTGGACCTGCCAGCATTGGTTCATTACTGTTCCACCTAGTTCTAGTCATCGAGTCAAAGACGGATCCGTTACAGGGTTTACTGAACAGCTCCAACATTTTCCATTCGTTGGGTGACAAAATGAATTTCCAAATCAGAAACTTAGTGAGACCCAGTGTGCATTGACCGAGCCATTCAGCAACTGTGATATAATGAGAGAGGACTTGTCCAGCTACTGGTACGGGTTTGTCATCCCTGGCACCACTTCATCTTTCAGACTGGAGCAGAATGTACCTCATGTCCCTGAATGTCCTCAGACTTTATTTCTATATTTTTTCGGGGGTGGCATCTAGCTATGGGGAATGTACCACGGAGACACAACAAACTAAAGCCACTGGATCTCAATGTGATGGCATAACTATTGTCATTGCCTCTAGAAGCGTTGGTCAATAACAAAGGGGACGAGCAAAGTAAAAGTCTTACAGCTGTCCATGGGCACTGGGTGGATAGAAGCCATCATAGGCCAGGATCATGAGTGTGTGTGTGTGTGTGTGTGTGTGTGTGTGACTTGTGATGGCTGGAGGAGTGTACATACATAAACAATAGTTTTTGATCCATGCTCTATAAAACCTGTCAGATGGATCAGATACTGTATGAATGGTTAGCAGTGAGATAAAGAACTGTCCAAATGTCCCAGCACCACTGACATGGAGGCTCCCCACAGTATGTCTCTATAACACTCTATAAGAGTTGCTAAACCAGCGCTGAGCCAGTGTGGCAGTGAATCGTAAAGTCCCATTGTGGCTCACCTTGCTTTCTTACCCAACATTAATAAAAAACTTGGTAAAACGCATATAAATATGTTAATTATCCGCTTCGAATAACATCTCCTAATGTATCTGCAGCTTTGATTTAAAAGTGTATGAGTGTACGATGCCTTAACAGACATCTTGCCAATGACATTACTTAGTAGCGTGTAGGTTTTCACTCCAACTCTGACGGTGTAAAACGATAGCGTGGCGTTAATTAAACATGAGGCGCGTGAGTAAGCGGAGCTGCTCAGACTCCAGAGAGGTGCAACTGTGAGAGGACAAATATTTCATCAGATCTTGTTATAATGACATCGAATTGGATGCTCTTAATATAGTGTGACTACAAGGAGACAGATTACTATTACAAACATAAAAACTGAATGCAATGAGGATGATGACATATCAAACAGGAAGTTAGGAGTAGAGTCCACAAAATACTGAGCATCAGATAGTTTAATGGGGAAGCTTTGCTTATTTCAGCAAGACTATAACAACATCTCATAGAATTAAGTCATGAGATTCACTGTGTTTAGTAACAAGGATCCAGGGTTCCATTCGTGAAACAGTACGATATTACTCCAGAAGCTGTCGCTGTATAAGCAATAAAAAACGCTAAACCATCATTACTTGTGGTAAATCCTCAACCTAATCCTGAAAAACTCACACATGCCCCCGTGCTCTCGCTCCGCCGCTTGCACTAAAGGCTCCTCTGAGTCATGTGTTCCTCTCTTGATGATGACATCAGGCAGAAGTTCAGGTCCACTCTCACATAGTCTCTAGCTATAGGGCCCTCCATGAATCTGCACTGTGTCTACAGTATGTACACAAAAAAGCTTTTTCCTTCTCTATGTAAGCAATAATGACGTTGCATAAAAGGCTCTCTGAGGGTTTGTCTTCTGCTGAAGGATGCATCAAGACGAAGTTCTGCCAGCCATACTTGAAAGGTCACAGAGCATAAATGCTGAGTTTGTGAAGTCAATTTCACATCCATTTTTCCCCATAGAGAGGATTGTGAGTCACAATGCACTGCCAGTGGTCGAGGCGCACCTAACGCACTCCTACGCCTCCTGCAAGAAGTCGTCAGGCTGATTTTCACCTGATCGTTATGACTCGCTTAGTCATAAAATGCCAAAACTCAAACAATCTGCATGTTGATGGGAAAATAAATGTGAAGGTTTCTTCTTAAGAAAAGCAGTGATAAAAAAAGGCAGGACATTTGAGTTGTATCCTATGCAGTCTGTTTGAACATGAGAGTGGTAATGATCACAGAGAGCTGGGCTTGGTCCAGGCCAGCAGCCCCCTGCTTTCCCTCCAGGCCTGAAGACAAACCCCATGACTGGCTCTTCTTCAACATGCAGGTTAGATAGAAAAAAACTACAACAAACGGTAAAACACTTGTTGCGTACCTGTATTATCTGTGTTCCTGTAGTATATAAATATATGTCTTGTAACTGGTGACTAATTATAATGTATATAAAGATTAGACCAAGTCCTGCATTGATGACTTTTCTTTCATGTGACATCACTGCATCTACATGAAGTCACACACAAGTGGGTTCAGATACGTCTGAGTGGTGAGGTCAGACTTGAGCAGTTTCAAAATAAAGGCTTTCTGGCAGTAATAAAGTGTATTATTAACACTACACTGTTTATTTAGTCTGCTAATAGAGACTTATTTATTTTAGTGAACTATGCGACTTCCCTTTTTTGACCTATCGCCTCAAACCACGCAAGTCCAGTGTTCAAACCAGCTGAGACGTCTGCAGGCTCTCCCTGCACCTGCATGATCTGATTCCCTCCTACATCTCAGTCCAAAGACATGCAGTTAAGATGAATCGGTAACTCTGATTGCTCGTAGGCGTCAGTGTGCTCATAAGTGACTTTATGTCTCAGCCCAGTGGTGCTGTTTAACAGGAAGAAACACATACAGTACAGTACTCTGGGCTGAGCTGCAGGTCACTGGTCACGCAGGCTCCAGGGAAACAATCAACAAGTCGTATTTTTTATTATGGATTTGAATAAGCAACACGGTGATGCAGTGGGTAGCAATGTTGCCTCACAGCAAGAAGGGCCTGGGTTCACCGGCTTCCTCCCACAGTCCAAAAACATGTATTAGGTTCATTGGTCACTGTAGCTTGCCCGTAGGTGTGAGTGTGTGTAGTGGGCAACACACACTCACACCTACGGTCAATGGACTGGCGATCGGTCCAGGGTGTACCCCGCCTCTCGCCCATACATAGCTGGGATAGGCGCCAGTACCCCCGCGACCCTGCATGGGACTAAGCGGTAGAAAATGGATTGGTTTGAATAATAGGAAATATGAACAAGCAAATTGTCATGTAGCAGCCTAAATTGCCAGTGGCCACACCGTGTGATGCTGTAACAGTGCTTTCATATTAACAGTGCTATCTACAGTTACATAAACAGCTTTACAAAAGTGAGCAGTCCTCCACATTCTTTCTATAAAAAGACTGATCATTTCACCCCACTCGTAATCTGGCTTTATTCTCCGCTTTCCAGCAGTTTGGACTTGTGCAAATGGACAGGTTGATAAATTCCAGAGACGGAAAGGCTGAAGAGTTTTTATAGAAACAAGGAACTGGAAAAAAAAAAGACTGGAGTCAAACATGTCTCAGTTCTTGGCAGTAGCTAAGTGTGAATAGTTAATGGTTAGTGTACATAGTTTATTCAGTCACACAGCCTTGGGCTCATTATGAGGAACTGGGCCCAGGCTCAAGACCGAGGTCTATTAGTGTCTGATCATGTGACCCAAATGCTCGACAATCATACAGACACAAGCATGTGATCATTTCCAGTTTTATAAACATTTTATTATTAGGGAAAAGGAAGATGTCACATAACAGTGCATTGTTGGAACATTAAAAATAAAAGCAGCTTTTCACACAAGCACTCAGAGGGAAAAGTTCAACAGTGACAGCCTGATAGACAACACATAAATGAATCAACAAAAGGACAAACAGGTTCACTTTGGTGGGTGGATAAAGTTTAACTTTGTGTGACCTTGTTCATAGTGTCATTCATCCTAACTCATCCACTAAAGCCATGCACTGCATATGTACAGCGAGCTCTGATGTTGCGTCAGGATATTTACAAAGTAAACTAATGACAAGTAGAATGTGAAATCAAGGGCTCTAATCTAAAATAGTGCTCAAAATAAGATGAATGATGAACAAATGGTCCACTTACAAGTGAATCAGTCCTGCAATGTGCAGAAAGTGTCTATGTTCACATCAGCTAGAAAACATGTCAGTGTGAGGTTTCCCACTTGATCCCTCCCAGTAATTTCTAACATTGCAGCAGCCGTTGCTGTTTGATTTGGTGCAAGCATTTTCTAAGATATGCTGTCAGGTTCTGCCTCACACAAGCAGCAAAAACAAGGACTTCCTGCTCGAATGGTAGCTTAGCATGCATAGTTTGTTCTTGACTGGGTTTCAAGAGTTTATGCAGTCATAGTTATTTAAAACATTTGAAAAGTGATGTTTAAGGAAAAAACTAAAAAATGCATTTTGGAAATCCACAGAACAACTAAGTTTTTTTTAAAAGCCAAATGTCTTTTTTAAACGATATTACATTTACAAACTCCACAAACCAGACCAAAAAAAGGGTTTGATGATTTTGATATTGATAAAAAACAAAAATATTGTAGTACTTTCTAAACTTAGTAGAGTAGAAAGCCTTTGGATTTGCACAGCTGGTCAGGAAGCACAGCTTATCACAAACAGGACTCCATGCACGACTGTGTGGACAGACACGACTACAGCAGAGCGAAAATGGTTTTCCTCAATTTCAGTTACAGAAACTTTGCAGTGCCTTTTTAAAGCACTAGACACAACGTAGAGTGTCTTAGTCACACTAAAGCTCCCAGTGGGGAAACAGTGGTGTTTCTTATAACATTTATTAGCTGCATGTTGTCTATTTTGGTCACACCGGCCCATACGTACCAGAGCAACTGTTAACAGCATTAGGAAGGCCTTTCCTACAGTGAAATGCTGTGAAAAGGCCATTTATGTAAGTTTGCATTCGACAGCTGCCACCTAGGGCCAAAATTCTTAACTGTGGAGAGCAGCACTATTAGAAAATCTACCTTCATGTAAACAATGCAAGGACTGAGAAAGCAGATGTTTTAAATTAGGACATGTCAAAATTATTTCTTAACCGAATACAAGCTGCAGTTTTTGTAAATTTAAAGTGCAGATATGACAGCGGTGGTTAAATCAGCCCTTAGAATGAGTAATAATGGCTGGATTCTCAGTTGTGTAGTGCAGAAGTTCTGTGTGGGTGGATGCTTTTGAGCATTTTGTCAGTGGTGTCTAAGTAGATGTTGAGGACATGCACAGATCTGCAGTGTGCTTCAAAGTTTAAGCCCACAGAAAACGATTCTACAAGTTCTGGGATTGTGTTTAGCCTCAAATATTAACAAAGATAGTGCAGTTAATGCTGTGAGTGCAAACAGAGACAGCTTCACCTATAGAGACATAGCTCAGATTCAGGAATAGAAACACAGCTTTTAGTTTGTAACATTATGCTGTTTGTCAGCTGGATAAATTCTGAGAGGAATGAATACTTTTTAGTTATTCAGGCACCACCACTGGAAGGGGCACTGTCATTACTAATGGAAGATGAGACACAGTTATAAAACAATACAGTCCTAATTAACAGGCTACAGTTCCTGTAGTTTATCTCAAACTGCTTGTAAGCATGTTGTAAACTTGTTTTTATATATATTTACAAAAGCATTTATACACTGAATGGTAACAGATTAAGTCTAAGTGAATTCCTCACTGACTGGATAAAGTAAGAAGTAAAATGTAAAATGTAGTAGTTTGTATTTTATGTGTTATTTATGTTTTCCTCCATGCTAAACTATGAATGAAGTGAAAGTAGAAATAGTTGCCATCTGACCAGTAAAAGGCAGCAGTCAGGGTAAAAACATCTAACTGTTCAGGTAATTAGTAGACAAAACGTAACAAACTGCAGAAGTGATTCTTCTACAGAGGACGTATGTTAATCATCTGGTTGCCTGAACTCCTAAACAATCTTAACACAAATACAAGTGTTCCTGGAGATCAGGTAAGCCGCTGCATTGTCTTCTACTTGAGTTCATGCATAACAAGCAGTTTCTATTCTACAGATCTGTGTAACTAGCATGTGTCTGGCTGTTATTGCATCACTGTATAGCCACTGAGGGGAAAACAGGGCTTTCCTGGTCTGACAGGAGCAAACAGATTCACCTGTCAGTGGGCACGCTGTCGTCGGACAGGAGCTGCTCTCCTGCAAGAACCAAGGGAAGAAGCAGTCATCTGACAAACAAACACCAGTAAAACCAGTAAATGGATAAAAACACTAGTAGACAATTACATCAAATAGTTTGTGACATTTGGTGGCTGAATTTCCCCACCATCAGAGGTTAAGCAACCCTCAGTGGAAATGCTGAGGTGAAAATGGACACAAACTCTGAATAAATCATAAAAAATAAGGCTTTAATGTCCATTCTGTGAAACTGTAGCGTTCCCAAAATTATTACATGAAACATAAATATTGGTACTGCTTTAGTTACATCATCTTATTGCACCTTTTTCTCCTGCAGTATTTTACATCATTCAATTGGAGAATTTGTGCCAGTAACAACTGATCTCTTGATGAACCAATGTTCATATAACAGTAGATGATATAAACACGCATTAATTTGCACTTTGCTTTGCAAATTTTACAAAGACGACTTAACACTTTGATTCAAACAAAATCTAGAGCTCCATTACTTCCGAATCTTTTACACCTCCGGTTTCATGTCTGATAAAAACTGCATTCAGAACATGTTCAGCTAGAAGAGTGTGTCATGATATGTGTTTGATACCTGTGCACGGAGGGGTTTGATTGTCGTAGCGAGAGTTGTTGCTCTGCAGAGCCTCATCCTCTGTGTCACTGTCACTGCTCGTTGCTGCCACCAGGACAGATGACGGCGGATCTACTGTACAAGCAACACAGGATAAGACTGTAAAAACATTCTTTCATCAAGCATTAAAGATTAAAAATATACCCTACATGCCACGGCTAGAAGCAGCAGTGTTGTCGTGTAGGTACCAGTCATAACCGAATGTGAACCCTAGGTTGTAACAAGTGTTATTCTAATAACGTCCACTGACAGCTTTATATAACAGATGGGATTCTAAAGAAAGAAGAAAATTCAAATTAGAGCGATATCCTTCCAGTGACTCACACTTCACAGACAGTCAAACAGCTGCACTCAAAACCAGTGTGTGCTGTTTTGAAGATTATAGTATTAACCACAATTTTTTGCAGGTGTCTACTGCTGCTCTTGCTAAACAAGCACTATAGACATAGACTATAGACGCAGCAGCGAGTGAACTGACCCTCTATTGACTGTGCAGAGGCTCCATCCAACAAGGCCTGATGGGAGTTCCCTGGGCCTTCAGATTCACAGTCCAGCATGGCTGCCCTGGGGTGGGAAGAAATGGCAAACACATAAGACAAGCAAATTTGTTGTGGCTACATTCGTCCTGTGTCAGACGAGTCTCTAAGTCGCACCCTAGGGTCCTACTGCCACAGTTCTTGCTAGCAGACATGTAGCTTGATCCTCCCAAGGAGAAGACATCATCCCTGGGCCCCGAGGCACCATACTGCTTGGAGGCTGAGGCCTGCTCCAGTGATGAGTTAACAAGAGAGAGGAGGGGACCCTGTAAGCCTTCCTTCAGCCCTCCTGCAGCAAAGACACAAGCAAGGTGATAATATAGAAATACATGGTTAAGCTGGAAACCACAAAATAAACCCAACAACATCATTATCATCATTAATTTACACGTTTGTTAATATAGTAACATTTGTTAAAACTGACCCTCTGCACCTCCTAGTCCATCTTTAGGATGCAAACTGAGCTCTGTGGCTGCATCTGCTCCTCTTAGATCTTTCTCCATCTCTTCTGGACTCCTCCTCTTGACAACCATGTCCATGACAGGGGACAGAGACTTCCGCGCTGTGCACACATACAAGAAAACATTCCAAACACAAGCATTCAAGTCTGCACAAAGTCTGTTAAAATTATTAAAACAGCTGTTTTCTGAATGCACGTTAGGGTTATTCTGCAGCTGGAGCTACAGTAAATGTGTGGATGTCTGGATGCTGACGGCTCTCACTGGTAAACTAAAGTTTATTACATAAAGTTCTGCCTAACTAATAAAGTTTGGCGCGTCAGTGTCTGAGGTGACTGTTAAGAAGTCAGCCCACACAAACCTCTATTTTTAAATATCTACTCTTTTCAGTTACTGCTTTGGTTCTGCTGCCTTTGCAGACGACCTTCTTTCATCAGCACACACTGCTAGACCTTGTATGTGTTCAGCATTATCTGGAATTCAATACATGTATTTATACATTTCCTTTTTCAAAAAGGAATAACAGTCTCTCACCAGGGCGGCAGGATCTAGAGCGAGATGCAGCTGCTCTGCCCAGCAGGTCCAGCTCACTGGGCTTACGACAAGAATCCGAATCAGCATGGTGAGAGGGTATCTCCTCCACACTGAAGGTCCCTGACGGGCCTGGTCGGGGCTCCGCAGATCCCCGGGCCTCCAGCACCTGACTCTTTACGTCAGACATTTTGCTGCGGACCTCAGCCATCTGAGCCTTGAGGCGGATCAGGACACCTGAGTCTGGAGCTGACCGTCGAACTACCTGAGGCCGCCGCTCTCGTTCTTTCCTGGAGTGGGAATGTGCTGAAGAACAAGAACAATGAGAGCATAGTTTTATGTGGATCAGCAACTACAAAAGGCAGCAAAACACAAAAAGTGAGACAATACCACCAGTGAGAAATAAATCAAAATGTAGGAGTGATGTATACTCAATAGTAGCTGCTGTAGAACTGTGATCCTACAGAGACACTTTGTTTTGGATGCTGTCCTGTGTCTGAGTAGTAGTATCGATTCTCAATTTAGCTCAAACTACTTGTTGTTTGCAAGTTGGCAGCTGTGTTTACACACCTTGGCTATGCAGAATAGATACAGGTGGCCGAGGCTGGAGGCCCCACAGAGACTCCACGCTGCTCCGCTCCTTCAGATCCAACAGCTGGATTAAAATAACAGGGTCAATCTCCAGGAGGCTGTTACTGCCTGGCCCAACAGCACCACCAGCAGCTCCGCTACTATTTGTAGCACGGGCTGCACCAGCACTGCGATGTATGGAACGTGCACTGGAACTAGGACCACCTGCAGATTGGGTAGATGACAACAATGCATATTTTACTACATTGACTATATATTTGTTTCATGAAAACAATAAAGAAACTCTAAATGTTAAAAATAAAGCAATGTACCAAGCAACATTTTATGGACTTTGACCCTTACTGAGCAGATATGCGCGCACACACACGCACACACACAAGTGTTTCTGTAACAGTACACTGCAAGGGGTCCAGTGCACCAACAATGACTCATCCTCTTTATGCCTATGAACACCAACACACCCTGAAGCGGTACAACTACATGTGCTTTGATGATGGACCTCAAACAACACCAGTATATTTGAGCCAGCAAATGCTCAAATAGCAAATCTGACTTTATTCACCTTAACTGAAGGCAGAACAAGCTGCAGATTCAGGTGTCCTTATTTTACTTGTTTAGTCTGACTTTATAAGCTAGGAAAAATATTTAAGTCATAATTTCCTCTGATCGATACATTCTGTTGAGAGCACTTTGAGATACAAAATATTAATAATGAACAGTACATAAACATCAATACATATAGCAGCACTAGATCACCAAAAAAATCTATATGGAACAAATCATGAAAAGATATTAGATACCTATGGCTCCAGGCAAGTCATCAGGAAGCTCTCCTTCATCCGTTTCCAGGTTTCCAATGAAATCCACATCATTCTCTCCTGACCTGTACAAATAAAGACGAGGGCATTGTGATGTACAGTATTCAGCAGCTTTTCGAACAAGAACTTCACTCCATTTGTTACGCACATTGTCTCCTCATCAATATCGTTCTCTTCAGTGTTGCTAGTGGCTGTTGAGCTCCCTGAAGTGCTGCTGCCATCCAGTGGGTTCACCTCCTCCTCCGTCAGACAATCCACCTCCAGGTCTCCGTCTGATAACTCCTGGAAAGAGCAGTGATAATAGGACCACGACAGGCTAATTAGTTTGTGGTAATGATACATGCCAACGACATTCCAACCAGTTTGACAAATAAACCATGCATCAGTCAGCACAACATATCCATATATATTTGTCTTACATTAGAGTCATCATGTTGTGTCCTTTCTTCTTCTTCGCCTTTTTTAATGCTGTTCAAAGACGTCTGGATGTCATCATCACTCTTTACAGAGCGAGGCTCTCTTTCTGAGGATGTGGTTGCTGTAGAAAGCCTCAGGTCCGGGGGTGAAGAGCTACGTGAGGTCTGACGCCTAAACAGCTCAATAGCCAGTCTCTGGAATAATAATACATACAATAGTAACATTTAGTGTGTGTTTTACAAATGACAAGTGACTTATACACTATATGCGCACACAAGCACCTCTTTGAGGTTGTTGATCTGCTGTATGTAGCCACTTTGGGCTGATTCCAGCTGGCTGATGTACCAGTACTGATCTCTGCACTTCTGGAAGAACGTGGGTGACCGAACCTGGTAGCTGAGTAGACATGAAAACCACAAACATTACCCCACTGTACAACAGCAGACCTGCTGTGCTGCCGGCATGTGTGTGGGCTTACCGAAGGACCAGCGTGTCTGTCTGCATGTTCAGATAGCCCTCGCTGGCCAGAAGGTCCAGTCTAAAGAAGCGGTTGTAACCCCAGCATTCACCAACCTCAAAGTCTGAGGCAAACTCCCGAATAATGTTCTTCGTCGGGTCACTTGAGGCCTGATGGACCATTTCTACACGATACTCATACCTATACAGAAGCATGATAACTTCAATATGCAGGAAAATATACAGTGATGATGCAGGAACAAAATAGCAATGATATGATTACACAGACAGTAATGACTTTCTTTTTCATATAAATGTTTTCAAAGCATGCAAATACAAAGTTTTAAATGTGATTTGAGCTCTGTCTATATAGAAACACTTTGAAAAATGAATTAAAAGGTAAAAAGTGAACAGCAAACACGTGATGATTCACTGAAAGAGGCGGTAAAGAAATAATAAAATGATAAATAATTCATACTTTGATGTTTCAGGAAGCCCAGCAGACAGTTCCAAAAACACAGACAAATAGTTTCCACGGACCACACCATTACCATCCTGAGAAAACACATAACGGGTGTTTTAAAGGAATTGCGCAACTCTTTTATACATCTATGAACAAACTAGTAAGAGAATTGATAGAACACAATAGATAATTTGTATCAAAATACACCTATAAGTGTATTTTGATACAAATTGTCTATTGTGTACACCATTCTGACCACTGAAAAGTAAGTGAATTACACAGCCTTTTCAAATAGCAGTATCCATATATTTAACAGACAGGTGTAAAAAAGATATTGATCTTCACATTTACTGCTCATCTGTTAGTGCTTGTACTTCATAATGTCAACCCATTTTTTTATGGGAAGGGAACAAGAAATGATTTTGAACTCACAGGGTAGACTTTGAGCCTCCAGCAGAGCCCAGATATCTGCAGAGGAGGGCTGTACACTGGATCAGCCCTCTGTCTCAGTGTGCTACAAACACAAAAACACAAATCCTGCATTCAGCCAAGCAGCTGCAACAACATTAGACTACTGTCAAAGTTGCTATTTGTGAAGTTTGGCTTATACACATATAACCTTGATGTGTAACTGGGGGCTTCCCTATTTAGCAAGTCTCAACCTTTATTGAAATTGAAAATACCTTTAAAATAGGTTTACACTGACTAGAGACACGGTTACACCGTTTCTTAAACTAATCAGATCAAGTAGTGCTGTTTAACAAGTATTAGTCATAAAAAGATGATGCCAGCGGAAGTCAAAAAACCTTATTGTCTCTATCATCTGCTATAGCTAAATGCAAATGAGCATTTACCTGAAGTTAACAAGAACAAAAGTGCTGGAGTCATACGCAGGAACCAGCTCACTGCAAGGACATAGAGGAAAGATGATCACACACAAACTAACTAAAAGGTGAACTTTGTAGTGATAGTCAGATCTTATTAGATATTTCTTACAGCTGACAAGTGTACCTGGTGAAGTCTGGAGGGACAGGTGTAGTGACAAAGGACTGCATGGGTTTACGATGGACCTGCTGGAACATGAGCAGGATCTCTGGGCTCTTTGAGATGAGCTCACTCTTACTGCAGGAGTGAAGCTGTTGAACAAACAGACTCAAAGTATCAGAATCGTGTGGCTATTGTTAATATATCAGAATGGCACACCACTTCATCAAAAACATGGCAGCACAAAACTCTCTTGTTATATTGCACAACAAGATAACAACACAGTAGAATGACCAACCTGATGCTCCACTTCCTGCAGAAGAGACTCCAGCAGCTCTGTCTCCTGCGTCAAGGACGTCTTCTGGCCTGGTAAGGAGGAACAGATTTCTATTTTCAGTGTACTTATGCTGAAGGTCAACCCTGATGGAGGCTGGTGAGCTTGAGTGGGTGGGTGTGCAGGATGTGTATATTGGAGCTGAGTGCGTGCATTCACTGAGTCCAGATTAATATTTTATATGGACATTACATTTATACAGGCTTAAAAGGGGCCAATAACTGTTTTCAGAGGAGAGTCTGAAAATTTTTGGCTAAGGTCTCAACCTTAAACACATCTTTACCAGTAAGAATGTCTTCCACAAAAAAGGGCTTTTTGTCATTCACTCTTTGTATAGATGTCTTTTAAAAGAACATTCCTTCAGTCAGACGTTACGTTAATGGGGTCGATGTTTGTACAACATCTGGCAAATGCAATGAATTTTAATAAATACGGTGATAGTAAAGTTTAATTAATGACACAGTGCGAACAAGGTTGTTCATCCAGTGCTTTTGCTATAATGAAAACTGCAAATGATTTCTTCTCTTTCCTATACAGATATGAGACAGTACTCAGTGTGAGTGCCAAATTAATAACGAGATGAGACAAACAAGGCGCGCATTCAATCTCATTCTCTGTATTTGACCTTGTGCTGTTGCAGCTCTAACGTTACTTTGCCAATGTCCTGAAACATTGATGATAAAACCTGATAAAAAGAAGCAAGACCACTTTTACTGAATTGATTGGATACAGCTTCTAGTACATCAGTTATTTTCCACTTAACTTTTATTCAGTCAAATCTACCTTTGAAGTAAGTGAATCTTTTATAAAAAATACCATCAAGGTCACCAGTGACAAAATAAATGTTTAATATAACCATTACTGTACACATGTTTGTGTGTTGCTAATTGAATCACCACAGCTGCAAATTGTCAGTGTGTGTCCTGGGGTCCTACCCATGAGTGTGATGAGCTTGTTCTTGAGCTGGTTGTCCAGCCGAGCAATCATCATTTCCACCGCGTTTCTGATCTCTCTCACCCTCTCGTCTTTTGCTCCTCTGACAGCTTCTACGTTCCTCTCCTAACAGTCACAAACACACAAAGTGATTAACAATTGTTGAACCTTTTTATTATACTCACTGTTGAGTTAGCATGTCACTGCCATCTAGTGGATGTCTACAGAATTACAAACTGTTATAGAATGAGGTACACTGTAAACACAGGCGGCAAGCGTGCCAAAGGGCTGCACTACAGGAATGCTTAAGAGGGTAAAAAATAGAAAGGTTTCATCCTCGGAGCAGTCCTTACCACTTCCTGCACCAGGCTGATAAGCTCCATAAGGCGGCGACGGAGCTTGGCAACCTCCTCCTTCACCTTGGTCACATGCTGCTCGTAGATCTCCACTAGAGGCTTGAAAGTGTGGCCTCCATGCTTGATAAAACAAAAACACCCATTACACTCCTTTTTGACCATAAAATGGCTATTTTGGACAATCATTTAAGGCAAGTCAGATTAAGTCAGAACATTAATTGTTATAGAATATAAATGTGTAAAGTTACCATGCCTCCCCACAAGGCACACTGGTGACAGATGCATTTCTTACAAGTCCAACAGAAAACACTCAGCTTTTCATGGTGGTTCTCACATCTGCAGGGAAATAGACAAATGGAATGGAATGGAATAATTTAAAGAAATAGATATTAGATAACAGGAGACAGTGAGGACATAAGGTAATAAGAGGTGCGTACTTGTCTTTGTCATTGTCCTCATGCTTGGTGAGGCTGCAGAGCTGTAGTGTGTCCAGCTGCTGAGTGACCTCCTCTGCCCAGCGACAGTTGACCAGCTCCCTTAGTTGGAGAGGAGCCCTGTATATTGGAGAATATTCACACATTTTCTGCATACAACTTAAAAGATACAACATAACATCAAGTGTTAGCGGGGGCTTACCGACAATGTGGACACTGAGCTCTCTGCTCTGTCAACCATCGCTGCCAAACAAGAGATTTTAATTTAATATTTTAACCAAAATGCTTCTGACAAACCTTTACCACAGTATGACATTTTATTTCCACCTTTACCTAATTCTACTCTCAAAAAAGTTTATATTAGTTGTGAAAAAGGGCATTTACGTATGTATGTAAGTATGTATAAACAACAACAAATAAATTGAGTGCCTCAAACTCAAACTTACTCGTATGCAGCTGAAGCAGCACAGTTTTGAGCAGTGTGGGCAAAGACGAGCATCCCTCAGTTTCTCCATACAAATAAAGCAGCGAAATACCTCTGCAATACTCTGCGCAGGAAACAAAACATTACTGACTTAATACAGTTGCAGAAATCACCACAACATGAAACATGAACATGACTAGCGTTACCCTGCTGAGGATGTGTTGGTGTAATAATAATTAATCTTATTAGTAACACTTGGAACAATAAAGACATGTGGATATATAATTAATGATTTGGCATTTGTAATACATACCTCAACGCTTTGTTCATCCATTTCAGCCAGTTTGATCTCAGGGATAAGCCACAGAAGTCGTACCCAGTAATCTAAATGAAAAATAACATTAATTGCTTTTAACTGTGCATTGACCTTGAGCATCATCATAAATCATGTGTTTTACAATTTCCTAAAGTATTAGTAACATGTTTGGATACAGAAAAAAAAACTATGAAACTAGAAAACTTTGCTATTAACAATATTTGAAAACCATAATATGAAGGAATAGGTGTTAAAATACTCAAACAACGATGACGGTAAAATTAAGTAAATAGAATGAGTTGGAGAAAGGTTGCAACATTTCTATGGCACTTAAAGAAAAACGCAAATGTACACAAAAGCCAGAAAGAACAGTTTCGCTTGGAAAGCGGTGTTGTCATCATCGCTAGCTTATAACCAGTGCAAGCTGAGATAAAAGGCCCGGCGTCAGCACTGACAGCGACTCTGACCGCAGGCAGTCATGACAGTTGTTGTATTTGCTGGGATGCTTATCATAAATGACAATGGCATTTGGAAATAATGAAATGAGAGGCTAGCAAGCACGCTGCCACGAGCAGGACCCTCTAGCTCATTTACCTTCCAGAGCCTCGGCTTCGTCTGTCACACCTGATAACCACACGGCTGGATGCTACATCATATAGCGTAATGGACAAACTTGCGTTTTCGCCGCTGGTTTAACTATATAAAGAGACGAAAAAAACAGATCGGTTCAACTGCGTCCACAACGAATTGACACTGTGGTCAACGCAGCAAGAAAAGGGCAGCATTTGCCCTAAATTTAAGGTGTAACGGTAGAGCTTCCTCTGAGACTGTTTGTCCCCTAGCAATCACCAATCAAATGGCTCCATTTCTTCTTCTGTGGATATTAATGTTCCAGCGCAGCTTAGGTAGCAACACTGCCACCGTCTGGATGAGGGTATTTGTCGAAGTGAAAAACATTATTCTTAATTTTGCTATTTTGTTATCTTAAAACTCCAACATGCATTTTGTGATATTTTAGGATTGTTGACAATACACCAGTTCATTTCTCAAAAAATGTAGAATGAATTCTAAAGCACTAAATTATATAAGCCTACGTCCATGGTGTATAATTTTTCTAAAACATCATCAGAGAAGTATTTTAGCATTGGAAAGCACGTAAAAGCATATAATGTACCCAAAATATAATTATCACTAAAATGTAATAACGTATTTTTTTTATTCATTTTTAAAAATAAACAGATGCACTGTGTATGGTTCCAGTTTTTATATTTAGAGTTTACATTATTATAAGGTTTCTCTCATTTACTCTCATTTAATGAGAGTGAAGCAGCCATGTCTTAACATCCATTATGATAATGACTTCAGTAATAAAATATCATCAAAGGCGACCATTTTCATTTGGAAGAATTATCACCTTTCTGACAGTTTCAACTCAACCACTGAAAAATTATATTGTAAAAAAATAGATTTCATACCAGTAACAGAATGAATTGCATTGGACAGATATGATTACCTGTGTCAGGTGTGTTTCACCAATCAGAGGTAAAGGCTCAGGAGGAGACCCCTGCATACGGACTGAGTGTGGTCTCTGGTGAGACAGAATCCGTGCCTATATTCTTGTGATTTTATTCTAAGGTTAATTCTGATGCTTGAAAAGGATGGCTGGGGCATTGAGATGGATGCAGTCTGCAACATTACCACTAGATGTCCTTGAATTGTACACCATGCACGTTGAAAGCTGCTGCTGGCGTGGCCCAAGACCCCTAAGACCGAGGGGCCTCGGAGCAGAAGCCCTGTCTGCATTCCCACACACAAGTAAATGAAAAGTAATACAGACACAGAGAAAAATAACTAAAATGAAAAAAACACACAGAACAGCAGAACAATAAAGTGACCCAGTTGACTGGAGCCGGCAGTTTAGACCAAAAACATGATATAAAGGCTAGGTCTGTGATTGGGCAATGGCTCAGAATCCCAAAAACATGGTTGCATCTAAACGAGATGGAAAATTGGTAATCCAATCGATTTAATCGAATCAATATCACCCTAAATTATAAATTTGGCTTAAGAGTCAATGATATCATGATATAGTTTATCCAACGTCAATACAAGGCATACATTTATCCTGTTTATACATTTATCCTGTAGTCTCGTTACCATGGTGTCACTGCTCAACAGGAAAACACTGTCCAGGGAACCACAAAGAGGAAACTTCACAATATGAGTTTTAAATACACATTTGAATATGTTTTCGCACAGGACAACTATGGATATTGACCCTGTGTCTTCCACTGAAAGGGCTTCAGGACGTTATCTCTTCATGGCTGGTGAAGGAATGAATTAAAGCAAGTTAAACATTTTACGCCTATAATAAGACACACTTGGACAAATGTGAACCTTTGAATATTTGCCTGGAAAAAAAAAATGAAATATGAATTTTACAAATATATGTGAATCATTATGTGTCATTTTTTTGTGTTTTAAGCTGTTTATCCTAAATACAGAGTCATCTCTACTTCTCAGCAAAAAACTCAGCAAAAGCAAGTGTGAAGAACAACAGAGGCTTGAATATCACAACAGACGCTGAGCTTTATCAGGTGGCAGGACTATTAGAAACATCATCTTGTTATCTTCAGAGGGCCGTCTGTAGGACACACGCTGTCAATTTGCAGTAACCCCATTGTTGTTTTATGCAAACAGTCTGAAGCTGGATAGGACACAGAGAGACATATGCAAATCAGGCAGTGCAGGGTGTACTGCAGAGGTGAACGTTTCTTCACTTAGGAAAATGCCAATGGGCAGCCGTCAATTTTCAAAAACTTTTTATCCCACAGCACTACTTTCCGTTGAGTAATCTAGGATACAGAAGACACAGCAGCACAAGCTATTTACCTGAGGTGAGTCACTCCTCCAACACTGGCTGCTCAGTGTCTCTTTTAAACCTGCACTATTTAATGTTGCACTCCTGACCACAGTTTAGATGTTTCTGTGAATAGAGCTCACCGTGCTTTGTGGCAATGTGTGCGCCGTGCTTATGAATATTATAACTAGGGCTCACACAGGAGTGTGTGGAGTTTGTGTGGTGGTGTGGAGGGGAGGGCCCATTAGAATAAACTCAAGATCATTTTCCTGGGTGGCCTGAGTGTTTCATTGTCCTGGTAAAGTTACAATCCTGTAGGAAAATCAGCTATATTTATCATTACAGATATTAAGATGAGCGCAGACGCGGTGGAGCAGTCGGAGACTCAGGCTGAACAGACAGGTAAGGAAATTTCACCTACCTCTTGGCGCACGTAAACACGGTTGAATCATCTGAGCACACAGAGCAGTTCAGTAGAAAATTGCGCCGTGTTTATTCTCTGTCACTGCCGGTGATAGAGTTCAACAGAAAGAATTGTCTCCGCGTCTGGAAGGTGAACAGTTCTGCAGTTGTTGGGGTTTGGTTTCTTGCTAAATGGTCATATTTTATTACCTCGGTAGAAATATTACAATGATGTAATAATTATCTTAAGGCTGTGTCTTAAGTTTTTAACTTAACTCAAATATTTTTTCTATATCATAGTGAACTTTTAGTTTTTTTTTAATTTTAGGTTCATACTGACTTTTTGGCTCCTGCTTTCATCCCTGTTGCTGCAGCGTTAAACATTTCACAGCAGCTTCATCTAACATCACACATGCTTTAAATTACAAAAGTATCCCTCATACTTGTCCGTCCCTGTGATATTTTTGCTTTCTTTTTTATGTTTGGATTGAGTGTGTTTGTGTGCACGGTGGAAACAAGAAGCTGATCCCAGCATGTGGATTATTACATTTCTCAGTGATCACTTGGTTTAAAGTGTGAATTAGGTGAGATAGGTTATGTTTAGGATTGGGGTAAGTCCCCGGGAAATGACTTCCTGTAAAGTCCTCGTAAGTGATCAAACCAAATGTGTGAGCGCGTTTCGCGAACTGGCAGTTGGTTGAGGTACCAGGATGCACCTGAGGCTGTTTGCTGAGAAATGCTACCTGGGGGCTGAGGACGGCAACCGGCCATGAAACAAAACCAGGAACCAGCAACACAAAATGTGGAACTTTTATTTAGACAATAGCTGTGAGAGAAGTAAACAGCTTTGTTTCATGGAAGTGCTCTGTATTTAGTCTGTATTTTTGTCCATATGTGACCACTATGCGTTTGTGACTGGATGTGCTGGTGCTTCTGTTTTTTTTCACTGGTCATGTTGTTGTTCATCTTAAAGAGAAAGTTTTTTTTGGTTTAACTAAATAACATGGATGTTTGTACCTTCATTTATACAAGCAGTTATATAGATGTTTTTGCCTCACTTCACATCACACCTGTCTTCCTCTGAAGAAATAGTCCCTAAATAAAAACCTACAACGACATGCACGTATAATTGTACAATTTAACTGTTGTCATTGATGCTTCGTGTGTGAGCAGACATCTGGAGGCTCATTATTCACTGAACTGAAACTTTACCTCTTCAGTTACTGAGGTGATACCGGTTAGAAGCAGCAGAGTTGGATCAGCTGCTGTTTAGGTGGTTCTGCACCTGTGCACTTCATGTGAACGTGTTTCCCTTGAAATTATGCAGATGAAGTTCAGGGATAGTAACAGTAACATGTTGTGTGCATTGATGTCAGCAATATCTGGTATTTTAGTTTGACAATGCGTTGTTCGGGGGTTTTCAGGGGTTCCCTGATACATTATTTCTAACCACTGAGCTCCAGTGTCTTAATGCTAATCACTGACACACCAATGCACTGTGACACACACAGAGTGTAATGGTAGAATCCCACACACTAATACATCAAACACTTAATAATCAAATCTAAAAATACTCTGCAATGGGTAACCTACATCACTCCTGTTGGACCAACACCTGGCTGAGGCTTATAAAATAAAACTATATACTGTATATTGGGGCTCAGTTTTAAAAAATCTGGCTTCACTAGGAACTACAGAGAAGGGAAGTCAAAACATGTTGGAATGAACTAACTCATTGTTAGCTCATAATTCATTATGATGAATTATTTTTACTTTACTGAATGTGAGGGTTAACATCTGGTGTGCTGCAACTGACGTTTGTGTCTAGTAACACACAGAGCTCTAATACAGGCTTCCTGTGCTCCGAGCTGATTTGCATGTCGTGATCATTTCCATACTGGAAGTTTTACTGCGGAGCTGGTTGTGCTGGGGGGCAGTAGCTTAACTGAGTGAGGGCTAGTGTGCGTGTGTGTGTGTGTGTGTGTGTGTGTGTGTGTGTGTGTGTGTGTGTGTGTGTGTGTGTGTGTGTGTGTGTGTGTGTGTGTGTGTGTGTGAGGGGAATGGGGGGTGGGGGTTAAAGGCCTATTTGCATTGTGTGTCTCCAGCAGCTTACAGATCACTGCCAATCGCTCTCAAGCGCACACACACACGCACACATACGAACGCAGACACACACACACACGCTCAGCCCCAGAAGTCCAATTTGACATTCAAATAATGTGCCATTCGCTATAACACACCTTTGGACTCACCTACCAGCTTTCCGTCAGCTGTAGGATTCAGGAGGGAAAGTGCACTTGTTGAATATATACAGTATTGTACCCGTCCAAAGTGTGTGTTTATGTACACACAGCTTTGTGTGTAAACAGTCAGGAGTCCTGGAGGAAGTGTCCAGATTGCCTAAGTAAAAGTACTAATCCCCCTGGAAAACACGACTACATTAAAATGCCACTTCAGACGTCAGTGTCATCACTGATGCTTCTCTTCTGCTTGTGGGCATTCACATCATTCAGTATTTACAAGCAACTTATTACCGTTTGCGTTTTAACTCTGATAGTTAAGTAATTTAATCTCAGAAGTTGTTAAATTGTCAACACCACCAGCATTTGATAGGTTATATGAGGGTCGACTGGGGCGATAATGATTCAGATGATAAACAAAGCATCTTCTTGAACAGATAGGTTCAGCTGTCAGCAAGAAAAAGCAAAAAAACGGCACATAATCAATAGTTAAAACTGTTCAACTAATAATGATCTTTTATTGCACTTATAATTAGTAGTTTAATGCATAAAGGCTATAAAAAAGTACCATAGCTACTTCTAAAATGTAGTGATACTTAGAATTAAATTTTTATCTTGCGTTATAGAATTTATTGTTCTAACCTGAACCTTCTCTCTTTCAACCTATAGAGCAAAACGGAATCGACTTCAGCCGACAAGTGAGTATCTGATTACTTCATGACACCTGCTGCTTGTTGAATGAGGTTTGTTGCAGTCATCGCACTTAGATTTCCACCATGAGATGCAAGAAGGTTTGCGTCGAGACACAAAACACTTGACTGACAGTCACAAGCAAACGTCCCTTAAACTGAACTGGTCGGTGTTTCTTCACAAAACAATATCTGAGGCCTTTGTTTGACGGCGCTAAGTTGGAATTTAAATAGCCCAGAACCACGTGAATGTCTCTGATCCTGCCTTTACCCAAGACGCACTGTTTTAATGGCTCTAAGACGACGACTGACACCCTGAGGATTAACGACCTGCTCTATAATCGCTTTAAAAAACTCAAACTCAAATAGTTTGAAGCTATTTTGATACTTCTTCAAACATTCATTTTGGCAGAGGAGGCATCTATTTTTTGTGTTGTTTTTGTTCCCATGCTTTCAGGAAGTGCCGTGGCCTAAAGGGTTTGGGGGGGGGGGGGTGTATTTGCATACTGACTTACCCAAGAGGAGGGAGAAGGTGTGTGAGTCTTTGTCTAATGCTCAGTGACCAAACTGGTCCTGGAGGCAGTGCGTGTGTCACGAGTCTGTCTCTGCTCAGCTCATCCTCAGAAAAACAGACATGTAGCGATCAGTGTTTTCCATCTTATCTCTGTGAGGTTTATGTGAAGTTATTGTTGTTTGTGCTGTCGACGCCTTAGATAAAAACAGAAGCCCTCAGCGAGTCCCCGCATTCAGCCTCCGCACTGAAGACATGCCACCTGGCGCAGAGCTCCCCGGGGCCCGGAGGTCAGCTGAGCGGGGTGGGTTGTAACACGTCGTCGCGCAGCGCATGAGTCCGGGCTCCCGAGGCCCGGAACCCGAACGACCACTCGTCGGCTGCTGTGCCGCGTGAGAGTGTCTTTCTTCATCCTGGCCTTGCTGTGTCTCGCTCCAGGAGCTCACCTCCCTGCACACCATGCAGCAGCTGGTTCTGATGCCGCCGTCCCACCTGTCGTCTCCGTCCCCCTTCCTGCTGTCCCAGAGCCCAACCAGCCACCAAGGTGGAGTCTCGAGCTGTGTGATGCATTTCACTGATTTAAAACTATGTTCAAGAGTCCTTGAACCTAAAAAAACTAGAATCAGAGGTGTTATTTATGTGAATAGAATGAATCCAAAACAAATCATCTTCATTTAAATGCTAACATCATCCACTATTGTATTTTGCTTAATGAAAATGTTGAATAGATGGCTCAAACACAGTGCAAGTTGGAAAAAGTGTTTGTTCCCTTGGGCTAATGATAAAAGGTGGAGTTTACAAACCTGATGCAAGGTTCTTGTTTGCCTTCCACAAACAACATCTGCTGGACTGAACAGCTCGTGGAAACATCACAGACAGCTCAGTTAAAATCATTAGGAAGTGGGAGCAAAGATTAGTGCACATGTACTCAAGTAGTAAGTAGTAGTAAATATTGAATGTACTTAAGTATTATTACACTAAAACCGAGCATATTTACTGATTATACACTGATTGTCAGACATTAGAAGACCTGAGATTGTTGTGACAGACAAAACAATGAATCTAAACTTTTTGGTTAATCTGTCCATTAACAGTAATGGAAACATAAAAACGCGATCCGAACCCTGCTGGTTGTCTTTGCAGCCCTCCTGCAGCAGAACCTGCTGTCGCTTCCCAGCCAGAGTCAGACCGGTCTCCTCCAGCACCAGCCCGGCCTGGCGCTGACTCCGCAGGTGAAGCCAAGCAGCTCAATAACACACCAAAACTGTCACGCCATCGATTCTCCACTCTGAAGCTGAATCGCATTTGCCCCCATGCAGGCAATGAGCCGCTCGGGTCTGACAGGACCGCCTATGGAGAACCACATGGACATGTCCCACCTACAGATGCCCAAACACATGACGGTGCCGTCACAGGAGGAACCCAGTGACCTGGAGGAGCTGGAGCAGTTCGCTAAAGCCTTCAAGCAGCGGCGCATCAAACTGGGCTTTACTCAGGTAAAAGCATTCACAAATAAGTCGCTTTGGATTCGATGCTGAGTGTTCTAGCTCCTAGCGTTATCTAGAGCGCCGTGTGCGTGTTCCATTGCAGGGGGACGTGGGCCTCGCAATGGGGAAACTGTACGGGAACGACTTCAGCCAGACGACCATCTCTCGCTTCGAGGCTCTGAACCTCAGCTTCAAAAACATGTGCAAGCTCAAACCTCTGCTGGAGAAATGGCTCAGTGATGCAGGTACAACTGAGCGACCTCCATTTTTATTTTAGTCTCGTTCCTTAACAAATATTGAATGTAATAATGTTGATATTGACATCATCATCATCATCATCATGAGTGAGTCGAGGCCTGCAGCTGTGCTGTTTGGTTCAGTGGTGCTGATGAACGCCCGTGTTGTGTTTACTTGGCGTCAGAGAACTCTCCGTCTGACTCGATGAGCAACCCGACCTCACTGCCACCGCTGATGGAGGGCTACGGGCGCAAAAGGAAAAAGAGGACGAGCATCGAGACAAACATCAAGCTGACTCTGGAGAAGCGCTTCCTCGATGTGAGTTCAAACCTGAATGAACATTTAATGAGATTTTTACTTTTAACAAAGTGCTTCTTGTTCTAGATTTTTTTATAGAAAACTAATTAGAAAAACACAGAGCTACTGCTGAGACTTCATTTTTATTAGATTTAATTTGGGAACCTTTATGTTTTCAGAACCCAAAGCCCAACTCTGAGGAGATCACCCTGATCTCAGAGCAGCTCTCTATGGAAAAAGAGGTGGTTCGAGTTTGGTTCTGTAACCGGCGTCAGAAGGAGAAGAGGATCTACTGCCCGGTGGCAAGTTTACCTGTCAAATCACACAGCTACAACTCCAGAGTGGTTAGCTGTCTTCCTCTTATTAATTTGTTTTAAATATGCTAATGTTCCGTACAGCACGGTTCTACTGTGGCCTAAAGAGGAACACTGCTTTAGAAGCTGAAGCTCAAACAGGCCAGGTTTTAGACCTGCTGTGAATCAGCTTGTGTTTGACAGAGGCGTTGAATGTCTGAAGTGATGGGAAGTCAAAATGTACAATCCTCGGTCCAAAAAGTAATCACATGTGGCCAAGCCAGATGTGCTAGAGCATCCATGTATCGTGAAGGCAGTGATAAAACCTATGAATTTTAGGTTACAGTCATAGTTTGAGGTGCTGATGTGAATTAACTGTCATCTCACCCCTCTTCGCTCTGTTTCAGGCCTCTGCATCCAGGTCCTACAGTCCTCTGGCTTCAGGCGGAGGCAAGTTCTGATGATGTTGTGGGATTGGCATATTTCTGTTTGTACTGGTGGCAATATGAGTCTGTTTTAGCATTTTGCATTAGATAGTGGGAAACATTTGACTTTGAAAATACGGTTTTATTATTTGAGGTTAACTGCAAACAATACAAAGGTCTTGTGGTGTGTGACCAATACGATCTTTATCTGATTTCTTCCAGTTTCATCAAATTCCTCCCCGAACAGCGTGAGCCGTGAAGCTTCTCCCAACGGCCTGTCTTCAGCCTCTGTGTCCTTAGCATCTCAGGTCAACCCAGCCTCCTACACCACACCGGGGTGAGATGGAGTCAACTGCACCCACTGGACACTGTCTTGCTCCATTAAAACCACCTTCCTTATCTGATTTGGTCTTGTTGCTGCTGATAGATTTAAATCAATGTGGGTCCATAGAACTTTATTGTTAATTAAATAGTTATCCTCTGTTCCTCTTTCAGGTGGTACCGCACATGGAATCCTGCTGCATACCATCACTGAGAAACATGAACTGTGTCACATGAAGGGTTTTATATTTAATTTTTTATTTTTATTATTTTTTTTAGAAGGATGTACACTAAAGACATGACAGAGTATCACAATGTTCCTGTTATGAGCTGGGGTGCAGCTACAGGCGAAATTCAGACGGACCCATAAGAGAAAGAAGCCCAGGACTGCAACACACCAGTGCCGTCGCCCCTCAGACTCACGTGCAGACTCGTAGCAGACTCGAGCTGCGGGATTTGGCTTCATGTGCTCTTTATCCTGCTTAGATCAGCTACAAAGATGAAGAATACACTAATAAAAACACTGGTAGGAATTCTAATGTTGAAGCCTCCATGATATTAGGGGGGATTTATATGTCAAGACTCTAATGTTGTATTTAAATGATGAAGGATCCGAGTCCAGATTCACTCCCATTGTGTGCCCAGCTGTTATTTATGCCATCATCATGGTTGGCTGCAATGTTCTGTTACGCTTTCATGTTCATGTTGTACTTGTGTGTATACTTAGTGATGTGATGCTGATGATACTGCTAGTCTGTCTAAAGAAAATACATTTCATACTGTTCATGGCTACACCAGCAGTCAAACAGCCAGCTTTAGTTTCATTTACCTTTTTGAATTATTACAACTTCTTTTAATGCTACAGTTCTAACACTAGACAAAGTGAGCGTTCAGTTGTCGCTTGTGGTGACATTCCAACAAAACAGAAATGTCATAAGAAAAACACAGGTTGAAAAAAAACATTGAAAAGATTTAAATTTAAAAACCAAAAGAAGGATAATTATAATTCATATAATAAAAATGTAGGATTTTGTTGAAATTGACCCAGAAACTTGTTTGTACATAATAAAAATAATAATAATGTTCCCATAAGTTTTGTTTTATGCCATTATTGTTCATTCCTCATATTAATATTGTTGTGTCCCAAAATCTCAGCAATTAATCTGGATTCTAATGTGGCATTTACCAAAGGAAATGACGCAACTATAAACCAAAGCCTGAAACACTCTTCTTGTTTTGATCTCTGTGACGAATCAAATTGTTTTTTTGACTTAGAGTAAACTGTCTTTATCTGCGACATTATGCTTCGTTAAACATTTAGAAACGTGTCCATTATTTCATTTGTTTATTCTTGTGAGCAGGGTCACGCGCTGGGACATTACATTTGGAAACCTGTCCTGGGCACGTTTGCACCTTTACGCACAAAATGAACTGAGTAGATCTGCAAAAATTGAAGACTGGAGCTGAGACCAGTTGTGTCACTGTGAATGGAAACTCAGACTCGGTCTGGTTGGTTGATGGCTGAACTTTATCAATAAGATTCTTTTCCAGCCAAATGACTATAAGCTGCTGATTCCACCTAAATCACTATGTTAGACTAAGCTTAGACCTTTGTTCCTTGGGGGACACGTTGCCCTCTGACGATCCGACCTGGAGCGTTGCCACGAGCTGTGGTTTGTTCCTATGCTGGCTGCCCTCCTGTGTGGTAGAAACACTTATAAAACTGTCTGTCGGACCTCAAGTGTTGTTTGGTTTCTGAGGACTTATTTTGTTTCTGTTTTTAAGGTTCATTGTACATTTATTTTTATTTTAGAGAAATGCTTTGCAGTGGTTCAAAACTGTAAGTAACTTGTCTTTAGCAAATAAAAATCACCACTATCATGATGATGTCACTGAATGTTTGGTACAGTAGGTACGTTTTAAAGTAAAAACTAAAGTTTGTATTGGCGTAGCTTAAAACGATTGAGGGGATTCACCTCTACCTCCAGAGATGGTTGTTTACTTGTATATAACCTCATACGCAGATGATTTATTTCCTGGGTTTGGCTCTGCTGCAGAAAACCTCAAAGTTCTGTGTTATTCAAAAATGACTGTATTTTTCCTGTAAATGTACCATGAAAAGAGATGAGAAGCTTAATTGATTCTTAGTTTAAAATTCACACCAAATTAAACTTGTTCTTTCTGAAAATGCATCTGGTTCTCATATTAAATGCAGTTATAATTTGCCTTTTTTTTTTGTTCACTGAAAGTAAACACCTTTTGGGTCTTGAAGACATTTCATCCTTAGACGACAGACATGTCCCTCAGCAGAACAGGACCTAGAGCACCCTCCACTGTGCATAGATGCCCATCTAAGAATCAACGAACCAATGACGCCACCGGGTTCATACCTGCTGCTCCAGCCTGATTAGATGACACTTGTGAGGTGGAAGGTGAAGCACACAGCACAAAAAACCACCTGCCTTATTCAGGTTCAAGCACATAATCATGTTTGATAATTTAGATGGGTTACTTGTTCAGCATTTTAAGCGAGACTTGAAAACTTCTATTAAAATAGATATTTAGATAAATAGATATAAATGAATGTCAGTTTGAATTTCATTTATATTTGTACAGCACATATAGGTATTATTCTAATAATGTGTAAATATTTTATAGCAATAATAGAATTTAAAGGTCATGTAAAAGAAATCATGTAACAAGTCACATAAAATGTAAAATATTTTTGTATGTAGTGATGTAGAAGTAAGTTGCATTCTTTCTCACGTGAAAACGGAAGGTTCAATTAAGCTGAACTGGATATAAACAGTGCAGAACAATCTTTGGTCCTTTAAGAGTGTGAACATGTCACATTTGCAGAATTTATGTGATGGTTTTCTGTCAGGCGTAAGTGTCAGTTAAGTAAGTAAATACTCCTTAAGGCTTTGTTCAGACAGAAGACAGCTGTTAATGAGCGATGACGACGGCTCACGCAACAAAAGTATGTCCAACGTATTAACACGTACGTTTGACTGTCCTCTACTGGAGAAACCCAAATCTGGTGACAACAGGCTAGATTATTACTAAATGATAATAATAGTGGCAAATGTGTGAATGTTATAATAAAAAAGACAGAAAAACACCAAATTAAGAAAATGGACAGTATATACAGTTTAATGAAATAAGAATATTTCAATGTGTAAGAATTAGTAGATTAGTCATAAAAAAATTCTATAAGACATATTTCTCTGTGTTGTATAATAAGTAGAAGGCTAGAAGGTTTATTAGTGCCTTGAACTTTTCTGATCTTCAGCTTCGTGGTCCACGGTACAGTGAGGTCAGTGGTTTCCTTCTTTTAGCTTGATTGTGTGAGTATTTCAGCTTCCTCTCAACCTGCAAAAAATGTTACAGTTTATTAGTACACTGCTTATAACAGTTTATTTTCTGACTTGCTGATCGCTGGATGAGACTTAACCATGTTAACTGACAGAAATAGTTCCCAAAATTGTGTTAGGTTTGAAGGTTATTGTAGTGGTTTGCAGATTACAGTTCAACGATCAACTGACTTAACCTTTTAATCTAAATGCAAATGACAAAAAAACACTTTTTACTTTTATGTTGAATCAAATTCACAGCTGAGGGTGATATTCAATCTCTGGGGACCCGTCGACACCAACCCTGAGCTTCCTTGTAAACAAGCCTGAACAGAAACTGAGGACAAACATGCGATATGTGAGTCAGGATGTCAAAGCATCGTCTTCATCAGCATCATCAGTCCTGAGGGTTCAATCGACCATGACATCACAGAAATATTCAGCAACGATAGAAAGTTAATTCTGAGACTGATGTATAACGAGGTACTAAGGAGCGAAAGGTGAAGTGGTTTCTGACCAGACAGGCCAAGACGTCGGCAGAGATGAGCATGTAGAAGACATTGTTCCACCCGGTGGGAGAGATGAGACCAGCTAGCAGAGGACCCAGTGCAGCTCCTGCACACAAAGCAGCATAAACACACTGACGGCCGCCTCTACACACCACCGAAAAGCCACATTTATTGATAAATTCCAGATGAAACTGTCAGGCTGTGCTGGCCACGCTCACCTATTGAGCCAGTCCCGTCAATAATCGCTGTCACTGTTGACAGTGCCCTGGAGTTTCCTCTCAGACTCTCATGAGTTCCCTGTTACATAAGAACAGATCAGCGTCTACTGTTCATCGCACAATCATCACACGAGTTTGCCAAATTCCCATGATGCTTCAGGTCATACCAGGTCAGCAGATACAGCAGTGGTAATGAGGGCGTACGGTCCATTCACCAGGCCTCCACACAGCAGCAGCATTCCTACAAGTGGAGGAAAACATCTTCAGCTGGAGGATGAAACCACTTGTGTTTTGCATAGTTTTGCAATAGTCAAGTAGAATGTGAAGCGTTTACTCCTGGGACTCATATCAGGCTTTTAATTACAAAGGTGAATCTGTAGTGATGTCTCACCGATGGTAGTACCAAGGCTCCGTTGCCCAATGCTGTTGTAGACAAAAAGCTGAAAAAGGAACAAAACAATCAGTACAGGGAAACGTTGTACATTTAACTTCATATCTCTTCTCATGAGGTGGCACTCACCATGGGGGCAGCACCAACCAGCATGATGAAGCAAGTTGTTGCTCTTCCACCAGTGTAGTCAGATACAAGACCTGCCAAAATGCCTCCTGTGTGCACAAAACCTATTCAGTCAGTTTACAGTGTCCTAAGGACAATGTGATACTATATACATTACCAAAGGACATAAAGGAACACCATATCCATCCAAAACATGCTGTAAAATGGCTCAACAGTATGAAAACGTACCCACAATGCCTCCAGCATCAAATAGAGTTGACATGTCTCCTGCCTGCTTTGCCTCAAAATGTGCTAAATATGACAAACAAATTAAACCAAAATATTTATCAATTAATTCATTTTACTTAGATATACTTATAGATATGATTTCCCTTTTGACTTGACTTGTATAAATACTGACCAACATTTGAAATGTAGAGAGGAAGCCAGTACAGGAAGGTGTAGCTGACCAGCTTGGCAAACAGCAGACAGAGAGAGAATTCCACCACTCCCTGTGTGAAACACAAAGCACCCTGATCACCATGTCTGGGACTAAATGTCACTTAACAAACAAAGTTCATAATAGACACTGTTTTTATTATACTGTCAAACTGTGATGTTGGCGCCATCATGTCATTCCTGGTATGACCACCAGAGGGTGCAAAGTCACCAATCATAAACTCTACATAGATTTAAATCTTCTACTTTTTTATACAATTTAGAAACTGTTTTAAATTCCCCACCTTATAGCATGAATAAAGTTTTCACTCACAGGTATCCTGAGGGCCCCACAGAAGCTGATTGCCTCAGCATGCTCCTCAACAATCTCTGGCGGCTCGTTGATGATGGAACCATTGATGGTTCGGTCAACAGCGGGTGAGTTGTGCAGGAGTGGCTGCGTCTCACTACTCTCCACATCACTCTAACACGAGAACACATGTGCATGGGATCAAGCGGGTCTGTTATGCAGGCATCAAACAGATGTTTGTTCTGGTAACAACTCACATGGTGCTGAGGAAGGCCGCAGTTAACATCTTCAGGTTCTGTATATGAGAAAGAGAAAAAAAACACATTCAGGTTTGTCAGGCAATCTAAAAGGTCGATCATCTACAAGACATTTAGCACATTAAACAAAATCCTTTCACTTCCAGCTTTTCTAACTTTCTCTTGCAAATTGTCTTCCGCTATCACTTCTCTTTAATAGCCAATAGACAACTGCTCACTGATGTTGCACCATTTCGCACATGTTCTAAGTTCAAGTAAAATCAATCAGACACTACACTAAACTTGTTCAAGATGAAACTGTGTATTTTATTAAACAGAAACTAACTCTCAACGAGGAAGAAGAAGCACAGAACCCCAGTGGAGGCGATGATGAGACCAGGGACGATGAAGGACATCCCCCAGGCTGACGAGACAAAGATTCCTGCAATGAGGGAGCCTAAGATGTTTCCCACTGAGGTGTGGGAGTTCCACACGCCCATGATGAAGCCACGCCTGATGGACAAAACACAAGCAGACAAAGGCAGAAAGCGGTGAACAACAATTGCCTAAGAAGCGTGTTTGCATTTTACGACAGCATGCATGGAAATGCAAATCCTAAGCAGCTCCTTTAATTCATCAGCATTAACAGTGAAGGAGAAGCTTTTGGGCTGTTTGGCATATGTGTGAAACTAGAGCTGGAGTCAGTAGCAAACCTGGCAACCTCAGCACAAGACTCACAAGACTGAGCTCAGTCACTGGACCTGGCTGTTAATCAAGAAATAGTTTGAGTACATACTTCCTCCTGAAACCACTTTCTGTTTCTGTTGTGTATAAAATATGACATGTTGATTGTGAAGCATTAAATTAAATTACTGGGGTGTTTGTTAGCCCTTTTCTCCTGACATAGATTTTCAGCTCTTCAACCACATCCTGAGTTCAGCTCTACACGTTACCCACAAACACGACACTGATGATTGTCTCTTCATAGAGACATGGATTTCACAACTATTCACTAACAATCAATCAATAACTGACTATTTACGGCTTTAAAAAAAGATCACTGTTCGTACTTTTGTATTGATCAGCTCCATGTAAACACAGGCTTAAAAATATGTCGGATTCCTGTGAGAGGCCTGATTAATTTAGGAGCTGTCTGAATAGCAGCCACCCACTGAGACGGGCGTGGACGCTGTTTTAATGCATATGTTCTTAGCTTTGTCTGGGTGATGAGCTTGTACTTTGGCTACTTGTAGACTGCAAGAACCCATGGCACGAAACAAAGAGGAGGCTTAGATTTGCAGTGTGGATTTGAAGACAAATCGGAGCTTGGTTTCACAGAGCTGTCAAATCAGGAGCATGGTGTGTGAAGGAGTCGTACAAATAAAGGCATGCGATACCGCTCCGTCAGCAGCATCTGTACTCACTTCCCCTTTCCAAACCAATTACCGACGCAAGCCACCACGGCCGGCCAGCCGGTGGTCTGCATGAGTCCGTTCATGACCTGCAGAGCGAAGCAGACACGGGGAAACAGAACGTTAAATAACTGTATTCATATATTACGCAATAACAGATAAAAGAGAAAGAGAAACAAAGACTTGTCCTTGTCAACATTCCCACACGAAAGCTGTGTAGGATCCTGCACATGCCAGCAGCAGTCATATGATGCAGCTGTGAATAAGCTGTGAGTCATGTGTGTAAGTCAAGCCTGAATAAGCCCTGGAGAGGCGTCTACATTTTTACAGGGAGAAGTCAATCAGTGGTTTCGATACTATGGGAACCAAATCATCTCGCAATGGAGTAAAATGGTTAACAAACATAAGAAATCAGTGACTTCTAGAAAACAAATTATTCAAATTTTGGTCTTGATCTCTGTCTTGACATTATGGCTCTTCACAGATTTAGAGAGAGCAAGTTCAGTAAGGTGCAATAGTAGTTTCTCATAGGCGTATCTCATTGCAAAATCACGTGAGTCACGTGGAGGAAGACGCTCCAGTGACACTGACGCAGTTAGAAACGAGTGAAACACAGTGAAACAACTTCAAAAGCAACAGCGTCTGAATAAACAAACTGTAAACAAATGCATTTGTGTAAAGCTGCAGGTCAGCTCATTTCATCTTCCCTATTTGTGCTTCCCTGTTTATCCTCTTGGACGCAGCAGTTTCTGCTGCGTTTCTGCCTGAATAACTCTGCCAACAACCTGAGTGATAGCCAAGTCAGAGACCGGAGGTTATGTGTGTGTGTGTGTGTGTGTGTGTGTGTGTGTGTGTGTGTGTGTGTGTGTGTGTGTGTGTGTGTGTGTGTGTGTGTGTGTGTGTGTGTGTGTGTGTGTGTGTGTGTGTGTGTGTGTGTGTGAGGGGGGCTCCACTGTGTCATGTGTCGAGCAGAGTTTGATCACATGTGACTTGGACAATCTCATGCTTCAGCACAATGTCCGGGCCTGATTCAACGCTGTCTGGACTTCATGTGTAAAATAATATATAACAGTTCAAACAAACGGGATCTGTCTACTTAGCTGGAACACTAACTGCTAACACTTACAGCCTACTGCTGTTAAATTAGTGTGTGTGGAATTTGGTGACTTTTGCTCCAAATCCAAGGGGCTAACTGATCATTTGACATTACTCTCAACCACAACATGACCAGTCCAACCCATCAAAAGGTTCTAGTGCTGTGTGTTTACCTGGATGAAGGCGTAGTAACCTAACGAGTGGATGTTCCAATAAAAGCCGAGGCCAAACAGAGCTGTAAATAATCCGCTGCTCAGCATCCCGACAGTCAGGTAGTACCGGAGAGGCAGGCGCTCCCCAAACATCCCACTGGAAAACATGAGAAAGTGATGATGGCTCACTATGGCACAAAAAACTGAAGGCATAAGGACCAACACACACCTGATGAACATGCCAATGGCGTAGGCGACCAGGAAGCAGTTATCCAGGACCCCAAACAATGTCTGGTAGTTCTCCTTGTCTGCAGACGTGAGATAGAAATGTTATGGTACCCCAGATGAAACTGAATTATTTCTATATATTTTAGGAGACGTTAATGGTTTTACCAAAGGGCGCCCAGTCACACCACGTGTCATTATTGGTTATGTTCAGGCCTGATGGTTGAATGACGTTGGAGCAGTTTCTGTGCAGCTGACTCTGAAAAGAAAAGCGAAACAGAGACGGGAGCGGATGAAGCCATGCATGAAGCCAAACATCACACGATAAGATGCAAACAAATAAGTGAAAGTGGCAAATTCATTTGTCATTCGGTCACTGCAGCCCAGTGCAGAAGTCAAAGGATTTGATCCCAGTGAATGTGTGCTGTTGGTGTTCTGTTTGTCTGTGAGTCATAACAAATGGCTCAGATGGGTTAACATAAAATGACCCTCTAAATATGACACTATGATCAGTGTTTTGTCCATGAAAGTAACTGTCTGACGAATGAAAGCGTCCGAGTCACCTTAACGATGCTGATGGGTTTCCGAGAGAGATGGTAAGCCGTGTAGAAGAGGAAGGTGAGGAAGAGGGTGAAATAACGAAACCTGCAGAGGAAAGTCGAGATAAACATGAGGCGGGAAAGCAACCAGGCGTTTGTGTGTTTATTTCACCAAAAAGTAGAAAATTCTAGAAACAATACGTCCTCGCTGAGCTTTTATCACACAGACATGAGACAAGACACGCCTCTGTGAGAATGAGTTTCTAATAACAACCTACACTTGCCACTGACAGATGTGCTGTGTCTTAGTTCTACGTGAATAATGTTCTACAAACGTAATCACTGACTAAATTTTTTGATCACCAGGGTCTTAATTTGTGCCCCCCAACATTTGTCAGGTACTGTACTGGGGATGCGTTATCACACTGTAATACCTTGCTATTGAAAAAACCTTTTCTCTAAAAAGCTTATCGTGCGTCGATTCCTACAGTAGTAAGAAGTAAACATAAAGTACTGTAAACGTGCGACAACATGCTGTAAATCAGTCCACAGCATGTTGTCGCACATGGAAAAGTGGCCCACATTCACAGAATCCGTGTCCGTCGATGCGGTTAATCATTTGTTAGACGCAGATAAGGAGACACCAACGCGCTGTTTGGACCCGGAGGCTCCACTTACGTCTGAATACGTGGAAACAATGGGAACAGACCACGATGAAAACTTACCCGGTGTCTCTTGAGAACGATGTTATGAGTCGTATGCCGGGAGCCAGGGACGATTTCATTTTCGACGGAAAGTTCGCCACACGTAACAAAAACAAAACAAAGGCTCACAACTTGTTGGCAGACATGTCTTCAATGGAGCAGTGAAGTAACGCCGGGAGATAACCGGCTGCTTATAAGGCGGTATTAACGACAGTAAGCGAGTCACGGGGAGCCGGTCAGCCCCGGGCAAAAACACGCTCGTCCGGTATTGGAGCAGAGAAACCAACTGGAGACACGCGTGAAAAGTAAACGCTAGCTACTATAAGCGTAAACGAGCAGCCGCGCCAGCGGTTTACGGTGCGTAAAGGCGCAGGAGTTCTCCATTATGTACGGCGGAGTTTATATATACGCGCCGGTGAGCGGAGCCAGCCTACCTCCAAACGCCGCGCAAACCGTCCGTCACGGGCACAAACGCGTGCTTATTATTAGACTAAGCGTGTTTTTCCACGCGCCTTTCCAGACGGAGCGCCGTGCCGACCGAACGAGCCGCTCCCCTGTAAATGTGACGGCGGCGGAAACAGCTGGACGGGAGCGGCGGATGCTGGGGTTCCCAAAATGGAGGCCGCAACCTTCTATGCGCTCAGTTTCATGACTGCAGTGTATTACACTGTAGTCTAACTTTAAAAAGTACGAGTTACAGAAAATTAGTAAAATATATTGTTCGTTGGTGAATATTTTTTGTGTTTATATTACGAGTATACTTGTTTGTTATTACACATTTTCATAGATTTTACATCAAAATTATTGTTAATAATTATTCTGATCTTCATTTAATTCAGCCATGGTTTATTGAGATGAAGGTGAGTGCAAGTAAAACGCTGTTTTTTCTAAGTTACTCACAAGTCAAAGATATGAACAGGAGACCAGGGGTTAAAAATAAATGCATTTAAGCGGTTTATTGAAAATGAGGTACAGTTGTTCAACAGACTGTATATTATCATCCCTGCACCTAATAAAATCAGTGTAAGATGCAAATAACAGGTTGTGTTATTTATCACATTACAGCAGATTCTTATATATCACACACAAACAGCAAACCCCTAAAATAAAATTTTCTGTGCTCTTCACACATACTGACTTCCCTGATGTTTGGCTAACTGAGTAACCTGTCTTCACCCTTTGCATGTATTGAGTATCCTAAAATACAATCTCATAATCAGTAGCAAAGTATTACAGAGAACATTGATGTTGTACAGATTTAAATATATTAAATGAACAGGTAAACAAATCAAAAATATTCTCCACAAAAACAAAAGCAGAAAGTTTCACGACTTTGGGCATCGCCCTAAATGTTGCTGCCTTAAAAGGACAGAAAGAAGCGCTTTTCAACAGCTAATTCTCACTGTAGTTGACGAGCTTCGGTTACACCTAATCCAAACTCAACATCACTGAATGTAGTGCCTGGGAATAGGCTGTGGAAAAGACAAATGGGGCTGTTAACAGGACATTTATACTTTATTGATCCAATAAAGCCCAACAGTGGCACCTGTAGAGAGTGTTTGTGCAGCAAATACCTTTAGGATTGTTATGGAAAATGCAGTTATTAGCACAGGTGTCAGGGTGGGTGTCCCAAAAAGATGCTGCACAACAGCAAAGAGGAGGGATCTCCATCTTTTCCTGACACAGGCGCTCCTTTATTTGAGCTCTCAGAGCATCAATGAACCTGACAAAAGTTATGATAACAGAATTACTATTTGTCCTTATTATTTTATTTTGCTGTTTGATCTGCCTTTTTTCCCATTCATATTACCTTTCAGTTTCTTTGCCCTTCTCTTCTCTTTTTCTTCTCTGCAGTTCTACGACTCTCTCTTCCTTCTCAAGTTTAAGTCGCTCCAAAATCAGAAGTTCTCGCTCCTCCAGCCTCTGTTGGGCCTCTGCAAGCTGCCGAGCTCTTTCTAACTTCCTTTCTTCCTCCAGACGAATCCTTTCCTTCTCTGCTTTGATCCTGTGAGAGGTAGCAGAGAGATTTTCAAAAAGGCCAAGGTTAAAAAATGACACAGTTGTGTCTGTGGTATGGTTAATTTATTCCAAACACAAAATAAATGTTTAGCTAATTTAAGCCATGAATACAAAGATAGATGATGGCATCACACAAAAGCAGCATTGAACCTCTTGGTAAAATACTACTACTACTTTGTAATATTTAATATTCCTCTCTGAGCCTTTGCAAGACAAACTAAATCAATTTTAGGAAACTGAAAGAAGTGGTTTTTCATATCTGCAATGACAAATCAGGCAGAAAATCACTTACATCAGTCACGCCAAAAACAAAAATGCTCTAGGAGTAATTGCACTTGTCACCTTGTGGTCTTCTTCAGGTGTCTCCTGTGTTGATTGTTCTCCTTGACCTGCTCTCTTTCAGTGTTCATGAACAGGCGGCGCTGCATCAGGAACTCAGACTGGCGCTGCACAAAGAGTTGTTATGTGATCTAACAAGTACATCTGAGCTTCATGCATATAAAATAACTAATGTGTACCTGTCTTTTTAACTCTTCTTGGTCAGTCAGCGGCCACAGATTCTGTGGGACTCTGACTATGGACTTGAAACCAGCATCAGGTTGTGATTTGCTACTTTCCCACAGCTCATGTTCACTCGCCTGAAACATGGATACCACTAGATTTGAGGTTGCAATCAATGCCTCCCAATTTGCTTTAACTAGATCTAAACAAATCAGAGACTGTGGCACAGTCTCTGATTTGTGCAGTGTGGATTCAAATAATTTATACAGTAATAATATAACAGTTAAGACAGTACATAAAATGTGTACCTGTTGTGAAATGACTAAGATGATCATAGATAATATATTAACATGGTAGTGGTTAATCTGTGAATGTCCTATGTCCTATATATAAAGAAAACTATTAATAATAATGTGGAACACTGACTGATTAAAGCTGCCACTGCTATAGGGTACTCATTAACCTTAATGAAAGGACATTTGTTTTGGCTGGTGAAAATGTAATCGTCCTCTACTTCTTGAACGTCTTCCGGCTCCTCCATATCATGCTTTCTTCTCAGCATCAGAGTTCCATCTTTCTGGTGGGTGTAGAGGAAAATAGAATTATTATACCTTATATATGCGTATTTGTGTTCAGAATGTGAAAACAGCCAAGCAATAATAGGAACCGTGTGCAAGAAAAAGAGGAACAAATGTGACAGACGCTCACATGTTTAGTTAAAGAGTTGTTCCATGGACCTCCAGGAAGGTCTGACATCATTTCCCCATGGGCTATCGTCTGACAGGCTGCCAGTCTGAGTCGAACCTGCCTCATGCCATCACCAGACTGGAAAATAATGGAATTAAAATAATCTTTCAGATTAATCACAGTCACATTTTTTATCACTCACAAAGGAAACAATCCAATCATTCTGACTGTCAAAACCATCACTTACGGCGAAATTTTGACACTATCAACTGAAAAAAGGACCATGATATAATTTAATGACATGCTTGAGACAGCACCACAATCCTGGGTTACACACCAACAAAAATTAGATCCAGATCAGCAAGTATTTTTTAGTACAGTTGCCAGAAACAGGCACAAAAAAAGGCATTGCATGGAACAAAAGTAAGCTTTGTTCGAATGCTTCTCCAGCGATGCAATACTATGTAATACTCCCTCACCTCCTGAGAACTCCCCTCCATTAACCTCTGTTCTGTGCCACGTCCAGCAGACATCAACTTCTCCCCAGCAGAAATCTGCTGGGTCCAGATCCTATACTGTGGTTGTGGGATTTTCCTGTTACATTTCTCCTAAACATAAACACAGTTTCACAGTGACAATCAAGCAACAGCAGCAGCCTGAATGAAAGGAGAGGGTTCAGTCACTGGTGGACATGCAGAACCTGATTAAAAAGGCTTAAAAAAGGCTTATTTCGTGTAAAAACCTGGATGATTATTCATCAATCATTATCATTATCATAGTAAACATTAAATGGCACAGACTAGACCCAGCAATTCAAAATTTAAAGTGAGTTGTTTCTCAGCTAATCATTGGAGTCTTGTACCGTTCGTTCTGATGGAGGCAGCTGCGTCTTCTTAAAGGCTTGAGCTTGCTTCGCCACACGGTGACGCACTTCATCTTGAAACCGTCGCAGGCTCTCTTCAGTCTCCCTCCTCCTTTCTGTCTGAAGCTCCTCCGTTAGCAAAGCAAGAGTCTAGACCAAGAAATACAAACCGTGTTTATTCGCTAGAGGCATAATCAGCAGTTAATGCCATGTGACAATGCAGTACGAATATAAGCTAGGTTTGACACAAACTTTAGACACACCAACGAATAGAATCGATAAAATATGTAACTGTTATTAGAAAGTACATTAACACACTACTGTAATTGAGTGCTTTTGTGATGCACTTTATTTATGCATTTATTTTATAATACGATCCCTGCAGCTGTCTGGTATCCAATAACGGTCTTTCAGTAGCCAGGCAACGTAGAGCAAGCTAATACTGTTCGCTTTGGGTAAATGCTAAACTCACAAACGGGTGCTCCAGGAAGTCTGGACCGTCCTCCACCCAGGCACCGACCGACACCACGGGCGGGTTCCTCTCAGCCAGCACCTTGTGGGCTCTGGAGGTTCGGTGCGCTCTCCGACTGGCTGAGGCTTTGTTTGTGCAGTTTGCCCAAGTTCTACCCCTGTTAACGCTCATAGCTAGCCTTGTTGAACAGGCTAAACCGCTGCTAACTCACGGAAAAAATATCCAGTTGATGTGGTTAGCTAATATTATAAAGTTCTTGCAATAATTTCGGCGTATAAAGTAAAATGGTCCAAATAATATAGAATGTTATTTTCCCGCAACAGGTTTGTTTCAGGTTCCCTTCATCTTCTTTTACTTTGTGGTGTTGTCAAACAGCTCAGTGGCGCATTAGCGACCCCAGCTGGACAAGCGGAGGCATTGTGGAAAATCATTACACATGCAAAAATAACTGTGGGGTATGGGATTGTATATTTATGAATATTTCTAAAGGATGGGCAATCAACTAATACAAGGCAAGTGTCTCTGAATGTCACTTGTATGACAAGTTGTTGAGAGTTTAACTTTCTGAAAAGTTCATACTTTCCATTCTCTTTATCAAGAATTCGGACCACATGATATTAGACAGAGGATGTAAACATCATCAGCAAATAAATCTGGAAAGACACATCCGAACAGAGCTTTATAAAGGGTGTGATGCAGACAATATGAAAATCGCAATACAAATTAGATTTCTAGAAATCTATACAGGGAATTTGTTTAATATCTTTATTATACAAAATGACTAGAGTATTTTACCACAGGAAAATACAGTAAAATTGCACTGCACATTGTGCAACCTGGTCTTTTCAGATGTAAAGATTACTCTGGATGTCAGTGGTTTTGACAAACTTGCGGAGGATGTCTGTGCTCGGAGATGAGTCCAGCTGAAGAAAGAGATGCAGAGGATTGAAATGAAATTTAAAAAAATGAGGGGAAATAATTAATAATAGTAATTAATAAGACATTTATCAAGCCCCCACTAATATCACCTTCTTTACTTTTACACTGCGATTAAAATTCCAGATTTTGCTTAAGTGCTTGTTCTTTCTTTCCCCACTCTGACTCATAAAAAAAAGCCTGTCAAGTATAAAAAGAAAAGCAGCTCACCTGTATGGACTTGCCAATCCTGGTTAGTGCGGGTTTATAGGTCTCCATGGTGACAGAGTCGGGGCCAATTATATCACTGTAGCAATTGTAAGCAATAGCGGCAATACGGTGGACCTGGCAGTGATTCAGTACTAATGAAAAAGCACAAGGCAGAAACATGGAAAGTCATTTACAACCATATAATGAAACAATTAGAATCAGTGATTTCAGTTTTACATGAGGCGTGTGCCCTGCCAGCCCTCACTGATAAAGATCTCCGTGTTGTTGTTTATTTTGACTTTTAATGTATTTGAGTGGAAATGCACCTAAAAACCAAATCAGAATGCAAGACCATGTATGCTGAGTAAGTGGAGAGTCGCCTAATGGCACTACATTTCATTAGGTTGGCAAATGTATTCGTCCAAAGCAAGTTGTTCTACACGTACATACACATCAGGGATTTAGTGTCCCTGTCAAGGACATTTCAACAGAAAGAGCAAAGGATCAAAACCCATCTAAAGCTAGATTTACAGCCAAAAAAAAGGGGTTAATGAAGGTCACACCAGAAAACTCTGTAAACGCAGGCAAAGTCAGCCTGGAGCACAGACTTATGAGAAATAGGCAACATTTTCATGCAATGAATGTCAACAGATGAAATAAAGAAGATGCCATTTAAAAAATTTGAAAATGTTCAAATTTAGTAATGCGAGTTTGAGACGCCTGAATTAATGATTGAACAAAAGTATTACCTGCAGCTGAAAGTCCAGTAATTATGTTGGGTTGCTCCAGAGACTGGCAGACAGGCTGCCCACTGAAAGCAGTGGTGTGCAGAGAGCGAAGGAACGGAGCTGTGCTGCTGCACAGATAGTCTGCTGTCTTATAATCAGCCACAGAGGCGTCTGACAGCACAGTCACATTCAGCCCTCTGTGCTGCAGACAGTCAAAAACCTATGTGACAGAGAAACACACAACACATCTATAATGTTGACACCCTGACAAAACTACCTGTTTGTTTGACTGAATTGGGACTTTATATTGTCACACATTTTTAACATAGGGAAGATGTAGTTTGAACACTTGGATTCTGCATAACACTTGGTTGTAACTTGGTTATCAAGTCAAAAACCGCATGTCCGCCAACCAACAAAGGCTGTGGCTACAATTTTGTGGTCCATGAACAAGTGAAAGCAAGTGTGTGAAAAATTATAAATCTGCTATTTAACATATCTTAATTACAATTGGGTGTATAGAATCTACCTTTTGTGCCCACTGAAAAAGCTGATCTTCTGCAATGTAGCAAGTGACTTGGCAAATCAAAACCTTAAAGGAAAGAAAAGGAAGGAATAGAAGACATACAATAAAGGTTAGTGATACATCTATTGATCTGAAACATAGCTCACAAATGTAAAAAAGAGGGTCGGACTGATACAATGATGTGCTTAAAAATATGTTCCTATGAAACTCAATAATTGTTGTAAGTGATTTTTGTGAACTTTAATCTATAAAGAACTTAATGACTTCACAGCATCCATATTCTACAAGAATTTGCACAGTGAAAAGGCTTTTCATTTAGTTTTTAAATTCCTGCAACCATCTAAAGAAAGCTGGGCACAAATATGTGATAAATGTGCCGAGTCCCAAACTCCAAAGTGCCATCGCTCACAGCCATTTACTATGTTTATCTTGATTAAATCACACCCAAATGACACCAGGCTGAAATTAACCTCACACAGCTTTGCACACTGACACATTGCACATAACTCTGTATTCTGATAGTTCACACAAGACATGTCAGATTACCAGCACTCATAAATCCTGTGTCTGCATGTTCTATTCCTGAAACGTATTAAGAAGCAAACATTGCTTTTTTTGGTAAGATTTAAGCTATTCTGTATCAGTCAGCGGAGCCATCCACATTACTTCCTTTATTCTGTCATGTGTTTGTACCCCAAGTATAACCTAGATAATACTATTATCACTTCATCTAGTAGCATTAATAAGATTACGTTTAAAGCCATTAAAGTAAATTATCATTACTGCACTGCTGTTTGTGAAATGCCAAAAGTGTGCATTACTCACTGAAGGGTTGTCCTTATTTCTGTAAAAAACACATATTGAGTCCTCACTGCTTTTCCCAGCTGCAGGCCGACTTCTCTCATTCCACAATGATGCCCGACCCACCACATCCCAGTTTTCAGAGGTGAGAACATACACTGACAAAAACCCTGTAAAGACCAAACCTGTTAGGACCTTTTACAAACTGAACTTATTCGACATGATGATATTAAACACAGTCAAACAAATGCCTCATATAAAGCCCCCCATTTTTAAGGGGTTTAATACGTTTGACTTTGTCTGAACAACAATCAGAATCCAAAGAAATGCATTTGAAAAGGCACATGTGACAAAAACAGGCATGAGAATATCACAAGTAAAGGAAAGGTACCAGTGTATGTTAACTGCTGTACTAGAAATGTAAAAGAAGATTTTTAAAGGCAACTAATCTATTCAGAATTTATTCAAGAACAAAGTCATTGATACATTAATAAATTACAGAAAGTCGAAGTTGCAAGGGCGCATCATGTGATCTACATTCAACACCTCCAAAGAAAACGATATATAAAGATCTGATTTTAAAGCAGTTACTCCTGAGCACAGCTACTGTTAGTGAACTCCAATAGGTCTCAAAGTTCTTCACGAAGATCATTAAAGTTTGATTTGATGTGTAATAATATAGAGTTGGCTGTCAGAAGGAATAATCACAGGTAATGTATCAAACAGAAGCCACTTACTGGCAGCGTTGTGCCCCACGGCGAGAATAAAGTCTGCACACTGCAACTTGTTCCCAGACCTCAGCACCTCAGAGACTTCAGGTGTCCAGTTCAGATGAACCTCCCTGATGAAGAGTGATGTTTCAGATGAGGAGCACAATTCATTACTATTGTTTGAAGATTTGCAAATCTGCACATTCCTGTTATCATCTTGCAGCAAAAGAAAGCAGCATAGTAACTCAATCATTATGAAGAATAAACTAAGTGCTCTTACTTTCCTTTACTGCTAACTGATCAATTTTAAGCTTTTAACACTAACAAATGCTCTGTGATAAATGTTTTGTGATGAAATTTCCATCTGTTTGGAAATGTATCCCGTTAGTCTAATAATTATTTTCATCAGAGCGTAATAGTTTGACTATTTTTCCAAGTAATCCATAACCGTTTAGGTATCCTGATTTCAATATGATTCAAAACTCAATATACGACCCAATAAAGACAAAAAGCGGACAGTTTTGCTTGATTGATAAACTATGTTTATTTTAAAACCCGCTGCATAATTTAGGTGGCGAGCTGCCTAACGCTTCAGCTTGACGTCCCACTACTTGCAAAAACGAAAGTATGAGAGTCATGCTGGGCATTGCTGCTGTTACTCTCCGAAATGTCATGCGTCATGTTAGCTAGCAAGAACAGACAGTCATTAACAAAGTGTGTATTAACGTTACAGAAATGCTTCAGAAACGCAATTTTACATGAACATAAGCATAACTTAATAATAACTCATTCATCTACCGCTATACGTCCATGCGTTCTGATTTATCACTTCCTGCTTTAAGCTAATCGGTCATACTTACCTCTTTTCCTCTAGTTCCCTTCGGATTTGTTTATCTTCTTCGTTTTCATCAAGTTCCTCCTCCTCATCATCGTCCTCAACAGCCCGAGAATATACGGACAAAACCTCACCAAAAAACGTCGCCATAACCAATGTACTAGCTTGGGAAATGAAAGTTCAGCTAACGATTCAGAGCTGTTACCGTGTCCTACTTCCGCCGGCAGTAAAACCCTTTCAGAATAAAAGTCAACATCAACTTGAGGGAACGTGTGTTCGTATCTGACAATATTGGCGTTTTTATATTAAATGCTGACATTTATTGATGAACTTAAATAGCTTTAAAGATTGTTTGGTGCAAGCTCAATAATCACCCACATGTATTGTGTAAAAGTAGGACAGCACCACTTGCTCTTCATGTCTTCTGCTATTCATATTTCCACACTGCAGCTCAGTAATGTTACATCATTTACAGAAATGTATGATATCGTTTTAAATTTCCTAATTATAGACATTAATGGTGCGGATTACCACACGTAAATCTCTCAGTAAACAGAATTTAGTAAGACAAGAATTCAAACAAATCAAGGCTGACTAAATATTTAAAATGCAACGCAGTCTCTGAGAAACTCAAGGCACAGAACTACACGCCTGTCCAATGTATTTCTGCCTCAGCTGTTTGCATAACTGAATGAATGATTCAAATCTGCAGTTCTCCAGTGGATTGTCACGGTATGCTGTTAAACAATACAAAGGAGCTTGAACATTACAAACAATTAGCACGGGAGTACTTGATGCACTGTTTAGGCCCCTGTGCCAATCAAGGGTCAACTTGTCTGCTTCTTAATACATAATTGAAATAAATGAAAAAAGCAAAAACTTTAAAAAGATCCTGGCAGTCAGTGCATGTTTAGTTGTATAGATAGTTGGGAACATAAGCCAAGTCATGTTAGCCCAAATTGGCTTCAAGTTGACTGCAAAGCATCCATCCTTTCCATTGTGTTGTATAATTCATTTTCCTGTAAGCTGTGCCCTGGGAGATGAGGGACAAACGGAAATGTGATGACATCAGCTTAGCCATAAAAATACTTCATAGTCACCAGAAAGTGTCTAGTGTTGGAAATAGAAATTGGATTGTAGAGTCGAGCCTGGAGTAGAATGGAGAGTAAGCTCCATTACCATCGCAGTGCAATAATGTAGCAAGAAGCCATAAAGTAACAGCAGAAAGGTTTCCTGTCACAAAATGGAGCAACATGCTAGGAGGATGCTTCAGGCTGCTGTTAATGTAATTGATAGTAGAGGGAGGGAGAAAGGGAGCAAGACAGGGAGGGAACGCCTCCAGACTCAATACAACAAGGGAGAAATGTCAACAACAGGACAAACAAGTGATGTCACCACATCCTGTAATATGACTGTTAAAAGGGTGCGGGACAGTCAGAGGACAAAAGCATTCAGACTGAGGATGTCTAGCTTTGCTCTGCCCTGATAACAGCAGCGTCTGCAGCTGGAGTGAGACGAGACGCTACCTCCATCTGTCTGTCTGTCCTACACTTTGGAGCCCAGGCCGCCATGGTGGTTGGCAGTGATATGCAGACATTTTAATGGCCGCTCAAATAATTAACAGCACATCACATCTGGTAATTACTAATTCGTGCATGCACATTTAAAATTTGAGCACATTCATTACTAACTTGTGTACCCAAATATTTTTTTTCCCCACAACACCTGTCCTGCTTTGCATAAACATGAAGCTATTCGTTGTAAAAAGTAAATATGTTTCATGCATTAAGGTACTTTACACACAGCATGAAAGACAAGATTATTTAGATTTTCAATAATTATGTGTGAAATAATACTATAAAACCTAGCACTTATGTGGTAGGTTTTATAGTATTATTTATCATAATACTATATCATATATCATGTGGGCAAGTGAGTACTGGTTTAAGCTGCAAAATGCAACACACACACACACACACACACGCAAACCAACAGAGAAGTGCCAGAGAAGTGCAGCATCAGTCAGACACTACATGCATGACTGCTGCCTGTCCAATATATTTCTGCCTGAGCTGTTCACTTAAACAAATAAATGATTTAAGGTTTAAGGCAGATCTGGGTTCACATGTTCTATAGTTCTACAATGCAATGCTGCCTGAACATGATTAACAATTAGAATAAGAGCTTTTTGTGTGCATTACTGCCCCTAACAATCTTAGCATAAAGTTTTAATCTTCCAATGTAAAGTTCAAATGATTTATTTCAGTAAATATAAAAATAAACCACAAATATAAACAATTAGTCAAACTGGTAGTATTTTTGTAATTACATGGTATCTACAGTACAGTACATGGAAACGATACTGATGTTTGGGAAAGATGGCTTTAACAGCCTTGTGTTCTTAAATTCAAGACAAGCCACTCATTAAATTACAGCCTAGTATTATCACTCTGTGTTGTAAAAAGCTAATTGTAGTTTCAGTCTTTAACAGGCTGTTGAGGTGCGTCAGAGAAAATACAATGTAAAATGTGGGAGCTGCGTTACACCCACGTACATTAATCATCACATATTAACTGATGGGAATAGGGGTCAAAAATCGATATTTCTGAAAATAAATTGTTTCTTGGAGGTGAAAGTAAAGCAATGATATCCAAATATGAACTAATATTTATCTTTAATAAAGGAAGCAATTGTCATCTTCAATATTTATTGTCATGATAAGATACTGTAATATAATGTGTGTATGAAGTGGAAACCATTTTTACCTTTCAAAATTCTGAACAGCTAGAACTGTTCATAGATTTTTTTTTGTATTCTATTCTATTCTATTCTATTCTATTCTATTCTATTCTATTCTATTCTATTCTATTCTATTCTATTCTATTCTATTTATATATAATTTCACCAGAAAAGTGACTCTTTGTTTTTTTCCCCATCTGAGATTTCCAAATGTTTGCAACTGCAACATTCACATGAGGACGGAGCTTTTCACACGCTCCGTTCCATCAGACCACCTACAAACACTCGTCTAGGGGCAATTTAGAGCTCAGCTGCTTGTCTGTGTGTTGTGGGAGGAAAGTGAAGAGCCTGGAGGAATCCCACACAGACACGCAGAGAACATGCAACCCCCACACAGAGAGAATCAGTTGCTTAGGAACAGAATAGTTCAGCAACTGTGGGTGTGATCACTTCTGAGCAAGGTGTGGGTTTTATTCATATGAACTTGTGTGTAAATGGAATCAGGGCTCTGTGAGTGCTCATGCTGCACGGAGGTGGGCAGAGAAGGTGAACTGCTAATCATGTAACAGCCGCCAGCTCAGACAAAGATGTAATCTGTAGAAAAGCATATTTACAGGCCTAATGGCTGAATTACTGTTTTCTATCTGTATAAACTCACCTTTTTATTGTGTAAGTCCTAACTTGCTGTGTGCTCATATATTTAATGATATAATTTACTTTAAGCATGACATGGCCCCAAAATATCAAATTTTACTTGTTGTTGCTTGTTGTTGCTCATTGTTTCTTTCTCCACACTCACTCCAAACAGTTAAGGCAGATGCCCGCCGTTGTGCGTCTGGTTCTGGACTTATTTTCTCAAGTGGCATTTGTTGTTCTTGTGAGGCACCTCGACCTTTACCTGTAATTTTGTTGTGAAGTCTGATGCTGACTTTAAAACCGGTTGTAAATACTGTTGTCAGACTTTACTCTGATCACCAAGGACACTGTAATTCCTCCCCAGGAAAAGCCATCGCTGAATTTTCATACACACACTGTTTGAGCTGTGTTGTGTAGCTGTTCTCGCCTTTCTCTTTGCAGTGCTGCATATCAGAGATTGTAATCAGCCGGATGGGGTACACCTGGGCCCGCTGTGCTTCCTGCATACAAACCAGAGTTGCAATCAGTTTTTGGGCTCTTTCTTTGGCTCATACTGGCTTTTTTGTTTGTTGTGTTATTTTATTGCTACACTAATGAATTCACATCATCTTTGGTTTGTCATCTCTAATGATATATAATAAGAAATTGCTTTCTTATTAGGTATATTAATGTGTTGATGCATAAATAAAACCAATAATTTACTTTAATGGCAATAATTCCATGCAGTTCCATGCGTCTGTCTGATATCTAGTGCTGCAGGTTGACTTATTCCCTGGCCACAGTTTGAGTGTGATCATCTGGAAGCAGTGAGCCCTTTGACGGTGACATACAAATTCATTGGTTCAGTCAGCAGTCAGTATTATGAGCGCTGCTAACAGCAGTTTAAAGACAGGTTAACATGTTCAACAAATCAATTAGAGGCCCAACTATGTGTTAAAGGAGGGATTAGTGTTGTAGTTAGATTCTTTCAAGAGGAACTCAAGTGTAAGACATGTGGTGCCAAAATGCTGCGTGATTACAGGTACGTATGTCGTGTCCAGCTACTGTAATTCTTCTTATTTTAGCAAAGAACATTTAAAGCAAATGCAGAATGACTTCCATCTCCCCAGAGAGGAAGTCCATGTTGCCTAGCAATTAATGCCACATCTGTGGCTCAGTTCAGGCTGAGGACTTTTGTTGCATAACCCTAAATCTCTCCCCATGTTTCCAGGCTGTACTGCCACCATCCACGAAAGCCACACGTATAATAATTTTAAAACACTAAATGGTTGGCTTTCACTCGGTTTGTAAGCTGGGGGAGGTTTTATATCTTCATTTACAGCGATGCCAAAGCAGAGAATTCTAATAAAAATGCCCACACTTTGTCATACACCAATTCTTGGTGACAGGGCAATCATTAGGAAAAAAGAAAAATCAATTTGTGGAAGACATTTCCTGTGTGTGTGCACAAGCTTCATTCATGCTTTCCTAAAGCCAATTTTGATGTGCACAAAGGAGAAGTCAGTGTGTGTGTGGGGGGGCGCATGCATGGTAAACCCAGCTTTTGTGCAATTCATTAGAAATTCTGCTGACACAGACTTGGAGTGAAAAAGCAGTGGTGTGTGTGTGCATGGAAGGAATATCAAGAGGATTGTTTCTGCCTGGAGATGGCCTGCAGCTTTAAAGATATCAGCCCCGTCATATGAAAACGCATAATGCCTCATACACACACTGAGTGGACAACAGTGTGTACAGCAGTATATACTTAGCATTCAGGCCCACAAACTTTTCTCATTACAGTTAATAATCCAATTTAAGACAAGCTGCAGTGGCACTAGAAGAGAACACTATGACTCAATAATGGGCAGACACATAATCTACAGTGTCAGGAAAGAAGGAACAAAATGTAGTTCCTGTCAAAGTTTTGACTTTATAATAAGAATAAAACTCATCTAAACAGAAGAACTGCCATGTGCTGACTAATAAAGGCGTTTATACTGGCTTTAATGAAAACATCTTATATTTGAGTTCAGGCAAATGACGTTATCACTTTACCCTGCAGTTGTTATCAGGCCTAAAAGGTTATTGTTTTCATATCACAATCATCAACTCTGCTGTTTGATACACTTGATATTTTTGATCAATGTTTTTTGAACCCATCGTTTGCTTGACTTTGCCTGTTTTACAAACAGCAGACCTCTGCAACCAGCTGTTAAAGGTGCAGTTTTAGACTGCAAATGTTAATACATGCCATTGCCCCTCGAGATGTCAAAGATGCTTTTTCAAAACTGCAGCGCTAACTATTTTTATATTAACAAATAAAAAGTATGACTGGTGGGGGTGAAAAATATGCATGACCTGCTTCCAGACGCAGCGGGCAGTAAAACAGCCATGGGTGCTACCTGCTGAAGCAAAGAAGGGGAAATACAATGTGCACATGTGTGAAATTGGACAGGATTTAAACTTTTTTCCCTAAATTTTATCGTTCCTCACACAACTTTTCCATCCTCTGTTTTGGTATTTATGAAATCAGCAACACCAACAAAGCCTTAAAGGAGCGATTCTGTTACTATATTACTACTATATTAGCCTTTAACCATAACCAGCTTTTAAAAAGGTTATTTTAAAATATTATGTCTGTTTAACATATTCAATGATTGTGACAACAAATAAGCAGTGGGTTTATTGTGCTGAGTCTAATCTGGGTCACTTTGACCTGCACAGCTGAGTGAGCCTATATGAATATTAAAATAAGTGCTATAATCACTCTCCATTTAACAGCCTTCATACATCCGCTGTGCTTTAAACTGTGCATGAATAGTTGTATAAATCTTTCAGTGCACACTCATCTACAGTGAGTTCATCATCCAGGGACCCTCACTCTCTCCAAGGTCATTCATTTTTCATGGAGCCCGGCTGGAGGTGGAGTATGTCCAGAAGTGAGAGTTTTAGTGAAATGGTAAAACACATTCAATGAATGCCTTTGCCTTCATCTGTTTTAACAGAAAGTCCCGTACTTTAATAATGAGGGTATTCATTTGCATCTACTCTGAATATCATAAATTACCTGACACCTTTTTATTAGTTTTAGTCATAAGTTAAAGTCACATAAAAGAGGGATTGTGCAAAAGAAGAAAACCTGCACAACATATGATCCAGTTCCACCTTCAACAACTCAGACCTCTACAACACACTGCTTCTGTCAGCTCCCTAAAGACTCCACCGTGGCGGCTCGTATCAGCAGAGAGAGAGGACAGGTGCTGTGGACAGCTTTGATGAGGGCTGTGTGCTGAACCACCTGCAGCTCAGCATCGCTACGACCAAGGCGCTGGTGGACTCCCCTGCGCCTTGTTACCGTCAGATGATGTAGGGGAGGTTAACAACTGCAGGTAGCTGAGAGTCCTCCTGGGTGACACACACGACTGTGCAAGGCCGAGTTGACCCTGCATCCTTTTAAAGCTCCAGTTTTCAGCATCTGCAGTGAGTGATGTGGGGTTTAGCGCAGCTGTTCGATACTATCCTTCTCGTCTATCGATAGCGCTGATCACTCGCTGGTGATTAATTATTTCCTTTGTGCTTTGATCTTGTGAAGCCGCAGAATAGGAGCAACTCGGTGCAAGAGGATAACGACTGTTTAAACATCAGGACATGGTGTGTGTTGGAGGATAGATGTTTGATGGACATGTCAAAATGGATACTGAGAACACTGAGAATTGTGGATGACACCAATCCCTCTAAATGCAAATTCAGTCTCCTCTTCATCTGCCTGCATCCTGAAACATCTGGCCGTGGTTGTTTTAGCTTGTTTGCCATGACATGTTACAGCAGGTTAAGACAGAGCGATTTAAGCAGAGCAGAAATAAATTCAAGTTATAAAGTAATCTCCAAGGAGTCTGTTGTGCTCGTATCCCGCATTGCTGTGGTTTTAGGCATCGGGATAATGTCTGAGTGTGGCAGGATGGGAGTTACATAACAACTTGTTGCCTGCCTGCATCACATCAGATGGTTCACTGCAAAGCAGTAATGACTCAATTTCACACGTTACAAGATGCAGTATGTTTATGTGTTAAAATATTAGGCCCGGTAAAACATCAAATACACAACAAAACGATGTAATGTGATGTGTTTTCTACTGTGATCACAGAGCCCTCTCACATCCATACAGTGTGGGTATTTTACTATCATAGTAACTTTAGTTTGTGCAAATTATGAGAAAACTGGGTGCATCAACAGTTTATATTTAGTAGTTGTGCACACGTCAGCACTTGAACACATGCTCAAGCCTGATGGAAGTGGGAGCACTGTACTGTACATCAGCTGCATCTAGAGTCTGAGATCAAGGGAGCATGGATTTGCATGCACATACTCAAAAAACTGCAGAACAGTATTTTTATGACATACAGTCTCAGTAGGTCAAGGTGTGGCCTCATTGTTGAAACGTCTGCGTGTGTTCTCCTTCAGCCATCTATATTTGGAGCTTGTGTCACGCTGCCTGCAGTAACCTTTCATACAGGACAGAGGTAAGCTGGTGACGTTGGTCTAAATGAGAGCTATTCCAACTTTCACACAAGTCATTAAAAAAATTCTCATTTTGTAAAAGATTAAATCACCGCAAACTAGAAGCGAGATGCATTCACAAGCAATTTTAATGCAAAATCAAGTACTTAAGAGGATTCTGTGCACTTATATTTAAGCCTCTTATGCTACATGTCTTTAATTCCACAAAACACAAATACCCAGTCAGCAGATGCCATCAACATCAGTCAGAAAACTTAGGTTTGATCTAGATGAAAGTGTAGGATGACTGTGCAAACTATAGGTGCTTTTAAGAAATTATGAGTTCTTTAAATGCAGTTCATAAAGACTTGGCTGAAGCAAAGTAAAAACAGGTGGGTTTTAGGTTTACATAAAACCTAAACGAGCCCAAACTTAATTAAACCTAAACCTAATTATCCTGACAGCTGGTGGGTGTAAATATGAAACAAATACACAATAAACGTCTCTAATAATGACTCAGAAGCCCCAAGTTGACTTGAAGCTGTGTTGACTAAAAATAAACTTTCTTCTAACTTTTTAAAATTAGACGAGATACGGAACAAACATATAATTTAGCACCAATGACACGAGAAAAAAACTTCAAACGCTTCAGTGTATGTTTGCAGCATTTATCTGACCACACCCTCACAAATGCATAGATCTGCTTATGGATCGCGTGTATAGAGACCAATTTCTCATTATTTAATTCTAATGATAATTAGTGAGCTTTTTGATGTTTACCTGGAGCCGTTACTCATAAGCACAGAAATGTTGGTTATACACAAAGACAAGAAAAAAAAAGCCCTGCCAGCTGACTGGTATACGGGACCTTTAATGCAGCTGCAGCTCTTCATTCAGATGCTGAGCGGAGCAGCGGATCGCCAGAGGAGGGACGTTTCTTTAGGGAAACCAGAGCCCAGCTCTTTTATAATCGCGTTCCCGAAACCCACGTTGATGTAGGCTGCCGGATTTTCCCATTACGTGTAGCATTTAGGTGGGGTTGTGCCGTCCGTCATGCAACTGAGCGAACTGCTGCAATAAAAGCGTCCTGGACGATCGGAGCTCAGCATCAGCATCACATTGTATGAAATGCGTCACCGTGATCCAGTGTTACCATTTATCGACTCTCCGCTCACGGACTGTTCCCCGTACTGATCATTTCGCCAGGTAAGAATTAAGCATTCAGTTTTGCCTAGAATGTAGTTAAGCCTCGAGGCTCGGCGTGAGGCAAGCGCGGACATGATCCTCTGCGTAAAACTGCCTTTCTTACCCTAAAATGCTGCTGCGTGGAGTGCGGGAAGGGATGGCTTTTGTTAAGCTGATTCTAGTAGGCCTACACATTACAATAGATGTTGTATTGTCCCGACTTCAAACCAATTGTACATTCATATAAACGTATGTTTTATAAATAATTTCCAGCATGTGCTCTCGCCAATTATGGGTAATCGGGTTTTATGTTACTGATTTATGATGTGATCGGCGCACACTTTCCGTGTTAATTGTTCAGAGGTGTTATCGATGGTGTCTGAGGTTGGTGGGCGTGTTTCCGATCAGTCTGATAGGCAGCCTCCTCCGCCGTCGCTGCTCAATGGGCGCCTCTCATGTGTCCTCTCTCCGGTACAGGTAACCACATGCGCGGGCCGGTGTCGCCGCGCTGAGCTCGGAGAGCACGAAGGGTACTGGTGTCAGAGAGACAAGAGTGGCCGGTGAAGGTGGACCGGATGCCAGCCAGAACCGCTGAGGCCTCCGGACTGTCGGTGCCCCCGCACCGCTGTCACGGGTCTCACGCGGCCAACAACGGCACCTGTGCGGAGCAGCTCAGCCTTTTCCCGCCGTTCTCCTCCACCCTTGCCCTCCTCGTGCTGGTGGCGGTGCTCGTGGGAATCGTCCTCGTTTCCCTGGCGACTTTCCACTTCCACAAGAGGAAGCTCCGGAACCGGAAGATCCAGCGCGCGCAGGAGGAATACGAGCGCGATAGTCGCAACCGCGCGCGCGGCGGAGCGACCGGGGAGCCCGCGAGGCCGTGCGTCATTGTCCGGCCCGCGCGATGCGAGGTGAAGCTCTCGTGCCAGAGCACGGAGAACGGGGATGTCCCCGGAGCGGAGGAGGACAAACGGGCGCTGCAGGAGACGGTTCCTCTTGACTGTTAACTCGGTGCAACTTCAGGGAACGAGACTGTGGAATAAACAGGAAAAGCAATAAGGCACAAAGAACTCCCACTCCCATCTCTGCTGCTTGTAGATGAATTAGAAAACGTAGGAAAAAAATGCAGAATACTGAGCAGAACATTAGGCGTAGAGGTAACATTAGCGGCACATAGGTTAGCTGTGTATTTAGCCAACTCCTTATGGGACTGTATAAAGTATTTGCCTGCTTTGACTTTTGGACCTCTTCCTCTTCCCGAGCCTAAAACGCTGTTTAAACATCCAAGATGTTTAAACATTAAATCCTCCCCGGGATGTGACACACCGTTATGTTCAATTATTGATAGCTGGTGACACAACACAGTCCTTAATGCTCTGATCTTCCTTGGCATGTCCTCTGACACACTACCAGTATGTAGTTAGACTATAGTGGATGTTGTGGTGCTGTTAGGCAGCGCAAAGCTGCACATATGCTATACAAATGGCTTATTTGTTTGCGTAGTATTTTTTCCTTCAATTAAGTGACTTAGCATATTTGCATTACGTACTGTCCTCCAATGTCTATTAGACATTTGTAGGTAGCTCTAGTTAGAATAACAGGATACCGAGACTTTTTGCTGTAGTTATGCACATTTCTTCTTTAATGTGTCAGATAGTCGGTTTTAGCACTAATATAGCCTTTTCAACTTTGAGTATTTGTATTGTATTCTCTGACATGTGATTTGAACAGAAAGCTTCAGTTCAACCCGCTTTTCCTTTTTTGTTCCTTCCTATCGTATCATAGTGGACCTAATAATAGAAATTCAGTGTCAGTAACTACATGGATTCACTGTAAATGTATGCCATCATGAGAGCTGGAATGTTTTACAGTAACATCGACATTATGGAGTTCATATAATCTGCCTTATCAAAGAAAATATGTAATATTCAAAGTTTATAAATAAATACATTATGTTAATCCTTTCAATGTGTCAGTAACCTTAAGCACTCGTGGTCATGGGCCCTTAAACTTGAACATACACAAGTCAACATGCATCTACACTCTACTGTTCTAATACAGTAGGTGACATCTGATGATATGCAAATACATGAATGTATGGATTTTCATTTTGTCAACCGCTGCACCAGACAAGTACAAATGACCTTCCCAGGAGAGATCCATAAAATCCACACCGGCACTGCAAGACTTTTATAGCCAGCAAAGAACCACACTGCTGACAGTTTTATACTATAAAAGACCATGTGAGCTACATGTAATGTAAAACTATCACCATCAAATACATAATCAGGTCTACTGAATATGCCACATGTCTTCTATGTAGAGCTTATTAATCTTTCCATGTGATCTATTGTCATGAAGATTAACCACAGAAGAACCATTCTTTATCCCGACATGCCCTCGTAATGGCACCACCACGTGTCTTAGTGGAGGACAGTGGATGTGGATCAGCATCAGTCATTGTGCTGGCCCGATATCAGGACACCATGCTCCTAATTGTCCACAGCATAAAAAGGACTGGGAATATGAAGCAGCCTTTGGCGAGGCTCCAGCCCTCGAAGATGTCTGACTATCTAATCTCATTGGCATAAGTGCAGCTAAATGAAGGCATTTATCTTCAAATGGGAACTGTAAGGTGCATTTTTCGCTTGAATATGTCTCCACTGGGATTGAAAACATTATGTTTTTAGCATGAAAATGTAGTCATGACCAGATACAGTATAGTTTTGCTTTTTACCGAGTTTAATTAGCCGCAATATTAAAATCGCTAGATGGTAATAACTTTGTGGCTGATTGGTGTCGACTACAGTTCCTAGAGGGATGAAAGAGCTCTTCCAATTTGTGGTGGGTGAAAGACAAAGCTGAATTATTGTCAGTGGCAAGGAACTGACATTGTCAGAGAATACTGGCAACTAGAGATTGATGGGCAGAGGAAAGTGGCCAGCAAGCTGAGCGATTAATGAGGGTCAGTGGTGGTAACCAGCCACGGTGGGAATGGTTGGAGGTCAGTGTCTGAGATGTGATGGAGGTCAGAGATCAGACGCTGGCTGTAGATGAAATGATGGAAGTCATTACTCTGGGATAAACTGTTATTGATTGTTTCACATGTAGAGTAGAATGAGAGCAAGAGGGACAGAATGTGTGATTTTAGCTTGGTTGGGGAATAGCCTAGTTATTGTGTACAGCCTAATTTAGAATTAATGAGGACAGTTTTCAGGGTTTTGTTTTCCCAGGGGGTTTGCTCACAAGACCAGTTAGTTGTATGGCCGGGGAGTGGAATGGATCCTCCAAGGCTGTTTATTATAGCAATTTATAGTCGAATGTCACTTCAGGCCAACATTGTTCATTTACTTTACTTCATAAGCATTTAGGAGGGGCCACATAATGCAATACAAAAGTTCGTGGTGACAATTAGTCTCCCAGATGAATGAAATTACATATAAAAAGGTGTTCAGTTGGGAATTAATTTGGCAGTCCTTGGTTGGGTTTGTCTCTTACTTCCACACACAGCTACACATCTTTGCTTGTTCATTCAGTATGAATTTGGTGGAATCTGAGGAGACTTTCCCTGCGATTATTGCTGCAGGAGGAGGAAGATTGAAGCCCAGCAGGCACAGTATTAGAATCTGTCTGTGGATGATTTGGCTCCTCTCCAAATAGTGGCGGAACCACTGTGGATGCTCCTTCAAGGCCTGGCAGGTGAACTACTGGGCCTGTTAATGAATGGGTTTCCGGTTGCACTCAGCATAAAACTAGCACCTGCCAGCGGGCTGCCTGGCCGCCTGCTGTGGAGCATCACACCCCAAAGGGCACGCTGTAACAAAAACAACATGGGTGAAAACAAATACTGGAATCACTGTTGTGCTACAGCATCATGTGAAGGCAAAACTCACAGTCCAATTAGAACATTTCAGAAAGTGAAGGGATGAATCAGGCTCGCTTTCAGTTACCTCTTCCACATACTGATGAGCTGTCTGCCCTCGACTTTACGACTTATTCTGATTATTCCACCCAGTTGCATTAGCTGATTGGTTGTGTGCTTTATATCTCAACCCACAGCGATGACAAGTGACAGTTCACTGTCAGAGGGAGAGGACACAACTGCTCCTGCTCTCACCTCTGCTGTCACGGTTCGAGGCAGATGATTTGTCACGAGTGTGTTTATATGCTTCATTACTGCAGGTTCGAGCTTTGGCTTTGAAGCTACCTCCACCGCCGTGCAGGCCAAATAACACCTCAGCTTTGTTGAGAGTTGGAATATTATCACTGATGAAAATTGCAAGATCATGTTTTTAAAGTTCTGGGTTAAAAAAAAGTGATAATTATCTTCAAATTAGTCACTATGAGTGACCACATTTACAGAGTAGCTATTGGATTTACTGAAACATTAAATTGGTGCTTTTACAGGTTTCAACTTTATTGACTTATACTGCAAGTACATGGTAGTATTGGTCCAATACAAGACCAAACAACAAATATCGGGTTTGAAGGTTCCTGCAGTGGTGAGCGGCTTGAAAATGAGAATAGTGATTGATAGTGCTGCTGCCTGCCTGACATTCACGCAGATTTATGGCTGTGCGGCTTCATGTCCCGTACAGTAATCCATTTGTGTAGCGCTACATCTTTTTTTTTTTTTTGACTGGTCAATTAGGGTTCTTTGTGATTACTTATACTAGTTTACAGCACAAGGGCTTCCCAACATCGAACACTGTGCAAAGGCTATTAACGTTTAATAAGAATATTATGCGAGAGAGTTGCATTTCTGCCACTGCACGTGGCATTGAGAGGGGATTTAATTTACCACATCACATAATTTACAAATACTTTAGGAAAGATTGTGGCATTTTCAGGCAAATGTTATGGTGCTGGGTAAAAGGTTTGAAGCTTTTTATTTCAAAATACTTTTTTTGAATCTACACAGTTGGCTGCAAGGTCCACAAAAGTACATAGGGAACCTACCCCTGCAGGGTCATCTAACTCTCATCTAGATGTTTATTGCATGGATTTCCTGAAAGTTAAACAAATGTATTGTTATTTACAACAGCAGTAATCCATAAGAAAATCCCATTAATTCACTTTCCATACATGCAAATGTCTTCCCATGGAACTGTCTCACTGAAAACTGTCAATATATTGAAAACAAACAAAAGTGTCTTTAAAAGGAAATTAACAAAATCTTCTAGGTGTCCATTTAGATGTCAGTGACCATTTACACTTGGCCTCCACCCTTCTTTTGTTTGGGCTTCTTCTTTTTCTTTGATTTGTTGCTTTCAGGTTGCGTTTTGCTCTTCTTCGCTGGGTCGGGCTGAGGGGCGCCCGCGCTGTCCGCCGGTCGTTTCCGTTTAGCTTTCTTGTCATGTTTCTTCTTGGCCGGTGCTTTGTCTGCTTCTGGTGCGTGCGTGGCGGTCGAGTTGTCTGCTGCTGGCTCCAGAACAGGCTTGTTGCGCTTTTTTCGTTTTTTCGTTTCTGGTAGGAAGCCTTTCTTGTTCTTAGGAACTGCTACTTGCTCAGACTCTTTGTCAGGCTTTTTCTTCTCAGCTTTTGGTTTCCTGTGGGTGCGAACATCACTAAATACTTTGCATGTTCGTAAACAAATATCTACAATAGGTTTCTCACGCGCCACAACAACTCACGTGATTCCAAAGTGTTTCATCACAGCCCAGTAGATGTCCTGCAGCTTGCCAGTCTTCTTGTCAGCAATGGTGGTGGTCAGGGATTGCAGGACCGTCTGAAGAGGTTCTAGGTCCACAGACAGTTTCTACAGAAGTGCAGGCAGCAAAACCAGACGTTAGACCAGGACAAAAAACACTCTCACAATGACTTTATCCTCTCACAGACCCACATACCTGCTTGTGTATGAGCTTGACCACATACTGACAGAGCTCTAGGCTCTGCACCACCTTCTCCTTAACTGCCTTGCTTTCAGTTGGACGAAGCTGCCCAAAACTCTGTAATCAGGAAGAAAAGCCTTTTCAAGCATTTACTGATCATGTTTTACACTTATAACTTAAACACAGCAGAGATGGAGACGAAAGACAGTTGAACTCAAAGTGGGGATGTTGTGCACCTCAGAAATCAATGAATAGTGTACGAATGTCCCATGACTAACTTTTATGAAGGTGGTTATATCATCTGGCAGGTCTATTTCTGTCTGGGAGGAAAAGGGTGAGGCAACACAGAGGTGGCTGGGTTTGGTGAGGAACAGTAGAAGCTTATAAATAAGCTTGTCTTAAGCCTCCGATGTCACAAGGACACACAGAGGACAGTGAGAGCAGTAATGGCTCTAATCATCGTTTATCACAGCACAAAACTTTGAGAACATTATAATTAAAATTTCTACAAGCCCCAAGGATGCTGGAGCATGGGCATCTGGACTTAGGTTGATGAACTCAAGTTAGAACAACATCTTGAGCACGAGTTTTAATTAGTTCTCTGCAGAGGATTAAAGATGCAAGAGTGTCAGTATTTCTGAAACACCAACAGATTTACAACCTAAAACCTAATAAAAAAAAGGGAAAACAATTAACCATTTAATATTTTAAAAATTATTCTACTTGTTTGTGACAAAAGTATATGGAGCCTTTGGAGTATATAACACATATTGGCTGAGAAATTTCATCAGGTTCCTTTGTTCGAATCCATCCATAACACAGCTTTCCAATAGCATTGACTACAGTATTATTGACTGGTGCAGCCTGTTCCTTAACAGAAATTGAAGTGCTGTTTTAACTGTTTTGTTCAACCTGCTGTAGTATTCTGTAAACCTCAGATATTGAACAAACAACAAGCAGCAACAGCTGCACATTGATGACTGAAGACTGTGTTGACCTACCGCTGCCAGTTGACCTGTGGTCTTCACACAGAGCTCCATCCACTGGGCTCCACTCATGAGCTGCTGAACCTCCCTGCTCTGCATCGCCCGCAACACCAATACACATGCTTGGCCCTGACCACGCACAAAAGAACACTTTGAACAAACCAACAGACTTAAAGGTCAAGAAGAAATGAATAATAGCTGACAAGGGAGGAGGTGTTTTGTGATGCGTGATCTGTTCTTTGGCAACTGAACTGCAAAAAAACATGTTTAAGATTATTTCTTCCTTTGTTTTGGTTTGAGGGGGGCATTTGGCTACATAATTGTTCCTGAAGCAGACAGGTGAACATCTTTACCTGCTGATGTTCTCTGACCCCAGATGTGATGTGCTGGACTGCAGTATCCAAAAGATTCACAGCCAAAACCTGGAAATAACACATAGCCTTCAGACTACCGTGCGCTGTTGCTTCCTGTTCTCAGTCCGACGTGTGGCTCTACTCACGGGGAATCTGGTGAATAGGTCTATGAACATTTGACTGGTCAGAGGGCTTTTCCTCTTAGTCATGAAGGCGGTCAGAGCCTCTCTGAAGGTGTTTGAGACACGATCCACATCCACATTTCCCATGAACTTCAACTGCACACAAAAACACAGTAAATGTCAGGCAACACAGCATCAGGTATCAGATTTGTGAGAAGAGAAAACATTTGAAAAATTTTTGTCAGTCGTTACATTTACAGGTTCTCTATGGATGATAGTAAGAATGAAAAATGAAACAAGTAGAAATCCTTGTGAAGGGGAAACGCTGGGTAAAAGCAGGCCAAGTAATCCCGCACTGACCCACTTCCTGACCCAGTAAAATATAGGAATAGACCTGGAATTTATTGGGTTAAAGGAATGAGATAAGAGGAAAATTCTACAAGAACAACTTCACACCATGTAAATATTTAATTGTATCTCATCACCTTTTGTGACCTGAACGATAAAGAATAAATGGATGAATGCTTCTTTGAAAATCTACTGATTCTGAGGTGACAGAACACAAATGGGGACTCATTAGTGGTGAACGTACCTCGCTCACTCCTGTGTTCTCTGCTGTCTGCTCCATTTTGGTCTCAGCAGGAGGAGCTCCTCTCAGCACCTTCACCACATACAGAGATGCACTGCAAAGGCAGTTGAAAACAGACAGGAAAACCCTGAGGCGCAATTTATGTACGGTTCACAACAGTCCTGAATAATGTGAAGGGCTTGAAATGGCATTCTTAACCTTTAAACAGAAAGGTAGTGTGTTTTAAAATTAATGAAAAAAGCTAATTCACTTTTCACATGAAGACTAAAAGCTCAGAACTGAGAAGACCTGAGATCAATCACAACACTTACTTCATATTTATATATTTTATCATATTCCTAATTCACAGGTTCTAGTCTGGTTGGTTAGTGGTTGGTTAGTGATGATCCATTTTCATTAAACATTAGGCTGTACCTGAAGTAATAGAGGCTGACTGAGGAGTCAGACAGTTTCTGGGCTTTGGTCACGAGTTTATCCAGCAGGTCGTGGAGCTCCCCCTGTCTGTCACCTGCTGTCCTGCAGTAAACTTTGGATCTACACAGCTGGTTCCTAAAAAAACAGACATAATTATTCAGTAAACAATCCTACAACGAGCTTGAGCACTGAAATTTATTAAAAGCCTGGATCCAACTGAAGACAACTAAATAGTAATAAGGTGAGTCAACAGATCAGTATTTACCTGAAGATGTCAGCAGCTCGCTGGAGGAACTCCTGCTCCTGCTGGTCGCTGTCGGAGCTCATTCCTTTGTTGATGATGTTGAGCAGAGGCTCCACCAGGCTCAGCATGAGAGGACTGCCTGCCTGCCGGGCCACGAACACCTCAATGAGGTCCAGCACCTACAACAGCAAAACGAAGAGTGGCAAATTCTTTGGAATGGTGGTGGAATTTGTATATTGCTCCTCTTCTAGCCTCTCGGCTTAAACCAGGCCATACACATGCTAAAGCTACATGTGTTCTGAATGGGTTTAGGCTATAAAAATATGTGTCTGTATGTGACTCTAAAAGAGCAAATAAACATTCAGACACCAGATTGAGGAGGCGTTACCTTGATCTTAAAGTCACGGACGAGGGTCTTCTCTTTCTTTACTTTTGTTTTCTCATCCTTCTTGGCCAGAGTCCTTTTCTTTTGCTCTGTGAACAGCACTGACAGGCTTTTATCCAGCTCCAGCATCGCATCATCATCCAGATCTTCATCACTGCTGCCATCCTCCTCTGTGGCCTGAACATTCAACAGAAATGACTCTTATTATTACATGTAAATCCCACACAAGGACATTACAGAACTCACGCAGAACTCTTAATGTGAAGGTTCCCGTTAGACAAGAGCCAACACTGATATTCCAGCACGCTCAAAATGACATCATGCTGGTGTTTAGCAGGTGTAATGTTTGTCACGTCAGTGTGTTCACAACAGCCAAGCTCTTGTACTGCTGCCAGTGCACACAGTGCTCTGACACCAGAACGGGATGAAAGCCTGAACACCCACCAGAGCATTCTGCTGCTGCAACACCTTCATCACTTCCACACGGAAATTCTGGTCCACCCCTTCTTCCATTGCCTCCTCCTCCTCTTCATCATCTCCTCCTCCTTATCCTCCTCCATGGCTTCGTCATCCTCATCCTCATCCTCATCCGCATCCTCATCCGAGGAGTCATCCTAGAGGAGTCACAATCAAGTGTTTGGTGTTAATTACAACAAAATCTCAAATGAGTCTGTCCAACTGTGCCTTGTAAAGGCACTGACCTTCATCTCATCATCGTCATCATCTTCCTCCTTTGATTTCTTCTTCTCAGTTTTGTTGTCTTCAGTGATAACGACAGGGCCGTCCTCCTCGTCATTGCTCTTCGGGTTCAGCACCTACAGGGAGCAGTAAAGTAGGAATCTGTTATGTCTGTGCCTGATGCTGTGGCAACAGTTACTCCTTGGATACGGTGACATGGCAAGAAATAAGAACGATCTATACATCCTGCTGATGTATAGAAGACGATTTGAAACTTGTTATATTGTTGTTTGTCTCAAATTGCAGCACTGAACCTTATATACACACACCATATATACACACACACTTTCAATAAATATTAGTGATAACAGGAAACCGAATAAAATAGAGAATATTATTTGTATTTGTCACTTACATCTAAGATGGCGGTGAGGGCAGTTGCAGTAACATGAGGGCAGATGGAGGAGAAGACAGTTTTGCAGACTTGTCTCATGTGTCGGCTCGGCTGGGAAAGCAAGGATAACAAAATGTCCACCATCACCTCTGCCCATTCAGGCTCCTCCTCCTGACTGGTATCTGCAGCAGACACACAGTTATACACATCAAATGAGTTATATATTTGGCTGCAGAGGATCAAGCTATAAGAGAGCGGGGAGAGGGGGAACCGTCATTCTATGGGAACTAACCTTGTTTCTTTTTCTTCTTCTTGGCTGCCTTCTCCTGGGCTTTGTCCACACAGCTCTGTAGGTCCTTCAAGGTGTCCAGGAGCTCCTCAGGTGCCTTGAAAAGAAGCACATTTGTGACAGTTCAGGGTCTGAGAACTTTTCTTTACACATCAAAATCACAGCTGCAACAATGCACCAGGATGATTTACCTTGAAGAGGTGCATGCCAACCAACAAGAAGAGCCGCTGGAAAGCTCTGCTCTCTGCTGTTTGGACTTTCTTTGCTTTCTTGTTCAGGTTTGCCACTGACTCCAGCATGCTGGATGAAACCCCGTAAAGAGTTAATGCCATCAGACACATTCCAATCTTGTTTGCCCGTCTACATTCAGCAGCCTGAAACAGTTTTGTATCTTACCTGTCCCAGGCCTGTCTCTGCTCAGGGGTGAAGGGTCGGCTGCTCTGGACATACTTTGGCTGTGTGAGTAAGACCTGAGCATACTGTACCAGGTGGTGGATCCACATGGTGCCGTCAGCTGCTACGCCCACTACCCGCTTTTGGTTGGCAGCCTCCTCATTGAGTGGAATGTGGTGCATGGACAGGAGGAGTCTGAACAGTGGACAGACACATAGATTGGTGCATTCTGAGCATTTATATATTAAGTCATCTGTCCAAGAACAGCAGAGATGATACCAGCTCTCACCCAAAGAAAGAATTGGCAAGAATTGTTCTAGTTTTATCATCCAGTGGGACAGAAAGCTTCCCCTTCGTCTCTGCAACATCGGACGAGGCCTTCTTGGTTGTGAAGAACGCATGGAAAAACACAAACCTGCAAAGAAAACAGCAACAACTGATGCTCTGGCCTTTATGAATGACAGAGACTGACATGGTGCATACACAGAGGCTGTCATACCTGGCCACATCCATGATGAGGTCCTCTGTTTTTTTCACCTGGTAGTTGTCGATGATTGAAGCAAGGCGGGAAACAATCCATTTCCTTAGTCGGAATATGGGGTTCTCCTTTCTGAAGAAGGAAAACTAATGGTTACATCTTATTTTTACCCCTGCATGTTCTTGTTCAGTTGACACCGATAGATGTAAGTATTATGAGCTGTGTACTCACAGTTCTTGTCCTTCCTGATTCTCTTTTTGCTTGCGAGTGCTGAAGTCAAGCAGCTTGTCTTGCTGAGGTTGCAGGAACATTTTCTTTAACCATTCCACATAACCCTGCAGGGCTGCAGGCTGGAGGTGCTGCACAACCCTCCACACCGACGGCACCACCGGGTAGCCCTGGTTGGTCAGCGAGGAGAAGCCCACCATCACTGCCAGCTGCTTGTCTGAATCCTCACAGCCCTGCAAGAAGTTTGACACGTAGACGTCTATCTCTGGAGCAAGCTTCAAGCGGCCTGGTTTCTGAAAGATAGAAACAACAGATGGACTTTATATTATTCATCTAAAAAATGCCACCAAAACTAATATTAATTACAGTAAAGATTCCAAATATACTGAAATAAACGTAATAACATCTTACAAAACCATATGGAATTATATATATTTAAATTAAAAAAATATTTTTTTATCTGATTAAATGTCTACCAACTGTACAATGAAAAAGACCTGACCACTTACCTGAGCAAACACAACATGGTCGCCATACTGCATCATCACCTCTCCAGACAGCACCTCCTTCAGCTGGTCTACAGACAGAATAGTCAGGGCACTGCCAAGTAGACGGAAGCTCAGGTAACTGGACACAAAAAGCACAAACCCAAAAGGTTAGGAGAACAAAAAACATGTACCTGTACTAGAGCTTAAAACACTTGATATTTAAATATAAAACAGTAAAACCCCCAAGGATCCAGTTTAGCGAAAGACTTTTAGGACTTGCAGGTACAGTGCTTAACCTGCAATGACTTCTGTGTCCTCACTTTTGAAAGTGAAACGCTCATTTCTTCCCCCCACTTGGTTCTTTCCCTCTGTGAAAGTGTTTCTCCCTTTGGAGTACTCACTGTGCTGGTCCTGGCTTCTCCTTTAACAAGCCTTTGATGATGGCTTCATTCCAGAAGAGCTGGAAGCTGCCTTCTTTCAGAGAGAGCTTCAGCAGGTCCAGGGCCATTGCTGGGAGGACACAGTCTTTCTTGATTGAGTCGGCAACCTTCTTCAACAGCTCTGTCAACCTGCCGGAAAACGTTGCTTTAGAGTTTATACTTTAGCTACAGCTGAATATACACAGTAAATACAATTTGTTGCTTATATTAATAATTGGCCGATTGCTTAAAAAGCACTGACAGTAAAGGAATGACTACAAAAAAAGCTAGTGTGTATAACAGACTGAAAAAAAAAAACAAAACCTTTAATAAAAACAAAACAAGACAATCTCCAGATTTCCTACTTTGGGATGTTTTCAGCGTTGATGATGGTGGAGGAACCAAGCAGCTTCTTGAGTTTCTTGGGTTTGAGTGCTTGTGGAAAGCGCTGAAGTGCAACCAACAACAGCTGCAGCTGCTCCGGAGTGTTAAAGGCTGCAGCCAGGTCAGTCTGTAGAGCAGCCAACAGGACCTTCTCAAACACGTCCTCCGAGATCTGGCATAAGTAAACACATTCATGCACAAATGAACAAACATATGAAATAGATGGAAATGACTTTCCTTTTTTAACCTGGAACCTTGTGTGTTATGATAGATATAAATAAATTGAGGTGTGCAGTCACCTCGTTGAGAATGTCTGTCATGGTCTTAGTGGGCAGGTCCTTCAGGTGTTGTTTGTACTGGCTGAGGCTCTGGAGGAGCTGAACACATCCCAGCACCACCTGTGGCTCCTGGAAAGACAACACACATCTCAGAGACCACAACGCTGCAGGTCCCATGCCATAGACACCCACTTGCAACCTGGGCTGTGCCCAAACCTCTACACAATGCATTCTCTTTAACGTTATGACAGGAAGTGACAATACTTACTTCAGAGAGACGGCTGGACTGATGAAGGGCCAGTACGCCAAACAGGCACCCGGACGTAACATTTTTGACAAGGTTCTGAAAAAAAAGAGAAGACCTCGATGGTCATAGAAGTTGATCATAAAGTCTTTAGAGCTGACAGAGAAACAGCACTGCACACTACTCACTTTCTTCATGGTCTGGAGATTATGTTTTTCTTTGATCCTGTCCAATATGCTTTGCAGAGAAACCTCTTTAAAGGAACTTAGGACCTAAAAACATAAGGCAAAGATTGCGTATAGCTGGTACTACAAAAAATACTCTTCCCATTAACAAAGAACATTTGTCGCCTTAGGTTCACCAATTTGGTGATTATCTCCACTCACCTGTCCTAGAGCGAGACTGAAGGCAGGCCTGGCGGTCTGTCGCGTATGACCAAGTCCATCTACCAAGCGCTTGAAGGTATATTCCAGTTCATCTGCCTGTAGCACGCACAGAGCACTGCACATTAACACAGCTCCTGATGCAGTCAGTAAAGCCTTGTTTGTTTTGGTCACACTCATCATACAGTTCTGCACTAAACATCTACAGGTGACAGGGTTCACAGTGCAGCTAATTACCACCACTCAGTCTCAGAAAGCACAACTGGATTATTAAGCATGCCCAGGAGAAGTGCTAGGTTGACTCTAATGTATTTCTGTCTGGATAATTTGACTAATCACACACTTACTTTACATAAGCTTCAGTACTGATTATGACAGGCCGTTCGTCTTGTGGCCATGGTACTAATAGGGACTTAAAAGTTAGTTTTAAAGGTTTTAACTTTGTTATTTAATATGCTGTGTACCTAGAGTACTTAGATTTTTATTTTTTATTTTGTCAATTACCACACACACACACACACACACACACACACACACACACACACACACACACACACACACACACAACTGAAAAGTACTGTAAGGCTGATATTAATTCTATTAATTAGATTAAAAGATTACAATTATTAAATTAAATGTTTAGTATACAGAATAATTAAATTGTGAAATTCCCAATCAATAGTCGAAATAGTGAGCCTATTTATAACTAGGTTTATGTTGTTGACCCTACTTCCCGTAGAAGATAGATATAATACTTTATTCACCCCTGAAGGACATTCGCATCTTCCAGCAGCATAATGAACACAAATAAAAACAAAATATGACAACACATAATAATGAAGAGAAATATAATATATTTATGTGCAGGAGAAATACTGTTCTTTTATGACACTACCTTTATTTCAAAGTTTTAAGTGTGTACTTTGCAAGACGAGCATGTAAAACATGTGGAAGTTAGCTTCACCTACACATTTCGACATTAGAGTAATATTATTGTGGTTGTTATATATGTGTCATTAACAGGCGACACACTGTATATTTATATATATATCACACTTATGGGTAAATACTTAGAAACAACCTATAAGAAACAAACTAAGGTGAGGTGTCGTATTACTTTTCATATTTATACTTCTACTTCAACTTACCTTGTTGTTCGTTTTTAGATACTGGATCAGATTTTCTACCGCTTTCAACCGAACCTCCTGATCGGGTTTAGCCAAGTCCCAAAAAAAGTCGAGAAATACGCGGTTCTGTTGCAGGATACCAGCGGGCCGAACCGGCTTCGGTGTTTTAACTGAGAGCTCCACCATCTCTACAGATTTGTGCGCACACTGATACACATGCTTCTTTCGCAGGAGGAAAATGTGCCTCAACCGCTTAGTTTCTACTTCCGGTTCAACTTTTCAACAAACTTTATTGAACAGTGAAAACGGAAACAACACTTATACTTCTATTAGAGTCTATACCGGCCAGTTTCCAGGTTTAATGTGTCTTACAGCACACATTTTAGTAATGTTTTGCAGAAAAAATATCTCTAAGTAAAAAAAAGATAATATTTTCAGCTGTAGAGCAGATGTGTCTCAGGCACCAGAGTAATGGACTTTACTTTAGGTGATTAATGAGTGTTTGTCAGTATCAGAATTAATTTCAAGGATCAATTCGCCCTCACGTGTTAATGTAATTTCATTTGTGGTGTTCAAAAATTGTAAAATAAAAAGGAATGACATATTGGAAAACAGCAGAATCACAGACATGTATTTTCCAATAAAAAGATATTTTTTATTAAAACTGCATGCAATTTCCATTTTTCTCTGACTAGATCACTTCCTTGTAGAAGGAGAGCCAAGATGCAAAAAGAGGAGCAGTCAGAGTCACTGTCCCATTCAAACACAATTCCTGGGATTCCGTTACTCAACAGGAGCAGCCAGCACAGTGTCCAAGGCACTCTGAGCCTCTCTGATCTGCTGCTGCAATCTCTGCTTCATGCCCTCGTTGTGGGCTTTCTTCAGCATATCCTGCATGTCTCTGATGGAAGCCCGGTAACCTGGGGCATTGTGAAACACTCGAATTGCCTTGTCACCACTGCTTGCCAAGAAACGCCCATTAATGTCAAATCTAAGGTCAGTGATATCTTGACTGTGGACACCGTGCAGCTCCTCCTCCAGCTCGCCTGTGGAAGCACTGTACAGTGCTATATTGCAACCATCACTGATTGCCACCACCCGGCCGTCTGGGGACAAGGCCACTCGGGTACCCTCCGATGACGAACAGGGGACAGTCTTCAGGAGGTAAGGATCCTGCTGCTTTTTGTACTCTACGTCTGTGTTCCACAGCTTCCATGTACCGTCTTTGGACACAGTCACCATTCTAAAAAATACAAATAAAATGAAAATATTATTTGTGTAAAAACATGTCTAACTCCTCCTTTAACATAAGGCCCTTTTTGTTGCTGTGTTTACAGGCAGAAAGTCTTCATTACCTGTGGGAGTCATTGGAAAATGCAAATGCATGAACTCCTGCCGAGTGGCCTTTCAGGTCAAAAGCCCGCACCACTTCTTTGAACTCGCCTGCTTTCCCAAAGCAAACCTCCCACACCTTTACATCAGGAGTGAAGCCACATGACGCTACAAACCTGGACATAGGGACAGAAAGCGGACACAAACAATTACATTGCATCCGTTTACATATCAATGATGTAAAAACATTATTTTATAAATATTTTAAGAGAATATAGCTAATATGACATATACCACAATTAAATATATGGTACACAATAGATGGGTGTGTATTCATGCTTTCAAGTAAAACTGAGGGATAGTGGACTGACCTGCCACATGGTGAGATGGCAGCATAAGAATTAGTCATCTGGTTAGTGTTAATAGAGGCCAACACCTCTCCTTTGAGGTCCCAGATGTGGATGGTGGTGTCAGTGGATGCACTCATAATAAATTTGCCTGCAGGCAAGAAGGATGGCATGTGTTTTAGACTAGAGACCAATATCAACACCTGAAAAATCTAACCTAAAGAGCCTGAATGCATCTTCTATCACTCACTGATTTTAGAGAAATCTTACTATTGAAAGAATTAGTTAAAAGGAACAAAACACTTTTTTTTAGGACTTAAAATCTACCTTCACGCTGATGTACTGCACAAAGAAAAAACAAAAATTCATACATTACATTTTGTGCCCTGTACCTGTCTCTGCAATGCAAATATTAAGAATGGGAGCCTTGTGTTTTTGGGGAAAGTCCTCGGCAGCAGCTTTGAAGCTTAAAGTGCCGTCCTCTTTCTTGAACATTTTGAAAATTCGAATAGTATCTCCATAAGCCAACCAGGAAATAAATGCTCTGCAGGAAAGAACAGAGTTAATGAAACCATACATATTATTAGCAGGAATATTTCCAAAAAAAATTATGAAGATGCATCAGAGCCAATTCTGGTTGTGGCCATAAGTTACAATGTCAAAACTTTATTGAACTTTTTACATTTTCTGATGATAAAATACAAAGTCTTGTTGCAGCATTTAAGTTAGGCTTGGTATAGCATAAGATTGTAGCTGTTCTGATTCAAGTTATTCTGTGGACAGATACAGGACAGAGACATACCTGCAGTCTGGGCTAAAGCGGACCAGTGTAGCATGATCCAGCTCAACATTTGCTCTCAGACACTTGTGGTCCCTCTCCAGAAAATCTTTGGTGCTCCAGATTCGGACTGTGCGGTCATCAGAGCAGGACGCTAGGTACTTCCCATTACTGCTGAAATCAAGGCAGGTCACATTTCCACTGTGGCTCTGAAAGGTACAAGTGCACACACACACACTCACTAATACAAGTCAATACATAATCATAGGTATTAAAAAATTAGATCTTCACGTGTATTCAAGTGAAAATACACACTTTTTCAAGGGTTACAAGGTGTTAGCATTTATACTGGGATCTGAAAGTTTGAAACCATGTTATAAATCAGTTTTAAATGTATGCAGAATTAGAAAAAAAAAGACGGTTTCTAGATTTAAAAACAAACAAAAACGTATTTTCAAGATAACTGGTCTTACCTTCAGTGCGGCCGCCAAAAGTGGATGACTGAAACTGTGCTGTGAAGCTTTGTCCTTACGGTTGCGCTGCTTCTCCTGCTTCTGTTTCTTGGACACAGGGCCCTTCACAACATTGCCTTCAGCTGACAAACAAACAGGAACATGAGCAACACTTCAGCCTGTCAATGACCAGTGGTGACAGCGTTGCTGACTCACCACCCTCCACTTTAGTGACTAGCTTGGGTTGTTAGCTAACATGTAGCTCTTACCGGCAAATTCCGCTGCCTGCTCCGTTTCTTCTCTAATTTCTTCTTTCCGTCTTCCTACCGCTAAAGCCACTAATATAACTAATGCACCCAGCAACAACGTCAACGCGGCCAGGGCTGCTAGCTCCATGTCAAAAGTTTTCTGCCACGTACTTTGAGCGCTAACGTTTACTCATTGGACTGAACTCACTATTGATGCAGCGCGCATGCGTACTTTCTCCTTACTTCTAACGTCATGGAGCATTCACTGCCCCCTAACGGACGGGAGTGTCAATAGTCTAAGCATCCAAAAAAGTAAAGTTTTAACATCCAGCTCCATTCTACGTTTTTTGAAACCATGGGCCAAATATGATAATGATGACCCCAGACTGTTGTTAAATCGAAGGAACACAGTAGTAAACACATTTCCATCCTAAAATTTATGTCATGTTGCTGGCTTCAATTCCAATATTACCTTTTTTTTGTATATATTGTATATATTTCTGTGCGGTGTTCGAGGTTCATCACTTGTTATTTATGGATGTATGTTTATATAGGTTTCTGTTTTCTTTTTGTTGTCCTCTTGCTGTTGTAAGGTGCAATTTTCCTGCTGTGGGACTAATAAAGGTATTCTTATTCTTAAATTAAATATTCACAAAAAATGGTTTATGACATTTCAATTTCTGTAATTGGTTTGTGAAAAGAACAAACTATAGACATTATATTTTATCCATTATGCAACAGATCTAACCTAGTAGCGACAAAATAAAACCTTGACAAGCTTACCATATATTTTTTACAACATTCACATCCATCTATTTATTAATTTAAAACCATAAAAAACAGCATCAGACATTTCTCATTTTGTACAATTGATAACTACTGAAATCAGAAATGAGTTTTGATGAAATAACTGACCATCACACTTCCCTGACAGAAAGGCTTAAGTCATGGTGTAAAAAAGAAAACAGAAAAAGGAACAGAAAATAAATGTTTCCATAACTGGAGTCTCCATTTTCAATACATTAACAGATATTTTTAGTAATTATATATTTAATGAAAATTATTTATTAGAAAAATTTCAATTGGGAATAATGTTTTGCTGTGCAGATGTCTTAAAGTTTTCTCTATCTTTAAGGAATACCTGTAATTGAAGTGAATCTTCTCTTAATTGTTATATTTCAGTGAAGTAACAAAGACTCAGTGCTCTGAGGTAAAGAGAGGTAGTCTGGCACAAACAAACATCTCATGGTTCAAATATGTGAAGAATCATAGATGCTTTTCACATGTCTAAAGCTTGGTTTGTCAGCACTTTTCAGAAGTAGTCATCCTAATCATACACGTGCTAATCACATGACTGTTGGCAGTCACTGTCAAAAAAGCCCATCCACACGACAACTCTAGGAATGTTTGCAATGACAAAAAAAGTATGAAACAATACAAAGGTCTGCACCAACTTAATTAAGACATTTACAAATGTTGCCCTTAAGCACAGAGACAACATTTGTTCACAGGGTGAAATAGCCAATTAAAAAAATAATTTAAAATGCAAACGTTCTATCAATTTCCATATGCACGGCAGCGTTGTGTACCTTGTCTGATTTCACTATATTCAGAATGTACTCAAATATTCCGTAACATACAAAGAAGTGAATGATTTACTTAAAAAAATAAATGTTTCAGCCAAGGATCTATGTCTTTGCGAGACTTAACATCCTCCTCAAGACAAACCAACTGGAGTGTCCACTTACTGTAAAAGGAAAAAGAACTTTGGATATGCTTAAAAAAAATTAACTAGTCCACTGTCTCACTTTTCAAGTATAGTACATTGTTCTGGATTCCATTTCTTCATTGCAATGTTCCCTCACTGGGTCATGTAGTCATCCAGGCAACATGAACTTAGCAAGCAGGTTGTGCTCTCCTCTCGAAACATTGTTTTAAGGTGGCACACCCATTCAAGAGGGGGTTAGGAAACCAAGGGCATGGTGGCAGCCCTTTTGGGGGCTGTTGAGCTTACAACATAGCAACAAAGCAGCAGCAGCTGAAGTCTTGTGAAATTGGTGCTGAACATATATGTTACTTCTTCCTGTTGTGTTGCCTCCGTGTCTGCAGCCGCTGACGTGCTCCAGATGGCTTTGATCCAGCTCCAATAGAAAATGATGGAGTTGCTGGAGACCCTGACAATCAACAACACAGACACACCATAAAAGTTACGAAATAGATGAAATATTATAGGAGTAATATTAGTTAAACAATTAGTAGAACTTTGGTAAATCAAAAACATTTCTTTAACGTTATGAAACATTTCTCGAGAGACAGCATCCTACATTTCTGCTTATTAGCATCCTATATCTTGATATGCAGAGTTGAAGTGTATTGAATAAGTATTTATTTCTCTCAAACAAGACCTACCAAATGGAACACCTTGGTTAAAACCTTGGACTGGAGTTCCAGGACTTCCAAAGGGAATTGGACCTGCAGGTGCACTCTGGCCAAAGGATGGGGTAGACGTTCCTGCAGAAAAAGCAATATATAGTTTGATTACACACCTGCTATAGTTGGGTTTAAAGTGCAAACAAGCAAAGAAAGATATTTCTTACCAAATGCTGGTTTGTCAGTAGCAGCAGCTCCAAAGTTGAAGCTTCCCATCTGCGGTGCAGGGTTACTAGACACTGGTGTTCCAAACTGAGGGCATGGCATACCAGCACCAAAGTTAAATCCACCAGTTGCTGGCTGTGCAGGTCCAGATGCAACTGGCTGAGGAGCAGCACCACCAAAGTTAAAAGCAGAGGAGCTCTGAGTCTGAGTTGCTGCACCAAAGCTTGGTGCAGCTGAGGGAGCAGTAGTTCCACCAAAAGCAAAACCCGTGGAACTAGATCCAAATGCAGGTTTAGCTGGGGTCTCAAAGGTGGTGGCTGTTGTTGCAGGAGCCGACCCGAAAGTAAACGGAGCTGGGGTCGAGTTAGATGTAGGTGTGGATGAGGCTCCACTTCCAAAATTGAAGGGCTTTGGCTGCGCAGCTGAGGGGGCAAAGGTTGACTGTGCAGCAGGTGCTTCAAATGATGGCTTACCAAATACAAAATTGGATTGGGTTGTGGTAGCAAGTGTGGTTGAGGCAGTGTTGGCCAAGCCAAAACCTCCAAATGAAGCCATGGTTGTGTTCTGGCTAGATGCTGCCTGGCCAAAGGAGAAACCCTTTTGACTGCTTTCTTGAAGTGTTGGCTGTGTTACACCAAATGAGAAGGTGCTGTTCGTGGAGGTTGTGGTAGAAGCAGGTGCAAGGGCAGGTGCACCTAAAGAAGTGGTGGTAACAGCTCCAAACTGAAACGTGCTCCCTGCATTAGGTGCCTGAGCTGAGGCTGAGCTTGTACTAGTTGCGGCTGATGTCGACCAGTTTCCAAAAATGGATTTCATATCCGGCTGTGCTGTAGACTGTGCGGTAGCGTTGGAACCAGTGGAGGCTGTGCCAGTGGAGGTGGTGCTCAAGCCAGGAAAGGCACCTTGAGTAACTGTTGTGCTACTTGTAGAGCCACCAAATACTGATGTAGAACTTGAAGAAACTACAGAAGTTGAGTTGGTGGTGGTGGTGGTGGTGGTGAGAGATGGAGGCTCTCCAAAGCTAGCACCTGTACTGATGCCTCCAAATATGGGCTTGAAATTTTGGACAGGTTGATTGCTCAGAGTTGTTGTAGCTGAAGCAGTGGTTTCGGCAAAGATAGGTTTGAACCCCGAAGGCAAAAGAGGGTTTGTGTTACTGACAGCCTCAGTGCTGCTGGTTGTTGCAGTAGCAGCGCTAACGGTGTTGGAGGATGCAGAAGCAGAGGGCGTGCTGATCTGGCTGGCCAGGCCAAACAGGCTTCCTACTGCTGCAGGTTGGGTGGTGCTAGGAGCTTTGTTGATCTGACTCAAAACCTGAGTAAAGGCAGAGGGCTGCTCCAAACCAGCAGTGGAAGACTGAGGTTGAGATGCAGAGGGAAGCTGTAGAGCATCTGCTGTAGATGAAGTCTTCAGATTTAAGCTAATGGGATGAATTGGCGTAGTTGATACAGATGCTAGAGACAACAAAAAACAAAGCAAAAACAAGATTTAAAGAATTATGTTACCATTTTTGTGAACAGAATTTCTGCTGTTGAGCTATGATGATCAGAGAACTTTTATGTGAAACGGTACCTTTAGTTGTGCTAGCAGGAGATGTAGAAGTAGCAGAAACAACTGTCTTCATTTTCAGAGCCTCCAGCAGTGGGTTGGAGGCAGGAGGAGCTATACTCTTACTGCTAGCTGGGCTGGGATCCAAGTTAATGACTGGGATAGCAGAGGTGGTGTCTGTCGGCAAGGGAGATGCCAAAAGGCTGCTCAGGGTGGTGGTTGTAGAGATGGCCAAGGAGGTAGGGAGGGTGGAAGATGTGGCTTGGGAGGAGGGAGTTTTCTCTGGCTCTGGGGCTAATCAAGGAAAAAATAATAAGACATCAGATTCTGGTATCCAATCCACATTCATACAGATGATCTAAGCAATGCTAAGCCATTCAATTGTAACGGCTACTCACCAGGTGTCTCCAGGACTTTCTGAATCTTGCTGATAGCAGCCTTTTTCTCTTCATCTAAATCCTTCACAGTTATGGTATACCCCAGCTCTGGAGGTGGGGGCTGCAAGTCAATAGGCAGAAAAGATGAAACTGATAAATCTAGATCCCCGTACAACTTATACAACTTATGCCAGAAATGTTTTCATTTGTAGCTTTTCTTACTAGAGTTATGAGATCGTCCCTGTGGTTTGACACCAGCTGGATCTTCCGTTTCCTTTTTCCTCCACTATCAGTTGAATCTCTTAAAGTAGCTACGGGAACCTTGGGAACTGGAGTCAGTTTAGCTGCAAAATCATTTACATTTTATTTAGTTAATTCAATAACATAAAGATAATAATAATAATAATATCTTGAGAGGTGTAGGTGTGAATTATGATGTGTATGAAGCTTACAAGTAACAGGTGCCTTGTCAGAGGCCGTATGGTCTGATCTCACCGAGGATGCTGAGCTGGGCGACTGTCCATCATCCTCTCTTTTAACAAAATTACAAGTTATAAACCGGTCTTTGTAAAGGGTTAGAACTGTTGGGAGTAGCTACAAGATTTCCACAGATAAATAAGTCAATAAATAAAGAGCAAGGCAGAGAAAACACGACTACAAGCTAGGAGGCATGTACAAGAAAACCATCAAACAAATACCTCAGTCTTTTTGTTACTCCCTCTGGAGTCTGAGAGCGAGACGACCCTGGGCTGGACAGGGGGGGACTTGGTGCTGATGGTTTCTTCCACTGTGATGGTCAAAGTGCCAATGAATATACAAAATCTGATAATATGTACTGCATTGCAGCAGGTAAAGCCAATGGCGTGAGCCGACAGTTGGCTGGGATCCAAGTTTTTGAGCCCTAAACTCGGGCCCCAACAGTATATTTTTTGCTTTTTACAGATTCTTAGAATCACTATTGGTGTTAGTAAAAGTTTGTTGTGAAACCCTGCTGCGACTGCAGTTTATACATTAGTGAAACTACTGTTGGCCTGGCGTGTTTTTGTGCAAAGGCTTACCTGGCTAAAGCCTAGTGATGAGCTTAAGGAGCTATGGATTGGGTTTCTCTTTGTGCCTGGGGTTCCTCTAGGAGCATGGACCCCACTGCCAGAGCTGATGGAGGAGGTGCGAGACCTCTTCATGGTAGACTCCTCTGCCAGTGAGGTAATGCCTCTTTTCAGGCTTCCTGGCCTTGAGAATAGGATATAATTTTGTGTTATTCATGTATATAAACATTATTCTTGATACAGGTCTAAAAGGTTTTAATAACTGTCAATGGATATAATTTTGTGTTATTCATGTATATAAACATTATTCTTGATACAGGTCTAAAAGGTTTTAATAGCTGTCAAATAGAATAGAATAGATTTCACTCACTTAGGAACCAGTTGTGACGGAGTTCCATTGGGCAAAAGAGGTTCAAAAGCAGAGTGTGCACTTCCACCACTGTCATTACGCCTTGGGGTTAGAAACAGATATTTGCTGTCTTTGAATTCTAAAGTAAGACAACTGGG